>NC_060214.1:25913928-27169285 GCF_021130785.1 Homalodisca vitripennis
GCCGGTCAATGTACACAGCAAAGTTAGCCACTAATACACACCCTTGACGTGAGTGTTTTATGGGATCAGCTCTAACCGTCAATTTGGCAGAGACCTGATTGCTTTTAGCCTACAGCCCAGGAGAGCTCGAGGGTATAATTTAGCCAGCTCTGATAGTGAACTGGCCCTAATCTACATTGAATTAACGGGAGAGATTGATAGTATCCTAAATTGAATATTTATAACGTTTAAAAGTATATAAATATACGAATATATGTTAGAGGCAACAAGTGAGACGTTGCCTATAGTTTAATATAGGTTCAGAGATCAGAAACTTTCTGATAATTAATTTCCGCAAAGTGTTGAAGTTGATGAAGATATGTAGGCGTAATTTAAATCAATGTTAAAACCAGAGAACCAGTAGAACTGTTGTTATTTTATTAATAGTATTCTCAGCACGTGGGGACTGCACGATAATTTTTGGATTTAGTTAAATAATTGTTCCTATGACAGTTCAGTTCACAGTTTTAGATTTAGACTTGAGTATACCATACGTTTCTCATACAGAATATTTTCCATACTTGCGTTAGTTACTTCATGTTAAATTCACTTCTCTTGTACTGCGAGAATATTCACATAGAACTATTCGATTTTATTCATTGGTATGAAAATTTCGTTTGCATTGCCTCATATTATACACAGTGTGTAGACTTATACATTATGCTGCAATCGAAATAAATAACAGATCTCCTACCCAACAGAGGAAGGCGTAGAATTAACCTTTCATACAGGACCGGTGCCTTAAGTTGGACAAATAGAAATTTGTTTTAGTGAAAGTAAAATATACGAAACTTTAAACAATTATTTAAAATTATGAGTGGGTATTCATTATACATTAAAGTAATGATGTTATAGCAACTATAACCCGTTACAGCCACTTAATATTATAGTCAGAAAAAGCTTCTAAGTGTAAATACTAAGCATGCAAGTGTGTCTAGTCGATTAAAGTGAATTTATTTTAAATTGTGGAATAGAAATGATTTCCATAAAATGGAATAAAATCAGACTTTCTATAATTTAACATATATTGTATAGCTAGCTGTTCTGTGTGAAGAAAGAAAAGTAGTTTTTATATATTTCTAAAAGATGTGTGGCTCTAGGGTAAACCCCACAAAAAACTGGCCACATTATGCATAGACACGAGCCTCCCATGTAAGTAACATACTGATGTTGTGGCAGATGTGGTCACTGATGTGTGTTAAATCTTGCCCTTCTCTTTGTATTAAGCTTGCCTTCTTTTACATTTCACTATTTCATAATTGTATATATTCTACACTATTCATCATTGACGTTTTCACACTCATAAAATATAGTTTGTTGAAAATAAGATTAACGCGTCGTTGGTCAATTATGAATCTGTTCCGGTAATAAATAGTGATATAACTGGCTGAGCGTTAGCGAAACCTATGGGTTGGAACATCTGTCCACAGGATTTCTCGGTAACAATCTGATGTCAGAATAAATGATGTGATAAGTGATGTAACATATAAAATTTTGTATGAAGCGTGATATTAATATATGTGAAAACGATTTCAATGATGATGCATGTGGCACTATATTGCAAGTTTTTCCTAATGTATCATTGTTTTGTAAAAATAATAGATACATTTAGAGCTATTACTTTGTTTCCTTCACTGTATATCACAATATGTGAGACACTTCTCCTTCGACCCTATTACGTATTTTTTCTCTTTAGAAGTAGTTTTCAGATTTTCTCTGATTCAACCGTAAACCCCTCTTTATTAACTACTTTCTCATATCCTCCTGACGTTTATCTGATATTTACCTGATATTTATATATATATATATATATATATATAATTATGATATATCCCATTAAACATTATTACGAGTTCGCCTTCTAATTAAATATTTGATATTGTATAATTTATTTTACCAAGTATGTTAGCTACACATGTTGTATTGAGTAGCAGCGCTAAATAGTACTCCTGTTTCCTAATGGCATTTTTATTGATTTAAGATTTTAGGTATTTTACGCCATTTATTTCTCACTTACATGGACAAAGGTTTTAGAATTTTTACTTACCAGTTTTAATGTTTTAATCTCTTACCGGTAACCTAAGAAGTAACACAGGCCTTAAAGTTAGTATAGTAGTGGGTGTGTTGGTATCCCGAGTAGCAATACTGAGTTGTAACTGTCAAAGAAAATAACCGAGTTGTTGAGGACTGGCGTAATAAGCAAACGTCTACGTTTATTTACAAAGTGTATGTACAAACACCCTAGGTGTAGAGCGTGAGAAAATAATACATATAAGTCAACTATCTAACAAAGTAATACTTCACTCCAGAATTATTTATAAAATATTAACTTTAGAATTGTTTATTATTAAACTTGTATTGTTGTAATTTAGGTCAAGGATACATGCGCTGCCTTAGAGTTATCCCAGCAATTACGATAAAAACAGTTTTGTGATCAAATTACTTGAGGTGAGCCAATATTTACAAGATCCTGTTCTTTCTTCTGCGGTATTAAAAGTGGAGAACAGTTAGAGGCACATCTCTAATGGCAGTAGCTTTTTATTTCTTGATTATTGTTGTTTTAACATTACAATTTAACTTCACTTAGTACTTTCTTGTTGTAACTACTCTTACATATTAATACATGACAGTAATTTATTAAAAAGATTAAGCAAAGAGTTTCTTTCATTTTTATTAAAACAGATTTAACAATACAACTCAATATTACTTTATCAAAATATGTCGAAAGCATTTTCCAATAAGGTTGTGAAAAACTTCTTTTGTGTCTATTAATAATTTACAATATTTTTTTCTTGAATCAGTTAAATTCAAGTATTAAATCTGATTATCTTAACCAATAATTAAGTTATTTTAAATAAATAAACATGTGTGTTTACCTAATAAAGAATGGAGTTACCTTTATATATCTGACATTAGTAAATAATTTCGTGTGTTGTGTAATTGGCCTATCCAGAATCTACTTAATTGGGAACTAATAAGACGTAAGTATTATCGTGTACTGTATTTATCCAGTCAATTTGTAAATTGATAAACAATATTATTTTTTAAATTGTACTAGCGATTAAGGCCATACACATAATTTTTGATACGTGTATATTTACCATTATTTTAACATCTTATTTTAAGTTATAGTATTATTAGGATAAATGTACTTAGAAAACATATTTGTAATATCGACATTGCAATGTTGCGATAATAGTACAATTAAAATAAAGAATGAGATATTGGCCTTAATACACGTTGCACGATTGTGCTGTCTATACCTCGAAAGGCTATATTACTCCTTTTGAAGTTTCAGTATACGATGGGGATTACTCCGACAAAAGACTAGATCTCATTTCCATATTCTGAAAAACTGTTCATAGAATGGAAAATAAATGGAAAGCTTTCTTCATTCTTGGTTTGTTATCTTTAAGGTATCTCTTTGTTTATGATTACATGTCACACAATGGAAATATTAAGTTTATAAATGGGATTTATAAGATTCTATAGAATTTTTTGTAATGAATGTCAAAGACCAAATATATTTAATGCTATCTGGGACATATTGTTGTATAGATAATATGTTTCTGCCAATCAGTATGAGAGATCTCAGATCTGCCATTAGTATATATGTCTCGTGAGATATTATGGTGTATGGATCTCAGATGTACCATCAGTATATGTTTAAAATCTTTCTTTCATTAAAACTTAGTCTTTTTAAATTATATACCTGGTAGCATAATTTTGCAAGGAAATGTCGTGTCTTGGCCAGCCTTATTCTCTGCTCCACTGAATACCCTGTTTGATCTAATGTCTATGCAAATTAATGGATTCTGTGATCAGCATAATACGCTTTATAAAGAGGTTTGATGTAAATAACAATAAAAGAGCACATCTTTTCGAGCTTCTGATAACCTGGTGAGAACATAATTACTTATCCTAATACTCTCGATACAAAACGGCTTTGTATAATTTCGTGCTCAAATCGCTTGAGGCAACCAAACTTTTGCATAATCCTGTACTTTGCTCTGTGGTATTAACAGTCTGAGGCACATCTCTAACGGCTGTAACTTTTCAAATCTTAGTTTGATGTTTCAACATTGACATTTTTATCCACTTAGTGTTTTTGCTCGACTGTTTGAAAGGAACAATGAACGCTAATTTAACGACTATACTATAAATGATTGCAATCTTTATATATATTGAAAATAATATTTCGCATGAAGATTCATGTCTGTCACAGAACATTGAGTGCGATGATGGTGCATGTAATGGCATAGGATTTGGCTGAACGTTAGAAAAGCCGATAACTCAGGGTAATTAATTGAGAATTATTTTAAATATAAACTTGAAATTCTGTAAAGTATGCTTAACCATCATTATGGTTCTGGAAAAATTCTTATTATACAGCTCTCTCTGCTTACGTGTCTGTTTTCTGCAGATATCTCAAGAAAGAGCTTTGGACTTGAAACTTTGCACGTCTTAACTACATAGCGAAGTAACATTGTGTTTGATCATGGACATCTGGCTAAGCCTTTAAATTACACAAATATCTAAAAGAAATCTTGATAGCATTATCATATGTAGATTTTATATGCCGCATGAAACTTTCTACATACTCTAGATTAATTTGACTCTAGATTTAAATTCCATTGAAGTCTAAGTTCCGTAGATTTTGTTTTCCGTCTGATTCCGTGATTCGTGGTTTAGCATAATTCTATCTACAAGGTTTGAATAGTTTATAGTACAATACGCTTCACTTGAGTCCCAGTGACAGATCTAAGTACACCTACTATTGTATAGGACTGCGAACTGTAGGGTTTCCTCATCTCATTATATCTGTGGAGCTGTTCTGTTCTATAAACAGTGTAAATCTGGTTTGTTGTTAGGTACAACAATTGGACCTACTATTGTGTATTTATAACCTAGAGTATAACATAACAAGCACGTTATAATTGTGTTTACACTACATGAAAGGTGTATAATTAAGTTTGAAAATACTCCAATCTCAACACATTAGAGTGTTTGATGGAAGTGAGAACTTAGATGAAAATATTTTCAACTCTCTCTTTTTGAAATCGATGGTATGTGTGTATGTTTGTATTTCATTTTAAATGCCTCGTAAAAATAAATTCCGAGCGTTGACTACTCTATAGCATTTTGAAGGATAATAAAGTTCGCCTGTGATTGGTAAAGTTAAAAAACATAAACATGAGAGAAGTTAAAATTGTTATCACGTGGTGAGTAGAAGTGGTTTAAATAATAAAAGCTTTTTAAATTACATTTAAATTTCAAAAATATACATATTTGACTATAAAAGGTTTTTAAAAATAAGTCTTTTTCGTATACTTATACGGAGAGTCTTTTATACTTTATTTAGAAGATCGGTCTACCAGATGAATTCAGTGACTGGCAGAGTGTACGTAAAAACTCTTTATCGGCAATTCCACTGAGAATCGAATTAAAATGACCATAAAAAATTTATTATTCTGCAAGAATGTTCGTCATCAAATTCCTACGCAGATTAATTGTTTTAAATCTGGAACGATCTACCTACGTGCGATCTAGCGAGTAACAGTAATAACTTACATTCAACAACATAACCCCTATCAAACGATTGTTTGTTGATTGATATTTGACAGTGGTAACTAAAGGGGCAGTATGTATTCCTTGTATTAAAAATAACATACTCTTGATGATTCGAAAAGAAATTAAAACGCTTGTAGCACAAGATTTGACCGCAAAGGTACTATCTAAACATTGTGGAGATGAACTGTCTATCACAATAACGGACTTTATCACACAATTAATCTCTCATGCACGCGAATCTACTCTTCTATATGGTCTTTGATATTATCTTTACTGAGAAATACAATCTGTAACCCTTAAAACAAGTAGGCCACTTTACAGTACACTCCTGCCTGTCCTATCGTACCAGATTCCTCCAACTAAATTGGCCCTCCCCAAAGATAGCAGTGTTTTTATATCTGTCAGACGCTGTTGTGATTGCATTCCTGGAACACTTTCTTGTACGGTGTGTACTCGAAAGTATTGATTTATTTATGTTCCTTCCCATAGAAAATGTATATATCAATGTTTTAGTTGATAAGTAATATGGTATGAAATGTTAACTAAGTTTAATATAATGACTAATGAAACATAAAATACCACCTATACTATGCCTAAATGAATTATAGCAAGAAGAGTCGTAATTGATAATTTAGATAACTGAAGAAATAACAAGAATCCTTTAGAAAGAAGAATGTAGTTTAATTACTCTAGGGAATCTAGAGTCTGCTCTAGGGGATCTATGTAATTCTTTTTCTGTTATTTACAGTATATGCTAGAACTGAATGACGCTGCATCTTTTGAATGAACTACTACATATGTGAAGATATTTGTTGAATTTAGTTTCATTCTCTTGGTAGAACATATTTACATCCTACATAAATCTACACAATGTTATAAATTTAGTAAATAATTTTAATTAAATTAAATATATTAAATAAACTATTATATTACGTTACTCCTATACAAAATTGATTTTGTATTTAAGTATGAGGCTTAAAGATAAACTAATAAAATATTACTTTGTTTTTAGTGAATATAGGATCGTTTTGCACGACTGAAAAGTAAAAAAAAGATTAGTTCCAAATAATGAAGATATTTGATTTGAGCATTTGGCGCCTAAAATACAAAATGTAACTCTAAAATATTAATCACAGTATAAATTCACATACTTAGGAGATGTAAGATGAAGTTTAGTTCCTTGAATATCTTCTGTATCTTCAAATTTTATTTAAATTACATAGATATAAATAGCTTCCCATGTTGTTGTTTAGATTTCGATGTGCTGCACAATCTATAATGACTTTATAGTTCAAAATATTTTTCCAAAAAGGGCAAGCAAAAATTTAACATACACATATAAGTGCTAATTTGGCAATAACCAATGTATGTCACTTTGTGCCACAAAAAATGAGGGGAACCCTGAAAAGCTCTCAACTGCATAGCTCGTGGACCTTTGATAGCCAAACCTTCAGATGATTTAAAAGGCTATCAGATCCCAAAAAATTCAACATTTCAGTGGCCTAGACATCCTAGAGAGCTTTGAATTACCATAAACAGGAATATAAAAGGCGATGTTCTCTAGAGGTCGCACGGAACTAGATACAGACACTCGTAGTCAGTTTATCATTTGCAGACAACGTAGAATGTTCCAGTAGGGACTTGAACCCTATAGACTAAAAAATATTTTATTTTATCACATAGTTTTAAACTGATAAATACCAAATATCAATAAATTGAATGTTTAAATTGTTAATGTAATAATTTTTTATGCTTATAATTGAGACCTATAGAGTTTGTAGATTTTCTTTAGGAAGGAGAATGAAGGTTACTTATAATACATGACATGTTTATTGTACTCGGATAGGTTACTTTCTATTAACCTATGCTTTAAAACTATTCGGATTTAGGTAGGTCTTATGCAGTTTATTTCATTGAATAGAACACAAATATATTTCAAAAAATTATGCACCGTGTAAAAACTAAATTTATGCACTCTGCTTCAATTGTGTAACAGAGCTTTTGTATACCGTAAAAACTGCATAAGATATTGAAGCTTTCATGAGATCATCATCATGGCATCACTAATGCAATTTTCCTTATTTATCCTTGAGTACAATAAAAAGACATTATTTTGACCTATTGTAAAATATATAAAGTTTTAGAAATATTGTTCACGGTTATGATTGGATATTTATTTACACATGAAAATATTGATGAACTAGAATAGAAACCTTGAGAGGGAAGTCGAGGACGGGATTTCGAAAAAGGAAGTTCGGGAGTGCTAGTGCTTCTGTTCGTGTGCGGAAAAAATATCTCTAGGCGTAATAAGTGTGAAGTGAAATAAAATGTAAGTAATTTTAGGAACTTAGTATATATCAGGGTTCATTAATCATTTACAATTCCATATCTATTTAAATGTTCACAATTTCGAAAATGTTAATTCATGTAAATGTTTAGCTATTTTAAAAGAAAGTTTCTCACGTTTGTACATGAACTCATAATTATTGCAACACTACAAAATTACTAGTAAATGTTATAATGAATTAGATTAAAATTAAATTGTAATGAATAAATTAATATTAAATATGTCTTCAAAGTATTAAGGTATTAAAATTTGTGCTTAATATGTCGATTGACGCAATCAATTGTTAATTAAAATTCTAAATCAGTTTAATGAGATGTTGTCACAAATAAAATATGTTTTGGTTCATTTGAGGGTATTGTACTGCCAATCTAACTTATTATTAAATCCTCTCACAGCAACCCTTGGTCATAATATGTCATAACCTTAATCTTAAACTAAACCAAACTACAAAACCTTACATAGGGTTTTATATTTTATAATGTATTAAATTAATTATATGTAACCCATGATTTGCGAGTTATGTTTAGAGGATATAACATTGAAAAACAAAAATTTACATTGATTATACTAAATGATAAATGAGGATCCAAAATTGTTATACCTATGCTAAAATAGTATTTATCAGTACTGTGCTAGCAGTTGGACATGACTGACGTTTCGAAATGCGGTCTAACAAACCATCACTTGGTTATATGTAAACAAACCGTTTTAACGTAAATACACATTTTAAAATACAATAAATGTATAAGAAAAATCTCTCAGGAGTCTAGATACTACATTAAGCACATAAACAACCAATTCATAAAGAAATTAACAATACAGTACAAGTCGAATAAAATTACGTTATTTTAAATTGATAAATTGAAATTATATTTTTATAGAATTGATAAAAAACCAACTAATAATATTATATAGACTGTATGGTTAAGTAATCCGTTTTTAGAAAGTAAGGTATGTTTTATTTTTATGAAAGAAGTGTGCCTTTAGCGTAAAGCCCACGAAAAACTGACCACATTATGCATAGACACGATCCTCCCATGTAACATACTGATGTTACAGCAGATGTGGCTTCTGCTGTGTCTAAAATACTATCCCCCTCTTTGCGTTATGCTTGCCTTCCTTTACATCTGTAAATATTTATCGTTTGCGTTTTCACACCAATGCAACAGATTTTAATTCAATATTCAAACGAATGGGTTGTTAGACACGTAATCTACTATGAAATATAGTAGTTCCTGGTAAGTAGACAAACTATAATTGAGAGGATTTATTGTAATGGCGAAAACTATACAAGCTTAATTGGGTTTCTACGATTTCAAATATATGTTTGGAACCGTTAGGAATAGTATAATATTATGGCTAAGGGTATTAATGTAAAATAATTTTTGTGAGTTTTTAAACTTAAATTATAGCGCGTTGATACTGTATTTAGATGATGTTTTTGAAGAGTTTTTTGTGATCATTATGCAACGGCACAAATACTGCAAATCGAAAATTTCTCTTCTAATTGACTACAGCTGAATCATAATAATATCGTAATCTAGTTATTATCTAGGACGTATCATACATAAATATAAGCAACGTTTATCTTTTGAAAATTAGAGTTCACTCTTTTGTTTAAAAAATTATAGTTATTTGTCACAATTCAATACATAACTGAGAAAACGTTTTGTTGTGATTTATTTACACTGAAAATACTTACGTGTTATTGCACCTGATTTGATGATTGGGAAAAGGATATTGTTGAAGATGTATCTGTTGAATAACACGATATCTTTACTTTATTTAATTTGGAATTAAAACATATACAGTATCGTCTGTAATTATTGCCGAATGCCTAGGCATGCAGGTTCTAACGGGAAGCTGAATCCTTTCAGTCCAAAATTGACGATCTAATTTCAAAATTCTACTTACAGGATTAACAACCGAAAATTTAACACTAGTTTTATTATGGTTAAGTGCTAGATTAATGACGATTATAAAACACTCTTTAAAAAATAGTGCAATAACAAAAATAGTATAGAAATACAAAATTTATAAAATTTGAAATTTAAAAGGCTCTATAACTTTAGGACTAAATTTGTATCCGATCCAAAATGATTCGTTAATGAATATTTGTACGGTGGTCCATTTTTACAATGCCTTTTTTGTCTGTGATATGTTAAATTTTTTGATTACATGCCTGACTATCTGTCAGCAGGACATCTGGAGAATAAGATGAGCTATATATTTTTAACTTTGCATGCACATTCATCGAAATAATATTATGGCGTGCACCTACCTTGACATTGTAAAACGACATCTAAAACAATCTGTTGTAGAGACCTCATGATTTACACATTAGTGAAATGTCATCTAAGACATTCTGCTTTAGGTATATCACGATCTATCAGTCGGTTTCGCATGGTAGATCAGTCCCATATGCAAATTTAATAATAAGTTAAATTATATTCGCACTTTAGTTAAACCACAAAACGAATAAATATATGTACAAATATAGCATATTTTTTCGAATATATAATAGATTCATCCTTAAAATTCAATTCCTTGTATTGGAGAGTTTCACAATACGTAAACTTACTCTGTTTGAGCATTAATTCCTAATAGATCAATATTCTACCTTGGCCAGCTTAATGTTCTGCTCAACTGGATCCTTGATTCAATTTATTTCATTGGGTTGAAATAATAAACTCGATAGTAAACTCTTTGGGTCATCATAAATTTAAGGATATTTTAATCTTAAGGATATTTAAATTACAAAAACAACTCAACAATCATAGCTTAACAATCGTGCTAAATTCGATCTATCTGGCGTCATATACAATTTGTCATTAATGTACGTAAAAGATTTTAGTAAGACAAATACACATTAACACACTAAACGCAAGTCTTCTTTCAATTGATTTGTAAGCTGTTTTCATACTTATTACAACAATCTCTTTACAAAAAGCTTTGTATAATTTCGTGCTCAAATCACTTGAGACAACCCAACGTTTGCATAATCCTGTACATTACTCTTCGGTATTAAAAGTGAAGAACAGTCTGAGGCACAACTCTACGGATGCAACTTTTCAAATCTTGGTTATTGTTGTTTCAACATTGAAATTTAATTCCACTTACTACTTTCTTGATTTAATTTTCCTCTACTGTTTGAAAGTATTTTAACGAACCGTACTACAAAGATAATGTTGTATACAATTGCTATCCTTTTATATGAACAGTTAAAAATATTACGGATGATTTTAAATCAACGAAAACAACACCAATGAATTTATATTGAATTTGTGTTTAGTTTTGGTTATGTGGTTCTTTTATTCCATAACAAAAATCAGGTCTTAACGACATAACTGTAAAATGCTTTTATCAACACAGTTTTATTACTTTTGAAGTAAATTTACGAGAAATTCATTTCTTAGATTAAAATTCGGTAATAACATTAACAACATTTTTAAGTAAACGTGAGGGTATTGTAGTTACCCAGTAGCCTAAGGTTTTAAGTTCAATTAATCTTTTTTAACCACGTAGAGCGTGTATGTAATGTAATTACTCATTTCGGAGTAAATTTACTTGAAACTAGTTGAAATAAATAATATGTTGTAATTCATTTAAGAGTGAAATTATACATAATGATTTAATAATTGTTATTGTTTACTGTGGTTAAATATATTTTTTAATGATTTAAACTTTTAAATTTGTAATTAAATAAATATATGTATAAAAATCATTGTTCCTTCTTAAGGTTATAAAATCCCAATATGTATAGTTACTTGAGGCGCTTGTATGTGAGTATACAGAGATATCCTTAGATTACTCCTATTAAAGTCTCAGTATACGATGGGGTGTACTTGGACAAAAGACTAGATCTCATTTCCATATTCTGAAAGGTTATTCTTAGACTGACTTCGTAGATTGGGGAAATAAAAGAACTGCTTTCTAAAGCCTTGGTTTGTTTATTTTAAAGCTATTTTTTTATGATTATGTATCATAAAAATTATATTTGTAAGATTTTAAATAACTGCTTTTAATAAACGCCAGTAAGCAAACAAATCTAGTGTCGTTGAGAGAATTTATTGTAGATATCTCACCTTCCGTCGATCAGTATAAATGTCATCTGACACATTACGGTTTAGAGGGAGCACGATCTGTCAGTCAGAATAAATGTCATATCATACATTTTGTTGTAGAGATCAATATAAATGTCATTGTACAAATTCGTTTAGTATACAGAAAACAAGAACCGATTGCTCTAATAAAATGTAATTTTAGCAGTAAGTTATATAACGTCTGTTCTGTCTAATAATGTTGTCTTTAGGTCCTTGATAAGAAAACCTGTTAAAGAATAGATAGTGGCCTCCTGGTAATACCAAAGTACCAACCAATCTTGTAAGTTTTGCTAAATAAGTAATAATTTACTATTTCGGTAAATATGTCTGGCTAAGACCGAAGTTAAAAATCACTCCAGGCCTTGGTTATCAGTTGCTGATTGGAATTTTAATCTTAAATTTATCTACTAACTATAAAATCTTGCCTAAACTTTAAATGCTAGTCAGATATGTTCCCTTATCGAACTTTCCAATTTAATAAACGGATGATTAACTTTATTCTACGGAAAACTTCCTATAGTGATTGAGCATAAACCTATGAACAACTAAACCCCTGCGCATTTTAATTTACTGACTAAAGTGTTCCTCTTGTAATATTATCACATGCTGAAAAACTTTATTTCGTTTAAAACTACATTTGATCAAATTAATACCGAGGTTGGTATAACTTAATGGACAATTAAGCCCAAGTCCAAATGGTTCCCTTTTTACACAAAGTCAATTACATCTTTTAGAGAATTATTCCATACATAATTCAATCTAAGCCACTTCAACTCTCTGTTCAACTAAATCCCTGTTTGATTTAATTCCTATTGTAATTAATAAACTCTGTGATCAGCATAATACCGGATTTTAAGAAACTTTGTAAATTTGAATGACAGCTTGTCTGATTAGTTCAAACCTGACGTTATCAAAATTTTTTAATGTTTTATATCAACGGATAAAGTGCAAGATGTATATAAATCTTTCCTTGAATTGATTCAAAAATTGTTTTGAGTCCCTTTCCAAAAATCTCGTTTAAACACATTTGTAAACTTGCATACTCAATCGCTTGATGCAACCCAAAATTTGCATAATCACGTTCTTTACTCTGTAGTATTAAAATGAGAGAACGGCCTTAGAAAATCTCTAATGGCTGTAACCTTTTAAATATCGGTTATTGTTGTTTCTAAATTGAAATTTAGCTCGACTTAGTCCTTTTTGATCTAACTTAGCTCTACTGTCTAAAAGGACCTGAATGAACTTTAATATAATGAAAATAAATTATATTCTCGGTTAAAATCCCTTGTATAGAAAGTTAACATTAACAAAAAGTGTAATCAGTTTGAAAAAAAGGATAACAACACAAATGCGTTTAAATTTAAAGGTGTAGAACATTTTGGTTTATAATACCTTGAATCCATTTATTTGATGTCCTAATCTCAATTCCTAAAAAACAGTTAGTAAAATTAAAACTCAAATATTTATTTTCAAAAATATTTTATATCTATTTAAATAAAGTTTTTGTTTACAAGACAACTATGTTTTTATCCAACCCGAAACTATTTGAAATAAGTAAACTAAAAAAAAAATTAACTATCTACTTGAAATAAGTAACCATAGATGTAGTGTAATTACCCAATAAAGAGGGAAGTTACTTGAATAAAATAATCTCGAGCAAATTATTGATCTAATCAAAAGTAATGGTGGGTAGTTAAATATACTTGAAATTCGAAAGTATAAAATAATTTTTATCGTGAGTAAAGTTATTGAAAAACAAATAAACTGGTATGTAGTGACTTTTTTACAATACAAAAATGAGGAAATAATGGCATTTTGTATTTAAATTTTTTCCATTTGGGTTGAACATAGATTAAAAATATAAAACATGTTACCGCAAAACTTACTCCTTAAGTAACACCGAAATGGGATTTATAAGTCGAAAATGTGTTTCTTTTTTGTTTTATCAGATACTCAGAATGGTTCAAACTAACGTAGAGCGATTCGAGTTGATATTAAAGCACTATAGGCTTTCTATTAGCTCTTACGATTGGGTCCTTTTCAAGTTACTGAAACTTTCTAATTGTTAAATCATTCATAAGTAAAGTTTATATATTATAGAGCTTTTATAAATTGATAAATATATACAATACAAAGTATCATTATCGTATTTTATAGAATATCATATTTTTAACGAGTGAATTGAACGAAACTGCTTTATTAATACAAGGTGGATCTTACTTCTTATTTAGTATTACCTTAAGATGCCAACTAGTGAGCCATGGATAATAACGAAAAGTTGTGCAGTTTCGTTCAATTCACTCGTTAAAAATATTAGTTTTCATTTATACTTCTTAGTTTAAAATCTAACTTTACAGGTCCACGCTGAATTTGATGTGAATTATATCAATGCAGAAGCCTCAAGAGTTATCACATGGGCACAGTTGACCTCTTTACAGACGTGTCAATTGCCTGACACGTCTGTAATTGAGGGGAGACAGAGCCTAGACAATGATTTGGTGAGGGATACGCTCGGCACTTTGTTGGTTAACCGTCTATCACCGACGACAATGGTGTTCGCTTACAATATCATTGTTTATGTTAGAACCAACATGATTCCAAGTTAGTAAGCGTTTGTCTATAAAGTCGTTTAAATTGCTCTGTGATCTAAGCTTACTAAACCATCTCTCTATATTTATACATATCCAAATCCTTTTAATGATCCAATGTTTTGTTGTTCGTAGAAACCATTTTTTCTCTGGTCTAAAACAAGGCAGTACTACGCTACACCATTTTATACAAAAAAATGTTTACTTCCTCCTTGCAGACCAAGATACCATGTGACACTCCACTAAGCGAAGGGATTCTATGATTCCTAGCAAATGCCATTTATGGGCATTTTTTCTGTTTTTATCGGAGTTACCATGAAAGACACATGAAACGTGCTTGATTTTGCACTAGTTGCATTACTTACTGAAGTGACTGGTTAAAACGGAGTGTGTTTAAATGTCATTGGCCTTAATAACTAAATGGGTTTAAAACTCCGAGTTTGAATTTAGGTTTGGGCTTGATATGTGTACATTGAAATTGTCAACTGAGCCTATCTTGTGGCTTAAGTCCATAAATAAAATAAAATTGTTGTTGCATAAATTCTTGTCAAAAGTATAAATAAAAGAATTAAAAACATAGAAATATAAGAATATATTATACCTACATTTTTTTCACGTGTATTATTGTGTTGGTTGTTATGTTTTTGTCAACTTCAATTCATTCATTATAGCTGGGAAGTAGTTTAATGGTTACTCTGTTAACAAGCCGTTTAGTTACTTATCTAACAATCTTTCCTACACTCATACTAAAAAAAATAGTCTCTTGGATATTTAATGTCAGGTAGTTTAATTCTGCAAGGAAATATTATATCTTGGCTACCTTAATTCTCTACTCAACTATAACCTTGTTTCATTTAATTTTTATGCAAATTACTAAATGCTGTCATCAGCATAAAACGGCTTTTAAGGAACTTTGGTTTGAATAACAACATAATCACAGCTTGACGAACTTCTAAAAACCTTTCGTGATTAAGTTTAATTGTATACATCAAACATTTTAATAAAAAAATATAGAAAAGCTTTATTTACCTGGAATAGTAAGTTGTTCTAAGATTTGTATGATTTCATTCTCAAATCGCTTGAGTCGACCCAACTTTTGCATACATTTGTACTTTACTCTGCGGTATTAGGAGATAAGTATAGTCTGAGGCACATCTTTAATGGCTGTAACTTTTGAATTATTTGCTGTTGTTGTTTCAACATTTTAACTCCACCTAGTACTTTTTGGTGTAATATTGCCCTACTTTTAGTAAGGATCTGAATGTACTCTAATGTAACGATTCTGCTATATACGATCGCAATTTCTTATATAGAAAGTAAAACAAATAATGGAAAAACTATTCAAGTTATTCTAGTCATTCCTTTTAATAAATTATTTTTTACATTTAGATTTTAAAGCAGTTTGTTTTCATTTTGACGTGACAACTTCTTAAATTATGTTGCGGCTCGGAGTCACTCATGAAAAAGTATAACGCCCGGTAACGTTACGATGCCCGTCCAGTGGGTCCGCCGCACGGGATCCGCACGGGATAAAGCAGATAACTGTGGGTCCGCCGCACGGGATAAAGCAGATAACTATGTTTATTCGTGAAAATGTGGAGTGCTTAGATTCGTCATTTACAACAACTACAACAATAAAGGTAAATAATTGTACACTGATATTTCATTATCGTAAACTATGATTGATTGATTAATTGTTAGATTGACACAAAAGTTGAGAAACTGAGTTTATAGGTTATGTCATACTATTGACAAATGTTGATAGTGTTAAGTAAATTATTAGTTTAAATCACTCTGCAATCAATCGTAATTCAGTCGATTGAGAAGAAACAGCGCGTATTGCTAGTCAAACATTTAAAATAACAAATTATAACCTCTAACCTGTCATAACAGTGCGACCAAACAAACGAACTAAACCGACCAATCACCACGCGTGGAGTTAGAATTTAACTGTGTTTAGCAAGAATTTCAAATTCCAATTTTAGTAAATGTTTTATTCAACTTTTACCATTTACAATAACAAATTTTAATTAATTTCAAATTATGTACAATGTTTTAGTAAACAAAATATATTTCTATAGTTAAAATTTGTGCAATTCTTATTTTCATTCAATTCCTTGTTCCTATTGTGCAATTTAATAATATTCATATCAATAAATATTCTACCGAGAAAAAGACGTTGTCACGTAAAATCTTCGCCCGTTATTAAAACCGACTTTACAGGCAACCATAATTTTTTTTTTAACAATTAAATTTATATGGGGCTTGAATATTAAGCAGGAGTCAAGATACATGGAACTACTTGAAATAAGTAAACTTTCTCTAATTTACTTACCCATTTAGGAGTTAAAAATTTACTTGAAATAAGTGAACATATGTGTAATGCAATTGCCTTATAAACAGTGAAGTTTCCTTAAGTAACTTTTTTATAAGTAAACTTGTGCACAATAACAGTCTAGTTACTTTAAATTAATAATTTTGTGTAATTTATTTACCTAATCACTAGTGAAGCTACTTGAAATGAGAACTTTATTGCGTAATATAATAATGTAATCTCGATTCCAGTTACTAGAAACAAATATATTTGAATTTTGTGAATATATAGAATGAGTAACCGTGTAAGATAGTGTAATTTATTACTTTTAATTTTTATAAATTCGGTTTAAGATTAAATAGAAGTATCAAAAACTTATAAACAAAGATTACTTTGCCAGTGATATCGAAAGACAGAGGATAACCTCAAAAAGACTGAGCAGAGGCATATTCATTTTCAT
Organism: Homalodisca vitripennis; assembly: GCF_021130785.1. NCBI lineage: Eukaryota > Metazoa > Arthropoda > Insecta > Hemiptera > Cicadellidae > Homalodisca > Homalodisca vitripennis. Next base: position 25,931,351 of record NC_060214.1, read on the forward strand.
ATTTAGACAGTTGGTTTGTATGTTGTAGTATTTTTTTAAACTTTTTTGGTTTTTGCCATCCTGTGTTGTACCAGTTTATTTGTATATAGACAGAATAAACATCGATCATTGTGCATGTCATAGCGTGGGATTTGGTTATAATTGAGATGAATTCAATTATAAATTTAAAATTAATTGTATATATCTTACCAATGTTTTCAGAACAAAACCTTATGTCTGCCTGTTTGAATCTGTGCCTATTCCCTGTCGGATATATCATGGAGCTATGGACAATCATAGCATAATTTCTATATAGCCAAGATCGCATTTGATTCTGGTCATGTGGCTAAGCCTTTAATTAGTAAACACCGATATCATCTGTATATTTAAAATTTTATTTAAGAAATATATCAGATAAGGTGCAAGTATACCCATATGATTTTAGTGTGAACCATTAAAGTCGGTAGGTTTTGTCTACTGTCTGCCACGGGGGTGTAAAAGTGTAATTTCTATATGAGTGTCTTTCTACAATAAATTTCGAGAAAGAAATGCGTTATAGTCTTGAGTGAAGTCTGTTACGCTTTCGTTGTGGCGTAATTCTGCTGTGTAGTATAAATAGTTTATAGTACGATACGGTAACTACACTTCAGTGCCATTGACTGATATCACTAAAAATGCGATTGTAAAGGAATGTGAATGACTTGTAAGGTTTCCTCATCTCGTTATAACTGTGGAGTTGTTCTGTTCTATAAACAGTGTAAATCTGGTTTGTTGTTACGTACAACAATTGGAGCTACTATTGTGTATTTACCTAGAGTACGACACAACTCCAACGTTATAAATTATATTAAAGTTCACCTGTAATTGGTAAAGTTATACATTGTACATGATATTGAAACTGTTATGACATGGAGAGTACGAGGGGTTTAACTCATGAAAAGCGTTTTTGTAAACATTTACATTCCACAATAATTATTCATAGTCTTTATATAATAAATTTGACTATAAAAGATTTTATAAAATGAAAATTTTGGTTTTAATATAAAGTTTTTTCAACCAAACAAAATTACAAATACATTTTCTAAAACAAAACCTCAATTTTCTTGAAAAACTTTTTATAATTTCATTCCTACATCACTCATATAAGTTTGTCTTTACTAGTACTAGAAGTCCACCACGGTCCTAAACAATGAGTGTAAAACGTACATTGAGTCTTTTGTGCTTTATTTAAGAGATCGGTCTACCAGATTCATTCATGACCGGCAGAATTAATGTACTATTATTCAGAAATTTTCTCTGAGCGTAGAACTAAAATGAAATAAATGTTTTTAATATTCTACAAGAATATTCGTCATCCAATGTCTATGCAGATTATTAGATTTAATTCTGTAACGCTCTACCTGCGCGTTATCTAGCGAGTAAAAGTAACAACTGTGAACGCATTACACAACAAAAGGCCTATCAAAAATTGATTCATTGATTGATGTTCTTCAATTATAACTAAAGGGGCATTATGTATTCCATCATTGGACGTAACACACTCTTAATGAATCGAAAAGAATTGAAAAACGCTTGAAGGGCAAGATGATTTACTGTAGAGCAACTATATAAACACTGTACAGCTGAAACTGCCTATTACAACACTGCACTTTATCACACAATTATTCTCCCATGCACTCGAAACTATTCTTGTATACGGTTTTTGATGCTATCTATACTGAGAAATACAATATGTCTTCCTTAAAGCAAGTAGGTCACTTTACAGTACTGACGTGCAAAGAGCCAGCCAGATTCCACCAAAGTAAATTGGCCTCCCAAAGATAGCAGTGTTCTATATCTGTCAAGGCGTGTTTTATTTATGTTCCTTCACATGGAAAATTAATACTATATTATTTTAGTTGAATAAATAATATGGTATGAAATGAAGTTGCATCTTTTTAATGAACTATTAAGTGAATAAAGTGCAGTGTTTGTAATAGACAGTTCAGCTGTACAGTGTTTTATATAGTTACATATGTAAAGATATTGGTTGAATTTAGTTTCATTCTCTTGGTAGAACATATTTAAATCCTATATAAATGTACACAATGTTATGAATTTGGTAAAGAATTTTAATAAAATAAAATGTATGAAATAGACTATTACATTCCTCCTAAACACAATTGGTTTTGCATTTAAGTATGAGGCTTACAGATAAACTAATGAAATATTACTTTGTTTTTAGTGAACATAGGATCGTTTGAATGATTGAAAAGAAAAACAGATTAGTTTCCAAATTATGCAGATATTTTTATTCGTCCATTTGGTGCCTAAAATACAAAAGGTAACACTAACATATAAATCACAGTACAATTCATACAACTAGGAGATTTAAAATAAAGTTTAGTTCCTTCAATATCTTCTGTGTATTCAAAAGTGGATGTAAAGTTACGTATATATAAAAATAGCTTCCTATATTGTTGTTTAGATTTAGATGTCCTGCACAATCTATAATGCGTTTATAGTCCAAAATATTTTTCCAAAAAGGGCAAACAAAAATGTTACATACGTATTTAGGTCCTAATTTGGCAATAACCAATGTAAGTAACTTTGTACCACAAAGAAAGTGGGGAACCTTGGAAAGCTCTCAAATGCATAGCTCGTGGAGCTTTTAATAGCCAAACCTTCAGATGATTTAAATGGCTAAGAGATACCAGAAAATGAAACATTTCAGTGGCCTAGACATCCTAGAGAGCCATAAACCATATTACCATAAACAGGAATATAAAAGGCGATGTTCTCTAGAAGTCGCACGGAACTAGATACATACACTCGTAGTTAGTTTAACATTTGCAGACAACGGTAGAATGTTCCCGTAGTGACTTGTGAACCCTTTAGGACCTCAATATTTTATTTTATTAAATAGTTGTTTTAAACTGATTAATACCAAATATCAATAAATTTAATGTTCAAATTGTTTAATATAATCATTTGTTATACTTATAATTTAGACCTATAGAGTTTGAAGATTTTCTTTAGGAAGGAGAATGAAGGTTAACTATCCTACATGACATGTTTATTGTACTCGGATAGTACAATAAACTTACTTTGCTTTCTATTAGCCTATACTTTGAAACTATTCGGATTTAGGTAGGTCTTGTGCAGTTTTATTTCATTGAATAGAACACTTAAGTATATAACATAAAAAATTATGCAACGTGTAAAAACTAAATTTATACACTCTGCTTCAATAGTGTAACAGAGCTATTGTATGCCGTAAAAAACTGCATAAGATGTTGATGCTTTAATGAGATAGCAACACCAATACAATTTTCATAATTTATCATTGACTAAATTAAACAAAGCTTGACTTATAGTAAAATATATAAGGTTTTAGAAATATTTTCACGGTTATGATTGGATATTTATTTACCCATTAAAATAATGATAAACAAGATTCCTTATCCCATCACAGCCCAGAAGAATATATTGAGATAACTCTGCAGTAAATACTGCACGTACCACTGTGTGTGTATGGCAAGATAATGTTGTTACGTTTTTACATTATTGATTTACTATCTACATGATAAAAAAATATAATATAGATAGTCTCTTCTAACCTAATAAATAATTTATGATACAAGGACGTAAGGTTCCATATTGATTTTTTATTAATACTTTTTGTTTTATTCTGGAATACTGTTATTTTATAATATAAAAGTAATTTTTTCCAAGGGCATTTTAAGAAAAAGAGACCTTCTTTAATTTAATTTTGGATTTTTATATTTTAGTAATATATTTAATTATTTATACATAACAAACGATTTGGTAATTCTGTATATAGAGGATATAACACTGAAAAACACAACACTTTACTTTGATTATAATAATTTCCTAAAATGTAGATTCCAAAAATGCTATACGCTAAAATAGTAATTATCATTAATGTACTAGCAGTTTGTGCACGAGTCACGAGTAAGGTTTGTAAATGCGGTCTATAGCATACCATTACTTATTCATAAATATGTAAACAAACTAGCTTTAAGTAACACGTTATTAAATACTTTGGTTCACATTTTAATATAAAATCAATGTATAAGAAAAATCTCTCGGGAGTCTAGATTACTACATTAAGCACATAAGCAACTAATTGATAAACACATTAACAAAACAGTACGGGATATATTAAAATGACGTTTTAAATTGATAAATTGAAATTATATTTCTTGTAGAATTGATAAAATACCAACTAATAATATTATATATTATGGTTATGTATTGTGATTTTAGAAGGAAAGACATGTTTTATTTTTATAAAAATAATTCTGCTAAGAGGGTAAATCCCCACGAAAAACCACATTATGCATAGACACGAGTCTCCCATGTAACATACTGATGTTACAGCAGATGTGCTTCTGCTGTGTGTAAAATCCTATCCCCCTCTTTGCGTTATGCTTGCCTTCCTTTACATCTGTAAATATTTATCGTTTGCGTTTTCACACCAATGCAACAGATTTTAATTCAATATTCAAACGAATGGGTTGTTAGACACGTATCACAATATTTTGGTAATAAACCGTTATGAAACTGGCTGAGCGTTAGCGAAGCTATCAGTAGATGGGTTGGAAAAATGTCAAGTCTGTCTGCCCATAGGATACTTAAAGACCTATTTGACATATAGATTGAAATAATGTATGAAGCTTCATGTCTATATATGTAAAATTGAGCTGAATGATGACGCATATCACTCCATGGAATATTGCTGAGCATTGGTTTTAAGTAAAGAAGTAGTTTTACTGTTCACATGAAAAGGACTGTCTCTAGAAAGTTGTAAACTTTAAACATAAAGCTTTCTTGAAACTTAATTTGTATGTAGACACAAGAAGGGGCATGTCTGTCTGTTGAATTAGGCTGAGTGTCATTGCATGCTATTAATTTGTCTTTTGTTATGATGTAAGTATTTGTTTTCCTTATTACCACATATGTATCTTTCCGCAGAAGAATACAATGAGCTGTGTATTTAAAATTTTGCATTTAAGCCCAACGAAACCGTTACCTACCAGTACTCCTGCTTTATTATTCTAGTATGTGGTAACTAAAGACCACTAAAGGTGATAAAAAATACTAAAAGTGGAGGAAAAGATTTGTTTAATTCCATGAACCCGACATTCATTTGATGAAACAATAATACATTATTTAGTTTAACTACGAAAGTATTACATAGAAATGGGATTCCATATAAAACTTCTACAGACATTTCTGCTACTATTAAGCTGCTATACCTCGCTCAAAATACAGTAGATAAGAGTGTTAATACGAACTTTACGAAAATGAGACTTTTCAGTGAAAATAGAGGAACGTACAGTTTTATTTAAATTGTAGTGCTAAAATAAACAGTTAAGAGTGTTTACTTCAAAATTTATTAATGCTATAAACTTATATTTTGTTAACAAAAGTGAGGTTGGGCAAATGAACGAAATATCTTAAGATATAGTGGTTGGTCTATTATGAAACTAATGAAATCACTCATCTGCCAAAAGTCGTTGGAATAGAGATAAAAATATTGTTTTCTCTAGTTATTAAAACAAACCATATAATAGAAAACAGACCATAAAATGGATGATATGATAACATTCTTTTTAGATATAGATCAAATCAAATCAAATCAAATCAAATCATAATTTATTTCCCAAAAATATTTACATGCTAGCACATTTACTATCAAATCTATATTATCTTGTTACTATAATATTTAAATGTGTACTTAAAAACATTAAACATGAAAATATTACACTCATCAAATTAAAGTGGCCTAGGAAATGAAGCCTACATGGGCAGAAAGCCTGTGCGTAGGCTCGAGTTGCTTTCCTGGAGATTGTGGACGAATTGAATCGGGTGATTAATTATCATATAACATCAACACAAAAACACACACTCACAACACACACACACACACACACACACCACGCGCGCGCGCGCGCCAAAAAAAACCGTATTTAAATATTACGGTATTGAAATTTATCAGCGTACATACTACCAATAGTTTAAAGGAAAGATTTACTGAGATGAAAAAACAATTAAGGAATGGTGTATTTTCAAGATAAAAAGGTCAACACGCAGAACAACCTAACCTATTACTAGCAGATTTCTTGCCGAAATGTTATGAAAATAAAAAATAAATGTATAAAATAGGAAAAAAACCATAGAGGCATCAGTGCTGTTGAAGTGGCATTTAAGAGGAGGGAGGCAGGGTCAAAAAGTCAGGTCCGTCTGTAGTCAGCCGTGATAATTGCCTCGGCCTCTTCTGCGCTGATAGCATACTGCCATTCATTCGAGCGTTTTCTTGCATGTATATATCGACGGTGAGTTGAATATTTGGTTGTCAGGAAAGTATTTACAGATATTTCTATACAGAATATGGGATATATAAAGAGAATTTGTAGATGAGAAGGATTTACTGATTTGCATAGATGAGACACCAATATTCCGTGAGTATCGTGTGTTATGAGAATGCGAAGTTGTAGAGAAAATTGTATAAAAATGTTTATAAATATGAACGAGGAGTGTTTTTAATCAATATTTTTCGAATTGATAGAAAGGCAGTTTCTTGATATAAAGTGTCAGTAGGATATCTCCTAGATTTTTTGGAAACCGGCTTTTAAGATTGCCTTCTGAACCACTTGCAGAGGTTGCAAAAGAGTTTTATACGCTCCACCCCAGGCTATTATTCCAAACGGAGAACAACGATTGGGCATAGGCGAAATAAGCAAGTTTAATTTCTTTTTCATTTAAAATTTCACTTAATTGTTTAAACGCAAATATATATTTCCTTGCTCTCTTTTTTTACATATTCAACAGTACAGACCATTTTAAGGGCTTATCAAAGAATACACCCAAATATTTATAAGACGATACATTTTCAATAGTTTCACAAGAACAAAGTTCATTGTTGTAACTGCCACAATTATGTACCACGAGGTCGCCGAGGGCATAGTCTGTGGTCTCCCGGAGAGAGATGGGCATAAACTTAGTCTTTGATGTATTTAATGAAAGGATATTTTGGTCAAACCATTTTTTTAAGACCATGAGGTCATGAAGAGCGTTAGTAGAACGGGCATCAACCCAGTCGCTACCTTTTATTAAAATTAAGCTATCATCTGCAAATAAAAACAGGATTGCCATTTAAGTTCAATTTAAAGATATTGTAAATATAAATCAAAAACAGAATTGGGCCCAGCGTACTGCCCTGAACCACCCGTAGTCCACCGGAAGCGCGTCACTCTCGGTCCCACAGACAGACACGGTCTGCAGCCTACTTGTGAGGTAGGTCGAGAACCATGAAAGTGCATTACCCCGAACTCCAGTGGCCTCCAATTTAAGGAGCAACCTATTTCTATCAATGCTATCAAAGGCCTTCCTCAAATCAAGAAATATTAAAATAATGCGCAGGTTCTTAGATATAGCATCATTGATTTGTCTGTTGACATCAAAAAGAGCATCAGAAATGTTCCTATCCTTTCTGAACCCATACTGACACTCACACAAGATTTGGTTGTTAGAAAGATAGGCAACTAATTGTTCTTTAATTATACGCTCAAGGATCTTGGAGAATACACTCAAAAAGGCTGGGGCGGAAAATTATTTTTATCTAAGAAGCTATCTCCTTTATGCAGTGGAATGACCTTAGCGATTTTAAAGATATTCCGGGAAAATACCGGAAGAAATACTTAGATTTATTAAATGCTGAAGGGGCTTAGAGAAGATATAAACATTGTCCTTTAACACGTCAGCCGAGACACCATCACGTCCGGGGGCGGATCCCCCACGCAGTCCAGTCACGTGCCGTATTACATCAAGTTCAGTAACAGTGGTCAATGTGAACACGGTGTTCTGTCTGTAATCCGCATCACTCAAAATTGGGTCCCCACTCGAGTCGATGGCACTAGCCAGACTGTGTCCAACCGCGGAGAAAAAGGAATTAAAATCATTAGCTACTTTTTTACACAAACCGTGAGCTATATACGGAGTATCTGGTAACATTTTTTGGATCGGAAAGGAATCTCTCTTCTTAATTTTACCTGCGAGCTCATTTACGATAGACCAGAAACATTTTGGGATTGTTTTGATAATTTTCAAGTTTAGTTCTGTAATATTGCTTTTTAGATTGTTTAAGAGATTTGCTTAAATTGTGTCTTAATGTACGAAAAGATTGATAGAGATCATGATTAAAAGGTTGTTTTTTTTATTTTTTACTTACTTTTGTCTCTAATGCGAATTAATTTGACCAAATCGGATGTAATCCAAGGTTTTAATTTTTTTGAGCGTGTGGAATAGTTAATTAAAGGTTTTGACGAAGCTTTAATAAGATGAGATATTGTATTTTCAAATTTTTTAGCGCATGTTGTGATATCCTGGCAACTCAAAACAGGTTCCCAGCTCAAAGTGAGCGAGATTACGGCCGAGCAGATGCTTATCAGTGTAGTATTGTGTAGTGAATTCGTCAGTAGGGTTGTCATTGTGAGGCGATGTGGCAGTGGCAGTGATAGTCAGGCCAGTACTGTAGTGGTCACTCACGCCAGTCTGGAGCACAGCTGATTGTACATTGTTCATGTCATAGTAACGTAAAAATATGTGATTCCAGACATGACGAGCAGTTATTAGTAACTCTAGTTGGTTTATCTATACATTGGACAAATCCCGATCCCAGTAAGCAGTTTAAGTATTTGTCACATGTTGGAGTATTTTTAAGTAAATCGATGTTAATGTCACCTAGAATTATTCCCATCTTGCTCTTATCTAAGCGATTACAATAATTTTCTAGTTCAGATAAGAAAAATTCCAAGTCACTGTCAAAGGTACGATATAGGGGCAAGTATGTAAAAGGTTTTGTTGCAGTAATTAAATTCTAAGTTAATGCCGTAAACGTCCCCAAGTGTTACTTGTGATGTAGTAGCTGATAAACGTTTGTTGAAGTAAATGATAACACTGTCATTTCTGTTTACGTTGTTTGTTCGTCAGTACAATGTCAAACCCCTCCAAAACCTCCCCCTCCTCACCCTCTCTCAACCAACATTCAGTCAGAACAACTATGTCCAAGTGTGGAATATCATTCAGATATACTAAAAGTTCATTAAAATTTTTACAATAACTCCGGATATTACAATGAAATATTTTTAGGCTGTCATAACATTCCTGATTAAGAAAAAAATTACTAATTTGTTGTATATTATACAATTCTAAAACAATGGTTTAAATTTAAAGTGTCGTCATCTTCCCCATTCATGAGCAGGACCCTCGGCACAGACCACCCGCCCAGTTGATGACTCATCAACCTTTACAGAGTATTATACATAAAATAATAAAGAGATATTATAACAGTAATGGATAGTTATGATATGAATGTGCGATCAATAAATAGTTGTGAGGTTACAAATCGCACAAGATTCTTAAATTAAAAAGTATAATTAAAACTTAAATTGAGTATGACTATAATTTGAAGTATAATTAACATCTTGTATATTAAATTGTTAACAATCTATTCAGGTAGGCACAGAAATTAATTTTACTACAACTAGATAACAATGATTATTTAACTGTGTAGATATTTAATAGGCTAGAACAAAGTACAGGAACTCTTAAACAATGTTTATAATATTATTTTAAAAGTATTTCATGATAGATGATTACATTTTGTACTTAAATTCAAATAATATAACTGATTTGATTACTACTGTTGTGAAAAAAGCTATTTTATACATTCAAGGAAACAACACGTATTAACTGAGCAAACTTTATAATTGCCTATTGAAAAAGGAGAAATATGCAAATACAAATTACCCACACACACACACACAAAAAACATACATTATTATAGTAAATTGATTTTGTATGTATTATATGTCTATTTTTTATCTATGCATAGAAAACCAAACAAAAATTAGACTTATCTCGATAAAATTAAAAAATAAGAAGCCTTCCTTTATATATATATATATGTAATTGACACCCATATGCGCATACACTCGTGCACAACATACATTCACATGCACACACATACGCTTACATACACATACAGATACACACATATTTTACAATTAAGTATAACTAAACATAGATTATAGCTGAAGTTGCTTCACTACTTCAGCCATTATAAACGCAAATTTACATTGGAAGAAAAAGAAAATACTTATTAAATAAAATGATTAATTGTATAATTCAAGCTTTTTTAAAAAAAAAAAAAAATATGTGAATATATCGTTAGAATAATTAATTAATGTGTATATTATGTTGACATTCATTCTGTACAGTATTTATGTCCAAATACACTTCATAAAAATAAAAATTAACCATTTAGAATTTTATTAAAATATAAATTAGCTGTTAATAATGGAAAACAATTCAGACTTCTGCTGATCTCGATAAAATAAACTAAAATAATATCCTACCTGTGTGCCATATGAATAAATATATTTAACAAACTAAAAACGGTTGACTAAAATTGATATTAATACAATTTGTTAAATTAAAGTAAGGATTTCAAATAACAAGCTGCTAAATACAAAGCGAACAATACAGTGTAATATAAGAATGTTATTTGATGAATGTGATAAAATAATATATCTTAAAATTATGCAGACACGTATTTTATGTTAGTAGTATAAGTGTTACTATTGTACCCAAATAAATAATTAAAATATAACAAAACATTCCTCTGATCGACTTAATTCAATAAACTGTAAGTAATACATTAATCAGTGTACCTTATGCCGGAATAGTGTTAGTTCACTTATCAAATTTGTCAAGGTCAGCAAGCGCAGTAACTCGTTCGGTCTCAGCACCCTCAGCCACCTTGACAAGGATCTTCCCGTTGAAGAAACCGGCGAAGCTAATCTTCTTCTCTCGCTGTAGTCTCCGTGCTCGCCCGAGAATTGCCTTGTTATGTTGCAGTTAAATGTTCCTTGATGAAACACTGGGCTGTTGGTCAGCGCCGGGTCGATTGCCAGAAGCGTTCAGGTTCCTCATCCTTCTTGCAGCCGTCCAACCATTCTTCCCTGATCTTCCTAGAGACGAACTGCGCGATTATCGGCGGATAGACATGCTTTTTAGAGTACAACAGGCGCAGCCGGTGGGCAATAGAGCTCTTCTCTCTTGAATGGGACATTAATGGCGAGAGCGATCTTTTGTAGGCAATAATATATATCTTCCCCGTGTGTACCTGGTATCCCGATAATCTCTATGTTGGCTGAGCGGGAATGCTGCTCGATGTCTTGCAGCTGAAGGTGTAAATCTCGAAACCTCCTCCTTTAATTTTCTGTTCGTTTTTTCAAGGTCGTCACAGCGATCTTCCATCTTCTGGTGAGAGTTCTGTAGCTTCAGTCACACTGCACTGCAAGTTTTTCAGTTCAGCTGATAAACAGTTAACAGATTCTAAAACAGTTTTGATTTTATCATCTGTGTTTTTTATTAATGTCTTTTTTGAGAGACTGAAGGAGATCGGACATGTATTTCTTTATATCCATTTCTTCGTTTGCTACGAACAGAGGACAAAGAGGCGTTTTCTTCAAAACACGTGTCACACTTCCAAGACTTATGTTTGCCTTTCGTGAAATTTTGCGACGAACCAGCACGCGAACACGCGGGGTGAAATGAACGTTTGCACTCAACGCACTTAGCTATAACGTCATTAGCAAGAGAAAAACGCTTTCACACTTGTCACACCTTTCCGACATTGTGATAAAAAAGGTTTATGAACACAAAAATATGAAAGATAAATTATTAGCGACAGGTATAACCTCAACTAGGCAGGCCGAATCGTGAAATCAGATAAGACGGGACGTTGTACATAAGCGGTCCGGACTCATCGGCGATTAGATAGCAACTGAAATGAATTTAGATGAATGAATTAGAGATGAATTAGAGTTCTAGTAATAAAGTGCCGCTTATGGACAGTGGTGCCTGTACTATCTGAAATATAGTAGTTCCAGGTAAGTAGACAAACTAAAAGTAACGTAAGCTATAAAAAGCCAAATTGGGTTTCTACGATTTCTAATAAATGTTTGGTATTCTAAAAATAATTGTTATGAGTTTTTTAAATTTAAATTACCGCGCGTTTGATACTGTGTTTTTAAAGGTTTTTTTGACAAGTATGCAACACTTTAAATAATGCAAATCAACAAATTTTTCTTACTATAGACTACAGATAATCAAATTAATAATCGTAATCTAGTTAATATCTACGATTTATTAAATGAAAATATAATCAACGATTGGAGTTCATTCTTGCATGTTAAAAATTATAGTTATTTGTCAAAATTCATTACGTAATCAACAAATAGGTTTAGTTTTATTTCAGTGAGGATAAATAAGGTAAATTGCACACTCATTTGTTTTTTTGTACTAAGATATTGGATGATAATGTATTTGATGTATCTCATTGATTATGGAGTTAATACATATGCATGTCTAGACGACAAACGTTATTTACGGCATAATATCTATATTCAAGCAGTTTCTATCAGGGAGCTGAATTGTATCAGAAAAAAACTGACGAGCTAAATCAAAATTACTCCTAGAGGATTAATAACAGAAAATTTAAATTTTCGTCTCATTTTTGTAAAATGCAAGAACTGTAACGATTATAAAACACTAATCATAATTTAATATCATAACATAAATCAAACAAACATAAAAATAAAACGTTTTATAAAATGTTAAACATACAAAGGCTCTATAGCTTAAAATCATAAAATGGCTATATTTTTAACCAATCCATAATTATTGGTTAGCGAATATGGTCGGTTTTTAAGACACAATTTTCTTTTAGTTTTTTTCTGTGATATTAGTAATGTTTCATTGTCTACCTGCCTATCTACCAGCAGGACATCTCAAGAATAAGATGAGCTGTAGAATGTAAACTTTGCATGCAACTTCAGCTAAGCCTGAACGTGACAAGTAGCTGTAGCATAAACATAACCTGGCATTATAAAACGTCATCTAACATTATCTGCTGTAGAGATATTAATGATGCACACATTAATTAAATATCATTTAAGACATTCTGTTTTAGGTATTTCACGAATCTGTCAGTCGGTTTTCGCATTGTATATTAGTCTCATATGCATTCATCAATAATAATTTAAATTATATGCTCACTTTAGTTAAATCACTAAATAAATATATGTAAAAAGGCAGCATATTTTTACTAATAAACAACTATACTTGCAATTCAATTATATATATTGGGGAACTTCACAATATGTAAACATACTCTGTTTGAGCTTTAATTCCTGATAGATTAATATTCTACCTTGTCCATCTTAATGCTCTGCTTAAGTGAATCCTTGATTTAATTTATTTCATGGGTTCACTCTTTGATAATAAACTGATAGTAAACTCTTTCGGTCAAAATAAATATAAGGATCTTTAAATCTTAACGACCTTTACATTTGAAAATACAACCCAAAAAGCACAGCTTGTCTAAGTTTCTGTCTACCTAGCGTCATCACAAATTGTTTTTAATGTACGTAAACATTTTTATTACGACAAAATACACATTAACACACTAAACGCAAGTCTTCTTTCAATTGATTTGTAAGCTGTTTCGAGGACTTACCACAACAATCTCTTTAAAAAACAGTTTTGTAAAAATTTCGTGTCAAATTCGCTTGAGGTAACCCAACTTTTGCATAATCCTGTAACTTTTACTCTGCGGTATTAAAAGCGAAGAACAGTCTGAGGCACAAACTCTAATGGCTGTAACTTTTCAAATCTTGGTTATTGTTGTTTCAACATTGTGAAATTTAACTTCACTTAGTACTTTTTTGATTTAACTTTCCTCTACTGTTTGCAAGTATTAGAAAGAACTCTACTATAAAGATAATAATGTATACAATTGCTATCCTTTATATCAACAGTTAAAAAACATCGTGGATGATTTAAAATAAATTAAAACAACACCAATGAATTTATATTGAATTTAGTGTTTAATTTTTGGTTATGTGGTACTTTTTATTCCGTCATATTTTTTTTCTAGACTTATCTAACCTTTAAAATCAGTTTTTAACCACAGCAATAAAACAATGCATTTATAAACAAAGTTTCATTAATTTCAAGTAAATTTCTGCAATAATTTTTAACAAAACTTTAGAGTAAACATAGGGTAATATAGTTATCCAGTAGGCCTATAGGTTTAAGTTCCATATGGTGTTTTGAATTATTTAGACTTATGCGCAAATTAATTAATTTATTCTGAGTAAATTTACTTGAAACTAGTTGAAATACATTATATGTTGTAATTCATTCAAGAGTGAAATTACACCTAATGATTTAATAATTATTGCTATTGGTTATACTACGGTTAAATATATTTTTTTTAATGCGTTTAACTTTTAAATTTGTATTTAAATAAAATATATGTATAAAAATAATTGTTCTCTTCTTAAGGTTACAAAATTATAATATGTATAGTTACTTAAGGCGCTTGTATGTGAGTATACAGAGATATCTTTAGATTACTCCTATTAAAGTCTCAGTATACGATGGTGAGTACTTGGGCAAAAGACTAGATCTCATTTCCATATTCTGAAAGGTTATTTATTAGACTGACTTCGTATATTGGGAAATAAAAGGACTGCTTTCTAAAAACCTTGGTTTTTTTTATTTTAAAGCAAATGTTTGTTTATGATTATGTATAACAATAAAATTATATTTGTAAGATTTTAAAGAACTCCCCTTATTAACAACGCCAGTAAACAAACAAATCTAGTGTCATTGAAGAGAATTTATTGTAGATATCTCACCTTCCGTTCGATCAGTATAAATGTCATCTGACAAATTACGGTTTAGAGACATCACGATCTGTCAGTCAGAATAAATGTCATATCGTACATTTTGTCGCAGGATCAGTATAAATATCATTGGAAAAATTCGTTTAGTAGACAGAAAACAAGAATTTATATCACTCTAATAAAATGTAATTTTCACTGTAAGTCATCTAACGTTCTGTTCTATCTTTATAAATGTCTTTACGTATATCCGCATCCTGATAATTCCAAAGTACCCACATTCTTGCAAGCTTTGCTGAATTAAGTATTAGTTTACGGTTTCCGTAAAATGTGTTTGGTTTTTAAACTAAGATCGAAATTTACCAATCACTACGGGGCCATGGTTATCTTCACTTAAATATTAAAGGTTCCCCAGTCAGAATTTTAAATATTAAATTAACTATACTCACTCTAACGTCGTGCTGAAATTTTAAACACTCTAGTAAGATATGTCCCCTTGTCAAATTTCCCCAATTTTTATAAACGGATGATTAATCTTATTCTACGGTAACTTCCTATAGTAATATTAACTAGCTAATCAGCATAAACTCCTGAACATCTAAACCTCTGCTCATTTTAATTTGCTGGCCAAAGTGTTCCTCTTTTAATCTTAACATATAATAAAAAAAACTGTAGTTTAATTTTAAAACCATATTTGGTCAAATAAATGCCGAGGTGACCATAACTTAATTCACCTTCATGCACAAATCCAAATGGTTCTTTCTTACACAAAGATAATTACTACTCTTAGAGAATTTTTCCTTTCATAACTCATTAATTCTCTGCTCAACAGAAATCCCTGTTCGCTTTTAATTACTATGGTAATTAATAAATTCTGTGATCAGCATTCGAAGAAACTTTGAAAATTTGAATTACAGCTTGACTAATAACTACTTCAAACCTGACGTGATCAAAACATTTTAATGGTGTAAATCACAGGCTAAAGTTCAGGATTATATATTTTAATTTTTAATTTTAATCGATTCATAAGTTATTTTGAGCCTTATCCCAAATTGATGCATAATCCTGTACTTTACTCTGCAGTATTAAATGAAAGAAACAACCTGAGACAACACCTGTAATGTCTGTAAACTTTTTTTTAAATCTTGGTTATTGCTTTTTCAACACTAAAATTTAACTTCGACTTATGATCTAATTATGCTATGCTGTTTGCAGGAGAGGATAATGGGTGTTATTTTTTTTTTGCAGTTTTTATTATTTGTTTTTTCCCACCTGCACTAAAAACCCCAAACACATACACACCAACAAAACCCCACCCTCCCAACCACATACAACACCCAAACACCAAACCCACTCACCCCCCCCCCCCCCCCCCCCCCCCCCCCCCCCCCCCCCCCCCCCCCCCCCCCCCCCCCCCCCCCCCCCCCCCCCCCCCCCCCCCCCCCCCCCCCCCCCCCCCCCCCCCCCCCCCCCCCCCCCCCCCCCCCCCCCCCCCCCCCCCCCCCCCCCCCCCCCCCCCCCCCCCCCCCCCCCCCCCCCCCCCCCCCCCCCCCCCCCCCCCCCCCCCCCCCCCCCCCCCCCCCCCCCCCCCCCCCCCCCCCCCCCCCCCCCCCCCCCCCCCCCCCCCCCCCCCCCCCCCCCCCCCCCCCCCCCCCCCCCCCCCCCCCCCCCCCCCCCCCCCCCCCCCCCCCCCCCCCCCCCCCCCCCCCCCCCCCCCCCCCCCCCCCCCCCCCCCCCCCCCCCCCCCCCCCCCCCCCCCCCCCCCCCCCCCCCCCCCCCCCCCCCCCCCCCCCCCCCCCCCCCCCCCCCCCCCCCCCCCCCCCCCCCCCCCCCCCCCCCCCCCCCCCCCCCCCCCCCCCCCCCCCCCCCCCCCCCCCCCCCCCCCCCCCCCCCCCCCCCCCCCCCCCCCCCCCCCCCCCCCCCCCCCCCCCCCCCCCCCCCCCCCCCCCCCCCCCCCCCCCCCCCCCCCCCCCCCCCCCCCCCCCCCCCCCCCCCCCCCCCCCCCCCCCCCCCCCCCCCCCCCCCCCCCCCCCCCCCCCCCCCCCCCCCCCCCCCCCCCCCCCCCCCCCCCCCCCCCCCCCCCCCCCCCCCCCCCCCCCCCCCCCCCCCCCCCCCCCCCCCCCCCCCCCCCCCCCCCCCCCCCCCCCCCCCCCCCCCCCCCCCCCCCCCCCCCCCCCCCCCCCCCCCCCCCCCCCCCCCCCCCCCCCCCCCCCCCCCCCCCCCCCCCCCCCCCCCCCCCCCCCCCCCCCCCCCCCCCCCCCCCCCCCCCCCCCCCCCCCCCCCCCCCCCCCCCCCCCCCCCCCCCCCCCCCCCCCCCCCCCCCCCCCCCCCCCCCCCCCCCCCCCCCCCCCCCCCCCCCCCCCCCCCCCCCCCCCCCCCCCCCCCCCCCCCCCCCCCCCCCCCCCCCCCCCCCCCCCCCCCCCCCCCCCCCCCCCCCCCCCCCCCCCCCCCCCCCCCCCCCCCCCCCCCCCCCCCCCCCCCCCCCCCCCCCCCCCCCCCCCCCCCCCCCCCCCCCCCCCCCCCCCCCCCCCCCCCCCCCCCCCCCCCCCCCCCCCCCCCCCCCCCCCCCCCCCCCCCCCCCCCCCCCCCCCCCCCCCCCCCCCCCCCCCCCCCCCCCCCCCCCCCCCCCCCCCCCCCCCCCCCCCCCCCCCCCCCCCCCCCCCCCCCCCCCCCCCCCCCCCCCCCCCCCCCCCCCCCCCCCCCCCCCCCCCCCCCCCCCCCCCCCCCCCCCCCCCCCCCCCCCCCCCCCCCCCCCCCCCCCCCCCCCCCCCCCCCCCCCCCCCCCCCCCCCCCCCCCCCCCCCCCCCCCCCCCCCCCCCCCCCCCCCCCCCCCCCCCCCCCCCCCCCCCCCCCCCCCCCCCCCCCCCCCCCCCCCCCCCCCCCCCCCCCCCCCCCCCCCCCCCCCCCCCCCCCCCCCCCCCCCCCCCCCCCCCCCCCCCCCCCCCCCCCCCCCCCCCCCCCCCCCCCCCCCCCCCCCCCCCCCCCCCCCCCCCCCCCCCCCCCCCCCCCCCCCCCCCCCCCCCCCCCCCCCCCCCCCCCCCCCCCCCCCCCCCCCCCCCCCCCCCCCCCCCCCCCCCCCCCCCCCCCCCCCCCCCCCCCCCCCCCCCCCCCCCCCCCCCCCCCCCCCCCCCCCCCCCCCCCCCCCCCCCCCCCCCCCCCCCCCCCCCCCCCCCCCCCCCCCCCCCCCCCCCCCCCCCCCCCCCCCCCCCCCCCCCCCCCCCCCCCCCCCCCCCCCCCCCCCCCCCCCCCCCCCCCCCCCCCCCCCCCCCCCCCCCCCCCCCCCCCCCCCCCCCCCCCCCCCCCCCCCCCCCCCCCCCCCCCCCCCCCCCCCCCCCCCCCCCCCCCCCCCCCCCCCCCCCCCCCCCCCCCCCCCCCCCCCCCCCCCCCCCCCCCCCCCCCCCCCCCCCCCCCCCCCCCCCCCCCCCCCCCCCCCCCCCCCCCCCCCCCCCCCCCCCCCCCCCCCCCCCCCCCCCCCCCCCCCCCCCCCCCCCCCCCCCCCCCCCCCCCCCCCCCCCCCCCCCCCCCCCCCCCCCCCCCCCCCCCCCCCCCCCCCCCCCCCCCCCCCCCCCCCCCCCCCCCCCCCCCCCCCCCCCCCCCCCCCCCCCCCCCCCCCCCCCCCCCCCCCCCCCCCCCCCCCCCCCCCCCCCCCCCCCCCCCCCCCCCCCCCCCCCCCCCCCCCCCCCCCCCCCCCCCCCCCCCCCCCCCCCCCCCCCCCCCCCCCCCCCCCCCCCCCCCCCCCCCCCCCCCCCCCCCCCCCCCCCCCACACAAATCCAACCCCAACCCACCAAACTGAAGACAACCACGCCACTACATCACTCATCTTGAAATTCGCTGCTTTCTGGGTGTCACAGGATACCGTAACAATTGAATAATTCATTGTAAGTTTGTAGTGAAGAGTTGCTTTTGCGTTCTTTAATGTTTTTTTTTTTTATAAATTTATTTGCTTGTGTTCCTTCTCATACTGGTGTAGTCGGTTATAATCCCAAAGTACCCCACATTCTTCCATGACGGAACGAATACTAAACATTTACGGTAACATAAAACTACGCGATATAAAACAATAATATACTGCTAACCAAAGTCGCCCCAAACAAAACAGTGACGAGACGAGTAGACAGCTGTTCTTGTCTGCCGGCCCCGTCAAACGAAAACTCAGTCGGAATCTTTTAAGCCAGGCATAACATTAGTACCTCATTGACATACACACTATTACTTTATGATATGTATAGGAAATTTTCAAGCGAGAGGAATACAGATAGTTTAAACTAGCTTAAAAATAATAGGACCGGTGGCGTGCAAGTCGCTTAAATGTGAAGCGATGGCTGCAGACGGCTGCTTGCACTTCGCGGCGGCGTGAATATCATACGTTGAAGACGGCGTTGCCCACTCAAATTGGGGTTAACTCCGAGTTTGAACTTATTGTGTGGGCTTGATATGGTGTACATGGAAATTGTCATCTGAGTTGTGTTGTGCATAAGTAATAAATAAAATTAAATTTTTGTTCTTTTGTTGCATCTAACAGTCTGACAAAAAGAAGTTTCAAACAAAAGAAATTGAAACATAAACATATAAGAATATATTACACATTTTACGCACTAATATTATTATCTGGGTTTTTAAGTTATTTGACAAATCTCTATTTAAATTCATTATGGTAGGGAAGTAATTTAAAAAATGGTTACTTTGTTAAAAAGCAGTTCAAGTTACTTATTTATTATATAATTTTGAGGTCCCTTTTGTATAGTAAAGCCTTTATTATGTACTATTTTTTAATTTTGGCCTGATCCTATACTTACACATTACGCCATTATCGATTACAATTAAATTGATATTATAGTTATTTTTTATTTTTAAATCTCCCTTATGTTATGCATAACCCATATTAATTATCATTAATTTTTATGGGAGCGGACTGTTGTAACCCATTATTTGATAATCGGTAAAAAAAACTTTTTACTCGGGAAAATAAATGATGAAATTTATATTTTAGTCGAATAGTTCAAAACAATAATTCAGAAAATTTTTTAGTAGGAATTTTTTTTATCATTTGCATTGGGGCACAATTGGGGTGGGGATGGGAATGCGGGGTAGAAACCGTCTGATATCATTTTAAAGATTTAAACAATCTTGATTATTTTATAACATTAGATTATAACATAATTAATATTTGAGTGTTTTGTTTTTTGCAATGTGTTGCAAGATTTATAGTCTTGGCGTTCTTGGCAACGTTTCAAGTTGGACAAAAATATTAAGTGTAACTTGGCTTGTGACGCAGCCTATGACCAATCAAGCACACGTATAATATTTTTAACGTATTTCTCCCAATCAATGTCGACCATATGTAGTAACCCTTTCTCTTTTCTGTATATGATCAGAACACTCTCGAAATTCACTCGGATGCCCTTGTACAAACGTTAAAGTACAATTTTGATTTAGTGAATGGTTCATTACTTATTGTAATTGTGGCCAGCCGTTACAAGGTTATTAATTATGTTACCGACCATTGTAACTGTAATATCGATATTTTAATTCTGCGTGGTAATAAATGTGGTTATGATAAATTCTATACCAGTTATAGTGCTTATTTAAACTATTTACAATTGTTTTAATGATTTTTAGAGAACAAACCACGCAGTATATGTGTTGTTCATCTATAAAAGGAAATCGCGCCAGGAATGCAATCACAACAGCTCTGACAGATATAGAACATGCTATCTTTAGGGGAATGCCAATTTACTTGGTGGTAATCCTTGCCTGGCTCCTGTGCACGTTGGACAGGCAGAGCTGTGTGCTGTTAAAGTGACTACTTAACTTTAAGTGAGTGGATTGTATTCTCTCCCCCCCCCCTCCCCCAGTAACAGATAAGATCAAAAAACCCCTTATACTTGAATAGATTCGCATGAGACAATAATGTTTGATAAAGTCCATTAGTAGACAGTTCAGATCCACAATGTTTAGATAGTGCATGAACAGTAGCGTATTTAAATTCTTTCTCGAAGTCACCAAAGAGTTGTGACTTTCAAATGAAATGTTACTTATACCGATTAAATCTGACTAACTCTCACAGGCCATTCCCAAAAATATCTATAGACTGACGGATATTCCCATAGTATTTTACAAAATCAATGTTAATGCGTATAACTTTTGTCAAACATCGGTGGATTGTACTGTGATTGATCTGTAAACAACGCTACTTGAGGAACGTGTTTTTTAACATTTTAAAATAATTTCATTATATCTCTTTTTATAAATAATGAAATCACAAAAAGTTTTCCCTATTTTATTTATTAAACCCTTTTAAAATATTTACATTTGACGTTATTTAGAGGTGATATATGCTTTTTAAACGTTATATCCAAATAATTTTAAATCATTAGGTTTAGTTATGATATAAGTATAATAAATTATGTCTCGACCTTAATATTTCAGTATAAAAACCTAAGGAATTCCCTATTAGTGACGTAATAAAAGAATTACTTTTCTGACCCTGTTTGAAAAAATGTGAGAAACAACCACATTTGTTGTTACTACAAAACAGTTATATCAATACAATAAATCTTACATACCACAAACGTGGGTACTTTTGGATTTCTGTGAAAGTGTATCTGCTGTTAGCAGAACTACTGAATTCCGTAATAAACTATACCCAAGCGTTGCAGGTCAACCTTACGTAGCAAAGTTAGCCACTCTCCACAAATGACGTGACGTGCTTTATGGGATCTGCTGTTACCATCAATTTGGCAGAGACCCTGATTGCTAGCAGCCTACTTAACATTTGAGAGCTCGAGGGTATAAATTTAGCCAGCTCAGTAGTAAAATGTAGCCACACAGATATAGACGGACCTTAATCAAACATGGGGGACGTTATACTGTACCTTGTTACTGTGATAGTCCTTACAAAATATATTTATCTAGTAACATAGTTTTGGAAGTTGAGGGAGCAAATTTGGTGAAGAATAAGAGTGAATTTGTTGTTCCTTCATAAACCTCATGCTGTTTTCGGTCATAAAATATTGTGAGCCTGTTTTATAAGGAGTTAGTAATTACTTCATCTCGCAAACTCCGGATACTAACAAAAGAAGTACAGACAAACGGACGTGCCATAAGGTAACGTTTACAGAAATGTGTTTGTCAATAGGTTTTTAGTACACTACTTTTATGTTTCGTAGTCAGATATTAAACAGTCGCCACTATCTAAAAAAATTTGCAGTTTTACAAAGATATACAAAATGTACCTTTTGCTTTCACATTCCAAAACAAACTCAGCGATTAGGATAGCTATTCAAATCACTCATCCACAAAAATTCTTAGAATAGAAGTGAATATTGGAAATGTAAACTTATAAGAGAATAGATCAACATAATATTATGGCGTAGGACATTTTAACATTCTTGCTGGATATACGCAGAATTAGCATCTCCAGTAATTTGGATAAGACGTAATTTGGGGACTGAAGTGGTTTAAGCCTACTGAAGGACAGTGTTATGAAATGCGTATTCGGTTTTCTGACTATCAATATGACGGATATTAAATAGGGTCTCTCTCTGTCTCTCATTCTCTCTTTCTTTCTTATTCATATTGTTGAGTATAATACGGAATGTTACTTAGAAGAGAACTCCTTATAATCAACTTCCTCTACCTATCCATGATTTTCAAGGCTCGCAATATTTTTTAAATTCGTGTATAAATTTGGAAATAGAGTGATATTGGAAATTGTAATTTATACAAAAGCATAGAACAAATTATATTTGTGGACAACGGTTATATTCTCTGTAGATATAGGATATTAGCTATAGTAATAAGGTTTTTTTTAGATTCGTTTTCAACTTTATAGTAGAGATGATTTCAGTTTGGGCCTGTAATTTGGTGTGATATATAGCCGGCCTTTGGGGGTGAAAGCAGACAAATCGTTAATGTGCGCGACTTCAGCGGAGTTATAGTAGCAAAAGTTTAAAAGCCAAAGGTGGGGCTTACTAAGATCTTCTAACCTTTGGGAACCTATTAAGATATATACAGTTGTGGATATTTTATCTGCCTTCAATTTACGTTACAGAGCATTCATGGTGTATTAAAAATATGAGTTCTTGGGAAAGTTTCAAGTGTTATTTGGGAGTTACTCAACCACTAACTCACACTTGAACACTAAAATCTACAATATAAATATGGACTGAATCATGATACAAAGTTTGTGAATGTATGTCTCTGTATCAGTTCACAGATATCTACAGTAATAAAGATTTAACTTTAAAGAAACTTTGCATGCAAATTCGCAGAGACTTAGCTATGACAACTTGTACTTGCGTAAAATACACTGATATAATGAATCTATTATCTAAAACGATCTGCTATAGAGGTTTAATAATAAACAATCGTATTAATTTTAAAAGACATTATGTATTTTAGTGATCTAATGATCTGTCGCAGCCGGTTTAGTGTAAAATGGTTCGATAACACTTTCAATTACATACTTTTTTAGTTATTTATTTATTCAGATTACATTGCTTTTACGTTTGGCCTCGCCAAGTTACATTTTTTTAAAAACATTTGCGGTGAGGTACAGCGATGTTTCCTTACTTACGGTTCCACTGTCTACTGGTAATATGTATTTAATAAGTTGTATCACTTAAATTCAATTCAACTAATAAAAATATAATGATGGATTTATTTCCGGTTTCGGCAGCATCATGTTTCTATTTATAACTGACAATTGTATGAATGCGGTTTTAAAACTTAATTACAATTAACAATAAGTAATATAACGATTTCATAACAAAATACACATATAAATTACTAAATAACACGGTTTGATATGCGAAAATATTCTTCTTCTAAATAATAATGTAAATATTCCTTATAGCGTGTCGCCCAATGTTATAAATACGTGCATGCTGTTGTTTTCCCTTGTTTCCTCTTTGTCTCCAGTTGTGTGCAGTAGTGGTGTGTGGTGAAAGTTTCTGCTAATCGTGTGTAGTTAGGTTATGTTTTGTTTTTGGGTTAATGTCTCATGTTATGTTTACTCCGGACTGAGTGATTTGGTTGCTTTTTCCATGTCAGTGGATAAAGTAGTATGTGAATAAAACTACTTAGTCTAGGTACTGTGAGAGTGCAAATTCTATGTAATGAAAGTAGAGTTCTGGATTTTTTACCTATTTTATTAACCATGTTATTAAGCAGGTTATTAAAGCAAAGCCGACAATACGTATATACGAGAATGTATAAGTTTACCGAGACTTACTTCATTCAAAATAAACGATATACCAGTTTTTCAATCGATAAAGTGAAGCTCTCTAACCCTTTATAAAATGGATTTTCTATTAGCTTTCACCTTGGTTATTACAATCAGGTCACAAGAATTAGTGTACGGAGCTGTATAAATCTAATTCTACTTAAGGTTTGACTGAACTTAAAAGCAAAAGCGTTTCTAGAAACTCGCATAGGCTGATTGTCTCATATTGTCGAACAATCGTCATTTTAAAATTATAATATTGATAATGCTTCACAACTGTCCAATAAATATGTTGGAAAAACTTCTTTATATTTATCCTACATCATGTTGGACCTTTATTACCTGAACATATTAATTCTGCAAGGATATGTCTTAGCACCGGGCCCTTTAAATTTTCTGCTCACAAAGGAATACTCTGTTTACTTTCAATTTCATGCAAAATTAGTAGTAAAATCTGTTGATCAGCATAAAAAAGAATTTTAAGCGAACTTGATTTGAATAACCCAATAACAACCACATCGCATGTCGGGAACTTGCTGAAAATGTAAAGATAATGTATTTGTTTTAAGGTGTAAGGGTTTTAGTTCAACACAAATTATCTTTCAAGGTGTTACTTTACAATGTAATCTGTAAGCTGCTTTTAATACTAAAATTCTCAACAATCTCGTTAAAAACAAGCTCTTGTCGTTAATTTCATTCCACCGAATCACTTGAGTGTGAACCAACTTTTGCCATAAAAACTTCTACGTTTAAGCTACCGTTAATTAACAAGCAGAAAAGAAGGAAACAGGTTTCTGAAGTACATAAATTATGGCTTTAACTTGTTCAAATTTCGTTATTTTCGTGTTCACATTGGGATTTAACCTCTAAATTTTTTATGCATGTGCTTTAACATTCTTTACTGGTCTCGAGTATTTGAGATGCATTTCTAATGTAAATATAATGCTGTCGCTTAAATTGCAATACCATTATATAAACTATACATAATGAAAGAAAAATTAATATAAGATTAACAACTCACAATTGTATTTGTAAATTGAAATGGTGTTTAATTTATTGTTTAAATGCACAGTACTTTGATGATAGCATATTTTTATCTCGGGTTTAATTACCTTAAAAAATTGGTTTTTTACATATTCATAATTTAAAAATATTCTTGTTACTTCAAAAGACGTTTTTAATAATTTTGAAATTAATGTTATGAGCAATTGCAATTTTATATTATTTAATTCAAAAATAAAATGTATATGTACATCATAATACAGTGAACTTTTTGTAACGTATTTACCTCTAGAATCGTAGGTTACTTAAAATAAGTTGGGAAATCATGAGTGTAGTTTTTATTAACCAGCAATAATTTTTTGTTATATTAAGGTTTTTGGGAAAATTTAGTGAACTTGTGTAATGTAATTCGTACATATATTTTCCCTTAAAATAAAACACTGCATGTAATACTTCTTTCAGATTATTGAAGTGGGTTTTAAAACTTTGTATAGAGGGTTTTACTATGGCTAAATATAGAAATTATTAAACGTGCAAAATTTAATTCATTATTTGAACATTTCACTTGAATTTTAAAAATTAGGTGATTCTGATAATAGTATTTATATAATATTATTATTTCATATATATATCTTATTTATATATATATATATATATCAGTAAATATTATTTTCTTATTAAGGGACAAGGGAAAAATCCAATCTATATGTAAGAATGTCGTATGTATTGAGGCACTTTAAAATGTTCTTTGTAATAATCGCTATGAATTTTGGTGGCTGAGCGTTGATATAGTGGCCCGTGGATACGCCTATTTATTCGAACGCGTGTATGTGGGATTGTATGGAGATATGCTTAGGTTATCCTTATTGATGCTCTCAGAATGGGATGGGGATTACTTCGGGACAAAAGACTGGATATCATTTCAATATTCCCAACAAGGTTTATTTATTAGGACTGAATTCATAGATTGGGAATATAAAACGGAACTGCTTTCCTATAGTCTCGGGTTTTGTTTTTTTTAAAACGACTGTTTGTTTATTAACTGCTTGTAAATATCAGTGAAGAAGTAAATGTAGTGCCGCTGAGGCAATCTTTATTGTAGATATTCATAAGTTCTGTCGAGTCAGTCATAAATGATATCTGATCGAATTTCGTTTTAGATGGTAATCATGATAAGTCAAAATTACTGATTAAAAAAAAAATTACTTATAAAAGGAGACAGCGCCGATCTCCCCTGTTAAGCCTGTATTTCTGGGCCGTCCTAATAGGGCACATGGCCTGTGCCGAGGTTGTTATCAAACAAGGGAATAATTTGGGAGAGTCGAAATACAAGTGCAAGACAAGTTCGATGGTACTGTAATAAATAAGGTGCATAGGCGTCACAGACAGTTTAGCCGATCCTGTGCATATTCATGTCATCACATTGATTTTTGTTGAAAAGATCTCATGAGCTGTTAAACTTGTTTTAATTTCTCTATTAAGGTGTTTTAGAGATATCACGATAATTTAGTTAGTGAATAGGTCTTCTTGTTTGATTGTCGTTCTTAGATTCTCATGAAAAAGAAGTTAAAAAAATTTTTGTCATCAAACCTTTTCTTTGCATCAAACTTCTCTTGCCACTGTTAAAAATTTCTAAAATTATCTCGTTATTTGGTATATTTTTAACGATTTAAATTCAATATTTTCGAATTTAATTCTAGATTAGGATGTGTTGAGTGAAACCCTTCAGTAAAAATAAACTTTCATTTCTAATCCGTTGGTTGAACGAAAAAATGAATAATTTTTATATACCTGAGAATTACAATTTATGAAGCCGTTTAAAAGGGAAAGTTTACATTTGGGAAAAACTTTATCTTGTTTTGTACCTGGCTTGCTGATGGATGGCCATTCAAGGATATCAAGTCCCGAACAAGCTTCGTCTGTTTTTTAATGTAATTGGGGACAGGATATATACTCACGAAGTAAATATGATCAAATGTTTGATATTTAAATCTTATTAGACGGGAATTGTTCATGATAATAAAATTCTCAATCATTTTATACAATTTTTAAAGGGTGTTGTAAAAGTTTTCAAAAATCTTTCCTACAATCATACTAATAAAATCATCATAGTCTCTTGGCTATTTAATGCTCAGGCTAGTTTAATTCTGCAAGGGGAAATTATTATATGTTGGCTACCTTAAAATTCTGGTCTGCAACAACTATTACGCCTTGTTTCATTAAATTTTTATGCAAATTACTAAAATGCTGTATCAGCATAAAACGGTTTCTTAAGGAACTTTGGGTTTTTTGAATAATAACATAATTTCCGTCTTGACGAAACTTCTAAAAAGCCTTTCGTGATTTTAGTTTAATTGTAATACATCCAAACATGTTTAATAAAAAATATAGAAAGCTGTATTTTACCTGGAATAGTAAGCTGTTCTAAGTATTTGTATGATTTCATTTCAAATTTGGCTTGTGTCGACCCAATTTTTGCAATTTAAATTTTGTACTTTACTTGCGGTATTAGGGAGATAAGTATAGTCTGCAGGCATATCTTTTAATGGCTGTAACTTTTGAATTATTTGTGTTGTTGTTTCTTCCATTTTAAACTACCTTGTCCTTTTTTTGGTGTAATATTGCCCTACTATTTGATAAGGATTCTGAATTGTATCTAATGTATCAGATTCTGCTATTTCGATCGCAATTTATTATATAGAACAGTAAACAAATATGGAAAAATCGATAAAACTCGTAACGTTAACATATGGAAAAACCACAACACAAATGTATTTATAATAAGGGTCTTAGATTTTATTTCTTTTAAATATTTTATGATGGTCGACTTAAATATGAAAAAAGTTGTTAAACATACTAATAAAAATATTTGTTTTATCTCAAAATATATTTTCATAACTATTCAAGTTATTTAAGTCATGCCCTTTTTAATAAATTTTAAATTTTTTTAATCATTCAGATTTTAAAACAATTTTTGTTTTCATTTTGTATCAACAATTTTAATTTATATGGGGCTTTTAAACTACTTTAAGCAGGACAGCATTCCTAGTCAAGATACATTGGCAACTACTGAAATTTAAGTACACTTTTCTCTAAAATTTAACTTATTCCATTTAGGAGTTTTAAAAAACAAATTTACTCTGAAAGAAAGTGAAACTATGTATAATGCAAATTGCCCTTTATAAACAGTGAAGTTATTCCTTAAGTAACTTTTTTTTGTCTATAAGTAAACTTGTGCAGAGATAAACAGTTAGTTACTTTAAAATTTAATAATTTTGTGTAATTTTATTTTACTAACATTAGTGTAGCTTACTTGAAATGAGAACTTTATTAACGTAATTTGTAATGTATAATTCTCCGATTCCAGTTACTCAGAAACAAATATATTTGAATGTTTGTGAAAAATATAGAATGACGTAAGTGTAAGATTTTTTAAATTTTTTTTATAAATTCGGGGTTTTAAGGACTAAAATAGAAGTATTCAAAAAACTTATAAACAAAGATTACTTGCCAGTGGATATCGAAAGACAGAGGATAACCTCAAAAGAGCTGCAGAAAAGGTGGCATATTCCATTTTCATATTTAGTAAAGTTTACGCGTTTGTATTGTTGTGTATTTTTTTAAAACTTTTTTGGTTTTTGTGCATCCTTTGTGTTGTACCAGTTATATTTGTATATAGACAGGGAATTTTAAACATCGATCATAGTCGCATGGTCCATACCGTGCGGATTTGGGTTATTTAAATCTGAGGATGAATTCAACTTATAAATTTTTAAAACCTTAAATTGTAATATATATTATCCCCAAAAATGTTTTCGAGAACCCCAAAAACCTTATGTTTCTGCTGTTTTAAATCTGTGCCTATTCCCTGTTCAGGATTATATCATGGAGCTATGGACAATATAGCATAATTTTATTATAGCCCCAAGATGCCATTTTGATTCCTGGTAATGTGGTGGACTAAGCCTTTAATTAGTAAAAACCGATATCATCTGTATATTTTAAAAATTTTGATTTAAGAAATATTTTTCAAGATAAGGTGCAAGTATACCCATAGGATTTTAGTTGTGAACCATTAAAGTCCCCGGTAGGTTTTGTCTTCTGTCTGCCCACGGGGGTGTAATAAAGTGTAACTTTCGTATATGAGGTGTTCTTTTACAATAAATTTTCGAGAAGAAAATGCGTTATAGTCTTGAGGGTGAAGTCTGTTACGCTTTCGTTGTGGCGTAATTTGCCTGTGTTAGTATGAATTAGTTTATTAGTACGTTACGTAAACCCCTACATACAGTGCCATTGGACTGCTATCACTAAAACTCGCGATTGTTTAAAGGGAATGTG
The DNA here is from genome assembly GCF_021130785.1 of Homalodisca vitripennis. Classification (NCBI taxonomy): domain Eukaryota; kingdom Metazoa; phylum Arthropoda; class Insecta; order Hemiptera; family Cicadellidae; genus Homalodisca; species Homalodisca vitripennis. The sequence goes on from NC_060214.1 coordinate 25,960,659, forward strand.
ATATGACGTTGTTTTAAGGATTTCATCATTCTGTTATAACTGTGGGGAGTTGTTCTGTTTCTATAAAACAGTGTCGCATTGGGTTTTGCTGTTTGTACAAACCATTGGAGAATGTCTTGTTCGTGTATTTACTAGAGTACAAAAACCCACAATTTCGATATGTCTTGAATTATATTTTCTAATTCTTAATCTTAGAAGTCTTCTTAAATATAAATTGTAAAATAAAATTGTGGCTCAAAATATTGGGAAAACAAATAACTAATTACTCATTTAATTTAGGAATAGCTTGAATAAAACAAGCAGAAAACGAGAATACGTATAAAAAACTGGATTCGTGTATTTCTTAATTTATTTTTAAAAAACCCATGCAAAATAATCATTGTAAACAAATTAAGCCCAAATGTAGAAAATTTAAAATAATACAACAACAGGTTTCATCAAATAAATTCAAGACAGGCACTTAAAAATTAAAAGTTACTTTCCATGATTTCCATACCCCAAACAAATCCTGTAAATAAATTTCCCTTCTTAAAAATAGAGGGAGCTACTTATATTACTATTAGGTTTCTTTTAATTTTTCTCTTTCTTTATTCTTCTTTTTGGAAAAATCATACATGCTTTGAATTTTTTTAAACTAAATTGAAAATACATTTTTGTGTTTGAATATTTTAAAAATTTAAAAATTTTTAAAACCTCACGAACTAACATAATCTCGAACCCCCTGCGTTAAAACCCGAAAAAAAAACATGATAACAAGCAAAAAATGTTATCTTTCACCCCAATATCTAAAATTTATAGATTTAAAATTCTTTCATTAAAATTCTAAGGGTTTTTGATAATTTTTAAAACTCTTATTGTTAAAACACTTGCTCTATTAATCTGATTTTTGGGGTTAACTGTGCTGAAAAAATGAAGAATATATTTTAAAAGGGGTCCATCATAGATTTAGTGGTTAAAAAACAGGCATAACAGTTATTATATATAAATTCTTCCCCGGGAACAGAATAACCACCAATCCCCCAAAATACAATGTTATATACTGGCTGTGAAACGTAACCCCTGTGTTAAAAGAACAAACAACATTGTGAAAAAACCCCTGGTTAACTGACATCGGGTTTTTTAAATACGTTGGACTACATTGTTTTGGGCCGGTGTTTGGTACGCCATTTTGGTTTTTAATATGAAAACCCCCTTTAAAAAAACTTCATACAAAATGCACAACTTGTTATTCATGGATATAGAGAAGGAAATAGTTGGAGACACGCTAAGAATATTTCATAAATTTTGTAAAAAAATACTTATTTTTCACAAATTTAAAAGTTTATTATAAATTACTCTCTATGGAGGAGAAAACTATTTTGTGCAGTTTGATTACATAAACTAGTTTATAAGTAAAATATCACAACTCCGTTCGGATTTTAAATAAACTATAAAAAACTTGTTTGATATGGTCATAACAGAATATAAATTTTCTGTAAAAGGTTTTTTTTTTTTGTATCTTACAATGTGTTTTTAAAAAATTTAAAATTTTTTTGTGAAATGTTCTGGAAATGTATATGATTAGTATTTCTGTTTCCCCTTTTCTACCAAACGAATAATGAAGGGGGAATAGGGGCCTGTAGAAAACTTGGTATCTTGGTTTTATACTGGGGGAAATAATAATTATTACATGGGGCTTTGAAGAACCCCAAAACTTTATCTGTTTTGTCATGTGCTTTCCCTTTATTGTTACCGATATAACCCTCATCAGGGTCCACGCTTAAATTTGACGTTTGTTAGACCAATGTGGGAAAAGCCACAACGAGGTGTCACTTGGCCCAAGTGACCTCTCCGTTGGGACGTTGTCAATTGCTGGACAACTGTCTATAATTGAGGGGAGTCAGAGAGCCTAGTTCAATTTTGATTGGTGGAGAGATCCGCTCGGCTCTTTGATTTGGGGTTAAAACCGTCCATCACAAACTAGCAACATTGTTCTCGTACAATATCACTGCCTACTGTTTTAGAACTAGATGTTTCCCAAAAAGTAGTAAGCGTTGGCTATGATAATTATTTTCCCCAAAAAGATGGATGATTCATTTGCGTGAATATTTTTTAAAATCCTTTTGTAACATAGCAAAATCTTTATGATTTTAACTGTTCCCCTGCTTTGTCTCTGTTTTTTAAAAAAAATTGCGGCGCATGTATTCGTACAGCTAATTTTAGTGTAATATTAATTATTGACGTATTGCATTTTTAGCATTATAATCTTTAAAAGCTCTTTTTTCAACTTCCTGAGATTGTTGCTGTGGACACACAGGGACAGGCAGAAATATATTAACACAAAACAAATTTTTCACTTTCCTCTAGCACACTTAAAGCGGGACCCACTTATGCCAGTTCTGTGCCCCAAAATTTCTTTTGGTTTTCTCAGCGAAAATCATTGGACTGGGCATAATACAATTTATCTCCACGTAGTCCATTAACGATGGAAAAGTTTTAAAATTTAATATAAAAAGCCTTCTAATGAAATCTTTCTCCAAAATTTTCTTTATGGGTAGTTAGGGTACATGATACTAAAATAACCAAAAAAAGGTCCACCACTTTTTCCCAAAAATACAAATGCAGCTTTTCGTGAAAAACGCTCAAGTTTATAAATCAGTATTGTTCTTGATTGAGTGCGAAGATCTAGATAGGACAGAAAATAAAACATTTGTTAAAAACCTTCGAGTGTGATAAGCTTCTCTAAATGCCAAGCTTACTTGTTCAGCTGACCTAGTTAAACCGGAGTGTTATTTAAATTTATTATTGTTAAAATTTTTAGCAGCTGATCAGTTTTACAATCCCGATTTCGAGTCTCGGTGTAGGGCACATAAGCTTCTATACAGTTAAATTTAATCTGAGCCAAAATTCTTCTTGACTAATTTTACAAAGATAGGAAAATAAAGAAGAAAATGATGATTTAACGTATTATTTTGTTGATAGTTTGAAACAAAAAAATTTCCGAGATCAAAGATTTTTGTTTGCTGCAAGAGGATACCATGCATTAGAAAAAGTAGCTGTTATTTTAAATTTCTTAAAGGGTTTAAATTTTCACAGGGGTTCATATTAAACGATGTAACAAATTTATAAATTTAGTCAAAGTGGGTTTGACGATTGCTACAGTTTTTAAATAAAAATATTTCTTCGGGTTTTCTATATATGTCTTTGGAAGATTTATTGGCTTTGGTGGGATATGGCATTGTTGTGTCAATTATAAACATATTCATAAATCAGGTTTCTTGTCACAGCAAACGGACATTAAATGACTCGTTTTTTAACAACCCCCTTTTATATTGACTTTGGGCCCCCAACGGTTAGCACAAGTAGTCAACTCATCTTTAAATATTTTTTTCTTTGATCCAGAACTCTTATCAGTCCACTTTGATGTATTTTTTCCTAGTGGTTTTCAAAATTTAAATTTTTAAATTGTTTATTGTAGTAGTAAGTCATTTTGGGGAACGATTGTTATTGGCACTCTGTTTAAAACCATCCCCTTTTTTAACCTTTTTAAAATTTTGTATTCTAAGTCTGTGATTGTTTAATTATGCAGTCATTTTTTATATATATTACTCCGTTTTTATTACGTAAAACAAGCAGATTTTTTTCAGTAAATTACAAAGTCTTTGAAAAGGTATAATCCTAGTAAATAATTCAAGAAATAGTGAGTAAAAAAAATGTTCCGGTGTAAAAAGAAAGCGACTCCAGGAAACTGCAAACCCCCAAACAACAGCGTCTGGGGAACAGGGTTTTAAGAACAATGCTATCTTCTGGGAGGGCCCCAAAAAATTTACTTTGGTGGAATCTGGCCCTGGCCCCCTTTGCAAGTCTGGATAGACAGGCTGCAGTGTTCTGTAAAGTGCACCTACTTGCTTTTTAAAGGGGGAGTCAGATTTTATTTTCAGTAAAGATTTAACATCAAAGGAAACCATATAAAAGCAGTAGATTTCGCATACATGATGAGAATTGTGTGGGGTAAAAAAATAAAGAACAGTATTGTCATTGGGACAGTCTCAGCTCCCAAAAATGTTTACACTACTGTCCCTACGGTTAAAAAATTTTTGCCTACAAGCTTTTTAATCTTTTTTCTAGCTTTCAACATTCCTCAAATTGTTCTCGAAAAAATTCGAAGGAAGCAACCTAAGTAATGGGTGCTTGATGAGGAATCCTTACTTTAACCTAATTGAAATTTTAATTTTTAACCCCTTATATAGAATTTTTGGAAATCTTACGAATAGTGTACAAACAATTTTATTGTAGTAGGTGATGTCTATTTTGTAGATAATTATTATACTGGGCTATCAAAACCCCCTATATACCCCCAAGAAGTCGGTCAATAACATTAGCAGCACTTCCCTAGACAACGACCTTTTGAACCTGATTGTTTTTGTGGATCAGCCTCCTAACCTCAAAATTTCGCAGATAACATGATTAATAGCTGGCCTACCCGGGCCCCTCAAGAGCCCGGGAGGGTATATTTAGCCAGTCCTGATATAGTTATTTTTTAAAATAAAAAAAAAAAAAAAAATTTAGCCATAAAGATTAGACTGACCTGATCCTACATGTAGCCCCCATTTAGTAATTAGTGTGATAATTCATTGGATAAAATTTATTAAAATTGAATGTTTTTGGGGAAAATGAGAAGCCATATTTTAGGGGTAAAAACGATACATTTCTGGGGGGATCCATAATTACCATTGTTTGTTAAAAATAGTAGGCAAATGCAATGTACAATTAAATACGCTGTAAAATTTCTTCTTTTTGCATACTCGGAAGATATCACACATAACTACGGACGTTTATTAACAGTTAATCCATATATACAGCAACGTGTTTCTAAGATAAAACAAAAATGTACAAAAAAAATTTAGAGTTAAGAAAAACACTTTGGAATCGAAAGTGGATTTGCCCCCGTTCTTTGAAAGCCCAAAAGGTATAATGAAAACTATTAAAGGGTTTTCGGATGGATAAAGATTACAGTATATTCGATGTGGTTAGGTAGTTAGAAGGGGGGGAAGCTTAATTAGAGAATATTTAACTTTCCAAATATCTACAAAATAAACGCCTGAATACGAACATGTAAATTATACATTTTTGGAGTTTAATTGCATTATACTACTAAAATTTAACACCAGTTATTGAGAGTATCAGTCAAAGACAAAATTGGCTCTGGTATAAGCTTACAATTTGTTTTTAAAAAACGAAGATATTAATTAGATTTCTTGTAGGTCTACCAGGAAAAATTGTGCGTACTCGGAAAATAAACAGACATATACTGGTCATAAGGGCGTTACTCGATTTTGAAGTATTGAAAACACTTCCCAATGACCCTAAAATTCGTCAAGTAACCGAATAACAATTAAAAATTATAGTCAAGTGAAATCAATTTTTTTTTATCTACTATATTAAAATCAGCTATACAATAAAAATTAAAGAGTAATTGTAAAATTCAAAAAAAGGTAAATGTTAAAATGTAAAAACGTAAAATGGAAAATTGTTAAAATGATAATTTTTTTGAATGTGAAACTATATAACGTAAGTGTTAAAAAATGCAAAAATAAAACATTCAATAATTGCAAAGTTTTAAATATAATAAATAATTCCGGTACGTGAAAACGTAACTCGTAAAATGGTAAAAAGTTTCATAAATTTAAAAAAATTAAATTTATAATGGAAAATGTAAAATAAAAAGTTTTGAATGAAAAAAATGTATAATGTAATTGTAAAATGAGAAATACAAAAATTATTAATGTAAAATGTAGGGACATGATTAATTTCATGTGACTAGTAGGTCATTAGTAACAAAGAGGCTTTAAAAATTATTTCTGTCCCTTTCTTGTAGTGCAGGGACCACAGGGGGGCTATATGGTTAATGTCTGATATATAGCGGTCCCCGGAAAAAAGTCGGACCAAACGTGAATGTTCGAGGATTCATTGTAATGGCGATAGTTAATAACACTTCCAAAGTGGACTTACTTGGGAAATTATTATACATTTTGAGACTATTATGATCCAATACAATTTGTGCATATCGTAATTTTCCTTCAAATTTTTAAATTTTCAGAAACATTGATGCTGCATTAAAATAATGTGTTTCTCGAGCTACCCAAAGTTTTGTTTTGTGATAGTTACACAAAACTTACAGTATCAATAGAAACACTAAAAATCGAAAAATGTCTCCCCTTTATAGACTACTTTACTGATAAGTTAATATCCTACGACTTATAAATGTTAAACAAGGTGTCAGTGTAAATTTATTGTGAGTCAGCAGTGTTAGCTATCTTTGTGAAAATTACAGCACTTTGTTTCGTAATTGCATTATGTAACAAAGAAAAACTTTGGTTTTATGTTATTCACTTCAGAATAAAAATAAATGAAGTGGTTCCTCAACGTATTGGGTCAAGGCTATTGTATGGTGTTGTGTCTGATGTGTAGGAAGGATATCTTCACCTTATTGATTCTGGATTTAAAACATATTTTCACAGGGCACAAAAGGAGATGATATTTTACTGTCCAAAATCATAGAAAAATATGGGGGGGGACAGGTTTTCACAATTCCTTCTAAATGAAAAAAAATATGAGATATTGATATTAAAGACGTGTAATATAATGGAAGTATCCCATCGAAAAATGCGAAATCGCAAATAAATGTGTACCACGAAATAATGTTTAATAGTTTAAATAACATGTTATAGATCTCACCCTCTTCTCTCCAGGCTTGATATTTAAATATTTTACAATCTTGCACAATGTAAACTAAACTTTCTTTTTGCAACTTTAAATATTCTTGCCAATGAAGCTTCTCTCTGCATAAGTTATATCCTTTATAAAGACATTAAAATTTCATTGCAAATTGTTGGGTTTGTTTGCTGTTGCCCTTGTTGTGAAATATGTAGGCCTCAAATAATGAAAACAATTACTTTTTGTGTGCGTATACACGAATTTAGTTATAAGATTATTGACTCGGTTCTGTGTCTGCCGTAAACTGCAGCCTATTGTTACTGAAACTGTTTGCAAGGGTTTCTTCTCTGCATTTTCTGAAAAAGTTACTAAATAAATTACCTTTTTTTCTCAGCTACTATCATCTCTTGGGTTTACACTCCGGACAGGAATGGTCTCAAGTATGCCACACGCCCTTGTGCTTCCCTTTTCGTTTTCAAAGTACTGCTTGTTGCCCATTAAATTTAATGTTTTGGTAATTAAAATTTTGTATTTGCGGACTTTTGTTGTTGTTCATGCATACATATTTTAAAGTACTTATAACGTGATTATAAAAATTTTGACAAAATATTAACATTTGATTTGCTTTATAATTTTTTTTGTACCATTGTTGACTTTAAATATCCTTATAATCCACTATTTTAGGTTTTACAACCTCGCTTTTTAACTAGCAATTTTTTTATCATAAGTTTGTGGTTGTTAAACTGTATAGTTTCTTCTACTTAAAGTAAAGAATCCAAATTTTTTTAACAAATGTTTTTAAAGTTGGCAAGATATTAAAATATCGGCCGACGGTGTACATGTGTGTTTACGTGTATATGGAAAGCGCTTCAGGAATGCAATCCGCCGCGGCTTTCTGACAGATGTAGAGCACATATATTTGGGGAAAGCGCAAATTTTACTTGGTGGAATCTTGCACTTTGTACAGCTTGGACTGGTTGTAGCGTACTGTAAAGTAGCACTACTTGCTTAGTGGGAGAAGAACATTTTTTAGCAAAGATAGTGAAAAGAGCATTTGCCGGTGAAGGGAATCCAGTGTTTTAAATACACAGTTAAACTCCAAAATGGTATAGATAGTGCCTCAAAGATTTTTTAAATTCTGTTTAACATCTTCGATTGTATGTTTTCTTATTTTTACACATTTATCAACAATTTCTCATTTAACAAAGCTGGGATTGGTTACAAGATCAAACTCGAAGAGTAATATATTTTTTAAAGGTTACCGCTATGTTTTATATATTTATATATATCTTACATATACTGTATGTTTTGTTTCACGTCGATGGAATTTGCTGAGGTCGGTCCTATAACAAGGGCTCTTTCATGAAGTTTCTGTTGTAAATGTTGAACTTAGTTTTTACATAATATTTCCAATAAATACTATATTATTACATAATTATGATATCCTCTTTGCAAATAATATCCTACAAATATAATTTACTATAAGTTTGGTTTCTTAATTATATTCAAAAAACTTGTCATAGTAATTGAGAGTTGATATATTTTTTGAGCTCCAGGAATTCTTAAACTCATTTTTAGGATTTATCTACTAATGGATGTAATATATGAAGTTTTAAAAACTAAGGATATTTCCCTTATTATCATTCACGGGATTAAAAAAATGTATAGTATGTTATAACTTCACAATTCCATTAATTCTTGATAATTCTAAGGAATAAAACCAACCGTGATTTTACTACAGGGAACTTTACATTAAAGCTAAGTTGAAATATTGTTGTAACTTTATAGAGAATTCCTTAAAACTTACGAAAAAAGTATACAAATGCATTATGTGGTGGGGCGATGTATATTGCTTACAAGAACTACTGGTCTCATCAACCTATATACCAAGAAGTCGGTCAATCTACATAGCAAAGGTAGCCACTCCTACACACCCTTGACGTGATTGCGTTATGGGATCAGCTCTAAACGGCAATTTGGTAGAGACCTGATTGCTTTAGGCACTATAGACCACGAGAGCTCAGAGGGTATAATTTAGCCACCTCTGTTAAGTGAATTTAGCCATACAAATTAGGCTGACCTTAGATCTACATTGACGCCACTGAAGATATTAGGGTGATAGCCTCATTGAATATTTATAAAAAAGGATGTTTTGGATATTGAGAAAGCATTACTTTAACGTTTTAAAACAAAAATAGGCCCAAAATTAACGAGTTATCTGTTAACAATATTAGCATAATGCAAATATACAAGTAAATGCGCTGTAAAATCAATCTTTGAAAAACTTTTAGTCTAAGCAAAAGAACTCCTCATATCTACGGACTTTAAACAGTTAATACGTATCTTACTGCAACGATTCTCGTTAATTATGCCGGTGAATATTGATTTACAGTCAACCGTTTAGCAGTATAGCAACATTACAAAATTTATATTTTTACGAAACATGAATAAAAAAAAAATTAGAATAAGAGGGACAATTTGGAATTTAAGTGGGTTTGTGGACTCTATCAGGTAAGAGTATAATAAAACCTTGTGGGTTTCTGACGATAAGATGCTCATGACGACATATTTGGTTATGGCTTTATTATACAAGAAGGCGTTTCATGGAGCCAGATAGCTTTTCAATTAAATATATACATATAATACACCCATTTTAAGAAAGAATATGTACTTTGGTTATGTACCGTTATCTGCTGCTCAATAGTTTGATATGATACTTTGTGATACAAGAAATTATAGAAATGCATTCATCTATAGATGTTGCTATGCATAATGCTGCGACAGTTTTATTCAGTAAATAGGCCAGCTGTTTCTTGATGTTCTTTATTTAGTATTTTGTTTAACTCCTATTTAACTATGTAAATGTAAACCAATGTGTCTATTAATTTAATTGCATGATAACACCCGCAGTTGTTATTAAAAATCGTTATGGAAACCAGAAAATGTACATTCTGCCAAAATCAGGTAGAGGCCATGTACCAATAATCATTTTAAAAGCTTGGAAATAATAAGTACAAAAAGCTTTTATAAAATGGAAGTTCCACGAGGTTAGACGTCAATTGAAACCCGTAACATTTTAGAGATTGGCATCCTCTCTCCAAGAGCTGTACAAATTTTAAGAGCTGTTAACTGGCTTTAAACTTTAGAATCTCAAATGTATACAAGAGAAATGCTTTTTAGAAGCTGACAAAGACTAGGAGTTCTTGAAGGCTCAAAGCTATCTGAAAAAATATGTCGATCCGGAGAGTACATTTACAGGGAGGAAGTGTCTAATCGTAAAGTTACCCAAATGTTTGACGCGAAACGAACCAGTCAACTTACCGGTGGACCCTTGATAAAAAGTTATTTCTAACGAAGTTCTTTTTGCGGCGAGACTTGTTACCTCTAGAAAATAAGTGAATCAAGCAGCGATACGTTGTTTAGATAGATGTTTTACTATACAATCACGCGATCAGAATGTTAGTTCAGAGATCAGAGTATGGTGCCACTTTCCGGTATAGCTATTAAGAGATATGAATGTTTTTGGGGATTAAGTCGTAGATTTAATTGAGTTACAAACACGTGAACCAAAAGTCAGATTTTAAACGATTTATTTGTGTTTACATCTTATATTCATATCGCGCGATCAAATCTTTTATCTAAACACACCTCATAATTCTTTCATAATTTAAAACCAAAAAAACGTTTGCTTATATAAAAATTTCTGATATGACCTCAAGTAAGTACTTAAAAGTTACCCAATTTAAAGATAATGTCGTTTGTTTTGAAAATTGTAAGAGAAGCTACAGTTAGTTCTTTAGAAACGCTTGTAATAAAGATGTAAATAGAATTTAATAAATTAGAACAACTATATAAAATTTAAAGTGATTTGTAGGGAGAAATAATCCTTGAAATTTTGTATTTATATTTTATCAATTGACAATACTATAATAAAGTTTCTAAAGAAGGGTACTGAAATGTTACAAAATATTAATGTTAATGGATTTGTTCGAGTTGAAGTAGAATCCATCCACCATATGTGTGAGGTAAGTACTGTTCTATGCATGGTTGTTTCGATCCCGAGTGCCGCTTCTGAGAAGGTTAATCCCTTTCTTAATTCAAAGTGCCCCCCCACCCCCCCCCCCCCCCACCCCCCCCCCCCCCCACCCCCCCCCCCCCCCACCCCCCCCCCCCCCCACCCCCCCCCCCCCCCACCCCCCCCCCCCACTGTTTGAAAATGAACCTAAAATTTTAGGATTTTGTGAGTATTATTGCAATAAATATTATTTTTGTAGTACATTTTTAGCAGTAGATACTGAGTTTTAAAATCAGGTCATTCATTTTGATACACGCTGTACTATATTTGTAAATCATGAATCAAAAAACCTACTTTATTTTGCAGTTTGTTTTTGGAAATACTATTACAAAACGGTTGCAAAACCCACCTTAGTGAACAAAGTTATGGATTTTTGCATGTAATGTTATCAAAACTAGTTGGCTTCTTTAACGTTGTAAATTTGGGATTGTTTGCATTGGCTTAAATAGAAACGGAGAAATAAACACTACTAACTTGTCTTAAGGAGTTATTCTATCCCAGAAGTGCATATCTCAAAAAGGGGAAGACTTCTGCAACTTAAAATGTATTGTATACGATTGTTTTTAATTTTTTTTATGTATTAAGGATTTTTACAATTTTATAAGATTTTGACAGTTTTATACTTTTACATTCTGCGTACGTATGTACATTTTCCTCATCGAGACAATAAAGCAAAATTAAATATGACACTGGAAAATCCAAATCTTAGACCCAAAGAAGGTTGCAAGAACCGCAAGTAGACACTTTTTTGGCCGAATGAGGTTTCTGAGACATACTTGAGAGGAGCCGCTACTTAAGACAATTCTCAGCTCTTTAACCGGAAAGGAAAAAAATAATAAAACAGTACACTGATTATCTCCCTAAGTACTTATAAGGTCTTGGATATCAAAATAACATCGCTGATCCCAGTAGTCTGGTCGTACCTCTTGTTTAAAGTGCATCAAGTGAAAATAATCGTGCCGGGAAAATTAGTGCAAAGATTAATTTTACGTTGTATTTAGTTTAGGATGTAACTCAAAAAAGTGTCTTTATATGTTAAATGCATTTGTCGCATACGCGATTTTTAGAGGCACAAATGGTTTCTAGAAGGCCGAGAAGAGTTGTTAGATGACGATCACATTCAAAGAATTATCCAGATCGTGAGAAAACATTGTTATTTACCAATCCGAGTTATTGCTGATCTGCAGAAAGCAATTCGTCAATGTTGCACCAAGATAATGCACTAGGCCATAGTGCTTTATCCGTACAGCAGTTCTTAGCTGATAAGAAGATCCCAGTGTGATCCAATGTAATATCCATTCTCCTAATTTTGCACCATGTGACTTTTGACTGTTACCCTACATCAAAATACGACCGAAGGGAACTTATTTTCAAACCATCGAGTAGATGATACAAAATGCAGCGTACGTTTTGAAGGAGTTCTCAAAATATCACAATCACAATCAATCACAATTCTTTATTGCCAGAAGACAAATACAAAATTTGTATAGCAATCGACATAACTCTATAACTATCGTGTAACTCTATAGATTTACCAATAAATTAGGTTACTGTTTAATATTATTTTATTTAAACAATTGTTGTACCTAGTAAAAAAACAAGATCTAGTTCTAAAATTAACAGTGTCAACATAAGAACAGATATGTCAACACCCAGCGACAGATGCCCGATCAAATTGTATGTTCCATAAACTCGCTCACGCTATAAAACTCATTTAATACTAAATAACGCTTAAGCAATCGTTTAAAGTGCAATGGGTTCGTTTGGTTCTTTATATTATCAGGAATTTAGTTCAAAAACTTTACACCAACTTCAGATGGTAGGCTCTCGTAAGATTTTAGTCTATGTTGGGCAACTCTGAAATTTTCCCGGCCTCTAGTATTGTACTTATGAACGTCCCTACCCTGCGTCACACTTCGAATTGCAATATATTATTGTCTCAAATATGTATAAGCAGGGCAGTGATAAAAACTCAAGTTCCCTAAATTTATTCCTACACGATTCTCTAATTTTCAATTTCAGAATCACTCTGAGCGCTCTCTTCTGTAGTCTCAAAAGTCTCAAAAAAGCTGCATTCCACAACTGCCCCATAATGCAATGCAATAGGACAGATAAGGAATTACAACCCCATAGTAAGCCGTTCTCAAGATCTGCCTTGAAACAAATTTTACAGGTATCTCAGAGCATAAATGCCTGATGAGACCTTTTTACATACATTGTCCACATGTACATTAGATGTCAAATTTACATCTAAGAATATACTAAAGAATTTAGTGCTATATACTTCGTTGAGTTATTCTTCTTCCAACATCACTGTTGGCCTATGACCGTTTGCAGGTATTCGGTTACAAAAAATATATAATTGGTTTTAGAATTGTGTTTTATATTGTACATATTAAAATATTGTATATAGCTTGTTCAGCCCTTCAAAAGTTTTGATTTAAAGATTTGACATGTTATTCCATTTAAAAGAAACAGTTGTGTCATCGGCATATTGTATGATGTTTCTGGAATTTACTGATGATGCAACATCATTTACATATAATAAGATAAGTATAGGTCCCAGGATTGATCCTTGGGGTACACCATATCTTATTTTCAAAGCTTTAGATAGTGTACCGCAGATCTGAACTTGTTGAGTCCTATTACTTAGGTATGATGAACCCAGTTTAATGGAACTCCTTGGATACCGTAGCCACGTATCGATCGAGATGACTTCCAGCACTGCTTCAGCCATTTAAAATACTAATGCAGCAGTGTATTGAGTTGGGAGGAGAATACGTTGAAGGAGATAAATAGAAGGTAACTAAAAAAGCATATGTAAATCTTTGCCCATTTCACAAAAAAATCTCGATTTCAAATAACCGCGCCTCGTATTTTCTTGACCGGTAAAATATGGGTACGGCACAAACTCAAATTTGACACCGTAAATACATTAAAATGAAGGTGAATCTAAACCATTTAAAGTTGATACTCTTTCACCAAAGTATTCTTCTCAGTCCCATGAGCTTACAAACATTTTATTTAAATATACATTGCAATACATACTATGGTAATAGAAATATATAAAACGGACGAAGTTTACAAGATTCGGAAATGTACAAAACACATTAAATGTTTTTTAGCGACTAAATATAAATATAATAGCGACCTAAATATATTTATAGCGACTTAGTAGATAAAACAAGACAAACTACAGTTTGACACTGTAAATACGAAATTAATTCGAACGCCTGAATTTAGAGCGTTTTGGCGGAATTAGGATTCTTAGTCCTGGATATGAACGTATAGTTTCTTCATCGAGACTCCGAGGGAAACTTAAGTGTGGCACTGAAATCCTCTTAGACCGTGAGTAGTTGACAAGGGCTGAAAATGAACTTTTTACCACATTTTCCTTTCAACAAGGCAAACACTGCTGTCATTTACTATTGGAATAATATGTCATATATATTCGAATTAATTACATTATCGACGCTAACGTCGATAATTTAATTAATTCGAAACAGAAATGCTTCTATATGTGCAAAAGCTGATAAAATACTCTTATCCATACAACCATACACGGGAAAAAGGTAACTTTCTATAACCATGTGGAAATGTTCCCAGACTCCACGCAGTGATAAAATTGATTACTCTCAACCAATAGCGTATTTTAATTATACTTAATATATCAAATTAGTTATCTGCATATTAGTGGCCGTACAAAGGCTTTTTTGCTCTGTCATAAACTAGGTAATGAGGAATAAGTACTACATTTCATTAAAATTACAAACCCCAATATATGGTAAATAAAACATTCGTGATTCCCTTTGACTAGATCTCTAAATAGCAATCATTTGCAGCCCAATTGCCGTCATATTCTGCAATCAGCATTGAAACCAGATTCATAGTGTATGTCACACAGATATGTATATCGTCCATATTGTTCAATTCAAATATAAGTTTATGCCATAGGTCAAATTATGTATTTATAAGTAAGAATAATGCTCCATTTTAGCACTTTTGAAATTTTCATTTTCATGATGTACATTTTGGATTGAAAGAATCCATCTTCCATCCACTTAAAATGATAAACAAAATTTTTAAACACAACATTTAGCATGTTTCTGTGTGTTCCCATGTTTTTTGTTTTTTTAAGTTTAAAAGGTGCCAAAACTAATCCTAATGTATTATTAAATGACAAATATTTAAAGCAATTATTATTCTATATGCTTTTTAAACAATATAAATTTATCACGAATAAAAAATTTACACACAATTTTGCCACCAAGGTTGTTAAAACATATATCAATTTTGCTCAGTTATTTCTTTACTTTACCCTACAGTAACTGAACATGGATTCTTTTAATTTCGAAACTTAATAATTAATCATAATGTTTTCATAAATGACAAATATTTTAAACGATTATTATTGTACATACTTTTAAGCAATATAAATTGATTATATATAAAAAGTAAATATAAAAAAACTTAGCCACTAAGTTAGGAAAAACATATGTTAGTTTCGTGCAATTATTTTTTGACTTTATTCATTTACATTACCCTAAAATAACTGAACATGGATCTTTGAATACGAAATGTACATGGTTAAAATAAAAAAATAAAAAGCGTTAAAATGTGCATTATTCTTACTTATATTAAAGACTTTTCGAGGCCACATTACAAATATGTATTTATTTTAGTAAACTAATAAAACATTTAACGCATTTAATTTCATTGATTGTGTTATTTAGTTACTGCAATAAAATCGTTTGATATTCCTTACATTTTGTTTATATATTTCACCAATGTATGTTGAATAATTTTTTTACGGCAAAAACCAAACACAGATGACGTAAATGCCAATTTCAATAATGACGTAATTTGGAGATTTACAGATCAGCAGTACAGAATGTACATTATGTTAATTGAATACCGTACATCTCAATAAAATATGCTGAGTTTTTATGGTAATGTTTTTGTGCTGACTAATTGCACAATTCATATTCCGCAGTTTTACTTGCCTCGGAATCTGTTTATTTGTAGAATCTGCGGAGGTATTTATTGAGAACTGGAATTTGAGAATTCTTAATGTGAGTTAAATATAAATCCTTCATTTCACATAAAAATTAGCTCTTAAGTTATTTTTAACTATAACAGTGCTGCGATCATTACATAAAAGGTTATGTGCATAGGTGGACTTTAACGTTTAATTAAAGGGTTGGGTAAATGTGTTTATTCCTCTTCTAATTTAAACCTGTTTTTGTCCCACATGACACTATTCATGGTCGTTATATTTGAGTTTGAATGCACCAGTTTCACTACACTTTTTTTCTAATGTTATGAATTAAGAGCTCGGTTTTATTTGAGTAAGACTCAGTTAGAGGATGAATTATATTAAAAATAACTATAAAAATAATTAATGTTGAAATAACCTAGCTTTTATTAGTAGAGCGATTGTAGGTGCACCTGGAAATTTTAAGAATTAAGAAAATTCTTCAGATTCTATTCAAAGGATTTGAATTAGTGCACTGAAATCTAGGTAATTGAATTTCGGATAAATTAGTAATGCAATGATAAACCTGTCCATTATATTAGTGTAATAGAATGTTAACATTACACAGTATACTTAACGATCAATCATTCCAATAGGCATGTGGTTCGGAACTTACATTAAACTGCTAGTAAACATATGTGCCTTAAATAATATAGATACTACTCAAGACAACCATCACTCATTCCAACCAATATTCGTAATTTTTATTTGGCGGTTCAAATTGAAATGATTTAAGTATTAAAACGTAATATAGTTAAATAATTTTAGATTCTGATATCAAATCAAAATATTTTTCTATTTATTTCAATTATTTGTAAAAAAAATAATAGTAATAATAATAATATTTTTAGTAGGAAAAAACAGTAAAGTATCTCATTTCTAGTGTTTTTTTACATTTATATTATATAAATAAACAAAATTTAAAATTATAATCTCTGTTCCTTTCCTTTTTCAAACTTCATGTCAAATAAACGACGTAAATTTGTTTGTATGTCCGCTAATATTGGTGCATCTGTTAATCTTTTTTTGCTCAAAAAGTCCACTGAAGCAAAACGTATTAGAATAATCCACTTAGGGTTATAGTAAACTCCAAAGAGAAATAATAAATTCAAAAACGTAACACTGAACTGTGAACAGGCCACTCACAAAAACGGCCAACGGCAAACACACACATGTGTGGTTCCCAGACAGCAATTACCTAATCGATTAAACATTTTATCCTTCCACTAACTGCTATTAAAAAAGTTTATTACCTCCACATAAGGTTTCATTTCAGTCATTAAATATGTTATTTACGTTCAAGTAAATGCATTTATCAGGATTGTGATATTTTATTATCCATGAATTATTTGTACCATCATGGTGCGTGACCAGTAAAACAAATATAGTAATGTATTCATGAAAATATTAAATGATTTATATTTGAATTTACGGATGATTGTGCAAATATTTCTAAGGTGAGACCATTGACAGCAGCATTGATCATTGAAATAAAATAACTCTTTTGAAACCTACTTTAACTTCAATAATAAAAATATATTTTTGTAATAATTTCTTAATTAATTATTACATATCTACCTCGTATTTTATGTGGTTGTGAAAGTCTTGATGAAACAACAGGATGAGAGTTCCTAATACCTTCATAAAGGTAGTATACCTTTAAAGATGATAGCTGAATAGAAGGAAGTCAATTACTTTGCGTGCTAATATCATTGTCGGCATGAAATAGCATTTACTTTGTTATTGTTCATTTAAGAACCTAGAATAGTTTAAATACTACAGAATTCAATACACGCAAATACCATATAGACTGTACATCGGAGCATTCTAATCGTCGCAATCTGCTACCTCTAAACTATAGGTTCTAGAAGGTCTATTAGGAAACCTTTGTTAGTTCTTCGTCTTTTTAAAAATATTTTATTTCACAAAATAAAATTTAATATTATTTGTTTTATTTACATAATTTATTGAACCATCATATCTGCCGTTTCAAATTCTTTAAATGAGAATAACAAAATACCCCCGATTTTGTTTACGATCCATTGGCTTTTCTGGTCAAAATTAAAATTTGATCTATTATAACTTTTGATCAATGTTTTTATGGATTTAGATCTTTTTTGCCATTATTTCAACTATAACGTTTAAGGATTAAATACAAATAACATTTTATCCTTTTTTATAATTGGTGTCATTGAGATGGGAAAAGCGTCATGTTTCATAACAACATTTATAAGAGTGGACTGGAGTACGCAGTGTTAAACTGATTGCCGTGGCTCCCAATTCACTTTTATGTAAGATAATGTACATTTAAATATAATCTTATACATTTTTCAGCATCTGCCAGAGGATACATTTTTATATGAAAAGTTTTCTTATGTGACGTACCACACAAGCATATGAAATTATGCAACTTAAAGAAATATACGGGTTATTTTACGAGAGGTTGGCACAACTTCAAAATGTGATATTAGCAAAAACAAAAACAAGCAAAAACTTTTATATGAACATATGTCCTATCTCGCATCTTTTCGCGGCTGTCTGTCCATTTTTTAAATCTTCTTTCCAAAGCCATTGGAGCAAATGACATGGAACTTGGCAGTAATTTTAAGTTAATTAAAGGGATAACTAATAAGTTTAAATACCTTTTTCCAATTTCCATTTCAAAATGGTGCCATTTAGAATTTTTAAAACTTTGATAACACAAAAAGTATTAATCGCAAGTAAAAATTGCAAGAATAATTATTTATTGCAAACTTAATTTTAAAAAACTAATAATATCAAATATATTTAACCCTTAACTACTACGGACCGTCTCTGGGACCGCACGGGAAATTTCGACAGGGATTTCTCCCTCACCTTGCAACTCCGGAACCCTCACTCCACAGTACCTTCCTGACCTTGGGTAGTCAGTTTAGTAGTGGTGTCGCGCGAACAAAGACCAAACCGGTTCTGAGTTATTGATCCGTTGCGGTCTGAGAGACGTTCCGTAGTATTCATGTTAGTTTTTGTGAGGTCCATTAGACGTTCCGTAGTGATTGTGTTACTTTTATCAGGACTATTTAAATATTTATAAATACTGTATCTTTTATTTTTGTTGTAATAATTTAACATGGATAAATGTAGGTAAGAAATAGCAGATTAAAATAAAACAAACCTTATCTTGATATGTTTATTGGTTATTGAGAAACATGTTCCTAAACTTATCTAATTTAACATGTGCGCTATATAGTCAACCGACTCCCCTTAGCACCCCCTGGAATAAGCACCCCCTTGGCCTCTGACGTCACGGCAGGGGGTGCTAATTCAGCGCATGGACATGCCCGAGGCCCTGAATTAACACCCCCCTGTTCCAAGGGGGTGCTTATTCAGCGCATGGACATGGCCCAGTCACTGAATTAGCACCCCCTAGCCTTCAACAACAACCCTAGCCTCGAAAAGTGTTTGATATAAATACACAATAATAAACCTTTTAACACTTTTTATATACTTATTGTACACTGTGTATTTCGAATTCAATGAACCTACAAGTACCTGATAATGAATTCATTGAATTCGAAATGTACATTGTACAATAAAATATATAAAAAGTTTTAAAAGGTGTATTATTTTATATTCATATTTGTCTTTTACAGATTTAATTTAATAGTAAATATAATAGTTTTTATCTGAATATGACAGTTTCTTTAATTGTAATTTATTAAAAACATAAATATTTTTCAGTACATCTGCTCCTAAAATGCAAAACAATTGTAATTTATGTTTCGGGCCTACCTATGGATACCATAGAGTCATATATTTGATGATCGGTTGATAAATAAAATATTTACATTCAGTTTAATTGGTGAGAGCTTATGCTTTCTTAGTTGTTAGATTGCCTACTTTAGTTTTGTCATTATATTTTAAGTAGTTATTCTCGCAATTTCTACGTGAGATTAAAAGACTTCGGGATACCGTAGTTTTAAAACTGTTTAATGCATTTTGTAAATAGAAAGTGATAATAGGTATTTTTTTAATATTTCCCTTAATTAGCGTAACATAACCAACGAACTATACTACTGGAACGCGCACTGCCCATAAGCCACATGTTGTGTTTTCCGGTCGCACACAGCTGTGCGTTGCAAGTGTATCCATGGACTTGCAGGCGCTTAAAGTGGGCAAGAACTCACCGAATTTTGCGGCGATCAACGGGACGATATGGCATCACGCCTTTCATGCCGAAACACAAATCATTGTTGTTATTTGAGTTGTTGGCAACTCTTCCTGTTTATTACGTCAAGACGTCTGATCTGAGCATCTCAACTAGTTTGTTTCCTTTTTATTTGTCAGTGTTAGTAAGGTTTGTTATTTCGTGACATGGTGAAGAGTTCCTCTGCGTACAACTGCACGTCCAGATGGACTAAAGGCAGCCACATTTCTTTTCACATGTAAGTTCTTACTATATTAACCATGTCAATATTTATTTGCAACTTTCAAAATAGTAATTTTACCAATATTATTTTATGTATTTCCAA
The DNA here is from genome assembly GCF_021130785.1 of Homalodisca vitripennis. Taxonomy (NCBI): domain Eukaryota; kingdom Metazoa; phylum Arthropoda; class Insecta; order Hemiptera; family Cicadellidae; genus Homalodisca; species Homalodisca vitripennis. Next base: position 25,980,976 of record NC_060214.1, read on the forward strand.
ATTATTAAATGGGTTACCCAAATAATTAAAAGTACGGTAAAACATGCTTATCACTCAATTATTTCATCCGCATTAATCCAAGATATCAATGTTGGTCGTTGTAGCATTTATAAATGCATAAACTTATAAATCATAGCTAAAACAATACCTACTGGCCTACTCTACTTTCTAATTATTGGATCTTTGTGATTTTCAGCTACCTGTATTTTATTGTTTGTTAATTTGCTTGTTTTAGCTTTCCATTGAATGATGACAATTTACTAAAAAAGAAGGATTACTGCGACAAAGAGAAAAAAATTTTAAGCCAACAAAACATACTGTTTTATGCAGTAAACATTTTACCGAACATGATTACCATTTAATTTTGCCTGACACACTAAGAAAATGTCTAAAAAATGAAACAGTTCCAACAATGTTTTATTTTCCATCTCATATTCAACAGCCATTGGAGAAACGAAGGAGGATTATTGTCAGAAGAAGGCATTCATTGAGCTACCTAATGCTGATAAGTGTGACTTTGATTTGTTTTTGGATGATGAAATTGGGAGTGCCATGTATGTCATGGAGAATTATGATAGTTCTAGTTTTAGGATGAAATTTTATAATGTATGCACATTAGCGTCATTGTAAGACGTATTGAAAAATGTATTAAATGTAACGATTGTAGTTCTGTCCTCCATGCCAATGATTCTGATCTTAGAACATCTTAACTTTTTATTGATTTTAAATCTAAGGGTAAATTAAGTAGATCAAGCGATGATGTATAGAAAATTGTAAAATATTGTTATTTGCTCTAGTTATCTCAAACAAATGCGACCACTTCTAAATTTACATTGCGAGTTTGTAACCGGGTTTACTGGTAGTGTTTTCAAGGGCATTTAACTACTGACGAATTCACTGGAAGCCACGAGTTATTTTTAATTAAAACTGTGACTAAACTATTTTTTTTTTTAAATAATATCTCATCACATCGCAAAACAGAAAACTTTTGACATTAAAAAATCCAACTTAGGAATAAGGCAAAAAATTTTAAAAATAATTTTATTTTCTAACACGTAGATTAAGTATGTCATGTTTGCAAATTTTACATAGTTCACTTTGAAATAAAATTCTGTCAATAAAAAAGTTGTTTTTTCACCTGGGAAATATTTTAATGTTACAGACATCTTTGTTTCCGACTTTATAGTAAAATATCAAGTCGAAATCTCAGTTATTTTGATATTATACAAAAATCTGTTTTTTTTAACTAAAAATACAAATCCACGGTAAAAAGCAGTTATTAACATTTGTAATAATAAATAAATTGTGGTATCTAACAATATTATTAAGTCTAGAAGGCGTTTTAAAGTGATGTTATATCATTACTATAATGCCTGCCATATGGGCGGAGTGAGTTCTTGCCCATTTCCAGCGCCTGCAGACTCGGAACGCAGCTCAGGATTTCGGCTCGGTTTCTCCGGCCCAGAGCGCGTTCCATTATTATAATTCGTTGAACATAACTGCCAAGTTTCATGTTATTTGTTCCAACGGATTCTGAGATACGATTAAAAAAAAAAGAAAAAACACATATGAACCGACATTCATATGGTTATGAACATTTTTGCTTGTTTTTGTGTTTAATATCATATCCAGAAGCTGTGCCAACCTCTCGCAAAACACGCTGTATACGCATTTAATTTTTCTGGGTTTAAGAAGATTGCTTTAGTGCCTCAATGCCAATAATATGAAATCAGATATCTCTTAAATATATGATACCGGTGTGATCAATGGAACAAAATATTTAAAACTAGTACGTTAGCTCTTGATATAAAATGAAAATTGATAGCCAAATCAGTATGTGGTTTTATAGAGGCAGAGATTAATAGTGAACTTTAAAATTATATAAATTTTAGGTTTATTAACACAAATAAAAGATTATTTGGGTGAATTAATAATAATCCATTAATGATAGTAATCACTCAATAAAATAATTATTATGATTATGAAGTTGTATGGACTGATATTACGTAGACTATTGCTTAAATAATTAATTATATATGTATATGTATATACTGATTTATATATATATATATATATATATATATATATATATATATATATATATATATATATATATATATATTAATACTGCAATAATCTACCTTCCAAGGGATCGAAACTTAAAAATCGTAAATAATTACCCATTTTTATAGGTACTATCTAAAGGTTTATTATTGTACATATATTTATCAAACACTTTTCAAAGCTAAATCTCTAATATATCTAGTTTCTTTTCTCAATGTGAAATATCTCTTCTACTACCATAAAGCCTTGTATGTTTTTTATAAGAGCACTTTCTTGCTTCTATTTCCTCCTTTCAAAAGCATTTTCTGTTTCACACCAAAAGTTGGAAGCTTGTTTTAACGAAGTTTGTTAGAACGCTGATTTTCCTGGAGCTATGCAGATTTGTACCAGAACTACTACTTCTTTGCGGGCATGCTGATTCAAAAGTTAGGTACTAAAACATGTTTTCGGCCAATTAGTGTATTGTTTGCTTTCAACAACCTCCATCTACACATTTGATACATGTTAATACATAAGTACCTAGAAATGTTTAGTTGTACGTAATTAATCTTGATCTTGACAGGTTAAATAAAGTTGCAAATATTGTAATAGGTCCCAATACAATAATTAATAAAAGTAACAGTTTTGTAACTGAGTTAATTTTTCGATGCCAAAATATATTTCTCCGATGTTTTTGCACTCACTATTAGTGTTGTTAGTATTAAATATTCATAGTTATTTCAATTTAGTATTTAGTATTTAGTATGTGCGAATTGGAAAAAGCTGTTAAAGAGATGAAAGAGGGGAAATCTGCGGGAATAGACGAGCTGACGGCTGAGATGATAAAGGCGGCGGGCCCATTGGGAATTCAATGGTTGTACAGAGTGATGAGAGTGATTTGGAAGGAAAAGAAGATACCAGAAGACTGGAAAATGGGAATAATAGTGCCGATTTTTAAGAAAGGCAATAAGCAAAAATGCGAGAATTACAGGGGAATAACTTTGTTGTGCCATACACAAAAAATTTATGAAAAAATACTGTTGCAGAAAATTAGACCAGTACTGGAAGAAACAGGAAGAGAGGAGCAATGTGGTTTTAGGAAAGGTAGGTCAACGGTGGATGCTATTTTTGTGATGAGACAAGTGTTAGAAAAGAGGTGGGAATACGGAAAAGATACAATGGTAGCGTTTATAGACCTACAGAAGGCATATGATAAGGTACTGAGAGAAAGGATATGGGAGAGTATGAGAAAGAGAGGATTGCGTGAGGGAATAGTAGAAAGAATAAAGAACCTGTACGGCATATGTAAAAACAGGGTAAGAATTGAAGAAAAATATACAGATACTTTTAAAACAGAGAGAGGAGTAAGGCAGGGAAGCATATTGTCACCTTTCCTTTTCAATATTATAATGGATGAAATTATTCTAGAAGTACAAGGAAACAGAGGAGCAGAAGAACTTAAGACAATAGCATATGCGGATGACATAATGATATGGGAAAATAGGGAAGAAGAGTTAGAACGAGAGTTAAACAAATGGGCAAAAGTGGCGAAGAAATATGGTTTAGAGATGAACATACAAAAATGTAAAGTAATGAAAGTAGAGAGAAGGGATGGAAATAACAAAGACGTGTTAGTTGAAGGAAAAAGACTTGAAAAGGTGAAGGAATTCTGTTATTTAGGAAGTATCATAACAGATAGGAGCACAATAAGAGAAGAGATAGGAAACAGAATATGGAAGAGTGGAAAGTTTTTCAATATGGTAAAGAAGATTGTGTGGAGTTGGAACATTGGGAAAGAATCAAAAGTATTGATGTATAAATCTTATTTCCAACCAATTTTATTATATGGAGCAGAGACGTGGACGTGGACTAAAAATGATTTAAGCAGATTGCAAGCTGCAGAAATGAGATTTTTAAGAGGGATAGAGAAGACTACAAGAAGAGATAGAATAAGGAACGAAATAACTAGAGAAAGATTGAAGGTAGTTTCACTGCAAGAGACAATGGAAGGAAGAAGAATACAGTGGATGGGGCATGTGAAGAGGATGGGAGATAATAGAATGCCTAGAATAGCACTGGAGAAGGAGGAAGGAGGAAGAAGACCAAGAGGAAAACCGAGAGGAAGATGGGAGGACCAAGTGTGGAAAGACATAGAGAGAAGGGGACTACAGAAAATACAGGTGGATGAAGAGGAGACCTGGAACGATAGACTAAAGTGGAGGAGGCTGTGTACGACGACCCGTGAGAACGGAAACGTCTGACGATGATGATGAGTTATTTCAATGAAATTATGTCTCTTATTTTATAGTACATTATCTACATAACTTCTATTATAGCTCAAAGTGTTTATTAATTTGTTGAGATGGCAAAAATGCTTTGAAAAAATAACTTATAATTTTCTATGATATTCACCATATTTTGTAAAATAAAAAAAGTGTGTTGCTTATTTTTAAAAGATATACTGCGTTAAAAAGGGGGAAGTTCCAATCTCACGTCAAACCATTAAGGTAGCATTCTATTACTATGTGGAAATATTTCAGCATACTACGTAGTGATAACTTTGATAACTCTCAGCCAATAGCGTATATTAACAATACTTAATATATAAAATTAGATAATATGGCTAATCTTGACTTCAAAAAAGCGAAAATGCTCTGTCATAAACTTGGTAATGAGGAGTAAGTACTACATTTCATTATAATTACAAACACCAATGCATGTTGAATAATGCATGAGCGATTCCCTTTGACTAGACATCTAATTAGCAATCATATGCAGCCCAATTGCCGTCATATTCTGCAATCAGCATTGAAATCAGATTCATAGTGTATGTCACATAGACATGTATGTCGTTCATGTTGTTTAATTGAAATATTAAGCTTGAGCAATAGGTAAAATTATGTATTTATAAGTGAAAATAATATTCCATTTTAATATTTTTGAAGTTTTTATTTCCATGATGTACATTTTGGATTGAAATAATCCATCTTCCATCCATCTAAAATAGAAACATTTCGATTTTTTAATACCCAAAAAAGACACCCATTGTCAAAATTTTGAAATTCAAGAAGGTATTAAAATTAATCCTAATGTATTATTAAATGACAAATATTTCAAGTAATTGTTATTCTCTAGAATATTAAACAATATAAATTTATTACAAATAAAAATTAAAAATAAAATTTTGCCACCAAGGTTGTTAAAATATATTTAAATTTAGTCCTTTTTTACATTATTTGTTTATTTTACCCTATAGTAACTGAAAATGGATTCTTTGAATTCGATATGTAGATCGCAAATGTGTGCTTTCTTCTTAATTATATTAAAAACTTTTCGATGCTATATTAAAAATATGTATTTATTTAAGCAAATTAAATTTTAAACAACATTTAATTGATTAATGTTTTATTTTTATTTTATATTTCTATTTTTATTTCTATTAATTTCCTTCATTGTATTATTTATTTACAGCAATAAAATCGTTTGATATTCCTTACGTTTTGTTTATATTTTTTTACGAAGGTATGTTAGATAATCTTTTACAACAAACACAAAACATAAATGATGTAAACGCCAATTTCGATAATGACGTAATTGGAAGATTTTCAGATGAGCAGTACAGAATGTACATTTAGTTAATTGAATGCCACACAACTCAATAAAACATACTGAGTTTTTTATAGTATTGATTTTGTGCTGACGTATTACACTATTCACATTCAACAGTTCACTTGTAAAAAATTAATCGTTCATTTCACATTAAAATTAGCTTTAAGTTTTTTTTAATTATAACATTACTGCGATCATTACATAAACATTTGTGTGCATAGCTGTACTTTTACGTTTCATTGAATGAGTAGGTAAATTTTTTTATTGTTTTTCTAATTTAAATCTCTTATTGTCCCACATGATACTTGTCATGATCGTTAGATTTGAGTTTCAATACATCAGTTTTATCTAACTATTATTTTCTCCTGCTATGAATTAAGAGCTCTTATATTTTAATGAGATTCAGTTAGAGGACGAATTGTAATAAACATACCTATAATGAATAACTAATGTTGAAATAACCTGGCTTTTATTTGTAAGAATCAAGGAAATTCCTCGAATCTAATTTAATAAATTTAATTAGTGCACTGAAATCTCGGTAATTTAATTTCATATAAATTGGTAATGCAATTTTAAACCTGACCATTATATGAGTATAATCTATAGGATTTCAACAATACAAAGGTTACTTAAGGATAAACTATTCTAATAGGCATGTGGTTCAGAACGTACGTAAAACTACTAGTAAAGATATGTACCTTAAATAATAACGATACTACTCACAACAATCATCAGTCATTTCTACCTACATTCGTACTTTGTGTATGGTGGATCAAATTAAAATTATTTAAGTATTAAACGTAAACGTTGTTTAATTGTTTTAGATACCAAGAATTAAAACCAAACAAACAAAATATTGTAATAGCATTTATATTAGCTATTACAAAAGATTTTTTTTATCATAATAATAATACTTTAGTAGGTAAACACAGTACAGTATCACATTTCTAGTGATTCTTTTATATATATAAAAAGAACTTAATTTAAAATTATAATATCTGTTCCTTTCCTTCAAAACTTCATGTTAAATAAACAACAAAACTTTTTTGTATGTTCACTCGTATTGTACCGTATGTTAATATATTTTCGGCTCAAAATGTCCACTGAAGCAGATTTTTTTTATGTAATCCACTTATGGCTATAATAAACTCCAAACAGAAATAATAAATCTAAAAACATAACACTGAACTGTGAACAGGCCACTCACAAAAACGGCCAACGGCAAACACACACATGTGCGGTTCCCAGACAGCAATTACCTAATCGATTAAACAGTTTATCCTACCACTAACTGCTATTAAACAAGTTTTATTACCTGCATACAACGCTTCATTTCAGTCATTAAATATGCTATTTACGTTTAATTAAAAGCATTTATCAGGATTATAATGTTTGATTATTCATGAATTATTTGTACCATCATGGTGCGTGACCAGTAAAACAAATGTAATAAGGCATTTATGAGAATATTAAATGATTTCTATTTGAATTAAAATGTTAATACCTGCATGCAACGCTTCATTTCAGTCATTAAATATGCTATTTTCGTTCAAGTAAATGCATTTATCAGGATTGTAATGTTTTATTATCCATGAACTATTTGTACCATCATGGTGCGTGACCAGTAAAACAAATGTAGTAAGGTATTCATGAGAACATTAAATGATTTTTATTTGAATTTATGGATGATTCTACAAATATTTCCAAGCTGTGACCATTGACAACAGCATTGACCCCTGTAGAATAACTCTTTTGAAACCTACTTCAAACTTCGATGATAACATACATTTTTGTAATAAGTTCTCAATTAATTATTACGTATCTACCTCGTACTTTATGTGGTTGTGGTAAGTCTTGATGAAACAACAGGATGAGAGGTTCTAATACCTTATACTTTAATACTAATACTTTAGAGATTATAACTGAATAGAAGGAAATCAATCATTGTCGGCATGAAAAAACTTTTAATTTGTTATTGCTCATTTTAAGAACTTAGAATAGTTCAAATACTACAGAATTCAATACACGAAAATACTATATAAACTGTATATCGGAGCATTCTAATCGTCGTAATCTGGAACCGCTGAACTAGAGGTTCTAGAAAGTCAATTAGGAACACTTTTTTAGTTCTTCATCTTTTTAATACTATTTTATTTCACAAGATAAAATTTAATCTTTTTTTTAATTTACATGATTTGTTGAACCTTCATATCTGCCATTTAAAATTCTTTAGATGAGAAGAACAAAATACCCCTAATCTTTTTTATGACCAATTAGCTTATCATAAAAATATAAATATTTATTTCTCCTTTTTTAGGATAGAGGGTATAATTAAGAAGGAAAAGCGTTATGCTTCATGATAACAGTTTTTCCACTGGACGAGTTAAAAATGACGCAGTGTTAAACCGTATCTCCCAATTCACTTGTGTGTAGGTTAAGGTATATTTAAATATAATATTTTTAAATTTTCTTTATCCGCTAAAGGATGTATTATATGAAAAGTTTATGTTAAACACAAATAGGCATGTTAAATTATTCAACTTAAAGAAATATATGTGTTTTATATCTATATGCTTACAAATATTGGTTTAGTGATATCGGTGTTAATTGGATAAGATCCGTTTTTTAATAATATAAGATATTGGTGCGTTCGATGGAACAAAAACGTTTAGAAGCAAGGTGTATTTTCTGTTTTTACGGTTAAAAACGTAAACACAAGTTAGTGTGAGCTTTTCAAGAAGCAAAAGGGAACATTGAAACATGCGGAAATTTACGATGATATAAAGTATGGCTCTATTCACAAACATAAACTAAAACGTATTTGGTTGAAATAATAAAATTTATTAATGAATATTATTACAAAGTAAAAGTATTCTAGTGACTTTGAAGTTAAATAGACTGACATTTGTTACGAATACTACTGTTCAAATAATTCTTTAAATATATATATATATATATATATATATATATATATATATATATATTTCAGCAGAGAAAATTAATTTAGTAACCTAAAACACCTTAACGCTCTTTTAAAGGATAGCTTGTGAGTTAAGATGCCTTTTGATATGATGTAAAAAGGTATATTCTGAGAACTATTCCATTAAAAAAATGTTTAAATTTTAACTGCAACCTTGTTGTGCAAATATTTTTAAATCCATCCAATCCTAATAATTTAAAGATTGTACACCCTCATGACTACTGCCCTCAAATGTATTGAAAGGTTTATAATAATCGGAATTGATTGGAAATGTTTTAAATTTAACCAATTAAAACGAGTGTAACCTCATTGAGCCAGAATAAGCTGAGATTAAGTAAAAAATTCTCCAGCGAATAGGCAGTCACAATTCACGTAAAATTAAATGTTACCTTACAAGATACTGGAACTGTTTGTGTGTGTAATCATGAAAAGTGCTGAGCCGCGAAAGATTTTTTTTCATTCTGTACTCATCTTACTTTCGCTTACACTTTTCCAAAGTATTTTAATTCATAGGAAACGCATTAATGTCAATTCAAAAGATGACAAACTTTACTTGTTAAACTGTACCGTTTAAATATTGTTATTTTCTCTTCTACACACGAAATCTTAATTGGAGTTTTTGATTCCAATAGGCCAAAAAAACTATTAAACTTGATTTCCAATAATACACAATTAAAGATTGTATGGAGAAATAGTGTTAATCGGATGTAAAATTACAAGTTAAGTTCTGCGATACGAATTTGTTATTAGTGAAGTTAACATTATTATAAAGCCACATCATATCAACAAATCGTTTAGTTTGTTTAGCCATAAACCGCTAAAATGTATACAGTAAAAACTCTATTAAATGAATTAAATTACAAGTGAAAATGTTTATATCACAAAAATAGTGCAGAATTGTCATACTTTAACGTTGCAGGTTAATAAAATATGCGATAGAAAGAATAATAACACCATACAGGAAGAATCTACGTTAACAGTGATAATCGAACCAAATGTTCAGTTTTCCAAAACTTCTTTAAAAATAAAAAGTTATAAGTCTTTATTTTCCATTAAAATAATAAAATAATTCGATTGATTATAAAAAACGCTAAATAAGAATAAAATAATCCTTATCTTGGTAAATTAATGTTGAAGATTACACTCATATAGATGATATTTTAGTCCTACCAGTTACTAAATACGGTTCAAAAATCTGACTTAAATTTGATATTCAGGATGCTGCATTGTCCATATAATGTTTTTATATTCTTTTTTAAAATTTTGAATTACATTGTATTAATTATATTAATATTCACAATACCATAGATAAATACATCATATATTTTTACTTTCATTTTTATTGTGAGATATTTATATTTTAACCTTTTTTGAGATACTTTTTTAACTTTTATATTTTATCATGAAGGTGTAATTCTCCGCTTCCTAACATTTAGAGTAATCGTGTTACTTTGGAACGTTTTACAAAACATTTGAGGACGTGAGCTTTAATTCAGTCGATGGCTTTTAAAATCCTGTAGGCGAATATTCATTATATTATTTTGAATCTCCATTGCCTTCCACTTCTATATTATTTACATTCCGTTAGGCATGAGTTCTATACAGTTAGACCCTTTAAATGTAACAAAATATAATTTTGAAGTTTTAAATCTACTTTAAATGTAATATCTTATGTAAATTGTAAAACCATTATTTATAACAAATTTAAAAAAACATTCTTATTTATAAACTTATTCATTCCTTCATACTAAAGCCAAGCAGTTAAACCAATGCCTTATTTAATTATTAAATGGATATAATTATACTCTTCCTAATGATTGCATTATAGGTCTAATTACTTACAGTACCATTTTAGTTTTATGTATTTCTACGGTAGTAAATTTTTGCATTTTCGTGAACTGCAAAGTATCACATACACTATAACGAAGCAGTATCAAAAGGTGTAGCAATATTAAATATTACATGAAAACAAATTACACAGAGACGGGAAATTATATTTTAAAATTCTAATGACATTAGGTCCTTACGTGTTTCTTTAGTATGTTTCTTACCCTAAGTTTCCCATTATTATTAGTGGAAATTTATACTATCATTTTGATAGTATTTATCTTTAAATGGTTGGGAGAGATACAAAGTAGGCATTAAAATATTCTTATCATTGGATTTAAAAATTGTTGCTTTATGGTGTAAATATATAATTTGATGATAAAACTAAAATCCGCAAAACCTCATATAATTACTCATTTTATATTCTCTAGGAAAACACAACTACAGTTGCTTCACAGAACTAAACAAGAGATGATTCCTCCAACTGCTGCTTCAGTTCCAAGCGGATTTTATTGGTGCAACTGTGTCGACGTTGATATGCACACAGCTGAATGCATTGTTTGTAAGTCATATCTCTAAAATTCAGCCTGTGTGAACAACAAACTGTTTATTGGAAAAAATGAATAGGTTACTGTTGAGTTATTAGGAAGAAAATCCTTTACATTTCTTGTTACTGGTTATTCTTTATCTGTAGAGAAAAAAAGTGTATTGTGAATCAGTTTTTTGGTTCAAAGAGATATACTATTTGCAGTGTTAAATGTATTTAATGAACGCAATTATAACTTCATTAAAGCGCTCTATTTTAACACCTTAGAACGTTGTTTTAACAAATCCTAGTAACCCTCTAGTTATTAATTATCCGTTATAATTGACTTATGTAAGGCGGGTACGAGAACACCATATTTCCAAAATTTATAATAGAGGCATTAGAGACATCATCGAACAAAATAAGCAATGTTTTAAAATTCCTCTAAGGTCATTAACAACCATATTTCTTCTCAGATATTCGTAAAATGTGCAACGTTTTAATTGCTAATAGTTACTCATGTTTTGTATAATGTAATTATATAAATTGTCTAAGTTCCATAATTCATAATACATATTCCGTTGAATATTTATAAATTCAAATGCACAAAATATACTAATCTGTGATTAATAAGGAAAGAATATTTGAATTTATTACTTTTTATTACAGCTTACTATGTATACATAAAAATCAAAGTAGAAGGTATAAGAATGTCACTGGAATTTAATTACGAGAAATAATTATTTACACTAAAACGAAGAATATGAATCTTACAAAATTGTATTCTGTAACGGTAGAAAAAAATTGTTATCAACTTCTTCCTCTGTTCCCTTCAGATGCTACGTGAATACAAATGAATATATATTGTGATGTAAACGAAGTCTTGTTCTAGTCGTATAAATAACGAGGATGGCTAGAGATGAGGTCCATGTAAAGTAAACATCAGAGCCAGGAAAGCACATGGAAAGGACATGTTACACACGGAATTTGTAAGTAGCTATTTATAACTTTGCTTCACGGTTTAAATGTACTTCCAAATAGAGTAAATAGGCTTAGAGAAAGTACAGATAAATATTATATCACACTTTTTTATTCGAGTTTATTTTTAATGAAGTTCGAATTGCCATCATTTAAACTTTTAATTATTTATACTTATATATTTCAAAAGTACGTGATAAATATGAAGTTTTAAGGTTATAGTGATAGTAGTCTTGAGAAGAAAATTTCGCAGTAATTCTAAATACTAAACAAAATGAAAGTATTTACTTTACGTTGACATACTGCATCTCATTCCATACATTAATATAGACAACAATTGATTTATTTAGTTTTAAAACTTTATGTTCTCGTTTATAAATCAATTACCATATAAATTCCTATCACATGGAAACATACAAATCAATGTTTGAATTAAATAAATTCAGCTTTTAAGAATTAAATATTTAACTGTAAGTTAAATTTACATATATTTACATATGTATGTATATATACAGCATATATATGTATATACATATGTATATAAAAATGTAAAAACTGTTTTGTATTGTTGAATATGCTAAGGTTAATACGATCTAATGAATTAAAACCATAAATTAAACCGATGTAACCATAAATTTCATTTTATGTAAATTCTTCATAGTAATTGGAATTTAGCTTAAGCTTGTTTATAGTTTCTTTCCGTAAATCTTGAGAACGCACTGACCATTAAAAACTTGAAATATTTCATCAAGATTCATTCCTATAACTCAGCAATCAATTTCATGATGGTACACGTTACTTACTCCATGGGATTTGGCCGAGTTTTAGTGAATATTTTTACATTGGTCTATAATAACGATAGCAACGTGAAAATTATGTAAACAAGCTTAGTACAATATTGTAAGGTTTCAACACAAATAGCTTAATAAAATGACGTGTATTTTTTTTAATTATAATGCAAAACATGTTTTAGAGAAACATAATTTCGAGTATACTTATCACTAAAATTTTTTACAGGTGATTTAGTGGATGCCTTACAAGCTGCTCAGTATCTTTTACTTTTGCTTTATCTTTTTTCTTAGCACGTTCTTCTCACTCCACAAGAGCAGATACAGTACTAAGTGGAGGACCCTAAGTGGGGAGTTGGTCATATTTAAGGATAAGAGGAATTCGGTGCGAAGAATATTAAATCCGGAATTTAGAAGAGTCAATAAGTTAAAAATAGGTCTTAGTTCTTTAATATTCTGGATATAACCATAATGTAACCATAAAGGCGTTTAGTGGTTTAACCATTGGAGGTACTGGAACAAAATGACTAGGCCTACAAATGTTTAAAGTCTTAAACAAATATGATTTAGATTTCAGCTAAGTCCTGTAACTTTACCGGTTCAGAGCTTGTTACAAAATACTGCACAGTTCAGCTATTGTGAAAAATTTGAGTAAATATAATTGAATACCAATTTTCCGACGACGATAATATGAGCGCAAAAATATAAAACTCGTAAAAACACTGATTTACTTGTTTCTCACTTATTGAGCTCCGTTATACAATGTTTTAAAATGAACAATTAAATACCTACACAAGTCTTGCTATTGCTTCTCTTACCATATAATAAACATAAAAAAGTTACTTGTATATCAAAATTATGTTTCAGTTTATTGGATAGATTTCATTTCTGTGAGCTACATTCAAACGTCATGGGATGACAACAATAAGCAATTATATGTCCGTTACCATGGCAACTGTCACTCTACATGCGGCACTTACGGTATAAAAGTTCTCTCTTCTCACAGCAATATTATATACCCCTTGATATAATAATACTCAATCAACCTCAGATTACAATTGTGCACGCTTCAAGGGTTTACTAAATGAATAATCAAGTCAGAACAATTGAACATACATTTTGAATATTAGCTGTTTAAATATCAATAATCTTTTAACTATTCCTTAGGCTGGTTCGAGTGTCATTGGGTGTATCGAATACTTCGTAGTCGCTTTTAACTGCCAGACACTGGTTTTTGACTCAGTTTTATGGTCTTGTAAAAACTGAATCAAAACGCCATTTCGTCGCATTTCGTCCACTTCTTGAATGAAGGGCAGCGACCAAGGCCACTTTTATTCTAATTATAAGCTGTAATTTCATGATTTTTAGTAGCAATTAAGTTGAAAAATACTAAATAAATCTAACTACTAAATTACAGATCTGATATTAACAAATTTTATTATGACACTAACTATTTACAAGAATTGTAAGTGATTTAAGAGTATTTACATATATGTACAGTAGTACTTAATAAGTTTCATAAAGTAAGAGAGAACATGATACGTCAGCTTAATTTACTATACAGGTTAAATGCACCCTTTCAACTTAATACCTTCCCTTACAAACCGAACCATTGAAATGTAAACGCCAATTGATTTAGGCTGGTATACTCTTGACAAGGCACGAGTATGGCAAACCAGGTATCGAGTAACAGCCCTCACTAAGTTTCTATGCAATATTGCAAGTTTCATCGTATATAATTAGATTACATGAGCTGCTATATTTTTTATCAGCAATTTATTCGTTACCATCAATGGCTACCCATAGACCAGTATTAATATTTTCACTAACGCTCATCGAAATCATATTGGTTACATGCAAGAGGTAAAAAACAATACAAATTAATATTAATGCTAATTTTAAAGTGTGTTTTATTTGGTCGTTTTCGAGATGTCTTGTGGACTAAAAGACAAAAATAACATTTTTCCAGTACCTTTAGTGATAGATATCGCCAACAATCAGGCAATAACTTGTATTAGATTTAAACCCTCGTATTGCATATATACTTGATTCACTCTACCTTCAAAAAATAATATAAAATAACCAAGAAATCTGACAGCAATGAAGAAGATACGTCTTAATAATAGTAATAAAGAAAGAACGAACTTTTGTAAATGTATTTTAAGAACACTTTGTCGAAATTAATAATTGAAAGGATATTGTTGGTGGTTTTCGTTTTGACATTCTAGTACCCCTCGGTCTTTTCAGGATATTTATGAATTCAACAAATGTCAAGAAAACGAATGTTGCTGAAGTGCTTGATGATCGTCAAAGTGATGCTGATGGATCGAGTGTCGGTCGAGAGGTGCAATTATTCGTAGATTTGTTAGCCGATAAAGCAATTGCATGTTTTTATAGAAATAATTAACGAACATCAGTGATGGTGACAGGTCGAGTGTCGACTGGCTGGTAATAACTATTAGATTTTTTCCTGGCGCGCTGAGGCAGATTTTCCCTCAAATTTCAAAGCGATGGTGACAAATTAAGTGTGGGCAGTCTTGTAACTATTGGATTTGTTATAATTTTACTAATGCATACTTATTTATAACGCAGAGGATAATTTATTTCTTTTAATGTGCAATACATCTTGCCTTGTTTAATTGTATATCACGCTTTTGTTTAAACTGCGTATAAATATACATATGACTTCACATTTCAATATTTGTCTGTAATAATTAGAACTGGTGTTGACATTAGGACTATATATGTCCCTGCATAATGTTTATTGTCTTAGGATGAAGTGAATAAGCATTATTTTGTTAATCAAAATTGATTGATGTAACAAGGAAATCAAACATTTGGTTGTATAAACGAGAAACTCAGCTTCATGTTTGCTCGTTGTTTTATATAAAGAACAATTATTACAGACTTTGCGTCCTGAATGATATGTAAATATTCTCACATATGAACATATACACTGTATCAACACTCTCAATATTGTTGCACCACTCGTTGCTATTTTTGGTAATTTAAACCACAAACATGTATTTATTTAATAACTTAGTCCATTTCAAAATTTAATGAATTTTTATTTCTTTTTTATTATAACATAAGCTCTTTTTCCATTTATTTAATAAGTAACTACAACAATATTTCTGTCGGGTCAAACATCTAAATATTAATTTTGAACTATATGACATCTTTAAATGTCTCTGTATATGTGCCACATATTTTTATTTATTAAGTGATTAGCAATTATCTGATATAGTTTGATACTCGTATTATCACCGTACTAGATAAAAATTTAGATAACGAAGTACGAAAGCGGGCTGTAGTGAAATTTTCTTGAGTTTTACCCCTTACGAGGAATTTTCACCTTCATAGACTCTTACGGGTTATTTTTGACATAGAATTGTGGGTGGAATATAATTTTAATGATATAATATGCATTAAAACACGATTAATTTTGTATTTTAAAGAATATATTTTGATAATTTTGTCAGTAAATTATAAAAACGTCCAAGAATTCTTTATAAATAACCAAGAAAAATATATGCGAACAAAACAAACCTCTACAAGTACTTACTAATTATATATTTAAGACCACAAATAACAACGCAATTGTTCAGGTTTAACAGTAATCTTAAAAATAATATAGTTCTCAGTAGTCAGGTTATAATAGACTTACACCCACCCTGAATATTCTTTTACTACGAAAGCAAGACCGAAGTTACTTCTACTAAGTACAATTAAAGGTTTCTAAGTGAAATCTTGGACTATAAATAGATGGAAAACTGTTCCATCTGAGCAGAAAATGTTCAAGGATTTAGTTTTATACAAGTGATTTCAGCGTGAGCCAAGGATTATATTCTTTACAAATCAAAATAAATTCCAAACCGAACATTTATAATCGCAATAATCACTATACCCCCAATTTACTGCCCCTCAATTACCTACGATGCGTCACACTTGTGAAAATTAATGATCCTAAGTGTAAATAATTATAAAATTTACCACAGAAAAACTAAACCCATGAAAAAACCATTAACCATGCGGTCCGACGGCCAGACCTATTACTAGCATTAACACACTGTCAAACCATAGCTGGACTCTAGCCAACTTTGTTAACGTGAAGGATTTAAACTCAGCACGATTCCTGGTTTAGAATGTATTTGAATTAAAATGTTTAACTCGTCGGAAAATTGTAAAAATTGTTTTCTTTTACAGGTTTATAAAAAAAACTTATATCATAATAAAGTTTCAGATAATAATAAAATATGATCGTCCAATATAAGTGTCAAACTTTAAAACATACAAATGTAATTTTTTCTAAAAATAATAGATTTAGTGTAAAAATAATGGTTATAATAAGTGTAATTTATTTACAAAAATGTATTTACGTTTTATATAATAATTTTAGCGCTACTGTGAATATTTCAGGTATATACCGTTTGAGAATCCTATACTCAGAAATATATCCAGGATCGCTACAGATATGAACAATTATCACTGATCTTCGAGATAATTTCTTCAGAATCGTCATTAGTTTGGACTATTCATCTAAATAATAAGGTTCATATCTTTGTACAACATAATATCATGTATAAATCAGCTTACCCTCGTGAAACATAAACAACCACACCTGACCAGTCATTGGACACTATGGCGGAAATTGATTTTATGTCCGGTTCCGCTCAGCGCTTCACTATTTTATAGTTAATCAGATCCTTCATTACACAACTTGCAGTTTTGATACACTTACTTGTCTCTTTTTGACTGTGATGGCAGCTATATGTTTTACGCTCGCATCCACTCATTAAATGCTACTAGTTTTTGTAAAATTCGATTATGTCAGACTAGAGATATTTCTAAATACATACTCATGCCTTAAAAATAACTCAGAGGGTAGGTTTGCACCAAGTTTTAATAAAATAAAATCTACACTCTTTGTTTACACAAAACCACTTCCTAACACACTTAACATGTGTCTCGTATTTGCTGGAGGTGGATTACGGTCATGCAAATTATGCAAAGATCTCAGCTATTTCCCTAACGGCAAATCTATAATACTGATTTTACCTTTCTTTTAATTGTATTCATGAGCTAAAATAACATTTGAAATTAAGAATCATCAATTACAGAGTATGGTAGTTTGATATTGAACAAGTATTATACTATCGAGTAATATATTCAGTATTGTTGAGGGACGAGATAAACCATTATGTGGCGCCTGTCACGTGTATAATGGCCGTTGTCATGTTTACGGACATATAATGATGTAGTGCAGTCATCCCATGACATTCGAGAGCAACCTTCACAAGAAAATCTATTTAATATGAATTAAAATAGTTAATCATGTACATAAAAGACTAAACTATCTAAAGGGAACAATTTAAATAGATAAGGTGAGGTATTCTTAATTATGCATTTATGCGTTTATTGTTCATGATTATTTTATTTATTCCTATGTGAATTTATGACACAAAATAGAAACATTTGGGAACATTTCAGCGTATATACTTTGCAGTAAGACTTGTAAAAGTACTAACTACAAGTAGAAATATTCGTTTAAGTTTCTTTACAAATGTAATCTTTTTATCTATTTAGAAACTTTAAAACCCGTATTAACACAATGCACTCCTCTATATAACCTTACAGCGCGTGAGAATCTTAGGAAGCATTAAGTAAAATATTTGAACGCAAATTAGATCAAATTATAATTGAATTCGAAAATTCAATATTTTAAACAATATATCACCAAATCCTACAGATATATATATATATATATATATATAAGATCTTGCACTGCAGTATATGTATATATACAGAGTGAGTCAGAAATGTGGTAAAATATTTTAAGACGTGGTTGCAGAGCTAAAAATCAGAAAAAAGTTTTATACAAAGATAGGTCCGGAAACGCTCCATTAGTGAGTAATGCTGGCTGCCCTGCTAAGGAAGAAGGCAGTATCTGCAAAATTTTCAATATTGAGTTAGATATGTTTTTTTATGTTTTCACCCATGCTGAATCCAATAAGCTAAGCAAGGGAGCCGTATCTACAGTGGTTTCTGAGATATAGAACCCTTCTGAGCAGTAACTGCACTAAAATTATGTGCTTTGCTAAGCAAGTAAGCTGTATCTACATTGGACTAAGCTAGAAGGCAGTATCTACATGCACTTATAGTATAGGAGCTAGCAACGTTTTCGAGAGAGAATTTCAGGTCAGCTGAAATTTTGATATGCTGTCTTTCTTGCTCTTTCGGTTGGAGTCCGGGCTATCTGGCTGGCGGTAGTGGTTGCGTTTATTAATGCGCATCTTACCTGCACAGGTAAAAATCCTGGAGCGATTCGGCAAATGGATAACATGGCGTCAGTCTAAAGTCATATGTTTGTTTTGTGTTTGTGTTATTTGTGATGTTTATTTATTAATTTCGCTACAATCGCCAGTGGTAAAATGAAATGTATTTCTGTAAAGGACATAACGATAAAATCATTCTTTTCGTGGTTGATAAACTGAAGAAGTGCCAGGAAAATTTTGAATATACGTTTAAAATATAAATTAAAGTACCGTGACATTGAACTGCCTACTTAAATAAATGAGACAGGTGGTTGGAGAGAGACAGTTTGAAGTGCTTTTTTTTTTAATTACAGAAACAAATTTCATTTTACCACTGGCGATTGTAGCGAAATTAATAAATAAACATCACAAATAACACAAACACAAAACAAACATGTGACTTTAGACTGACGCCATGTTGTCCATTTGCCGAAGCGCTCCAGGATTTTTACCTCATATAATAATATCGCTACAGATATCAACACATATCACTGATCTTCGAGATCATTTCTTCAGAATCGTCATTAGTTTAAGCTTATAAGCTGCAATATATTTAAAGGACTTCTATGAATGAAGAAAATTTAGTGTGAAACGTAAATTTTTCCAAGACTGTTGTTTTGTTAATGTATACGTCTTGTGTTACAAATTATTATATATTATATATATATATATATATATATATATATATATATATATATATATATATATATATATGCTGACAGGCCTTTTCTTATTAAGTATTAAGTAAAAAGAATTGTATTAAACTGTGCCCTGAGTATATAATATTGAATGTAAAATCATGTCAGATGTCTTCATTTTATGTTCCTGGTAATGGAATAAAACCATAAACCTATTTCCTACGGTCAGAGTCGGAATAAAGTTAAACGATAAGAGTTCGGTGATAACAAATCGGTTTGAGTGAAACAATAAATCTGTTTTATGGGAAGCATTGAAACGGTTATAAAATTCATTCTCTGAGTTCTCTGAACGTCGAGAAGTATTTGTCATACATGACCGATTTGAAAACATTGGTCCCGATTTTGTTAAGATCAAAATCGGGACAAAGAAAAATCTCCATTTACCCCCAGATATCATGTGTTTCAGTACTCACCTATTAAACAAGTTGTCTGTGTTGATATAATACAGTACCGCTCAAATTAATTGGAACACCTGGTAAACGACTACGATTCTTAAATGAAAGACAATTTATTGATCAAAAAATTACAAACAGCTCCCTAATAATTAATATGTCCTCCGTTGTGTTTTATAACCTCTTCACAGCGTTTTGGCATTGATTCTATGAGTTTTTTGCATATATTTTTTATTTCTTCATCGTGGAAACCATATTTTGATTACAGCATTAATCATGGATGTTTTTGTAGTACAATCTTCTTTGGCAATCCTTTTTTTAGTAATATCCAATAGATTTTCGATTGGGTTTAAATCGGGCGAATTGCCAGGCCATTCCAGAACCGTTATTTTGTTCTCAGAAAAAAATCTTGCATTTTTTAGATGTATGGCATGGAGTCGAGTCTTGTTGAAAAATTCCATTGCTTTCTGGAAACATTTGCAAAAGGAGTGGAACGACTTCTTTCTAATAAAGCAATATATTTGTCTGAGTTCATCATACCTTCTATGGGAACTAATGGACCTGGACCATTATAAGACATACAGCCCCAAAACATTTTTTGGGTGGATGTTTTGGTTGTTGAAGGATGTGAGGTGATGTCTCAGCTTCATTCGCACTTCTGCGGACAAAGTTAACTTTATGTCCCTGAACCAAAAAATGTGTTTCATCAGAGAAAAGGACACTTTTCCACTGTTCAACAATGAACTGTTTGTAGGTTTTAGCCCAATGCAAGCGTTTCTTCTTCATTGCTACAGTAAGAAGCTGCTTTTTCTTAGGTCGGTAAGCTTTTCGCCCAACTTCAGACAGCCTTCTTTTAACAGTACTAACATGAATATTAACCCTATTTTTGTTAATTTCTCGTGCCAAATCTACAGCCGACAACCTGGGGTTGATCTTACTAGTCCTAATTAATTGGCGGTCAGTTTGTGGTGTGGTTTTCCTTTTACGACCACAACTTCCTATTCTGTTAACAGAAAAGGAGCCAGTCTCATTAAATTGCTTAACAATTCGGTTAACAGTAGCTAGGCCTACTTTAAATTCTTCAGCTATCATCCTCTGAGACATATTTCCATACTGATGTAGTGTAATAATCTTGCTACGCTTTCTAGGTGTGGTATCCATCAGTTGAGTTATTGAAAAACTATAATAGTTTGTTAAACAAACACAAAAACGCGCAACAATAACACAATTCACACAATACTTCACTGAAAATGTGTTCAACACAAAGAATCACATGTGCACTAACTGCTTTTGAGGTTAGGTTGTTAGTTTGTTCAATACAAGTGATGTAGCAGTGATGCCAACTGTCGCATGATAAAAAGAGTGAAATTACCTGAGTGTTCCAATTAATTTGAGCGGTACTGTAGTAGTTAATATATCATACAGTTCATTTGTTGTATTTAATTGAAAAGCAAAATACTCATTTGATATTATCACCCTTCCATGTGAAACAATAAATTAATTTATAAGACTACCATTTGATTTTTTCCGAACACAATAAATAAAAAATGTATACAGCACAGTCCAGTCTCGTATGGCTTGCTGTGTGTCTATATATTTGCATTTTTTTAAATAAATTATATCTTTGAACAAGATAAAGGTAGAAAAAAGAAAACCTTTAACCAAAGTAAGGGTAGTTTGAAAACATTACATTCTAGAATTCAAACTTCGTCATCTTAAATTCCCAACTGTAATAGTTTAAAAAAAATAGATTTGTTATGATATTTTTGGATGTATTTCTTGTATTTTTTTAGAATTTTATATTACAGCCTATTTCATTTTTACGTATCGTAACTAAATATCAATAATTAAAGATAGAGTTGATTAACTAAGGATTTGTCTTCCTTTAAATTAGTTGATTTAATAAAGTTAAGGTAAACATTGAATACATTTAAAATTTGAAATTACTAGCTCATTTTTGTTCGTTTTGTGTATTAAATCTTGCAATTTTAATTACAAAATGATTAATATTCTATGTTTAAGGATATTGTTTCTATGTTTTTGTTGTATTTGGTTGCAATATACAAACTGATAAAAAAAATTTATAGAAGGGATTCGGCAAAATAACATCTATGCCAATTTCATGGTAAGTGTTCAAAATTACAACGTTATATACTTAGTAATTTCTGTTGTTAATTTCAAACAAAAAGATAATTATTTATTGAGATTTATATATATATATATATATATATATATATATATATATTTCTTGTGTGCGTGTGTATGTTACTGAACTCCGCCTAAACCGGTGGACCGATTTTAATGAAACTTTTTGTGTGTCTTCAGTTGGATCCGAGAATGGTTTAGATTCATAATTCGGTCCAATTTTAATAGTTTATTTAATTAATTTTTTAATAATAAATTGTTATTGATGGTGGAGTGTTTTACATTGGATCCGCCAGACTGCGCCACGACACGTAATACAAAGTGAACTGTTACTCTTAACAACTGTGAATATTTTCAGCTGAAGTTCATCAAAGAGGCAGAAACATTTGTTCACATTTAAAATTTAGAAAGTTCATATTTTAAATTTGTAAAGTGCTTGATCAGTAGTGTAATGCAGATTGCAAAGATGAAGTTTCACCAATTGTTCTACGTAAACATTATAATATTACAACACAGCCATAATGTTTTTTCTATTTTAATTCCAGGTTTTCCCGACAGTTTGTGCTGCTATCAAATTTGTGAGTTGTTTTGTAATATTCTGTAATTAGTGTTTGAGTGCTAATTGTTATAATACATTAATAGAGATTGAAAATGTTTGAAGTGCATAAAAAACTATAGTTATTTATTAAAGTTATTGAACTCGCTTTGCAAATTTTATTGAAGTGAGTATATTGGTCGCATACCTCAAATAACCTAAGTAGCATACAAATCAAAAGGTTGTGTTTCTATGTGTGAATATTGTTAACAGTTTAGATAATCAAGTTTTTAAAACTAATTGGATTTAAAATAATTTGTTGTAATTTACATTTTTTAATCTGCAGTCAGAATTGGTCCCATAAGTTCAAATTAAGTAGCATACAAATCACATGTGTGAATAACTACTTATTGTTAATAGTGTAGGAATTGGTTTTAAATTAAATTTTGTTGGCCAGTTCCGATATTATACTGTAATTTTAAATTACTAATTTTATAACATGTATATTTTTTTAATTTACAACTTAATTTATCGTAATGCTATTGAATGTCCAATATTTTTGTTAATCCTTCAGGAGTGTATATAAACAAATTAGATGGTTTTCCGATAGGGCTGAAGTATAATAAGTGGCCTCCATCACAATCGAATTATTTATATTTCTGAATAGCCTATCCAAACCACTATCCGAATTGGATTATAGTTATTTAAAGGCTGAAGTATAATAAGCAGCCACCATCATAATCGAATTATTGATATTTCTGAATAGCCTATCCAAACTACTGAATTTCATTATAGTTATTTATTCGGTCAAATTTAATTAAATTTTTAATTATAAATTGTTGTTGATGTTGGAGTGTTTTATATTGGATCCGACAGACTGCGCTACGACACGTAATACAAAGTGAACTGATACTTAACAGCTGTGAATATTTTCAGCTGAAGTTCACCAAAGAGGCGGAAACATTTGTTTACATTTAGATTACATTATTATAAAGTGCTTGATCAGTAGTCTAATGCAGATTGCAAAGTTAAATTTTCACCAATTGTTCTATGTAAACATAATAATATTACAACACAGCCATACGTTTAATCAATAATAGTCTTGAAAGCATAGAGTAAGCATAAACATATAAAAATAACACCACTTCTTATTTCAATATATTCTGTACTCACTTTGGAGGATAGAGATTATCCAGATATAAAATTGGAAGTTTTAGCTTTTAACTGAAATTGACAGTTTGTGCTGTTATAAATGTGTGTGTGTTGTTTTGTAAGGTTCATGTTTCAAAAGTAAATACGGCAAATAACATTAAAATATAATAGAATGAAGTTATAAAAAGTGTACTACGTAGCCGCGTTATAAGTTTATAAAAGCCATCAGGCAAAAAGAAGGAAATAAAAAATAAAACATCGTGTAATTATTGTGTGAGTGCTAAAATTGTAATAGTACAATAATAGAGATTATTGGTCGCATTACCTCAAATAACCTAAGTAGCATACAAATCAAAAGGTTGTGTTTCTATGTGTGAATAACTATTGTTAACATTTTAGATAATCAAGTTTTAAACTAATGGATCTAAAATAATTATTTACATTTTAAATCTGCAGTCAAAATTGGTCAGATAAGTTCAAATTAAGTAGCATACAAATCACATGTGTGAATAACTATTGTTAATAGTGTAGGAATTGGTTTTAAATTAAATTCTGTTGGCCAGTTCTGATACTATACTGTAATTTTAAATAACTATAATGAAATTCGGTAGTTTAGATAGGCTAATCAGGAATATCAATAGAGGTTTATCCAGATATAAAATTGGAAGTTTTAGTAAAATACACTTTTAACTGAAATTCGTAAATATTAAATGTGCAGCGATTGATCAGTTAATTTTTTGTTTATAAATAAATTGTTTTTTATCTTGGTATGTTTTAAATTGGATCCAGCAGAATGCGCTACGATCGCAGTTTCAAATGTTTTTCTATTTTAATTCCAGGTTTTCCCGACAGTTTTTGCTGCTATCAAATTTGTGTGTTGTTTTGTATCATCGTGCAATTATTGTGTGAGTGCTAATTGTAATATTAAATTAATAGAGAATCACATGTGTCAATAACTATTGTTAATAATGTAGGAATTGTTTTTAAATTAAATTCTGTTGGCCAGTTCTGATACTATACTGTAATTTTAAATAACTATAATGAAATTCAGTAGTTTAGATAGGCTAATCAGAAATATCAATAATTCGATTGAGATGGTGGCTGCTTATTATACTTAAGCCTTTAAATAACTATAATTCGGATCGTCATTTTAGTAGTTTAGATAGGCTATTCAGAAATATCAATAATTCGATTGAGATGGTGGCCGCTTATTATACTTCAGCCTTTAAATAACTATAATCTAATTCGGATCGTCATTTTAGTAGTTTAGATAGGCTATTTACACATATACACATATATTTATATATACATTTTGTACTTCAGACCTATAGGGAATACTTATTTAGTATATTAGATAAATTAAATTCTGTTCGCCAGTTCCGATACTATACTGTAATTTTAAATAATTATAATGTAATTCGGTAGTTTAGATAGATTAATCATAAATATCAATAATTCGATTGTGATGGTGGCCACTTATTGTACTTCAGACCTATAGAGAATACTTATTTAGTATTTTAGATACCGTAGTCTACGTTGTTATACATTTTTATCTAGAAGTTACTTAATTAAAATTACATATTCAATAAGTTACTCATATTCATTGTGTACTATTATACAGAATTTTATTTTTACAGAAAAATGCCAAGTCTTCGTGGAAGAGGACGAATATTTATTCAATCATATGATTTATATGCTACTTAATTTGAACTTATGTGACCAAACTGTTAACAATAGTTATTCACACATAGAAACACAACCTTTTGATTAGTATGCTACTTAGTTTATGCGACCAATATACTCACTTCGTTCAATAAATTTTAAAAATTAGTTTAATAACTTCAATAAATAACTATAGTTTTTTATGTACATCAAACATCTTCAATCTTTAATTATGTAATATTACAATTAGCACTCACACAATAATTACACAATGTTACAAAACAACACACATATTTGATAGCAGCACAAACTGTCAGGAAAACCGGGAATTAAAATAGAAAACATTTGAAACTGTGATCGTAGCGCATTCTGCTGGAGACAATGTAAAACACTCTAAGATGGTCCACCCATTTAGGAGGAGTTCAGCTCCATACATACGCACACAAGAAATATAAATATAAAGATAATGTAATTTGGTAGTTTAGATAGGCTAATTAGAAATATCTATAATTCGATTGTGATGGTGGCCACTTATTATACTTCAGTCCTATACGGAATACTTATTTAGTATTTTAGATAAATTAAATTCTGTTGGCCAGTTCCGATACTATACTGTAATTTTAAATAACTATAATGAAATTCGGTAGTTTAGATAGACTATTCAGAAATATCAATAATTCGATTGTGATGGAGGTCACTTATTATACTTCAGCCCTATCGTAAAATCAACTAATTTGTTTGTGTATACTCCTGAAGGATTAACAAAACATATTGTACATTCAATGGCATTACGATGAATTAAGTTATAAATTGAAAAAATATACCTGTTATAAAATAGTTTGTTTCAACTTTTTTACCTTCAGATTAAGTAAGTTTTCATTTAAAACATCCTCTACATTTCACATTGCTCATATTATACTCACACACTATCGGTTGGTTGAAGTGTGATTAAATGTACATGTGATGAAGTTAGATATTGTAATAATTTTTTAATAGACATTTTTATCAAAACAGCCCAGATTATTACAGATTAATCAAAGTTTAAAATTTTCAAATTAAAGACGTGTGTACAGGACAACGTCTGTCGGGTCTGCTAGTATATATATATATATATATATATATATATATAAGATTATAAAATTATATATATATATATAAAAGTCTTTCCCTTAGAGCCAAATCCTTATGTACAAACGCTTCAGATTTCAAAATTTACAAAAGAAAACTTACTAAAGCTCTTTCTAACAGGGGATACCCTAAAAAACTTTTGAACCGGCAGCTCAGACAACCGAAAAAGGCTACAAATATTCCAAATCATTTCCAAAATGATCCTAAATTTATCACAAAATTTTATCCTGGTTTGCACAAATTCAATAGAGTTATGAAAATTGGCTATGAAATTTTAAAAAAACTCCCCCTTAACTGAGAAATTATTGTCCAGGCCACCTAGAATAGTATTTAAGAGACCTAAAAATTCGAAGAATATGCTTGTAAGGCCCAAAATTCATGTTGGAAAAAATTATGAAAATTTATCTTTTGGCTGTGAACCTTGTAATAAACCACGTTGTGGTATTTGCAAAATTATGGATAAGACCGATCAATTCCAAAGAAGTGTCACTAAAAAAACTTATCCCATAGCTGGTAAATTGGACTGTACCTCCAACAATTCAATTTACCAGCTAACCTGTAGGTTTTGTCCCAAGGACTACATTGGGCAAACCTCAAATTCTTTGCGGGTAAGAATGACCGGTCACCGTTTTTTCTATCAATCACAAAGACGACAAAAAACCAGTAGCCTTACACGCTATTCACCATAACAAAAGCTTTGAGGATTGTTACAAACTCAAAGCTGTAAGCAAAATTACTCCTTGTGAAAACAGCTCGAGAAATGATTTAAATTTAAGGAATAATGAATTGGCACACCAACTTATATTAAAATCAAAACAACCATATGGACTAAACCTTCGCTAAATTATTGTTTTCCACTTGAATAATTAGATTGTGATACAAATTTACCTAAATTCAAAATTATATTATATAATATATTATATTATATTATGTTATTATTGTTAAATTAACAACTAATCAAAACGTGTTCACATGTCAAAATTGTATTTACATTTAGAATGTTTATTATCAGGTGTTTCTTCTTTTGTTTGTTTATTTTATTCTGTGTCTATTAAGTGTACTTGAAAAAGTTGTTAATTACAACGAAATATTGTACAAAATAATTGTAGTTTTCTTTTGAACTGCTTTAAGAGACTATATATACAATGAAGTTTGATCATTGTTACGTGTAATTTTTTTAATCTGATATATTTTTCTAGAACATTTTTTATAAAAGTAAAATTAGGTATATTACACGTTTTGAAAAGTTGGAACTTTATATCTTTATTGCATTTAAAGAGGTTATACTTTTGAACAAAACACAGACAGACGTTAAAATAAGTGAAATAGCACTATAGGGTATGACATTTCTTTTTTTTTCGCTCTATCATTTACTATAGCCGCGCGAGGCACAACACTTCTTTATAAGCAATAAAACATGAGGGTCAACACATTAATCTTTACAAAAATAACACATAATAGCTACCGAATTTTTAGTTTATTACATAACTAGGTATTGTTGCATTTTATCTTTTACAAAATTTATTAATGTACAATTTAACAATAATGCAGTATTTAGACTAATAAAATTAACGGTTACAAAATTATTCATATAGGCATAGAACAATCAAATATTTAAAGCACAAAATTAATCTGAACTTGTCCTCAAAATTTAATTGGTGAGGGAGTATGAATAGGCTTGATATTTATTATGATTAATAAAAATAATTAAATATACATTTTTATTTTTGGACGCTAAGAATAATTAAGCAAAATTTAGTTTTTTCGTATCGATTTAATGACATGCAATATTTTATTGCGTAGGTTTTCAAAAACTCTCTGCTTTTTTAATTGCAAGAACTCACAAAGTGGTAGAAATTCCTTATCAGGTTAGGTATTATTAATTCGAAATAGCAGTTCCGTCTCTTCAAGGAGCTAAACCATTATTTACTCCTACAAATGGCTGCTTTCTAGCCGTATTCACTAATGCCGTACATCTATCCACTTCACCATTGAGTAATGCTCACTCTCTCTAACGTTAGGCTACACGTGAGTACCTTCACAATGTAACCTGCTTAATCAGTATACACAGATTTTTCCTTCTAATAACCCTCTAGAGTCAAGTTCTTTTAGACAAAAAGGAGCTCCGTTGGAGTAAAGTGTTCTTCATTTCAGCAACAGCTTCCAGACGTGATACGTCAAAGTGACATTGCTTTTCATGGCTCAAACAGCAAACTACTCTTCACGTAATGATTAGATACTGGAAAACCCATGTGACTATGCCTCCAGAATAGAAGTTTAAGTTGGTGGGGGAGGGGGATTTTCGAGACTGGGACTTACTTCTGTGGGCTGAAGACTCGTGAGCTTCTATATTCCAAAATCTGGTTTATAAGCTGGAATCACCCAGACGTCGTTGAGAGCAAACAATAATGGAGAGTTTCCAAACTCCTATAGCTTCAAAGGCGGAAAACTGTCTGTGCCCGGGAACTATCATTGTCTCGGAATTTGAAGAGGCTGGAATCTTCCATTTATCAGAAGTGGAATATTCCAATGTCTTAAGAGGCTTACCAATGATATTTCCTTCGAGATTGGGCATTCTAAAGGTCGGTAGCAGCTTTTGATATAGCATATCGTGACATGGTTAGTGCTAGATGCTAAC
Organism: Homalodisca vitripennis; assembly: GCF_021130785.1. Classification (NCBI taxonomy): domain Eukaryota; kingdom Metazoa; phylum Arthropoda; class Insecta; order Hemiptera; family Cicadellidae; genus Homalodisca; species Homalodisca vitripennis. The sequence goes on from NC_060214.1 coordinate 26,010,391, forward strand.
GATTTATAGAGACTGGAGTACTTAGAGTCCAAGATATTCCAGAGGTCAGAAAGTATAATGGTTAGTATCTCCCACAGACCAGGAAGTTTCAGAGTTCGGGATAATTTATAGGCGAAAATTGCTTAAGAAAGAAAGCTCTGAGTAATAAAAAACTTCCTCAAAGTTCGATATCATTTATCATACTATGATTTCCTACATAGTCTTTCCTATACTTCTTAGATATTTTTTGAATGTGTCATCTTTTTCAAACACAAGTCTAGATAAAATCTTTACTCTTATTTTCCATATTTTTGTAGTTTTACCACAAACCTAAACATAGTTTTTGATGGACAACTTCTATTTTTTTACCGTGTATTACAGCATTCCGCAAGGTGTGGTACTAAGCAATAATTTAATAATATTAAGAATATGTAAAACAGTTTGCTTACATAACCAACACAGTTACGATATTTACAAAAGAATTCACAAGAGTTAGCTTGATGTTACGTATAGATAGCGCATACCACCTATCTATAATAAAAATAACACAGAATGAGTAAAACTATTTATATAAAGGCCATTTACTCATCAAAATTAACTGTTAATATTTTAATATGTTTTTATGTCTTGTGTACATGCAATTAATCGGAGACTTCAACAGCGAATTTTTTAATCATCAGTACAATATATTTATATAATTTTTTAACATTGAAATGTACAATAATGATAATACACTATTGGATAACAATTTTAATAAAATCCCATGATATAAAAACCTTCAGCATTAAAAGCGGAATTTAGTATATTCTGTAACTATTTATTATTGAATACGAGCTGGTCACTTTGACCACATCTGAAGGGAGTACTGGGTAATACCCAGTGGGTATAGCTTTGATAAAGCGTTTTCCTGTTCAGTGGGTCGAAAATTACGGATTTTCTCTGGCTCCACACATGCGATTATTTTGCTATTGCGGTGTATTTTGCATAGCAATTCTTACATCGAAAAATTAAAACTAACATACTTGTTATAACTAATAATAATTTATAACTTTCTCAATCCCTAACATCTAGGATTAAAATAATTGTAAATGGTGATATAAATTGTATTTTTAGTTTAAAAAGTGTTCTATAATAAATTTTAAAGTTATTTTTAATTAATTAAATACAAACTATTCAAAAGCATAATAAATTAAAAATTTTGTAAATAAATAAAACATTTAAAACGAAGATAAAATGAATTTGGTTAAATAAGGAAATTTAGGTAAGCGGATATAATATACTGCATATATATAAATACCAAATAAAAAAGTGCAATGAAATAAAATTACATAAACTACAGATTTGTCTTATATAAAACAAATACAGTTATAGTTTGTACCTAATGATATGTAAACTAATATTTATGACATTAAATTTTACCAATAAGTTCATTTTTCAAAGTTGTAGGATTTAAAATGCTCTCGTTTCGGTGGTGAATGATGGAGGTCATCTTACATATTATCATGGTAAATTTACTTAGCTTGCTTTTTAAGTAAATGGAATGAAAAATGAAATGAAATGAAATATGCCTTTATTCAAGAGGCGGAGTTAGAGCTATTTAGCCCTCTCTACCACTCAACCTCACATAATATACAGATATATATTGAAATTATATATACATATACGAGATATATATGGCGGAGCAAGTACTTTTTGCGATTCAATGTTTAATTGAAATTAAATAAGGCAATTGCCATTTATACAATTTAATGTAAATAAAAGTCGTTTGACAGGTATTTGGTCTTCCGATCATATGTTAGTTTGCTTATTTAAACACATATGTGACAGATACGGCCAAATACAAAATAATTGAATCGGAAAAAGTAAGCGCCTCTTTGGTGTAATGGTAGCACATTCACCCGGCAAGTGAGAGATCCGGGTTCGACTCCCGGCGGAGCAAGTACTTTTTTGCGATTCAATGTTTATTGAAATTATATATATATATATATATATATAATATATATATATATATATATATCTCGTATATATATAGATACGCAAAACGATCCAATTCTGAGGATTGTCCTATTCTGATGAGTGGCTCCTCAGAATGGTACCGTGAATGTATAATTTGTTCTGAGTCGTCAGAAAGGGATCATGTATGTACTAAATTATTTCTCACCTAAATTTATACTGACTTTAAACTTTAAACCATAAATAACTCGCTAAACACTTTACTGTTGCTAGAGCTTTAAATACATGTGTGTCTGGTTTTAAAGGTGTAAAACCAAGTGGATACCGAGTTGTATAACTTTTGTAATAAGTTCTAAAATGTCTAGTTATTGAGCCCAGACGGTCTTGAGGTAAAACCCACGAAAACAATTTTCAGAACACTATTTCGGGACAGTATACACTCGTGAATTTAACGAAATTTCGCTTTGTGATTTTATGGTTTTGTTCTAAGATAAAGGTACAATTTTAATGAAACAGAAAAGGCCAAAGCTTTTAGGGTGAAATAAATTACTCAAATCTAGATTTGAGTAGAGACAAAAACCTGTCACCTAGTTACATGAGCTGAAAAGTGTGTTAATATGGATTATATAAAAACTATGTTATAGATATTCTATGACTAATGTCTTAAACAACGGTCGATATTAAACATGTTTTGAGAGGTTGACACCTATCTGAATAGGACTGTTATTTGTTATGAAAGTCTTTTTACACATCTTGATATAAGAGTTTATTTGGATTAAACTCAAATAAGTGTGTACATGTAAACATTCTCTTACTACGTAGATAGATATGTATCATTAAGAATACGGCCGCAATTCTTAACGCATCTTTAAGATTGACCTTGCAACAGTATAGCAGACTCTGACCGTTAGATCGCATCATCGTTTCCTGTTTTCTGCGATAAGCAGCCCACTGGCCCATTCCACTTCCACTCCAAGTACCCGGAATCAATTATCTGTCCCACCTGTTTATCTCTCTCTCTGTCCTTCGACCTTGCTGAACCCTACATCTGGCAGTTTCTAAAATAGCAGTGTACTATTTGATATTAGTTCTCTTAGAAATTCGTTAAAAATATTTTTTTACACTCAATTCATCAAGTAATCTGTATTGCTGTCTTCATAAAATTCTGAAGTTTATTTATGTACCAATAAATATACTCTTGTGACTAGGTTACAGTTTGGTCTTCTAAAGACGGAGCTAGGTCAAGGCGATCTCTCTCACCCGATAATCATGTCACTTTAAACGTTTACCACATTAAAACATACTCCAATATTATCTCTGAAACAATTTGTTACTATGTTCTTGGGTAATATTCACTCATGTATTAGAGTGAAAGACACATTATTATATTTTATTTTTGTGGATTGTGACAACCAAAATTATGGAGAAAACACCGATTTGTCTTAAAATTTTAAGTTTTTTTCCATTTTAACACATCATTAAAAAAACAGTAGGCCTACTTGTGCCACAGTATTTGTTGTATTTGTCTTGAAGAAAGGTGTATTAAAAAGTAATTAATGTTCCTTAACTCTTACAAAACCTATTATTAGCACCTATTTTGATGAACTGTATATTTATTTATTACTAACCGTCTTTCCTTGTGAGTATCAATCTATGAGGCCAGATTTATTTTTCAATTCCAAATAAAAAGAATATATGTATCTTTTATTGTAAGAGGGAATATGTTTAATATCTATAAAGTATTTTAACTTGTTCCCTGTTATAAGAATTATTTACTACTGAAGTCATGTAATTAACATTAATGTAGGTTTATTTATGTAAAACAATATGCATGTAAAGTATATTTAATATAGTCAAAAAACGTTTTTTTTAATTGTCTCCATCAATAAGCAATGCTACAGGTTTAGATACATTTATATGTATAATACAATGTACTCAATGCTTTTCTCAAAAACAAATGAAGGTGCAGAAAAAGCGAGGTACATTTTAGACATGCTGCACCCGGCCCGCCCCACACCGTGCCGCGAACATCTTCAGAGTGCTCGCGCCCATGCTTTCATGTGTTAACAACTTTTGGGCTGTTTTGTGAACTGTCCGCTTTAAAGCGCGACGTGAGCTTGTGTCCCAGCCGGCGTTGCCATATCGTGCCCCGACGAGCGGCGCGGCGCGGCGGGTGTGGAGTTGGTGGGAGGGTGGGAGCGATGAAGCGGGCCAGTATCCCTGTGTCCCAATCTGTCGCGCTCAGCTCACTGTGCCTTCGGATAAGCAACTGAAATATCAGTAACAGCCTTTCAAATTAAAGTTCCTTGGCATAGATGTAATGAGAGAGGCCGCATAGAGTTATATTGCACAACATTCGATAAACTGACGGACTCGTTACAGTATTGGTTATTTCTAAATTGGCAACTCTTAAGATTTATACAGAAGTAATGAATGGTCTCAAACAATATTACTGTATTTTCTGTGAATTAAACCATTAATTAGAAATTATAGCATCGTAGGTACAAAGTTAAGACTGCATTGCTTTTCTTAAGTAGTCCTGGATTAGTTACAGCTTTTGGAGCACTGACCTAAACATTAAATATGACATTGATATATACTGAGATAGAAAAATCAGTAACGAGAAAATGTATTATTTATTAATTCAATGCGAGAAGAAATCTGACACTGTATATATAACAAACGAGGTATACACAATATTCACTACAAGTGTTATCGTTATTAATTACTTGTTATTATTTCAACTTCATAATGTAAATCAATATAAGAGTGCGTGTTAGTATTAGTAAGTAAGAGGTATGTTTTAGTAATATGTTACAATTTTTATTAAATGGTATTATGACTTCCGTGTAGTATAACATAGCATTTATTAAAACAGAAAGTTGTAACTGGAGAAGATACGCAAGTGTAAAAAAATTCTGTTATTTGACGTTTGAATTTCACAGTTATATTATTTTTCAAGAAATCTTCTAGAAAAATGTTGGTCAAGTTTATTTTTTCATTATTTGACTGTCAAGTTGTTGATTTGTACTATATGTTCTTTTACTAGCCAAATGAAGTTAGCATCCGGAATATTAATTTTTCGGTCGATCGAATCATAACCTGATGTAGGAAAGTCATAAATTTAAAATGTTACCTCAACTCCAAACAGTTTTTGCTCGATTACAAAAAAAGTATGGTCGGGTATATGGTAGTTAATTACGGCTATGCAACTATCTTACTACAGCACACAATTTACATTCCATTGTTTGGTATAAACGTGGTTAACGTTATTTGGTTGTTCATTAATTCGGACAGACATTGGATTCAAACCGCGTCACCTTTACATCGCAGCAATTTTATAAAAGCCAAAAGATCGTTATTTGGAACTAATGTTAAGACAACTCTTGAGCGTAAATTGAAATCTAAGGATATAGACTTGGCTACCAAGAGATCCACTATTTCTCGGTTGAAAAGAAAATTAATGAATACTCAAAAAATAGAAAATTAGAAGAAAGAAGGATAAAAGAATTTAAAAGTAAAGATGCAGCAGTGCTGTGCAACATGCAGTTTAAAAGAAAAAGGCAACCCTGGACGAAAGACGAAAGAAAATTTTCCTCAGTTCTTTTCTTAAAGAGTCCTTCAACGTACAGATATTTATGAAAAAATATCGTTCTTCCAGGCATGTCCACTGTAAGTAAGTGGCTTTCGAGTAATGAGATGTTCCGGACTGGCCTTAACAAAAGTTTAATATCAAAAATTAAAACAAAAGCCTCTACCATGTCAGATATGGAGAAAGCCTGCGTTCTCATTTTTGACGAAATGTCAATAAAACGGACTTTGGAATATTCTCCTAGATATGATTTGATAGAAGGATTCGAAAATATAGGAGGAAAGAAAAGAAAACCAGCAATGGGTAGTCAGGCTTCAGTCTTTATGATTAGAGGTCTATATTACCAGTGGAACTCTTGATTCTCAACAAATCCTTTACTACAATAAAAATTGATGAAACAAGTGCACTGTTGGCACCATCCGATAGCCTTATACACGTTGTCGATGCTGCATTTAAGGTTTTTAAGATGAAATACCCTAAATCGGCTCATAAGTTAAATCTTGTTCGAAGACTAGTAAACATAACAGACAAAGTGGTTTCATTTGACTCTATAATGTGCAGTGCGTGTCAGCATAGTGACTTTGTGATGAAGTCATTTTTTCAAATTTTAGTTCATAAGCAGTGCAAGTGGTTAGGACATTCTACGAAAAATAGTGCTCTAGACAAACTTAAAGTGTTAAAATATGTATAAATCTTACAGCATGTTTAGAATTTGGAAGTAACTAGTAATATATTTTTGCCTGGTATGTGTTAGCTTTAAGAATATTAGTTGTAATGTTTTTGTAAACGCACATCTATTTTCCAATATTAGAACGTTAATGTCATCGCATAGTTTCCAGTATAAACACTATTTCTACTAAAGCATACCATTAATTAGCAGAATTTTATATTTAAATTGTTCAAAAACGGCGTAATTATACAGGGTATTATTGTAAACGTAGGGATAAAAAAGGGTTATATTGTGTAAATTTTAGTTTCATGTCTCACAAGAAAGAAAAGTTTCCATAAATACGAGTATTCCGCAAACGCTCTCATCATTAGTAGTTATTACTTAAATCGAATAATTTTGGACCACTACAAGAATCCAACAGACCTGGAAAGTCAGGGAAGTGTTTCCAAACAGGTGAAAAGTCAGGGGAAATGTTAAAAGAATTATAAAAAGTCAGGGAAAATCTTATGCCCATAAACTTAAGAATCCAGAAGCTGGACAGTTATTTAAAGTGAGCTGATTTCCAGAAAATTAACATTTCTTTATTTACACTTCTAACATTAATTGTAAAGTCAATCGGTCAAACCGTTTTAAAAGTTCTAGAGAAAGAAGGTGGATACCTGGCAAGTGGAGCGGTTCCTAACATATTTTTATAGTAAATTTAATATTTTATTTTGACCTAACGCGAACTGTGAACTGTTTTAGTGCATTTTTGTTACACCTGAATCTTGTTTGATGTTTTACTCAGATCCACAATTTGGTTTTACAATAATTTATTTGGCTGTGTATAGTTTACTATAATAGGATATTATTTTTTTATCGACCATCAATAGAAATTTTTGCAACGATTTCATTGGTTTAAAGTAGACACTGAATCTTAATTGCAACATTAACAGATCACATTGTATTATATTTCTTTTTGTTTTCAATGTTGCAATCGTTGTTATTATTGAAATTTTGTATTTGATAGCTGTATTTTCATCTTGCTTTGGATTCCTTTGTGTATTTTTAATCTAACTATGTTCGATTTGATGTCAAGTTATTTGTGTGAAATTACGTAATTTCTTCTAAATAGAGTTTCTAGTCTTACATGACTTAAAATAACACATTTTAACTGTTAAATGCTTACTACTTAATGTATAATATTTATTAAATAATCGTATTCTCGTGAAAAGGGCATACATGATAAATCTGCTAACAATAATTCTAAACATTGTATTTTAATAGGAAACAAATAGTATTGTGAATGTACAATTTTATGAAAGGACATTTTATTATTTGTGAAATAATTGTTCTAAACACAGTTACTGACATCAAAACAGAGTAAACTCTTTGTTGAATTTTATGTTTTTCTTCGATTACTGCTCCTGTATGTAATTTTCCCGTTTTTAATAATTAATTAGTTTACTACCTCACTTATTTAGCGCAATTTTAGTTGTTGTAAAGCAAGTTAAATAGGTGCATATAAATGCAGAACAAAACAGGCAGGAAGCAAACGCTTGCTGAGTAGTAACGTAACAACAGGGGTTTGAGAGAGAAAGCCGAGTGCCGGGCCGACCGACTCAAATTATTTCTCTACTACAGTACAGAGCGCGCACGAAGTGGCAACACGGGGCTCGAGCGAGAAGGTCCGCGAGCTGCCACCACCCCTGTCGTCGCCGCTCTGGCCGAGTCAATTTTCCCTATTGCGCGAGCACTCTGTATATACCTTATTACTCTGTGATCTTACATTGGTATGATAATAAACGTACCCAAATATCATTAACACTATCTGTGTCACATTCAAACATTACCTGTAGCCATTTATTACAATATCCTTTTACTTAATATTAAGTTGTTTATACACTGTTATTAATAATTTGTGTTTACATTTTTGTTATTTTACTATGAAAATGGTAAGAGGCAATATACTTATACAAAAGGATGCTAAACGAGAAACTCGTATAACTTGCTCCAGTGAACACGAATATTTCGAGAAAACTTTTTCTCGTATTCTAAAACAATGTACATGGCAATTTGCGAACTTTTTGTACTATCAAAATGAAACACCTAGATAATTTGTTTTGTAAAAATAATTAATTGATAAATTTGAGAAAATTTGTATACAAAACATTCATCATTGAGTCTTATCATACATGTGAATATTTGTAGCCAAATTTGTTAGTTGCGTAACTCTATTGTATGACGATCTTTTGGGAATAGTAAAAAACATACCCAAAAAGTATTTTGTTGTTTTGTTGCGCTTCTCAGGCTAATCTGGGTTTCTATGAAACCTGTAGCCCTGGAATAAGCAATAACATGTGATATTGCCCACTTCTGGAACAGAATGGGCATTAGTTTCACCAGTATCCAATTCACGCTACTACTATATTGTCACTTCTTCGTTATGCATTGATAAGTATCCACGTATTATTTGAACTCCATTAAATAACTACACTCTCTTCTTATGAACTTATATTTTAATAGAGTAAAAGAATAGTGTTGATGATTTTTGAAACATTTATTGCTGTTAAATCATAAATAACTAAAAATAAGTTTTAAAATAGTATTTATTTGTAGGTATATACTTAAACTTGGTAAAGCAAACAATGTAAGTGGTCTTACTTGGTGCTTGTTAAATTCTAAACACAATTTTCAGAAACGTTTATTGTACAATTTTAATACACAAAAGTGTAATGCACAGGCCACATCTTGTGATGTAATAAGCTACCCACATTGTACTGTCTCAAAGGCTTAAATATGAATGCAGGCATTATCCAGAGACGAAGGTTTTTTACGATACTATATAAAGTTCCAATAATTAATTTAGTAAATAATAAATCCTGTACTCCATTACGTGAAGTGATAAATGAGACTATCTGAGAGGGCAGGAACACAACTTTAAAATGACATTGTCTTTAAGAACAACTCGTATATTGATGCACGGTGTGATATTCTTCTTAAGTACCTTGGTATTAAGGACTATTGGTTATTCATTAAAATGAAAACACTGACAATAAAGTACTCATTTTTAAATCTCAAGCACTTTTGTTGGATTTATACTTGATGCTACTCTACTTCTGAACCACTTTAAGGTTATTTATATACGAGTATAAATATATCTTGTTAATTCTGTAACTAATATTAATACATCATACAAAATATAATTTCAGATTCTTTACTGAACATATTCCTAAAGAATAGAACAAAAGTCAAAAGAATACCCCCCCCCCCCCCCACCCCCCCCCCCCCCCACCCCCCCCCCCCCCCACCCCCCCCCCCCCCCACCCCCCCCCCCCCCCACCCCCCCCCCCCCCCACCATTTAAATATATATCTTAGCAGAAAAATCACTTTTTACAGATATTTCAGTTATAAATATTTGGAATGAAATCTTTACTTTTAATTAAGACCAGTCTACTTACTTAGATTTATTAGTATGTTTGCCAATATTTCAAATGTTATTAATATTCAACATTTCAACGAGAAGATCATTAATGATATACAATATTATATGTTAAGTAAAGTAAAGATTGTCTTATTTTAGCAAACGGAATTAGGGCTAAGAAGCCCTCTCTAACACTTAATCTGGGTTCCAAGGGGTTTAAAGGGGACTTTCCGAATCATCAATGGCCGGGCAGGCGGGCTGCTTTCAAGGACAGGAATCGCTTAGCGGTCACCCATCCAAGCAGCCACCACGCTCGACGTTGCTTGATCTGATTATCTTGCGATAAGCGCTATATCCGCTACACTGTGCCATTGGCCAGTTATATGTTTATTCTGTATCTATATTTTTTAATATTCCATTTTCCAGTTTTATGCGAGTTTTCCATTTTTACTCGTGAATATGGTTTCAGTTTAAATAATGTAAAAATGTTATATATGTATTAGTTCTCCGTAATAATCCAAAACTAATGGCTATCGTATATATTTCAGTTTCGTAAATACCTAATCCACCACCTCTATTTTTTCTACAAACTTATAAATAAACAATAAAAATGAATATAATTTCCTACAAATAGTTCAATTTTATGATGAAGAAAACACCGTTCCATTTCATACTGAAAAGCAATGATATACAAGTTTGTGCAAGGTTATATATATTTAATTTTTGTAATGTTTAAGATATGCTCGGATTGAATAATAAGAAGTATATATGACTCTCATATGGATGAAAAAATGTATAAATATATATTTTGCTAGAGTATTAATAGTCTAAAGACGGGTCATTTGCGTTATACGACCTCATTTCTTTAAACTTGTCCTACATTTAATAAGAGTGTTTGACTGATGCATTAATGCTATGAAACACATTTTTAGACCTGTATTAACATCAATACATGAAAGTAGGTAAGCAGTCATGAGTGAGCGGTAACCAATAATCATTGTTCCTTACCTTATCGCAAAATCAGATTGTATCTGGTATTGGCACAGGTCCCGGTCTACCTATGCAGTCGCAGTGCCTTGTTGTACCTAACCTAAAACTAACCTTTAAACGTATAAAGAAATGAGGTCGTATAACCCAAAAGACACCTAAAGACATGTAGTTAACGTAAAATTCTTGTAAACCGTTGTAGAAACACCGTCCTGACTAAAGCCTAAGCGGGGCAAGGTTTAAAGTAATGAGAAGGTACGTAACAAGTATAACCAAACTAGTAGCCTTTGACCTGGTGAATTGGAGTTGATTACGTAGGACCTTTACATGTACGCTACTCTTTACGTTGTGTATCAGGTGATTAACTGTACATTTGCGGTTATTTACTTGGTCACTAACACATAGCCTGATACCACCTTGGCGTTTGCTTAAGTAACAATTCACAATAATTTCCTCTAAGTGATGTCTGAGATCGTGCTCATTACCAAATAGACAACTACCAAGATATTCACGAGAAAACTGTTGTACACGATTGTTGTCTAGAAGTACAACATTTCCCCAGAAGGTTCACTTCTGGCTGGTTTATACCTTCCAGTTGACCAAATATGTATTACAAGGCGGGTTAAAAAAAAAGCATTAGTGAATATAATTATTGAAGATGAAATATTCTTTGCCTAATAGCCAATGGAAGCAGAGGGCGTTCTATAATGTTTTGATTATTCAGGATGGTGAAGGCTAAGGTATAACATTTTATAACCTACCCTGACCTAACATAATCTAACGAAATTTGGTTGAAAACAAAGTTTAAACTGTCTGTAATTTATTTATTACAACCAATTAAATGTGTAGAGAACCTATTAAAGTTTTGTAAAATCATGAAGTGCATGTGAAGCCTTTGTTGGTATGACTTACATATACGAGTTAACTAACTTTGGGACTCCGAAAAATAATGGATTGCACCTTAAATGCTAAGGGAATACTGACTCCGTTTTGTTGTGAGCAAACGATAGAGATGGGCTTCTATTGAAAGGTAGCGAATTGTCTGTGTCTCTACTGCAAATACTTTGTCAAAGGTAAGGTCTCCAGGGACTGGCCAATCTGAATATTTATATCCTTTTGATCTTCAATGTAAAATACAGTAAAAGGAATGAAAGGTTTTCCGAGAAACGGATGATTGTTTCGATTATCATAAATGATTGAGTATTCACTATTCGGTTGTTGTTAATGGACTGTTTTTAGTGATTAGGTTTTACGGTATGGAAGAAATATTCATTAAACTTCAACTTTACTGATTTTAAGCCATCAATTAATTATAAAAAAATTACATATTATAAAAACGTTCATTGGTATATAATAATATTTTAAACCAATTTTTTTTATGTATTCAACAGACATAGAAAAATTATTCCTTAAGCCTCCGCATGAGTAATAATTTGCGAAGAGGTAAATAGTCATGCTCATGTCTTATAACAACGTTCATTGATATATAAGAATATTTTAAACCAAATATTTATAAATGTATTCAATACATACATTGAAATTTTTTTAAATCCTCCGCACGAGTAGTAATTTACGAAGAGGTAAACAGTCATGCTCATGTCTTATTTCGTTAATAATTAAGTAATTTAAAATGTAAAAAACTTATGAAGAGGTATTTTGAATACATTTTGAAGATTCCGAACCAAAGAAACTTAATTTTAAAAACGTTTCAAATAATAAAGCAATTTTATCTACACGCAATACATTAATGTTTCTTTTGGAACACTACACATGCAGGGAATAATATTTTATAAGAACTTAAATCCTGACAAGAATGGGACGTGATTGGATCGGCTGGAAGTAGGATAACCCAAGTAGAAAAGATGACTTTTCGCAGAAAAAGTCTATTGATTTGACAGAAAAACATAAAGCAATAAAACAGAATTTTCTTTGCCAAAATGAGCATACAAGGTCGTAAAGTATACAGTAATTAATAGACGAAAACTCGATAAGTGTGGACACGCTTGACGTAATCGCCAAATAACGGAAAGAAGGACGTTCGGACCTTTGTTTGGATATCCAAGGAGTCGGTTTTTGCCGAGGTCAGATATGATAAATTATTCTGCTTATAAATAAATGTTCTGATAGTAATTTTGATAGAATAATTTTTTATACAGATAGGTGTATAACTCTGTCTATGCATTACAATAGTTTATTTTATAACACTTTATTTTATTCCTTCCTTAAAGTTTGTTATTAAGGATGGAAAGTTTGACACGATAACAGGTTTTCGGACATTTGCTATCGTTATATGTTACAAAAGGCATAACATAACGTTTCGTGGACTGGAATTCATCTTCTTAGTCAGGTGGAGGAGGTATTAGTACAAACAAAAATAAAGAACAGAATGAAGAAAAGAATGTAAAGAAAGATTGATCCACGCTTTGTCACTGCAGAGAATGCAAGTTCCGAGCGCCGGTCACGAGGACTTGAAACACAATCACACATCACACCAGCAACGGATAAAATAGGACACTAACTCGAAAATCGAAGTAGGTTATTCAAAGAAAAGGGTTCAAACCTTTCTTTCCCTTCTTTTCTTCTTTCCCGTTAGTTATATTTGTATGTTGTATGTACTAATACCCCCCCCTTCACCTGACGAAAAGGATAGATTACAATCCTCGAAACGTTGTGTTATACCTTCTGTAACTTTTATTTTAGTTGTATTAAATTATAAATTCATTTTCAGTATTTTCTTTGACATACAAAATTAAAAATCAACACATAGTGTGTGGTTGTCATATTTACAATTAGAGTATTTAGTTAGGATTGTTTTGCTTGTTGTTAATGTATTTCTGTTGTAACTACCACAGATTGATTATCTTATTGTTAAAGAATTGTTTACTGTAGGTATTATTCTTCTTAATGTATGAAAAATACTATCCAAGTAGTTTCTGTTTGTATTCACAGATATCGAGATATCGTGTGTATAGACAGACAGAAGGAAGTTCTTCCAGTCCCTCGAATAACAGGCTACGCTACTGCTCTGTCAATTACTATGCTAAATTAAATCTTTATCGTCCGTTTGAAACCTACAACAGTTAATAATTGTAACGATACCTTTTTAGTATACACATTACGGTAAACTTAGTTATTAGTTAATAAATCTTCAGTTTGATCAGCGATTAATAAACTAAAATTTTCTTGTATTTATCGACAGTACAAATTATGTCATATACATTAAACATTACGACTTTGAGATGTGAAATTCAAATGACTACTCTTTAAAATTTTAAGTCCGTAGGTTAGTTCGTACTCAAGATGAGTATTTGCTTGTGAGGAAGGTCATTCAGACAGACATAGTGTTATTTATTAGAATTAACGCCTTGTTAATATCCGCTAAAGTTCACTAATCTTCCAGTCCAACTGTTTGTTTTTAAAAGCGAATATCCTGTACATTGTGTTGTTTTATTACAAATAGTTTGTGCTGTTAAACGTGTCTTTTCCAATTTATTTGTTATGAAGCTATATTTTTAGCAACCCCTACCTAACTGGCGAAATTGGTTAAAAACAATTTGTCCTTATCGAATTTACATTTTAATCTAATTTTGAGTAGAAAATTTTAAACAATACGGATATTTTTATATAAAGCATATTTCTGATTAATACTTTGCTTTATACTTGAGTGAAATTGAAATAGAACTAGAATTTGACAAGTAGACTTCCTACTAGCTCTATTCTAAGTTCCAAATTCAACGACAGTTGGCAACATCAGGTTTCCAGTAAGGCTGTTGTGGTAGAACCAATTACAACATATATGTCCAATATTGTGGGAGAAGCCAATTAAAATTTAAGGTCTCTCAATTTCCAGAATGTGGAGTTTCCGAGTCCGCCCAAGAAAGAAAACCTACGGTAAGACAATAATAGCAATTATTGTTGAGTACTCCAATTACTATAAACATGGACTAAGAGACAGGTACTTGCGAGATTTGAGCAAATAAGGCACTTACCACAGTAGTCAAGGGGTTGAAGGGGGGGGGGGCTTGATTCTTATGAAGCTGAAATATCTGGCAATTATGATATTTTGCCGCCTATATACAACTTGTCACCAGAAACTTGGTTTACCAATTACTGTTTTTTTTTTTCTCAAAATGATTCTGCAATAATATCTCAAAGGACTTACGAAAAAAGGGCCATGTAAAGAAGTGTAACTTTAATAGAAGTATTTGACGATTTCTAAGTTCTCCTTAATGTAATAACATTTCCATATTTACCGTACTATTTACATAGATAAACTATAATTATCAATTGTATTTATTATTTTGGTTAATCCGAATGAGTGAGTGCCGGTTGAAATGCCCTTGGCCGGATAACCGAGAGTTAGTAAGAGTGGTTTTTGCTATTATAATACTTAATTACGTCATTAATAGACTTTCAAGTTGCTATTTATATGTCTATAATTTCGAAATAGTCCGATAAAAAAACATCATATTTATGTGTCTTATTATTTAGTTATTGATAATAAATTATTTTTTTTCCTTCAAAACAAACGAATTTACCTTTCCTTCTTTTCTTTATAGATTTTAGAAATTAAGTGTACTGGTAAGAACCTATTTTGGTTGATATACCCTCGTATATAACAGGACAATTTCCATACATTTCAAAATGACTTTTTGTGATTTCTTTTGTTATAAAAGTACTAACAAGAAGTTATTTAGGGTTATATATCCTTGTCAATAACCAGGACGATTTCCATACAATTTTGAAATGTATTTTTTGTGATTTCTTTTGTTATAAGAGTATCTTGCAAGAAGTTATTCAGAATGATGATATGTCCTTGTCAATAAAAATGAAAATTCCCATAGCATTTGTAATTTTTTGAAATATAATTTTAATACAAAGAAAATACACTTTATGCACACTAGTGTTCGTTTTTACATCCGGCAAAGCATATATACTTATTGTGTATTGCTGTGAAAACTGGAATACAAACAATATTTGTTATATTGTGTGTTCGTTTTTTGATGGAATTTTATACTATACATTTTATATTAGTGGCTGTGATATTAGGTGTGTTATAGGCTCTGTTAGTTGCATAAAAAGTAAAAACTGTCTATTCTCGGAAGTTACTAAGAGTGTTTGTTAATATTATAGTACTTCATTACGTTACTAACAATGTTTTAAAGTTGCTATTTATGCTACTAAAATGTTCAAATAGTTCGGTCAAAAGTAATTTACATTGATGTCTCTACTTATTTATTTTATCGATAAAAGACAAAGAAATAGGGAAACATTCTTTTGTTCCTTAAAAAACGGAGGTAATCTTCTTTCCTTTATTTTATATATTTACTTAAATATATTATTTGAAATATGTTTTTAAATTTTCTAGATATTTTGTTACACGAGCACTGGTAAGAAATTATCTAGGATGATATAGCATTGTCAATAACAAGGAAAATGTCCACTCAATAATTAATTTTGAAAAGTAGTATTTCAATATCATTTCATGTACAGTAGTGGTCTTTTTACACGGTATAGTACATGTACTAACTCCTGCTTTATTGCGAGAGCTGGAATATAAACTACATTATATCGGTGGATGCGACGGAGTGAGTTATAGGTTCGCTTAGTTGTACGGAAAGTAAAAACACTTCATCACTAAGAAGCACTGTCAACCTTAGCTGAGGAAGTGACAGAACTGTGAGAGAAGGCGAGGGAGATGTCACCTAAATTAAAAACTTCCCTGATGTATTGGAAGACAGGCGAGAGTATCCAGTAATGGGTTTTCTGTTAGCGAAGATGGATGCTGAGTTTACGATCATTATCCAATAAACAAATATTATTTCTAAGAGGTACACTCAGGTTTGGCACATGTTCTAGTTTTTCACAGTCTAATGTTTATATAATTTTCTCGTCCAATGTAATATTATTAAACTCCCTTGTCGAGAAATTGATGTTCCTACCTGACCCTTCATGAAATAAATTCATTTCAAGTAATTAGTATAAATAGTTTTAAAGACCACAAAAGTGTGTTTGAATTTACATTCTTAATTTGATGAATTGTTAAACAGGACATGTTCTCCATGAGCTTGATTCCACTGTAGTCCTTTTGGATTGTAATCATTCGGCGATGGTTTTATGTGATTTTATAATGTTGAATAAGCCGATTTACCAGAAAGAGTGTTCTAAATCTGTTTTTTTAAAGATAAGCAGTTGTTCACACACTATGCTTAAATGGCAATTAATGATAAATTCAAAGGTGCATACAAAATAAACATTGATAAAGAGAACAGTTTATAATATTTATGAATGTTTTCATATAAAATACGTCACATAGTTTTGCTGTTCGAATGAATAATTGATAAAAAATAAATTTAAATCTTGTAACGATCAACTACCTGTTACTATTACGAAATGGTACTGACTTAAGCACAAACAAAATTTAAATTGGAGAAAAAAACACTTTATCATGCATCAGAGTATATTTTTGAAACGTGAAAAGTAATACTGCAGAATCGCTGTAAAACATCACATAACAATATGTTTTATTTGTATGTCACATAACATTGTGTATGTGTTATGTGGTTAAAAGATTTGTGGTAGATCACGGATTCTGTTCAGGATCATATTCCCACATATTCAAAAAATTGATAGGAGATAGGGTTAATTAAGGGTTAAGGGCATAGTATTAACTCAGAGACCGATTAATTGCAATGCTCTTTAATTAAAACGGGTTTATTTATTTGCATATAATATTGTCTTATGTTAAACCCCTTTTGAATTAGGGCACTTTTATATATGTTTCACTTTACAACATGTTATGAACTCAGACACTGAGTCATTACAAAGCTCTTTAATTACAATGTTTATATTATTTTCATGTAATATTTTTGTTTAAGCAAATAATCATTGTAGAACGTAAGAATATGAAAATCTATTTATACGCCTGTAGAATATGGACAGCTTTACATGTTTCAAGTTTATGTAAAACCCAATTTTATAGTTGCTGTTGACCCTTCATTATTCTGTATACTGTTGCTTAACTTAACTTCATGTTTCTACATAAATGTAACAAGTATTAAGTGAACTAAAAGAAACGTGTAGAGTGTTGTAATAAACAGAGACACTAAAAGTTGGTCACTAAAGTAAACGAGGGTAAAATAATGGAAGCTGTACCCATTTCTCGTTAGGTTAACCCTTGTCTGTTAAAAATAACAGCTTCGACCTTCTCAAGGCCCTAAAATAATTTACAAATGTCCAGTTTTTATCTCCATATGCCACCTTTAGGCAGTTTTGAACGTGCTTCTTCATCAAATCCATCAAGAAAGAAATGTATAATTCTATGACAAAATATGGATTACTGATTTCTATTTTAGGGGTTCAATAATTTTATGTTTTTGTGAGATAAGTTGGATGAAATTAATTAGAAATGACAGTGAAAAAATAAAATTATAAAAAATTAAATGCAGTGTGATAAAAAAGTATACAAGTAAATAAATGAATTAAAATAGGTGACTTACAGGCATACAGTAAGTATTGAATTTTAGAGGGATGAAATTGAAAAATATTAGTTAATGTTATGTAATGTAATATTTAACTCATAGTACTTCTACATAGCTTGGTTTAGTCCGTTAGTCAATATTGTCCAATAGAAAGTTTCATAAATATCTAAATAAAATAAAAACAAGAATGACTTATTATGCGCGTTCTCAGGACATATATCTGGTTTACAGAACAACTTTGTGTCAATACATCATGCTTATGGCTAATATTATAACTAAGTGCAATAAATAATCATATCAGTTGGACAGGTGCTTTCATAAGCTATAAGATGGCTGTTATATTTTAAAATGGAAACAGTTTTTAAGCTTTTGGAGAGGCCATTGTAAACGGTGGGGCTGAAATAAAAGAAGATTCTCCTGCCCACATTCAGCCTTTACTTGTCGGAAGTGAAGCTAATAAGGGCGTGTGCTACGCTGGGAGAACTCGTCATGCTGGAATCGCAGCCTCTCTCGTATAGGTACTACTACGGTTCTCCAGACTCTTGGATCATAAAGTACGTCAATGCTCGGCACAGTTTTTCCACTTGAAACATGTTCAATACGCTTCAAACTGAACACATAGCGTAGTGCTGTGTTTTGCGAAATTCTTTGGATTCTATTGGTGTCCTCCCTGGAAAGTGCCATTCGATACGCCACCTTCATAATTCAGGCCGTTGGAATTCGTGAATAGCTCTTAAATCGACCATTCATAATGTTGCGTAATATATTTATTAAACATATTAATTAATACAAGCACTTATTTATTTTAAGTTTGTTATTTACGATGAAAGATTTGAAAGGATAACAGAATTCCAAACATTTGCCTCCGTTTTATTTTACAAAACGTATAACACAAAGTTTCGAGGATTGGAGTCTATCTTCTTTGTCAAGTAGGGTGAATTATTGAAAAGATACAAAAATAAAGAAGTAAAGAAGGGAAAATAAAATGTTTAAACATACCCAAAAGGCTGCTTAGAGTCCTGTCCAGGCGTTGTCACTGCACAGGATTTAATACCTCCCCTCACCTGACGATGAGGACAGATTCTAATCCTCTAAACATTGTTTTATACCTTAGTAACCTATCACGATGGCAAATTTCCCAAATCAATTTATCCTTTCAACACAAGCAACTTTTATTCTTAAACTTTTCTATATTCCTTAGGTTTCAAGATGTAGACGTTCAATGTATGGAAAAAAGAAACGTTATATCTAAGTTTAATGTATGTTTAAATCACCAACAGTGATTTAGAAACCTCATGTTAATCTGCTATAATATTTGTTTTTGAGTGTTTTTTTTATATCTCGTAATGTATGCTTATACAATTTTTAGTATAAACAATTATAAATAATATGTTTATTATTATTATAGTATGCAGACACCATTGAGGTAATAATTATAATACAGTAACTGCAGAATACTTAAAAATACTGAGAGTAACTTATATAAAAAAGAATATATCTAATAAAACGGGTTTATTAACGGTTTTGTTATAAATCTTAAGATTAAGTTGTTTTTAAAAGTTTGTAAGTGTTGCAATTATAATAACATGTCAATATTGAGAGTTGTAGTTGGGAATTGTCCAAGTTAGCAATCTAAACTAACACAGTTGGGTAGTAGCTTTGTATTTTATACCTAACATTTAATATTGACAAAAATCTGGAATATCGTCGAAAAGTGCTTTGTTTACGAAATAGTCGTCGCGTCGGCTGTTGGCGTTCTGCTAATTCGTCGTATGCATTGTTATTGTTTGGCATGCTGTTAATTTATTTCACAACGATTGTTTTGTGAGTAAATACAATGAATCGGGACAATATTGAAGACAATGAAGAGCTAGAAGAATTACTCAGATTTTCAAGTGACAGTGAAATTTATGATTTATTCCAAGATGACATATACAATGATCCTGATTTTACTACCGATGGACTTCTTGGAGATAGAAGTAAAATGTTGACATTGTTTTTTTTACTAAAAATAAAAAAATATAAGTAAAATAATAATAAAAACTTTTATTATGCTATTTGATAACTAAAACACAATCAGGCAAGACTACAAGAATGGACACTTCCTCTATGTGTAGCAGGTGCAAAATTGCCATGTGCAATAAAGACTTTTCACACTAAAAAAATATTTAAACATAAGTAGATTTCAATTGTAAATATGTGTAACCTTAGAGAAAGTAATGCAATTGCTAAATACAGCAAATAATAATGAGAAATATATTAATGTTATAGACTAGTACGTAGTGATGTTTTTTAGTAAACTTTTTATTTTTTACAAAAAACATTATATTTTAAATTTTAAAACAAGTCTTTCTGTCTGAAAATATTTATGCATAGGTATCTGTATATAAAGAGGAAGAACTCAACTAAAAAAAGTTTAAGTCCATGGTTTTTTTATAATGGGTTAAAATATTATATGGTTATTTAAATATAATTAAAACGGGCGGCAGTGTAAGAATGTTGTCAATATATGAGGCGGGAGTGAAAGTGTAATAGTGCTTACAAGATAATGTAGAATCACATGGTAATTGCACTTATGATAATTCATTTCAATCTTTACTTTTGAAATTAGTTAAATATTTCATTAGAAACAATTATGAATTGGTGTTAAAAGTCACGAGCCTGTAGAAGCCCATTCTGGTGCTAAAGTGTTAATAAATGTAACTTATGATTATTAAGGTATTACTATGGCTTTAACTAATTTCCAAGCAATGAAAGTAACCATTTTTAATAGGACACCTAATAATATGCATTTTTTTATTTTTAACAGTATAATGTAGTTAAATCAATGTTGACTAACTATATTTTAAAAAAATATTGATACATTTAATGTGTTCATAAACAAATATAAAAGACCCTCAATTCATCCTTATCTGTACTGTAGTTTAAAAGTATCTACAACATAAAGAAAACAGATTAAAAAATGGAAAACAATTTTACTGATCTTAACGTAATTAATCGTTTTAATACCTATAGTCTTCAACCCTAAAATTAATAGTTTAAGAAAACATTCAATTTTGAATTTTTGATATTGTTCTCTGATTAAAGTATTTGGGTTCGTCAACAAAAGTTGTTGCAGTAGAAATAAGTTTAAATTTCATTTAAATATTTACTAAACAAAAGATTACAATGTTCTCTTGGGATACTTTAATGAATTATGGCATTAATTAATTCAATAGCTTCCTTAAAAATGGATTCAAAAACATTCTAATAGAATTTTTCTGGAACAATTTTAACTCTTTATATAAGCAAGTACTTTTAGAAAAATCCTGGTCGTGTCTTGATTAAAATAATTAAGATAGAATTTCCATACTGATCCAGGTTTTCAACCGAAGGATAGTCAGGAAGGTTACATTGATGTAAATAGTGCCAACCTTTCTATTAAGTGAAAAGATTCCATTTGATGAACTCAGCTGATACAAGAATATTAAGGGAAGGTCTGTAATATCCTTTATAGTAAACAGTTTAAGATTACAATCGGAATGTGCTTCCTTTATTGTACAGTCTGTGACTTCTACTGTTGTATGCCGATA
Source organism: Homalodisca vitripennis (assembly GCF_021130785.1). Lineage (NCBI taxonomy): Eukaryota > Metazoa > Arthropoda > Insecta > Hemiptera > Cicadellidae > Homalodisca > Homalodisca vitripennis. The sequence continues at coordinate 26,032,029 of NC_060214.1, forward strand.
GCGGCAGATATACACTTTCCAGTTGAATAGACAATTTCTTCTTTCACGAACAAATGTTGTTTTTTTCGCTTAATATGTTACAGTAACATTGCAGCTTGTGTTTATATTAATATTAAAATAAAATATTTCCGTGAATATTTGTACATTGAACAATAATTTAGATTATTTTCTAAATATACTTTATTTTGTAGTAAAATTAATATTTATAGAGAGTTGTATTTGGAACTTGTTTCTGTAATTTCTCATAAATTACTTTCCTACGTTTAAAGCACTACAGTATTACTGAATGAATGTTTATTTCTTCGTAGATGTGCAAATCAAGACAGCAAGTAGTGTAAAATACAGGAAATTACTTACACAAGGGCAAAAAAATCATTAAATAAATGACGTTATAATTCTAAATTTTAACACTTTTTTGTAAATCGTAATATCTTAAATTATTCAGACTAAAATTGGTAAAGGGACAGTATTTGGACTTTCTTAATGTGTTACTTAATGTTTCTAAATAGTGGCCGTTATAAAGTTATAAGTATAAAATTGAACCAATGAAGCTGCAGACTGTGTATTACATTTATTACTATGTCACATTTTTGTACTCATCAGGCTGTCAGATAATAATAAACCGTAATACTAAAAGTTTTATTAGTTATAATCTTAAAATGTTCCAAAACTGCTTACAATGCTTACTATTTTTATTTTATTAAATAAGTGTGTTAAAAGATGTAAGTTTAAGGACTACAAAACCGATTATACCTAATTTCCACAATTTTGGTTCAGTGAGAAAATACAGAGTGAAGTATATTTTTACTATGTGATTTTGAAACGGAACTTAAAACAAAAATATTAGCCCGTTCGCCTTTAAATGAAAAAAGGGATTACGCGGCAGATTGTAAACGAAAAGCTGGGTAAGAAACGGACTATGTGTTGACAATTGAAATGGCAGGCGTATCTCCTAAAAGATTTTTTCGTGATTTGTATAAAAAATACACAATTTTATGTTTAATATCGAAGCAATAGCTTGAGCTATTCGTGGGAATGGCAGTTTGGCGTCTGCAGTAACTTGAGACAACAGCTGACAGCGATAATCTATAACAGGCAGACGGGCGGACCATCGGAACTGAACCAATAACGCCAAACTATCAGTTGCGGCACTTACCAAGTTTATCGATGTTGATGTCTTGTGATTTTTGTTTTGTATTACTTTTGTGGCTTGTTATTTACTGATTTTACTCACAAATTTATAATATTATAAATGTAAAAATGCCTTTGTTTGTGTGTTCTTCTTTCATGCGTAAACCATTTAACCGATTATACTGAAATTTTACATGAATATTCTTAAGGTCCTGTCTATTTTTATTTGGAATATCTCTCTGAACTACGCCCTCCAAGTCTGTAAAGTAGTTAAAAATTACAAATATGTTTCTTAAGTTGTGGAGCAAATAAGAAAGAGCATGTGAAATGTAATAAACTGTTCTGTTTAAACATTTTTTTTTTTTAATTTGAGTGAGTAAAATGCTTAAAGAAAAACATTTCTAACTAATCATTTCCAGTTTTATATTTCAGTGACTAGTCACCAGGAAACTGAATATGAATAACTAAATTCATAAAAATTCAGAAGATTTATGACGGTAGGTCTCTTTAGTATTGGTTATTATATTAAATTTTGTCGGTAAAATATTTTGTCAATTTTGTTTGGGGAGGGGGTGGAGGGGGATTTCACCATTCAGGACAGGTGTCTTCACTACTGATTGGAGAGGTTTAAAACTAAAAAAAACTGCAAAATCATTTTACGCAATTATAGGGCTTGCAGTAATAGTCAGATGAAAATAAATGTCATTATATGAGTACTCAAACTATTTTGCCGTAAAATGGAGAGACATTTCTTCCAAGAACTTAATAAAATGGATTATGTTCATTGTTAAACTAGTATTGGCAATTATATCATTATTGTTAATACAGAGTAGTAATTGCCTGTTAAACTGTCTATGCTCTGGAGTTAGTAAGAGTGATTGTTCATATCATAATACTTCATCACGTCATTAATAATATATTAAACTATTTATGCTACTAAAGCTTTCAAATAGGCAGAAATAAAGAAAGTTACATTGATGTCTTTAATTATTTATTCTATTGATAACAGACAAAGAAATAAAGAAACATTTATATCGATCCTTAAAATGTAGGTAATCTTCTTTCTTTTATTTGTTACTTTTACCTGAATATATTTTTTGAACTTCATTAATTTTGTAATTTATTTTCTTATAAGTGTACTCGTAAGAAGTTGTCCTTACCTTACAGAAATTAATTTTTAAAGCAATATTTCAATATCAGAAGAAAACACATTTCCATGTACAGTAGTGGTTTATTTTACACGTGGTAAAGTATATGTACTAACTCCTGCTTTATTGTGAAAACTGGAATATAAACAAAATTTTATATCGGTTGTTGTGATGGAGTGAGTTATAGGTTCGCTTGGTTGTACGAAAAGTAAAAACACTTCATCACTAAGAAGCACTGTCAATCTTAGCTGAGGAAGTGACAGAACTGTGAGAGAAGGCGAGGGAGATGTCACCTAAATTAACAATTTCCCTGATGTATTGGGAGACAGGCGAGAGTATCCAGTAATGGGTTTCTGTTAGCGAAGATGGATGCTGAGTTTGAAATCATTATTCAACAAGCAAATTTTGTTTGTAAGAGATACACTCATTTCCGCTAATTTTGGGAAAGTTGTTGAATGCGATGTAGTGAAATTCTTATTCAACAAGCAAATTTTTTTTTACAAGAATGATAGGTACATTCAGTTTTGGCACACTTTCTAGTTTTCACGGTACTATGTTTATATATTATATATATCTTGTCCAATGTAATACATATTAAACTCCCATATTTAAAATTCTCTAGAACTCGAGTTTTATGCTATTTATTAAACAAAATTATCTCCAGTAATTAATATAAATAGTTTTAAATATTACACAAATGTATATGAGTTTATATTGGTAATCTGACAATAATCACGACCAGCAGTTCTTTCAGAAACTGACTCCCCCTTACGGTTGTGGTAATGCAGTTCGATGCATTGAGGGATGATATTTGAGTTTAAATTTTCAAAAAGTAAAAATCTTAAATTTTGGTGTTTTGAGTCAAACCATATACGTCTAAATCCGAAGTTGCACATTGTACTGTACTTCAGTGGAAATAATAAAATGAAAGGTTTATGTAATTGTAATTGTTGCGAGTATTTTAATATTTCAGAAATAAGCTAGTTCAATAGGTAGGCGATGAAATAAATCCAATTGTTTTTGAAGATTTAAAATTTATGATTGTTCGAAATAGATACACAATTGAATCACGTGCTGTATCAATTAACTTTTTTCATTAACTGAAATGTATCATCAAGCTTTAAGCTAAATATACAGGCAATACAGAATGTAATTCATAACAATAAATGTCGTTAAAGTATATTCTTCACATAAAAGTAAAGACATAGCGCGGTGGTGTAAGAGTTCGTATAAAATAAACACGACCATCAAGAGAAAAACCGCAACCACATGTCTGAAACAGAATGCTAAAGCTGTTTTAATTCTTTATAACCTTACCCTGTAACATAAGCGCTGTCTTACGGAGTACAGGGAAACGTAGTCGGAGAGAAACACAGCAATAGTCGGTTACATTTGTCACTCAGGTTTCTGCGAGCAAAATATTTGGTGTAAAAATGTTTACAGGTGAAAACTTCATGATTTATTTCACCTATCTCCAATTATATTCACTGGAATCTCATGAAAATTACTTACAGTTATTAGTAAAGTAAAACTTAATACTGATACTGCAAACACTGCATTCTATATAAACACTGAACAGGTACTCATGTCTAGTTTTATACGCTACAAAAAAGCTTTTACGAGGAAAATAGTTAATAATTTAAATTACCTGAATAACTAAAAATAACTAAATCATATTATTGAACTCAAGAAGGTTTTAAAAACGGTTTTGCATATTTAATCAGATTTGATGTAATTGTTAAAATGTGACAGTGGTGTTAACATTTTATTTATATTAAAATACAAGAATAACCGTACATACAAAATAAATATTTAATTAATTTTTTATCAATATGATTATTTGACATAATGTACTTGATAAAAATAGGGTAACCATACGCCTGAGCAATTTGATTACATATAACGTATACAAGTCCAAATCAGGACGGCGAGTTTTACGCAGTCGTTCAAAACGTCCATACATTCTCAGTTTTCTCACTGATTGTAATTGGAAACCGTCGACCTAAAGAAAGCCTACTCGGAAACTTTCAGCTATAATATCAAAAAAATCAATGCATACTTTTAATAACGATGCTAAAAATATCCTTATAGGTAAAACGTATAAAAATAATAATTCTCATACACAAAAGAGTTTAAAATTTAAAAATAGTAGTATAAACAATAAGTAAGCAAGCACTAAGCTAAGTGAAAAAATGTGAATATATATATATATATATATATATGTAAGTAAATATAAATTAGGATTTTTCGAAATTTTTACAATTTAATTTCTCAGCATTTATTACGGTACTAGAAAAAAGCTAGTAACATTCTGTTAACAATGAATAAACATTGATCAACTACACAATGTCATTTAAGACCTACGAAATCTATAGCAATTGCTACATAAATTACGCGAACAGATGATTGGGACATTTGATAGATGTGTGGTGGGATTATAAACGTCTAATGTTAAAATAAAGTGAACTGTTTAGCAGGATATGTTCTCCGTGAGGTAGATCCCACTGTAGTGATATTCGTTTGCAATCTGTCGGCGGAGGTTTTATGTGTTTTGGTAACGTTGAATAATTAAATTTAACCAAGAGAGAAGTGTTGAGGATAATGTCCATAAAAATCCATCTTTAATCGGATGTTCAGTACAATAATATGTAATTAGCTTTACTTACTGTTAATTGAAATTTAGATTCAATTGAAATATTTTAGGAAATAAAAAGCACACGTAAATAAGGAGCACTTCAAAGGTGTTGGTGGTTTAACAACCCATTTTATATGTAGTAAACGTTGATAAAGAGGACAATTTATATATTTAGGAACATTTTGATATAAAATGCATCATGTAGATTTTGCTGTTGGAATAGTTCTCAACACTGAATTATATCTTGTGAGAAACCGCAAATCTGTGCAATTAAAATAACTGAAATATATTTTTACAAACTTCTGAGTACGTTTTTAGTAATAATAAATTACTTATGAAGAGGTTTTTATATTTGTGTAAAATGCGGTGTCAAATATGTTACATAAAAAATGTATGTCTTAACATATCCTGTATTTTCTTATAAGGTTAAAACACTTGTGGTAAATTACAAGTTCTGTTAAGAATTCATATTCCCACATATTAAAGAAATATAAAGAGGACCGAGATTTCCTGTTAAATGTAAACAAAATGTTATGAACTCAGACATTGAGTCATTACAACGCTCTTTAATTACAATGTTTTAACTTATTCTCATGTAATATTTTTATTTAAACAAATAATCATTGTAGAACATCAGTGTAAGAATATAAAAATCTATTAACAAGCCTGTAGAATGTGGGCAGTTTTATACATGTTTCACGTTTATGTAAAACCCAGTGTTCTAGTTGCCGTTAACCCTTCATTATTTTGTAGACTGTTATTTAACTGATCTTTACATTTATAAATAAATTTAACTATTAGCTGAACTAAAAGGAAAAGTGCAGAGTACTGTAATAAGCAGAGAAAGTAAAGTAAGTAAACGAGGGTAAAATAATGGACGCTGCACCCATTTCTCGTTAGGTTACCCCTAGTCCGTTTAAAATACCAGCTTCGACCTTCTCAAGGACCTAACATTATTTACAAATGTCTGTTTTCTTCCCAACCTCACCCAGTCTTTATCTTCCTATGTCACCTTTAGGTCGTTTTTAACTTGTCGTTTCTTCCTCAAGTACACAAAGGAACAATGTATCAATTTTCTGACTAAATATCGAGTAATGATCCGTATTTTTAGGGGATCAGTAGATTTATAATTGTAACATCTCAATGACTCAGGATAATAACTTTAATATTTTCAATAAATCTCATGGTAGCCTTACATTGTATGCTTAAAATTACACACGTGCAATGAAACAGAAAAAAAAAAAACAATTAATAATGTCTCAGTTTCAAGAGAATGTTCAGAATTGTTGTATTAAAAATAAATAGCCATTTAAAAAAACCTCAAAAAAGATTAGGATATTGTAATAAACAGTTCATAATTCATTAATAAAATTAAACTTTTTATTATATGAATTTAAAATTACCATATAAATTTGGTCCTTATAATCACAAATGTGTTTTGTACTTATTTTTATTTTATCAAAAAGATTTCATTATTCTTTATTTATGTATAATAATAAAATGTGTACGATATAATACATAAAAAATGAACACCATATCAATGTGCTTCGGGTGTAATGCTTGTTCTTTGGCCTTCTTTAAGTTTTTAGTTGAAGAAAGACCTTTTACTTCGACATTTTACTTTAGAGCACATCCCACACCATAACAAAAACAATAAAAATCAATAGATATTGTATCCGTATATTTGATTTTATTTAGAATTTTAAGAGAAGATTAGAACATTTAGTGAAAGGTAATGTTTTTGAGTATTACGTTGGAGATTTAGAAATCTCTCCATACAGTATCGTATATTTGGTCGGAATAACTATTGATAACTATTGATCCAAATAAATGCAAAATGCAAAGTTTTTATGTTTAAGTTTGTGAACAAACGATACTGCAATATTAATAAATTTAATAATTTTTTATTTTAATGAGGAAAATCATTAAAGAAGATAACAGCCTTTTTCTGGAAAATGGCTCTTTGAAGGAAAGCAATCAATAGTGACTTGCGGTGTGGCGCTTGGGTAGATTGCTTCAATTTAGAAACCGTAAACAACACTGGTATTGAAGGGCATATGAAGGTGATGGAAACATTTGCATTTAGATAACCTGTCATGTAAACGACTGTGGTGTGAAAAATAAAAAAATAGTTTTGGATTTAAAAACCGAAAAAATGCATATAATATTTGCAAATAATATTTTTACGGGTGTAAATAAAAGCTTCAACAGAAACGTGTATTAAGGACCTGACATGTCCTTATTGAAACCGTGTCGTTGTCCATCCGTCTGTGCGTGTTAGCAGTTACTCCTTAATATATATGAACATTTTAAAATAATCCTATATAATAAGCTTTGCGTTATATAAGCCTTGCTGTTTTTCGGACCTACAGTTTTGATAATGAATGGCTCTTTGAGGAATGCTAGAGTTCATTCCACTGTATTAGTTTAAACCACTGTACAATTTCATACGACAATGTCAATGAAACCAAACGGTTTTGATAAATTATTTATGTGCAACCATTCACATCTTTGTTCATTGAGGTGGGTTTTTCAACATTATTTTACTAGTATTTCCAACATATATATTAAACAAAGTATTTCCAATGTATCAGATGTTTTTGACGTGACAACGTCTTAAATTAGGTTGCGGCTCGGGAGTCACTCACGAAAAAGTGTAACGCCCGGTAACGTTACGATGCCCGTCCAGTGGGTCCGCCGCACGGGATCCGCACGGGATAAAGCAGATAACTGTGGGTCCGCCGCACGGGATAAAGCAGATAACTATGTTTATTCGTGAAAATGTGGAGTGCTTAGATTCGTCATTTACAACAACTACAACAATAAAGGTAAATAATTGTGCACTGATATTTCATTATCGTAAACTATGATTGATTGATTAATTGTTAGATTGACACAAAAGTTGAGAAACTGAGTTTATAGGTTATGTCATACTATTGACAAATGTTGATAGTGTTAAGTAAATTATTAGTTTAAATCACTCTGCAATCAATCGTAATTCAGTCGATTGAGAAGAAACAGCGCGTATTGCTAGTCAAACATTTAAAATAACAAATTATAACCTCTAACCTGTCATAACAGTGCGACCAAACAAACGAACTAAACCGACCAATCACCACGCGCGGAGTTAGAATTTAACTGTGTTTAGCAAGAATTTCAAATTCCAATTTTAGTAAATGTTTTATTCAACTTTACCATTTACAATAACAAATTTTAATTAATTTCAAATTATGTACAATGTTTTAGTAAACAACATATATTTCTATAGTTAAAATTTGTGCAATTCTTATTTTCATTCAATTCCTTGTTCCTATTGTGCAATTTAATAATATTCATATCAATAAATATTCTACCGAGAAAAAGACGTTGTCACGTAAAATCTTCGCCCGTAAAACCGACTTTACAGGCAACCATAATTTTTTTGATCTAATAAAAAATGTAATATTTTTTATACATTTTTGAGAGTCTGTTTTTGTAAGCAAGTCTACGAGTATGCTTTCCCAACTCTGTAGATTGACTGAATGTATTGATTGATTACTTTTCATGAAGCTAACAATACTTTTGGCATAGCAATACTTGGAACATTATAGCAAAACATGCTCCATTGTTTCTATTTTGATTATTGTGTATTCAGATAGAGAGGTGTGAAGTATCTTTTTATTTTGAATAAACATGCATTAACATTTCCGAGACTCAACCTCTCTCTACAAATATTAATAATTTCCCATCTGCTAAGATTAGATGATTTAAACCTTGGATATTTTTGTAAAGTGTCAATTTATTTGTTTAAACCACCTAGCTTTTTTAGAATATGTCAAGATTGTTGAAATTTGTTCAGTATAAATCTTTTCTGATAACCTTTAAAATCTTCAATGGGGACTGGAAGATACTGTGATTGTACCCCATCATTTGCAGCTTCCTTCGCAAATCTGTCCACTGTCTCATTTGGCTGAATTCTTACATGTTCTGGTAGCCATTGCAAATATATTCATGTATGTGATTCGACTAGCAATTTTAAATTCATGATAATTATACCACTTTATTTACGCCCTTTACTACAGTTCTCTAGTGCTTTGATTGCTGATGGAGAGTCAGTGTATAAAACTATCCTGGTTTCATTTAAAGAAAGAAAATATTCAATAGCTGAATAAATAGCATATATTTTCTCCTGATTAACTTGAAATATTCTGATGTAGTTTAAATTTGTATTCTATTTGAAGTGCTCGAATATAAAATACCGCACTAAACATTTTCATTACATTTCGAACCATCTGTGAAAACTGCTTCATTTCTATATATTTAGTGAAACTTTTTATTTATACTCTGTTAAAATTATAGCAGTAACTGCAGATATTTTTATTGATGTAATCATTGTAAATGTAATGTGATGAATAGTAATTTAGGGTTGGTCAAAAAAGTTGCAGTCCAAATCCCAGTGATTGGTTTTATGTATTTTGTGTTCGGAAGTAAAGAGGATAAACATTACCAATATTGTTTATAGCTTTTATATACAACAGAATTGACTTTTTCTCGTAGTATCGTGACATACTAATTATTAGATTGAGGATAATTCATTTTAAAATGTGCTAATTGCTTTTGATCATATAGTATTTTGTAAATTACTCTTTCTACAATAAAATCACGTAGACTGTATTTAATGACAATGTTAAGGTTTCTGTTTTGTAAGCTATGATAGATGGAGATTTAAATACATTTACGGCTACTTTCATAGTTTTTTTGTATATCTTTCCAATTTATATAATATCCTCGTAGATGCATGACCAAGCAAGAACTGCATTAATCTAGGTTTGAAAGTAAGAGACCTTTGTATGCTTGAAGTATCAGGTCAGGATGAGATTTCCTGTCTACCACAAGCTAACTATAACTATATCCTTTTTGTCAGTCGTTGCATGCCTGGTTGCATTTTAAAGAAAGATCGTATTAAATAGCTGAATAAATAGCACATATTTCCGCTGATTAACTTGAAATATTTATGATTTACTTTAAATCTGTATTCTATTTGAAGTGATCGAATATAAAAAACGGCACTAACATTTTCATACATTTTTGAACCATTTTTGAAAACGGCCTTAAATCATTTCTATAGATTGATCCAAACATCATAATTATACTCTGTTGAATTATAGCAGTACTGAATATATCTTTATTGATATTATCACTGCAAATTTGATGTCAAGTCAAGTCAAGTCTTTTATTGCCGTTGATAATAATACAATTATGTGGCAAAGGTCATACAGAATAAATCTAAAATTTTTAACATTCGTTCACAATACCACATTCAGACATACAATCGTTTACATTCATCCATACCACTTACTCGCCAATTTTCTCCTCCGCCAACGCTAGTGTCAGTTCTTCTAAATTGGAGGTCTCCCCAACTATATAATTCAAAAACTCGTCGACGCTATAGAATGCTTTAGATGCTAAAAAGCGCTTCAGACGAGTTTTTAACGCCTTGGGCGTTTGTACGTTTTTCATGGAATCAGGCAAAACTGTTGATGAAACGGACACCTGCCTGCGAGGGCAGGTGTTCATAAACCCCGTTCTGTGTCGCCCAGAACGGTAAGTTGTCTCTGCCTCTCGTTTCATATTCATGCACGTCAACGGCCCCTAGTCAGGGCACACTTTGACTTACAGAATAAAACTGCCTCCAAGATATAGAGACATGGCAGAGTCAACAGCTGCAATTTTTTGAAAGCAGGTCCTGCACGACTCTGTGAAGTTCATGTTGGCGATTGTTCTGATCGCTTTCTTTTGAAGCCTGGAAAAACTCTCAAAATTTGATTGTTTGAACAAGCTCCCCACAAAATCACTCCGTAGGAAAGGTCGGTGGTAAATCAGGCCGTAATACGCCGCCATCAGCACCTGACTTGGGGCAGTATTTGGCTAAAGATCTTAAAACATAAACGCCAGATGCTAATTTTGAACAAACTGAAATCAATGTGAACATTCCAAATGTCAAACCTCGATCAAGGTATATACCAAGGAATTTGGAGGAGTAAAACTTCTTCTAATGTAGAGTCTCCCAGCATGACGGAAGGTCCCACACCCAACGTCCATTGACCGCAGGGCGAAATTCAGAAAATTAGATTTTGTGGAATTTGTTGTCAGGTTGAGGCTATGAAAGTGTTGAAACGCAGTTGTTAAGGTCAACAAAAGCTTTTTGTTCCAAAACTTCTTTTGATTTTTCGTTTAAAACAGAGAGTCGTGTCATCAGCATTACTGCACGAGATTCCCGTACAGAAGTGATGACTCGATGTCATTGAACATAGACCAGAAAAAGGATTGGACTGAGGATGGAGCCGTTGGGGAACTACCATATCTCAAATCCAATGGACTTGAAAGGTGATTTGTAATTTGGACAGTCTGTGTTCTAACGACTTAGAAATGATTTAATCCATAGCAGGGGCACAACCTCGAATGCCATGAGATTCAAGTTTGTCAAGAAGTGTATTATGGTCAACACAGTCGAATGCTTTGGATAAGTCGAGAAACACACTTATGGTGGGGTTTTCCGACACTCTAAACCCCCTCAACAACCATTTCGACCAGACCTCACCACAGCGTCTACCGTCGATTTTCCCGTTCTGAAGCCAAATTGGTCTTCAAAGAGCTGGTTGTGTTTGCTAAGAAAACAAAGCATTCTTGTCAAAATAGTTTTTTTCGAAAATCTTGCTCACAGTTGGCAAAATAGAGACAGGCCGATAATTGTTAAGGGAAGCATGGGTCATCTTTTTTGAAAATGGGGTGTACTTTTAGCATTTTTCAGGAGGGAGGGGAAAACTACTCCTGTTTGAAAAGACAGATTTACCAATTGAGTCAGAGGGCTCACAATATGCTTGGCACATTTTTTCAAAATCCACTATATGGACAATAAATTTAGATCGGTTGATTTCTTGGCCGGGAGCTGCTAAATAATTTTTTCCAACTCTTCCTCAAGTACAGGTGCCAGTATCATTGAATTCTACTGGAACTACGTTTTCGCGTGTGAGTAACCTGGGGCTCTGACGGTCGAGGACCTCGCCCACAAGCAACAGACGCAAAAAATCTATTAAACTCGTGGGCGATCTCAGCTACATCCTGCACCAAGGTATCTCCAATTTTAATTTTGATCTGTTTGTGAGCTTTATTTTTATTGTTAATAATGTCCCAAACAGTTTTAGAAACATTTTTAGAAGAAAGAATTTTTTTTGAGACATCATATGATTTCGCGGCTTGGATCACTTTTCGGTAAAAATTCTCTTGTAGTTTCGGTAATAAATTTTGAAATTTTCATTTGAATCTGATCTATAAATTTCGGAAAGGAATTTTAGTTTATCTCTTGAAACCAATATTCCTTTCGTGATCCAAGTATTTCTTGTCTTTTTTTGACATATTTTAATTGTTTTTGTAGGACAGCAAAGATTTAGATGGAAATTTAGGCAATTATTGAATGCCTGGAACTGCTGTTTTCTACAGTTTGGCTTGAATTTAGAAAATGCCATTGTTCTTTAAAAAGAGAGGCGTTTTAGGAGAGCAATGTTGCTAGGCCTTATGTCTCTTATTGTTTTGTTAATTTTGGGCTCCCTCTCGATTTGTTGTCCTGTAATTATAGCCTCTTGGCCATAATGATCCGCGATTGCTGTGTTGATCACGGACACTTCGACATTTGGGAGATTTGAAAATTACATTGTCGATAGCAGATTGTGTTGCTGGCGTCACTCTCGTTGGAGTTTTGACCAGCAACTCCAAGCCATAGCAATTGTAGCATATCGACAAAGCGTTTAGTCGACGGGATGAGTTTGGTTCATCGCATCGATGTTAAAATCTACACCCATCAGAACGAAGTTCAGTTTGCTGGGTAGTCAATTCTGTCAGCAATGCTTCAAAATTTTGACATGAAAAACATCTTCGTTCCCGTTGGGGAGACCTATAAACGCCCCAACGGACTTTTTTTGTGTAAATTTTGACCTCCAACTGCTTCAAAATCTTTTTCCACGGTTTCCTTGACTGGAAAAAAGGTTGAACTTAAAATTTTCCTTCATAAAAATGGCGACACCACCCCCTCCTTTGGAGAGTTGTCTACAGAATGCGTTGGCCAAAGTGAAATTTGGAATTTTGCAGAGGGCAATGTTTCTGTCGGTGAAACCGTTTTCGGTCACAACGAGGATATCTGTTTTTTTCGTCCTCACAAATGAGTTGCAGTTCCTCCAGTTTGTTTCTCGCTGATTGAGCGTTTTGGTGAAGCAGTCGGACTGAATTGTTTTGATTAAGAAATTTTGAAGTGGTTGTTTGTTTTGATGGAGAGGTGTCTGTCAATTTAGTCTGTTGTTGGCAAGTGGAGTCCCTAAAAAAACAGTTTGGTGTGAAATGTTTGCATCAATTCCAGTTGTGTTTGTGGAGGCGCAGGCTGTCCCGGACCTCCCGGTGTAGAAGGTACTCTGACCACCTCCGCGTACGTGAGTAGCTGGAGACCAGATGACCGCCGAGGGGCAAAACAGAATTCCTTGTGAGTAGCAGCAGACGTCGGCAAGATGGGGGGAGAAAGACGGCCACTGCTGGGGCAGTCACTAGGAGTGGTGTGGAGAACGCGTCTCAAGTCTTGCACCGGCAGAAACCCGGGAGTACGAGGCCGCCCACGATCATCCTCGCCAGTAGTTTCTTGCCCCGCATTGAAAGATGCTGACCGTGTCTCGTGAAATACCTACGGCCCGATGTCATTGAAGTTTATGACACAGATGTTGTGTCGGATCCGTGTCATAAAGTATTCAATTTAGTATTCATTTGTGTTGAATACTAAATTGGGGTTGGTAAAAAAATTGGAATTTCCAAATTCCCAGTGATTGGTTTTATGTATTTTGTGTTACATAAAACCATAAACCAACCACGCACAAACCCAATCATAAAAGCCTAGCCCCAAATTTAGCGTGGTTATCAGTGGTTTTAAATGGTATCAGGAAGAGAGTTACACAGACGGCAGGCAGAAAGAATGTAAAAGATTTGTTACAGTTCACTTTTCGATTGATAGTAACAACGAGTCGAGAAGACCCATGCCACTCCAGCGAGCTGAACTAGCAGGATGTCAAAGTTGTTCGGATTTCCATTCCAAGAAGAAAAGATCAGAGCATCCAGGAAAGGAGTTTCATCTGTATAGCATCAATAGTCACATAAACTTAACCTAGATCAAAACATTGTCGTATGAAACTGGCTGCGAACAAATTATATGATTATACATTATATCAAAATCATTATTGCTGAAAAAACAAGATTGGATATTTATTTAGATCCTTTTATAGCATAAACATCTATGCTTGGTTATAAATAAAAGACAATATTTAAAATAGGCTTACGCTGCTGGATTTCTGACTACTAATATAAATTTCTTTCAATATGTCTATTGGTTAAGTTTCTTTCTATATTTTCCTGAAATGTAGAGAAGTCGATCCCTTTTTAATCCTTATTATGCTCGTCCTCATGGGATAATGGCTTGTGCGAGGATCTTTTCAAACAGAATAAGGGGGAGAGTCGATACTATATAAGGTTGAAATTTCTGATAAAAAGTGCTATGGTTAAATACAGGATTATAAACTGCATTAATCCGTTACTAAATACAAAAAAACCTTACTGTATTTTAAGATTTAAGATAATTTGAAATGTTTGAAGTTACACTAATTCTACCATCAAAATGAGAAATCTCACACAATGTTACATTAATCAAAACTAAAAGTATAGCAGTATTTTAGGTTTAAAATTGTTCATAAGGGTTAAAATTCCAAATTAGGCATTCCACGTTTACCTATTCATAATCAAGTAAACGCATCCTGAAATAATATAAATTAATTGTGAAGGCTGAGGAACATCCAATAATCAGATGTCTGCTCCAGGACCTTGCTGTCTGTTGAGGGAAGATGTCCTTTGCCAGGATACAACAGCCTGACACCTGTACTCCCTGCAGACATTTAATTACGCTGTCACAAGCCACTGGGGGCTGATAGGTTGTTGATCAAATCCTTGAAAAATTTAATAATCGAATTAAGGTGTAATTTTTTGTTACCATGATTGGACGGTGAGAGATTTAAAATGTAAAAGACTAAATACTTAGTAAATGGTTGTACACTGAAAAAATGCTGTAAAGGCTGTACTTACCAAAAATGTACATTTCATGGCGGATTAAAAAGACATGTCAGGAGGACATATTTATTGAAGGAGGTGTGTATTTCTTACTATACAACATATTATTCGTCATAGCAAGGGTCATTAGTTATTTACGTTATAATCAATGTAAACAGACGGAGTTCTATAGTGTTATATAAATTAAGGACAGTGAGGATTTAGGATTTTAATATAAAACAAAGACATCTTGTTTGAGTAAATTAAATACACATTTAAACAATGTCATTAAAGACTCCTTACAACACGGAGTTATATCTGTTTAATGATCTCCTGTCTCTGCTGTTATAGTTACTACAGTATAACTATAACAAGCGTTATATCTTTCCAACAAGGACACCTGTGTTTGTCCTCTCATGTTACAACCTTGTATCCTTCTCTACTAACGAACTTAGGGACTTTATTGGTCGATAATCCCGGGCTAGTCTATTTCAGGTAAGTACTGTCAAAAGTGTTTTCTACAGTGACCTTTAACAAACTAAAAATGCAATTTGATCCTCATTGTATTCCTTACAGAATTAAGACCAGACTGATAATAACTGTGCAGAACGTCTTAGTATGGGAAGCGTTATATCTTTCCAACAAGGACATCTGAATTTGTCCTCTCATGTTACAACCTTGTATCCTTCTCTACTAATGAACTTAGGGACTTTATTGGTCGATAAACCCGGGCTCGTCTATTTCAGGTAAGCACTGTTAAAAGTGTTTTCTACAGTGACCCATAACAAACTAAAAATGCAATTTTATCCTCATTGTATTCCTTACAGAATTAAGACCAGACTGATAATAACTGTGCAGAACGTCTTCTTAGTAATGGGAAGCGTTATATTCTTTCCAACAAGGACATCTGTGTTTGTACTCTCATGTTACAACCTTGTATCCTTCTCTACTAATGAACTTAGGGATTTTATTGGTCGATAAACCCGGGCTCGTCTATTTCAGGTAAGCACTGTTAAAAGTGTTTTATACAGTGACCTATAACAAACTAAAAATGCAATTTGATCCTCATTGTATTCCTTACAGAATTAAGACCACACTGATAATAACTGTGCAGAATGTCTTCCTAGTATGGGAAGAATAAGTCTATTTTAGTATCTCTCACGTATGTGTTATCCTTAAACAGTATGTATGTTTCTCTTCCCTAATACAAATGAAAAGTACTATATCTTCCAGTTCTAATAAAACCTACTTTCTCTCGAACAGTTAAGTTAAGCTATTTAAAAGACATATGTTTATAAAACATTTTAAATTACAGTTCTTTTGTTTAACCTTTTGTGGTCCATTGAACCAACCCACCAGGTTTATTGAACCAAGTAAACTTAAAAATAGTGTTGTAGTTTGTCCAGAGATTTCTACTATTTTGAAAAGATGAATAAGGCTAGGAAAAAACAGTGTAGAGAATTTATTACAATATGTCTATAACGTATCAAAATTATGTTAACTAATAAATTAACAATAAAATTCTCCAACTGACAGCACTAATCTCCGATTTCCACTGACCATTTCATCGATTATTTTGGCAATGTTTATTAGAGCTGGATAGTGGAGGATAGTAGTAGAGGAAGCCTATTTAATCTTTCACTATCCATAGAACTCCTCATGTAGCTTGTAATTCTTTTGGAGATGAGAAGGACCTATACACCTCGGATGTTAAGAGTAGTAATGTAGCAAGCTTCTGATTGAAGCTTTTTTGACTATGGAAGGTTTGCGAAGGAAAAATGATTATCGCCATCGTTTAGTGACATAATACAATATTTCAGTTCTGTTTGCTTTGCCGGTGAGTGCAGATCTATTGTTACCTGTATTCTGAAGTTTAATTTTAATAATTAGTGTTTAGTTTTTGTTAAGTACATGTTTTGGGTTAGTGTGCATGGGACAGACGCTATATGACTGTTGTGGTACCTGACTTATACTCTGGTATGTTTTGTTTACATTAACCTAGATTGTGGTTATGCAATAGTTTAGTTATTTACCCGAAGAAGAGATCAGATTCCAGATCTCGAAACGTAGTGTCATTCATTTATTGTATCACTGAACGATGGAAAATGTCCGGAAAAAATCCCTTTTACTTCACAAAGCTCCGGTTATAGAAAATGTATTTGTAGTTTCGAAATAAAAAATTAATAAGGAATCATTTAAAATTATTAGAGTTTTATTTTCTATTAATAATATATAAATAATAATTTTAAACATTGTTTTGATTGATCTATTTTTCAATATTGTGTATATAAAATTCTAGAACAATGAATTTTTTTAACGAGTCTATGTTTTTTTATTCGTTTGTTAAACAAACAAAGTACTAAAATATTTGTACAGGTCTACTTAGAGTTATAATAATAAATACTTAATAGCAGGGTACAAGGTTTGTCTCAAGCGACTATAACAGACATTATTTTCTTGGGAGATTCAGATTCTTTTACATTTTCCATTTTATACTCCACAAGAGGGTCTGTACCACACGGTGGCACTTTTAGTTCAATAGTTGATTAAGCCTCACACAATCATTGCTGGTCATCCAAATCACACAGTAAACATTAGAGAACCACCAAGGAACAAGAGGGACATAGTTACCGCTCGATAGTCATAAAGCTGTTAGGAAAGGTTTAATAACAATGTTATAGCAAACAAGTTTTACAGTGTTTGCAACCAAAAGGGAAAATGCCAACCAGGATCCATATAATTGAAAGTATGGTTATACTTACGAGATTTGTTATACTCAAATATAGTTATTATTAGGACAAAAAAATTAAGCCTATGAATAACTAATGATTGTGACTAGCTCTTTACATCATGCTATTTTGGGCTTTAATGTAGCCATGCAACGACGTTTCAGGTAGTTCTCGAGTGTACGCGTTTAATTAATTATGTTCAAACTAAGTAAAGCAATAAAGTTTAACGATGTCGACAGAGAGTTTCAATTTTTATTTGCCTATAAAGTTTGATGTCTTGTATCTTTTTATGAAGTTCTGAAGATTACTTGATTTTGAAGTTTTCTATAGAAAAAAATGATGATTTAGAGAACATTATTATGAGAGCCCACTTCCTAACCTTACAAAGAGAGAATGGAGTGCTGAGTACTGATAAAATTTTGGATTTTTGTATATAGTAAATATGTAAAAATATACGTTTCCCCCCATAATTTAAGCATCTATTTTAATACTGACAATTTTGATTATGAAGTAAATTTCAGTTAAGTACTTTCGAATTAAAAATTTATAAATACTGGATGTTGTGACTAAAAAAAGGAATTCATAAGTTTCTTTTCAATCGATTAGATCATTTGCAACTTGAGGTACAAATTATCTGTCCATAATTGCTGTAAGTACCTTGTTAAAAATAGGAAATATTAATATAGGTCTGTAACTGCCAATATTACAATGGTCACGTAAAATAATTTACATTGAACGAGATATTTGCAGAAACTAATTAATTTTATTGTTGTATACAGTGGTTGTTTTTTTTGTCGGAAGCTCTCTAAAGTACATTACTGCGGTATACAGGACAGCCATGACGCTGATCCTGAGTCTTAACTGCTTGATCATATTAATTATGTAATATGAGTCGATTTTCTTTCTTTGATTGATGATGGTATAATTTTCGTCTTAAAGTTATTTTAGAGATTAACCTATGAATCATTAACAGATTAATCTACTGTAAGTAGTGTTTTATTGTGTTAACTGTTTTATCCTTATTTGTATAAAATATGCATGTTGTTTTAATTTTGGATTTTATAAATATGTCTTAAAATAAAAAAGATGATTGAAACGGATTTTTAAACAATTAAAATAAACGTGTTTTACACTAGTATCCTAAATTTAATTCATTGCAAGCTATGCAATAATGTCATTGTTGATCAAATGTAACATTAGTAATATTAATTCAGGTTTGGTAAGTAAATACAAAAGACTCACAATTTATCGTTAGTAGGTAAAAAATACTCAAAAACATCAAAAACGGTGAAATTATTTTAATTGATCTCAACTTCAATAAGGTTTTAAAACCTCAAAGTCATCATATCACAAAATATTACTTTGAGAAAATATTCAATCATAGGTTTCTGAATATAAAAATTTGATTAAGTTTTTACTGGATTATTTTCCTAATTTGTAGAATTAATAAATTTGAAAGCTTTCCTCAATATCTAATACAAGATCAGCAATATTTTTAATACTTTTGTGAGGAACAAAATTGTAAAATTTCAGCAAACGATGAAAAAGAAGTGTATTAAAGAAAATTTAATTTTTATTAGATCTTTAAAAAATAAAGATGAGCAGAAAAAGTTTATCACTAATGATACAATCCGAAGAATTTAAGAGTCAGGGGAAGGCTTGTAATATCCTTTATAGTAAACAGTTTAAGATCACAGTCGGTAATGTGCTTCCTTTATTGTAAACTCTGAGACTTCTACTGTTGTGTGCCGATAGCGGCGGATAAACACTTTCCAGTTGAATAGATTTCACGTTTAATTTGAAACGTTCAAATCCTGTTTCTTGATTTGCTTTCAGATTTCTTGAACCCTTTGAGATGTAGATAAGTATAAATTGGAATACCAGTGTCTTGTACTTCAATCTCCAGTCTCCTTTATGTCCGGAAGGAATGCCTTCTTCTCACCATCACAAAATAGAATACTGTGTGTTTATACAGTTTTAAGGCCAACACTATTTTATGACTAAAAAGAATATGCCGATATCGCTTATTTCTTATTAAATTTTTCTTCCTTCTCCTAAAATAATATTAGTAACATTAAATTTAATATTGTATATTCAATATATTGGAGCAAGATAACCATGGAAAATCGTAAGAAACTATATACAGTATGGATATTCATAATTCGGAAGTACAGTTACAGGATGGATAATAAAAAAAAGAATAGTTTGGAAAAACGGCGAGATCATTGAAAGGATAACAGGATTTCGGACATTTGCCATTGTTATAGGTTATAAAAGGTCTAACACAAGGTTTTGAGGATGTGGAATCAGTATAATGTGTGATTGCGATCCTCGTTTGTGGTCGATCGTACAGTGGCAACCCCTGGACTGGACGCCAAACAGCTTTTGGGTAAGTTTGAACTCTTTTCCCTCCCTTCTTTACTTCTTTCTATTCGTTTTATTGTTTTGTGTATTAATACCTCCCCCACCGTATAAGAGGATAGATTCTAATCGTTGAAACGTTGTGTTATAATGTTTATAACCTATAACGATGGCAAATGTCAGAAATCCTTTCAAACCTACCATATTCAATAACCCCAATTTAAATAAAGAAGTAATCTATTGCTGGGCAAGATTACTTTACAAAGCGGGTATTGATACTTTCCATCACGATGCTAAAAGCACAGGAAGCCTTTTAAAAGATTGCCTGATTCATAGTCTAAGAGTTATTCTTCCATAAGGCATAACAGTATTTTATAGTTTATCTTGGTGTTCCAACATCACAAAATCACACCATTTTTGAGAAAGTAATGTTTTGAAGGCGGAAAATCAACAGACTTAGCTACGAGGGAATCGCTGACTTTCACCGATCTCAGCTGTATTGGAAAGTGTACAAATCAAATATTTCATTGGTCTTAGACCCATTCCAGTGTTCAAAGTACTATTTATATCTTCAGGAAGCTTGAACGGCACATGTAATGTTTTGAAACAAAGTCCCAATTTACACACGGGTGGTTGTAAAATATACAATTACTTAGGTCACATGATGTGCAATTTATTACTTAATGTTTGGTATAAAGAAACCCACATTTAAGCGGGTGTTAAGTTTGTGATATTCTTGAACATTTCAGTATTTGTTTACCCTCCGAGCGTCGGCCGACTTGTTTTAAGTCGACGGCACCTTTCTCTAAACGTCGCCGTCTTATTTTCAGACGGCGGGCACTTGCTGATCAACTTAATTCAACCCACACTATTATTGGCGTAATATTATAATAATATATATATATATATATATATATATATATATATATATATATATATATAATATTAAAACTATAGAGTGTTTATTTTAGAAGAGGGCCTGTGTTAGCAGTAGGATACAAACAAACAAAAAACCCAAAAGCAGTATACCTTTTGTCAACAGCTTGTCATTTTGAACCCAAGACCTACGGGTTCAAAAGTCACCCTGAGGCTGTAAAGCCATACATGATACAGCAGTATAATTTATACATGGGTCGAGTGAACATGAAAGATAAATCCATCCATCACATATCATGCTCGTGGACCACGAATCGCTATTGGAAACAAAATATTTTATTATTTCCTTCACATGGCAATTTTTGACTCCTTCATCTCATATTAAAAAAAAAAAACACAGACAATCCTATGCCCAGAAGAAAATTTGTGATGGTTTTAATTGATGAACTCACAAGAACAGCCACCAGAACAAGTAGCCCCTCAGCCTGCTCCAACATCAGTAGAACATTTTATTGCTGTGTTACTTA
Organism: Homalodisca vitripennis; assembly: GCF_021130785.1. Classification (NCBI taxonomy): domain Eukaryota; kingdom Metazoa; phylum Arthropoda; class Insecta; order Hemiptera; family Cicadellidae; genus Homalodisca; species Homalodisca vitripennis. The sequence goes on from NC_060214.1 coordinate 26,053,546, forward strand.
GCAATACCAAATAGACAAAAATTCAAATTTGTTCATATCCATGTAAGTTTGTATAACATTATGAATATATTCACAGAACCCTATAACCCTGTATATTTATGTGTTCATGACTAAATTTACTATAATTTACCTATTATGAAATTGTTCTAGAAGTAATATAATAATAAAATGTGGATACCTTTATATTAAACAAATATTTTCTAAAATATTTTTTCCCTTTCACAGGCTGTCGAAAAAAGAATTTTTTAATTTTAATTTTTATATAATCATATTTTGTATTTATTTACAAGAAAAATGATGTATAATACTCTACATTTAAACCATTTCTAATATTTTTTATGAATTATGCAAAAAAGACTGCTAAACCTATAAAAACAGGTGGACGTTTAGGGAAATATAATGGACACTCGGAGAGTATGACAGCTGTGACATCATGTTTTATGAGGTATACATAGTAGCGTGGCAGTAAACATGTGTTTATTTACTGTTGTAAAATACAACTTTATTTCACAAGCTGCAAAATTGAGAAGAAACGATTGGTAAATTGTCCAGTAGATTGAATTTCGATTCCATGAAAGGACTGACTGGCGAGGCACAAACACAGAGTAATGTAGCATACCACCTATTTTCAGTTCGTTGCCTTTGTTCGTAACATGGATAGTGGCCTCTTTTATTCTTCAGGACAAAAATACCAATTTCTCAGGAACACTTCTTTCGCAAAACGTTTCATATTTAATTATTAGGTAGACGGAGGTTGAGCAATTGATTTGCTCTATTCACAAACAAAAACATTAGTGGCTAATAAAAAAATCCGTTCGAAGATGATTATTAAGTAAAACGTTTCATAAAACATTTATGAACCTCGATTATGCTCATATAGACAGTTATTAAGATTACTATTGTTAAGGAATTAATTAATATATTTAACCTGAGAAAACGAATTTACGATATTATTAAACTAAAACTATTTATTTCTCTTGTAAGGGATAGCTTTTATTTGAAAAGCTTTTTAAAAATGTATAAATAGGGTACTGCTTAAAACAGTTCGATAAAAAAGGCTTTAATTCTTTACTGCAACCTTATTTTACAAATATTTGAAATCCATTTAATCCTATCAAATTTAAGATTTCAACTCTTAGAGATGTCTTAACCAACACCCTTGAAATGTAAAGGCCTATACCAATTCCGAGATCCATTGTGATATTTTGAATGGAATTAAACAAATAAAAGAAGTGTAGGCATTCAGTGAAATTCAGCTGAGGTGAAGTAATAACTTCTCCAGCGAATAGGCAGTCACAATTCACGTGAAAGTAAATGTTACCTTACAAGATACTGGAACTGTTTATGTCTGCAATCATGCAAAGTGCTGAGCAATGAAAGATCGTATTTGATTCTACTCATCGTAACTTCTTTACAATTCAGCCTACTTTGTTTATACTCAGAGATTACCTTTAACTTGTTCCTTACAAACTTCAAAAATATTGTAAATCATAAAAATCAAATTAACGTCAATGTTTCGTGAGGGCAAAGATATTAAATAAGAATAATAAGAGCTATGCAATTATAGGGCATAGTTAAAATGGCTTAACAGTACCTTATTTCGGAGGACCATATATCACTCTGCCAACAGTAGTTCGAATCCGAGTCCACACCAGGGAGAGTGTCCAAAAGGGTTGAAGATATGTAGAAGGGATATGTAGCAGGAGTTGAGAGTACAATTGACGAACGAATAACGCACATTGTCAGTTCACACACAACTGCCGCGGTAGTCGCGCGCAGAAGTCTTCAGAAGTCAAGTTGCTTATAAACACTTGTACAATCACTGTTTGAAGGTGTTGGGTTTTGAGATGTAATAATGTTTAAAAATTATCTTTATAATTTAATAAATCTTTAATAAAGATTAATAAAATCTTAATAAATCAGTATATTTAAACCTCTCTTTAGAGGTTTAAATATACTGAAATTGCTTATAGCAGATACATTAAGCAGGACATCTGAACAAGAACTGAGCGGTGGCGTCGGTACGTACGCCTGGTTATTTTAGGTATTGCTCCTATAGGGGTAAGCATTGTCTGATCCTCTTTCTCTCTCTCACTCTTTATACATAAAAAGACACGATACTACGTGTTCAAATCAATGTCTGTTACAGACTAACGCTAAATAAATCATGTAAATTAATTTAATTATTATATTTATAATTTATAGAAACAGTGCTTAATTAAAATATACTAAACTAATAATTATATATTCTCCAGTCAATTTAACAGGTGATAAAACAAAATGAATAACTGAGAAACTTTATTTAACTGTTTTAAATCTCGTAATTTTATAGTGTTTTCCTTACCTTAAAAGTGAAATAAAGTTTTCGAATATAAGAAAAAACAAAACATAAAAAACTTTGTGTTTCTTTGGCAATTTTAGAACATTTGAAATTGGATGTAGAAAGGATTAATCTTATTACTGGATCTGATGTGAAACTAAAAGTTAAATTCTGTAAAATGGGGGGAGTTGACCTTATCATGAAGACAAGTCATACTCGTTATAGTAAAAGTTTAGTTTGTTTAGTCATAATTCTGTAAAACATACATAATGAAAAATAATATCAATTGAATATAATACACACAGAAATGTGCATACCATGTAAATAGTGATTTAATGTAGATAAATGTATGATGTATTTTACTTGTATATTACTTATATTTTGACTGTAAGGTAATAACGTTTTATCTTTCCAAAGCTCCCAAGCGTGAATATTCGCTTCCTACCAATTCGAATAATCGTGTTTGTTACTTTGAAGCTTTTTTCAAATTGCTATGACGTTTTTATCCTTTCAACTGTTTTAAGAATCCTATAAGGGGGGGGGGAGAAGTCTATATATTACATTGATCCTCATTGTCTCAGACGTCTATAGGTTGGACATTTCACTAGGTATGGGCTCTAAATAGTTGGCACTTAAGTTTTACATTTATTTGAAATGAAATAGATAAATTTTAAATCCTAATTATAACAAATTGACAAAAAACTTTATCTATGAACGTATTAATCCCTTTATTTCAAAGCTAGTTTTTATACAGATGCATTATTTTGTTATTTATGAAACATAATTGTACCCTTCTTAAAGACTTTATTATAGGCCTAATCCCTTACTATCAATATTTTAATTTATTTCCATCTACACTAGTGAGTTTTTATGCTTTTGTAAACTGCTAAGTATAGTAGTCTTTACACCGAAGTAAGTCTGGATTTATTGAATGCGACATTTATATAAAAAATGACAAATCTGAGTGAAATTCAACATTATAATATAATTCAAATATCAGGTTTTGCAGGTGTTTAATTTATATTTATTTAACTTAAAATTACCCAGTACGATTAAGGAGAAAACTTTGAAAGCATTTGGATAATATTTTAGCTATAAATATTTGTAAAATATATGAATAGGTTACAAGATATATACATAGATTAATTGTTGATTTTAATTAAAACACGTAATCACTCTATAGTGAAACTGTGTTAGTTGCTAATATTTATAAAACTCATACACTCTTAGTACCTTCATCCATTTTAGTATTTCTAGGATTATACAACTGCAGTATTTACATAGGACCAAATGCAAGTGTTCCTTCAATTCAGTTGCTACTTCATATCGAAGCAGATTTTATTGGTGCAACTGTATCAAAGTTGATAGGAATACCACTGAATGCATTGTTGACTTACATATCTCTAAAATTCAGTCCGTGAGAATAAAAAACCGTTTTATCATAAACAGGTTATTGTTAGATTATTAATTATAAAATCCTTAAAAAAATTGTTGTTACTTAGTTTTTTTATCCGTGGGAAACATTTGTTTCTTGTGCATTCAGTTTTGAGGTACAAATGATACACTATTTGAAATGTTAAGTGTATTTAGTGGATACAATTATGACTCCGCTAAAGCACTTTTTATAATCTAGACAAATAAAAAAAGATCATTGTTTTAACCAAGTTTTATCATCCACGATGCCTCGCTTGTATAAGGATGAAATATATTACCAGCTTTTGAATAATATAGATGCTATAAATTGTTATGGAGGCTTAAGAGTCATCATAGAGCACAGGAAAATAATATTTTAGAACTACTAGAAGTTCCTTTACAACCTTATGTGTTTTCAAATATTTGTGAAATTTCTGTAACGTTTTTATGGCTCATAGATATTTATATCATACATGATAGATTTTATAAGTTCCATAATTAATAATACATCCTCCTTTCCAGACTCATACAGGCAGAATATATACCATGGGATGTTTGCGGTGGAAGGAATATTTGATTTTGATACTGTTTAATACAGCCTATAGTAGCTGTATAAAGAAATCAAAGGATAAAGCACAAAGCTTTCATTAGAGTGTCTAAAGAAACGAGTAACTTAAATTAATACGGGAAAAATTTAAAGTGAGAAAATAATGGTAATCAACCTTTTTTGTGCCCTTCAGATGCTACGTGAATAGAAATGAACATATACTGTTATGAAATGAAGTCTTGTTCTAGTCGTAAAAATATCGAGAATACCTCCATATGAGGTCCACGTAAAGTACACATCAGCGTCAGGAAAGCTACATGTTACACACGGAATGTATAAGTAGGTATTTATAACTTTGCTCCACAGTTTTCATGGGCTTCCAACTAGAGAATAGGAAATTTGCAGAAAGTACTAATAAATATTAAACCACACTTTTAGTCGAGTTTAATTTGAATAAATTTCGTACATAATATCATTTAAACTTTTAATTATTCCATTTTCATATTCATTAAATACAAGATAAATATGAAATTTTGCATTTAGATTTGGTCTGAGACGATTTCAGAAATAAGTTATGGGAAAAGTATCTAAATCTTAAATTTGATATAAAATAATGATGAATTTTAAGATAAATTAATTATTTTCTCATTTACTACAGTTTCACTTCATATATTTGGTTAAATACAAACCTATTAAACCTCTGTTATAACTGATAAGAACGTTTGGAATTACTGAAATATTTATTTATTATGAAGCAAGAATGGCCGAATAAGAATACTACCTTTAAATGTTTTTTAACTTCTATATACGAGTATACTCTTATAATTTTGTGGTCTCGTCAAAAAACCTACACAAAATCCACCAAATTTTAACAAGATACAAAGTTTATTTTGACAGGGTATTTAAACTACAGAAAAGAGAAATTTAAATAGTGTGTGACCTGTGAGGTTTCTAGTAGTTTTTCCTGCGTAGGGGCTGTTGACTCTACCTTCTATTAAAAAATCTTCTGTTTGTGTGCATACTTTAAAAAAAACCTATCTCTCCCATAAATTTGGAACGAATCACAAAAATAATATCTAATTTCTATGTTTTGATTGACTGTCCTAAAACATTCTTAGTTATGTAATGCCTACGTGAAACAATTAGGCAATGCCGTAGTTTAACTGCGTTTGGATTTAAACTTATAATTTTTAATTAGTTAACAATAACTCGAGGAATATTTGTCAGACTTTTCCTACATGTGAATCACCGTAAATCGTATTTTTAATATGTGTATTAAATTTTTAACGTATGGATCAAGGGTAATATAAATAGATTAACTTGGACATAATATTTACAAAGATCTATGCAACGTATTTGTCTATGATCAATAGAGGTGTTTAAAAATTTAAGAAGAAAATGTCTCTACATTGTTCAATGTGATTCGTATAACATTGGAATGATATACCGTTTATAACTCAGTCACATAAAGCAATGTTAACATTTTATGAATTAAATGTTAAGGAATAAATTATTTAATATTAAAAAGCCTTTTTTACTTATATTGATTACAATCTGAGTTTAAGGTGATTATGGTTCGATATGCTACGAGTAAGTGTAATACTGTATAATACATCAAAACAATAAAGAAAATGGGTGTGACTAAGTAAAAGTATCATTCTTTACAATAAAACAATTTAAGCTGAATTTTAGTTTGTTTTCACTATATATTCAATATTTTTTAAGGATAACGGTGAAAACCTGCAAAGAACATCGAATTTTTGCGCATGCACGCTTTTTGACATGAGGTAAAAAACACAAGTAGACCAATTTCGTGAACTTTTAGATTTTTTTCAATATTTTTAAATAAAAAAATATTAATTGACGTATGTACACAGCATATTATGGAGTGTAAAATACATCCTGGAAATTTAAAATCAGCGCTATGTATTTTCCTCTTGCACAATAGTTTGCAGACAGATATCCTGTTTCGTAAATTTCTTGATTACCTGTAGGAAGTTGTAGAGCATTTTTTCCCATTCAGAATATCTTTGCGTCCTTTAGGGGACTATCAAACTCACCAGTATTAGAGATGTCTTTTATTTTAATGAGTTATTACAATTCTGTTATAGCACATCGTTGGCAGCGAGTACATCTAAGGAATTTGTTTAATAGCTCAATAATTAATTTATCTAATAACTGCTGTTTTACATATCTTAGTAAAGATACATCACAAATGACACATGCATAATATACAACCTATATTTAAGACCCTTTAAGATAAAAAATATCATCAGAAAATTATAATTAAATACAGAAGTCTTACTGGATCGAAATTTTCACAGCGCAATCTTAAGGGTAGGTCTAGTGTCCATTAAAAGACTGTAGCAAAAAACGAATTTTGTTTATGGTTACTAACCTTATTGAGGTTGATGAACGCACAAACCGATCATCATCCCTTTTCAGGTTTACTCATTATAAATACCAGTTCTGTCAGTTCAAGGAGCTAAACCATTATTTACTCCTACAAATGGCTGCTCTCTTGCCGTATTCACTAATGCCATACATTTGTCCACTTCACCGTAAAGTAATGCCTACACTCTCTCGACGGTCTTCACAATGTATGCTGCTGACGAACATACACAGATTATCCTTCTAATAACCATCCAGAGTCTAGTTGCCTACTCTCTCTAATACTAAACGTGAGTCGACGGTCTTTACAATGTATAATAAATGATTGGTTCTCTTATTCAGAACTCAACAATCGATAAAATACCCATCGTGTATTCAAAAGAATTTTTCTATTGAAATCAATAATGTATCAAGCAGTATAAATTAATAAAAAACACTGAGAATCCAAACGTATTTCTGGCAAATCTAGACCATAATATTATATCTAACGATGTTGCTGATAAGCAAATTCAATTCTGTTGGATCTGGAATTGGTTTTTAATGCCTGAGAAGGGGACTTTGATACAATAAATTATTTCATAATGTATAATATATGAAAGATGTGGTGATATTTATTTGTGCACGTTTTATTTTAATAATCTACAACTCGTGAAAATATTGATTTAATCCATTTTTGTAATTATTGAATTTCTGTATAAAATCTCGTTTTGGGAAACATAATATAGTCCTTAAAATAGACAGTTAAATACGATTTATACAAGTCTTGTTATTTATTCTGTTACTATATACTAATATACTGTATATAGTTACAGTGTCACTATATTCACTAGGCCTATAGTGTATATTCTTCTGTCACTATACATAATAAAGTGGCCATTAGTCACTGTAAATTGGGAATCACTTTAATAAATACATTTTCTTCTGTTAGCTGCCCTCAAACATCATAGGATGACTGCAATAAGTAATTATATGTCCGTTACCATAGCAACGGTCACGCTCCATGCGACAGTTACCGTATACTGGTTTTCCTCTTCTCTCGACATTATTATATATCTCTAGATGTAATAATAGCCAATGAAGTTCTGATTACAATAGTCCACGCTCTGAGGGTTTATCAATTGAATAATAAAGTTAGAAAAACATATTTGTTTAATACTCACTTTTTAAATAATAATACTCTGTTAACTCTTCTTTAAACTGGCAACAGTGCTAGTGGGTGGGTGCCTCGATTCTTCGTCTAATATTTCATTGTCTCTGTTAAGAGCCAGACCCAGGTTTTGAATTGGTTTTATGGGCTTTTAAAATGGAATTAAAAATTAAAATCCTGTTTCCTAATATTTTTGATTTTTGTCCTGTCGTTGCATTGCGCTCGCTTCTTGAATTGACGAAAAAGGAACGCAATCATGCCACATTGATTAAAAAATTCATCAGCTTGGATTGTATAGATTTTTAATTAACTGACTTAATTAAAAATTTATTATTAAATAATGTCATTATGGCACAAACTGCGTAAAAGAATAGTTAAATGTGAATGATTTAAGACTATTTACCTATTAAATATATATGTACAGTAGATCCAACAGCTAGCAAGAAAGAACATGCACTGTCAGGTTAAATTAACCTTATTCCTCCTTCCATCATCAATATAGCATTAAACACGCAGAATTTGATGAAAAATTGCTGTAGTCTTTTGCTCATTTTATTAGCTCGTTAAGTTGCTATAAAGTTTGTTTACACATTTATTTTTCCTGCAAATTTATCGTTGTTACCATGGTTATCAATGTCTTAGCTAATAACTTGCATTAGCATTTTATCTTAATATTATATCGAATATTGGTATATTATATGTATATTTATTTGAACAAATTCAGACTAACTTTAGTTTTTCCTTAAACCAAATATCTACCAGTAACGAAAAGGTGAGTCTTACAATCATAATAACGGAAAACAGGTACTTTAGAATGATTATTTAATTGAAAAGTTTGTCGAGAATTATAATTTAATGGATCACATTAGTGGTTCAAGTTTTGGATATTCTAGCAACTCTGGTTCAAAGCAAATCTGGTTCAAAGCATTGAACAATTCAACAAGTAATTATCACGCTTCAACGATTAATATTCAAGCAGTATTGCCTAGCTAGATTGGTAGAATTGTTCCCTAATGATGCTATGTCAGGTTTTTATTGAATTGCTTGATGACTAGGGTGGCCCAAAAAGTTAATATTTATTCCATACCTCTGAGCGTCCAACCTAATACAGTTGATATTGGCAAACTGTCCATATTTAAATTCCTTAGACAGTGCTCAACATCTTGAAAAGTTTAAAAACTCCGTTATTTTTGTAAAAAGGAATGCAATTTATATAATGGTTCTTTTCTAAATGGCGGTTTTTAGAAAAAAGTGTAAATAATATTATTAAAAAGTTTCAAGATAAAGTCAGTTAATAATATATTGTTGGGGTCTACAAATCTTTTCTCGATAATATTTTGTTGATTACTAGTCAAAAAACTCCGGAATCCATAAGAATGTGTTCACTAGTAAAGTGATGCTGATGGATCGAATGTCGCTTTTAGGTAATTATTGTTAGATTTGGTTCGTGACAGCGGAAAGGCAGGTTTTTTATTGAAATTCTAGATGAGTATCAAATTATGCTGAAAAATCAAATTTCGGCAGTCTTATAATTGTTAGACTCGTTACAAAATGCTAACGCATACTTCTTTATAACGCAGCGGGTGATTACACCTTTAGAGGTGAAATACATCTTACACTTTTGTAATTGTGATTTACGCTTTTGTGTTTGCTACTTTTAAAGTGGAGTATATCTTTATTTTTTAATTTGTTTTACGTCACTGGAATTGATTTTTACACAGCAAAATGTTTTCCTGCACAAGGGTTATTTTTAAAGATTCCACGTACTTTTAAACTCTGATTGTATCGATTACCTCAAAAGAAAATCATTTACTGAACAATAATTGATTGATGTATCAGAGAACATAAAATATACGCTGACATTCAGGTACATTGTTTTCCTTGTACAGAAAGTCAGCTTTTTATTTTAACGTAGATATTAATAGCAACATATGAATAAAGAACGTCAACATTCTCAATAATTTTGCACCATTCGATGTTAATCTAGAAAATTTAAAATAACGTCACATATTTATTTGATAACTGAGTATACTTTAAAATTTATTGTATTTGAGTACATTTTGTTAATAACAGAAGCTTTTTATAAATATTTATTAAGTAATTACATAAGTATTCCCAACGGGTTGAACCCCAAAATATTGTTTTAATAACAATTAAATTGAATCTGTATGATTGCCACACATTTTTATTATAATGAGCTTAGTATAGAAAAATTGTTCTAATACAGTTTGATACTATTGTTATTACATAGCTAGATGACAAGGTTAGATCACTAAATAAGAGAGCATGTCGTAGTGAAATTTCTTGGAGTTTTAACCGTTAAGAAAATTGTTAAACTTCAGTGACACATATTAACAAATATGTAATGCGCATTTAAATGAGTTTTGACTATATTTTTGAGATTTTAATCAATAAAGTATAAAAACATTTCAATAAGAACGTTTCTAAATAACAAATAAATATAATAATAAAATATCTAAAACTTCAAAAACCGTTGCGAATACGTACTACATATATCTTTAAGATGAGGCGACTCCTGTAACGGTATGACCACAAATCACGTGATTAAACATGTTTGACATTTCACGATTTTCATAATATTAAGATGGTTACCAGAATAATTAGATCTCTTTTGTAATATACTGATAATACTGAACATCCTGTCACTCCGGAAGCAAAGGCAAAGTTCCTTTAGTAAATAAAAATAGTAAATTAAATGCTATAAATATATTCCTATTAAACCCCAATTTAAGAACACATCCATACATATTCATACCTTTTCCATTTCAATAAAAGATTGGTAATAAATAGGGTTTTAAACATGAAATTTGAATGTAAGCCAAGGATGTTATTATTTTTTACCACTGAAACTACTATCCAAAAAGAAAATTTATAATCAAAAACTATAACCGCAACTTAATCCCCTCAATAGCACACCAAGTCACACGCTAGAGTAAATAATTATGAACTATACCAAAAAAAAGTAACACCATTGAAAATGCTGTCCAATACCCGTTCTATTACTATCATTGACAAACTGAAAAATCATAGCATAGCTGTACACAAGAGAACTTTGTTAATAACTACAGTAAGACTCCTAGTTTAGGATGAATTCGCATTAAAATTAAATAATAAGAAAATTTGTCTGGTTTTTCTCGAACAAGTTTATAAAACAACTTTAAGTATAATAAAGTTTTGGACAATAATAAAATAAGATCGGCCAATGCAAGCGCCAAAAATTAAAGCAATCAAACATCGTTATTAAACAAATTAATAGATTTTCTGTAAAAATAATTATTTTGATCAATGTAATTTATTTAAAATTTTTATTTACGTCCTTTAAAAAAATTTTAGGGCAATTATGAATATTTAAATAATACACAGCTGGAGAATCATTTAGTTGGAAATATATCAAAGACACTTGTGATATTAATCCACATCATTGATTTTTTTTAAATCAGTTGTTCTTGAATCATCATTAGTTTGGACTATTAATGTAAATAAAAAAGGACACGTCGTTGGGAAACATAATATAGCATGTAAATCAGCTTACTCTCGTGAACCATACGCAACCACACTTGTCCAGTCATTGGACAATATGGCGGAAATTGATTTGATGTCCGGTTCCGCTCAGCGCTTCAGTATTTATGTAATCAAATCCTTCATTACACAACTTGCAGTTTGTAAACACTTGCAGTATGTCTCTTTATTCAGTGAAGGTGGTTTCATGTTTTACGTTCGCAACCGCTCTGTAAATGCAATTATGTCAGATTTGTGTCATTCGGTTTTCTAGAATATAAACAATATTTTAGACAGAAACTACTTCAAAAAAGAGCTATTTGTTAATGCTTACTAACACCTTAAAAGTGATTCAAAGGTGAGGTTTGAGCCAAATTGAATAAAATAAAAACTCAAAGTATTCAAATACACACAAAACTTATTAAAAACACTCAATTCGTCTTCGACACTCTGGGAGTGGATTCATATCCTGAATGCAATACGAAGGTCTGGGTTAGCTCTTTGTCTTTACGTAAAGCCACAAATAATGATTTTATACTTCTTTTTTGGTATTTAATCAGAGATTTTACAAAATCTCTAATAAATTTATAACATTTTAGTAAACAATGCTACCATTCAGCATTTCCAATCTTGGAGTTATTTATTAAATAAATAAACATTCATAGAGTATCGCAGTTTGATGTTGATGGAGTATTTCATCATCGAGGAATATATTTAGTATTGTTGAGGGTCAAGAGAAACCATTATATGGCGCCTGTCACGTGTATAATGGCCGTTGTCATGGTTACGGACATATAATGATGTAGTGCAGTCATCCCATGACATTCGAGAGCAGCCGCTAGTAGAAAATATATTTTCACGATTTAAAATTGTAAATAGTTGATATAAATGACTTGAATATTTTGAAGAATATCATGCGATATTGATAAGGTGAGGCATTCATAAATGTTTATTGCCAATACTATTTTACTTTTATTCAATGTGACTTACCATATCACAAAACATAAACTTTTGTTAAGGTTTCAGGTTATAACCTTGCAGTAAGAAGTGGATAAAAGTGGAAAGATTCATTAAAGTTCTTTACTTATAGAATTTTTGTTTATTTTAAAAACCATTTAAGCATAATATACTCATTATATTACGTTATAGACCAAGATAATAAAGCACTCTTAGAAAATATAACCCTAAACATTTGAATATATATTTGATAAAGTTCTAATAGAACAAATTAAAACCGTATTTTAAAATACATTATGAAAGCCTACACACACCTATTGCAATGCAAGGTATACAAAGTATGAAGAAAACTCATAAAAGCTAGTAACAGAAGATGTATATATTCAAAAAACTACACTCATGGAAAATAATAAAAATTTAATTGAAATTGTCTTCATTCATGAAAGTCTTCTACACATGTAGCAACGTATTTCCTCTTATTACGATAAGAAAACAGTTGCAACTGTTTAAGGGCCAAAACACCCTAATTTCTTTTCTATTTCATACTATTTTATGCTGTTTTCTACACGTAATCCTGGTGACAATTTTTTTAATAACTATTTTTTTATTCATTCTAACTAACTCAAATTACTTTACCACCATAGCGTATTTAAAATGAAATTCTTAAAGTTATTAGAAAACTGGTCACATAGAATGATATAACTGGATGAAGCTTAAATTTGAAATCTAATTCAAGGAGAATTACCATAAAGACAGTTGAATCATAAGATTACAATTAGGAGAACTGTATATTCTTCCAGACAGGTGGGGACCGTAGGAGACGTGGCCTGGGTATTAAGAGAAGAGTTTCTAGTAAAATATGAAAGTCTTTAAGAATACAAATACCATGGTGGAAGGTATCTGAACCTAGTATTACCAGAAGACACCGTGTAAAAATATTTACTCACCAACAATTTCACTGTAGCCTAGACGACTCAATCTTATTTAGAAATGAATCTCACGTTAAGCTAATAACCTCAGTTCATTTGGGAACATGAGGAGACAATTGTACCCAGGCCTGTATATCAGACAGAGAGCATTTAGGTCGAGATTCAATAATGTTTTGCGGAGGAATAAATTACATTCTTCACACAATGATAGGTGTGCTTGCTTCAGGACTACCAGCTAAAGGTATGTACAGGAATTTAAAGAAGAGCATAGAATGCCATTTACTCCCTTATTAGTCCCAACTTTGTGTTTGCAGAACAACGCTTGTCCATAAAAGCTAGAAATGTGACAGATTAATTAGAAGAATATAGATTTGGTTGCATGAACTTACTTGAGAGGAGTTCAGACCTAAATCACATCGAAACAACTGGGACCAAGTGAAGAAACTTGTTTTAAAACGATATTATCTATCAGAAATCCTAGCAAAGATGTAAAATCCTATGGAAGACGAGTGGGAAAATCTACCTCAATAAGAGATATGAATATAATTTTCGGAGTGCAGAGGCAAATGAAGGCGTATTTATGGAAATAATAATGAATACTAAAATCCGGAAAGAGATTTTATTATTTTATATTTGCATGAAAACCTTTAACGCTTTATTTTGTTGTAATTTGTAATTCAATGATTGCAATATAATAATAGTTGCAATAGGAAGTTGCTGAGACATTATGTATTATGTTTCCACGTTTTAAAATACGGATTTTGAACAACAGAAGTGGTTTGTGAATTTATCCTAAGAGTTTGAGTTTAAAAAATGATAGTTCTCACAATAAGGCAAAATTATTGGGTCTCGTTACCTTATATCATTGGCGACAGTAAACCATGCCTGGTAAAACCAATACTGTGTACACACAGTCTGGTAATCTTGCTTCAATTACTAATAAAGTGAACGCTTTTTATGACGTTTAAAAAGCATTTATTATATAAGTTTGGAGGCATTGGGTAGCTTTTCGATCTTAGGGTTAAACGGTATTATCTCAACGTTTTCGAGATAAAGATATACCCATCCATACGATAATATTGGAAGAAGGGATCGCTATTCACCAAGTAACTTGTTATAATATTTGTTAACCTTGAAATTTGTTTCAACTCTGACGCGGATCAGATGAAAGTTTGAACGTGACATTTTTCTTGATCGAATAAAGAATCATATCAATAGGGAAAGCTTAGCAACCTGTTTCTTTCTACACAATCATGTTGTAGGCCTATGTGACTTAAAACATAAGGCATCTAGATTATAGGCTCAATGAGGAAGGCCGAAGAGGCGTTTTTTCTACGAACTTTAACTCCTCCAAATTTTGATGTTATCAGTGTCGCAAAACACACATACATCAAATTTCTAGGCCATTACAATAGTTCTCTGTTTCTGCAGTGTTGAGAACAGAATGGAGTGGGCCTTTGTTGACTGTGGTACTTAACCAATTATGTTAACCTCATTGACAATGTAAATCTCATGTGGATAATAAAATGATGTGGGAGACTCTAAATGTTGTAAACACCGTCATTCAGGTACTGTTGAATCTACCTCACATTCTAGACACTTAGTGGAATCGCTATTATATTTCTCAGTCTAGTCTGACCTCTAAGTCAGTTTTATAAACGTCAGTAAGAAGAAACACTATAGCTGCAGGTGTTGCACGGAATCATGAAGTCTGGCCAACCCCTCCGACTGTAAAAATAGGCTCATATTTTGGTACCAGCTTTTGGGTGGTTGATATGGGTATATATGATTTTGAATCGGATGAAGATTTAACTTGAAGATTTGCAGATTTTTTATGATTTTAATGTGAGTAGAAAAAAAATTCTTGAAATTTAAATGAAATGATTATGTTAATGAAATTAAATACAAAGAAAAACTAAAATCATAGGTGCTTCTCGAACGAATTATTTAATACAAGCTGATGATAATAAGAAATATATGCTGACTGGTTGATTCTCATTGAATTAATTCCTGATGGTGAAGAACGCACTGTCATTTCTGAAACGAAAAAATGTGATTTACACTGTTATCACTATAAGAAATTGAACACGCATTTAGACATTTCTTTCTATAATAATTGCTGCATACTACTATACTACTACTTTCTTAATATAATTATGTACTATTAATCTATTAAAACATTTTTTGTTATCTGAGTCTGGATAAAAATTTAACATTTCTATCCAGACTGGTTTGATATTGAAATACTGGTTTCATAAATACGCACACCAAGTATCATAAACCATACAGAAACACACACTCCTGAATTACAGGCGTATTCATATTCGCCTGTAATTCAGTTGTCAGTACTGTAGTCTTTGCAGACCTATATCCATAAAATAATATTTGGAATTGACGAGTAAAAGTGTTACAATTAGTTTCACACATGTGGCTTTGAATAAACCTCACCCACTTGTTCTATTCACTCTGCGATGAACCTAAAAAGGTGATTCTATAGAAAACATTGAAATGGTTCAAATCTGCTTCATTCTTTTCGTTCTCTGAACGTCGAGAGGCATTTGTAAACATATTCGAAAACATTGATCCAGAGTTCGATAATATGATTACAATGAAACATCATTATTTTATTTACCCTCATATCCTTTGTTCAGTACTCATCTAGTTTATAAGAGTAAATTATTTAGTTTACTTGGGTATTTCATTAAGAGGGAAAATACTCGTCTGTGTGAACATCTTTACATGTTAAAGAAAAATACTTCTCAGGGTTATACTGTTTATAATTATTTGATACTCTAAAGTACTGTATACAACTTCACCATTTATCTTTTTAAGTAAAAAGTCCTATAAAGTAGAGTTCTACCTTGTTTAATAATAACAAGAATGTATGTCTGTCTGTTTTGTTTTTTAGAAAACAATTACATCTTTGAACGAGATATAGCTATATCATTGGAGACTTAAACACCTCTTAAGTAGGGCCAGTTCTATAAGCATACAAAAAGAACATTTCAGGTTTCAAAATGGTGTCAATACTAAACCTTAAAACTATAAAGACAAGACATTTTCTAAGAAATCTTTTGGATGAATTGCATGTTGTTTTCAGAATCTTTAATTAAATTATATTTCATTTTATTTGTATTCAAATACCACATAGAAAACATAGAATTAGTTAGTGAAAAGTATTTCATATATATGTTTCTTTTTATTATATATTACTTTAAATTAGTTCATTAAAAAAATGCAAATTAAGATAAATTAGTGTTAACTTTAATTACATGAAGTAGCTGACATTACAAGCTAATTTTTGTTGGTTTTGTATATTATATGGGCCAATATAAATTTCTAAAATATACTGTTATACAATTTTATTCACTTATCAATTCTAGGTGAGTTGAGTGGTATTTGGTTATACAAAATAAAAGAAGAAAAAATAAATTTAAAATACAAATTGGGTAAAATAATTTTCAAACAAATGTCATAGTGAGTGTTAAAGTAATTAATGCTGATAACTAGAAACAAATAGGTTATTATTAATCATCAGTTAACAACTTTAATAAATCTATTAGGGTATGGAATGAAGGAGGGCTACGAATAAGTGAGATAGGGCTATACTTCACGTAGCATTTTATACTGTTTTGACGTAACTAATAAAATGGAGAAGTTTGATAAAGTATTACAGGGACAAATTGTCTGTCATATCAGACGAAGGTTTTGATATCTCTCTTTATAAAAAAGGTTGTCCTACTCTGATTAAAATATTTGTTAGAAACCACTGTATTCAATGAAATGGTATGTAAATAACTAAAAGTATTTAATATAATTATTTAAATTTTTTTTAACAAATTTACAAAAATAAAATCAGTAACTGTCTTGTCCTGTTTATCGTAACATGAGTCAACACTAACGCAAATTCTAAAAACAGTTACCTGTTTTAATGTAGCAGGTGTTCAAACTGTTCACCTTCAACTGTTTGACAGTGTGCTAGACGTGTGTAAAAACTTGAGACATGATAGGGGTTTGTATTTGAAAATGTTTAGTTGCCCCCTTTACTCAATTGTAAATTTGTCATAAAATCTGTTAAAATAAACGTAGAAACCTCTAGTTTGCATTATTGGATTTCTTTTTTTATTCCCTTTAAAATGATGGGTCTCATGATAGGGGTTTGTATTTCAAAATGTTTACTTGCTCCCCTTTACCCCCCTTTAGAAAAGGGGGGAAAAATTTTCAACAACTTGAAAAATTAAAAAAATATGTTATAATAGGTAGGGTCACGGTTTCACATAGATATCTCGGGCTGTTTAAATTATATCCAGGTGTGCCAGGACATAAAACTCACTCTGTACATTCTTACCTCTGGGATCGACCTTTAGAAGGCTTCAAAGTCCAGCCATGAAGTCCTTCAGGGTATTGGAAATTCTCGCTTCTGATAGATGAATTGAAGATCCCGACCAATTAAAATTTCCAGACAATGCTGTAGCCCGGTCATAAAATATTCACACTTTTGCAGCTTTAGGTAGGCCTAATTTAGACATTCTTAATCTTCGTTAGCTCTTGACTACGTAAACGTCTTTCCCTCCCACTAATTAAATCTTCCAGGCTTCTACTCCAGTTTCTTGGATCTTCAAGCCATTTAGTTGGTTCACTTTGTTGCTTGATGTCTTGAACTCGTAGTGTTTTTGGAACTCTTGGATAAGAAAAAGAACATTATGTAAACAAAATTTTCAACAACTTGAAAAATTAAAAAAATATGTTATAATAGGTAGGGTCAGGGTTTCACATAGATATCTCGGGCCGTTTAAATTATATCCAGGTGTGCCAGGACATAAAACTCACTCTGTATAAAGTTTAATATCTACGATAGTCTATAGGATGTTCCAGAGTTCGGGAAATTCATGGTATGAAATTAATTCGAGACAGCGAACATCAAGAAGTAACCATCCCAACAATTCATAATTTCTCAGAATTTATAGACTGGAATTATGGTAGGATTTCATATACAATGAAAAACTCGTAGGACAATGTGTCATTCTGTTATACAATAGTTACAGACTGATTGAAAATATTGATTTCCATGTTCATCTTTTGCATATTTAAATAATTTAATATCTAACCTAAATTCTACTAAGAGGTTTTAAGGCACAGTTACTGTGATATATGTTTTAAATACAAATTAACACATATTTGACAACGTGTGGTTATACACGATAATAGAACAATATTTAGCGTACGAAAATTTAAAAGTAACTCTACAAAAGTTGCTTCTCATTACGTATAGAGAGCTCTCTTTTAAAAATAACGCAGTCATACATTTACCACCGTTAGATCTATAACTTTAAATATTAGAAAATTTTATTTCCAACAATTATTATGTTATTTTATTTAACACTTTAAAATTATTTTTGTATTAATTATAATTTATTTAATTTTAGAAAATTTTGTTTAACATAGAAACTTACAAAAGTAATATTACACTATTAGACAACAATCTTAATAAAATCCCATAATTTTATAACTATAATTATACAATTTTAATTGTAAATATATTTATTTAAACACCTTCAGCTGTAATAATACATTTGTATATACTCTATAACTATTTACATGAGCTGGTCACTTTCACCCAATCTGAGGCGAGTACTGGGCATAGCTGTGACAAAGTATTTTACTGTTCAGTGGGTCGAGAGTTACAGACTTCCCCTGGCTTCACTATGATCATTTCCTTATTTATTGCGGTATATTTTACAGTGCAATTCCTACAAACAACATTTAAAAAAATGTTTATAACTATAATTAATTTTATGATCTTCTGTAACCCTTATTTTATGAATTTGTATTTATATATAAAATATGTATGTATATATATATATATATATATATATATATATATATATATCAATTATATTTATAACATTTTATATCACATAAATAAATATATATTAATTTTAAAAGCAGTAAAAAATATTTGTTTTGTTTTAAAAATTGGCTATAATTTTTAAAACAACATCCTATTTAAAACTATTTTTTTAAAGTAAGCGAAAACAATAGGTGTAAATTTATAAAGAAAAATATGAAAATGATAAAATTTAGGGAAATTAAGAGTAAATAAAGCTGAAAGAATGAAAGAAAAAGAAAAAGTTATGTAATGCTAGTTAAATAAACATTTATAATAATTTACTACACATAAAAGAGTATTTAATGAATTAAAAAATACATTGCATTAAACACTGTTTGGATTGCATTAAATTACAATTACGGTTTATAATTAATGATATATAATGTAATGTTTATTATAACACTTTAATTATTTAATTTACTAAATTAATTTTTCAGATGTATTTTATTTAAAGTGCTCCCGTTGCTTTTGCATATTAATGTTATTTTACATTTTAGGATAGGAAATGTACTTAAATTGCTTTGTTGATATTGAGACATATTAGTATTTAAATAATTTAGATATTTAAAACGTGGCATAATTATGCCTATATTTTGTTTTGATGATGATATTTGTTTATGAATTATAAAACGAATCCAGTTAATTAAGAAAAGCGTTTTTACCTTTTAGCTGCTATTTAAATTATTAGAATACTGAAGTTTGTCTATTCTCGTTTTCAGGTAGGGTATAACTGTAATTGTGAAGTTATTTCTTCAGTAAAATACGAACATATGATGCGGCTGTTTATATTAATCGGCTGACAATCGTGAAATAACAATCTTCATACATTTTTAACTTGCCGTTCTCCACTCTATTTGGCGCAAAGTCTATCACTTACACCTTACTTTGGACAGTCTTCTTCAAGAAGACAAGATGTGCGTGGAACCGACAGGCGGTAATTGGATGTTCGCTATTTTAACCACTCCATCACCGTTTTTATTGAGATATAAGTTGGTCATTACCAGAGCACTTTCTACGTCTGTTGGAAATTTACAATGGAGAGAAAAGGGTTTTTAACTTCAAATATTTACTTTATGAAAGTTATGGAATTACAAAAATATTATTTGTTGTTTTTAATCAAGTACTATAAGGTTTTCAATATTGTAGAAACTTTCGGTAAAATACATGAAATTGTTAAATAAAGTCGCTAATACTTTTCCTTCTAATAAGTATTTTTTACTTGCTAACCTATTTTAGCTCTATTTTTAGAAAGGACAATTAAATTTATTCTTCCAATTTTAATCATGCTGCATTGATAAAGGTCGCTTTTCATGTATAGATGGTGTGTACCAGAATAAAAATAACAATCATTAAACAATAGTATAAATATTTCAAAACTGCTAAAGATATCCTGGTGGTTGAGATAACCCTTCTTTGATCTATATTCGTTGTTTCTCAATAATCAAATAAATTATTATTACATTAGTCACAAAAAAAATAAATAAATCTGATGGATAAACATCAATCGCTAATGTGCTGCTAAGCGCTAATATTTTACATGTGAGAATAAAATGACTCCCGATTCCAGGAGTCAAGTCTGTGAGAGCGTCAGATTTTAGTTCTTACATTAAGAGGAAGGTACCCTCCACTGAACTCATCATTCACATGGCAGACTCAAATGTGATGTTGGAAATATAATTAGCTTAAACAATAAATACTCCTTCGGATGCAAAACATGATATAAGTGTCAGGTTTAACTATGATAGTATTAACCATGATATATGCATTATTCCGTTTAGAAATGTCATATGATTCTATCACATTACATCATAAGTGCTTTTACTGAGTAGTATAAGAACTTCGATTTTGGAAAATTCCATACAAAGCCGCGGATAACATATAGTAACATAAAAATAGGTAAAATATTAAAATTGAATCAAAAACAGAATAGGTGGATAGATATCACAAATATCTATCTATATGTAATCCTAGTAATATTAAAATGGTACATATTGATATGACGCCATCATTTCGCAACCTACAGGTTTGGTCATTTGTGTTAATTATTGCAGAATTGCTTTCTGCTTACAAGAAATCCTAAAATGTATAAAACCAAAATATTGACCACTACTTTACGTGGAAAATCTTTTGGTTACTTTAATTTGTTCACAAAGAAACCTAAAAAACTTCTATTCCATGATGACAGTCTTTTGTAAATTTAAGTAATTTGTTGTAAAATAAATTTGATTTAGATACCTGATATTTAGCTTTTGTTTTTCATCAAACGCTATTATGGATAAAACGAATTTAAAACCAAATCAATAAGTACGGAATTTATAGTTATGTACCCTTTTGAGAAAATCGAAAAGATATTATTAAGTGAAACCTTGTTGATGAAAAATCTTACAAACTAGTAAAATATCAGATTTTCTTATCTCAAAAGCAAGATGTGCAAAACCTCGTATTAAAATACAATTTTATAAAGAAATTATAATTGTACCGTATTTGTATAGGTGTAGTAAAAATACATCCTATAATATTGGATACGCGCATTCAAACTAGATAAAAATCACGGTAAAGTGTGGTCATTATAAGTTGATTTGTCTATATAAAAGGGTTCAGTTTAAATTGGGTGATAAACAAACTTTATGTTGAACTTCTTCCAATTATCGTCGGCTTTAAATTCCATCCTATAAACTGTCGACAACATAACAATAAATTAATTTTAATCTATTTAAAATAAAATTTACTCTATAGGCTGCTTCGTTGTTTTAGGTATCTAAATTTCTGTAACAGAATGCACTTTTTATCTAATTGCTCAACTTTTGACTAATATTGTACAAAAATGATAGGCTCTTATAAAAGGTGTAAATTAAGTCCTGATAGGCCTGGATATATTCCAAACGGATTGGGATATCGATGTAAAATCTTCAAAATACCTATTAAAATAATTGTTTGGACTTTTTGAGGGATACAAGTATTTTCCTGCCATTGTTATCAAAGGGTTAGAGGGGTTCACTTTACATTTTCAAATTGCAACCCCTAGCTTGTGACATGTCATTTTAAAGATCTATTCAATGGAAATATGATGAAATGAACAAATCATCTCGAAGCCGATCCTAGCAAAAGTTATAGTAATGGTAAAATAATAATCCCATACATTGAAATTCCACCTAGAGAAAGACACCTCTCAACAAAATTATGCACACCAGAAACATTAGATACTCCGTTAAGGGATAAGCTGGGCCCTCATTCTCACTAAAAGATATCACGCATGCATTGTGTTGGTATACAAAAAATATTGACATTGTCTTAACAGATTATAATTTTTTTGCGTGTTTTACCCATAAAGTTTTCTAGAATCGGCGTACATGTGTTTTCTTACTGTCATTGTGTTTCTATTGAATAGACATTTAATACGAAACTCACAAGATAGGGATTGCAAATTGAAAATTTAAAGTGTCTCCCTTTTACCCCTCTTTGTAAAGGGGGGGGGGTGAAATGTTTTACCCTAAAACACTTAAAGTAATTTTAATAAGTATGGTGCAGGTTGTATATTGATATCTCAATCCGGTTGGAATACATCCAGGTTTATCTAGACTTAATTTACACCCCTAGATGTAAGGGGTTTCTTGCCCATAAATTTTTCTAGGATCGTTGAAGCGATGTTTTTCTCTGTCATCATGTTACTATTGAATTTAACTTTCAAATTAAATGTCACAAGATAGGGGTGGAAATTTGAAAATTTAAAGTGACGCCCCTTTACGTCAGGGCGGAAATATTTTTCCATCCAGAAAGACCAAAAAGGTATTTTTCTGGATATGGTGAAGATTTTATATCCATACCTCAATCCGGTTGGAATATATCCAGGCATATAAACAACATATTTAATGGAGGCTTATCATTATGCGTTTAGCTCAAGAATAAGTGGCAACTTGAGGTCACATTGAATAGCTTATATGGCAAGATCGCTCTTCGGACCGTCCTCTAGATCATCCTAATTTCTTTGATTTTGATTGTCTGTAAAATTGTAAAACCGTTGAAATTAATATAAAAACGCACAAAACACTAGATGTTTTTGTTGACCTTATTATTGACGGTGGTTAACGATATCTAGTATGATCTCAAGAAATCCTGAACCCATCACCGATTGCTTATACTAACATACAATTCAGCCTTATATGACTCCCTTTATGCTCATGCACTTCCAACTGAGTCCTAAAACTGTAAAAGATCTTTTTTAAATCGATTAATAACTGTGATGGAGTTTAACTCTTGATACTGAAGCAACATATGCTGACACAGAGAGAAGAGCTAGAACGATAACTAGTCAGGTTGTCCTCTAATGCTTCTCTTTTATTATTGTGGTCTTGTTGTAGATGAGAAGGTTCACCATTTTCAATCAACCCACTTGAATCCAAATACCAATTCTAAGAATATATTGATAATCGAATAGGATGTTTAGTTAATATGATAAAATAGAAATTATATGGTCAAATATGAGTTAAATCTCGTGTGATAAATGTAAGGTCAACTATTGTGACAATATTAGCCAACAAATGAGCCTTCGTCGTTGAGTACATAAACCCTGTCCCAGGAGGTTTAACAGTTTTTCAGTGGATTGGTCTATCTTTCATCCAAGATCCAATGATTAATCTCAGTACTCATTAGCCTGTGCGTGGACTTGATAGTGTTGATCCTTAGAGGTTTGTAAGATCAAGTATGTGCTTCTCTATCAGCAACTTCAAATATAGCAAGTCTTCCTAAACTCTTAAACCTCTTACCTATCTGCACCTCCTGGGAGTAGTCCTTATTTAATCATAGAATGTTTGTTCTTCATCATCGAGCTCATCTGCAGCCCCAAAGTAACCTTCTGCAAGATTCTCATCCACAACAATACTAATGCTGCGGCTCCCAATCACAGTCTGGTTACTGCACAGTAACCTTCAACCAACTCTTACCCGACCATCTGTGTGACTTTGGGTGTGAAGAAACTGTGTGCGCTTTTAATCTTAACGTAGTGTGTGTAACGTTTATTTCCTGTGAAAATGTAATAACTTCTCTAATGACAGAAAAAATTAAAAAACATTTCATCACTAATCACGGGATTTAAGTAAAGAATTTAGGCAAATATGTTACCCGGAGCAAGTAAAAATATATGAAGATAAAAATGAGATTTTTACAACTATGTACATAATTTGTGGCTTTAGGGAGAGTAACTTTTAATGATTTATTACTTAAGAAAGTCAAAGTTTCTTAATTTCCCATTCATCTGTAGTCATCTTGTCACGTAAATATGTAAATAAAAAATACAGTATATATATATATATATAAAGGTAAAAAATGTACTTATACGTTCAGCATTAGGAATTAAAATGACATTTTTTATGACTTGGTAACTTTTCAGTTCCAAATATAGTTTCCTTATTATACAAAATTAAAGTTTATTACGAATCATCTGAAAAGTTATTTACGTGGGCTAGGGAAATAATAATTTTCTACAGATATCAGATTATATACCTACGCTGGAAAAAATAACAGTGAATTATTGTTCTATTAATAATCTTCTTACCAGCGATCTCGGAGCCAGATATTAAATAAGGCAATGGCAATTTTAGATTTGATAAATGTAGTTAAAGCTTTAGAGAGTTTGCTTCATCAATTTAAATTGTAAAAAACCATAACTAACGGTATGTTTGCCTATTTTGGGTACATTGGTGTATTTTAATGAATTGAAAACCATTAAAACAAAATATTTTTGTGTAGAATGTGTAGTTTATATTATTTATTAGTACTATTATCATATTATATTATTTTTAATATATGTTCTTCAAATTTCCGGAGGAATCTTTTAAATATCGTGATAACGATGAAGCATTAGATTATAAGCGAGTTGATTAAAACTTAGAGCAAAGAGAATAAGAACGTGACACATATATTATGAAATATTGTTAGCTTCTTTAACGCTCAGTCAGTTTAATTTATTGGTTGTTGTAAATTATAATGTTATGAGTTTGACTTGTACTTTCACCCAATCCCAATTCTTCTGGGCAAATACATGATTTATTTTCTATCTCTTGTAAGATATCTAAAACTGTTTGGGCCACAGGTGTGTTATCACGAAATATTAATAAACCACAAGAATCCTCTTATCTGCGTATACGTTAGGCTCTAATTATAATATTGCTTTGCCCTCTGGTTACTCCATCAAGGAATTTTTCGAAGTTGTCAACAAAATGTCCAGAGCATGTTCAAAGGAAGTCGATCAGTCTACTCGATAAGCAGTTCAGAGATAACCAATTGTCCTTTCCAGTTGGAAGGCACGTCAAGTCTCTTGTTTCTCCAGAGGATTGTCAATAGATTTTAATTTTTATTACTTGACCTTGGGCACAAAATCTAGGAAACTCCACAGCAAATCTTTCAATACCTCCAAGTTCAAGAAAACACGACAGTGGCTAGATTACAGAAATTTGGCAGCAATTTCCTTTCTTACTTAGACATAGTTGTAGCTGGTTCACCCTAAATTAAACAAAAAAAAAAACTTTACGAGCATGGGTTGGCTGGCGAATTACTCCTTGTCTACTTGCTTGGGATTCTCACCCCCTATATCATGTTCCTACTTTGTTATAACAGAAGTTCATTTCAGCATTATACTTACTTTCTTTTTATTTTATGGGCTTGAAAAGATCGTACCCTAACAGACCCTTATATTAAATCTTTTGCTTTTGAAAATTGAACCTTTTTACAGAAAGAAGTGAATTAAAATACGCATTAAAGTAGAAAATTGGTACAATTATTTAAACCAAATTTTTATATAAATGAGGATATAGTATACACTCGCACACATAACAGTTAATATGAACTATTAATTGGATGTAATTAGAGAAATTTTAACGGTTAACACCCAATAAACTGGTGTCTGTGTCAGCACCATGTTGTGTCTTTGCGGGAAGACTGTTGTCCTTTGTGAGGTTAAGTGTGGTGAGACAACCATCGCAATAACCTGACACGTGTAGCCTCTGTGCATATTTAATTACACTGTTACTTGGCTGTGATCGTTGCTTGGTCTTTCATTAAAACACTGGATTTGTAGAACTTGAATATGAATTTATTCGCTGTAGGCTACAATTATATTAAATGTTTTGGCTGAAACTTCCAACATAAGCAGTGGTACCTTTAAGAAGTATCAAAATAACAAATCGAATTTCTCTTTTTTATTTATATTTTTAGATGCGTAATAATTTATATTATAATGATTTTAAAATTTACGATGTTTGTAACTTATTGAAAAGCTATTTCACTTGGTAAATTACAATGTTATAATAGCTTGGATTCCAGCCTTTAATGAAGTTTATGAAAATTAATTACTGAGCATTAGCGAAGACTATCATTGGTTGGGCTGAAGAATTTTAATATTATATCCGGTTGTATCAACATCCTGAGAACGATCTTACTTATAGACTTCAAATATTGCACGAAACTAAGTTTTCTATAAGAAGCATCTTGTTTTTATGATGGGGAGCGGTTAATAGTCGGAGCTATTTTACTTAGGAATTTGTAAATTCCTGATACCACACAACCAGGTTTTGACAGGTTGTAAATATAGAAAAAGCCAGAAAATCCCCCTTACAAGTTACAGGCTATAATTATAAATACCCAAAGAATTTACCAAAATATTAATGTTTAATTTAATCAACGTTTAATTTGTTACAATAATGTTTTTATTTAATTGAATACTCTTTATTTGAAGTATGTTGTCATCTGTTTCGTTCGTTCTTTAGGTTTCTATTAACTCATGTTTTGCCAACTTATTACAAATTAAAAATTGTTATACTTTGTTCGACTTTCACTTAGTAATAAAATTTAAAATTTAGTCCAGTTTTACAAATTATAAGCGATTTGTAAAACTAAAATAATTGTTAAAACCTCATAAAATTAACCCACTCACAGATATAATGGTTAACCCACGCAAAAAATTCTAAATAGTTATAAAAAGTAGTTAGTTATATTTTTTTTACTTTTAGTAATTGCATAACAAACCATATTTTAACTATCCAAAATCCATCAACTATATTAATATGTAATTTAATTAAAGTTTAATTTTTATTTTATTTAATTAATTACTCTTATATTTCAAGTATATTATGATATGTTTCCTTCGTTCTCTAGGTTCTATTTTACTTATGTTCCATATATAAAAATTAAATAATCATTATACTTAATAGACTTTCTAAATAATTTGTTTCTGATTGCAGAAAAACAATTTTACATTTTAACCAGTTTAAAAAATTATAGCCATTTTACCAAACTAAAAAATTGCTACCATCACTTAAACGCAATGGACTCACAAATATAAGAGTTTAGAAGGTAATATCATTATTGATAGTTATAACAAAATAGTTAGTTATATTTTTTTATTTTTAAGAATTGCATTGCGAAGGGTACCGCAATAAAAAAAGTAATGGCCTGTATGGAGACAGAGGAAATCCGTAATATTATACCCACTGAACAGTAAAACGCTGTGCCAAAGCTATACCTAGTATTCCCTCCAGATTTGGTCAAAGTGACTAGCCCATATTTATAATTTGATTTTCAATGCTGTAAGTGTTTAAAATCACAGATAAATGTAATATTAATACTGAAACTTTAAATTTTAAAGATTATCTAAATATATTAATCAATACTTAAAATTAACTCTAAACGTATCTAAATAATATCATTAACGAAGAAATTAAAAATATACTCAGATATTGAAAATTAGTTCTGAAGCACAAATTACTAGTACAAAACTAGTTAACTCTTTCCTCATTATAGATAATATTAATATTATCTATCGTATTGTAGTAAGTATTATACTAAGCCATAATATTATAGTTATTAAGGTAGTGAATGTATAAGTGCTTCTATATACGTAATAACAAGCTATCTTTTGTGAAGTTGTTTGTGAATTTCCCTAGTAGTTATCGCTTATGTACAGAGATTTTGTTTATGACGTAGTGTTGTTATTTTTTAAATATTGCTAATAACCAAATGTTGTGAAATGCTTTATTTAATAACAAATAAAACACCCGTCACATTATAGCTGTGTGGTTAAAAACTCTATGTACATATGAAAGGATTATAAATAGTTGAAAATAATTATACACCGTTCTAAGATGTTTTCTATTCCATAGAAAACTCGCGAACTCTGGGAAGTCTTGGTTTGTGGGAGATCTTTACACCTACTGACCTCTGAACTCTGACAAAATCTCGCGTTATATGAAGGATCATGTCACTCCATTAGATATGGCTGAGCGTTATCGAACATTTTTACATTGGTCTTATGGGTAACCATGGTAGCAGTGAGAAATTCACAGAATGAATAAATTTGTAAAGAAACTGAATGCATCATGCGACTCTTATAGTAAGTGCAATTGATCGTACATACATATAGCCTAATGAAATGAGCTACAGATTTGAAATTTTGCATGCAACCTCTGAGTGATCAATAATTATTGTTGTTAAAATAATTTTAACATTAATATTGTGAGTTATACCTAAAAATGAACATGAAATGGCAAAATATACTTTAGTTATTCTAATATTTGTTACAAATATTTGCTGGTCCTATATTAGTTTAATCCATATCGTTAACCTATTTTTCAAATTAAAATTATTATGTATAGTTAGTAGGCAGTTTAGTTTTAAAATTGTATATTACAAAGCACTAAATTGTTACAAACAAGGCTCACTCATAGTGGGACACAGTGTTGTAACAACATCCTTACTCGTCTAGTTACTACGGTGTTACTGTAACAAGCGTTATATCCTCTTAACAAGGACATTTGTGATTATCCCCTCTTGTTACTGCCTTGTAGACTTATCTGCTAATGATCTTTACTAATCTTATTGAGCGATACTTCTGAGTACATGGTTCCCAGGTAATTGTAATGGCAATCTCAGACAAGATGTATGGATAGCTTAATTGGCTGAAATTCTTGGAAGGCTGTAGCACGAATCATAGCATCCTAAGGTTACCGGGGCTTTTAGCCCCTAGAGAATTTTTCTTTTAATTTGCCGACTCCTTGTTCTGATAGGGAGGGTTTAGCACTGTCCTGGGTACACGCAGAATCTCACTTAAGAGAAAGTGTACTTCTCTTGATAAAATACTTTGAATCACACACTTCAACCATCTGTAAATCTACGCCCTATACTTATACTCGGATAAAAATCAATTGTATTATCTTTCAAATTTTAATATTTCTGACCACAATGATTTATATATTATTTACTAATAACATGTACAATCCATGTTTATTAATATAAACATCTATTAAAGCTCAAGTTGATTGAAAACGGATATTCTTAGTAATGTTTATTCATGCCCAGTTATAAATTTTGTTGATTAGGAGTGGAAAATAAAATGTACTTTAGGAAATTTTCTTATGGAAATATAAACTCAGAAGATCATAAAAATAAGTTTTTTCTAATTGCATTATCCAAGAAAATATTTTATTTATTAGTCAACACTTGGGAGCTTTGGGAGCTCGACATCCCAATCTGTAAGTTGATGTCGAAAGCAAAAGCTTCCAGTTTTAATACCGAATACAAAAAAGCTAGCCTCTCACTTTATCTATGGCATTAACCCTTATTTTGGACAATCTGCAGTTTTGTAAAGTGAAATAATAAACAAAAAGTCATGAGATAAAAATAAATGTTCTTAAAAATAATCTAACCTACCTGTTTTGACAACGCGATATAAAAACAACTCAGATCAATCGAATTTGAAATCAATTTATTAAATACTATTGAATAATATAAAAATATAATCTTATATCAATATTAACTCTGCCAAACGACATAATATTTACTTCACATTCCATGACATGTAAATATTTAATAAACATTTTGTTTAATTTTTTGTCAAGTACAACATCACAGTTAATTGAAGCGGTTATGGTGTATATGATGAACACAAGGAATCCATATAATTAAACCCCTAAAATCAGTCGACATGTAACTCAAATTTAGTTCCGTTACAATTTCTACACAAATCAATAATAAAGTTATCTTGCCTCTTTACATTCAGTTTATGTTGATTTGAGGAATGGATAATGAGAAATCAATCCAAAAATGTATTTTATTTTTCTTAAACTTATTAACAGAATTACATTAAAAAACTATTTATAAAATTAATGATACCTATGTAAAACTCTAATTTAGGCATAAGCTAAAGATATATCTATAATCTATGGAAAATATTGTTGTCAATACATTTTTATCTTTTAATGACTATAAGTAAGTATTATTAACATTACTTATGTTAAGGTGTTCTAACTCTATTTTATGACAGTTGTAGAGTTTCATTACGTCCCACTTAAGTGCTGTAATAAAGTTTAACGTTAGCGACAGAGAGCTCGTTACTTTTATTTCGTATTAAAGTTAATTTCTTGTATTAATTTAATGACTGTTTTAGGATTTGGTAACACTGAGTTGTCTGTTGCTTGGTTTATACAGATCATTAACACAAGTTATGATTACACCACATCATGTGTCTTATAGCATGCTTCAATACGGTTGCATGCAAACATCTTTAACCTATTTCTCATTTCATCTGTTAATTTGTCTGATAGGCATTCATATTTTTTATTGAGTCATATTTTATATCAGTGTTTAAATAACAAGTGTTCTGGTATGCAGGAAGGGTACTACACAAAAGGAGTGCGCTGAAATCAGATCTATCACTAACTTGCAACTTTGACTTTACTCTATTTTTATTTATTTATACTTTAAGATTGTACTTTACAAATATTGCACATGTTAAAATTTGATGTAGTTGTACTCATCTAGTTACAGATTTATTTACTTTACTAATTTATTGTTGTTATCATGGTTACGTATAAGACTAATGGACAAATATTTTCTAACGCTAGTCTTATATCATTAATTGACGTGCATAATCGTTAAACTCAGTGTTGATATTAAATAAAGAAAAGCTTCGTGTATAATTTCAATTCAGTTTTTTTTGTGAATGTCGTATGGAAAATCAGACAATCAGAAATTAAATTGTTCAACCACCACAAATGGAAAAATCAGCTAAAAGTCGGCCAATAACGATTTAAACTAATCCAAATATTATTTTGATGCTGTTAAATGTCTGTTAGCGTCGTATAAGTATAATAACTGATTACTTAATTTCTTCTGTTAGTATATTTAACATATTTTTAAGGGCAAACAGGAAGAAGGTTGGTACAAAGATAGAGCCATGGGGAACTCTGTAGAGAGTCTATTGCAGGACAACTTGGACTGTACATGGACTTAAATCTCCTAATGCTGGTA
The DNA here is from genome assembly GCF_021130785.1 of Homalodisca vitripennis. Classification (NCBI taxonomy): domain Eukaryota; kingdom Metazoa; phylum Arthropoda; class Insecta; order Hemiptera; family Cicadellidae; genus Homalodisca; species Homalodisca vitripennis. The sequence continues at coordinate 26,084,956 of NC_060214.1, forward strand.
CGCAAAATACTAAAATTAACTTACTATAATACTTTTGTTAAGTTCTCTATTAGAAATAAGTGTTATGTAACCAGTGACCTTATTAGGGTGTAAATATCCTTTTTATAGTGCAAGAGTATCAATTTTAATTATTGTAGATCAAGACTACTTAAAGATTTAATTTCTTTTAAACTGAAATTCATATCCGTTTAAATCAGCAAAGAAAATGTACCATTTAGAGGTTTTGGTTCCTACCACTTGTAAATATATTTCAGTTTTCCTAGATATTAGTAAGTTTAACATTATATTATCATTTATATACTGTAAAGCATTGCAGTCTATAGTTTATTGTTGATTATGTTGGTAACAACTTCATTGCCAATCTGTATTCTGTTATGTGTATTGAGCTGTGTCTGCAGTAATCCAGTTTGATGTGCGGACATAGAAAACAACATACAAAACAATTAAAACTTTAGAAATAAATATGACGAAAGTAAATGTTATTATTGTCAATGAGACAGATTTTCTAAAAACATTTTATCTTCAACTTTATAAACAGACATTCCTGATCGAACTTAATTATAACCGAATATTAGATTCTAACTGAACGGTTTGTGTTTCCTAAATTAAAATTTCATTCTAACTGCCAAGAAGTTTAAATTAGAGATTGAGCTCTACAAACTATAGAGAGACACTATACACTGACTGAAAAATAACGAAATTTATAGACAAAATAGATCTCATTGTAGACCTCGCTGAAAAGGTCCTTTAATGAAAATAAAATCAAATAAATTATAAAAATATAAAATTAAATAAAATATTGAGCGATTGTGCATGTTTAAATTCGAGGCATTTTTTAAAAATATCCGTTTCCAGGTCTCTTTAGAAGTATGGTGCATGGTCGATTAGAAGTCACTAGCCAATCCAAGGATACCTTACATAATGCCTTTGAAGCGGATGATGTCTGTTACAATATCGGGTGTCATGGCTTTCTTTAAAAGTTCGGATGCATGTCTTTTTAATTTATAACTGGACTTTACCCATACAAATGTGTCTAATAACGGCCGTTTAAGGTTTTCATGCAGATTATGGACTTTATATTTTTTCAACAATCTGCATAAAGAGGAAATTCAGCATCCAATGACTCAGGAGTTACATCCTCCGAGGAATTTCACAGAATGTTGTTCCATTTCTGATCTCGTGACAAAGACATCGGGTGACAAAGAAGAAAGAACGGCTAGTGCTGCGATCTACAGGCACCCAGTACCAGTGCTGAAATAAGACCCCCCCTAGTCACCGCTGGTAAACCTGTTATTACATTATAGGCCCAGGTGTAACTAGTAGCGGAGTAACTAGAGTAGTAACACAATATTCTTTGTTAGTTCTTTGCTCTTTGATACTAATATTGTTATGGCTTCATATTAGAGGAAAACGCTATAATACAAGATGACTGTAACGTTCTTCTATATATAATTGTAAATATCCCTAAAAACATCTGGGTAAAACTCCTTTATGTATTTATTGGATATAGGCATGGATATAATATTTTGAAAGAATCTCACATAATATAATGAACACGAATGTCAAATCGCAAAACAGGTGTTTGACAAAACCATAGGTAAGATTGCAAAGCATGATTATAAAAATGCTTAGTCCAATATGCGACATATATTGGAGAAGCACAGAGAAACAAATGACCACAAAAAAGAGCACAAAAGTATTTATACATTAAAACTTAGCCAAACCTTTGTTTAAGAGTAAGGAATAATTCTACTCATTTTATCACAGATAGGGGTAGGATCTCCTCATATCACGCCTTTGTAATCTGCACCACTACCGCCCTTAATTTCCATCTATACTTTACCAGACATGCTGTATTTTGATTTTTTATTGTATAATTTTTTTGTATATAATTTTGTATTATAATATCTTATTTAATTGGGTACAAAACAATTACTACAGTTTAGGTGCTAGTTAAGAAATTCACGAGCAAGTAGTTAAACGTGAAACACTCATTGAGTCATTTCAGTTAGTTGTTTCAAAGTAGACATTCAGTGTTCATCATTATGCTAATGAAAGCTTTGTGACTGTCATGCTAATTTGCATATTCACGCCAACTTCATTAAAACATTTACATATAGACTCCTTATAAATAGGCGTTGTTTAATCAAACAAACTTTCCTATTATTGAAGGTTTGAATTTATTGGAATTTACTACGCGATTTAGATTTTTCGTTATTGTAAAACACGACCAATTATATTTTCGAGTTTTACAAGGTTATAAATTCTTTGTAACTCTGTTCCTTGGCTTTTAAACTGTATAAAGCTACAAATAGTATATACAAAAAAGTAAAAATATGCAATAGTATTTTATATTGTAGCGGTAATAAAGAAGGTATTCGGTATAAAGTAAAACATGAGGGTGGAGTACAAGACAATCTTTTCCCATATAGATCTCAAAGGGATCAAAAAATTAAAAAACGGTTTAAGAAACTAGATTCAGAAATGTGAAAAGAAGATAGAGATCTATTCAACTGGAAAGTGATAATCCGCCGCTATCGGCAAACAACAGTAGAAGTCACAGACTGTACAATAAAGGAAGATATTACTGACTGGCATCTTAAACGATTTAAGATAAAGGATATTTACAGGCCTTCTCCTGATATCCTAGCGGCTGTATGAGATAGGATGATCTTAATTAAATCCTTTCTGGTTGTCTTATAATATGTTTCAAATCGAGAATAAAAAACATTTCATTCACACTTTTTTATTGGTTATTAAAATTAATAACACTTTTTGATGTAGTTAATTAAAATTATTAGGAGCGATTGTTTCCCAAACATATTCTTAAAATAAAGTTAAACTTATATTAAATAATAAAGGAAGCTATAGTATTCATTCAATAAATATTGAAAATAAACCAATAGAACATAAAAAATACAATTTAAATTATACGTTTTGCGAGGTTTTAAATGTAATTGAAATCTTTGCTGTTGAAATCTCTACTTTTATGTAAGTTTAATATTTATAAGCATAATCAATACTTTCCTAAAGTATTATTTTGCGATTTGATGACTTTGAGATTATAAAAATCTAATTCACGTTGATATAAATTAAAATTGTTTAACGCGTTAGAAGTCTTTCTTTAAAATTGATATGATATGTTAAATAGTGACCCTTTTGTATTTACTTATCAAACATTTATAAATATTATTAGTATTATGATCAATCAATACTGACGTTAAATTAAATGCACTATTTCATAATATGGCATTCTTATGGTTTTAAAATTAATTTGAATTGTAGTACAATCTTTATAATAAATATTTTATACACAATATGAGAAAAGGGTAGTTTAATAAAGCAAATAAAACACTTAGTAGATTGTACAACTAGGTTTATATCTAAAATGATTTTATGATGTCATCTCATTATCAAAAAACTTGAGTCATATTGCAGTGCCATAGGGCCGCGCGGTCCAAGACATTGGGTCTGAGTTAGAAATAGCGTAGGTTCAAATCCTGTCTGTGACCGTTGCACAATCGACCTTGTACTGAATCGACTCTCCCCCTTTTCTGTTTGATAAGATCCTCGCACAGGCTAGTGGCCCGTGAGGATAAGCAGAATAAGGCTTAAAGGGGATTAGCCTCTCCTTTCATAAAAAAACATATAATTAATAAGTCTCAGGGTCACCGTAGGGGCTGTCTTGTAAACTGCAGCAATGTACTTTAGAGAGTTTTGGCAAAAAAGCAAAAAAAGCCATTTGATACAAAAATTATAGTATTCAATGGTTTCTGAAAATATCTCATTCTATATATTTAGTTTAGGTTACCGTATAATGGAGATTTATAGGACAATATTATTTTAATATTTTTTTGGCGACAATTATGGAGAAATTACTTTGATCTCTATGACATAATTAGAGATGTCAAAAAATCTGACCTGACGAATTAAAACCTGACCTGATAAACTCAATGAAATCAAACTGATGAACTCGCTTTTGTAACACCTTAACTCCAAAGAATGCAGTATTTATAAATTTAAAATTCAAAAATACTTTACACCAAAATGCTTAATATATATTTACACTATGAAAGTGTATGTATATGAAACATTATATGTAATAAACGTTTTACAAACTAAAAACATCAACAAACAAACGAAACCATTGTTACATACGTTATAGCATTCTTAAAACCTTTAGTTTTTCAGTTGTTTTATGACGGTTAGATAGAAGACGTTCCGTCCGCACTTAAAGGAAGAGCGGAGAGAGAAGTACAAGACACTTATATCGCAACGTCTACCCATCTGCATCGCAAAGGGTTCAACGAAGCACACAAAGATTCAAGAAAATTGATTCTAAATTGCGAAAATAAGATAGAGATCTATTCAACTTGAAAGTGTTTATCCGCCGATATCAGCACACAACCGTAGAAGTCACAGGCTGTACAATAAAGGAAAGTACATTAGCGACTGTGTTCTTAAACTGTTTACCATAAAGGATATTACAGGTCTTCCCTTAATATTCCCGCGAGTACGATTTCTTTTAAGCTCTTCATTTTAAGTGTTTCCCAAACTTTGTACAGTTTCATTATTGGAATTTCCGTAAAATTAATATGAGTAAAATGTGTCCCTACGAATGAAATTAAAATATTGTTGAACCTATATAAAAATACTAATCGAAGCTATTGAATGATTCAATTTATCATTAAATAAACCCACTACACATTTTAATTTTTGTGTTTGGTAAAGTTATACATGTAATTTAAACTAGTTTCTACTAGTAACCCATAAATTTTTAAAAATAATCAGAGTTCAATATTAAAAGCTTATTATTTAATTTTTTCTCAAAGTATTATTTTGCTATATGATGACGCAGATGTTAAAAAGTCTTTTTGACATTGAAAGCAATTAAAATTCAGTTAACGTGATTGAAGTATTTCCTTAATGTATCAACTGCAACTAAAGACAAATTCTTATTTACTTACTCATAAAATCTTGTAAAATATTATTAGTATAGCAATCAATCGATATTAACAAAAACGCAACACTTGAAAATAATAAAAAAATACCGTTTCAGAACATGGTTATTTTTATAGTTTAAAAGTCCATTTTAATCATAATAGACTACTTACTGTATTTATTATTTTAAGATTTATTTTAAAGCCAAAAATTAAAAACAATAATAACTTTATACAGGGAATAATAAAATAGTTCACTTATAATAAAAAAATTAAACGGTAAGTACACTATACTGTTTATGTCTAAAGTAACTTTAAGAGGAAAACTACATCATCGTTAAGGAAACTAGAGAAATATTACACAAATTATTATTATTTTTTAAAGCATTTAAGTCTTAGATATTGTGTATTTAGGCAGTACGGAGAGTATGGTTGAAGTGTTATATGTTTATTAACGAAGTGAATACAGTTTTTTAATATCTTATTTAATTTGTTTTTGTCTACTGATTGCCTAATTACTTGTAAAGGGACACTGTAAACTTCCACTTCATTCCCATTAATACAATAATAAAAGAACCTCAAATTAGATACATACATATTGAGTTATGCATGTGATTTAATTTGATGTGGAGTAAAGATCTTTTCCATATAAATGCTTTTGGTTATGGGAAGTGTTATTTTTTTTTAATTATACCGGGCAGTAGTAGCAATTTTTAGAAAATATATGTTGTTTAAATAGTATTTATGTATACACTATATAATATTATAGTCCTTGTCACATTCCTTCGCTCCTTCAGATATCATTATTGTACGTTATAATTTGATCTCTAACGGAACGCGTTCACTCTTTAAGTCAAACTGTTATCCCGTTATGATTGATTAACTCGCCTAATGATTATAAGAATATCTTCGACACCAAAATATGTTACGAATGAATTTTTTAGGCATTGAGAAGGCTATTGAAAAATGGTAGGAAGGGTTGATTCAATTGAATTTTGAGTTTAGCTCCAGTTCACTTTCCTTTTTTTGCAGCGTCTGGGATATGACGCTGTCTCACACTTGACTCCTAAAACACAGCGACATTATGTGTGGAAAAATCGGTTGCTCCACCGTGCTTATAGATCATGTCTATCACATCGTAGTGCACTCAATTGTGTACCTGATGAGGCAATGAGACTACCACTTCACTTATTTATACACGTCTCTGAAGCTGAAGTCGAACGATGTAAATGTTTGGTTTTGAGCTTCTTCTACGTCGACTTTCTTTGGGTCTCTTCAGACGAACATGATTCAAGATTCCAGGACTTAAGTCTGAGACACCGTCATATACCAGACGCTGCAACAAAAGGAATGTGAACTGGAGCTAAAGTCAAAATTAAATTATGTTCGGGTGTTGTCTCATCCATTAGTTAATTATTGCCTCTGATTACAAAAGTATTTTTATATTGAACTGCAAGATTATTTTTTGTAATACCAGGACTTTTTTGAGTATATAGAGACAGATTGATGTCGCATATTTAAGTAATACGCATTTCTTTGTTTTCAGTCAAAGTGGAGTTGTATTCACTCGTTCACTTAGCAGTCAAGTGCAATCTGGAATGAATTACACAACTATTAGTCGCATATAAATTTAAATTTAAAACTCCAAAAATTGCAAATTCACGACAAATATTTTGCAATTTAGAGCGTTTCTCGGGCTTACATAAGGACATACAAAAAGATTTACACGACCTTTTTTGTAGATCTCATCAATTACTAATCATAAACATTTTTAAATTTAAGCTAGGACCAACGGTTTGGCTGCTATCGACTCTAGAAACAAAGTTATTAAATTAAAATTACGAAACAATTCTTACAAATCTTACATTGCCCGCAGGATACTACATAATTACAGCTATTCAAAACGCTGCTAAATCTTATCAACTTGATTGTACTTGACTAATACATATTAGTAAATGAATACAGCCATAATATCGTCATTATCATTCTGTAGTATAGATATTGTTATAAAACTTCAAGTTAATTTAACACTCTAAAATATTGAGGTCTTTACCATTATTCCAATCTTAAAAATGTGGAACATCATCCTGCTATTAGGTACCGATATCAGAGACTGGAGACTAATAATAAAAGTAAAATAAACAATATGACAAACACGTCGACCACTATGTCCAGAGAATTTGTAACAGATAACGATGTGTTGTCATGGTAACTCTGCCTTTCGGCAGCTTAAAGGTCTGTTAGATAATATTTTTACTTTTCTGAAGTCTTGGAAATATAGAAAACAATAAGAACTGCTAAATATTAGTGCTGTACTTCGTTTTGAACTGCTAAATCTTGCTAAATCTAATGTAGACAGATCTGAATTATAGGTTTATTCATACTTCATAGAGGAAATAATATTATTATATATGTGCGAATTTTTAACTCTTACTTATAGTAAGTTAAAATAAAGTCATTAAAGTCACCTGTTAAACCACTTAACAGTCTGGTATACGTCACATAATTTATTTGAATTATTTCGAATACGATTTAATTAACTATGGAACAGAATGGAGACTAAAATAAAATTTCAAAATCCGAAATTAAAAAATGTGACATCTGAAAGTGATAACAGGTAAAGATTTAAATCCGAAAAGCCTCTAGTTGTGTTCATTGTTGCCTTGAGTAGCTTATATTTCAAGATACTTGAACATTTTTATTTATACCACCTGTCTGCTTCACGAAGTTTTGAGAACGAAGTGACTTATTGACATGAAATATTATGTGAAGCTTCTTTTCTATATGGGTTCAATGATATTGCATGTCATTCCATGGGTTTTGGCTGTGCGTGAGCAAACATTTTATCATTGCCATTATACGTAAACAAGATGGCAACGGAAAATTGAAGAATAGATACATTTGTAAACACATTCAGTGGAACCATATGACATAATAACACATGTACCCTAACCATCCGCAAGATATGACGGGAAATAATTTTTCTGTGGATTTATATTTTGCTTAAAACTTAATTTCTAGAGGAAACCGGTTTTTCCAGAAATTTGGGATTATTCAGTGATTTAACAAATCAGTAAGAGTACGCTTCAGTTCTATAGTGAGTTTGACTTACTTTAACCTGTACTCTATAGTTCAGTTTTAATAATTAGTATTTTTTTTTATATATACGTGCATATTTAAAGTTAGCCTGCATGGATTTTACATAAAACATGGTTGTTGTGATCCCTGACTTATGCAGGTCACAAGACCCCCGTATTATTTGTTTAATTTAACCTACATTGTAACTATGTGTTAGGTTAATTATTCACCTGAGGAAGAGATCAGATTGCAAATCCAGAAACTTAGTGTTATTATGATTTTTTTGTGTAATTTAACGATAGTAAATTCTCTAAAAGTCCTGAATTCTTACAATCCTCACATCGAAAAAAAAATTCATATTTACATGTCTTGTTGTGTTATTTCAGTATTTCCACAATGTAAACAGTCGTATTTAACGTAAAATAATTTAAGACAAAAATAAAACACAAAAAACACTTTCGTGATCTAACTGTAAGCGGAGTAAGGTTAAAGTAATCAGAAGGTACATAACTACTAGTTATACGAGTATAACCTAACTAGTAGCCTTTGACCTGGTGAATTGGAGTTCATTAAGTGGTGGGTGCTTCGCCCTAGGTATTTACCATGGGTTTAAGTTGTGATTACATAATTGTTAGCCAAATAACACCTTGCTGTTTAACTAAATTCTATGTAAATTTACATAAGCATTATTGAGGTGTCACTCGGTAGACTAGTCGATTTTTGTATTGTGTCCTTGGAGCTGTAAAACCTTCTTTGCAAATTGTGTCTGTCTGTCTGCAGGACGTGTGTTTGAGATGAAATATAGAAGGTGTAACACAACGTTTCGAGGATTGAAATCTATCCTCTTCGTCAGGTGGGGGGGGTTATTTATACATACAAATATAAAGGATTTTGTTAAATGTATTAATACCTCCCCCACCTGACGAAGAGATAGATTTCAATGCTCGAAACGTTGTGTTATGCCTTTTATAACATATAACGATGGCTAATGTCCGAAATCCTGCTATCCTATCAAACTCTCCATCGTCAATAACAAACTGTACACACAAAAAATGACCTGAATATCTGAAGCTTTGCATGCATCTCAACTAAGCCTAAACCGCCAAAAGTTATAATCTTGTAGTTATATAAAGAGAAAATTGTAGAATAATTATTACAAGCACCTTTCATTTTAGTACGATACTATCCATTGCTTCTTTACCAACTTCAATTTTAGGATTATAACCAACAAATTCAATAGAATTCATAAAATAAAGACGTTAACTATTGATAATATACTAATTAGATTCTACGTAACTTAGTATTTACCCTAGCGCAGCTTTTTAGATGTAAATGGTCAATACCATTAAGAGAGCAAACACAAATAAGGTTTTCAGGGCTCGAGTATTGTTACTGAATACACACTGGAGAGATATTTCTTCTGGGAATATATCTACTGATATATCTAAAATTTCCTACGATAAAATCGATACAACATACACTGTTTTTATTAGAACAACAATTCAAGTACTCTTGAAAATTATTGACCAACTTATTTTGTTACTTTTTAATGGATTTAAATAACGTACAAATTATTATCCTTGGATAGTAACCGAAGAACCTTTCAACTACATCCTTTCTCAAATTAAAATAACTAACACGTTTAATATTGCACTGTACTAGCTTTAAAGGTGCCTACACCAGAACAAATTATTACATCAGTTCATTTGAAAATAATTAACACCAACGATTTATATTCACACCACGTGGGAACTTTTCTAACCCATTACAAATCTCGATTTACTTAGTACTTACCTAATCCCTCAAATATAAAACTGTGAGAAAATGTATGGCTACACTTAAGACACTTTCACTATAAATGTAAGCAAACTGAATTAATAAACAATGGTCATACAGAACAGTTGATTACATTTGACAGGCTCATTGAATTAATATTACAAAACTTTAAAGACTAAGATGGGATTTTCGCTACTTTAAAGATTAATGGGGCTTAGCACGGAGAGATTTTTAAAATAATAATATACGAGTATCTATATTCATCCCTTGAATCGTAGGAATGCCCATTTAAAATTTCAGTACAATTGGTTGAGTAGTTTACACATGAAAACTAAACAAACAAACAAAGTCACTTGCGCATTTATAATATTATTAAGATTAGGAAGCTACAAGACAATGTACTAGACTTAAAATTCAAATATTATGGGTAATTTTTAAAATCATATTTTACTTTTTATCAAATCTGTAAGTTCTGTTTACGTTTAGGTTTACTGGAAATTTTTGCAAAAGAGATATCTCATCAAATGATATAAATTGAGGCACGGAATAAAAGCGCTCGGATCATTTGTGAATTGAGGAGTCAGGTAACAATTATTTGAACTGTAACAATCATAGTCACATGGCGCAGCCCTCTCTTCCTGATACCATCTAAGGCACTGAAAACGCGCTCGCTTTAGGGCGAGGCTTAATGATTGATTTGTGCGTGGTGGACAGGCCTGTAACTTCAGTTTTAAATTTGAGATGTAAGAATATATTTTTAATTTATTCATGTTTTATGTACATATAATCTTATGGTCTTTTGTTGTTCTGAGATTGAATAGTTGAGAGTACTCATCAGTTCAACATTCCACACTACACGCATATTAAGTGATTGTGCATATTATTAAACCATGACCAAATTCAAGCTATTTGGTCATGGTTTTAAGAAAGAGAGTAAGGACATCAGGTATAGCACGCTACAACTTATAGTCACGACTCTTAACATTCATGTATTATTGGTATTTATTTCAAAATACTTCCTAAAACTGAAGTGTTACTTTTTATCGTTGTTACTTTGATTGTATTTGTTACAAGAGGATAACTCATCAATCGCTATAAAACAAAGCAATCAGACTACCATGTGTGATGTAAAAGGTAAGGATCAAATATTTAAATATTTGAACGGTAACATTACAAAACATATATTTCCATCTTTAATACTCTATATAGCATTCATTTAACTCTTTAATGGCAATTATTTAACTCTTTATTAGCAGGTTATTGCTTTGTAAGGGTTCATTTAAGAAATGTTCATAATTTACATTTTCAACTATATATATTCTTTTATACAACTCTATTTTAGGGACAAAATAGAAAAGTGACAAAAATTTTACCATATCAAAATAAACTATCTGTTTAAAATCAAATTGATTTTTATTTTTTGCTTGTAAATTTTTAGAAAACATACTAAAGAGAATAAAATGTACCAATTTTAATAAAATAAAAATCTATAATAACCATTAGCTTCAGAATTTTATGTAGATTCCAAAAATTAAAAAAAAAATATTCATGTACTCCCACAGCCCTAACTTATAACATGAGACCATGAATTATGGAATGAACACAATGCAATTTACGTTTCCTAGCCAAGTAAACAAACGAATCGGCCAAAATGGCCGACTTGCAAAACAAAGTCATATTTCAACGGTAACAGCTTTACGATACATACCAATAAAGACATGACTAGCATTAAAATATCTTTTAACGTTTTAACTAGTGTTTTAATGAAGTTAATTTATTCATATTAAATACTGTATAGAGTAAAATATTAAAGTGAGTGCTTGTTCTCTAAGTAGATGATCGTTGATTACTACAAAAAATGACACATCCATCAAGTTTCAATGAGGGTTATAATCATATAATAGTTAATTTTATATCAAAAATATATGTAAAAACTTTCAAATCTATACGTCAGTTTGTTCTCAAAATACAGTGGGAACAGACAGATGGACAGACAGACAAATATTAAATCTTTCCAGTCTTCGCTAATGCTCAGCCAATTAATGTAATAACTGTGTGTAATGTAATTGTGACATTTGACAGTGTCCCGTTAAACTTAAATGAATATGTGAAAAGAGGAAAGAGATATATTCAGCTGCAAAGTGTTTATACACTGCTATCGGCACACAACTGTAAAATAAACCGTTCAAACTGTACAATTAAAGTGTGCAAATGTCACAGACTGTACAATAAAGGAAAGTACTTTTCAATCTGTGATCTAAGGGGAGCGGGAAGGCAAAAAAATTGAATTTTTTTTTAATTTTCTGTTTTTTTTTTCATTTTTTGTAACTCAGACTTGTACAGTTTCAGAAAATATAACAATTTTTGTTGCAAGATTATCCTAAGTACGCAAAAAAAATTATTTACGAAGTAACTACCGGCGCTTTTGGCATGAAATTCTACTCCACCAAAGGGTGCCGATTCTTGGTGCGGTTATAACAAAGGGTTAGCTCTAAATCAGCCCTACAAACATAAGCACTTTTTACCAAGTGACATAATGGCCACAATTAAACAAATTTATAAGGATTTAGCAAACCCCGAACTTCTAAAAAACTGCATTCACCAAAAATCTCAAAATCCTAACGAAAGTTTTAATAACGTAGTGTGGAATAAAGTCCCCAAAAATGTGTTTGTGAGACTGAACACTTTGAAGTTAGGTGTGCTGGATGCAGTGCTAAGTTTCAATGATGGATTTGCCAGTAAGTTGGATATCTAAAATAAATTAGGCCTAACTTTGAGTAAAAACTCAGTGCTCGCGCTTCGTGGTTTTGATGTTTTGCGACTCAAGAAAGCCGACAAAGCTGCACAACTAATGACCAAGGAAGCCAGAACAGCTAGAAAAAAGAGAAGACTGGTTCTAGAGGAGGATCAGGAGCATGCTGATGGCCCTGCCTATGGTGCTGGGATATTCTAAGCTAGCTAAAGTAAGTACAGTACCTAGTTTTAAATGTAACCGTCGTTTCCCGAATACTGTGTTTTTTTAAACAAAGGTACATTTTTCTCAAAAACCAATGGAGGTATGGCAACCAATTTTTTTCCACTTATAAAACACCTAATTACCTAACCATGGAACCAGAATAGATAGTGTAGCAGAACACACTAGCTTCAAAAAAAAAATATTTTTCTAAAAAAAAACTTGAAATTTTAAATAACTTTTAAAAAAATCTAAATTATCTATTAATTTATTTTTAATTTTTACCATTGTGCTTCTGTAGTTAGAAAAATATCATAACAATACACACACAAAATTGTAGGCCAATAGATTTAATGGTTCCTGAGAAAACTGTGCCTAAATTTATAGAATTTAACACGGTCGGTATAGGGCTTTACGCTCCCCTTAAAGTGGTTATTTTAAAGCACGATTCAGGACTTGCCTTGATATGCTTGTGAATATACCTATAGGGATGTCTTAATGGGATTTTTTATCTTCATAGGACAGTTCAGTTCAATTAAAATGAAATTTCCTGTAAAAATGTATTTCAGACTTTTATAAATCTATATCCCTTTGTCCTTCAAGTCTTTCCTTTTATTCGAAAATCGAATCTGTATGAAACATTAATGTGAATTCAGATTATAATATTTTAATTCTGATTATTTATTTTATCCTATTAAAATTTTCCTCCAAAATACAAATAAATTTTGAACATACAATAAATACCAAAGAAAGCTACTAAACTCATTCTATAGTTAATAATGAAAATATGAATTGAAATAGCCCAGTAAAACAATTGAATTCTTGTGTTTGGTGAAGTTCAAAACGTAATTTAAACTTGTTTCTATTTCAACCAAAACTTTTGTTGACGAGCCCAGAACTAAATATTCAGAAACTTTATAACTGATTGTTTTTTTAATTATTATTTTGGGATTCAAAGACCGTTTTGAAGTTTGAAAAGTCTTATTCACGTTGTGTTCCGGTAAAATTGTCTTCTCCTTTCTTTGAATTTTCTACTTGAAAAAAGTCTTTGAATGTTCTACTTATTATTTTATTATTGTAAAGTACTGATTAAGTTCAGCCAAGTATAAGTTGAGGGTCATTCGTATTTACTTATCAAAACTTTACCTATTCAAATATTATTAATAAAATAGCCTCAAAGTTTTGTTGAAATAAACAATAAAATTGGTGAGTCTTCGAATTGATTAAAAATGAACAATAATAGTGCAATTGTTAAAATAAATTAAGAAGTTTCTATGTTTGCCACAGAAAGGAGTGAAATCAAGTTAGTACCCACATAATTCCTGTAAAGTACGGTCTGATTGTACTACTCTTGGTTAAACAGTATTAAAACATATCAAATGCGGCAAAATATAAACTACCACCCTTATAAGTTGAGGCACGGCGCTCAAACGCTTTCTGTGGCAGCTCTGTTAATGGAGTGGCAGGTGATGACTTGATACTTGTGTTCGTGTCGGCTCACTGGAATCTCTATTATAGTCCACTTTGCTAGTGTAGCGCTGCTAATGGTGAAGTGGGGTGAATGGATGATCACGACGCTAGAGCTCTCACTTTACATTAACTTCGCTTCATTAACTATTAACAGAGAGGTTGATTTTTTTCCTGAAAGCTTGCTATTAAAATACGGACACGGGCGTAGCCCTGGTGTCGGACCTCAGAACTAATTAAATTAACTCTCCGGACCTTATTCAGGTATGTCGCATATCTTTAATAATTGCAAAATATGTAAGTAGGTGTTACTTATAGTGTAAGATAAAAATGAATGATATTCTATCACACCCTGTACAGAGAGATTAGACATTTAAATCTTTCAATTTCTCTTGTCAAAACATGTTTACTCAAATTTTATCTTAATTCGATTACTCAATTTTTCAAGGATTTGATCAACAACGTATCAGCCCCCTGTGACGTCAAGTGACAGCGTAATTAAATGTCTGCAGGGAGTACAGGTGTCAGGCTGTTGTATCCTGGCAAAGCACATCTTCCCTAAATAGACAGCAAGGTCCTGGAGCTGACATCTCATTATTGGAAGCTTCCAATTTTAACCCCATTGCCCTTTAATTTATAATCAACTATAATTTAATTTAATTTAATTGCCCTTTATTTATACAAATAAAATTAAAAGTAACCAAATGAGACTAATGTGTAGACTTTCTCTTGGTGTAGCATCTGGAATCTGACGCTATCACAAACTTGACTCCTGGAATCTCCAGTCATGTTTATCTGAAGAGATTTAAAAAAACGTCGGCGAGGATAAAGCTGAAAGTATACTCTTTAAATCACACAGTTGCAACATAAAACACACCACAACTACAAAATATAGTGTAATGTAGATGGAGATGTACTCTAATTCTCTCATTAGGTGCACAATTGTAGATCTCTACAAGTTAACACTACACTATATTTTAGGGGTCTAGTCTTTGTGAGCGTCAGATTCCAGAGGCTGCATTAAGCGTAAGGTCAACTAGAGCTAAACTAAAATTCACATTGAATCTACCCTTCCCACCATTGCTACGTTGTGTGTTCAGATCTACTTACTTTAAGACCCAGCTTTGGTGAAATGATACTGAGGTATGCACCTTATTAATAATGTCAAAACTTTAAAATATTTATACACTTAAATTTTGCAGCAGTATTAAGAGAGACGAATCATTTTCAAAGATAGGACCAATATAATTTCTTTCTAACTTCTTCCCTGAAAAAATTAAGTTCAAGGAATAGTGCAGGTTCAAATGATGTGTGTTATCATAACACTTTTCATACCATTGACCTTGTACTTTATTGACTCTCCCCCTTATCCTGTTTCATAATATCATCGCAAAAGGGAGTAGACCATGAGGAGAAGCATAGTTAGACTTAAAAGGGGATCAGCCTCTCCCATATTAAAACAAAGAAAGAAAGGAAACATAGCCAATGTAAATACTGAAAAAAACAAAAATAAGGTTTACATATGTAATAACAATATGTTTAAATTATATATCTTTCATGGTTCTACAACTTTAAATTATCTTGTAGACCTTGTGTAGCTAAAATCAAGATGGCCACGAGTGTTTTCTCTTTTACAATGGAACAGAATGTAGATAAAAAAGAAATAACTAACCTTTTTTAAATATGTTTACTGTTAATTAGATAACCTATCCACGTACGTAATTTTTCAGCTAATTAATTCCTAATGTAGTTTTAATTGCATCGATCGTCTGCCTCATCCCAGTTGGCGAAACAGTGTAATTAGAAGTCTAATAGGATCGGCGTTATTAAAATGGGTTCCCAACCCTCTATAATGTTATTTGGTAATGCAATTTTGCACGTGCACAGTTTACCATGAGCTCTACACAGCAATTTATATGGTAAATTGCAGAGTCTGTTAAAAGTATTCTTATTACTAGTGTTACATAGCAAACTATTTAATAATACTTCTAGCTGTTTAGATCTATGGAAAAGGTAAAAATAAGTTTCTTCCATCGTAAATGTTTATAATGATAACTTAAAATAAGTTAAACATGCTGTAAAATCACGAAGATACCATTTTGGCGCAAATGAAGACTTTTTACATGAGATATAAGGTTTTTAACTATATTTCTTTAGTTTATCAAACGAAAAGTAACCGCACAGTGTAAAGTGTAACGATCCAAATAACTGAAACAGATCCAACGTACTTGGATTATATAGATGAAAAGAATAGAATAATATCTGTAACTCAAAACAGTTAATGATGTTTAATGAAAGAAGAAAACTGGTCATTTAGCTCAACCCGATTACGTAATGTGAAATAACTTGTCAAGCAGTTTCATGCAAAGTGTTGTATTGCTCATATTTTCGACCAATTCGTACAGGATATTGTTATATGCCATTGAACAAAGAATTAAACGTGTGTTGTTATAAGATATATAAAATTTGTTTGAATAAACTATTATTTTTACATAAATTACAAGTTCAGATACTACACAAAAGTCGCTTGTAACGGCATAGTTAAAGGATTAATCAATCCTTTAACTATGCATTTTAAATCCACCTTTTTACACAACCATTGTTTAAAGGGTTAATAAAATGGATCATGATCATCAACTCTATAAAATATTGAATATGTTTTTAAAACATTTGAATTTTTGTATTGGTTGACCACATTTGAAGCGAGTACTTTGTGTAGATTTGGCAAAGCATTTTACTGTTCAATGGCTCGAAAATTACGGATTTCCTTTTGTTCCAACCTAGCAAATGCATTGTTTATTGTACATTTGCAGTGCTAAAAATAAAAAAAACCTTCTACATTTGATAAATATTAATAATTGCGACCTTCTAAATCTAATATGTCTACATTACTGTACATTAGTTTCAATAAATAATAAAAAATATTTTTACTTTTTTAATTGTCAGTTCAAAACCAGATAAAAATTTATACTTAAATCAAATCCAAACTATTCAGATTATGCAGTAGATTATACATTTTTAAAACGTTAACAAACTATGATTAAATTAAGCTTAACGAACGAAGGCAAATAAACTTGAAAGAAGTCAAGTCTAATAAACGGAATAATTGACAAAAAAATTATATATTGAATTAAATAAAACCATTAAACTTTATTTTATTACATAACATATTTACATCTATTTATTTATAACTATATTTACAACAATTGTTTTATAGTTTCGTAGTTAAAATAATGGTACAATTATAAAATAAAATTAATACAAAAAAGTAAATGGAAAGGCGATCGCAGGACTGACCGACCAAAGTGACTTTCTTGTAACGGGCTGTGAATAATATGGCTGAGCAAACGGCTGAGCATATATATATATATATATATATATATATAATACGGCATATATATAATACGACTGAGCAAACGTACCTTTTTCAAGATATATTATATCTTGAAAAGGTACGTTTCTCGTTATAAAATGGTTATTTTTATATTTAAAAAATATGAGACACTCAATTCATTAATATAAATAATTTAATATAAGTTTTATTCATATTCTTGTAATAGTTTTTATTCTTTATATCTTAATGATCACTAACTTCTAACTATTTATACATGTTCATTATTATCCTTATGTAAGATTCTAATATTTTAACAGTATCATATTCACAACAAAATTTGCTTCACTTGCAATGTTTTCTTTTCTAAAAATGACATTATGGGTTCAAAGTAGATGAATAAATAATTAAAAATTCCGAAATTATATTTTGCTAAATATCTTGTAAACAAAGCTTCTATTGTTGTTCCATATAACCTTGTACTTATTTATTTATCGTTTCTTTATTGCGTTTTATTATTATAAATGGTTTTAAAATTTCTTCAGCAAAATTTTTATTAAACTGTGTTTTAACGTAATTTCTTTTAGTACGCTTGGATAGCCACTGAACGGATAAACGCCCTTCCAGATCTAAAAATGGCCGAGAAAGACCGACCCCAAGCGGCTACAAAGCGAACGAGTGTGAGGTTACGTTCCGTGACGCAAAATGAACATTTTCCCCCTATGAAAAACATCCATCCATATCCGGCCAAAAGGAGTAGTTACTTTATTTTAAAAAGTTATTACAACACTACTAAATTAATTGTAAAAACTTATGTGATTTAAAGTACTCCATACACAATATTACATATATCATGGCTATTTAGTGCGGAAAATATATCCAGCTTTTGGTTATTTTCTGTAGACAAAAATAGCTTTCAAAATAATTAAGAGAATTGATTGTGCGTTACACATTTCTCTTTATTTATAACAACTATAATACTAACTATAAAGAGTTTCTAACTATCTAAATTACTATATTTAATAAATAAAATAGTATATCTTGTGCTACGATACTTGTGCGAAGTAGTTTATGATTTACCAATACCTATTTTGAGCAAATGCTGTGAAGATATGATGCTCGTGGGGTAGTTATATTTACTATGCTTTACTCCCCAATTCTACTTTACCCCGTTCTTCACTCTATTTGGTGCAAAGTCCACCACTTATACCTTGCTCTGAATCGTCTTCTTCAAGGAGACAAGATGTGCGTGGAACCGACAGGCGGTAATTGGATGTTCGCCATTTTTAACCTCTCCATCACCAATTTTATTGAGATATGGGTTGCAGAGATACCATGTCATTACCACGGCACTCTCTCTACATCTGATGAAATTTCTAGTAATAATAAAAGGTTTGCTAACAAACAAAACAATAAAATATTGCAAGCACTTCAAACCAACAAAAAGCTAAATCAATAAAAACAAACTTAATAAATTAAATCAACAATTCAATAAACCAAGCAGTCTTTTTTTTTTTAACCTTCATTGTAACTTGTGAATTTTTTTATTCAAAATTATTAAATTAAAAACAAAATATATTTTAGAAGCAATTAACTTATACTAAATAGATTACTTCATTAAATTAGTAGTTCATTAAATTTTTATGAGACAGAATAGAAAAATTATACAGGGTGGAAAAAAAAGTATGGAAACGCTTTCACTAATTTTGTATGGCTTCACTTATACAAATTAAATTTTGTACATCACCACTTGTATTAAGAACCTAGTTTTTGAGACCAGTGGGGACATTTTATCTTTTCAGGGGGATGGCCCGTGAGGAGTCGGACGAAAAAATCTTAAATGTAAGCATAGGCCGAGTTTGGTTATCAAATTAAAGGTCTAGTAAAGAGAAACTCATTACCGCAAACCGCACTTAAAAAGGTTGACCCTATCAGAGTACGGGCCGTTTGAATTTCATAAGTAACGTTTGATTAATTATTATTTCTCCGCAATTTCACAGTCTCAAGTAAAACTGTTCTGACTGAAAATGACACTTTATGGAACACAATTATCCAAAAGAATTAAATTAAAAATTATCTATGTATTACAAAAAATAACCATACCTTTTTAAATGAGGTGCTCAAAACTGCTCTCCGAACACTTGTTGGCAATGAGCTAGTCTATTATAAAAACCTACTGCAGTCACATTTTGAAGCATCTCGGGTGTAATTCTTCTTGTTCTTCTAATAAACGATTTGTCAGCTCCTCAATGTTGGCTGGTTTAGTTTTATACACATTATCTTTTTAAGAAGCCCCCACAAAAAGAAATCTAGTGGATTAAGATCCGGTGACCTAGCCGGCCACTCAACGGTACCCCTGCGACCAATCCAACGGTTAGGAAACACTTCATCTAACAGATTGCGCACCCGCAAATAGTAATGGGGCGGTGCTCCATCTTGCTGAAACCATACTGCATTAAAACTTGCCCCAAGAAGAGCACGCATGCTGGCAAAATGTTATTTGTCAACATATTGAAATAAATTTCGCCTGTTAGATTTCCATCTATCACAAATGGTCCTACAATGTTATTGTTTATTATTCCAGCCCACATATTCACTTTCTGAGGCCTTTGTGTGTGGCCTTCTATCATCCAGTGTGGATTATGGTCGGCCCAGTAGTAACGGCAATTATGCCTATTAACTTGTCCATTAACAATGAATGTAGCTTCATCTGAAAAACAATATCGAAACTTAACAAATTTTGAATTTCGTTACACTTTCTCATTATTATTTCGTAAAATTCAGTCCTTCGATCAAAATCATCCTCTGCAAGTTCTTGGGTTAGGGTTACTTTAAAAGGGTGATACTTGTTTTTGTGTAAAACATTCAACACTGAGGTATGGCTCATATCAAGATCTTCTGCAGCCACTCTGGCCGAGGTGCTGGGATTTTCAACAAATGTTTGGAGTACATCCAAAGATTTTTGTTTCATTTGTTGTCGATTTAGGCTGCCACTTCTTTCGCGATCTTTGACTGTTCTAGTTTCTTCAAATCCTTTTTACTGTCTTAAACACTGTTGACTTACTAATTGGGGGTCTATCAAGAAAAGTGTCATCAAACAAATGCGCTGTTTCTTCATAGGGACGAACTAGATATCCATACCCGTTCTCAAACTCACTAAGTGACATTGCTTTTAAAACTAGTAGAATAAAATGTAAACACTTAAGTAAAAAAAATGTATAACTATCGCAGTACCTTCTAGTGAAGACTTTCAACTTTATCTTACGTGGACGAAAATTATAAACGTAGACTAAAAACCAAGCTGATATTAAAAATACAAAACTGTGGAGTTTTGCTGTGACAGTACTGTTTGTATTGCCTAAACCAGTTTATGTTTTGCCTGAGATAAAAGGGCTGGAGGGACTGGACCTTGACCTCATGTTGATAAGGAGTTGGTATTATTGAATACTCTCAGTTTCTTGAAGACAAGACAGGAAAACCCCTATTTAACTGTTATCCAACAAATTTAGAGGTAAAAAAAAAATTTTTTTGTTGGAAATTGTTTTTCAAATTTACATAACCGACATAAAACATACTACTGAAAGTAAATTAGTTACTTCACAAGACAAAATTACTAAAATTTCTTTGTCATGAAATTCATACGGCCCGTACTCTGGATTAGGGTCAACCTTTTTTAAGTGCGATTTGCGGTAATGAGTTTCTCTTTACTAGACCTTTAATTTGATACCAAAATCGGCCTATGCTTACATTTAAGATTTTCGTCCGACTCCTCACGGGCCGTTCCCCTGAAAAGATAAAATGTCACCAATGGTCTCAAAAACTAGGTTCTTAATACAAGTGGTGATGTACAAAATTTAATTTGTATAAGTGAAGCCATACAAAATTAGTGAAAGCGTTTCCATACTTTTTTTTCCACCCTGTATATAAAGCAGCATTAAATTTAAGACGTTTCTATTATCCCTTGGATATTAATTGTAACTGTGGGTAAACGAATATATCTTTGGGATTTGCTGAGGTAACAAAGTGATTTGTGTTTTTCCTAGAGGACGAAGTTAATGGAACAGTTGGGATTGTTTTAGAGATTGATTGACATCTTAGATTACATAAAATGGCTAGGAATATACAGATGTATTTGGAAGCAGTATTTGCTTTTCTCCAACATAAACTCATTTTTTTCCTTAAAGTTGTTTCTAACTATAAATGTATACAAATTTAACCAAGCCTCCAACCTCCTAATATGCTGAATTACAATTAATTATTTTGTTATTGATTTTTGCATTACAACATGAGTTGCTCGCGTGTAACACAACTACTAAGAGTAATGTAATTAGTCGACGTAGAATGATTGAAAAGAAGTTAACTGAAGTCAATTTCGCTTAAATGTGCCTTTTCCATTTCTTACAAGGAATTTTATTGGCTACCAATTATTATTAAATAGATTTAAACTTATAAAACGTTTATAATAGGTTAAAAAATTGAGCATGTTTAATATTTAGCAATATGTATTTGAAATAGAAATATTAGGCATACTTCTGAAAGAATTTAAATTATTTAATGTCAAATTATTTTCATGTCTCGCAATTTCTTGTTTTGTTAGCCATGTTTTACATGAAAAACAGTTTAATTCAATAACAGCTGTATTCTTTCACCCCTTTGGAAGGAGCGGGATTGTCGTAGTATCTATTTCTAGTGCAGTATTAGTCTACGTAAATCCTGCCAATGATATAAAATTACAGAACTGGGTAAAATTGTCCTTTAATTGTACGAGACACCTAATCTTTTGTGTAGTGTTAAACCTGAAATGTTTCTAATCATAATTCCAATTTTTAACATTCCCATTATCGGGACCTGTTACATACGGACGGGGTAGATGTATACGGGGGTTGTAGGATTCTTCCATCTTTCATAACTGAGCGCAGTTAATTCATCATTCATCTATTTATAGTGCCGTATCTGTCTACGTAAATCATGCCTATTATATAAAATTACAGAATTGGGTGTAATTGTTCTTCTTCGAGTGTACGACACATGTAATCTGTTGTGAAAAATTAAATCTGAAATGGTTTTTGATACAATTCCAATTTCTTACTTTCCCAATATCTGGACTTCTTACATCCAGACGGGGTAGGTTGTGGGGGGGGGGTGAAGGATTCTTCCATCCCTCTTAACTGAGCACAGCAAAACTTGGAGACATGTTACCAACCTGATGAAGGTGGCCAAAGTTTCCATCATTGGAGGTTCTGAGTTGCTGTGTCATTTTTATCAAGATAGGATGAGATGTAAAGGTGGGTGATTACTGAATTTGGGAATGGCTGCAAGTCTTATTCATGTTAATATATGCCTAAAGAATAGGCATTCATGTTATACGAGTGAGCTACCAAGCAGAGACGTGGTTTCTACAAATAAATTACTGCCTCATTATTTACATTTTTGATCTTTTAAATAAGTGCAGCTAGCTTGTCGTTTGCGAGTCCAAATGAAAATATTTTTGAGTGTTTGGAATTTTTGGACGTGATGAAACAAGATGCACTAGGATTAGCAAAGGTATATTTCTTAAATTTACTGCACAGGTCTTCGGGTTACCAGAGAAAAAATGTATACTTAATGAAAAGCTACCTCGTGACGCCTTTTTTGAATCAGCAATGAGTATGAGAAGTTATCACGATGAAATTATCCCTTTTTGCAGGAAAGTTTTAAAAATACGTACTCTACCTAATATTAATATCTTTGTTTACTAAAATAGTACACAAAGTTCATATTTTGATAAAACATAGTTTAAAATACGTGATCAGCTGAACTATGTACTATTTTTCTAGGATTTTATAAAATGTTTATACTACCAAAAAGCCTGTGCATTTATGTAATCATCAGTAAGTAAGGAATTTTCATACACTTAAGAAAACGGTCAACCATTTAATGATTACTGATTCAAAACACTGCGTAAATTACAAAAAGCGTATTGTTATTTATTTCATGAGAAACTTCATTACTTCAGAAGGGAATGGTAAAGTACGCGTTAAAGTAAAGTAATTCATTTGGGTTCTTCTGTATTACTGTATTAATTTATCTCATGAGGTTTTAGTTTTTACTGACCCGAGTGATTTAAAACATTGACTGATCTCATATTACAACCCTTTCGTGAAGCACATTGATGTATTTTAAATATACCATGTATACAAAAAAACAAAAACAATTTTCCAACAACTTACATTATGTTGGTACATCAATGTGTCTTCTCCAATGTTAGCCAACTAGCTTAAATTGCAGTACGATAAAACCGGCATAATCACAAATTACTGTTAAACTCTGACAGTATACTTTTAATAATATTCCTGCATAAATCAACGCTAAAATCTGTTTCCGATTCGGAAGTTACTCTCTTGACACTGTGGCCATTTACTTGTTAACGGGGGAGTCTAATATCCTTTCTCGTCATCTCGCATACAAACTGGTCATTTGTAAAGCATGTAGCTATAGGTAAATAACAGCAAATCACACAAAGGTAACATTAAAATACATTAAAAACTTTGTTTTAAATTGACGTTATTAAGACCATATACTGCACTTTATTTCAATAGACCAACTGAACCATTCCCTACAAAATATATGGAAAAAGAACTTAAACGCACAATTTAAACTGCATGTATGAAAATAGTAACTACCGTAATAAGGTAATGATTCAGGACAGAAAGTAATAAGACACTACATATGCTAAACCTAGAATTTTGGAATTTGGTTCATTTTTACTCTATATATCCAACGAATCTGATAATGCAATGGTAATTTTTTAACAAATTACGTATATTTCAATTAGGTACATATATTTCCTTCTTTAACAAAAGATTATTATCACACTGTTATAACACTTTAGATGATTCTCATGGCGGATAATGTTCAGACGAACATAATAAGAACAGGTCGAGATGTACATGGGGATAAATGTATTTTTAAGTACCTCACAATTTTAAACACGATTTTAAAATCATACTGTTTGGTATAAATTAAGCATGAAAATTTAAAAATTTTTGTTATGCTGTTACTTATAAGTGATAAACCTTAGACATCGTCATAAACTATTTCTTTTTTTGGCATCAAAGTTTTTTCTAACCCAGAACTCTAAGAGGACTTTTAGATCTATTTTATTAAAAGGATAGATACAAAGATAATTTTAAAGTTCTAAAGGCAGCAATAAAGAACATTCACTATGGAACAACCATGAAGTAGAAGCCATTTAAATTTGTTCAGTTACAATAATTATGTACAATTTAGTAAGAAAATGTATGTCAGTTAGTTATAGATGAACAAAATGTTACTCATAACGTTTTTACGTTACTACGTGTTCCCAAATCCATTCAAATGTTAAGTGTGACAAGTATCAAAACTATTTTATGTATAGTTTTAGTGTAATTTATTTTGCAATGTAATTGTGTTACTCACAATATCCATCTAGCTATGGAAGACTGAAGGTCAGAATATCAAGCTCAGAAATATGTCACCTGAGTCAACAAAACTACAGCTATATCAGTCATTGGTCCTAGCAGTCATTTATTATTTATATCCTGCCTATGACAATGACATTTATAGAAAGCCCGCTCAAAGAATTAAAAGCCATCAAAACACAGCCATCCTATTTATCCGATAATATATGTATGATAATATATCTCTATAGATGCTATGAAATTTACCCAATGAGTACGATTTTCATGATTCCGACTATATGCATGACTAACAAACTGATTCACCGAGAACCACTTCTTTATATATATATATAGATATATAATGATCAATTTTATATATCTTTATATATATATTTCTTGTGTGCGTGTGTATGTTAATGAACTCCTCCTAAACGGGTGGACCGATTTTAATGAAACTTTTTGTGTGTCTTCAGGTGGATCCGAGAATGGTTTAGATTCACAATTCGGTCCAATTTAAATAGTTTATTTAATTAATTTTTTAATAATAAGTTGTTGTTGATGTTGGAGTGTTTTACATTGGATCCGCCAGACTGCGCTACGAACGCACGTAATGCAAAGTGAACTGATACTTAACAGCTGTGAATATTTTCAGCTGAAGTTCATCAAAGAGGCAGAAACATTATTTGTTCACATTTTTAATTTAGAAAGTTCATATTTTAAATTTGTAAAGTGCTTGATCAGTAGTGTAATGCAGATTGCAAAGATGAAGTTTCACCAATAATTGTCCTACGTAAACATTATAATATTACAACACAGCCATAATGTTTTTCTATTTTAATTCCAGGTTTTCCCGACAGTTTGTGCTGCTATCAAATTTGTGTGTTGTTTTGTAACATTCTGTAATTATTGTGTGAGTGCTAATTGTTATAATACATTAATAGAGATTGAAGATGTTTGAAGTGCATAAAAAAACTATAGTTATTTATTAAAGTTATTGAACTCATTTTGCAAATTTATTGAAGTGAGTATATTGGTCGCATACCTCAAATAACCTAAGTAGCATACAAATCAAGAGGTTGTGTTTCTATGTGTGAATATTGTTAACAGTTTAGATAATCAAGTTTTAAACTAATTGGATTTAAAATAATTTGTTGTAATTTACATGTTTTAATCTGCAGTCAGAATTGGTCACGTAAGTTCAAATTAAGTAGCATACAAATCACATGTGTGAATAACTACTTATTGTTAATAGTGTAGGAATTGGTTTTAAATTAAGTTCTGTTGGCCAGTTCCGATATTATACTGTAATTTTAAATTACTAATTTTGTAACAAGTATATTTTTTTAATTTACAACTTAATTTATCGTAATGCTATTGAATGTACAATATTTTTTGTTAATCCTTCAGGAGTGTACATAAACAAATGGTTTTCCGATAGGGCTGAAGTATATTAAGTGGCCACCATCACAATCGAATTATTGATTTTTATGAATAGCCTATCCAAACTACTATCCGAATTGGATTATAGTTATTTAAAGGCTGAAGTATAATAAGCAGCCACCATCACAATCGAATTATTGATGTTTCTGAATAGCCTATCCAAACTACTGAATTTCATTCATTATAGTTATTTATTCGGTCAAATTTAATTAAATTTTTAATTATAAATTGTTGTTGATGTTGGAGTGTTTTGTATTGGATCCGACAGACTGCGCTACGACACATAATACAAAGTGAACTGATACTTAACAGCTGTGAATATTTTCCGCTGAAGTTCACCAAAGAGGCAGAAACATTTGTTTACATTTAGATTACGTTATTATAAAGTGCTTGATCAGTAGTCCAATGCAGATTGCAAAGTTACATTTTCACCAATTGTTCTATGTAAACATTATAATATTACAACACAGCCATACGTTTAATCAATTATAGTCTTGAAAGCATAGAATAAGCATAAACATAT
This sequence comes from Homalodisca vitripennis, assembly GCF_021130785.1. Lineage (NCBI taxonomy): Eukaryota > Metazoa > Arthropoda > Insecta > Hemiptera > Cicadellidae > Homalodisca > Homalodisca vitripennis. The sequence continues at coordinate 26,111,882 of NC_060214.1, forward strand.
AAAAATAACACCATTTCTTATTTCAATATATTCTGTACTCATTTTGGAGGATAGAGATTATCCAGATATAAAATTGGAAGTTTTAGCTTTTAACTGAAATTCTTAGTAAATATTAAGTGTTGATCTTGGAAGAATGCGCTACGATCGCAGTTTCAAATGTTTCTCTATTTTAATTCCAGGTTTTCCCGACAGTTTGTGCTGCTACCAATGTGTGTGTTGTTTTGTAAGGTTCATGTTTCAAAAGTAAATACGGCAAATAACATTAAAATATAATAGAATGAAGTTATAAATAGTGTACTACGTGGCCGCGTTATAAGTTTATAAAAGCCATCAGGCAAAAAGAAGGAAATAAAAAATAAAACATCGTGTAATTATTGTGTGAGTGCTAAAATTGTAATAGTACATTAATAGAGATTATTGGTCGCATTACCTCAAATAACCTAAGTAGCATACAAATCAAAAGGTTGTGTTTCTAGGTGTGAATAACTATTGTTAACATTTTAGATAATCAAGTTTTAAACTAATGGATTTAAAATAATTTGTTGTAATTTACATTTTTAATCTGCAGTCAAAATTGGTCAGATAAGTTCAAATTAAGTAGCATACAAATCACATGTGTGAATAACTATTGTTAATAGTGTAGGAATTGGTTTTAAATTAAATTCTGTTGGCCAGTTCTGATACTATACTGTAATTTTAAATAACTATAATGAAATTCGGTAGTTTAGATAGGCTAATCAGGAATATCAATAGAGGTTATCCAGATATAAAATTGGAAGTTTTAGTAAAATACACTTTTAACTGAAATTCGTAAATATTAAGTGTGCAGCGATTGATCAGTTAATTTTTTGTTTATAAATAAATTGTTTTTTATCTTGGTATGTTTTAAATTGGATCCAGCAGAATGCGCTACGATCGCAGTTTCAAATGTTTTTTCTATTTTAATTCCAGGTTTTCCCGACAGTTTTTGCTGCTATCAAATTTGTGTGTTGTTTTGTATCATCGTGCAATTATTGTGTGAGTGCTAATTGTAATATTAAATTAATAGAGAATCACATGTGTCAATAACTATTGTTAATAATGTAGGAATTGGTTTTAAATTAAATTCTGTTGGACAGTTCTGATACTATACTGTAATTTTAAATAACTATAACGAAATTCAGTAGTTTAGATAGGCTAATCAGAATATCAATAATTCGATTGAGATGGTGGCTGCTTATTATACTTCAGCCTTTAAATAACTATAATTTGGATCGTCATTTTAGTAGTTTAGATAGGCTATTCAGATATATCAATAATTTTAATGTGATGGTGGCCACTTATTGTACTTCAGACCTATAGGGAATACTTATTTAGTATATTAGATAAGTTAAATTCTGTTGGCCAGTTTCGATACTATACTGTAATTTTAAAAAACTATAATATAATTCAGTAGTTTAGATAGACTAATCAGGAATATCAATAAGTTGATTGTGATGGTGGCCGCTTATTATACTTAAGCCTTTAAATAACTATAATCTAATTCGGATCGTCATTTTAGTAGTTTAAATAGGCTATTCAGATATATCAATAATTCGATTGTGATGGTGGCCACTTATTGTACTTCAGACCTATAGGGAATACTTATTTAGTATTTTAGATACCGTAGTCTACGTTGTTATACATTTTTATCTAGAAGTTACTTAATTAAAATTACATATTCAATAAGTTACTCATATTCATTGTGTACTATTATACAGAATTTTATTTTTACAGAAAAATGCCACGTCTTCGTGGAAAAGGACGAATAGTTATTCAATCATGTGATTTATATGCTACTTAATTTGAACTTATGTGACCAAACTGTTAACAATAGTTATTCACACATAGAAACACAACATTTTGATTTGTATGCTACTTAGGTTATGCAACCAATATACTCACTTCGTTCATTAAATTTTCAAAATTAGTTCAATAACTTCAATAACTAACTATAGTTTTTCATGTACTTCAAACATCTTCAATTTCTATTAATGTAATATTACAATTAGCACTCACACAATAATTACACGATGTTACAAAACAACACACATATTTGATAGCAGCACAAACTGTCGGGAAAACTTGGAATTAAAATAGAAAACGTTTGGAACTGTGATCTTAGCGCATTCTGCTGGATACAATGTAAAACATTCCAAGATTGTCCACCCATTTAGGAGGAGTTCAGCTCCTTACACACGCACACAAGAAATATAAATATAAAGATAATGAAATTCGGTAGTTTAGATAGGCTAATTAGAAATATCAATAATTTGATTGCGATGTTGGCCGCTTACTATAATTCAGCCTTTAAATAAATAATCTAATTCAGTTCGTCATTTTAGTAGTTTATATAGGCTATTCAGAAATATCTATAATTCGATTGTGATGGTGGCCACTTATTATACTTCAGCCCTATACGGAATACTTATTTAGTATTTTAGATAAATTAAATTCTGTTGGCCAGTTCCGATACTATACTGTAATTTTAAATAACTATAATGAATTTCGGTAATTTAGATAGACTATTCAGGAATGTCAATAATTCGATTGTGATGGTGGCCGCTTATTATACTTCAGCCTTTATATAACTATAATCTAATTCGGATAGTAGTTATATTGGCTATTCAGAAATATCAATAATTCGATTGTGATGGAGGTCACTTATTATACTTCAGCCCTATCGGAAAATCATCTAATTTGTTTGTGTATACTCCTGAAGGATTAACAAAAAATATTGTACATTCAATAGCATTACGATAAATTAAGTTGTAAATTGAAAAAATATACCTGTTATAATATAGTTTGTTTCAACTTTTTTACCTTCAGATTAAGTAAGTTTTCATTTAAAACATCCTCTACATTTCACATCACTCATGTTATACTCACACACTATCGGTTGGTCGAAGTGTGATTAAATGTACATGTGACGAAGTTAGATATTGTAATAACTTTTTAATAGACATTTTTATCAAAACAGCCCAGATTGTTACAGATTAATCAAAGTTTAACATTTTCGAATTAAAGACGTGTGTACAGGACAACGTGTGTAGGGTCTGCTAGTATATATATATATATATATATATATATATATATATATATATATATATATATAAATATATATATATATATTTCTTGTGTTCGTGTGTATGTGACTGAACTCCTCCTAAACGACTGGACCTATTTTTAAGAAATTTTGCGTGTTTGTTGAAGGGGATTCTAGAATGGTTCTTATTCACAATTTGGTCCAATTTAAATAGATTATTTAATTAATTTTTTAATTATAAATATTGTTGTTGATGTTGATATGTTTTATATTGGATCCGACAGCCTGCGCTACGACAATTAATACAAAGCGAACTGATACTTAACAGCTGTTAATACTTTCAGCTGAAGTTCATCAAAGAGGCAGAAACATTGGTTTACATTTAAAATTTTGAAAATCTTTTCGTAAAGTGCTTGATCAGTGGTGTAATGCAGGTTGCATAGAAGACGTCACTGCCTAATTTTAAATTTAGATTGCACCAATGATCAATAAACTATCTAATGCAATGAAAAGAATATTAAACGCTATTATGAAAACAACCTCTCTGTAAAAATCCGTGTATGTTTGCACATAAGGTAATCGAATTTGGTTTGATCGAAGGTAAATGAAAAGAGCCAAAAGAAGACACTTAATGATCGAAATTGGTTTTTGTAGATACATTTTCTTGCAGGCACACTCTGCAATAATACTGGAAATATCATAGACAGAAAATTAATTTTAACAGACCGAATTTGATTCTTTATAACCTAATTAGTTTACATATTTTACTTCTGCATTTTGACAATAAGCTACAATCAAGATGATTGTATTAATAATCGTATTTTGGAATATTTTGCAGTTTCATGTTGCTTTAGCTTTGATAATATTGTCCTGCATTGTCATTTTTATTTTCCAATGTTCCAAAAATATCTAAAGTGAAAAGTTCAGGAGACTAACAGACCATTCCGTTAGTCCTGTCTCTCAGATTCATCCATCGTTTCTCAAACTTTTTATATGACAGGTTTCGCACCAAACCAGTGTTTTGAGGGAACTTGACTAAATCATTTAAATCTATCATACAATATTTGAACTTGTTATATTTTATTCTTTGAATAAAAATTGACACAGGTGTGATATACTCCTTACCTTGTAATCTGCCCGCAGAAATAAAGTTGATATTTACACTTAACATAATTTTAGATTATTTCAATAATTTAAAAGCTGGTAGTACACAACCAAATATATATACGAAATATATATACATCGATATGCATATTACATTACATCTTTAACGATTGTGTTTTAAGTTTTATATTTAATGCAAACTCTATCAACACGGGGTCTCAATTTAATAATTGTCGTTTAAAATTTTATCGTGGTTTTGGTATATCACGAACTTAAGTACAACGTTTCTAAATTGCCATCTTCCCCCTTCTTCAGTTTTCTTTCCCCACCTAGAATCAATTCTGTATGTCAAGAATCAATGTCCAGTTCTTCAGATTTTTTCGCATTGATAAGGTACAAAACTACGCAGATCTCTCGTTTGAATGAACATTCCAAATTTGTAAAATATTATAAAAATTCCACAATAATAATTTTTAGGCATACCAGAGAGTGAAGCTGAGATTTGTAAATTTGCCCGAGAGCGCATTCTTGTACCCAATTTTGTATCCTGAAAGAAGCTGTTCTGTAATAAAACTGTCATACTAATGGATAAACTAGAATGATTTCACAATTAAACTGTGTTTTATTTATTTGTGTTGATTATTGTAGAACTGTTTCATACTTACAAAGTACACTAAAATCTACAAAACAAAATGATTTTCTTTTCAAAGGTTGTTATGGAAGACAAGAATTAAAATATAATCAACACGTACGGAAATTCTAGATTACTTAACTTTTGAATAATAAAAGAATCGTTATTAAGTGCAATTTAGTTGGAGAATAATCTCACAAACTGAACGATTATAAGGCTTTATAACAAAAAATGGAGTGCGAAACTCATATTAAAATACAAATTTTTATGATACTTCCATTGTGCTGTATTTGTATGGGTGGAATAAAAATATACCTTGTTATAATAGTGACAGTTTTAACTAGATAAACATCATGGTAAAAATGTGATCATTATAAGTTGTCTCGTTGCTACAAAGTTTTAATTGGCGGTTAAGCCAACTTTATATTCCACTACTTTCAATTATAGACGGGTTTACATTGTATCCAATACTGAACACTGAAATTACAATGATTTAATTTTAACTACTACGATTTATCCTATTCGCTGCTTCTATGTTTTAGTCCCGGACATTTCTCTAACAAGAGGCTGTTTTTTCACCCCATTGTATGCATGTCAACCATTCTAGCCCAAAAGTTTGCTTATTACATCCTGGTTAATGGATTTATATCGATTGGACCTAATTAACTACCCTATATGAAGATGTTTAACTCTAGAATCTGAAGCACTATGTATAAATCACAGGTATAAATTTGTGGTGTGATGGTTGCTTCGCAGAACATCCTCAAAATCTTTCATTTATCTATTTTTGATGAGAAGATTAAAGATATTTAGATGAGAACGCCGAATGCCCACCCCACCACCCAAACATATTCAGCCTCATCTCCCTTTATGCATCTGTACTTACAAATTAGTATAAGTCATCGGGCTTTAAATGATATGTTACAAATCGACCAATTATATATTGAAGATACAAATGTACACCCAAATTATATAAAATACAGAAATTAGTTCCTAAAATATTGTTTTAATCAACACACAATTCTGAATTTGAATTTCGTCTTAAAAGGCTGCGAACCTCTTTTTAAATATCTTTTGTTGAGGCAGCGTCCAGGGACTTGATTATGGTTCGTAACAGACATCACATGAGAGGCGTCATCGGATGTTTCATTTTCTTCGTTATAGGGTAGTATTGGAAGTTCCCCTTCAACATTACTACCCCTCTTACGGGAAGAACATTAGTTTTAATGTGCACAAACCTCTTTTCGATATCGATTGTATATCGTGGTTGTAGGCTATTCTTTAACACAGACTAATTTTGTAACTATCTGCTGATTTCACGGATAATCGTTTGCTTGTGGGGGAAGGGAGAGTGAACTACTAGATGAGAAGCATTTTATGCACCATATCACAGATACCAAGACTCAAATTGTTGTTAACCTGTCTAATGAGATTAAATTTAAAATATAGAAATGTTTACGCTAAATATTAATTTATAATGTGGTTAGTGAAAAGGAAACACCTGTGGCTAACAACGTACAATTGAGATTCATTATTGTGCAAACAAAATCTTTCCAAGAAGACTTAGTCATTGCCTAGAGGATTGGTACCCTTCTTCCAAGATCAAGTGACAGACTGTCTTTCATAGTCCTATAATTGACTTATCCCCTCGTTAGCGTGCACCTTGACTTAGGCCAGAGGGATGTTGTGAGATTGACCAGAGACCTCCTTATCCAGTGATCACAGCGCGATATAGTCTTAATTCTATTTATTTCAAGTACCTTTAATAGAAATGTACTAAACCTTGCTGCTATGCACAGATAGACCACAGTATCTATGCTTGTTATAAGAGGCGACTAAAAGGGCGGAGTGCACTTGTCTGTTTAACGCGTATCCTTTTCGAAGTTTCATGCTCTGACTAATTTCAATCGTACGGCTTTCCACAAAAAATTATTCTAGTCGACTTGCTGGCGTGTCTCTTTGTTATTGAGCCTCCGTGACGTTGGATGTCCTTCATAAGGGTGCAGTTCAAAATCTGAGCTTTTCATGCTCTTCCCAGCTTGCCAGATAGTACAGGGACGCGTTTCGAACCAAAAGCCAATTCTCGGGACAGAAGATGGCAATTCTTACTCTGGGTACAAGAGATGCAGCAAAACTTCTAGGTGAGGGCCACATCAAGATTGTGTGGGCAGGTGTTGCGTACGTGGAAAACTTATGTATGGCCTCCAGGTGTTTTAAATACCTGGGTTTTTGTAACGTAGCCAATCACTGCAGAGGTCCCGACAAGAGCAGTATCTGCAACAAGTGCGGTGGCCAGTTCCACATGGCCAGTACATGTACCGCTGCTGAGTCTTGCGTCCTGTGTTCGAAAGCCGCCTTGAAGGGTGAACAGTTGAGACACTCCGTGTGGTCTAGTCTCTGAAGGGCGTATAAGTGCTCCAAAAGCTCAGGTGTCAGAAGAAATCATCAAATCAAGAGTTCTCCAATGTAACATGCAGAAGAGCAAAACAGCAAAGGATCTACTGTATCGGTTTGTCTCTGAGCGAGGCTCTGACATCTTCCCTCTCAGTGAGGAATATCAGAACCGTGACTCTCTGCATTGGTTCTCGGATCCTTCTGGCACAGCGGATCTTGATTCTTGAACTCATAAAGGGGGTCACAAAATGAACCCTTCGCGGACTCTTCAAATGATCGATTCTCTTGATGTCGAGATGAGGCTTATCATTGTTTGTCATTGTGACTTTAATGTCAGAGCGGTGGAATGGGGTTCCTCTGAGACTAATTGTCTAAGAAGCCAGTCTATTAGTGGACGCCAGAAATCGCGGAACTCCGGAGGAGATACATCGTCTGCGAAGAACTGCGCAGCGAGCCAGTAACCAACCCGACGAGAATACCAGATCGGCTGAGCACAGGGCGTGCAGGCGTGAACTCCGTAAAGCCAAGTAACCGGGGTAAGGTCAAGTGCTGCAAACAAGTGTCAGGATGTCGACAATGACCCCTGGGAGGATGGGCTAAAAACGTTGTAACCCAGAAGCTAGGGAGCCGCTCTCAGCCTGCGCTCATGTAACTTCAAGCCATTTCCGCTTTCGTCTAAACGCTGCTTCAGTCTCACGTAGTGCGATAAGTTTCGGATATCAGAGATATTGGTGCTTTCTCAGCTTTTTTGAAATAGGAGCTTATTGCCGCTGTTCGATCTCTCCGTAACAGAAGAGTGCTCGGCCCTGAGAGCATACCTTAAGCTCGTCGCGCAAGTAAATCCAGGACTTCTCCTGGACCTGTTCAATGCACGTTTAGCAGATGGTGATTTTACTCTTGATACCCAAGGCGAAGGCTGCACCGGGGACGCCTTCTTCATTTCGCCCCTTGTGTGTGCTTGATACAGTGGGAAAGGTGGTGGAGAAGCCCATTCTTGTCAGACTGACCGAGTAACTTATCAATGCAGCTACACGGTTTACGATCCGGCCACTCTGCCATTGACGCCATCCAGGAGGCAATGCAGGCAGTGCGGAGGGTGGAGGACCACAACTACAGATCTTGCGGCGTGGACCTCCTCATCACAACCCGATGTGAAGAATGCTTTTAACTTTGCCAGCTGGGGCGGCATGCTATTGGCGCTAGAGCAAACGTCCCACGTTTCTATGTATCTCCTGAAAATCATCGAGTCGCACTTGACGGATCGCACCTTCTGTATGATACCACCGAAAGTTAGTGGTGAGTCTCCACAACTTCCGGAGCTGCTCAGGGTAGATTCTTGGGCCCGATCTCTGGAATGTGTCCTATATCAGCTTACTGAGACTTGAGATGCTACACGAGAACCTTCTCGTTGGCTATGCCGACGTTGTTACATTATAGTAGCATTGTTTTTATTGTATATGATGCAGACAGCTGTATATTTCTTGACAATGTTTACACGGTGTGGGATAACCCTTACCTTGTTTTATTAATTAATTGTGATTTCGATCTCAAGAAAGCTTTCAGAAGCTTTAGGGAAATGTAGCAGTTGAAGAGTAAAAGTTGATAAGTGATCCATGATGAATTCGGTCATGTCAAGGTAAAAGTTTTTCGATCCACTTTCCGGTGTGGAGGGTTGTAGGATTCATATGAGAATCAGGAGGTAAAATGTGTGAATAGTGGTAAAATCTATTTAATGATGTTGGTCTAAGCCGAGAGCAACTCAGGACTTCAAGCCAAACCTGTATATTTTACTTATGAATTTCAAAATAATCCTAGATATTTTGGACTACCACGTGTGAAATATCTAACTATCAAATCCTCGAAGGAATTTGGTGCCTTAATTTCATTGTTTGTTTTACTTTATGTTTGCATTCCGTTTCTGTTGTGATAAAAAGTACTTAACTTATGTGTGTGTGTTCAAGTTTGTTATATGGTACCTTCATATCCTTTCCAGTTTCGGATGCTCAACTTATTCCGCTATGGCAACAAATTGAGAAAGATTCTCTTTTACCCGCTTCTACTGTAATAATATTATTCTTACCTCATTTTCATGTATGCCTCTACTAAAACTGTATTTTCAGAAATTTCCCTACAGTTGATTTGCCACAAAGTTCACAGTTAAAATCAACAATTACTTTTTAATTACTTTAATTCTCTCGAATTAATTATTTTAATGGATTCTTACGGTTCATACATTCTACATTAGGAATTTGTGTTGGTAATCCAGACTACTTAGTCCTAGACCAACGAGGTGCTGTAACATGCTAATATATTCCTGATATCTTTTATCGAATGGATTATCTGGGGAATGTTCATCACATAAATTTTGATGAAGTTCAGGAATTAGGGTTTGTAATAACAAGTACACCTTAGTGTCAGATATTGTGATGTTTTCAAGAGAAAATAAGTGCCTAGTCTTTTTACTAAGTTCCAAAACGTGTTATCTTTTTTTGAATCTTGAGGTAAGTTTACATTACTAATATCAATCGCCAAACTCTCCTTTTCGTTATAATTTGAAACTGCCACTGTATTCACACACTTTTGTAATAAGATATTAATTTCAAAGTACAGTTCTTCAATTCCGTATCCACAATACAATTTCTTTTCAAATTCTACGCCTTCTGTAGCACAGAAGTAATAGCCCGTCCTTATGGTTGAATGTTTTCGGCCAGTTTGGCTTTTTCCACCAGTTTTTACCTAAACTGTGCTTCACATTCAAAGTACGAGAGGGTTGAAGTTTTATCTTGCTTTTCTGTTGCTTATAGTTTCAAATATCTATTGTGGTTTTACCCCTCGTCACCATTATAAAATAAAATAAAAACGAATAATCTCTGAACAAACGTATTCATCTAGTATTTATAATTCAAACAATAACAAAAACATGTGATCATAACTGTGTTTACAAAATTTGTTTACAAACAACATATCACATCCCATCTAGTTTCACCACTGGTAGGCATTGTTTTAAAATACTTCACCTTAATTTTGATACAGAAATGTAATCATACAATTTGTGGATGAACCAAAAGAAAACTACTGTAAAAGTGCATCATTCTGCAGCAGCCGAACCAACAAAAGTTAGTGAGTGAAATGCACATGGTATGTATTTAGCAAGGATACTATGTTGTTTTATTCGGGTTTGAAGACCTGAGTAAGTAGCTGACATGTCCACTGTCACAACTTGTCCCCTGCAATTCTTGATATTGATTTCAAAAAACCCCCAAGACAGCCGAATACAGCTTTATCTATCCCAGAAGGTACATGTAATGTTTCAGGGAGAAGGCGTCCGTGAGTCGTTCTATTGACTTTGCTTCTGTTTGGGGTATGTGTTGTAAAACATTAGCTACAAGATGCTACCTGCCCAGTATGAGAACAATAAAGCATCTAATCTAGGTTGTAACCGTAAATTAGTTAATTAAATTTCATACAATGTAAAATTTCGCAACCTAATCAGACAGTATAATATAATAATATTATTTTACATATCCAATGTTCCTCGGAACTAAATTATTGGGCGGAGTAACTACCAAAAATTGGCACGCGCGTATGAATTTTTTTTTTTCTTCTAACCCTTTGTAGCAGCCCAACTTCGTAACCGATCAGCACCTCGCGCGCTTTGTCCGTAAGTAAAATTTATCTTTTTGTATTATTAAATTAGGCCTTTGATGCCAAACGTATAAATGAATGTAACGTAAAGATGTAAATGTAATAGTAAAAGTAACTTTACCCCTTGAAGATTCTTTTATTTGCTTGATGGAGATAGAATAAAGGTTGTGGCGCGTCGGGTCTTCTTTTGTTTTTCTTTTTTGTATTTATTATGGCGACGAGCACGTTGTTTTAAAAATAGTAATTTTGTATAATTTAAATGGCTAATACCGTCGCGAATTTTGTTTTAGGCGAGTTTACGTAGTTGATGTACTCTCACGTGTTTTGTTTGAAATAGATGCTAGCCACTTCCCAATTTTCTACCGCCTCTTCTAGAAATAACCGTTCTTAGACTACAGCTTCAATGTCCTCGTGCCAAGACTGCCGACACCCGGTTGTGAGTCTACCTATTGTGCGAAGGGAAGTGAAATATTATTGTTTTTGTAAAGTATAAAACGTCGTACTCGTAAATTCAATAGAAACATTGGATATTTTAGGCCCACCGAGAAGATATACTTTTTAGTATTATATTCTAATTGGCAGCAAACGGTGGCATTACATAACTTTTTCCTTTACCATTCTAAAGTGTGTGCTTTTAAGTTTTCCTAATTAAAACTTGAACTTATAAGTAAACTTTATATTTCTATTAGTTATATTACTACGACCTCAGAAGTCACCACCCCTCCATGTGTTATCGTCATACGGTACAAAGGTTCTTTTCTAGTATGTCCCCCTGCATTCCTCTATTTTAATTTCTTAATAATTAGATTACGTTACTAGAGCTACAAATGTAATTTCTAAGGTAACTTGAGAGATAGGTTGGTTAAGCTAGGCTTTTGCCCTCCCCCAATAATAATTTGCAACGAAAAAACGAGTTTATTAATTGTACGAAAAACACAAATTAGAATGAAAGAATGTTTTAAAATAATATACTATTCTGAGTTGGCCAGAACGCTTTAATGTCCTCCAGGATTTGTTCGAACAAGAATCTGTGTTTTGGTGGCGATGTTTTCACAGAAAACTCAAACCAAGTATGAGTCTAGCAAGTTGCGACTTGTACCGCATTCGTTCCTATTACTCCGTTTTGCCGACGCGACGCTCCCAGAGAGCGATTTCCATTCTCTGTTGTGTATTGCTCCTGTTGTTTTTTAAAAGGATCATAAAAATTTTCAGAATGGGTTAGATCACGCGATGCTTGCCCACTGTGCAGCGCTTCGCGCTGCTTACTCTTTTAGATACAAAATTAACTCGAGCTTACAAAAGTCCAAGCCCAGATCAAAGCGGCGCGCGTTTATCACTGATAAGATAAGACGAGTTTATACTATAAGTAGTACCTGGTCAACTGCCCTACGAACACCAAAAAAAAAAAAAACGATTAAATAGCACTACCCCAAATTTCTTTCAAACACAATGATCGATTTCCTATCCATCCTTAAAATAATACCGTATCCCCGTAAAAAATAAAACACTTTATTTCTTCTTCAAGTTTCAATTTATTGTATATTTTCTCGCTCGATTTCCCGATAAATCCTATCGTTTCTGTATTCCAATTGGTGCCATCTGTAGTAAATTCCTCTTTGCGCATGTGGCGTGGAGATAGTATATATTGAGCTGAGTGGAACAACGCACCTTATATAGGTAGCAGGTGGCAGACTATCGTGATTCGTCGTTTAAAAGTGACCAACCAGAGTTTCAGGATTTCCCGCTTTTCAATTGACCAATTTTTTTTTTTGAATTAACCGCTTTTATTATGATCTTTGTGAATGCGGGGGACATATTACAAAAGACCCCTAATCTACTACTTAACTAGCTTCTTTTACGTCATTTACTAAATTTTAGAGCACACAGTTTCCCATATTCAATACATTTATTACACATTTGAAAAGACATGTGTATGAGGTGTACCCATTGACATTTGTACTACATTTTCCAGTATATTTGAAAAGGAAAGCGTCATATTCTTGGCATATAAACAGTTTAAAGTTGATAAGGAATCATATTTGTCTCCTTGGAAAGGGAAACCCCAACTGCTAAAAACCGTACAAGAGAAACTATTCTTGAGAGTATAGTTCACCAGTAGTTTACCTTTTCTTCACACTGCTTAAACCTAATTTTATTAATCTGAATTCATTGTTTTTCTCTAGTGATGTACGTAAGAATTTAATGCGTATGATCATGAGAATGTTCATGACATTTGAGTAGGTCAAAGCTGTGCTGTGTCTAACTGAGACCTCTAAAGAATTTGTTTTTACGTCTCCTGGTTGCAATAAATAGCATTCAACACAACAAATGTCGCCACCTGACTGTGAATGTAATAACAAATCTCTTTAAAAAATATTCCCATTAGAAAAAGAGTGTTTTGACAAATTTCGATTAAAAGTTTTTTACCATCATAGCAAGTTCGCAGGGATTTCGAAAAATTCACTATTATGTTTGTTTTCACAATTTTCATCTACTGAGTTTAACTTAACATTCCAAGTAGCAGTATCATCTATAGAAAATGAAGTACCTATGTAAGGTACTTCTACCTGTGATTGCAAAACTGATTTCTAACGGCTGCTGGAGGACTTCAGGCTCATAATTCAGGTTATCGTTGATACAGGGCTGATCAATGCGTAAATTTAGGCCTAGTAATTCTTCTTCTTTAAAGTTAGACGATGTCGATGAAGAAGGTCATGATGAGTCATCTGAGCATTCAAACGTATGCGTTGAATTAGTAATGAATGTTCCTATTTAAGGCACTTTCTTAAATAGTTTAAGGTGACACCCTGCTTTTCAGCAGCGCGTTTCGGTAATTACACAAGCCAATGAGACGTTTATGTGAAGTTATTTGATTGATGACAGGACAGAAACAACTCATACGCACACGACTCAACGACAGACAGAGTAGAGACGATAAAATAGACTAGAAGTGTGGCCAATGTCGCCAACCGAAATTTTTTGGCCTTTTTTAAGCAGAGGGAACCTTCAAAAGTTATCAACGTCCCGGTTATAATGGATTTTTACCTCACTAAATCACTCTCGTACCACTTCCTTTCGTGGCCGTACAACACCCGGATTCTATGTCTACTGGCTGCAGAATGTACGCTGAAACAGAATACAATTGCATAGACAAGTTAAGCATATTGGTTGATAATGCAAACTGACACAAAATTCTGATTTTTTAAATGGTTGCGGTTCCTGTCAAGGACGCCGTAGGTAGTTTCGTGGACTTATCCAAATAATGATGGAAAATGTCTCACAAACGTTTATTGTACGCAAGTTCAAGAATTGTTCCTATTGGGTAGTAACATTGATGGTAACTACCATCAATATTAACAAGAATTCTTGAAGGGATGTTGTATGGTGAGGTCTCTTGACAACTGTAGGACACTAGTTTCCAAATTGGTAATTTTTTATTGATGGGATTTTATGGATGAAAAACGATTTGTCTAAGCTAAGTGGTCTACTGGCGACTATCACTGCTCAAATAATTTAAGTGGGAGGTTATATTTTCTAACCTTAAGGGAAACAGGATTTGTGATTAATTGTCACCATAACACTGAATATTTGAGTTATTTAAGCGTGTTTAGCATCCAGTTTAAAGTTTCCGATTGTGCCTAACTCAATAAATCAGTACTCAATAAATAAACAATTTGAAATATTCATATTGTAAACCAACTGTGATTAGATAATAAAGCGAAGGATTTATGGTTATTCTTAATCAATATTGATATTTTATATTATCTAGAAAAGTCAATATTGGGATTTAAGAGAAAATTTTTATTGTTATATTATATGACATAAAATAGTAAAAATTACAATTATGAAGAGCCAGAGACATAATAAAGGAAACTTGAATCCATTAATCAGCAACCCCAGTGACTTGTGTTCTACTGCAGTGTTCGAAATAATAGCAGACGGATAATAGTGCAGTGGCAATGTTGGCAACTAGTAAACATCCACAACTGAACTTCAGTACCTGGTGTATGTCTTCAACGGGACTTAAGATTGCATGAACGACAGTGCAGCGGCTGCAAACTTGAATTTAGGTAACTGGTGTGTGTCTTCAACAGGACTTAAGATTGCATGAACGACAGTGCAGCGGCTGGAAACTTGAATTTAGGTAACTGGTGTGTGTCTTCAAAGGGACTTAAGATTGCATGAACGGCAGTGCAGCGGCTGCAAACTTGAATTTAGGTAACTGGTGTGTGTCTTCAACAGGACTTAAGATTGCATGAACGACAGTGCAGCGGCTGCAAACTAGAATTTAGGTAACTGGTGTGTGTCTTCAAAGGGACTTAAGATTGCATGAACGGCAGTGCAGCGGCTGCAAACTTGAATTTAGGTAACTGGTGTGTGTCTTCAACAGGACTTAAGATTGCATGAACGACAGTGCAGCGGCTGCAAACTGGAATTTAGATACCTGGTGTGTGTCTTGAAAGGGACTTCAGATTAGGTCAGCAATAGTGCAGCAGCCGCAAACTGGAATTTAGATAGCTGGTGTGTGTCTTCAACAGGACTTCAGATTTGATAATAAATAGTGCAGCGGCGGCAAACTGGAATTTTGGTACCTGGTGTGTGTCTTCAACGGGACTTCAGGTTTGATAATCAATAGTGCAGCGGCCGCAAACTGGAATTTAGATACCTGGTGTGTGTCTTCAACGGGACTTCAGATTTGATAATTAATAGTGCAGTGGCCGCAAACTGGAATTTACGTACCTGGTGTATGCTTCAACGGGACTTCAGATTTAATAATCAATAGTGTAGCGGCCACAAACTGGAATTTAGGTACCTGGTGTGTGTCTTCAACAGGACTTCAGATTTGATAATCAATAGTGCAGTGGCCGCAAACCGAAATTTAGGTACCTGGTGTGTGTCTTCAACAGGACTTCAGATTTGATAATTAATAGTGCAGCGCCCGCAAACTGGAATTTAGGTACCTGGTGTGTGTCTTCAACGGGACTTAAGATTGCATGAACGACAGTGCAGCGGCTGCAAAATAGAATTTAGGTACCTGGTGTGTGTCTTCAACGGGACTTAAGATTGCATGAACGACAGTGCAGCGGCTGCAAACTAGAATTTACGTACCTGGTGTGTGTCTTCAACAGGACTTCAGATTTGATAATCAATAGTGCAGTGGCCGCAAACTGGAATTTAGGTACCTGGTGTGTGTCTTCAACAGGACTTCAGATTTGATAATCAATAGTGCAGTGGCCGCAAAATGAAATTTAGGTACCTGGTGTGTGTCTTCAACAGGACTTCCTGAAGAGTATCCACAATTGAATTTGGACTGGATGACTAATTTCAAAGCGCCTGTCAATTTTAATTTTTGGCACGTGGTGGTAAGTACCCTTGGTAAAACTTCTAAATGAATGATGAAGCCGTCAAGCAGGAATTTAACATCAACCATTTTCTTTGAATTGTGATGGGTGTTGTTGATCTGTTAGTACGGTCCCTGGGGCTTTTGATTCATTTTCTTTGTATTTCCATTCTTTACTCTTCATATTGATTTTGATTTAGCAGGAATATCAAATTTTAGAAACTGCCTTTACTATGGCTTTTTGAATTTATATAGTCGTTTCAGTCTCTGTTTTGCACATCAGAGCATAGGCACATCAGGATTTTTTTTACTAGATACTAAAGAATTTAACCAGACTTGCTTCTTATGTCACTTTTGAAATTTGAATGATTTTACTAAGTTATTTCTATGGTTACAACATTTTCTAATTGTTTATTTTGAAACGCCTTAGAGATCGGAATAAATACCTTTCACCTGTTAAAGTTCTACCCTTAGTAAGGCCCATAGTATAAGAAGAACAACTCCATTTATATTAATAATTGAATAATAAAAATTTCGAAATTTAATTACTTTAATAAAATTGTTACAGCGTTAACCATTATTAACGCTGTATTGATATGAGTTAACTTTACATGAAAGCCTTAACTTAAGATGAGTACATAATGCATTATAATTATACTATGCACATTAGTATAATATAAACTGTAAAATTAAATTATTGTGATAGCGAAATTATTAGGAATTATTGAAATTAATTAATAATTAAAAACATTTGAATGGATATTACATTAAATAATTATTACCGCAATAAAATAAAATATTTTCCAGAGGGCATTCCCTCTAAAACATTAAAATGCAACTACTTTTACACGGAGAATGTTATTTCAGTTTTTAAATATTTTCATAATTAATGTGTCTCAAATATCATTTTTATAAATACAAAAGGTTATTTTGTGTTGAATAATAAACTAAGTATTGACGTAGGCTATTCATATCTCTATGCAAGAGCTTCTAACATTTTCTCTACGGCAGGCGTCTTGCGGTGTAGAATCAGAAAGAGAGCACTCAAGGTTACTCAGTATAAAGTAAAGTATTTAACATTAAGAATTCTATTTAAATTATTAAATTAAAGAGTATTGAAACTAACAATACTTTATAAGAAACCTCATGGTTTCGAAAAACGGTCACAAAACTATAAATATCATACTAAACGTTTTTTTTTACACATTAAAGATTATTATTAAATTTTAACTACACAAACCAGTTATGATTACATTTATAATAGTTTCAAAAGAGTAATTTGTTCCAAGTTCTAGCACACTAACTTCTTCGCGTTTAACACAATCGTGTGCTATGTGTTTTCTTCTTGAATTCTATTCTTTGACTAATAAAGCGAAATCACATACGTTAGGTGACGAGGTTGCTCGTCGACCAGCAATATGATTGCTGGCGACCAAATTATCTGAACATCGCTCCATGTATGGGGCAGTTTCGGACAGATTGCCAGCAATCTGGAGTTTACTCGGCGATTTCGAGATCCTTCTCTATTCATAGGCGATCCATCAAATCGTTGGCGATCTTTTTGCCGAGTGTATGGCGTCAACCGTCCATCATGAGCGATCTGAAATATGCGCATGCGCGATACGGTCTCAGAATAACTACAAGGTGATCTTGAATGACTATGAGATCTAATTCATAATTGAATCGTAATTATATGTAGATACTCCAATATTAAACATTGATATTCTAATAATAAGATATAGGCTCATTTAGCGTTATAGTTAATAAAATATACGAGTGAAATCTATGTCACAATAGAACAACTATTATTATAACTATAATTTAATGTGTTTGATCTCTAAGTGGAAAAACTTGTCAAACAAATATATCAGGATGGTTCGGCACCTCCTGGGACCTTTCATTATCCTTCCATTCATGACGCCACTTTCAAAGAGGCTCTCCAGAGATCTTTACTAGGACACTGTTCTAAAGCATTTTGTATCTTGGCAAAGAAAATCAACGTTAAGTGATCACACATAAAATGCAGCTACTATTGGAACACTCATACATTTTGAAGGTAAATCAATTTATTATCGGGAGTAGGAAAGATTATTCCTCCAATGATAGACTACTAACCTTAGATAAAGCCGGTTATAGTGAAAGGACCTTGAGCTTCCGCCCATAAGAAAAAATTTGAACCTCAAACCCTTTTTGGCACTAGTTTTTAATTTTAGCGTTATGAGATATGTCTCACTTTTCAATCCTTTCAAGTTCTTGAACGCCTTTTAGTGATTTTTAAATGTTATACTTCATTAGCATTTAAATTATGAAATACCAAAACGTTTGACCTTGCTTTCTGAATGAACACTAAAAAATCTAAAAACACTAAAAGGTCGTTTGGATATTAGTTGTATATTTAAAATTAAAACTCTCCCATAAAGGGCGCAAAAGTGTATATTGTTTAAAATTGTTAAGTTTATTATTGTTTTTTATTTATATTTATAACCTTATTAATTAATTGCTTAAAATTTATTTATATTCTTATTTACTACATACAGTTTCTTTATTGCTTGTTAAATATATTTAAATCCTAGTTATTGCTTGATATTTTTTGCTTGTTATGTAAATGTATTTTCTTATTTATTGCATTAAGTTTGTATATTGCTTGTTATATATTTATTTATAATCTTTTTTAATGAATAATTGCTTTTTAACTGTGACTCTCTAACTTCGATTTTTCTTCTAAAGTATTTCTTTTTGTTACAGTCTAGAATTTCTCACACCATTCTCAAAATTAACTTTATGATGATATAACTTAATAGTAATTAATTTTAATTTTAATTTAATTATTTTGTTTTGTATCATTTATCAAGTTTGTAATAGTTATACCGTTTGAAATAAATTAAATGAAATGTCCATTATTCATTTCTCTGCAGCCCATGGAATTTATCCAATAATTGTTTTTATTTTAATAGATGAAGCTTGAATTGAGTGGAATGTGTTTATTGGTTTTTTGAAAGAAATTAAAATGCATGTTTTTAATTTCCTTCACAAACCCCAACTATCCACTCAAGCTTGTTTGAGATTAAACTTTTGAATTTATCTCTGGATCATAAGTTTTTTATTTCCAATACTATAACATCTCAACAAAATAAGTACAAAAACTAAATAAGTACAATCAGGTTGAGTGACATCAAAAACTATATTAGGCATCGTTCGTTGTTAACTCGGTGACAGCCTTATTCCATAAATGCCACATGAATAACTCAAGACGCTACATTACGACGCATACACCTTGTAGGCCTATGTATGAAGTTGTACTTGTCTTATTTTACACAGCCGTTCTTATTAATTTAATTTTATATTTTCTATTAAAATTAAATAATTAAACTTCTGATATTTTGCATACGAAAGTGAATCAAAGATAATTTTCTTATGTTGATCACCTCTATATGCCTAAATATAGTCTAGTTTAATTGAAAAATATAATGAAACTTTATTATCAGTTAAATAAACCTTTATGTACGTGGGCTATGAATTAATCTTAATTTTATAGACATTCACGTATCATGTTATATCATTTTGTTGATAATTCTGTGAATTAAATATATTTAACTGGGAAAACAAGCAGGTTATATTTAAAACCTCTTATTATAATCTTATGTACTCGTACAGTGATCTTGAAACACGATTGCAAGTGTAGGTAACATTTTAGGATACCTTTTTTTGTAAATTAAATAAGTTTGATTCAACTATAAAATTATGGCTTATTGAATTTTAAATATTTTAAACAATAAGGTTTAATATTATTAATTAGAACATGTATAAAACATATGATTATATTTATATTTTATGCTATACCTTTTTTAAAATACACTATATTTTTAGATCAAATGTATACGCCACAACTGGGAACTAATAATAATCATAGATTAGATTATTCATTTGTGGATTAAGATACATAGGAATAAATCCAAACACATGAAACATTATTTAATTACTGGATAGGGTATTTATACTCAGCTGGTGGACGTAAAATTGATTAGTTTACTCGATAATCGGTTCGGAGATGTGCTATTCACCTAAGCAAGTACCAAATTATTTCTTTTCACATGGAAGGCACGTCTAGACTCCTCTGTTTCTCCAAAGGATTGTCAATAGGATTGTCATCTGTATTCAGATTTGGAGATACATTTATTTCCTTTCCATTAGGCACAAAAGAGCTCTTCTGCAGAACACACTATACCTCTGACTTTAATGCAAATACAACGCTGGCTAGAGGCTAGAGAATTGGCAACAATGTCCTTTCTACGCTGGGCACCCTTGCAACTGGTGTACACTAAATTGAAAGAAGAACTTTGCGTATGTGAATTGGCTGGTGAAACACTTTCTTGGCTACCTGCTTGGAATTCTTGCCTACTGAAACTTCTACTTATAAAGTAATAGAAAAAACAGAGATTTTTCTTACTGAACTTTAATTTGATAGACTTGAACAGAACGCACCCAAACAGGGCCTTAAATTAAAGCTAGTCCTTTGAAGGTTGAATGTTTTTTGTAGGTGAAACTTAACGAAGACCTCCGTATTAACAATTTGTATTTGTTTAACCTTCATTGTCCCCTAATGAGCGTACAATACGTCTAATATAAACTCGCACACATAACAGTTACAATGATATATAAATAGAGTGTATTTAGTGCGATTTTAACGGTTAACACCCAATAAACTAGTGTCTGTGTCAGCACCATGTTGTCTTTGCGGGCAGACTGCTATCCTTTGTGAGGTTAAGTGTGGTGAGACAACCAACACAATAACCTGACACGTGTACCCTCTATGCATATTTAATTACATTTCCACGTAGCGGCTATTAACTGGACTTTAATTAAAACCGGACTTAATAAACTTCAATATTACTGTATTTGCTTTGGAATTTAATGAAATGTTTTGCAGAAATTTAGAAATTTCCATATGCAGTGATACATTTAACAATCTAAATGGGCTAGTCAAAGTTTTGGGTTTTTAATTGATTCATTTCGACAAATAATAGACTATTATGATAGCTTTAAAACTGTATAACTCCTATCCAATAGATTGGCTGAGCATTAGCGAAGTCTACCTGTTACTTGACTGTCCGTAGAATATTTTAAGAACTGACTAACCTATTGAATTTAATTTTGCATTAAATGTTATTTGAATCAACCAAAATGACAACGGCAAATGTTTGTTCGGATGTTTCCTGTGTTCCTACAGGAAACATCGAATTCGATGATAATGCACGTCACTCCATTGGATGTAACTGAGCGTTTGCGAATATTTTTATATTGGTCTGATGGATGAGCGTGATTGCAATTAGAAAATCCCAAATTACATACAAATACATTTATAAATAAACTTTGAGCGATTATACGACATTGTAGTATGGGAGAGTAGTAAAGGTTATTATAAAATTTAATGTTCTCCATACAACTTCAGAGAAGCTGATTACGCGACAAGTGTTACTGCTTACTCCTACATTTTAAGTACGTTATATTCAAAACCAGATTTCCATGCAGGCAATAACTGTTTATTATAAGTGTTAGTTGTAACAACATATCAGACTCGACTAGAGTTACTAAAGTGTTACTATAACAATTCCTTATATCTTTTTAACAAGGACATCTGTGTTTTTCTCTCATGTTACAGCACTGTAGCCTTCTCTGCTAATAAATTTTACTGACTTTACTTTTCAATTAATCTTAGCACGTGATTCCCAAGTAAGAGTAATGATAATATCGCAAGCGTAGGGTTGCCTAATTTAGTTGTTATCATAGAGTATTCTGCAGTCAAAATGGTTTCTTTATACTACTAAACAAATGATTGGATATTGGAAACATGGCACAAATAGAGGACAATAATAACATTAAGGCTTCTAAACAAGTTGTGATACGTTATACTTAGTTTCTTATATCATATAACAGACAATAACATAATTTTCGCCTATTCATTCATAATCATGTATATACCTAAATACCACTTCATTTACAGCTCACCGGAACATTAAACTGCTTACAATTGGTTACAAAATTAATCCGAACTATTTAATTTCTAGATCTTAAAACCCTATGATTTTAAACATTAAAATTTGTTGGCCTATGGTGTGAATCCAAATCTGGTTCTTACTTATTTACGAGTACATTGTTTAATACTGTGGTAATCCGACTCACATGAACTTTAAAGTTTTTCACACAGAATTAATGGATATGTACCAGGTGTGCGCACAATTGAATATTTTACTGAATAATGGTGTTTAACGAATCTCGTCTTGTATTTTACAGATTCCTTGTAATGTTTCATTAGATCCACGCAAAGTCCCTGATACAGGCAGAGTGCTATAAAATAGACAAAGTTTTACTGCCCTTGAAAACAAACTTTCATTCCATCTATAAATCGATGCCCGATCCTTCCAATTGGCCAAGAATCCATATTTTATCCATCACATTTTAGTATTTATAAATAAGTGAAAACACTGATAATATTTTTATTATTTCGTTCACAACTGCTTTCTTTATTTGTATAAATAGAAAAACTCAAATAGATTCCAAACCTTTAAACATGTTGCACATACAATAATGTTTATGCGCGTTCAATCATAAATTGTGCTAAGTAGGAATGGAAAATTAAAACCTATTTTTAAATGTATTAATTTACATTTTGAAATCTTAAAATTGGAACTTTTCCAATTGGACGATTAAACAATTTTTATTTATTACTTAACTTAGAGTTCCCCATCTTAGTCTATAAGTTTATGTAGCTAGCCGAAGATTCAAATAATAATATCTTAAATAAAAAGTAAAAAATTCCGTTCATCTAAAGAATTACGCCTTATTCAGTATTTTGAATCTACTTTTCTGTAAATTTTTAATTGTTGAACTCAAATCTTGAGAATAAAAATTTATTGCTTAAAATAATGTAATCTTCCTGTTTTGATAATGTGATATACAAAGCAGCTCAGGTCAAATTCATAAGAAATCAAGTAAACAAATAGGTTAAATGAACACAAGCATATAATCTTACAACTATTTAAAAATGTTTAAACAACTTAAAAGTTACATCACGTACTTTGACATGTAAACACTTCACAAAGATATTTTTCATGCTTTTTCAGGTACAAAACCACTGTTCAGTGTAGCGGCCACGTTTCAGTAAATATGCATGTTGATCACAAGTAATCTCTACACTTAAACTCCTGAAATCAGTCAATGTACAAGTCTAATTAAATCCTATTATATTTCTTAATAAATCAATATCACACCTTTCTTGCCTCTTTGAATTCAGTTCATGTTTACTGTGGGGAGGGAATTTTCGAATTTATTCAAAAAAATTTGAGTTTATCTTCATATTTTGTATTTAAAGAATTTCATTTCTAAATCATTTTATAAAATTTTTAACATTGATTTTAAAGTTCTACTTAGTACGTCATTCTCCTGTTGATCGTAATGGCTAAAGGTCCATAAATAACAGAAAAATATTGTTGCAGAGCAACTTTTCCTGCCAATAATAATAAAGTTACTCTTGTAAGTGTTTATGAGTAACTATTCTTAGTTATACTTCTGTTATAATCCAGTTATACTCCTGCCAGCTTTAGAGTTTCATTATGTCATATTTAAGTACCCTAATAAAACTTAACGTTGGTGACAGAGAGCTCGTTACTTTTATTTCGGAATAAAGTTAATGTCTTGTATTATTTTAATGACGTTTCCAGGGTTTATTATCTTTACTATGAGTTCTTCTTTTAAACATAACATTACGATAGTGATATAGCAAACATAGCCTGACACAAATACGATCTTAATTCTTTGTTTAAAGTTTGTTGTGGACGATGGCAGGTTTGTTAGGATAACATGATTGCGGACATTTGCCATCGTTATATGTTATAAAAACGATTTAATAACACAACTTTTCGAGGAGTGGAATCTCCCTTCTTCATCAGGTGCATTGCTGTATTGTCGGGCTATACTCATCGCATATGTACCTATTGTCCATTATTTCATTTTTTTGTTATATTACTGACTTGTATTTCGTTATTCATTTTCCATACTATTTTGCCCCTAAAATTATATTCTGTACGTAATCCTCGCATTTAATATTTATGGACACTATAAAATAACTTACCAGAAGTAGAAATTATATTAGTGTTGTCTAACTACATTTTGAACTGTTTGAAGATGGTGGTGTTACTGTTATTAGTCAATCCGCAGTTTAGGGCTATAATAATACGGAAATAACGTAAAATATACCTTAATTTGTAGTTTTCTTATGGTTAAACAATACTTTTTACCATATAAGTCTACACTATAAATATATTATGTAAGGTTCTTGGTTTAAAACACGTCAAAAAACGTTGCGCCAATCTTAAATCTTAAAATCTGTAATTATTTTTAACCATACATCCTTTATTTTATGATAAGGATTCAGTAGAAGGTGACATATAAAGTAAATAAATTTAATATCTCAAAATAAATATGGTGAATGTTATTTTTGGCTGTTCTCAACGCGAAAGAATATCCTCTGGACTTTAGTTTCAGAAAATAAAGCTTTCAGAACGAATTCAATTATAACTTTACCGAATATTAAACTCTAATTAAAGTATTTGTGTATCCTAACGTAAAGTTGCATTCGAAGGCGCAAGAAGTTTAAATTACACCTTTAGCTTAACAAGCCAGAAGATTTAACATTTCGCTGCCTTTGTAAAATATAATTTATAATAAGTTAGATAAACAGAAAAAATTAGAGACATTTTATATAAGGTATTTTTTAACTATTTGAAAGCAGGATGATAAAATTATTAAATTGATGCAATTATTGAACTATTTTCTATTTTTAACTTACTGTGAGAGATTCTTTAATATGCAGTTCAGAGTCTCGGCCCATCCATTTCATACAATACATTTAATGAGTAGTAGAGTTGTGGAGTTCTTACAATAGCGATTTAAGAATTTTAAGGAATCCATTGTAAAATTCAATAAAATAAGGGTGCAAAACATTTCTCCCATAGCGGTCATAATGAACTAAGCTTATTGCAGCACGGAATGCTAGAGCGATGAGAAGACTTTAGCAAGGATTTCTCCCATCATGCAGTCCAAATGCCAGACCATGCCTGTGCATGGACATCCATTGAGTGCACAGTGATCGCATATTATACTTTTCACATTAGGATACAAGGCTTTCTCTTTAGGAATTGAACGAATTTACATAGCTAGATAGCTAGACTACTACATAGGCATCCTTGTGAAGTTCATGATAACACCAGTTTAAATTGATCACTGCGATACCTAAATTAGTTGGACACGATTTTGTTTTTAACCTTACCAGAGGGTTCACTTCTGGATGATTTATACCTTCCTTTTGAACCTACACTGGGTACTGGGTACAGCAAAAAGCGATGTGTCACTAAAATCTGGGCAACCTTATGAATGTACAGTAGCGGCACATCACTAACCGCAAATGTCGAGATTCTGGGGTTGCCAGAGTAATTCGATAGGTCTAGTCGGCGGGAGATGACTGTTGGAGTTGGTAGGGTTCGTTCTCTACGAGTCAAAGGGTTCTTGCCAGCCTAGACATAAGGTTGTGCCACTCCCTGCCTGCTTTGACTGGAGAGGCTCGTTCAGAACTGGCTTTCCCTTTTTGCGAGGGGACATAACTTGAGATTAGTACCCTTTTTTTCTCATGAATCCCGACAGGAGGCAACCCCTACCCCAAAACTTACCTATCTAGAATATCCTGTCTCACCGGAAGCTGCGCAAAGGTCCTTATATAATTAGGGGTAATTTTCAAAGCTTCTTGACCTAAGAGAAAAAATTCTCAATAAACATGGCTTTCCGCATCCCATGATTCAAGGGCTCCATCGCCCAGCAATGTCACATAATGTTGTTCCATTTTTTTTATCTGGTGACAGTGCTGCGATCTCTCGCCAACCGCTCAACTAAGTCAACCTTTAGTCACCACTGGTACCTTATTACCTGAAATGTTCCATCATCCATCCCGTTATTGTACACCAATACCTGTATCTCCTCCTTCAAACTTCCTGTAACAATAGCAAATGTAACATGTACTTGATTTTGATCATTTTACTCCTTTTCAAGGGGTTTGACGAAATGATTTTAAATAAATGGTAGACTTATGTCAATATGTAAATAATAACGCCGTAACACAAGAATAATATTAAAAATTAAACAGTAATATCCCCTGAAAACAACTAATTTAAAAATGGTTTATTTAGGGACACACTGTTGTTATTTTCTTGAGGAGTTTAATTTATTTTTGAAGTCAATCTGCGTTTTTACTAGATTACTTTTAAATAAGAGCTGGAAAGAATTAATTCCGGTTGATGCGATCATCAGAGAGGGCTTAAGTTAAGGGAGGATTACCCTGCAATATCCTTTGTAGTACACATTTGGAAATCACAAGAGCCTATATTGAGCTGTCCTTTGTTGTACAGTCTGTGGCAGATACTGTTAATTGGGCATGGACAATGGCAGTTAAACTGTTTATAGTTGAACAGATCTCATATTTATCATATTACATTATTTGTAATTCACAGTATTCTGGTACAGTAAGACATTTTTATTACTCCTACACTCATTTATAACATTTATCAACAGATCGTTCAACAAGATGATCTACTGAAGAATATATAAGGGTTCCAATTAAAGATAATAACCTACATACACAATCAGTAATGGAATAATAATGTCATACCACTATTAATCTTAGAGAGAAATAGTTGTACTGTAAATTAGTTTTACAGCGAAAAGATATTACAATGCACAATGTTTAGAAATTTGGCTTTGCCGTTTACTCTAAGAGAAGTCCCTTTACTTTATTCAACAAGTGTAAGTATGGATATAATAATTTTAAATAACACCATATAACTGAGCTAACCCATGTTTCTAATAAATATAAATAATACTCCTGATTATAGTTTCAAATTTTACAAGTTAACTTTTATGTATTTTAGGCAGATATAGTGTTAGAATCTCCATATTGAAGTTGTCATGGTAGTCGCACTTAAGGAACATTTCAAAATAACTTCTCCAATTTCCATAGCCACTAACCAAAGTTTATATAAAATATAAAATTTTAAACACTTTATGCAATATAACATGGATTTATAAAACGATAACTTTACTACATATCTGAATTACAACTTGGTACAAAAATTTTTTATCATACAATCTGTTTACTCTTTGTAAAAACTAAATTATATCATCTGTTTTTTATGAACATTGTGTAATTGTTTATATATTGAGATTGCATTTTAAGGTTATCTGGTAGAATCTTTTTGATTAAAGCCTTCTTTTGTAGAAAGGTTCTCTTGGATTCCTTACAATTTATTCACTTTTTTGCTAACTTGACTACTATGAAATTGAAAAACTACTGAAAAATGTGCCAGCAGACCTGGAACAAGAAATTCTTCTAAACAATGAAAAACTTGGTTTATAACATGCATTATGTTTATCGAAAATGCTAAAGTTAAAGAAGATAAGAAACTTGCAATATTAGCACATTTTTTGTCCTATGAAAACTTTGAATTTATCAGTGAGTGTAAAGTTTGCTATAAAAATATTAGCAACAATATTCATCCGAGTAAAAATAAGAAAATGTACCTTTTGTTAGTCAAATGATACAAATGTTGAACACCAAATGCAGTGCTTTTTAAACAAAGACCCTTATTGTAAATCGTTGGTTATAAAATATACATTAACTTAAGTCAGATTATGTGTAGTTTATAATATACTCGTATAACTTAATTTTTTGTTTATAGAGTCTTTCACGTTCAGGCGGGTATTAAGTGGGTGTTAGATTATCTTAGGTAAATATTAGGTTAGGTTACGTTAGGGTAGGTACATTCTTGTATATTTCAGGCTTGGCTGGAAATTATTACAGTAGAGTGACAAAAACTTGTGTTTATTTACTGTCGTAAAATACAATTTCCTTTCACAAGGTGCACAATTGAGAAGAAATTGTTAAATTGTCCAAACGATTGAATTTCGATTCCATGAAAGGACTGACTGGCGAGGCACAAACACAGAGTAATGTAGCAAACCACCTATTTTCAGTTCATTGCCTTCTTTTATTCTTCGGAACAGAAATAACGAATTTTTTCAGAAAGATTTTCCTTATAGAAAGTTTCAATTTTCTAATATTATCTAAGGAACATCTACAAATACTTTATTATATTTCATTAACTTAGTGCAATCGATTTTGGGTGTT
Organism: Homalodisca vitripennis; assembly: GCF_021130785.1. NCBI lineage: Eukaryota > Metazoa > Arthropoda > Insecta > Hemiptera > Cicadellidae > Homalodisca > Homalodisca vitripennis. Next base: position 26,140,290 of record NC_060214.1, read on the forward strand.
GAAAATATGTTTTATATTGACACAAAGCTTGATAACATAACTCCCTTGAATACAGAAGTATAACGAACTTTTTTGGATAAATGAACTTAAATTTCAGGCATTAAAGATACGAAATGCAAGTATTTTTTAATCAAGCCGATTTAAAACTGCAACAGATAAACATGTGTTAATACAGCATTTACAAAAATTACAGCATCAGTGAAATGTTATATTACTGTTAAAAATTTCGTAAAGAAAATATTTTTAACATTTCATTTTTTAAATATATAATTGAATAAAAACATATCAGTCTTTGAAGGCCTGATTTCAAAATTGCGTATATTTACAACTTAACACGCTTTCCATTACGTATCCTAATGTATTATCTTCTTCTTAAAAGAGCAACTTCAATATTGGGAAAGAACAGTATTATTACTAATAATGCTATAAAGTTTCTCTTTATGTGACTAATTTAAAGCAAACTTATAATTGTGTCGTTGATCATCTATTTAACAATAAAATAAGAGAAATATAAAGAGAAACTATCCTTTTCTTCATTAAAAGTGAAGGGATTATTCTTTTCATATTTCTATTAGTTTTTTTTTTTAATTATTTCTTTTGCGAGAACTTTAGTTATAAGACTACTAGTAATGAGTTATATAGGATGGGATATACTCTAAAATAGCAAAGACTATTTCCTTATCATTTTGCCATAACTTTAAATAGTATTTTAATGGCAGGAAATTACATTTTACATAGAGTAGTGTTAGTTTTTACATCCAGTAAATGTGTACCTCGCTCTTTAGAGTGAAACCTTTAATAAAAAAAATATTTGTAATACTGTGTATTAATTGGTTTTGGTGACTTGTACACTACTAAATATTATAATGGCGGATGTGATGTAGTATGTTATAGGTTCGCTTAGTTGTACGAAAAGAAGAAACATTTAATCACCAAAGAAACACTTTCAATCTTAGCTGAGAAAATTACAGAAATGTGAGAGAAGGCGAGGGAGATGTCTCCTAAATTAACAACTTCCCTGATGTATTGGGAGACAGGTGAGAGTAGAGTCTTCTTTTTTGAACCCTACAGTAATGGGTTTCTGTTAGCGAAGATTGATGCTGGGTTTAAAATCATTATTCAACAACTCAATCTTGTCCGCAAGAGTGACAGGTTTCTATTGGTTTTTTGTTTGTAACTAAATTTAAAATTGGCTCAAGCTAATATTAAAAACTTACATTTAACTAAAATAAAAAGAGGACAATTCATATGAAAACTCAGAAGGGCTTAAGTGACGAGAGTTAATTTTCACACGCAGTGTAGGCAAATTCGTGACCGACTTCAATGTTTTAATTTTTTTTATTATTAATTATTTCAACCTAAAGAAATCTGCATTTTAAAGGCATTAAATAAAGCAGAGAATAAACCTATCAAAATTCAAAATAGATGGCCAATACGAAGTACTGTACTACAAAAACCGTAATACTCATTTATTAGATGAGTTAAAGTACCATCAGGTTTTTGTTTAGGAGGAGAGTAATTCGTTCAAAGACTCAGTGGTACCTACGTCATTAAATCATTCTTCTATATTAAAATTGGGCTAATTTGTGACCAGATTCGTTAATTTAATGCACCCTTAAAATCAATTTTAACTGCTATTATTAGTCTACTAAGTTATAAATACAATCTTCGTTAGTCAGTTTTTTCTTTGCTTAAGAGATTAAACCAATAAAATATTCAATAAATATTTCTCTCTTTTAGTAAGTACTTTAGTACCATTAATTAGTAAAAAGCTAATTTTATTTTCTTCACAACTATTGAATAAGATAATATCTACATAAGAAAATAAATAGATAAGTAGCTCTGATCGAAGCAAATAAAATAAATTTAGTAGATACAGGGATTTTTTGCCTGTTTTTCTAAATTTTGTTAGTTAAATTTTGAAACAATTATTGGCACTGTCAGGAATGGGTAATACTCGATAAATATTTAATAATTAATATTGTTTCAATGCAAGACTAACAAGATCAATATAAATAGTTGCTAAATAGCCTATTGTCATGTGAGAAGATGAGTGGAAAGTTTGATATATCTGTAGTGGGATTATAACGAACTGATGTTACAATAGAAAGAATTGAGAAGCCGGGACTGTTCTGCGAGAGCTTGATCCCAGTAAAGCCCTATTCGATTGTAATCTTTCCGAGATGTGTTTTGGTAACGTTGAATAAGCCGATTTAACCCTTTCCGGGCCAGGCGACAATATATTTCCGCCATGGATCGCGTCTAAAAATTGCCAGGCGGCAAAATATTGCCGTCGGTGACATACGCGACAAGCGCCAGGCGGCAAATATATAGTCTCCTTGGTATTCGTCGTTTTCTGAAATAAATACGACGTCAAATGATTAAAGTTTTATGTTTTTTGATTCCCTGGTATATTTGTAGATAATTGATATGAATATCATTTTTATTTTGGAGGTCTAAGCATTTTTATTTCGTAATATTGTTACGTGACATTATCAGCTGACTCAATCTATTGTTTTTAATTCTTTACGCTTTAGTGTAATCGTATTATTGTATGCTGGATTCTTCTTCATTATTTATTTTGTGGTTGTAAATATTAGTTGTGTTAGTTGTTACGTGCTTAGCTATTGTGTGTAGTAGTTGCAATGACTGACAATTTGCGATCTCACGGGAGTGAAATTGTAAGAAGCATATTGTTAAATAGAAAAAGTGTAAATAAATTTCAAATAAAATTGTGTAAATATTTCTTAGTAAATTATGTTTTTAACTGTATTAAAAGTGTTTATGGCTTTCATTATAATAAAATGTAATTAGCTTTTGTTCCTGTTCATGGAGCTTATGAAGATTCTAGAGTTATTCTTGGGAAATATAAAATAATCATTGTTTAAGAGAAATATATGTAATTTTTTGATATATAATGCGTCCTATAATTTTGATAGTCGAGTGATTTATTTATAAAACTGAATTACAATCCTGTGAGGAACAACTATCTGTCACTCTTTTGGAATTCCTTGAAAGATTTAATGAGAAAGAAATTTTAATATAATATAAAGTGATTTTTCATGTTTGTTGCAAATGTGCTGTCAAACATCACATTATAAAATGTGTTAATAAATAGAGTAACTGTCATATGGTTAAAAGCCATGTGATAGAACATTGATTCGGTTAAGGAACCTTTTCACACATATTCATGATTGAGTAGATTTTGTTAAATGTTAACTTTGAAAAGGACTTGTTATTAAACTAGATGCCGATTAATTACAACTTCAACCCTTAGAATGCAGCTTTTTTATAAAAAAGCTTAAATTATAGCCTGTACTATATGTTTTTATCCATCATCAATGAATCATCACAGAATATCGATGTATGAATTGAAAAAAACCAGTTAGTTAAGTGCCACTAGAATTTGGTTTCACATTATTTCAAAACCAATTTTTTGGCTGTTACTGACCTTTCATTATGTGTTTTAAATGAACTGTACGTTTGTTTAAAACATATTAGTTATTACTGAACTGAAAATTTGGTCAGTAAAATAAACGAAGGTAAAATAGTAACGCTGCCATCCTTTTTCGTTAGATCAAGCCTTATTTCAATTCAAATAACAGTTCCGACCCTCTCAAGGACCTGACTTTATTTGCAATCTCATGTCTATATTCTTCCCACCCTCACTGAGTTTCTATCATCCTGTGTCAATTTTAAGCCTGTTTATCATGCAATATTTACTATAAAAATGCATCAAAGTACATATGGACAATCTTATTTGACAAAATATAGAGTGGGAGCTCAATAAGTTTATAATTGCAATGTCTAAATTATTTAAGCTAAAAATTTGAACATATTTATAAATATCATCGGAATCTTAATTTCGTTCTATTCGTTATTTAGTGCAATAAAGCAGAAATATAACGAAACAATTTAGGTCACTGCTACTTCAGGAACAGAATTAAAAGTCTTTATTTGCAACTGTAAAACGTGATTAAATCATCTGAAGTAAATGAATAGATTAGGATTGGTCAGTATAAAGGAAGTTACAGTTCACTAGAGCAGCTCACACAAAAATAGCCTAATAAAATTTGAGGCAGTGTTGCCATATCGCTGGAGAACACCAGCTGTTTCCGCTATGACCTGGTTAAGATAATATAATGTTTGCTTAATTTAAATGTCACTTGAAACTCATTTATGGTATAAAATGTGAATATAGTATATAAATGGTATAATATATTGTTTACGGTAAGAGCTAATGGTATGTTCTAATTTCGAGAGATGTTAATAGGGATCAGTAATTGTCAATACACTTAAAACTGGCAACAATGATCTCGTTGGCTGTAGATATGGGATTCACACGCACCAGCCACCACCAGACTATTATCGTACGAGCTGCTATAATAAAATTTTAAGTCTTATTATATGAAAATTAATGCTTTTACTACTGACTTTTATCTCTTAAAAGAGCCTCAACATCTAAATTACTCATCAAGCTTGAACTCTAAAGCCATGATGTACGATTTTTTTTTAAATTTTAATACTAAGGGCCTATAAAAAGTGGGACTATTGGATATTTATAATTAATTCTTTTACATTTATTAAATTGTTAAAGAGTTTTAAACCTATAAAGGTTACAGCACTTATGTACGGGTATATTTCAAAGATAGTTAACTCCTACTTGTCTTAAAGTATGCACTTTTGGGGCATTTTCTGAAGGCAGAATCTATCTGGAAAGCCAAAAATTATATCTCTTCCAAGCAAAGGTTCCGATGGAAAATCATTGTCCTTTTTCTGAAAAGATAGAAAACGTTTTCTCGTTACATAATTCTTAAGTTCTAGACATTATACAGTATGAACACTTTTTAATCTGATAACTGTTATCTATGGAAAAATGGCTCTTATTTCTAAACACACGACATTATGTTTATACTTATTTTTACTTTATTTTAACTGTTAAATATGTAAATGTAAATAAAATATGTATAAGGAAATAATAGTTAACAAATTACGCATTATGCATATGAATGGAAATGGCATGCTTCTACTTCGAACTCTTACTTAAAGCAAAGCGTCGAGCTTTTTTGTGCTTTTTATTTAGCATTTTTTTTTTAATGAAGTTAAGATAATTTTATTAGTATTTTAGCAGGTAACTATCCCAGTATTACGATAAAAATCCCTCCATATACTCTAGTATATACAATAAGGATAAAGTTTAATAACTTTAGATCCTAATAAATGTAAAATGCAAAAGAATCTTTTTATATTAAAGTTTCTTAACTCTTTTACGTCAGTTTGTAAACCCCATAGTAAAAAAACTTTAATCCATGTCAATAACACTTTTTATTTACACTTTGACACGAAACAATCATTAGTAATTTCCGGTGTTGCGCTTTGATAAATTGCTTCAATTTGGAGAAATGGTAAACAATAAAATATTTTTGGGATATGAAGGTAATGGAAAATATTTGCATTTAGATAACGTGTCATCTAAATGCAATCTAAATTGCCGTTGCGTGAGAAAGAAAAATTATTTTTAGTTCAAAAACCAAAAATATGTATAACATGTTCTAAATTAAATTTTAACTGGCGTAAAACTACAATGAAAACATGTGTTCCCGTTAGAGAGCGTCTTAAAGAAATCGAGTCACTGCCCGTCAGTCTATCTATTTGACCGACTAGACGATAAGGAAAGCTTCTAGTGACTTCAAGCTTGGGCCAGGAAATATCACTATGATTGTGGGATTTATAGGACAAACCTTGTGTCTGATTATTTCTCTGTCTGACCGTTGATGGCACTGACTACCTTCTTCCAAGTAAGCTGGTTGGCTATTGTTTACAATACAAAAATTGTAATCATAAAACTGTAAAAATAAAACATTTCTGAATAAAAATAAGTAAGATAAAGCTATTCTATGATACTTATAAATATGTGAACTCCACCCGGATGTTAGGCAGTACAACCCTTATAATATAGTGTCAAAAACACGTATAAGTTGTGGAATACGTAAATCGTGTACAATAATAAACTGGAATGATAAGCGGCAAATTTAATTATAAATATCTCAGCTTAATACCTCTATATTCTAACCAGGGACCCAAAGAATGTTCATCTAAAGTTTCAGTTAGTCGATTAAATAGTTTAAGCGTGAGATAAAAACTAACATAGTAAATTTTGCATTTATAAAATTATCAGGATAATAGAGAGTATTTTTTTGATTTATGATGATACATACATAGATTAGCAACATTACAAAGCTTTACAGCACGGACATTCAAAAGAAGTCAATAAGTTATGTAATAATTGCCTTACGTATAGTAGCAAATAAAAACTCAATGCAGTTAAATCTGGTAGCAATAAAAGTTTTACTGCCAATTTTTAATGATATCGCAAAATTTATTGTCACTAAAACTATTTATTAGATTCTACTACTTTTTACTATTTTAGGCATTCAGTCATATTTGGTGGTCTTTGAGTTAACCAGTCATCCAGTCATTATCTCAATCATTACCTCCAACTCAGCGAATTGTATAGGTTCTCATATTAAATATTTTTGTAATAAAATAAAACTCATTTTTACAAGTTGTATTAGTTTAATTCCTTAGAGCAATTTCCTTTGAACTATTTAAAACTTTCAACAGATTGCGAGTACAGCACTGAATCAAAGGCCGCCCGTTTTTAAATTGGTACTATGTACGAGTAGTACTATAAAATTTATCTTAACCACTATATAATAAATATAATTAGAGTTTTAATAGGTATCACTCATCAAATAAGTTACGATATCTCAGATCTCATTAAAGCGGGCGGTTTGAGAATAAAGCCCTTTCGAAAGGCAGATATTTGGAGAGCAAAAGAACTTTGGTGAATGTAGGAGCTGGAAATTGTTATGTCTTCTAACATTTGCTCGCATTCACAAGAGATAAGCAATAAATCAAAGACTCATTTTGCTTACTATAGAATATCACGTCAATACTAAGAGCTGTTTACTATTTGTGTTTTGCCATTCATAAAATTTGGACGGTCAGAGGAACAAACATTTGTAGTACGATGAGCTTATTGAAGAACAAACCGCAACAAAAACTGAACGCTATACATTACATCTATGTACGTTTTCCTTGGAAACATTGGTTATTGAAGGGAGTGCAGATAGCCGAGCGGTTTAAAACGTTGGACTTTGGGCCTGAGTTAGAGATAGCGCTGGTTCGAATCCTGTTTGTGACCGTTGCACTTTTTATCAGTACCATCGACCTTGTACTGTATCGACTCTCCCCTTATTCTGTTTGATAAGGACCTCGCACAGGCCAGTAGCCCATGATGACGGTCAGAATAAAGCACGTTGTATGTTTACTAAATTGTAGGTTTTACTGTTCATTTTGATGTAGTAGGAACGGAAAAATATAAATGAAACAACGCTTGATATCTGTTTAGTGAGGACCGTTTCGTTAGGCAATCGATGGTTATCCAGATGTAGAATAATCTCTAACTCTCTAATTTAATATAGAGCGAAATATGAATGTATTGACTTTACTGAAATCCCGATTGAAACGTTAATAGATATTCTAACGTTAGCAATCTGTCTAGTTCTTAGTTCATAGTTCTTTGTTGATGTTATATCTTCATTACCTGTTTACATACGAAGTTGTATTTAAATTTGCCCATATTTGCAGATTATTTGTTTAGTTGGTCAAAAAATTAAAATTCATTGTGTTTACTTTATTCCGGAATGTATGGAGTAATATCGTAATATAGCACTGTGGTTTTACATAGTGATTAGTGCTATTAGTCACTAATTACCAAAATTTTAGTTATGAATGTTTATTTTTACTCTACGTCTACATTTTAATTTTAATTTTGAATATACTATTGACTAATGTTTATTAGTACATGTTTGGCAAAATTTCAAATGTAAGTAATATTTGGCAATTCATTATATAAAGCATTGATATGTTTTTTTATATTATATTTTAAAATAAAATTATCTGTAGTATACTAAAATTCCAGTTTCTTCAGTTTTATGCACCTTAACCTGTTTGTATTTGAAATTTTCATATAATTCTCTCTATATTTAAAAATTTTATTTTTAGAAAATATATAAAATTCACAAGCAAAAGACTAGCTTAGATTTTTAATTTTGTAATAATTATTACAATTTCAAAACATAGTTTACCTTGCCTTTATTACCTAAACATTATTAACATTTTCCTATAAATGAATTAGTTTTACATAATAAACATTTAGCGTTTGTTTCCGAAAATAATTATATACAATATGATGTATAGTGTGTATATTAATATTTTGCTATGCTTTTTAAATAGGTTTCATAGAAAAAAGTTACAATTATCCTGAAGATATCAGTTAAACGACCAACACATGAAGAGTTAAAGGTGGAAATATATATTATGCTGTACTTTTAAATAATCCATAAGGATTGTAGCTCACGTGAAAAAAAATTGAAGGCTGTTGACACAAACACTGTCCTAACAGCGTAAGCGGGGTAAGGCTAAAGCAATCAGAAGGGTAACCTGTATAACTAATAGTTACATAACCCTACTAGTAGGCTTTGACCTGGTGAATTGGAGTTGATTGCTACGTGGGACCTTTGCCTTTGCCCTGTATGTTGTTTACTATGAGCTCAACAGTTCAGTTGTTGTTTCTTACTGTCCAACACACATCCAGAAAAGCATCTTCAACATTTCACTGCCAAATATTCAACTGTCAAGTTAGTCACATGTAAATTGTGGACAATAGTTGTGTTATTTATAGGAATAGTGGTAAGGAATGAGAATATCCAATCACTAATATCTTTGATTGTATTAGTTTCACTCGTGATAACCATTACATGTCATGGAGTGTGTATGCTAGGAATTATTTCCGTTAGATCTCATGTATGACGATAGGGTTACGCCACGTAACTTGGATTGCTATTGGCCAGAATTTGCTACTTGACCTTTACCTCTACAGAGGGTAGTCCGGTGCTCCACTTTTTCCATGTCCCAATTTAAAGAAAGTTAGGAGTTGTTTCTTGAGTAAATAGTGCAATAAAAGGTAATAGAGTGGCATATAAGATATTTGGTAATAAATCAAACGTGATTTTAAAGAACTATTTTTGAAACAGTGTCCATAACGTTTGACTGTTAAGTGTAGTGGAAGTAGGTTGTAACACACACACACACACACACACACACACACACACACACACACACACACACACACACACACACACACACACACACACACACACACACACACACACACACACACACACACACACACACACACATGAATGTTAGTCTGTATCTCCTATATAGAACCGTAAACTATTATGAAAACCAATCATTATGAAAATGTATATATGTATTTTTACATGGAGAAAGTTTATATGCTATGCTCATTGATGTCACTCGCCAATATCGGCGCTTCGAAAGATAAAAGCTTTCAAAGCGCCTGCATACCATAAACTGCAATTACAAGACATTTACGTAGATTAAATAGCCAAACACAATTTGAAAGTGCTAAGGTATGATGAATATTTCACTTTGAGATTAATCCCTTGTTGAATCTTGAGTGATATATCATTTTATAACAAAGTACGTATACGGTGTATAATGAATATAAACACATGCAGATTTTCTTTATCGCAACAACAAGGAATACTCTACATCGGGTCTGACAATATAATTTACTTGAACAAGAAGTTTATATACACGGAAAGATTATGAATAGCCTGTGAAGCCGCGGGAAGCAGTTAATAAGTTATAAAAGTTTCACTCTCATAAACTATGAACAAATTATTCATAACAACTTATACAGCTAATTATCTAATACTGTAATAGTGTGAAATGCTTAACGATTATTGTCCACTATAGAGCCATCCAGAGATACGGTTATGGAACACTTGTAAACTGGAGACCGTATTAAAGATGAATGGAATAGAATTTTATTTTCAGTAACTGATTTATACTAATGAATCCTTTCTGACACTCAACCTCAAAACAAGATCAATCACACAATAATTAAATAATATTATGTTAACATAACACATAAAACCTTTGCCATGACACAACAGCCTGAAACCTGTACTCCTGCAGACATTTAATTACGCTGTCAAGTGACGTTAGAGGGGGCTGATAGGTTGCTCATCAAATCCTGGAAATACTAAGTAATCAAATTAAGGTGTAAATTTGTGAAAACATGTTTTGACGGTGAGAGAATTAAAATGCAAAAGATTAAATACTTAGTAAATAATATACATGGAAAATAACTCTTACATATTTACTCATTTTTATGCATCTTATTACAAATTTTTGATATGCCCAAGAATGTATTTCAATGTGAATTAAAAAGACGTGACAGAGGGGCATACTTCTGTGTTTCAAGGTTGTTTTTGAAAATGGAAGGATTGTGAAGAGAACGGGATTTTTCGGGCATTTACCATCGTTAAATAAAACGTTTCCGTGATTTGTTTATCACTGAACTATGGGAATAATTCTGTTTCTTTCACAAGACATGATTGTTAAAGGAGGTTGTGATATGTTATTATAACACTTACAGTTTTAGAATAATTGAGAGCTATGATGATTTAAGCGATTTGATCGATCGAAAACAAAACCATCTTCTTTGAGTAAAGTAAATACACAATCAAGCAATGTCATTAGAGACTCCTTACGGCGCTGTGTTATATGTGTTTAATGATCTGCTGTCTTTGCTGTTATAGTTACTACAGTTTAACTATAACAAGCGTTATATCTTTTTAACAAGGACATCTGTATTTGTCCTCTCATATTACAACCTTGTACCCTTCTCTACTAATGAACTTAGGGACTTTATTGACCAATAAACCCGGGCCCTGTTTCTCAAGTAAGCACTGTTAACAGTGTTTTCTAAGATTACTTACAACCCATGACAAACGGCTACATTTAATGTAATTCTTATTGAATTCCTTACTGTGTTAGGAGCACAATATAGATAACTAAATAGAACATATTCCTAGTATGGGAAGAAGACGTGTATTTTTATTATCTCTCACACACAGAAGCATTATTTGCTCAAGGTAGTCGTATCTGTCATCCTTATACCTACGAATCTAATAAATCTAATAAAATGTAGTTGTTACCACATTGTAGTTAAGTTGTTGCAATACAAATATTCACGAGGAATCGTAAATAACAGTTATTAGATTAATATATCAAAAGAGTTGACAATTCTTGTGTGTTGGATTGTATTGAAAATTAATAACGAAAGAACATGCATATTTAAGACTGAGCTCTGTTAATTCTCACCAAATATAAATATTGACAACGCACTATAACTTCTTATGCCATCTTGGCTTACTATCTTCCGAGAAGAAACCTTAAACAACTCTATGACAGAACTTCTTATTTTAGACATAGTCTATGTAAGGTGTTATATTGATTGTACGAAAGTCGTGAAATAGTTATTAAGCACGTTACCTTTGTACTTGGAACAATGTGGGATAAAAAGGTTAGCATTTAAGTAGCCTATAATAAAGAATGCCATTCACAACGTTGCTTACAGAAATTTCTGCATAATTTTCTGTCTAGTGGTTAATAAGTTGCATTTGTATTTGTAATTCCCAGATCAACAACTTTGCTTGTAAACCGAATTCACAGTTCAACAGAAAAGGGTCGTGAATACAAATAGCCACGAGCATAATATATTTCCAAATTACAAGCTAGTATAGTCATATACCATTTTTCTAAGTAGCAGCCTCCAAACAATCCAGTCCTGGACATGCTGAATGTGTCTACTGAACGGACTAAAATAACAAATAATTCAAGGGAGTTACTCAAACCACGCATTAAAGACTGCAGAAGAACCTAGAGAATGGATATTTTTAACGACCGTTATTTATAAAGTTTCTTAGCAATGGTTAATACCAATTTTGCAGTTCTAGTGGGTTTGAAAGAAGAAAAGCCAGCCAGACTCCATATATTTCAAAGTATGGCCTATACTTGTATTTTTTATTTCCAAACTGAGTTACTGTTAGAACCAAAAATAATTATTATTATGTACGCTAACGAGTGTTAACAGGTTAAGGTAATTAGGACCTTACTGAAGACACAACTGCATTCATGACAAATCTAGAGCTTTCGTGTTTTAAATAGTTATGTTCAAATTAAGTGAAGGAAAAAAGTTTAACGATTTCGACAGAGAGCTTGTAATTTTTTCTTAAAAATACAGTTTTACATCTTGTATCTATATTTTAATTCCAAGGAATTACTTATTATTGAGGTTTTCTTTCGAACAAGGACGAGTTAGACAAAATTATTATAATAGCCTTTCATTAACCTTACAAAGATAGGACGGAGTGAAGAGCACTGATAAAATTTTGATTTTTATATACGGTAAGAATGTAAAAATATACACTGTTGTCTCCGATAATTTGAGAATGCTATAAATTATTAACAATACTTTCGCTTTTTTGGTGGCATGTTTTTAATTTTTTTTTTACATATTTCGTTACGTTCTATTTTACGTTTACATTCACTTCCACGAATGAATTTTTATTTATGTTAGTGAGGTATTTTTTAATTTCAAATTTATATATACCGTATTTTTTTGAAGTTACGGTATTAAAAAAAGGAATTTATTAATTTGTTTTCAATGGGGCAGATTTTTTGGAAATCTCTAATTACGTCTCCGAGAAAAAAAGTAATTTCTCTATAATTGTCCCAAGTACAATAAATTAATTAATTCATATTGTCTTGTAAATCTCCATTTTAAAAAGATAAACCAAATATATAGAGTGATATGTTTGCATAAACCAATAAATACTATAATTTTTGTAAAAAGTAGCATTTTTTGTGTTTTTGCAGAAACTCTCTAAAGTGCATTACTGCAGTTAGCAAGTCAGCCTATACACTGATACTTATTAATTGTGTAATATGGCTCGAGTTTCCATGATGATAACTAGTTTTCATCTAAAAATTATTTATATAGATATAAACCTCGTTGTACAGTCTACTCAGTGTTTTATTTGTTTTATTACACGTACAATGTTATCATAATGTGTATAAAATATTGATTATTTTTGGACTTAAATACTCGTATATACAACTTAATTTATAAATATTATATTCTAATTCCGGTCAGTTCCGGAAAGTTCCGGTCAAGATGTCGGCTCGGTCAGTGCGTAATCCGTGCGGTCCGTGTGGGAAAATAGCAAATAAAAGTAATCTGTGTATACAGTGCGAAGGATTGTGCGATAAATTGTTCCATATGAGTTGTGTGGGGCTGGGAAATGAAGATATTCATGGAATCCAGAAATTAGGCAACAAAATCAAATGGATTTGTGTGGACTGCAATGACAGGTTGGATAAAGTGAAAAACTATAGTTTGAACATTGACGATTACTGTAACTTGTATGAAAGCATTGGCAAGATATATTCAATTCTAAGAGAAGTGACAAATAATAATTCTTGTAAAAGTTATTACAAAAAAACTTGATAATGTAATTAATAGAAATATTAGGTTAAAATGCAATGTGACTGCCGACAAGCCGGAAGTTGACGTCACAGAAAACCAGAAATCAAAGAAGGCAAACAGTGAGGAAAATAGTGATCTGAACTGTGAAATAGTAAATCATCTAAGCGTTAGTTACGCAGATACACTAAATAAGGCATTACCTAAATCCGGTAACAAGGAAAATACTGAAGAGGAGAATGGATTTGTAGTTTACAGTAGAAAGAGAAATCTCAAACTTAATAACGGCAACGTAGCCAGACGGCAAAACAAGCCTTTTATTGGAACAGGTAAAACTGACGGGAACAACTTCGGAGCTGTATCCAAAACCAAGTGGATTTTTGCATCTCGATTTGAGACGAACACTGACAAGCAAGCAGTGGAAGAATATGTTGGTAAATTATGTGAAGGGAAACCAATAGTTTGTGAGGAACTGAAGACTAGGTATCCTACATACAAGTCATTTAAGGTAGGCTTTCCTTTACAGTTTTCTTGTATAGTTATGGACAGTGATAAATGGCCCGAGGGTATTTTAATAAATAACTTCATCCTGTAAAAGAGAGGTTTTAGGCCAAATGAAGAAGTAAATGGGCCTCAAACAATGCCTAAGGAAAAACTATCCTTAGACTCCATCTGTCATAGGGGAGTGGAGTCAGTATTTAACAACCCTAGTAGTAGGCCTAGCCTTAAATTAATGTTTTTAAATTGTAGATAAATTGTGAAGAAAGTGGAAATTTTAGAGACACTCTTGTACAAACAAAAATCAGAGCTGGTGTGTGTAGCAGAATCGTGGTTAGATAATAAAAAAAAAATATTTTAAAATTGCAAACTATACTCAAATTACTAATTTTTGTAGATCAAATAAAACCGGTGGCGGTGTTGCTATCTTTATGAGAACAGACTGAACTCTCAAGACCAGTCTCATAAATAAACCTAATACGTTGTCAGTTGAGGATATATTTGAGTGTTGCGGAATTATTGTAACATGTGAAAAATTTAAATTTGTTCTAATAAATGTATAAGTAGACCTCGCCCCCCTTGAGCGCTAACATGGGCTTTATGGGAGGGAGAAATCCCCCTCATGTGAGGAGAAATTCCCTCCTCACACTCTTATCCTATCAAAATGTTCAAAATTCTGGGTGTTTTGGGGTGATTTGGTGTGTCAAAATCGGTGATTTGTTGGGTCCTCACACTCTTGTGCACACTACGTGAGGGAAAAACGAGGGACGGAGGGAATTCCAATATGGGCTGCGGTGGCGGGAAAAATTGGCGGGAACAGGGGAACCTAACCTCACTTTCTTGGTTTCTCGCGTATTCAATATGGCTGCGCCCATGAATTGACGGGAAAAAATTGGCACAGTGGGAAACAGGGGACATAACCTCACTTTCTTAGATGGCTGCACCCATGAATTGGCGGAACTGGGGAACATAACCTTACTTTCTTAGATGGCTGCGCCATGAATTGGCGGGAACTGGGGAACCATACAGTAACCTCAATTGTGATAAGGGCGTGAACCTAACCTCACTTTACGGAGTCAAGATGGAGTAAACAAGAGAAATAAAGACGAATCGTACCTTATTGTGTGATGATTGAGTCGATGTGGGTCTGGATGTGGTTTCGGAACATCCGCACTACGTATAGTACCCAGGTTAAACATTATCCAGTATAATAATCGGTCCGGAGAGCTGGTAGACATCCTACGACTGGATAATGTCCCGTCCCTTGGAAATTATAATTTGGAATATAAATTGTGAATGTGAAACCAATTGAAGAAGTTTAATATAAGGATAGAGGTAGAGAGAGATCTACCTGGGGAGATATATTTGTGAATCTTCCCACAATCAGCTCACGGCACGTGGGGCATCTATCCCCTACTCTGTTGGAGCATGGACGACAGAGTGTATGCCCACACAGTCGAAGAGCGATTGTTGGTAGATTCGCAAAGCAAACGGTGGGGGGGCAGGACACTTCGCGGCGGGTTGAGTGGCAGGGGTTGATCCGTTGGACGGCGCAGCGGTGTTTCTACGTCGGGAGTCCTCCTCCATGCGGGTAGCCGTCTCGTATAGGAAATCCGTGAGGATGCTGCGTATTTCCTCCCAAGCGGCCTGGAGCGGCGGCACGGAAACTCCTCCTCGGGTCTCCGCACCATCCACCGTTCGCGGAAATTTTCCTCCCAAAGCGGCTGGAGCGGCGGCAACGGAACTCCTCCTCCTCCGGTCTTCCGCACATCCACCGTTCACTGTCGTAGACGACCCCCTCACCGATGCCCTGCACCTGAGCGACTATACCAGGGACCTTGGGTTTTTCCTGTGTCGACTTCGCATGTAACATTTGATGGTTTGGGGCCTTGAAATCATTACAGATTTTACATAAAACTTCCCCGCACACGTGTTTCGATTTAAGCTGATTCAGAAATACGAGTCTTTGACATTGTTTGCATTAACTTAAACAGATTTACACCGTTCACCCTGGTGAGCAGCGGAAACATATTTGATTTTTTAGAGTGATGTTACAATTTGGGCAAAACTATTCCTCCATGCTCCTCTTTACAGGGTGGAGAAACTGTCTGGCACGCAGGGCAGATATTTGAACATCTGTGAAAACCTTTGTGGTCGTAAGGACATGGCATGCTTCGCAAAAGAGTTTACAAGCAAAGGCTGCAGTGAGGGATGTGATCACATTATAAATGACCGTTATGATACAGTAGGTTAATTTTATACAGAGCACTTTCATTATTACCGCTAAAAATACACGTTCCCTACCCTTACTGTTATAATTGTAAACTGTAATATTGTATTTTTGGGAGGTGATCTTGAAATTTTGAAAGTTCGGGGACCCCCGCTCCTGTTCAGAAATTTGGACCCCGGCTTTAATCATCAGTTTTCGGGCTCTGAAAAATTGCCTCTTTACCCTTGTCTTCACGTATAGCCTTAAGTTGAGGATCTTTTTTAGAGTTGGCTTTGGCTACTACCAGAGCACGCGCTAGACACAGATTATCGCTATTCTTAATGACTACGATACCTCTACGGGTCTTACATTCTTCTTGGAAATTGTTATAAAAACCAGGTCTTACCCTACCACTACCAACAGGGAGATTGACACGCGTACATTCGACTTTGAACGTATCGGTAGATTTTACAGAGTCCGCGTTACTTTGAATTTATACCCCGAAAATTTTAAAAAGGACATCGTCTTTGACCTGATCACCTGGTCGAAATGCCACGTAGCCCGGATCTTTAACTTTTTAAATTTAGACTATGAAGGGTGAAGCCCAGGTAGTCCGAATCAGTGCAATTTGCTTTCATTTCATTTACAATTTTAGAAAACCCCGTCCTTAGCCAATCGATTTCATTAATGTTTTCAGGGACGGGATTTTAATTTAAAGGTGGTCTTAGTACCCATATACCCTGAATTTTCTCACATAGGTCTCGTTTCTTCCTAGAATTTTTACAGGATCCAACTCCATATCCATATATACAGGTTCAGAATCTACTTCAATATTTTCGTACGACATGTTTAAAACTAAGGAAATATTATTTACAATAAGGTATTATAGAAACGATATTACGTTAGAAAAGCAACTAAATGACTAAAAAGCCAATATCCAAAACTGCTACTAGTAACGATAATTATTATTTAGATTAAGAAAAATAATTACAAGAATAGTATTAACGGTAATTAAAATAAATAATATTAGTAAAAGTAAAAATATTTTATCGTATATCAAAAGATCGTAATTGTTTAAGTAATTGTGTAAAACTCAGAGCGACACACGTCCTATCTCCCTGACCTCCCGCACAGATCTGACGGAGAGAAAGGAAGGAGTGCCGGCCTCTCAGGTTCCACCAATCAGAGCGCTTGGATACTATTTACATCCAATCAAGACGCGCTTATTTCCATGCCAGTGAGGAAGCGCGAAATTTGCTTGTTCAGACCTGTCTCTAACTCAGGTCTATTTATGTTACAGGTTCCCCGCTGATGACGTCACATATTGCTACGTGTGGTGGTGAAGGTGCTACGTGCCAATGTGAATAGTATGTTTAGAAATAGTATAATAAATTAGTTTTTTACCCAAAAAATGTTTTATTTTTTTAAACTCCTGGAACCCCTATGCTCAGCTCTAAACATCGACCTCAATCATCACACGATAAGGTACGATTCGTCTTTATTTCTCTTGTTTACTCCATCTTGACTCCGTAAAGTGAGGGTTAGGTTCCCGCCCTTTTCACAATTGAGGTTATGTTCCACCCCAGTTCCCGCCAATTCATGGGCGCAGCCATCTAAGAAAGTGAGGTTATGTTCCCCTGTTCCCTGCCAATTTTTCCGCCAATTCATGGGCGCAGCCATATTGAATACGCGGGAAACTAAGAAAGTGAGGTTAGGTTCCCCTGTTCCCGCCAATTTTTTCCCGCCCCCGCAGCCATATTGGGAATTCCCTCCGTCCCTCGTTTTTCCCTCACGTAGTGTGCACAAGAGTGTGAGGACCCAACCAAATCACCGATTTTGACACCCTAAAAACACCCAGAATTTGGAACATTTTGATAGGATAAGAGTGTGAGGTTATGGGAATTTCTCCCTCACATGAGGGGATTTCTCCCTCGCATATACGAGCCTATGTTAGCGCTCAAGGGGGGCGAGGTCTACTTGTATATAGGCCACCCTACAAGGCTAATTACGTACAGTTCATGGAACTCCTAGAAGACACGTTCAACATGGTTATGAATGATTACTGTGATTTTCCAATTGTGGTCTGTGGTGACATAAATGTCGATAATCTATAGGATAACCAAGAAAACCAAGAAAAGAGTATCTTGCTGATATTTTACAATCGAGTAACCTTCATGTTACCTTCAAAAGCCCTACGAGAATTGAACAGGTTTCGAACAGACAAAGTCAACTCGATTACTTTACCACAGATTTGCAAAGTCGCTCTTACTCTGTAGATGTGCTGCCACCACTTCTTTCTGACCACAGTATTATATTTTTTAGCCTAAATCTAAGTTCTGCTAGTATAATTAAGAAAATCGAGAAGAGGAAAGTAACAAAACCTAACCTAACCACATTTGAATTTTTGATGTCCAAGCAATGCTGGCCTGTATATAGTAATAATATGAACTTAAGTGTTGACGATGCATTTGATGACTTATACTCCACTTATATATATATATATATATATATATATATATATATATATATATATATATATATATATATATATATATATATGTTTGAGGTATGTTTTTCTAAGGCAATATTTAGCTGTAAGGAGACAACTCACATGTTAAATGGATAACCCAAGAGGTTATTATATAGCAAGAGAACCTTAAAGAAATGTACTGGCGATCGCGCAATGAGGCGACTGAAAATTCCAAGCGTGAGTATCACAACGCTAAGAGCCGGCATAGTGTTATACTTACCAACGCTAAGAAACAGTTTTTTAAATCTAAAACCAAAAATGCCAAAAATATAAATAAGGAATCTTGGAATGGTAAAAAGTTTAACCATAAACACGATATTGTAAATAGCTGTATTACATTTAAATGTAAATATTACATTTAAGGTTAATGACGAACCCATTACTAACCCAAGTAATGTGGCGAATATTTTTAACGACTATTTTATCTCGGAAATAAGAAAATTAACTGAGGATAGATATTGTGAATCTTACCATAATGATGTGGATTACCATCTATCTGTGGAGGATTTTCACCTCCAGCATACTAATGAATTAGAAGTTTTGGATATAATTGACAAGATTAGCTCTAAAAACAGTGCGGGTGTAGATGATATCCCATGTAATTTACTAAAAACGTGTAAAGACACGATTGCAAAGCCTCTCACTGAAATTATCAACAAATCATTCGATGAAGGTATATTTCCGAAGGGAATTAAAACATATAAAGTTGAACCGATCCATAAAAATAGTGAGAAAGACCTAGTAAAAAACTATAGGCCAGTTACAGTTCAAAGTGCCATCTCAAAAATTTTTGAATTGGTCTTCCTAAAACGATTAATTCCATTCTTGAACAGTAGAAATTTACTTAGCCCTAACCAATATGGATTTAGGAAGAATAGATCTACTATCGATGCTATCCTTGACCTGGTAGTGAACTTGTACGACAACCTAGATGTGGTTGGGGAACAACTGTGCATATTTTATGACATGACCAAGGCCTTTGACCTGCTGTCACACCCTACACTGTTTAAAAAGCTAGCGACATTAGGAATTAGGGTTGCACCACTACATTGGATCATCTCATATCTCAAAGATAGAAGACAGGTTGTAAATATTAGACATTCAAGTCAAGATGGACTCACAAGACACTTCCGCTCGGCTCAAATTTGGGCCCTGTGTTGTTCCTCCTTTATGTGAATGACTTGCCAGAATCTGTCGCCACCGGTGAAATCTGGATGTTTGCAGACGACGTCAGTCACTTGATTCATGATAAAGACATGGAGCTTCTTTAATACAAAGCACAAGATGGATTAAATGAAGTAAGTAAATGGTGCAAGCAGAACAAACTGTTACTAAACAGAGGAAAAACCAAGGCATTAAAATTTCACAACCGAAAAAAATTAGACTGCGAACCCTTACTTCGTTTAGAAGGATCAAGTATATGCATAGACATAAGTATAAAATATCTGGCATAACTATTGCCGATGACTTGAGATGGCAACACCACATCGAGCAAATGTCAACTAAATTGTCAGCTGTATGCTTCATGGTCCGTCGTCTCCAGCCCTTAGTGGAAAAATATATTCTAATGAAGGTTTACTTTGGATTTTTTTCACAGCACTGTGAACTATGGCATCTTATTCTGGGGAAACAGTCCATCATACCAACGGGTATTCCTCCTTCAAAAGAGAATTATAAGAACAATATGTAAGATGCCATATCTGACCCACTGTAAGCCTTTGTTTAATGAATTAAAAGTTCTTACAGTACCGGCACAATTCATACTTGAATCTGCACTAATAATTCGAAGAAAGCCTGAAATATTCCGGGAAAATTTAGAAATTCATAAGTATGCTCCCAGACAAAAAGAGAATATATATTTTCCTCAAGTTCAATCCAGCTTAGCAAAGGAGAGCCCTAGGTTCATGAGTGGAAAAATTTACAACAAAGTGCCAGCTGAAATCAAGAAAATTGAAAATTACGAAAAATTCAAGATAAAATTCAAAGAATATCTGCTGGAACGGCCATACTACTCTGTAGAAGAATACTTAGAATCGTGAAGAGGCCCATTTCAATATGACGACCACGGCACAGAAGTGCTTCTAGTGGGATATCACCAAGTATCAAGTAAGTAAGTAATTAAAATGAATTTTCAAACCAAAAGAGTAACCATTTTCTGAAATAGTTCATTCAATGAATTGCAAGTTATGCAATAACGGCAGTATTGATTGATCGTAATACTCATAAAATTTATAAATGTTTGATAAGTAAAAATTTATCATTAATTTTAGTTAAAAGGTCAAGGAAAATTTTAAAGAAAGACGTATAAGCCGTTAAACATTTTTAATTCATCTCAACGTGAATTATATATTTTAAATCCTAAAATTTCAAATAATATTTTGAGAAAGCATTATTTATGTTTATGAGTATTAAAATCGAACTAAAGTATTTGGGTTCATCAGCACAAGTTTAAATTACTTTTGAAACCTAGCAAGATGTATCAATTCAAATAAGTTTTTTATGTTTTGTCTCTTTATAACGACTTGGGTTTTGGATATTAATATTCCAGAATATTAATCTTTTAAATTATCAATGAGACATCCAAGACGATATAAAATATATTTTGATCAGTAAGCTCCGAGTGAATATTCAGTAGAATTTATTACTAAATTGTTTAACTATTAAATATTATCTGGTTTGTCTAAAATAAAAATCACAGTTCTAAATGAAAATAATGGATTTATTTTACACTGGAAAATTATTAAGTTGAAAGTTTCAGACTTTTTATCACTCTATTTTCCAGAAACAATTTATTGACAAACCGTTTAGTAATTTTAAAAGGTCCTTTGGAAAGAAATAAAAATATTAATCAAACATATCAAACTAAAAATCAGAGCTCTCTTCTGAAAAATAATAATAAAATTTTCAAAAATCAAATATCACTTGCAAATAATTAAAATAAAAATGTTCAGTTCTTAGTTCACTCAAAGTTCAAAAATACAAGTTTAAACTTCTCTTTCCTGAATTTCCGATTTAAGCTCTCTCAAACAATTATTAAAGTTCAATTAATTACCAATTACTAACTCACAACAAAACAGTTCCAATTAAATATTAATAGATTACTAACTTTCCAAATTTCATTTAAAGTTATTGACAAAGTTAAATTTTAATTCACTTTTCTAGCAAGTATGAACCAAATGTAAATTGTACGATTCTATTGTGCTCTATTGTTCATCGAGAATCAGTTATTCAGATTGCACTGTAGTTTCTATGAATTTAATTTTTCCTTAAAATCACTTGCGGAAAAAGATTTAGAAACACGGCACACTGTAATCCACTTAATTCACGTAAATTACCAAAAGAAGGGCGAAAATTATGAGATGGCGCTTATTCCCTTTCCAATCAATTTCTGATGGACATCCGCGGTGTTCTCTCCTTGGTCCAGCTGTATCAAACTAGGAGAACAATAGCCGCAACAAGACAAGTTCTGATCAATTCAAAGCAGTGAACGGCCTTCCTAACAATTTAAAACTAACAGTACTAACTTGCCAAAGAATTACATTTTCTTTTCTAATCCTAACTTCTCACAATCTAATTTAAAATTAAATCCCAATATTTCGTTCCACAAAACTTTCATTAAATTTCAGTTTTAATTAAAAAATTAAACTAATGTAGCTTTAAAAACGCTACACTCTTTTTTCATGATTTATTGAATGAATTCAATAGTTTTCTATATTAATTAATATAAGTCAAAAAATATTTTAATTATGTTTGTGAAAAACAATTACTCTTAATAATTTTACTTATAGCTACTTCGAAAACATGTATTGAATTTATTAAGCAATTAAAGAGAAGTGTTTGAATTAAATATTATTTATCATCGGTTTGAAAAATATTATAAGACAACCAGAAAGGATTTCATTAAGATCATCCCTTCTGATACAGCCACAAGGATATCAGGAGAAGGCCTGTAACATCCTTTATCTTAAACCGTTTAATATGACAGTCAAAACGTGCTTTCTTTTATTGTAAAGTCTGTGACTTCTACTGTTGTGTGCAGATAGCGGCGGATATACACTTTCTAGTTGAATAGACCTCTATCTTCTATTCATATTTCTGAATAAGTATCTTAAATCGTTTTTGGATTTTTTGAATCCTTTGAGATTTATAATGATAGAAGTTGGGTAAAGACTGTCTTTGTACTCCACTCTCACGTTTTACGTTATGTCTGGCCGGAAAATCTTCTTTATTACCGCTAAAATACAGAACTGCGAATTTAAAAAAAATGTTAAGCCAAGAAACACTGTTACAAAGAATAATCCATGGATAATCATCGATTAAGTAAATCATTTTCTCGTTTTATTTCGAATAAGTTTTAGCTTCCTTAACCTAGTAATTTACTTTAAACGATTATATTTTTATTGTGTTGAACTTATCTGCATTATAGAGTGTATAAATGTAACCAATAGCAACCGATTCAAGTTGTTTTATTGCTGCAAGTTTAGTATAAAGTTTCTTGGACAAAGTTCCAGTTACTGTACGTCTGCTTCGTACAGGTTTTCTATAAACTTTATTTATATGTGTTTATGACACAGCAGTACTCATGTTATGAATGTTGAATAAAATCTACAAAAATCAGAATTAATTGATTTTATTTGTAAGTCTTAAAATAGGCATGAATAATTATTAGTGACTTTTGTTGTGAACAAAACTTCATGCTATCACTTTTCCAACTCAATTCACTAGAAACCATAGCTTTGAACTTTCGATAAAGTAATAATCAACACTTCTCGGATGGATATCATCAGAATATTTTCAATACTTTCTGAGATCAGTTAGAAGCGTTGGGATAGTCCCCAATCCCTGAAACACATCACGCATCACTAATTTATGTCTAGAACCTGTGAATTGAAAGTTAAGCTTCACAGGAAGTTGAAAATATGACATCACTGGTCCAAGCGTTAGAACTGCCTGAGAAACCCATGTACCAAAAGTAATAATTCTATTCTTGTATTTTCCTTTACAAAAAGTCTTCCCGGCTCAGTTGGAAAATTAGGGCAAGTGAAATATTAACAATTTACTTAATGTGGTATTTATATGTATCTATATGTCAAAAACTGTTTGAGATACAAACGGTTTGTTTGCTGCAACATGTTCGGTAGCTGTTATATGTACTTCAAAACACTATAATGTCCGACCGTCATATTATAACGAAATAGCATAGTAAAAAACATTTTTTTCTTATATAGTTGTAATATTTTTAACCAAGTTTCTAATTGTTTGGGATTTTAGGTCAGTTATCGTTTTTATTACATACTCGTTATATTTTATTACATATACAGTATATTATATGAACATTGGAAATGTTTATAACTCTAAGTTTTGGGAACAGGTTATATTTGGTAAGGTTGTACCGAAAGTTATTTTAAGTGCTACGGCAAGGATAATTGCAATATGTAGATTGTTTTATTCACGACCTATAAATTACGTTGCAAAATCCAAAACTATAGTTGTCAGTTTTGTGCGATATTAAAAATCTAAAACCCCGTAGTAAATTGAAATAAATACAAACCTTCAACAATAGGATAGTTTATTTGATTAAAAAATGCCTAAATATAAAAAGTTTATATGTAAATATTTTAATGAAGTTAGCGTGAATATGCAAATTAGCATGACAGTCACAAAGCTGTCATTAGCATAATGATGAACACTGAATGTCTACGATGAAACATCTGACTGAAATGACTCAATGAGCGTTTCACGTTCAACTACTTGCTCGTGTATTTCTTAACTAGCACCATAATTATAGCGAGGAGTTTATTTCCAAATAAATAAGATATTGTAGGCAATAGAATATACATTTAAAAAAAAATACAGCGTACATGGCTAAGTATATAATGAAATTAAGGGTGGTAGTGATGCAGATTAAGAAAACGTGATAGGAGGAGATCCGACCCTTTCTGAGATTATTTGAGTTCAATTCTTCCGCTTAAAGAATGCTTCGGATAAATTTTAATGTTTAAATACTTTTTTGCTCTTTTTTTGTTCATTTTTTTTCTATGTGCTTCTCCAATATTAGCTGCATATTAGACTGAACATTTTTATAATCATGCTTTGCAATCTTACCTATGGTTTTGTCAAACACCTGTTTTGCGATTTTGCGATTTGAAATCGGAATTTCTTTCAAAATATTATATCCATGACTATAACCGATGAATGCATAAAGGAGTTTCGTCCAGATTTGGTTTTAGGGAAATTTCAAATTGTACATAGTAAAACATTAAAGTCATCTTGTATTATGACGTTTTCCTCTACTGTGAAGCCATACATATACTGATCAAAGCGCAAACAACTAACAAAGAATATTAGTTAAATTTGAGTTACTATACTAGCTTTCCTGCTACTAGTTACATCTGGGTCTATAAGGTAATAACGAGGATACCAGCGGTGACTAGGGGGTGTTTCATTTCAGCGTTCGTCTGGAGATCGCAGCACTGGCCGTTCGTTCTTCTTTATAGAAACCCACTGTCTTTGTCACTAGATCAGAAATGGACCATCATTCTGTGAAATTGCTCGGAGGATGTAACTCTTGAGTCATTGGATGCATAATTTCCACTTTATGCAGATTGTAGAAAAAATCAGAAGTCCATAATCTGCGTGAAAACCTTAAACGGCCGTTATCAGACACATTTGTATGGTTGAAGTCCAGTTATAAATTAGAAATCCATGCATCCGAACGTTTAAAGAAAGCCATGACACCCGATATTGTAACAGACATCATCCGCTTCAAAGGCATTATGTAAGGTATCCTTGGATTGGCTAGTGACTTCTAATCGACCATGCACCATACTTCTAAAGAGACCTGGAAGCGGATATTTTTAAAAATGCCTCGAATTTAAACATGCACAATCGCTCAATATTTTATTTAATTTAATATTTGTATACGTTATTTGATTTTACTTTCATTAAAGGACCTAGTCAGCGAGGTCTGCAATGAGTTATATTTTGTCTATAAATTTCGTTATTTTTCAGTCAGCGAAATGACAACTCTTATAGTTTGTAGAGCTCAATCTCTAATTTAAACTTCTTGGCACTTAGAATGAAATTTTACTTTAGGAAACACAAACCGTTCAGTTAGAATCTAATATTCGGTTATAATTAAGTTCGATCAGGAATATCTGTTTATAAAGTTGAAGATAAAATGTTTTTAGAAAATCTGTCTCATTGACAATAATAACATTTACTTTCGTCATATTTATTTCTAAAGTTTTAGTTATTTTGTATGTTGTTTTGTATGTCCGCACATAAAACTGGATTACTGCAGAAACAGCTCATTACACATAACAGAATACAGATTGGCAATGAAGTTGTTACCAAAATAATCAACAATAAACTGTAGACTGCAATGCTTTACAGTATATAAATGATAATATAATGTTACACTTACTAATATCTAGGAAAACTGAAATATATTTACAAGTGGTAGGAACCAAAACCTCTAAATGGTACATTTTCTTTGCTGATTTAAACGGATATGAATTTCAGTTTAAAAGAAATTAAATCATTAAGTAGTCTTGATCTGCAATAATTAAAATTGATACTCTTGCACTATAAAAAGGATATTTATACCTTAATACGGTCTCTGGTTAAATAAAAGTTATTTCTAATAGAGAAGTTAGAAAAAGTATTATAGAAAGTTAATTTTAGTACTTTGCGTACCAGCAACAGGAGATTTAAGTCCATGTACAGTCCAAGTTGTCCTGTAATAGACTCTACCACGGAGTTCCCCATGGCTCTATCTTTGTAACAATCTTCTTCCTGTTTGCCCTTAAAAATATGTTAAGTATACTAACTAAGTTATTATGCTTATACGACACTAACAGACATGTAACAGCATCAAAATAATATTTGGATTAGGTTTAATCGTTATTGGCCAACTTTTAGCTGATTTTTCCATTTGTGGTGGTTGAACAATTTAATTTCTGACTGCCTGATTTTCCATACGGCTTTCAAAAAATTAAATAAATTGAAATTATACAGGAAGCTTCATTTATGTATAATCAACACTGAGTTTAACGATGATGCATGTCAATTAATGATTTTAGACTAGCGTTAGAAAATATTGTTCTATTGGTCTTAAGTGTAACCATGATAACAACAATAAATTAGTAAAATAAATAAATTTGTAACCAACTGAGTATAAGTACATCAAATTTTACCATGCGCAATATTTTTAAGTACAATCTAAAGTATAAATAAGTAATAATAGAGTAGAGTCATTGATACAAGTTAGTGATAAGATCTGATTTCAGCACACACTTCTGTTGTAGTACCCTTCCTACCTATTTTAATGCTAATTTTACTTAAATTATTCGCTGATGGCCTTACGCAGTAAAAGATATGATTACCTATCTGACTATTTAAAAGATGAATTGAGCAACAGGCTACGGAACTTTGCATGCAACCGTAGCGGAGCATGCTATACGACATATGATGTGGCGTACTCAAACCTTGTATTAATGATGTGTATAAAACAAGCAACAGACAACTCATTGTTACAAAATCCTAAAACAGTCATTAAATTAATACAAGACATTAACTTTAATACAAAATAAAAGTAACAGCTCTCTGTCGCTAACGTTCAACTTTATTACAGCACTTAAGTGGGACGTAATGAAACTCTACAACTGTCATAAAATAGAGTTAGAACACCTTAACATAAGTAATGCTAATAATGCTTACTTGTAGTCATTAAAAGATAAAATTGTATTTACAACAATATTTCCTCTATTATAGATATATTTTAGCTTATGCCTAAATACGTACAAAGGAGAGATTTTACATAGGTATAATTTATTTTATAAATATTTTAAAATTTAGTACTGTAAATAATTTTAAGAAAAATTACATACTTTTTTGCATTTATTTAGCACTCTCCCCTTCTCAAATCTACAGAAACTGAATGCAAACAGGCGAGAGAGCTGTAATATTAATTTGTGAATACATTTACTAGAAATAACTTTGAATTCTATGGGGACTGATTTAAAGTGTTGAATTGTATGGATTCCTTGTGTAACACAAGGCCATATACACCGTGGCCGCTTCAATTAACTGTGATTTTTTACTTGACAAAGAATTAAACAAAAAGTTTATTAAATGTTTACATGTCATGGAATGTGAAGTAAATATTATGTCGTTTGGCAGAGTTAATATTGATATAAGATTATATTTTTATATTATTTAATAAATTGATTTCAAATTCGATTGATCTGAGATGTTTTTATTTAGCGTTGTCAAAACAGGTAGGTTAGATTATTTTTAAGAACATTTATTTTTATTAGTTTAGTTATTTTTTAGTTTATTTTTTCAATTTACAAAACAGTAGATTTTCTAAATAAGGGTTAATCCCCTAGATAAACTGGATGGCTAACTATCTATATTCGATACTAAAACTGGAACCTTTGGATTTCGACATCTACTTACAGACTGGGATGCGGTGCTCTAAGTGTTGACTAATAAATAAAATATTTTCTTGGATAACGTAATTGCAAATGAACTCACTTTTATGGTCTTCTGAGTTTATATTTCCATAGCAAAATTTCCTGTAGTACACTTTATTTTCCACTCCACTTTTCCAAAATTTATAAATGGACATGCATAAACATTTATGTCCGCAATTTACGTTGCGCAATCTACTTGAGCTAAAACAGATGTTTATGTTAATTAACATGGATGTATAGTGTAGTACGAAATAATAACAAAACTAAAAGTGCTTTCATGTAGTTAAAAGTATTAACATGTGCAGAATAATACAATTGATTCTTATCCGAGTGGAAGGATCGGGCGTTGATTTACAGATGGTTGAAGGATAACATACAACATATTTTATCAAGAGAAATGAAATTTTCTCTTCATTAATATTTAACCTCTACCTAGAAATGTGAAACAATCCATCTAACGCAACAAGAAGGAGTAAAGTACAACATGAACTCTCTACCAAATAACCGGACATTCTCCAGTACTACTACACTCTTCATTCCACATCACCGCAGCATCTTCAAAAGATACAGGTCATATTATGTTGGTCCCAAAATATTCAATGATCTGCCGCATAGTGTGAAAGCTTCTTCAACTGAGGCATCATTTAAAAATAATTTAAAGCAAAACTTGTTAAAACATGCGTTTTACTCTGATTACGAGCTATTGGACGGAGCTCCTTAGCTTGGGACATTAACAGATGCGTGGTTGTCTATCGTTTTTAGTTTTAATGACAATATTTGTATAAAGCAATTCATACGATAGGTAGTATTTATAACATATACAATTACTACTATGTAATAAATATTTCTGATATTATATAGAAAAACTATCTAATGACAATAAATATTTTGATTTGATTATAGTATTTAATCGAATTCGATTACAAATTTATATATTCTGTCACTTTCTCGTTGTTATGATGATTATCCGTAAGTCCAATGTAAAACTAAAATTACGCTAGCGCTCAGCCAAGTCCTTTGTTCTGACATGCACCATTATACAGATATATAGGTAGTCAGAAATTAAATTTCTCCAACTCCTACAATGAGACGTTTGCCGGCCCTCAGCCAATTAACTAAACTATCCGTAAGCCCTGTCTGACATTACCATAACAATTACCTGGGAACCATGTACTCAGAAGTATCGCTCAATAAGATCAGTAAAGACCATTAGCAGATAAGTCTACAAGGCAGTAACAAGAAGGGATAATCACAGATGTCCTTGTTAAGAGGATATAACGCTTGTTAAAGTAACACCGTAGTAACTGGTCGAGTGGGGATGCTGTTACAACAGACCTTGTTTGTAGCAATCTATTGCTATGTAATTTACAATTTTTAAACTAAATTGCTTACTAACTACACATTTTAATTTTAATTTAAAAATGTTTTAGCGATATAGATTAAATTAATGTAAGAGCAGAAAATATTTGTAACAAATATTAAAAGAACCAAAGTATATTTAGTAATTTCAAGGTCACGTATCGGTATAATGCAGAACACTATTAAAACTGTGTTTTAACAACAACAATTATTGACCACTTAGATGTTGCATATCAATTTTCAAATCTATAGCCTATGTATGTAGGATCAATTGCACTAACTATACATTTCACATCATGCTCTCAGTTCCTTTATAAATGTGCTTATTATGTGGTTTTATCGTTCTACCATGGTTACAAATAAGACCAATGTAAAAATTTTCGCTAACGCTCAGCTATATCCCATGCTCCAACGCGATCTCAGAGGTCAAAAGCTATAAAGATCGCCTACAGACCAAGACGTTCCAGATTTCGGGAGAATTAAAAGGCAGAAATTACTTCGAGAATTATTATAAACTTTTACAGGCTATAATTTTCTACAAATTAGACATCATTTATGGTTTTCACTATTACTGGGATTTGCTACAGGAATAGAAAACATCTTAGAACGGTGTATTATTTCTTTCAACTAGTCAGAGTCCTTTCATAGATACATACAGCATTAACAGTTTCAATGTGATGTGTTTTTATAGTTAGAAAATATTAACACTACCTAATTAGCAAATTCTCTATTCATAAGCGGTAACTATATCGGAAATTTAAAAATAACTTCACTGCCTATAGTGAACGCACTTATACATTCACCACCTTAATATCTATAATAAAGCAATATAAAAAGAGTTAACTAGTTTTACACCGGACATTTTTGCTTCAGAATTAATTTTCATTATCCAAGTATATTTTTATTTCCTACGTTTATGTTATAAATTGGATACGTTTCCAGCGAATTTTAAATATTGGTTAATATATTTAGATAATCTTTGTAACATTGAAATTTTCAGTATCAATATTACACAAAACTATTAAAATCCCATAACTAAAAGCACCTTCAGCATTGACAATCAAACTTTGACTATGAGCTGATCACTTGACCAAATCTTGAGGGGATACTGGGTATAGCTTTGACGCAGCGTTTTACTGTTCGGTGGGTAGAAAATTCACGATTTCCTTTGCCTCCACACAGCTTATTACTTTGTTTATTGCGGTACATTTTGCAATGCAATTCTTAAAAATTAAAAATACAACCAACTATCTTTTTTATAACTATCAATAATTGATTGCCTTCTAAACCCTTATATCTGTGAGTAAATTAATATTAAGAGGTGGTAACAATTATTTTTAAAGTTTTAAAACCAGCCTTTAGTTTTTTTTAAACTAGATAAAATTTAAAATTATTTGGCTGAAATCAGAGACAAATTATTTTAAAAGTCGAACAAAGTATACAAATGTAAATGAACGAAGAAAATGATAATTATATTTCAAATATAAAAGTATCTAATTAGATAAAATTAACTATACAAATTTAAACGTTGATTAAATTACATATTATTATTGTTGATAAGTTTTTGGATAGTTAAATTATGTGCTGCAAGTTCTAAGGGTGGTTTTCCGGCTGTTTATATATCTAAAAATCTGGTTACGCGGCAGCTCTATTTGGGATTTTTCCAAGTTCCTAAAACATATCTCTGATTATTAACCGCTCCCCATCATAAAACACGATGTTCCTTATATAAAAATTTAGTTTTATGCAAATTTTGAAGTCTATAAGTTAGTTCGTTCTCAGGATATTTCCAGTTGCATGAGCGATAGACTTCGCTAACGCTCAGCAATGAATTTTCTTAGAAGCCAGAAAACGACCATTAAAGGCTGTATTCCAAGCTATTATAGATTACCACAATCTAAAGTAATTTACCAAAATAGAGTAAGCATAATTTGTCTATTACAGACATCATACATATTCAAAACATATAATAGTATATGCTATATACTATTATTTAAAGAGATAATTATAAAAGGAAATAATTTGATTTGTTATTCCAATAGGGGTTAAATGCCAATGCTTATATTGAACTTTTCTGCCAAAACATTAAAAAAATTATCAAACACAGTGAATAAAATAATGTTCAAGTTTATCATATCTGGAGTTTAACGACTAGCTGATCACAATGTAATTAAATATGCACAGAGGCTACACGTGTCAGGTTATTGTGTTGGTTGTCTCACCACACGTAACCTCACAAAGGACAACTAATAGATCATATTAATGTGTGCGAGTTTATATTATACTATCATTTATACAAAAATCAGTTTAATATAAAGAAAACTGGGTGAAGTTTTTACTTTAATGCGAACGTTTCATGACACTACGCAGTGGCGATGAAAGATCCCACATCGCCATTCTTGTTAGTATCCCACTGTAGCCTGTGCTGGTGTGATTGGTTTTTTTTTTTTTTTTGTACTCGGCACTTGCATCCTGTGTAGTGAAAACGCTTGGACTGTAACACCAAGTAGCTTATGGGTATGTTTGAACCCTTTTCTTTCTTTCTTTATTTCTTTCTATTTGTTATTTTTTTATGTAATAATACCTCCCCCACCTGACGAAGAGGATATATTCCAATCCTCAAAATGTTGTTTTATAATTTGTATAACCTATAGCGATGTCAATTGTCGAAATCCTGCTATCAAACATTCAATCGTCAATAACAAACTTTATACAAATATTTGTGTCTGTTTGTCTGCCAAATGATACATTGAGAATGAACCTGCAGACTTACACGAAAGCTTCATTTTATGTAAGCAACTCTGAGCTCGATATTGGTGCATGTCACTCATTGTATTTGCCTGAGCGTTAGTAAACATTTCTGAATTATTATTATGAGTAGCCATGATATCAACGACAAAATTTTAAAATAAATAAATTTGCAAATAACTGAGTACAATGTTATGATATTTTACGGTTAATCTTGCGATGTTCATTCATTACATAGTCACTTAAATATCTAAAACAGCCGTTATTTTTCGAGGTGTAATAAGAAAATAATATTTTCGCCCTAGTCGAAGATCCGGCTAGCAATCAATGTTAGTCATTGCGTCATTACCTAGTCTAATTTAAAACGTATTATTACAATATACTGTAATTTTTACAGATACTTACGTGACAAAGATGACTTCAAACCTGAATGTGAGAGATGACTCGTTAAGGGAATTTGACTTTACTAAGTAATAAATCATTAAAAGTGACTCTCCCTAAAGCTAAGAGTTATGTACATAGTTGTAAAAATAAAATTTTTATCTTCATCTATTTTTACATGCTCCGGGTAACATAACTGCCCAAAATTCGCTACTTAAATCCTGAGATTAGTGACAAAAAAAATTTTTCAAATTTTATTTCTCTTCAGAGAAGTTACTATATTTGCACAGCAAATAAGCATGTACACTACCTTAAATTTTAAAACGCACACAGTTCCTTCACACACAAATTCACACACAGCATTGGGTAAAAGTGGATTGAAAGATATTGTGTATTGTTGTAGATGAGTATCTGCAGCAGGTTACTCTGCGGCTGCAGCTGAGCTTGATGATGAAGAACAAACATTCTATGATCAATTAGGGACTATTCCCAGGAGGTGCAGATAGGTAAGGGGTTTAAGGGTTTAGGAAGACTTGCGATATTTCAAGCTGCTGAAAGAACATACTTAGTCTTACAAACCTCTAAAGACCAACTCTATCAAGTCCATGCGCAGGCTGGAGAGTGCTAAGATAAATCACTGGATCTTGGAGGAATGATAGACCAGTTCTCTGAAAAAAACGCGCAACCCTGCTGGGACAGGGCTTTTTGCTCATAAGAGAAGGCTCATTTGTTGGCTAATATTGTCACAATAGTCGAACTTTCATTTATCACACGAGATTTAACGCATATTTGACCATATCATTTCTATTTTATCATATTACCTAAACATCCTATTCGATTATCAAGGCAATTGACTCTTGGGATTGGTGCTTTGATTCCAGTGAGTAGATTGAAAATGGAGAACCTCCTCATCTAAAATAAGGCCACAGATAAAAGAGAAGCATTAGTGGACAACCTGGCTAGTTATCACCGTAGTTCTACTCTATATGACAGCATATAATGCATAATACTCTAGAGCTAAACTTCAATGCAGTTTCTAGTCGATTTGAAAAATATCTTTTACAGTTTAAGGAGTCAGTTGGAAGTGCATGAGCATAAAGGGAGTCAGATAAGTTTGAATTGGATGGTAGCACCCAGTGATTGGATCAGGATTTTATTATATCAGGCTAGACATTGTTAACAACCGTCATTAATAAGGTCAACAGATAAATATAGAATTTTTATTTGTATTTTTATTGATTTCAACGGTTTTACCATTCTGCATACAATCAAAATCAAAGAAAATAGGATGATCTAGAGGACGGCCCGAAGAGCGATCTTGCCATATAAGCTATTCAATGTGAGCTCAAGAAAATTGAGCTAAACACTTAATGACAAGTCTCCATTATACAGGGTGTAAATTATTATGATACGCCTGGATATATTCCAAAAGGATTGAGGTATCGATATAAAATCTTCACCATATTTATAAAAATGGTTTTATTCTTGTTGGATGGAAAAATATTTCCGCCCCCCGCTTTCAAAGGGGGTTAGAGGGATGTCACTTTAAATTTTCAAATTCCCACCCCTATCTTGTGACATATAATTTGAAAGTTAAATTCGATGTATTCCAACCGGATTGAGATATCAATGTACAACCTGCACCATACTTAATAGAATTACTTTTATGAGTTTTTAGGGTAAAAAGATTTCACCCCCCCTTCACAAAGAGGGGTAAAAGGTGAGTAACTTTAAATTTTAGATTAGCAATCCCTATCTTGTGATATTTCATATTAAATGTCTATTCAATAGAAACACAATGGCAGTAAGAAAATACATTTACGCCGATTGTAGAAAACTTTATGGACAAAACACGCAAAAAAATGATAATCTGTTGAGACAGTGTCAATATTTTTTGTATACCAACACAATGCATGCGTGAGATCTTTTAGTAAGAATGAGGGCCCAGCTTATCCCTTTACTGAGTATCTAATGTTTCTGGTGTGCATAGTTTTGTCTTTCTCTAGGTGGAATTGCAACGTAA
Organism: Homalodisca vitripennis; assembly: GCF_021130785.1. Taxonomy (NCBI): domain Eukaryota; kingdom Metazoa; phylum Arthropoda; class Insecta; order Hemiptera; family Cicadellidae; genus Homalodisca; species Homalodisca vitripennis. Next base: position 26,174,946 of record NC_060214.1, read on the forward strand.
GGGATTATTTTCCCATAAAATTTGCTAGGATATTCGTAGAGATGTGTTGTTCATTTCATCATGTTTACATTGAATATACCTTTAAAATGACATGTCACAAGAAAGGGTTTGCAATTTGAAAATCTAAGGTGAACCCCTCTAACCTTTTTTTAAAAAATGGTAGAGAGATACTTGTATCCCTCAAAAAGTCCAAAAATTATTTTAATAGGTATTGTGAATATTGTACATTGATATCTCAATCCGTTTGGAATATATCCAGGCGTATCAGGACTTAATTTACACCCTATATAAGAGCCTATCATTTTTGTATAATATTAGTCAAAATTTGAGCAATTAGATAAAAAGTGCATTCTTTTACAGAAATTTAGATGCCTAAAACAACGAAGCAGCCTATAGAGTAAAGTTTACTGATTAAAATTAATTTATTGTTATGTTGTCGACAGTTATAGGATGGAATATAAAGCTGACGATAATTAGAAGAAGTTGAACATAAAGTTTGTTTATCAGCCAATTTAAACTGAACCCTTTTATATAGACAAATCAACTTATAATGACCACACTTTACCGTGATGTTTATCTAGATTGGATGCGTGTATCCAATATAATAGGATGAATTTTTACTATACCTATACAAATATGGTACAATTATAAACTCTTATAATTGTATAACGGTTTTGTACATCTTTTTTGTGAGATAAGAAAATCTGACAATTGACTAGTTTGTAAGATTTTTCATCAACAAGGTTTCAACTAATAATCTCTTTTTGATTTGATCAACGGGTACATTACTAGAAGGTCAGTACGTATTGATTTGGTTTTAAATTCGTTTTATCTATTATTATAGATAATTGCGTTTGATGAAAAACAAAAGCTAAATATCTGGTACCTAAATCAAATTTATTTTACAACAAATTACTTAAATTTACAAAGGACCTTCATCATGGAATAGAAGTTTTCTAGGTTTCATTGTGAACAAATTAAAGCAACCTAAAGATTTTCCACGTAAAGTAGTGGCCAATATTTTGGTTTTATACATTTTAGGATTTCTTGTAAGCAGAAAGCAATTCTGCAATAGTTAAAACAAATGACCAAACCTGTAGGTTTTGTAATGATTGCGTAATGTAAATATTTAACATTTATAATATTATTAGGATTACATATAGATATATATTTGTAATATTGGTTTAGGTTCGATGACAACAAAATTCTTGTCAACAGTTTAGCTAGCTACTCATTACTAAAAACTGTTTTGATCCAATTTTAAAATTTAAACCTATTTTTATGTTACTATATGTTATCCGCGGCTTTGAATGGAATTTTCAAAATTGAAGTTTTTATACTACTCAGTAAAAGCCCTTATGATATAATGTGATAGAATACTATGACATTTTTAAACGCAATAATGCATATATCAGGTAGATAATATTGAAGTGTTCATGGTTAGTAATATCATAGTTACACCTGACGCTTATATCATGTTTTGCATGCGAAGGAGTATTTATTGTTTAAATTAATTATATTTGCAACAACACATCTGAGTCTGCCATGTGAATGTTGAGTTTAGTGGAGCTTACCTTCCTCTTAGTGCAGGGTCTGAAATCTGACGCTGTCACATACTTGACTCCGGGAATCGGGAGTCGTTTTAGTCTTACATATCAAATATTAGCGCTTAGCAACACATTAGCGATTCATGTTTATCCATCAGATTTATTTATTTTTCTTTGTCACTAATGTAATAATAATTTATTTTATTATTGAGCCTTACAACGAATATAGATCAAAGAAGGACTATCTCAACCACCAGGATATCTTCACCAGTTTTGAAATATTTATACTATTGTTTAAGTATTGTTAGTTTATTCTAGTACACACCATCTATACACGAAAAGCGACCTTTATAGATGCAGTATTATTAAAATTGGATTAAAAATGGTCTTTTATAAAAAAATAGCTAAAATATGTTACCAAGTAAAAAATACTTATTAGAAGGAAAAGTATTAGCGGATTTATTTAACAATTTCTTTTATTTTACCGAAAGTTTCTACAAGAAAAAACCTTATAGTACTTGATTAAAAACAACAAATAATATTTTTATAATGCCATAACTTTTATACCGTAAAGATTTGAAGTTGAAAACCCTTTTCTCTCCATTGTAAATTTCCATCAGATGTAGATAGTGCACTGGTAATGACCAACTCATATCTCAATAAAACGGGTGATGGAGTGGTTAAAATGGCGAACATCCAATTACCGCCTGTCGGTTCCACGAACATCTTGTCTTTTTGAAGAAGACAGTTCAGAGTAAAGTGTTTGTGATAGACTATGCGCCAAATAGAGTGGAGAACGGAGCAAGTTAGAGATGTGTGAAGATTGTAATATCAGCCGATTAATATTAACAGCCGCATCATATGTTCGTATATTACTGAAGATTTACCTTCGCAATTACAGTTTACACCTTACCTGGAAATGCGAATAGACAAATTACAGTAGTCTAATAATTTAAACGGCAATTAAAAGGTAAAAACGCTTTTCTTAATTAATTAGATTCATTTTATGATTCATAAACAAATATAATTAATAAAAAAAATATAGGCTTAATTATGGAACGTTTTACATGTCTCAATTATTTAAATACTAATATGTCTCAATATGAACAAAGCAATTTAAGTAAATTTCCTATCCTAAAAATGTAAAATAACATTAATACTCAAAAGCAACGGGAGCACTTTAAATAACATACATCTGAAAAAATAATTTAGTACATTAAATAATTTAAAGTGTTGTAATAAACATTAAATTATATAACATTATTTTGAAACCGTAATTGTAATTTAATGCAGTCTAAACATTGTTTAATGGAATGTATTTTTTTATTAATTAAATACTATTTTATGTGTAGTAAATTATTATATGTTTATATAACTAGCATTACATAACAATTATCTTTTCCTTTCATTCTTTAAGTTTTATTTACTCTTAATCTCCCAATATTTTAAAATTTTCTTATTGTTTTTTATAAATTTACACCTATTGTTTTCGCTTCAGTAAAACAATAGTTTTAAATAGGATGTTGTTTAAAAATAATAGCCAATTTTTAAAACAAAACAAATAGTTTTTACTACCTTTACAACTAATATATATATATATATATATATATATATATATATATATATATATGATATAAAATGTTATAAATATAGAATATAATTGATATATATATAAATATATATATATAATTGATATATATATATATATATATATATATAATTTCAATAAATATTGAATCACAAAAAGTACTTGCTCCGCCGGGACTCGAACCCGGATCTCTCACTTGCCGGGTGAATGTGCTACCATTACACCACAGAGCGCTTACTTTTTCCGATTCAATTATTTTGTATTTGGCCTTATCTGTCACATATGCGTTTAAATAAGCAAACTAACATATGATCGGAAGACCAAATACCTGTCAAACGACTTTTATTTACATTAAACTGTATAAATGGCAATAGCCTTATTGAATTGAATCGGAAAAAGTAAGCGCTCTGTGGTGTAATGGTAGCACATTCACCCGGCAAGTGAGAGATCCGGGTTCGAGTCCCGGCGGAGCAAGTACTTTTTGTGATTCAATATTTATTGAAATTAAATAAGGCTATTGCCATTTATACAGTTTAATGTATATATATATATATATATATATATATATATATATATATATATATTTATATATGTACATATTTTGTATATATATACAAAATTCCTAAAATAAGGCTTTCAGAAGATCATAAATTAATTATAGTTATAAAAATGTGTTCTTAAAATTTTGTTTGTAGGAATTGCACTGTAAAAGATACCGCAATAAATAAGGAAATTACCAAGGTGAAGCCAGGGGAAATCTGTAATTCTCGACTCACTGAACAGTAAAATACTTTGTCAAAGCTATGCCGAGGACTCGCCTCAGATTGGAGCACAGTGACCAGCTCGTGTAAATAGTTATAGAATATATAAAAATGTATTATCGCAGCTGAAGTGTTTATATAATTACTAGCAGTTACCCGCGGCTTCGCACGCAATTTTCTGTTGAAAAACTAAACAATATATCTATGTATTCTTTTTCTATGACATAATAAACAGTCTAGAGATAATCGATAGTCACTTAAAAGCTATTCCAATCTCATGAACGAATTTAGATTTAAGTTTAAAGAACAGAGGTTTAGGATCCTGAAGTCGTAAAGTGAAAGAGTTTTTATTAGATTAGTATTTCCCTCCCACATTCCATGATAATTTATTGAAGTTCTTCGATGGCTTCAGTAATAATAAGAGTTAGTCTTTTTATCCCAATGACGAAAGTGTATCGTACAACTAAAAATTTTCTGCGGTCAATATGGGTCTGTTCTGGTCGTTCAAATTCACCCCCGGTGTTTTGGCATAATAAGTTGCCCGCCATTATCTTTTTATTTTCATTAGCAATGTAAACAGATGTTTCAGAAAGCTTGTCGAACTATAGCTGTCAACAGATGTTTAGTGCCAGGTTAATTTGGATTATGAAACTTTTACGTTTCGTTCTTATTTCAAATGTAAACAAACTAGTTTTCAATTTGAATTCGACTTTATTTGGCGAAATGAATACGCTATGGGTAGTAAAAATCACTCTAAATGTTAATACAGAACAAAATTTATAAATGTTCCAAATTTCAGCACAATCCGTATAGCAGTTTTAGCGCGATTCGAGGACAAACCTCCAAACATCAAAATATCCATACATTCAAACTTTCTTATTTATAATATTAGTGGGATATTTACAATTATAATTATAAAATTATGGAATTTCATTAAGATTGTTATCTAATGGTGTAAGACATTCAATGTTAAACACAATCTTCTAAAATAAAATAAAGTATAGTTAATACAAAAATAATTGAAAATTATTAAATAAAATTAAAAAATAATTGCAGGAAATAACATTTTTAAATATTTAAAGTAATAGATACAATGGTGGTAAATGTATAACAGCGTTTCTTTTTAAAGAGAGCTCTCTATACGTAATGAGAAGCAATTTTTGTAGTTACTTTTAAATGTTCGTACAGTAAATATTGTTCGATTATTCCTACATTATATACATATATTATATTACATATATTATAGCTACAAGTTGTTAACCCTATGTTCTATTGCATGAAAAACATGTATCATAGTAACTGTGCATCAAAACCTCTGTGTAGAATGTAGGTTGAAGGTTAAAGTACAGAAATATGCAAGAATGAACATTAAAATCAATAGTTATAACCAGTCTAAAATTTTGTATAAAAGAACGACACATTGCTATAGGCGTTTTCTATTTTATAAGAACTCCTGCCATGATTTCAGTCTATAAATAAATCCTGAGAAATTCTGGCCTGTTAGAGATTTTACTTCTTGGAGGTCCCTGTCTCGAAGCGATTTCTGCCTGTGACAACTCCCGAACTCTGGAACATCCTTGCCTGTAGGATATACACAACTTTATACTTTCTTATCTCTGGGATAGCGTGAGCTCTAGGTGGTGCTAACCTTTAGGAGACTTAAAAGAAATTCCAGTCCATAGAGTACTTCAGGGCATTGGAAATTCTCATTTTTGAAGAAGAATTAAAGATTCCGGCCACTTAAAATTTCCAGACAATGTTGCAACCCGGGTATAAATTATTCCAAATTTAGAAGCTTTAGGTAGTTTGGACACTCTCCATCTTCGTTAGCTCTTGACGATGTAGACGTCTGGATATTCCAGCTTACTATGATTTACGATTACCATGGCATTTCAGCAGTTAGGAGTGTTTAACATTCCCTTCCACTAAGTAAATCTTCCAGGCTGCAACTCCAGCATCTTGCATCCATTATGTTGGTTCACTTGGCTGCTTGAGGCCTTCTATTCCTAACTCTTTTCGGAAATCTTGGGTATTTTTCTTGAAAAATAAGATTAATGTAAACAAAATATTGATCTCCCTTTGGTAAAACAATTAATATAATTTTTCCTCTTCTACTAAATAAGTCCCAGATTTTAGTAACATTGGGCACTCTAAACATTTTGTAAAGCATAACTTAGGCCAATGACTAAAAGAAAGTCCACATCGATCAAACTATTTCTAACGCTATAGTAATTATTGGCTAACGACTGTGGCTGTGTGAAAAGTTTATCTCTAAAAGCATCTCTCAAAAAATTGCCTACGACTGGAAGAAAATCCCATCCTCGCGAAGCAACCCCGTGGGTAAGCATCCGTATATTCGTCATCCCGTCCTGCTGTACCAGGCTACAGGTGTAAGAGTCTCGAAACTCTTTGAGACAGAGAAGTTAACATGACGTCCATATATTGTAATATTGAGATCAGTGACGGTGTTATGGAGGAATTCCTCGTATCACGTTCTACCATCTCGTTGTATCATTACTGCTTCACAACAGGTACTATAGCGAAGGTTTTTAGCAGGATATATTGCCGTACAGTGGGCAGCATACACAGCGTAGTCTGCAACTCAGGGCTAATGTAAGAGATACTGTGCAATCACTCTACGGTGAAGTGGATGAATGTAGAGGATTAGTGAAGATGACAAGAAAGCAGCCATTTATACGAGTAAATAAAAGTTTAGCCCCTTGAAGAAACGGAACTGCTATTTCTAATGAGTAAATCTTAATCTGAAAAGGATGAATATCCATCAGTTTGATAAGTCACAATCACTAAGTATTCTTAAATTTAAATAGTTAAATTTGAAAAATGTTGTTGTTTAAACCAATTAAAATGAATCAAAAATAAACATCTCTCAATACTCAAAAGTATTGTTATTAACAATTTTGTATACTTCCTTTGAAACATTTGCAGATGCAAAAAATTTTATTCGTATTTCATGTTTAAGTAGGAAATAAGTAATACTTGTAATATTACACTAACGTAATAATCAATTTGACTAATAATATACTGTAAACACAGTGTATGACAAATTAAGTAAACTTTTTGAAAACATTGGTTTTTAATTTATTTCACTTTGTTTTGGATGCTAGTTCACATTAAATGCTATATACAGGCTCGAGATCTTACAGCATTTTAAAACAAAGGCATCTGCTCAGCACCTGTATATGACCTGAGCAAAGACTTAGGTTGTGTTAGTTATTATGGCATGATCCTAAAATTATAATATTATGGTACCAGAAATACACCCTAAAACTTTATCATGCCTAAGTAACAGGAAACACAGTTTCTGCATTCGTAACAAGTTTTCAGAGGAAATGGCAGTTGTATATGGTGTCCCCCAGAGCACTGTCCTAGAGTAATAATATTTAATATTTTCTCTACTTATAATATTTTTTATTTTATTTTTATACTTTGTATTTGTGCAACCTGCTGTGCTTGGACTTTCTCAATAATTGTAAGCAGTTGATAAAACTTTTTAACATATATTCATAATTTGTATTCATAATTACTCACCTTAACCAATTTAAGGAAATAGTTAATTAATGTAGAATAAAGCTTCAAATGACCTAAGCAAATACAACTTGCTACTTTAATTAATCTAATTATTAAATAATGCTCTAATTGATCTTTTACCAATTAATATTGAAGGTTTGAATAATGAACTAATAATTTAAATCATGGATTATCGCGATATTTTCTGATATAAGAAATTCGAAAGAACATTGTGTTATACCTTAATGTGTCATTGTTAACAAGGAAATTCTGAGCCTTACGAGATACGAAATAGATCTGGCGACACCCTTGTTAAGTTACTTTTGTATAATGTATTTTAAAACTAATTTATATTGTAGGTTCAGGATGGTGAAGACGATGAAGACTGCCGGTTGAGATGAGTCTTCATATCCGCACTGCTGTTCTTTTATGATTACCAAAATTAATTCCTCTTTAATATCCATGTTATATTAGCATGTGTTAAAGCTTCATTAAGATCAGATCTCAGCCTAAAAAATATGGAGTAATCAACGCATTTGTTAAATTTTAAGGTTTTCTTATAGTTCAAGTTTAAATTAAAAGTCGTTTCAAAATATATGTTTTTAGTTTGGATTTGTAAAATTTTAGTAGTTTTTATAAACCTTATAAGGGGGGTAACCTGGACTTGAGAAGCTATCTTCCTACACCATTTTGTTGAATACAGTGGTTTCTAATAAACGTTCTAAGTCAGAGAAGCAGAACCTTAAATAAAGAGAGACTTCCCCTTAGAATATAATACACAATTTTTCTACATAATAATTTATCAAACTTCTCCGTTTAATTACTCAGCTAAAAAGAAGTATGAAATGCCATGTAAATTATAGGCCTATCTCACTTTTTCGTAGTGTTCCATCTGCCTGTTTTTGTAGGAAGATACTATATTTTAAAATTGTATAAAGGTACTAAGTTCTAACCTAAAAAAATTTTTATTCTAAAAAAAACATGTTTTCATAAAATGTTTAAGATAAAACTCTCTCAGATAGGCTTACAAAATGTCCAAACTGTAATAACTCAAAAAAGCATATTTTATAACACATTTATAAGGATATAAATATCGGTTAATTACTATAAAAATTTTAAAACCTAGTTTATTTTACTACGGCAAAAAATAGCGGCAAAGTAAAGGTTTTACTGAATTCCATCCCTCACTCCATGCACTAATCGAGTTATAATTGTTGATAATTGATGATTAATAATAACGTATTTGTTTCCAGTTATCAACAGAAATTACTTTCTCATTACATTGTCATTTTAACACTCACAATGAAATAAGTTATTTTACCGATTTGGTCTTTTAAATTGATTTTCCTTCTTTAATTATTTATAACTATTTTATATTAATTTATCTTAAATTCCATTTTTTATATTCATATATATGAATTTGTGTCAACTAACTAATTCTACGTTTTGTAAGTGGCATTTGGATATAAATAAAATATAATTTAATTACAGATTCTGAAAACAACATGCAATTCATCCAAAGAATGTCATAGAAAATATCTTTTCTTTAAGATATTAAAGTTTCAAAGACCTGAAATTTTCTTTTTCTATGCTTATAAAAAGTTTTTTTACTTGAAAAGATAAATGTTACAGTTGTGTAGAGTAATTTACAATATCAAATAATTATAAACAGTATAACCCTGAAAGGTATTTTTTCTTTAACATGTAAAGATGTTCACACAGACGAGTATTTTCCATCTCAATGAAATACTCACATAAACTAAATAATTTACTCGTATAAACTAGATGAGAACTGAACAAAGGGTATAAGGGTAAATAAAATAATGATGTTTCATTTCAATCAACTTATTGAATTTGGGATCAATGTTTACGAATATGTTATGCATGACAAATGCCTCTCGACGTTCAGAGAACGAAAATAATGAAGCCGATTTGGACCGTTTCAGTGTTATCTATAGAATCACCTTTGTAGGTTCATCTCAGAGTTTGAATGGAACAAGTGAGTGATGTTTATTCAAAGCCATATGTTTGAAACTAATTGTAACACTTTTACTCGTCAATTCCATATATTATTTTATGGATATAGGTCTGCATAGACTGCAGTACTGACAACTGAATTGCAGGCGAATATGAATTTAATATTTACGATACTTGGTGTGCGTATTTAGGAAACCGGTTTTTCAAAATAAAACCAGTCTATTTAATCAATGTTAAATTTTTATGCAGACACAGATAACAAAACGTTTTTTAATAGATTGATAGCAACATAATTGCAATAAGAAATTATTAGTACAGTAGTATACAGTAATTTCATTATAGTAAGAAATGTCTAGCATGCGTGTTTAATTTCTTATAGTGATAACACTCTAAATCACATTTTTCGTTTCAGAAATGACAGTTTTTCACCATAAGAAATTAATTTAATGAGAATCAACCAGTCAGCGTATATTTTAGCTTATTATCATCAGATTTTATTAAATAATTTGTTCAAAAAGCGCCAATGGTTCTAGTTTTTCATTGTATTAATTTCATGAACATAATCATTTCATTCTAATTTCAAACATTTCTTTTCTACTCACATTAAAATCATCAAAAAGCTGCAAATCTGCAATTTAATTCTTCATCCGATTCAAAATCATATAAACCCATATCAATTACACAGAAGCTGGTACCAAAATATGAGCCTATTTTACAGTTGGGGGGGTTGGACAGACTGCATGATTCCGTGCAACACCTGCAGCTATAGTTTTTCTTCTTACTGACGTTCATAAAACTAACTTAGAGACTGAGAAATATCATAGCGATTCCACTAAGTGTCTGAAATGCGAGGTAGATTCAACAGTATCTGAATGACGGTGTTTCTGATGTACATTTAGAGACGCCCACATCATTTGATTATCCACATGAGATTTACATTGCCAACGAGGTTAAAATATTTGGCTGACTACCACAGCAACTAAAGCCCATTCCATTCTCTTCTCAACACTGCAAAAACTATTTTAATGGACTAGAAATGTGATATATGTGTGTTTTGCGACACTGATAACGTCAAAAATTGGAGAAGTTAAAGTCCACAGAGAATATGCCGCTTTTTTACTTCTTCGTTAATCCTATAATCTAGAAAGAAGCCTTACTGTTTAAAAAAAATCACTGCAGGATGTTGTGTAATCAGACCTTGGTTCAGAGCAGGCCTTCTACTTTTACATCCACATTCAAGAAGACACTTCTTTCGTGTTTTACTTGAAAGTTTGGAACTTATGTTTGGCATTCTCCTCCTAACATTTGTAATCTGAAAAATCGATTGTCTCACTCACTTATCGATCTCTGAATACCCAGGCCACTTCTCCTACGGTCTCCAGCTGTATGGATGAATATACAGTTCTCCTAATTGTAATCTTGTGATTCAAGTGTCTTTGTGGCATCTCTCCTAGAATCAGATCTCGAATTTAAGCTTCCCCTACCTCTATTATTTTATGTTACCATTTTTCGGTTCACTTTAAGAATTTTGTTTAAAATACGATATGGTGGTAAAGTAATTTGAGTTACAATGAATTAAAAACAATACTTATTAATAAAATTGCCACCAAGATTAGGTATAGAACAATATAAGATAGTTTGCAATAGATAAGAAATTAGGGTTTTTTGGCTCTTAAACTGTTAAATTGTTTTCTTATCGTAATAAGGGGAAATACGTTACTACATGATTAGAAGACTTCCATGAATGAAGACAATTCCAATCAATTTTGTTTTTAATTTTCCATGAGTGTAGTTTTTTTATATATACACATCTTGTGTTACTAGCCGTTATGAGTTGTCTTCATACTTTATACAACCTTGCATTGCAATAGGTGAATGTAGGCTTTCATAACGTATTGAAAAATACTGTATTAATATTTTCTATTAGAACTTTATCAATTATATATTCAAATGTTTAGGGTTATACTTTCTAAGAGTGGTTTATTATCTTGGTCTGTAACCCAAGAAATTGAGTATATTATATTATTATATATATTATATTATTATTATATTATATTATATTATGCTTATACGGTTTTTAAAATAAATAAAAATTCAATAAGTAAAGAAAGTTTAACGAATATTTCCACTTTTACCCACTTCTCACTGCAAGGTTATAAGCTGAAACCTTACCAATAGTTTCTGTTTTGTGATACGATATGGTAAGTTACATTGAATAAAAGTAAAATAGTATTAGGCAATAAACACTTATGAATGCCTCACCTTATCAATTGTTCCCTTAAGGTATTCTTCAAAATATTCATTTATATAAACTATTCAAAATTTTAACTCGTGATAGATATATTTTCTACTAGCGGCTGCTCTCGAATGTCATAGGATGGCTGCACTACATCATTATAACCGTAACCATGACAACGGCCATTATACACGTGACAGGCGCCATATAATGGTTTCTCTCGACCCTCAACAATACTAAATATATTCCGTGATATTTTAATACTCAATCAACATCTAAATACCATACTCTATGAATTTTTATCTATAAGTACAATAAGAATATTATAAATGTATTAGTGATTTTGTTTTATCTATTGAAGTGCCATAAAAAGAAAGTTAAAATCATTATTAGTGACTTTAAGTAATGAAAAAGAGCTCACCCTGACCTTCTTATAACTTCCAGGATATGAATCCACCCCCAGCGTGTAGAAGACGAATTGAGTGTTTTTAATAAGTTAAGAACAGAAAGTGAGTATTAAATCACTTTCTGTTCTTATTTTATTCAAATTAGACTTAAACCTTCCATCTAAGTTATTTTTAAGCAGTGAGTATGCATTAACAAAAAGCTCTATTTTGAAGTAATTCCTGTTTAAAATATTGTTCACATTCTAGACAACTGAAAGACACAAATCTAACATAATTTCATTTTACTTACACTAATAGCATTTACAGAGCGGTTACTAACGTAAAACATGAAATCGCCTTCACAGTCAAAAAGACACTCAAATGTGTTTAAAAACGCAAGTCGTGTAATGAAGGATCTGATTAAATAAATAGTGAAGCGCTGAGCGGAACCGTACATCAAATCAATTTCCGCCATATTGTCCAATGACTGGTCAGTTGTGGTTGCGTATGGTTCACGAGAGTAAGCTGATTTACATATGATATTACGTTTCCCAACGACGTGTACTTTTTTATTTACATGAATAGTCCAAACTAATGATGATTCAAGAACAACTGATTTAAAAAATCAATTATGTGGATTCGTATCAAAGTTATCTTTGATATATTTCTAACTATAGGATTCCCCAGCGGTGTATTAATTAAATATGCATAATTGCCTTAAATATGCATAATTGCCCTCCAATAATGTTAAAGGACGTAAATAACAATTGTAAATAAATGACATTAATCAAAATAATTATTTTTACATATAATTATAATTTGTGGTCATACCGTTACGGGAGTTGTCTCATCTTAAAGATATATGTAGTACGTATTCGCAATGGTTTTTTTAAGTTTTAGATATTTTATTATTACATTTATTTTTTACTTATAAACGTTCTTTTTGAAATGATTTTATACTTTATTGATAAAAATACGAAAAATATAGTAAAAAGTCATATAAACGTGTATTAAATGTTTGTTAATATGTGTCTTTGAAGTTTAACATTTTTCTTAACGGTTAAAACTCAAAGATATTTCACTACGACATTCTCTCTCTTATTTAGTGCTCTACTGTTTTCATCTAGCTCTATGATAATAATAGTGTCAAACTGTAATGTAACAATTTTTTTATACTAAGCTCATTAAAATAAAAATGTGTGGCAATCATACAGATAAAATTTAAATATGTGTTATTAAAACAATATTTTGATGTTTGACCCGATGGGAATACTGATGTAATTACTTAATAAATATTGATAAAAAGCTTCTATTATTAAAAAAGTACTAAAATAAATTAAATTTTAAATTATACTCAGTTAGCAAATAAATATATGTTGTTGTTTTAATTAGTTACGTAAATTAACATCGAATGGTGCAAAATTATTGAGAGTGTTGACATGGTGTATTCATATGTACATATTAATAACTACGATAAAATAAAAAGCTGACTTTCTCGTATCATGAAACCAAAATTTACCTGCATGTCAGCATATATTTTATGTTCTCTGAGACATCAATTAATGATTGTTCAGTAAATGATTTTCTTTTGAGGTAATCGATACAATCAGAGTTTAAAAGTTCCACGTATCTTTAAAAATAACCCTTGTGCAGGATGATATTTTGCTGTCTCATAAAGAAATACTCCACTTTAAAAACAGTAAAAACAAAAGCTTAAATTACAATTATAAAAGTGGAAGATGTATTTCACCTCTAAAGGTGTAATCACCCGCTGCGGTATAAAGAAGTATGCGGTAGCATTTTGTAACGAGTCTAACAATTATAAGACGGCCGAAACTTGATTTATCAGCATAACTTTGACACTCATAAAGAATTTCAATAAAAACCCTGCCTTTCCGCTGTCACGAACCAAATCTAACAATAATTACCTAAAAGCGACATTCGATCCATCAGCATCACTTTGCTAGTGAACAAATTCTTGTGGATCCCGGAGTTTTTTGACTGTTAATCAACAAAATATTATCGAGAAAAGATTTGTAGACCCAAACAATATATTATTAACTGACTTTATTTAGAAACTTTTTAATAATATTATTTATACTTTTTTTCTTAAAACCGCCATTTAGAAAAGAAGCATTATTTAAAATATATTCCTTTTTACAAAAATAACGGAGTTTTTGAACGTTTTAAGACGTCGAGCACTGTCTAAGGAATTTAAATTTTGTCAACATTTTGCCAATATCGACTGTATTAGGGTGGACGCCCAGAGGTATGGAACAAATATTAACTTTTTGGGACACCCTAGTCATCAAGCAATTCAATAAAAACCTGACTTAGCGTTATCAGGGAAAAAGTCCAGCAATCTAGTTTGGTAATACGGTTTGAATATTAATCGTTGAAGCATGATAATTACTTGTTGAATTGTTCAATGCTTTGAATTGAGTTGCTTTGAACCAAAGTTGCTAGAATGTCCAAAACTTGAACCAATAATGCGATCCATTATTAATCTAGACAAACTTTTCAATTAAATAATCATTCTAAAGTACCTGTTTTCCGTTATTATGATTGTAAGACTCACCTCTTCGTTACTGGTGAGATATTTGCTTTAATGAAAAACCAAAGTTAGTCTGAAATTGTTCAAATAAATACACATATAAAGTATCAATATTCGATATAATATTAAGATCAAATGCTAAAACAAGTTATAAGCTAAGTCATTGATAACCATGATAACAACGAGAAATTTGCAGTAAAAATAAATGTAAAAACAAACTTTATAGCAACTTAATGAGCTAATAAAATGAGCAAAGACTACAGCAATTTTTCATCAACTTCAGTAAAACAAATTACGCGACAAGTGGCGTAAATAGACCTACTACTACATTTTAGTATTAGACAAATCCAAATAAATTAGCGTGTTTAATTATATATTGATGAGGGAAGGAAGAATTGCAACGACAGGACAAAAGTAAAAAATTTAGAAAACTGAATTTAAATTTTTGATTCCATTTTAAAAGCCCGTAAAACCAATTCAAAAACCTGGGTCTGGCTCTTAAGAGCGACAATGAAATATTATATGACGAATCGAGGCACCCACCCACTAGCACTCTTGCCGGCTTAATGAAGAGTTAACAGAGTATTAATAATAAAACAGCAAGTATGAAACACATTATGTTCAATTGTTCTAACTTGATTATTTAAACCCTCGGAGCGTGCACTATTGTAATCAGAACTTCATTGACTATTATTACATCTAGGGATAATAATAATGTCGAGAGAAGAGGAAAACCAGTATACGGTAACTGCCGCATGTAGCGTAACCGTTGCTATGGTAACGGGCTTATAATTACTTACTGCAGTCATCCTATGAAGTTTGGGGGCGGTTTATAGAAAAAAACCTTCCAATAAAGTGAATCTCGATTTACAGTCATTGATGACCGGTTATTTGTAATATATAGTGACAGAAGAAATAGCAGGACTTGTATTGATCTTTTGTCATTGTCTATTTTAAGGATTGTATTATGTTTGCAAAAACTACAGTTTATGATCTTATGGAATTTCAATAATTAAGAAACTGGATCAAATCACTGTTTTTATAACTTGCAGATTATTAAAATAAACAATACATACATACATATCACTCTACATATACTCAATTTAAACATGAAATAAATGTGTACACTGAGTAGGTTATTAAAATACACCATTTATTTATAAAAAGATTTAGATATTTTCTTCTAAAACTTATTTGTGAAATCGTCTCAGAGCAAATCTAAATGCAAAACGTTATATTAATCAGATGTTTTATGAATATGCAAATGGAATAATTAAAAGTTTAAATAATATTAGTTACGAACTTTATTCAAATTATACTCAACTAAAATGTGGTTTAATATTTATCAGTACTTTCTGCATAGTTCCTTTTCTCTAGTTGGAGGCCCATGAAAACCGTGGAGCAAAGTTTACAAATACCTACTTAAACATTCCGCGTGTAACATGTAACTGTGTAGCTTTCCTGACGCTGATGTTTACTTTACTTGGACTTCACATGGAGCCATCCTCGTTATTTTACGACTAGAACAAGGCTTAGTGTCATGACAATATATGTTCATTTCTTTTCACGTAGCATCTGAAGAGCACAAAAAAGGTAATGACAATCATTTTCTAACTTTATTTTTCCCGTGTTAGTTTAAGTTACTAGTTTCTTTAACACGTTCTAATGAAAGCTTTGTGTTTTATCCTTTGATTTATTTATACAGCTACTAGGCTGTGTTAAACAGTTTAAATAAGTTTTAAAATTATTTCCCTTAACTGTACTGAGTATTTTTACGTTAAAATATATTTGAAGAAACAAGTACATACCTGATACATGGAAATGGAATATAATATTCAATTTCACACATAAAGTAAATAGAGTAATCAATAAATCTACACTTGATGATACTGATTTTGGTATAACTCTTAATGTACTTTGTAGTCGAAAAAGGCATAACAACTCACTCTTGTAGATGGGCATGTTAAGTTATTGATAGTAAGTGGTTAGACCTAAAATAAGTGTACAATTCCGTTGAATAAATAATAATAATGCATTGGTATAACTGTCAGCTTTGATATGAAGGCATGAAAAAAATGTTTTGTTGATTTGTTATAAGTAGGATTTACAATTTACACAATTCGTTTAAAAGAAATTTAAAACTTAAAAATCTACTGAGTAATTTAATGGCCCAACTGTTTATAGCTCATGTCTAGTGGAATTTCGAACCTATAGACGTGTGAGGCAATTAGAATACAAAATTATATACAGAAGTTACGTCTCCAGGATTCTTAAAGCAGTTGGCGGGATAAAAAGTCATAAAGATTTTCACAAAGGCTTAAAATAACACGAATATTCTAAATGGTATTCCTTCGCTTCAGCGAATATTCACACTTGGAAGTTTTGCAAAGATAAAATGTATTTACTTTATATAATAAGCATTAAGAAATATACAGGTAAAATAAATGCTACATTTATCTGTGCCATTGTTAATATTTTTAATATTTATTATCTTGTACATATAACTTATATTTAAATAATAAAGATATGCTTATCGGTTTGTCGAAAAAGGGCATACACAAAAAATATACTTTTTATAATCTTTGTAGTACAAAATATTACTATTTATTTATTAATTTTTATAAAGCACACCAGACCACGCACTATAATTCACGATCCTGGATATCTAGTTTAAGTTACATTATTTACCGTATTTATTAATTCATTAAATACTTCTTCTCATATATAAGATAAGGTGGGCAACGACTTATTACTATTAGGACTTGAATTCCATTGATATTAGTGGTTTGCGTTATTAATATACCTAAATTATAGTTCTTATTCCTATTTATTGTGTTTGGCAACCAGACATTTTATTTTTTCAAATGCAAAATAAAAAGATATAATTTGTATTTTATTGCAAGCAGATTTTTGAAAACTAAATATAACTCACAAGATATGTAACCTACACCGTTACACATATGCCAGTTCCTACACTATTTATACGGTATACACTTTTTCAGTTTGTATTGGTTCAATAATTGATATATTTTTCATGATGTATGTTTTAGTGATGTACGAGTAAACAAACTAAACGTTTTTTTCATATGACATGTCTTCATAATATGGTTAATTCCGCAAATTTTACTTTTCAGAATTTAACTTTTAGTTAATCACGTCCAGTATTAAGATTAATTAATGATTAAGAATAATAACTAATTAAGATTAATTTACATCCAATGTAAAATTGTCTAAGATTGCCAAAGAAACACCAAGTTTTATGTTTTGTTTTTTCTTAGAATCAAAAACTTTATTTAACTTTTAAGATAAGGAAAATACTAGACAATTACAAGATTAAAAACCGTTATCATTTATTCAAAAACATTTTCTTTATCATCTATTTAATTATTGACAGTAATTCGTTTTCTACGATATACAATATTTTTGAAGCTCGTAAGGAAAATGTTAAAGGTAATCTATGAGTGTAAACAAAGTAGGCTGAATTGCAAAGAAGTTACGGTGAGTAGAAAATCAAACACGATCTTTCATTGCTCAGCACTTTGCATGATTGCAGACATAAACAGTTCCAGTATCTTGTAAGGTAACATTTACTTTCACGAGAATTGTGACTGCCAGCTCACTGAAAAAGTTATTTCTTGGCCTCAGCTGGTTGTGACTGAATGCCTACACTTCTTTTATTGGTTAATTTCATTTTAAAATATCACACTCGATCACGGAAGAGGTGTAAACGTTTACATTTTAGGGTAGTGATTAAGAAATGTCTAAGGCTGGAAATCTTTAATTTGATAGGATTAAATAGATATTAAAATATTTTTGAAATATAGTGGTAGTAAACCACTTTTGTCATAGAACTGTTTTAAGCACTACCCTCCTTATATAATTTCAAAAAGCGTTTTAAAAACACTATCTCTTACAAGAGCATTAAGTGGTTTTTGTAATTTAAATTCGTGCTGAAAAAAATCGATATTAAATAATTTATTAAACAATAGTAATTTTAATAACTGCCTATGTGAAAATAATCCAGACTCATAACTGTTTTATGAAACCTTTTGCTTAATAATCATCTTTGAACAGATGTTTTATTCATCCACTAATTCTTTTGTTTGTTAATAATGCTCAACCTCCGTCTACCTAATAATTAAATATGATAAGTTTTCCTGAGAAATTGGTATTTTTGTCCTGAAGAATAAAAGAGGCCACTATCGATGTTACGAACAAAGGCAATGAACTGAAAATAGGTGGTTTGCTACATTACTCTGTGTTTGTGCCTCGCCAGTCAGTCCTTTCATGAAATCGAAATTCAATTGACGGAACAATTTAAAAAATGCGCAGCTTGTGAAAAAAGTTTGTAATTGACGACAGTAAAGAAACACAGGAGTAAACCTGCCACGCTACTATACTACATATATTTCATAAAACGTGATGACGTAGCTTTGAACATGTACTTAAATGTTCCAGAATATCACCCACTTAACATCATCTTAAAGGTGAAAGTTTATTTATACCAAACATTAAGTGATAAATTGCACATAACGTGACCTAAGTTATTGTATATTTTACAACCACCCGTGTGTAATATGGGACTTTCATTCAAAACACTACCGTATGTGCCGTTCAAACTTTCTCAAGATATAAATAATACTTTGATTACTGAGTACTAAGAGCAATGAAGTGTTTGATTTGTACATTTTCCAATACAGCTGAGATCGGTGAAAGTCGGCGTTTCTCTCGTAGCTAAGTCTGCTGATTTTCCGCCTTCCAAACATAACTTTCCCTATTTAAACACCACTTTCTCAAAATAAGCAATTGGGTTTGATTTTTTTATTTATTTTCACAGTCCTATGTTGAAAAAACTGATTTAACTACCAAAATTAACTATAAATAGTATTACGCCTTATGGAAGAATTATTATTAGACTATGAAATGTTAGGCAATATTTTAAAAGGCTCTGTGTGCTTTTAGCATCGTGATGAAAAGTGTCAATACACCTCTTGTAAAGTAATCTTTCCCAACTACAGATCACTTTTAAGACCAGTAATGGAATGTACTATTTCTTGATACTCATTGAGTTATAGAGATTTCCCGCCACTGAGTTATGAGTATTTCGATCTCTAATGCCACCTTTATTCCAGACATCAAACAAATAAACTATAGATCACTTTTAAGACCAGTAATGAAATGTACTATTTCTCGATACTCATTGAGTTATAGAGATTTCTCGCCACTGAGTTATGAGTATTTCAATCTCTAATGCCACCTTTATTCCAGACATCAAACAAATAAACTATAGATCACTTTTAAGACCAGTAATGAAATGTACTATTTCTCGATACTCATTGAGTTATAGAGATTTCTCGCCACTGAGTTATGAGTATTTCGATCTCTAATGCCACCTTTATTCCAGACATCAAACAAATAAACTATAGATCACTTTTAAGACCAGTAATGAAATGTACTATTTCTCGATACTCATTGAGTTATAGAGATTTCTCGCCACTGAGTTATGAGTATTTCGATCTCTAATGCCACCTTTATTCCAGACATCAAACAAATAAACTATAGATCACTTTTAAGACCAGTAATGAAATGTACTATTTCTCGATACTCATTGAGTTATAGAGATTTCCCGCCACTGAGTTATGAGTATTTCGATCTCTAATGCCACCTTTATTCCAGACATCAAACAAATAAACTATAGATCACTTTTAAGACCAGTAATGAAATGTACTATTTCTCGATACTCATTGAGTTATAGAGATTTCTCGCCACTGAGTTATGAGTATTTCGATCTCTAATGCCACCTTTATTCCAGACATCAAACAAATAAACTATAGATCACTTTTAAGACCAGTAATGAAATGTACTATTTCTCGATACTCATTGAGTTATAGAGATTTCCCGCCACTGAGTTATGAGTATTTCGATCTCTAATGCCACCTTTATTCCAGACATCAAACAAATAAACTATAGATCACTTTTAAGACCAGTAATGAAATGTACTATTTCTCGATACTCATTGAGTTATAGAGATTTCTCGCCACTGAGTTATGAGTATTTCGATCTCTAATGCCACCTTTATTCCAGACATCAAACAAATAAACTATAGATCACTTTTAAGACCAGTAATGAAATGTACTATTTCTCGATACTCATTGAGTTATAGAGATTTCCCGCCACTGAGTTATGAGTATTTCGATCTCTAATGCCACCTTTATTCCAGACATCAAACAAATAAACATTTCTTGCTGGTTTTCCCGACGTAATAAGAAGGAATATTTTAGATATCTCACGACTAAATACTTGTCTTAAAGATGACTTTACTCTAATTTCCTCCTCTCAAAAGCACAATTTTCTGCTTTATACCAAAATTTTGGAGCTCGTCTCAACGAAGTATGTTAGAACACTGATTCTGCTGGTGAAATGAAGATTTTCTTATATTTACTCCTTTTTTGATGCCTTGATCAAAACTGAAGCACTTAACCGTGCTTTATGATCAGTTTGCTTTTAGTTTTAACAACTTCAGCTATACATTTTTTAATTTGATACATTAGCAGCTGTAATTGCTTAGTTATATATAATTAAAAGTTTGATGTCGACAGTCAAGATGGCAAATAAATTTAAATATATTAAAATAATTTTCCAATACTAATAATTATTCCAAGTGAACCTTTCCAACCGTTTCAGTGTTAATAATGTACGAATTTAAATTATGTATATAGAGCTTCTTTGGGATCCCTAGAGCTTTTTCTAAGATGTTGCAGTATTCATAATTAATGCGTTTTAATTAAATATTCATAATTGTTTCAAATGAAGTATTTACTCTGTATTCTGATGTAAGAAAATAATTTATATTATGCAGCAATGCTATTTTTAAGCGTTCATTAATTCATTTGAGTTAACCAACGAATTCATTTAAAATAAACAATAATTTTCTCGGATTTCCGCGGATATTTTTTCCAACATATTGAATACAAAATATTAAATTAAATATAACTAATATTATTTTAGAAGAAGGAAGAAAAAACAATAAGAAATAAGCCGAGGTGGCATATTCTTTTCAATCATCGAATAGCTTTGACTTTAAAACCTTTTAAACGCGCAGTTTTCTGTTTTTTGATGGTGAGAAAGAATATATTTCATTAGTACGAAAGAAAGAGCAGAAAGTGGAGTACAAGTCACTAGTCGTCACTTCTACCCATCTGCATCTCAAAGAGTTAAAGAATCTGAAAACTGTTCAGGAACTGGATTTGAAAATTTGAAAATAAGATAGAAATCTATTAAACGGGAAAGTGTTTATTCACTGCTATCGACACACAACAGAACTTAACGTAGAACTAACTTGTCACAGACTGTAAATTAAAGGGAAGTACTTATTCGACTGTCCTCTTAAACTGTTTTACTATAAAGGATATGACAGACCTTACCCTGATATTCTTGTGATTGTATCGTGGGGATGGTCTCAATGACATCTTTCAGGTCGTCTTTTAAAAATATGTTATTTCAAAGCGATAAAAGATTTTTAAAATTTATTCCTGGAATGTCAGAAAAATTATCAGGAGTAAAATTTTCCCCACAGATGTATTTAAAATATATTTAAAGTCTTTCTTTAATATCGCTTCACTTTTTAAACCTGAATAAATTTGAATAATGTTATTTTCGATCAACAGTGACATTATTGCATTACATGCAATGAATGAAATGTAGGATACTAGTGTAAAACATGTTTATTTTTATTGTTTAAAAATCCGTATCAATCATCTTATTAATCTTAAGACATACTTATAAAATCCAAAATTAAAAACAACATGCACATTTTATACAAATAAGGATAAAGCAGTTAACATAATAAAACACTATTTACAGTAGGTTAATCTACAGTAGGTTAATCTCTTAAATAATTTTAAGACGAAAACCATACCATCATCAATCAAAGAAAGAAACTCGAGTCATATTACATGATTAATATGATCAAGCAATTAAGGGTCAGGATTAGCGTAATGGTTGTCCTGCAGACTGCAGTAATTTACTTTGGAGAGCTTCCGACAAAAAAAAAACAACCACTGTATACAACTATAAAATTAATTATTTTCTGCAAATATCTCGTTATTCAATATAAAATTATTTTACGTGACCATTGTAAAATTGGGCAGTTACAGCCTATATTAAAATTTCCTATTTTGAGCAAGATACTTGGAGCAATTATGGACAGCTAATTTTTACCTCAAGTTGCAAATGATCTAATCCTTTGAAAAGAAACTGATGAATTCCTTTTTTAGTCACAAAATCCAGTACTTATAAGTTTAAAATTCGAAAGTACTTAACTGAAATCTACTTCATACTCAAAATTGTCAATATAAAATAGATGCCTAGAACTGGCGGTCATTTCATCCTGTAGTGTCGGGCTGTTTTGGAGCTTCGCGCAAGGTTTTTTTTAAAAAAATTATTAAAAATATAAAATAAAAGCAATATAAATAAGAGTATATATTTTTTTGTTTCAGAATTAAACGTAGAATTGCACTATATTGTAAAATTAACCATCAAAAATTTTCTAATAAACACTTTTTTTTTAATCAAATATAAAATTTACGAAAAATATTTCTTAAATTTGGGGGGGACCATACCTAGCAAATGAAGTTATAGTGAGAAATATTTATAAGTGGGATAGCCATTCTGTGTCAAATTTTATCTAGTTTCAGAAAAACATAAACATTAATACACATTTATGAAAGCATCATAAAGCTATAGAACAAAAAGCAGCGATGCGTATAAATTCTGAAAATCGGGTGTACACGTAAGACTTTAGTAAAACAAGTTTTGCTAATACATTTATCTATGAATACATGTTATTTTGCATATTTTATTACTTAGAATAAAATAGAATATACAGTAAGTAATGAAATAATTACCATAAATATATTTTTGAAAAGTAAAAAAAAGTTAAATTTTTGCATTATTCAAAAAATTTTGCGAAAATTTTTCATTCAGCAAAATATAAAATAGTTTCTAAAGCTTGTACTATATCAAAATTTATAAAATTTATGTTTATAAGTAATAGGAAATATTATGTAGTTAGAAAACTATAAATATAAAACTAAAAGATATTGAAAAAATATAGAATAACCCAAACAGTTATTATATATAACCAAAGAAATTACAGGAAATATATATATATTTTATTGTGAAAACTATCTATTTACCAAAAATAAATAGTTACTTCAGAGCTAAAAGAGTGCTATAAATAACGTTTAGTAAGTGAAAACAATAACAAACTATTTGAAATGAATTTTAGAGCCAAGTCATTTTGCCATAGCCTTCACAAAGCCGGTAATTTCTCAAACATATTTCAGTAAATAGAAATTGATTTATTCTAAAATATATATGTTTACACTACTACGACATCAAACAACACACTACACATTAAATACGACACTAAAACACCGCGTAAAACTATTAAAACTTATAAATATCCACAGCTCGGCACGAAAATGATAAAGAACGGCAGCGGCAATATAGCGGTCACAACAAACGGCGCGTCGCGTTTTTCTTTACGTTTCAAAATAACAAGCTTGCTACGTCATAACCATAATACAAAAGAGGAATAAAACTCATCTTGTTTCCTTAGCATTTTTCTCCCGAATCCAATGGTGCATGAATTATATCGATACGTTACCGGAGTATATTATAAAAAGTAATTATACGAGGGAATGTTTTGATCGACAAAAATTTTTGACGGTTAACACCACAAAAGCGGCATTAACCGACATAATTATGTCGATTAACAGTTCTAGGGTTAAATTATGAGGGGAAACGTATATTTTTAGATATTTACCGACACATAAAAATCCAAATTTTTATCAGTGCTCAGCACTCAACTCCACCCTCTCTTTGCAAGGTTAGGAAGTGGGCTCTCATAATAATGTTGTCTAACTCATCATTTTTTTAAATAGAAAATCTCAAAACTAAGTAATCTTCATAATTTTTAAACGTTATAGACATACTTTGTAATAAATTATCTAACACTGTTTTTCCTAGCCTTGTTCATCTTTTCGAAATAGTATGAATCTCTGGAAAAACTACAACACTATTTTTAAGTTTATTTGGCTAAATAAACCTGGTGGGTTCGTTCAATGGACCACAAAAAGTTTAAAATAGCTTAACTTAACTGTTCGAGAGAAAGTAGGATTTATTAGAACTGGAAGATATAGTACTTTTCATTTGTATTAGGGAAGAGAAACGTACATAGTGTTTTAAGGATAACACATACGTGAAAGATGCTAAAATAGACTTATTCTTCCCATACTAGGAACACGTTCTGTACAGTTATTATTATCAGTGTGGTCTTAATTCTGTAAGGAATACAAAAAGGATCAAATTGCATTTTTAGTTTGTTATAGATCACTGTAGAAAACACTTTTGACAGTACTTACCTGAAATAGACGAGCCCTCGTTTATCGACCAATAAAGTCCCTAAGTTCATTAGTAGAGAAGGATACAAGGTTGTAACATGAGAGAACAAACATAGATGTCCTTGTTGGAAAGATATAACTGTAGTATAGTTATACTGTAGTAACTATAACAGCAGAGACAGGAGATCATTAAACAGATATAACTCCGTGTCATAAGGAGTCTCTAATGACATTGTTTTAAATGTGTATTTAATTTACTCAAACAAGATGTCTTTGTTTTCTATTAAAAATCCTAAATCCTCACTGTCCTCAATTTATATAACACTATAGAATTCCATCTGTTACATTGATTATAACGGAAATAACTAATTACCCTTGCTATGACGAATAATATGTGGTATAGTAATAATCCCACACCTCCTTCAATAAATATGTCCTCCTGAAATGTCTTTTTAAACCCGCCATGAAATATACATTTTTAGTAAGTACAGCCTTTACAGCATTTTTTCAATGTACACCCTTTACTAAGTATTTAGTCTTTTACATTTTCAATCTCTCACCGTGCAATCGTATTAACAAAAATTACACCTTAATTCGATTATTAAATGTTTCAAGGATTTTATCAACAACCTATCAGCTCCCAGTGGCTTTGTGACAGTGCGTAATTAAATGTCTGCAGGGAGTACAGGTGTCAGGCTGTTGTATCCTGGCAAAGGACATCTTCCTTTAACAGACAAATGATTATTGGATGTTATTCAGCCTTCACAATTAATTTATATTATTTCAGGATGCGTTTACTCGATTATGAATAGGTAAAATTGGAATGCATAACTTGGAATTTTGACCCTTATGAACAATTTCAAACCTAAAATACTGCTATACCTCTACTTTTGATTAATGTAATATCGTGTTGAGATTTATCATTTTCATGGTAGAATTAGTGTAACTTAAAACATTTCAAATTAATTTAATCTTAAAATACAGTAAGGTTTTCTTGTATTTAGTAACGGATTAATTCAGTTTAAAATCCTGTATTTAACCATAGCACTTTTTTATCAATGCCTTTAACCTTCAAATGTATCGAATTTCCCCCCTTATTATGTTTGATAAGATCCCTGCAAACGCCCAGTAACCCGTGTGGACGAGAAGGATAAGGATTAAAAATGGATCGGCTTCTCCTATATTCCAGAAAAATATAGAAAGAAAAGCTTAAACATTGGGCGTATTGAAAAAATATATATTAGTAGTCAGTAATCCAGCAGCGTCAGCCACTAAATATAGTACTTTATTTATGATCAAGAATATTTTAGTTTATGTTATGAAAGGATCAAAAAGAAAAATCATTAATATTCTTAACAATCTTGTTTTTTAAGCAATAAATATTTTTATTTAATGATTTACAGGTCAGCTAGTTTTGATACGCCATTGTTTTTGAAGAGTTGTGATCTAGGGTTAAATATATGAAGCTGTCGATGATATGCAGAAAAACTCCTTTCGTGGATGCTCTGAACTTTCCTTTTTGGGATAGGAATCCGAAAATCTGACATCCTGCTAGTTGAGGTCGCTATAGTGGCATGGGTCTTCTTTTCGAGTCGTTATTTCCTCTATTTAGTAATAATAGTAAACTTAAACAAATGTTTTACTCTTTCTGCCTGCAGTCTGAGTAACTCTCTTCCTGTTAACATCCAAAGCACTGAAAACCGCGTTGGCTTTGTGGCGAGGACTAGTGATTGGGCTGTGAGTGGTTGGTGGGCGAGAGCGGGAGTGCTTTGACAGTGACATGGCCTTGATTGTACATGAGGAAGGTATGTTAAATAATAATTAATATTAGCAAGTGATGCATTTTTTTTTTGCCGACTGACTTGTTTGGTATAAATTCAGTTTTTAATTTGGGTTGTAAGAATTTGTTACATATATTCATGTTTTATGGTTTACATAATATTATAATTGTTTTTTGTATTTGATGCAGTTTTGTGGTTAAGTCGCAAAGAGGCCTCATTAGTCTAACTTCACTTTTGAAAATAAATACCACTTCATTTTCGTTCATATTGCCTCCATGAATAGATCTGTTGTGTAATATCATTGTCAAACATTCCACAATATTCAAAAATCAGATGCTTAGCTGTTGTAAGTTGTTATGAATCATCGTAGTGAGCCATAGTTTATGAAAGAGATAATGAACACTTTTAAAATGTATTCGTAAGTTACAACCCATATTCACAACGTTTATCATTCATGCAATATGAATACTGATTCAAAAATAGTTTTTCAAAATAATAGTTACTTTTATTAGCGATTTTAAAATTATAAATTAAGTTATATTACAATATTAGCCTTGATTGTAGAAGTTACACAAGAGATAACTCGCCGATTGCTGTAAATTGTGGCACGGCAAAAGTAAGCACTCGGACTGCCATGTATGGGGGGAAAGGTCAAGTAGCAAATTTTAACGATAGCGATTAGCAATGAGAATATTCTTAATAAAACCAACAGGTTCGTAAACAAAGCAACGTAATAGTTAAGCTACGGTATAAAGGCAAAATACCCACGTAAAACGTAATCCACTCCAATTCATGAGGTCAAAGGCTACTACTTGGGTTATGTACTGTAACTAGTAGTTGCGTACTTTCTGATTATTTTAGCCTTACCACGATTACACTTTGGTTAGGATAGGATTGTAGTCTTCAGTTATAACCAAAACTAAAATTAAAATCCGTTTGATTTTTTAAATATACAGAAAAATATATATTTTCACATTAGCTTATCATGTGCTTGGTCATTTTACTCACATTTTTAAGACATTTGTTTTATATAAAGTGAACTTAAAAAGTACAAAATATATAAATATATATCACTGGACATCATGTGTACTCCATTGTTTTCAGAAAGAAAGAAAAATATTGAATACGTTAATAAAAAAAACAAGTCTTTATATAAAAATTATATTAATGTTTATTCCTCGTTTAATAATTTAGAGAAAAATAAAATCAGTGAAGGAATCTGTTTTGAAAATGTACTAATTTTTATGAAAGTAAAAATCTAATATAGCCTTTGGCTTGTGAATTTTATATAGTTTCTAAGAAATAACATGTTTAGATTATTTAGAATAGTACCAAAGTTACAAATATAATTCTGGTAAGGTTAATTAAAATGAATAAACAGAAATTTTGTCTACTTTATATAACATTAATTATAAATATAAAGAAAAACATTATTCTTTATTAGGTCATTTTCTTATTTAATTGAAAAATATTTTTGATACTTGACATTTTGCAAACATATACTAATAAATCTTAGTAAACAGTATAGTCCAAATAAAAAGCACAGTATAGATAAAACCACAACACTAAATTAAGATATTACACAACAAGTTCCTAACCCAAATGCAATGTGCTTGTGTTGGCCAACTAAACAAACGGTTAAGATCTCATTCACTATTGGCAGTATACTTTTATTGTACTCATATTTAACTAGTTTTTATTTTTATTTTCACTAGTAAATAGTAAAATTATTTCGCTTACTAATAAGTTATTTTTATTTAGGCCCTATTATACTTTCTCGTACTTGTTTTATCTAAGGAAAGAATTTTATTAACTACGGTTATAATTATTGTGGAATCTTTAGGTCACCCATGTCAAAAAATAAAGTTGCTCGATTTCGAGCGACGGCGGTTACACTAGAATCGTTAATACTTAAAATGTAATTTCAAACATTCTCGATTCTAAAAACATTCGGATAAAACTAACAAGTAATTTGATACTATTTATTTATGATTATATTAATTTTGATATTTGATCAAAAGATTTATGCCTTGAATTTTTGTAACATATCTTGTATTGGCTAAAATAATAACATGATATATGAAGAATATTATTAAAATAAATGTAAACGCCATTAAACCTTAGATATTAAAAAACTGTAAATAATGGATTATCATTATCAGGATGGTAGACATGTAAGTACACACGTGATTGTCAGAGGACGGTAGAGATAACGCCTAGCACTCAATCAACTCTCTTCATCCGGTACAATTCCACTAATTATAGTTCTCTTGATCAGGGATCACCTGCAATATACGGGTAAAAATCTCTCTCTTTATCCGTGTCTTTACAAGTCTACGTGTTGATACGTATACTTATACCTGGAAGTAATACAAAATCAAGCTATGAGAATAGCCGTCAATGTATTTAAATGTACACCGATCACAGCTTTACAAACCAGATACCTCAATATTGGCATTAACTCCAAGGGGTAATGTAGTGCGGAGAGTCATTTACAAAATACTATATCTATCGAAAGCATTCACCACACTATAAAATCAATTATCTCAATCTGCTAATCAGTATGTCACGATACTTGGAGAAAAAGAAAATCCTTTTGTATATAAAAGCCACAAACAAGATTGGAGATTTTTATCCTCTTTACTTCGAACACAAAATATATAAAACCAATCACTGGGATTTGGACTGACAACTTTTTTTTAACAACCCCAATTCGGTATTCAAAACATCAAATTTACAGTGATAATATCAATAAAGACATCTGTAGTAGGTCTATAATTCAATAGGGTATAATTATGATGTTTGGATCAATTTATAGAAATGATTTAGCCGTTTTCATAATGGTTCAAATTGTAATGAAAATGTTAGTGCGGCTTTTTATATTCGAGCACTTCAAATAGAATAAAAATGAAAACTAAATCAGAATATTTCAAGTTAATCAGCAGAAATATATACTATTTATTCAGCTATTGAATATGATCTTCTTTAAATGAAACCAGGATAGTTTTATACACTGACTCTCCATCAGCAATCAAAGCACTAGAGAACTGTAATAAAGGGCGTAAAGAAAGTGGAATAATTATCATGAATTTAAAATTGCTAGTGGAATCACATACATAAATATATTTGCAATGGCTACCAGAACATGTAAGAATTCAGCCAAATGAGACAGTGGACAGATTTGCGAAGGAAGTTGCAAATTATGGGGTAGAATCACAGTATCTTCCAGTCCCCATTGAAGATTTTAAAGGTTATCAGAAAAGATTTATAGTGAATAAATTTCAACAATCTTGACATATTCTAAAAAAGCTAGGTGGTTTAAACAAATAAATTAACACTTTACAAAATATCCAAGGTTTAAATCATCTAATCTTAGCAGATGGGAAACTATTAATATTTGTAGAGAGAGGTTGAGTCTCGAAAATGTTAATGCATGTTTATTCAAAATAAAAAGATAGCCTACTTCACACCCCTCTGTCTTAATACACAATAATCAAAATAGAAGCAATGGAGCATGTTTTGCTATAATGTTCCTAGTATTGCTATGCTAAAAGTGTTGTTAGCTTCAATAAAAGTAATCAATCAATACATTCAGTCAATCTAAAGAGTTGGGAAAGCATACTCGTAGACTTGCTTATAAAAAAAGACTCTCCAAATGTATAAAAATATTAAAATAAACTCATAAGGTACCCAAAAGGCACCCAATTAATAAATAAAAATTTGTTAAAAAGACAAAGTAAAAGCAAAAAAGTGTACATCTAAGCAGAAATTTAATACCAGCCAATAGACAAATCAGAAGAAAAGTACACAGTGCTTGATTAATTCTTTGTCAAGTACAAAAAGACAGTTAATTGAAGTGGCCACGGTGTATATGATGAACACAAGCAATCCATATAATTAAACACCTAAAATCAGTCAACATGGAATTAAAATTTATTTCCATTTTCTACACAAATCAATAATAAACTTCTCTTACGTCTTTGCATTCAGTTTATGTTGATTTGAGGAATGGATAGTGCCAGATCAATTCAAAAGGTATTTAAGTTTTCTTAAACCTATTTACAGAAGTAAATTCCAAAACTATTTATAAAATATTAATGATACCTATCTAAAATCTCCTTTGTACATATTTAGGCATAAACTAAAGATATATCTATAATCTATGAGGAAATATTGTTGTCAATACATTTTTATCTTTTAATGACTATAAGTAAGTATTATTAACATTACTTATGTTAAGGCGTTCCAACTCTATTTTATGACAGTTGTAGAGTTTCATTACGTCCCACTTAAGTGCTGTAATAAAGTTTTACGTTAGCGACAGAGAGCTCGTTACTTTTATAGTGTCCATAAATATTAAACGAGAGGATTACGTACAAAATATAATTTTAGGAACAAAATAGTATGGAAAATGAATAACGAAATACAAATCGGTAATAAAACAAAAAAATTAAATAATAGACAATAGGTACACATGCGTTGAGTATAGCCCGACAATAAAGCAATCAATACACATGGCGATGAAGGTTATAACATATAACGATGGCAAATATCCGTAATCCTGTTATCCTATCAAACCTTCTATCATCCACAACAAATTTAAAACAAAGAATTAAAATCATATTTGCGTCAGAATATGTTCGCTACATCACTATCATAATGTTATCTGTAAACTAAAAACTAATAGTAAAGATATTAAATCCTGGAAGTTTCACTAAAATAATACGAGACATTAACTTTAATATGAAATAAAAGTAACGATCTCTCTGTCATCAACGTTAAGTTTTATTAGGGTACTTAAATGTGACATAATGCAACTCAAAAGCTGTCAGGAGTATAGCTGGATTATAACACAAGTATAGTTAAGAATACAACAACAACTCATAAACACTTACAAGAATAACTTTATTGTTATTGGCAGGTAAAAGTTGCTTTGACAACATTATTTTTCTGTTATTTATGGACCTATAGCCATTACGATCAACAAGAGTATCACGTACAACTAGAACTTTTTAATAATAGTAATAATTCTTTTTTATGATTTAGAAATGAAATTCTGTGAATACAAAAATATAAGAAATAAATTCAAATTTTTTTGAAATAATTAGAAACTTCTCTCCCCGAAATACACAAGAACTGACTTCAAAGAGGCAAGAAAGGTGTAATATAGATTCATCAAGAATATAATACGATTCAATTTGATTTTTACATGGACTAATTTTAGAGGTTTAACTGTAGGGATTAATTTTGTTCAACATGCATACTTAATGAAACATGGCCGCTTCACTGAATAATGGTTTTTGTACCTGATAAGGCGTTAAAAATATGTTTGAGAAGTGTCAAAGTATGTGATCTAATTAATATGTTGGTTGAAAAATGTAATATAGTTGTAAGATTATATCTTTGCATTGATCAATACTATTTGATTAATTGACTTCATATGAATTTGATTTGAGGTGGTTTAAGTATTAAATTATCAAAACAGATAGATTACATTAATTTTAAGCAATAAAAAATATATGTGCGATATTAATATTTCAAGCTTGGGGTAGCTACATCAATATACAGGTACAGACTGAGATGAAGAACTCTAAGTAATAACTAAGAAATAAAATATTTGTTTGCATGGTGCAATTGGTGATGTGTCACTTTTATTATATAATATAAATGTGTACTTGTAAAACATTTTTTAAATATGTTTTAATTTTCCATTCCTACCTAACGCAAATTATGATTGAACACGCATAAACATTATTGTGTATATAATATATTTTATATCTGGAATCTTGTTGAATTATAAGAAAAGTTTTCTGTTTGTACGAATAAAGAGAGGAGTTTAGAACGAAATTATAAAAATAATATCAGTGTTTCCACTTATTTACAAGTAATATAATGTGAAGGATATACACTGGATTCTTGCCCAAGTGGAAGGATCCGGCATGGATTTATAGGTGGAATGAATATTGTTTTCAATTATAGTAGAATGTTATATATTTTATAGCACTTTGTCTGTATCAAGGACTTTGCGTGGATCTAATGAAACATTACAAGTAATCTGTAAAATACAAGACAAGATCCGTTAAACAAACACACTATTCTTCAATAATAGTCAGATTTGATTAAACTCATACCTGATACATATCTATTAATCCTGTGTGAAGAACTCTGAAAAGCCTGTGAATTGGAGTACCAAAGTGTACACCAACGAGTGAAGGAATATGGAGAATACCCCTTCGCAAGAAAGTAGCCAGGTAAACAATTGTTTTTGGGAGGGTCCAAACAATATATTTTCCCAATATATACTAGACAGAGAGTATGGTCCTATTTTGTTCCTTACAAAGGTCTTCACCCGGTTCTTTGTTGAGAGCGATCTTCCAGCAGTACATGTCAGTAAAACAATAAAGGGATATTTAAACATATCTGCTCCTTTAATGAATATCTTTAATGAGTCGCTTGAGCAAGGAATATTTCCTGATAAATTTAAGATTGCGTGTATTGTGCCTATTTTTAAGGCTGGTGATGGGTATGAAGTATCTTCGTATATACCTGTCTCTCTTATAAATACGATGGGTAAGATTTTTTTAAGCGGTCGTTAAAAATAAAGTACAGATGTATTTTCTTGATAGAGACTTGTTTTCAAAAAATAAGTTTGGATTTTTGCCTGGTAAAGGTACAGATCTGGCCGTACAAAAACATGTGGAAAACATAACTGCATCAATGAATGGACATAAGTACATCACTGCTGTGTATTTGGATTTTAAAAGGGCTTTAGATTCACACGATATTGAAATTTTAATTGGAAAATTTAAAAAATATCTGATAGAGGTATTTTTTTGGATCGGCTAATACGTTTTTGTAAGGTTGTACCGTATGACGATAACACATGGGGGTGGTGACTTCTGAGGTCGTAGTAATAAATACTAGAAATACAAAGTGTACTTATAAGTTCAGTTTTAATTACGAAAACTTAAAAGCACCACTTTTAGATGGTAAAGGAAAAGTTATGTACTGCCACGCTGCTGCCAATTATAATATAATAACTAAAAAGTATATCTTCTAGGTGGGCCTAAAATATCCAATGTTCTATTGAATTATGCGTACGAAGTTTCACTTTACAAAACAATAATAATTCACTTCCCTTCACAATAGGTAGACTCACAACCCTGTAGTCTAAGAACGGTTATTTCTAGAAGAGGAGTAGAAGTTGAGAAGTGGTAGCCATCTATTCAAACAACACGTGAGATACATCAGCTACGTAAACTCGCCTAAAACAAATTCGCGACGGTATTAGCCATTTAATGATACACATTACTATTTATAACAACGTGCTCGTCGCCATAAGGACGACGCCACAACCTTTATCTATCTCCATCAAGCAAATAAAAGATCTTCAAGGGTAAGTTACTTTACTATTCACATCTTTACTTTATGTTACATTCATTTTATACGTTTGGCATCAAAGGGCTAATTTAATAATACGAAAAGATAAATTTTACTTACGGACAAAGCGCGCGAGGTCTGATCGGTTACGTAGTTGGGCTGCTACAAAGGGTTAGAAGAAAAAATTCATACGCGTGCCAATTAGGTAGTTACTCCGCCCAATAATTTAGTTCCGGAACATTGGATGTAAAATAATATTATATTATACTGGCTGATTAGGTTGCGAAATTTACATTGTATGAAATTTAATTAACTAATTTACGGTACAAGGTAGAAAACAAGTAGTTAAGATTAATGGTGTATTACAACAATTAAATAATAAATTAAGAAATAAATAGTGAAGAAAAATTTCTGATTTCTTATATAGAATCAGTTATTATAAATAAAAATAAAAGATAGGTTTAATTTTAAATAATTACACTCCAGTTTACATGTAACTTATAAATATTATTGGTGATAATAACACTACTCTTAATTCCTATGTGAAAATAATAAATATCATCAAAAGAAAAGAATAAAACCAAGAAGAAATTAATTTTCAGAACAGGTTACAAAATTGTATGAGAAATTGCAATGACACAATCGGTTTATTATTAGGTACAATTTATTACATTAAATACAGTCAATAGTACGATTTAAGTGGTAGAGAAGAATCAGATGTCCAGAATAATCATAGCAGGTGGTAAGTAGTTCAGCACATTCCTCAGCATTCCTCAGCAGCTTCCTGTAACAAGGCCACAAGTCGTCACTCACGAAGTTCCTAATTTTTGGCAATTTTCCATAATTCAAGTTTTTAAATTTTTGGAAAATTAGAATTTTAAACATCATTTGGGGGGGGGGCTAATTATGGAACTTTCTTTAAAGCGCTAATTTAGGAGCAACTTGAAACCTGACCTAAAGGAAAATGCTTGAACATATGGATGTGCAATTTCTTAGTTTATTATTATACCAAATATTATTGAAAAGAATCTCACTTTCTATGTATATCAACAGTTTTGGTACCCAAAATCATCTTTAATTAAAGACTTTATTACTTGCAAAATCAGATAAAACATTTCCAGATGTAAAATTTTTATATTTGCTCTGAAAAACTCCAATGCTCACCTTTACCAACTTGTATTACGTATAGTTACAAAATTACTAGTTTACTATTATAAATACAACAAAGACATCATAAGTGAAGTTTTTATTATGTTTCCCTGTTCGTAGAAATACCATGAATGGTTGTGATTAAGAAATTCAATAACTCCATTGGTGAGAAATGGAAGTTTTACATTGTAAAACGGATGTTTTTGAAACTTGCTTCTTGGGGATATTTAGGTTCAAGAAAAACGTATCCAATATCAATTATACAAATTACTCGCTCACTTTTACAAAGATGCAATCTGACCTGATCACAACCCGAACTGTAGTTCACCTTTGTCCTGAAGTTGAGTCATAGAGGTCTTATTTGGCTTTTCGGGGTACATGAATTCTCTCTTCAGTCTATAATGCGTCTTTTGTGTTTGAAGAACTTTGATTTTGTAGACACCACGCAGGACAGTTTGATGTTCATCCGCATGTTTTCCATTCTCATTTCCCATACGGGCGGATTTTGCCTGATCACCACGTACGGCACATAAAGTATGTACAATGACCCTATTAAGGATATAGTTTATGACAATTAGGAGTTAGAAGTTAGGCATCCGAAAATCCATTGGTTAAGTAAAACAAGTAGAAAGAAATCCTAGTGTATAAAGCCGGCTATGTAAAAGGTGACTACATTCCATATCCTGATTTTATAATTACTGCGTTTCCGGTCTGAAGATGAATTTAAGTGAAACGTAAGACTACGGAAAATGCACTAAAACGTATTTTCCTAGTTATTTTTATTTTAACAGGTAATTGTATTAGTATATTATTAATATAAAATAAAAACTTGCGTTTAACGTATAAGCTTTATTTTTGCATTACTTTTATACGTAATAAAACGTAAATTGTGAGGTAGACACCCATAATTGAAAGAGTATAAATAAATTACTAACAAAAAGTATGTTTAACAGGTTCCTAACATAAATAGATATTTTTAAACCAACATACACAATTTCGGAAAGGTTTCAAACTCATATTGACCTATTTATACTGCAGACGTAATTAAAATTAAGGATATTTCGACATTACCACAGTGTTACGTCTAGACTAGTATTACGTATAGGTACCAACTGGCCGGTCTTCGCATCAAAATAACCCGTAACATAATGAACTTACTGTAAGTGTGGGTATTTAGGGATTAAATAATTAAAGTTTTAAAACTCACACATTATCCCAGGTATGGTCAATCAAAGAATTACAAGTCTGCACTTGAGGTAACCATCATATCTATGCCCTGGAGGGCATGTGGGCTCAGTCAAGGCCGCACTATACACCTTGTATAGTGCGGCCTTGGCTCAGTTGTTGGGCGCTCTGGGACGTAAATGATCTGTGGATTTGGGTATGCGTCTGGTTCCACAACTAACGTAACGCTCTGGTCTGGTTCGTCTAAGAACTGTGGCAATCCCAGTACTAAGGTTGAAGACAGGAGAGTGAAGATAACGAACCCACAGATTATCTTCATTTTCATCTTCAGGAGTCAACAGTTTGTACTGCTGAAGCGTAGCTCTAAGGAGAATCGGTGAATTGAAACAAATAACTATACGTATGTTTGAACCATTACTGGTAAACTGTATATCAAGCGCCTAATTCTTCTAACACAGTCAAATTTCCTGACAGGGACAAAATAACTTAAATGTAAACTTCATAGAGTGACATAAATGTGGGAAAGACATGCCACAACAGACAAATCAAAGTGTAAATAGTGGTAGGAAGGGGTAAAAAGAATCTCAGTGAGCATTTATAGATAAACCATCGTAGTCTTATCAGTGTGTTATTAGAAGCAGTGTTTATTAAATTCAATCCTACAATGTTGCACCAATTCTAGCCGAACACTGTTGTTACCTGGGCTTTTGAATAAGGAATTAAGACTTTATGGCTTCCAATCGAATATCGATATGTTCGCGATTATTCGGTAGTTAGAAACCCTTCAGTAAACTACAATTTATAAACTGAGTATCAAAACTGTTGTACTAAGAAACGAGTTTAATGTGCGAAACGATTAAGGAATATAATACGTTTGGAACCAAAATAAAATAATCTGATGTAAGCAAACGACGATGTAATTTAAAATCTATTAATATCGAATTTAACCGTTAGTTCAAGTTAATTTACGTTAGGTAACAGAGACTTGACGTTAGTTTAGAAGTTTATCCCACTCATATTTGACTAATACTTTTAAGATTTTTTATGACGTCATAAAAAGGCCAACTTCACACTAGCCTTTACCATCATAAAATTCACCAAACTTAAAACATTGTTTTTTTTCGCACTGAACTAGAGTTTCTAGAAAATGTCAAGAACTGAATATATTGCTATAATATTGCAATTATGTATACTTGTGCAATGATACGAGTTTTTGCTTATATCTAGGCAATACAATAGTTGTACAATATTTACAAAAAGGTAGCAATACATTTATTATTTATCCCTTAAAACCTCTTTATTTTTATTTATAACTAGTTAGTAAGAATATTACTTTTGCATTAACAATTTTTCAATAAGTGATTCATTTTTAAGAACTTTTTAAATCCTGGTTAAATGTAAGAAACTTCAGAAGTAATCAATAGAATTTACATTTCTCTAACACTAATCTTTCTGGTCCAATTACAAATTCCATATAACAAAAACACGCTTTAGAAATAGCTAAAGCTCTTCTGTGCCAATTTATAAAGTTAGCCAACTCACTGTTTCTTAAAAGTGCCTGCAGATGGCCTGTATCATGTAAACAAGTGCAATTTCAAAAATATTTTATAGCCTAAGAATTGGAAATTCATGAAACCTATTAGACCTCTTTAACATATCTGACATTTAACCATAACTTTTGCATTCGTTCAGCTCGATATGCAAAATATGTCGAAAAAAATAAAGCTTTCACTTACTCGTATTTAGTTATTTTTGGAAATGCACACAAACTTTTATAATTTAGTCTTTTTCTTCCTACAACACTTCCTTCAAACAACTCTTAACCAATTGAATCATGTGTTTTAGTTGCAAATTGAGGCATGAAGTTAATATCTTAAATTAATCTTATCGTTTAAGGCATTTACGTCTTACAGCATTTTACACTAAAACTATGTGCGGAATATGTACAAGAATTTTCATTTCTGACAAATAAATAAAAAACCTGCGCAGTGCAAAGAATACAGTGCATTTCCTTTTTTTTATATAAGCCCTCAAAACAAACTTTACGTTTAATCTGATATTTACAAGTGATTAAATTTAAGTTAAAATTATCATGGAAGTTACGTGGTAAATTATCCTGTATTAAAACTTACTCAGAGACAACGAAGCTAGTTGGATAATTAAAGTTTGGGTTTTCAGTGCTTTATATACACGTACTGCACGTCTGTGTGTGTGCTTAATAACGATCTATAACCGATTTACTACCGTTCAACATCGTTTATTCTCTATGAAAACAGTTTATTACTAAAAACCTATTTAAATAATAATTACTATTAATAAGTTGTTACAGATCATTAATTGCTTGGCATTTCAGTTGCGACAATACGATTAATAATGTTTTATTCAGATTTTTATATGCACAACTATTTATTAAACATAATTTTGTTGGATAAATTAAAGTGTAACTTAAAGAATATTTTCATTGTCCAACTAAAGGTGAAACAGCAAAGGTAAAACGGTAAATTTAAAAGCAAATTGATCGTTTCCTTCAGAATAGGAAACTGCAATAAATAATTGATACAAAGCTAAGTTTATTGCCAAGAATGTGCAGTGGTGTGTAGGATATTCACTATTAAAATATCACTATGTTCACGCTCACTGTGCGTACTAACTTAACGATACGTGGAAATATTAACAACCTAATATGGATAATATATATATATATATTTTAATAGACAAGGACCCATTAAATTTAAAATGTAACAAAATACTACATAATATAAAAACTACTACTAATATAAAATCAGTGTAAACGTTGTTTAATTTTCGGGCTCACAAAATGTTACAACGCAATGATTAAACAGATATCAACTAATGATAATGAAACCTGAAATAACCATTAAAAAGTAGCAGTTAACAACGACTCAGCACGTGATTCCTTAGGTTCTGCAGGTATAATAGCACTTCCGGTTCGAGTTAGTTATATTTTTGGCGCCTTGTTGTCACAATCAAGAAAATATGTCCGACCAAGAATCCAACTGTGGAACAGTGTCAGAACGGCTGATTGTAATTTTTTTAAATACATATAAAAAATATATATTATTTTTAGTAAATTACTGTACAAATAAAATGTTTTAAAAAATTGACACTAAAATTTGGTGAAAACCGTCTTCAGATGCATAAATTGTATAACATATAAAAGAAAACAGTACAAACGAAAGTAAATAAACAGTGAATAAATAATAATAATAAATACAGATGACATGAACAAAATAATTTTTCCATATGTTGATTTCAAATTTAGACGTTTTTGGCTAAGTTATCTGATGTTGAGTCCATGTGGAATTTTGGTCTTTAAAACCAATTGGTGTGCTTTTTCTAATGTTCTGAGGTAAATTGGGTTTGAATTTGTATGTACTTGGAGAATATATTTGACTTAATATGTATTTTCAAAAGTTTCATTGTGATTTAGAACTGTCACGACAGTTTTCTTTAAATCTTGGTGTTTATAATCAAATAGGTGTCCTGTCATTCGTGTCCTCAAGGTATTTGTTGTTGAGCCAATATAATCTGATGGACATTTTTTACATTGAATTTGGTAAATCACATTTTTAGATTCACAAGACAAGTTGCCAATGATAGGATATGCCTTGCGTGTTTTGCTACTAGTGAATTTTGAAGAATTTGGTAACATTTTACAAATTAAACATCTTGGTTTATTACACGGATGTGATCCTATTTTTTGTATTGCATTTTCATTGGTGTTTGTCATTGGTAATTTAGGTTTGACCAATAAATCTTCAAGAATAGGAGGTCTTTTAAAGATTACTCTAGGAGTTGTTTTAAAAATATCATTACTACAGGTTAAATATGGACATTGTCGGCCATTTTGACGTATTAATTGTTTAATTAGCCAGTAAAATAAATTAAGTTTTGTTTATTCTGTATTTTATTTAAGTTTTGTGGTTGTACTTAATGATAAGTGTTAACTGTACCTTTGAATTTACTCGTATCTTAGCAGAAAAATCACTTTTTACAGACATTTCAGTTATAAATATTTAGAATGTAATATTTACTTTTAATTTAGACCAGTTACTACGATTTATTAGTATGTTTGCCAATATTTCAAATTTTAGTAATATTCAGCAATTCAACGAGAATATCATAATGATATAAAATATTATATGTAAAGTAAAGTAAAGATGTTTTATTTTACTAAACGAAATTAGCTCTAAGAAGTCCTCTCTAACACAACCTGGGCACCAAGGGCTTAAAGGTGACTTTCTGAACCACCACCAATAGCCGGGCAGGCGGGCTGCTTGCAAGGACAGGATCGCTTAGCGGTCACCCATCCAAGCAGTCGCCACGCTCAGCGTTGCTTGATCTGATTATCTTGCGATAAACCGTTATATCCGCTACACTGTGCAATTAGCTAGTTTTATGTTTATTCTGTATCTATATTGTTAATTACAATGATCTGCAATGATAAAATTCCATTTTCCAGTTTTATGCGATTTTTGCATTTTAATTTGTGAATATGGTTTCAGTTAAAAAAATGTAAACATTTTATATATGTATTAGTTCTCCGTAATAATCCAAAATTAATGGCCATCGTATAATTTAGTTTCGTTAAAATTAGAACAATTCCAATACCTAATGTACCACCTCTCTTTTTTCAACAAACTCATGAGTAAACAATAAAAATGAATATAATTTCCTACAAATAGTTAATTTTTCTGAAGAAACACGTTCTATTTCATACTGAAAGCAATGATATTGATTGTGCAAGGTTATATATATTTATTTTTTGAAATGTTTAAAATATGCTCTGATAAGATATGACTCTAATATGTATGAAAAAAAAGGTATAAATATATATTTTGCTATAGTATTAACGATCTAAAGACATGTAGTTAACGTAAAATTGTTGTAAACCATTGTAGAAACACCGTCCTGACTAAAGCCTAAGCGGGGCAAGGTTAAAGTAATGAGAAGGTACGTAACTACTTGTTATACAAGTATAACCCAACTAGTAGCCTTTGACCTGGTGAATTGGAGTTGATTACGTACGACCTTTACCTGTACGCTACTCTCTACGTTGTGTACCAAGTGCTTAACTGTTCAGTTACGGTCATTTATACTTGGTCACTAACACATAGCCTGATAAAACCTTGGCGTTTTGCTTAAGTAACAATTCACAATAATTTCCTCTAAGTGATGTCTGAGATCGTGCTCATTACCAAACGGACAACTACCAAGATATTCACGAGAAAACTGTTGTACACGATCGTCGTGTAGAAGTACAAAATTTCCCCAGAAGGTTCACTTCTGGCTGGTTTATACCTTCCAGTTGAACCTACCCTCGGATTTGGAAGCTTCCGCAGCTACCTACATAAGCCAAACTGCAGACTGCTGGTACTGTCATGAGACTGATGACACAACTAAACATACATTCTTTCTGTGCAGACGGTGGCAGGCAGAGAGAAATGCAGTGCAGCAACCCACTGTTGACAACGTTGTGGGGAAGAGATTGGAGAGTGAAGGGGCATGGGAGGACGTAGCTCGAAATGATTAAGA
This sequence comes from Homalodisca vitripennis, assembly GCF_021130785.1. Lineage (NCBI taxonomy): Eukaryota > Metazoa > Arthropoda > Insecta > Hemiptera > Cicadellidae > Homalodisca > Homalodisca vitripennis. Next base: position 26,216,980 of record NC_060214.1, read on the forward strand.
AAATCATGACACGTAACGGCAGAGTCGAGCCATGGGAATAAACCGACCCAAAAATTAAGCAACGAATTAGCTGAAAGCTAAAATATCCTGCAAGAGGTGAAGTAATACCGACTGGTGGTCCTGGCTCTTGCAGGATGAAGATCAAAGGGTGGGGGGTTTTAGTGGGTGAGAGCCTCACATGCCTAGGGGAACCTTCAAGAATAGGTGGTACCCTCTAGGTATCTGGTAGAGATTTCCCCTCCCCTTGAAACAGGGAAAGCAAGACGAACCCACACTGGTTAAGGCAAAAACCGATGTGTCACTTGAATCTGAGCAACCTTATGGATGTCCAGGAGCGGCACATCACTAACAGCAAATGTCGAGAATCTGGGGCGCAAGGATAATTCGATAGGTGTAGTTTACTGCGGAAGATTACTATTGGAGTTTGTAGGGTTCGTTCCTTAATAGTCAAAGGTTCTTACCATTCGAAAAATAAGGGTGTGCCACCCCCTGCCTGCTTTTACTGGAGAGGCTGGTTCAGAGCTAGCTTTCCCTTCTTCCAAGGGGACATGACTTGAGATTAGTGCTAGAAATTTCATGAAAATCGACAGGAGGTGGCCTCTACTACCAACCTTACCTCTTTACCTCTTTAGAATGAAATAAAATCACCCTGAAATATTTTAATGTAAAGGGTTATGGAGAGTTACAATTGGAAACATCCAATAATCAGATGTCAGCTCCAGGACCTTGCTGTCTGTTGAGGGAAGATGTCCTTTGCCAGGACGCAGCAGCCTGACACCTGTACTACTGCAGACATTTAATTACGCTGTCGTGTGACGTCACAGGAGGCTGATAGGTTGTTGATCAAATCCTTGGAATATAGTAATCAAATTAAGATAAAATTTTGTGTAAGCGTGTTTTGACGGTGAAAGAATTTAAACATAAAAGACTAAATACTTGGTAAAGTTTGTGTATTCATGTTTTTGTGTGCAGCTTATTACAAAATGTTTGACCAAATATGTATTACAAGGCGGATTAAAAAAAAACATTAGTGAATATAATTATTGAATATGAAATATTCTTTGCCTAATAGCCAATGGAAGCAGCAGAGGGCGTTCTATAATGTTTTCTTTATTCAGGATGGTGAAGGCTAAGGTATATTATTTTATAACCTACCCTGACCTAACATAATCTAACGAAATTTTGTTGAAAACAAAATTTAACTGTCTGTAATTTCTTTTATTACAACAAATTAGATGTGTAGAGAACCTATTAAAGTTTTGCAAAATCATGAAGTGCATGTGAAGCCTTTATTAGTATGACTTATATATACGAGTTAACTAACTTTGGGACTCCGAAAAATAATGGATTGCACCTTAAATGCTAAGGTAATACTGACTCCGTTTGTTGTGAGCAAACGATAGAGAAGGGGCTTCTATTGAAAGGTAGCGAATTGTCTGTGTCTCTACTACAAATGCTTTGTCAAAGGTAAGGTCTCCAGGGACTGGCCAATCTGAATAATTTATATCCTTTTGATCGTCAATGTAAAATACAGTAAAAGGAATGAAAGGTTTTCCGAGAAACGGATGATTGTTTCGATTATCATAAATGATTGAGTATTCACTATTCGGTTGTTGGTTAATGGACTGTTTTTAGTGATTAGGTTTTACGGTATGGAAGAAATATTAATTAAACATCAACTTTACTGATTTTAAGCCATCAATTATAAAAAATTACATATTATAAAAACGTTCATTGGTATATAATAATATTTTTAACCAATTTTTTTATGTATTCAAAACAGACATAGAAAATTTTTCCTTAAGCCTCCGCATGAGTAATAATTTGCGAAGAGGTAAATAGTCATGCTCATGTCTTATAACAACATTCATTGATATATAAGAATATTTTTAAACCAAATATTTTATAAATGTATTCAATACATACATTGAAATTTTTTTTTAAATCCTCCGCACGAGTAGTAATTTACGAAGAGGTAAACAGTCATGCTCATGTCTTATTTCGTTAATAATTAAGTAATTTAAAATGTAAAAAACTTATGAAGAGGTATTTTGAATACATTTTGAAGATTCCGAACCAAAGAAACTTAATTTTAAAAACGTTTTCAAATAATAAGCAATGTTATCTACACGCAATACATTAATGTTTCTTTTGGAACACTACACATGCAGGAAATAATATTTATAAGAACTTAAATCCTGACAAGAATGGGACGTGATTGGATCGGCTGGAAGTAGGATAACCCAAGTAGAAAAGATTACTCTTCGCAGAAAAAGTCTATTGATTTGACAGAAAAACATAAAGCAATAAAACAGAATTTTCTTTGCCAAAATGAGCATACAAGGTCGTAAAGTATACAGTAATTAATAGACGAAAACGCGATAAGTGTGGACACGCTTGACGTAATCGCCAAATAACGGAAAGAAGGCGCGTTCGAACTTTTGTTTGGATATCCAAGGAGTCGGTTTTTGCCGAGGTCAGATATGATAAGTTACTCTGCTTATAAATAAATGTTCTGATAGTAATTTTGATAGAATAATTTGTATGCAGCTAGGTGTATAACTCTGTCTATGCATTACAATAGTTTATTTATAACACTTTATTTTATTCCTTCCTTAAAGTTTGTTATTAAGGATGGAAAGTTTGACACGATAACAGGTTTTCGGGACATTTGCTATCGTTATATGTTACAAAAGGCATAACATAACGTTTCGTGGACTAGAATTTATCTTCTTAGTCAGGTGGAGGAGGTATTAGTACAAACAAAAATAAAGCACAGAATGAAGAAAAGAATGTAAAGAAAGATTGATCCACGCTTTGTCACTGCAGAGAATGCAAGTTCCGGGCGCAGGTCACGAGAACTTGAAACACAATCACACACCACTCCAGCAACGGATAAAATAGGACACTAACTCGAAAATCGAAGTAGGTTATTCAAAGAAAAGGGTTCAACCTTTCTTTCCCTTCTTTTCTTCTTCCCGTTAGTTATATTTGTATGTTGTATGTACTAATACCCCCCCTTCACCTGACGAAAAGGATAGATTACAATCCTCGAAACGTTGTGTTATACCTTCTGTAACTTTATTTTACCTGTATTAATTATAAATTCATTTTCAGTATTTGCTTTGATATACAAAATTAAAATCAACACATAATGTATGGTTGTCATATTTACAATTAGTGAATTTAGTTAGGATTGTTTGCTTGTTGTTAATGTATTTGTGTTGTAACTGTCACAGATTGATTAGCCTATTGTTAAAGAATTGTTACTGATATTATTATTATTCTTAATGTATGCAAAATACTATCCAATTGGTTTCTGTTTTTATTCATTGTTATTTGTTTAAAACATTTACAAATTTAATTGATTTATTGTCTAATAGGTAACTTCTGTTTTAAATGATTATAATATCTGAGATAGCCTGATGGGAATTTATGCTGTAAAGAAGGGTTTTTATGTAAAAAATATATAATAATTAGATTAAATAGATAACTATATATGTCAGGGCTAACCTAATACTGACTGGTCTAAGTACGTGAGGGACAACCAATTAACCATGGAGTAAATTTTTAATATAACATATTTTTCTATTGTAAATTTTATATGTTTCTGTCGTATTTATATTAATCAATATAAATTCGGATGTAATTTTACATTAGCATATCGTATTTAAAAAAATGTAATGCATTAAAGTAGCCTTACCCTGATAACAACAATAGTTTGTTTATGGCTTTTGATGTAAGTTGTGGTATTCTTTTGTATACATTATAGTAAGCTATTTGTGATACGCAGTGTACCATTAATTAAAAATCTACTTTACTGCATTTATTTTTATGACACATAAAAGAGAATTCAATATTTTCCACTATTTTTTACCATAGTTCTAACAGTAAGCAGCTGTGGTTGAAATGAAATAAAATATACCCGTATTTACTCATCTTCCTAATAAAACACAAAGTTAATCTTGTTTGAGTGAAATAATAAAATCACGTAATAAAACAATGTTATTATAGTCTCATCAAAATTATACGCTTAACGATCTACTGTCTTTGCTGTTATAGTTACTACAGTGTAACTATAACAAGCGTTATATCTTTTTAACAAGGACATCTGTGTTTGTCCTCTCGTGTTACAACCTTGTATCCTTCTCTACTAATGAACTCAGAGACTTTATTTACCGATAAAGCCGAGCACGTGTTTCTCAAGTAAGGTTACTAATTACGTTGTTATCTAGGGTTACCTACAACCCATGGGAAAGAGCTCACTGTAAAATAATGAAGCAGAACATATTCTTATTATATGAAGACTAGCAGTTGCCCGCGGCGTCGCAAGCAATTTCCTACTACACTATATTCTCGTATTCTTTTTTTATCTCATTCTAAACATTCCTGAGATAATTGATAGTCGTTCCTACGTGAGCCTCTTGGGCGCATTATGAGGATATGTAGCTACTATATTTCCTGCCTCTATGTTTCGTAGTTTTTGCTAGGTGTTGATAAGTTATTCATACAATAAATTTATATACATGGATCTCGATCTAATTAGGTTATGAAGAATCAAATTCGGTCTGTTAAGATTAATTTTCTCTCTAAGATATTTCCAATATTTTGGGGGTTTCCTCGTGCTCCGGTCAAGAAAATGTATCAATGAAAATCAATTTCTATCATAAAGCGTCTTCTTTCGGCTCTTTTCATTTACCTTCGATCTAATAAAATTCGATTACCTTATGTGCAAAAATTCACGGCTTTGTACAATGAGGTGGTTTTTATTACAGCGTTTAATAGTTTTTTTCATTGCATTAGATAGTTTATTGATCATTGGCGCAAGCTAAATTTAAAATTAGGTAATAACTTTTTCTATGCAACCTGCATTACACTACTGATCAAGCACTATAAAATAATAATTTTTTAAATTTGGAATGTAAACAAATGTTTCTGCCTTTTTGATGAACTTCAGCTGAAATTATTAACAGCTGTTAAGTATCAGTTCACTTTGTATTACATGTCGTAGTGCAGTCTGCCTGATCCAATGTAAAACACACAAAAATCAACAACTACTTACAAATTTAATGAAAAATTAATTAAAAAAAAAACATTTTCAGTGACCAAATTGTGAATCTAAACCATTCTCGAATTCCATTGAAAACACACAACAAATTTAATCAAAATCGGTCCAGTCGTTTAGGAAGAGTTCAGTCACATACACACGAATACAAGAAATATATATAAAGATTACGTATATTTTTAGTAAATCCCACACACTTTTGGTTAAGCTAAGCTGTATATGCTTTCACTAAACATTTTTCACTTGCCTAATAGTAACAAGGTTGGAGTACGCCCTCCACCATTTGCAGCGTAACAGGCTTCCCTGAAGTTGAATGCAACGCTTCAAGTCTGTCGCTTGTTTCATTCTTGAAATATCTTCGACAGATAGAAATGCAGACAATCATACAAAGAAAATATTTAATACTCTCCCGGTAGAAGAAACAGAAACTTTTTAAGCTTACTGATTTATAGACTTCAGTATATAGCTGAACGAAATTGGACAAGGACCATCATAGAGGTCATTGAAATTTAATGCAAAAATTAACGTTACAGTTTAAACTTTTCTCGAGATATCTTACCGCATGATATATTCACATTTTTGTTCTTTAAGTTGGGTTTTATCGCAGTGTTTAAATAATGTATGGCTACACACCTTGCTACTAAAAGATGATTTATTTGTTGAGATAATTTGGTTTAACGTGTTAATATACCATACATTGAAACCTGTTAAAATTCTACTCAGTTTGGTTGAACAAATGTACTATTATACTTTGTTTATTCTGCTCTTTTCTTGCTGCCACCATGTTTAACGATAAGATCAATGTAAAAATATTCGGTGACGCCAAACCAAATCCCATGGAGTGACTTGTACCATCATCTTAAAGATTGCAGCTTAAAAATGTGTACAAGTTTGTTGGAATACTTTCTTAAAGCGAAATAATGAACATTTATCTCTGTTTAAGATTTGTTAGTATTGTAATTCTATGATAATACACGTCACCTTTGCAGGTATACATATATATATATATATATATTATATATATATATATATATATATATATATATATATACCGTATATTCATATTTATACATATATTCAATATTTTCTACTCTCTGTTTTCGAAATATCGTGACTGACAGAGGAAATGGATTTTTTCTAGCCCTTCTTCGCTAACATTTAGCCAATAAAAGTCATTGTTAAGTCTGCAAAATGTCCCAGTCAGTGGTACTTCGTTTTTAAATCCTCTAGTTAATAAATAGGCTACTCTTATCAATGGACTTCCGAGCCCAACAAAGAATAAGCCTAGTAATAAATAATTATAATATCTCTGAAAATCACCAGTCATGCCAGTTAGAGAACATTCTTCCAAGTAGCAACCTCCATCCAATGAAGGGAACCAAATCATGCTAAAATAGCAAGAAGTTACAGGAACTCCTCAAAATAATCTAGTCAAGGTATGACCAAAGATGATGATCAATATCGTTATCTTTTGACAATAATAAAGCACCTTAGCAATGGTTTAACATCAATTTTGGAGTCCCAAATGATTATTATTAGAGGGAATGTCATTTAGTATTCTTATACTTAGTAATAATTATTAATGACTAATGACTGTAACTAGGTATTTACATAATGCCATTTTGGACCATATAAATACACAACACAAAAAGCCACATAACTAAATTTCGGTTAGTTCTAGAGTTACGCGTTTAATTAATTATGTTCAAATTAAGTGGAAAAATAATGTTTAACGATACCGACAGACAGCTTGCCATTTTTATTATCCAATAAAATCTTCTATGTCTTGTTTCTACGTAACGACTTTTCAAGGAATTACAGAATATGTAAATTTATATTGAACCATGATGAGTTTTGGCAAAACTATAATGAGAGCCTTTCCTTAACCTTCCAAAAAACTAGGACGCTGAATCCTGTCCTAATTGGGAAAATGTTTAATTTTTACGTATGGTGGGTATGTAGAAATATGTAATGTTTTATCCCCCAACCCTAGTCTGGTATAAATATGTAAAGTCATTTTATCCAAATTTTTATGATCACTTGCATTATCTGTATTTAATCGGTTTTACTAAGAATTATGAATGTGCATGATTTTTTAAATCTATATGTAACTCTATATCTAGCTAACTTTATAAATCTATATAAATTTGCAAAAATTATATTTTTCAGTAGAAATTGCTATATTTTACATATAATTTTTTCTAGTGTGAATTTTGATTAAGAAGTAGTATTGAGCGGTCCTTTCAAATTTAAAATTTATAGATAATCTATATACATAATACCAAAACCGGATACTTACAACATTTATAATTCAAGAACGGCTGTACTGATTATAATGATCTCTGATTTGTTAGATTCGCGTCCAACCTGAATAGCGGAATATCTTTTAAAATGTCATAATGGTTCACGGAAAAATAAGGTAAATAGAAAAATGTTTTTTGTCATATAAAATATTGAGTAAAAGAGCCATTTAAACGTTCAAATATTCTGTGCAAACATTGTTTTATGACAACACCACCTTATTTAAGTTCGTAATTTAAGAACTGTCTTTAATTTGTTTACATTTATATTCTTGAAAGCATAGAGTAAACTTGAGTTAGGAAACATTGCAACGACTGTTAAGCACAGAGTAAGAAATTATGCTGGTAATAAAGTTTGTACCGTAAATTAGTTAATTAAATTTCATACAATGTAAATTTCGCAACCTAATCAGCCAGTATAATATAATATTATTTTACATCCAATGTTCCGGAACTAAATTATTGGGCGGAGTAACTACCTAATTGGCACGCGTATGAATTTTTTTCTTCTAACCCTTTGTAGCAGCCCAACTACGTAACCGATCAGACCTCGCGCGCTTTGTCCGTAAGTAAAATTAATCTTTTCGTATTATTAAATTATCCCTTTGATGCCAAACGTATAAAATGAATGTAACGTAAAGTAAAGATGTGAATAGTAAAGTAACTTACCCTTGAAGATCTTTTATTTGCTTGATGGAGATAGATAAAGGTTGTGGCGTCGTCCTTATGGCGACGAGCACGTTGTTATAAATTGTAATTTGTATCATTAAATGGCTAATACCGTCGCGAATTTGTTTTAGGCGAGTTTACGTAGCTGATGTATCTCACGTGTTGTTTGAATAGATGGCTACCACTTCCCAACTTCTACTCATCTTCTAGAAATAACCGTTCTTAGACACCCGGGTTGTGAGTCTACCTATTGCGAAGGGAAGTGAAATATTATTGTTTTGTAAAGTAAAACGTCGTACGCATAATTCAATAGAACATTGGATATTTTAGGCCCACCTAGAAGATATACTTTTTAGTTATTATATTCTAATTGGCAGCAACGTGGCATTACATAACTTTTCCTTTACCATCTAAAAGTGGTGCTTTTAAGTTTTCGTAATTAAACTGAATTTATAAGTAAACTTTGTATTTCTAGTATTTATTACTACGACCTCAGAAGTCACCACCCCCATGTGTTATCGTCATACGGTACACATAATCTTTATTGCGCCAATCTGCTGTTGATGTGCCTACTCTGCCATCAACTGGGTGAAACTGAGTGAAAACGCCACAATGCCTGCCATTAAAATAGAATATTTGTCTAAAGATGAGTTGGTATTTGAACTGATATCTAGAGGTATTAAATTAAATAGTGACAGTACAGTAAATGAACTCAGAAAGTCCTTAAGACAGTGTTTGAGAAACAATAATTTTACCTACTCCTAGTAGCCTATTAAAAATAGACCACAATCAGGAAGTAAAACTTCTCAGTGAAAAAGTGATATTATTAGAACGTGGGTGCAGTGAATTGAACAGTGCTAGTTCACCTTTAGAAATCACCAAATTCCAAGAAAAGTGTAAACATTTAATAAACCGTTTATTTTTATACAACCAGTTAGAACTAAGTTCTGTACATAGTGAAACTTTATCAGCTTTAAAGTGTAGGCTAGTAAATGTTGAACAACAGTTAGCTAAAAACTTGCTACCTACAGTGAACCTAGAACAGCTTAAAGTGTTAGAAGCCAATTTAAATGAATCATTAGAACAAGATGAGGCTATGGAACAGGCAGTGAAAGAACAAATAGGCCCTATTTTCTGTACAACCACCAACAATATCACAGCCTACTGCCAGTACCCCCCACTTTGCCTATAATGCCTATTTATAATGCAAACAATGATTGTATTAGCCTATCAGAAAATGAAATTTTAGCATTGTTACCATGTTATGCAAAAGGTCCACTTTTAGCCAAGATAATACAGTGTAAGTCTGTCATGCCAAATGTCAACTATCTACACAGGGAATTAATTAGTGCTTTTATCCCTGTAGGCCTAATTGAAAGACTGAGACTAGATTTAGTTTATAGGCCACAAAGGTTTGATGAGCCACTGTATGAATACATCTATGACATAAAAGAGCTCAGTCAAGTTTTATTGTGTAACATAAGTGAACAGGACTTGGTAACTTGTATAAAAAGAGGTATTAAGCCTACAGATAGAAATAAGTTAATTTTTGAAAACAATCCCATTTGTTTTACAGATTTGGAAAATGTGTGTATAGCTAGTAACAATATAACCTTTAATGATAACTTAAGAGACAAATTAAGTAAGACATATGTTAACAACATGTATCCACCACATGTTGAACTTAGAAAAAGTAGGCCTACTGTCAAAAACCCAAAGTTATGTTTCAATTGTAATAGGCCTGGTCACTTAGCAAAAATTGTTTTAGGAATCCAAAAAACTAGTCGATAGGGGAGTGGTATTACACACAACACCTAAAAATATCCCTCCCCGGTTTCATAAGTTTAAGAATAATAATTTTATAAATAGTAATACAGTAAGAAAAGAAAAACACTATTTTATGAGAGTCTATGGTAAGGTAATTAAAAATTGGAATAAATTAAACTATAGAAAACCTAATTTAAGACTAAATGTTAGACAGTGTAACAATATGCCTTTAATTGAAGCTATAGTGGGTAAAAATGTAAAAACAAACTGCTTATTAGATACTGGTGCTACAAGAGATATAATTAGTAAAGAATTTTATGATAGCCTATTGTTGAATAAAAATGTTTCTAAATTAATGAAGTCAGATGATAGAATGTTTGCTGCAAATAACACTGAAATAAAATGTTTTGGTTACTGTTATGCTAAGATAAAAATTTCTAAATTTTGTTGGGAAGTAAAGTTTATTGTATTGGATAATTTAAAATGGGACATTATATTGGGAAACCCATTTATATCTAATAGCAAATTAATTTTAGATCTTGATGGAGATTCATGTTATTTTAAATTCAATTGTAATGAGAAAATAACTATTGTCAGACAACAGCCTTTTGAACATGAATTAAACAGCATTGATGTAAAAATAGGGTGCACTAGAGCTGAGGCTGAGATATAAACCTTATAGGGGATTTTCCAAATGTTTTTAATCCAAAATTAGGAGAGGCTCTAGATTTGGAAGTGAGATTAGTTCTAAATGACCCCACACCTGTAAATATTAGGCCTTATTTTATGAGCCCTCCTACTGTAAATAAGATGAAAAAAATAATACAGGATTGGTTGGACCAAGGAATAATTGAACCCAGTACTTCAGCCTACTCCAGTCCAGCCTTTTTAACCAAAAAGGACAGACTTGTAGTCAATTATACCGAATTAAATAAAAAGTTACAGAAAATTGATTTTCCCATTGGTGATTTTAAATAATTTATTATCAACATCTTAGTGGAGCCAAATATTTTTCAATAATAGATTTAAGAAAAAGTTTTTTGCAATGTCCCATTATCACCTGATAGTCAAGATCTTACCTCATTTAGCACTATATTTGGTAAATATAAATTTAAACGAGTACCCTTTGGTTTACATGTTGGTAGTGCTGTATTGTCCGCCTATCTGGATAAAGTCCTAGACAATATAAAATTTAAATATGTGATAAATTTTTGTGATGATATCTTAGTGTACAGTAAAGACCTTGATTCGCATTTAGTACATGTCAGAGAGATTGTAAATAGGACTAAGCAAACATGGCTTAACGGCAAACCTAGAGAAAGCAAAGTTTTGTTTTGAGGAACTCTCCTTTTTGGGGAACTTAATAAAAAATAATACAGTAACTATAGATCCCGAGCGAACAAGGAATATAAGAGAATTTATGCCGCCTAAGAACGCCAAACAAATTTCACAGTTTTTTAAGTATGACCAATTTCTTTTCAAAATTTATAAATAATTATGCCGAATTATGTAATCCTTTAAATCGTTTAAGAAGGAACAACGCTAAATTTGTTTGGACAAGTGAATGTCAAGATTCCGTTTGTAAAGTTAAAAGAAGCTATAATGAATCCTCCTGTACTCCAGTTAGCCGATTTTTCAAAGCAATTTATAGTAATGACAGATGCTAGTGGAATAGCCGCAGGTGGTTGTTTGTTACAGGAAAACGACCAAAATGAATTAATGCCAATAGCCTATTACTCTAGGAAATTTACTGATGCCGAATTAAAATATACTGTTTATGAAAAAGAAGCTCTGAGTGCACTAATTTGCATAGAAAAAATGGCACGAATTTTTAGAAGTAAGAACCTTTAAATTAATAACTGATAACCAAGCTTTATCCTATGTCCTCAATCACAAAAGGAAGGTAGGAAAGACTTGCCCGGTGGGATCGAGAGGATTTTGAATTTGCCCATTTGAGGTGGAATTTAAAAGTTCCACCGATAATGCGCTGGCAGACGCCCTTTCACGTATGTTTGAGAGCGAGTCGACGGGAACAGCTGATCCGAGCCCCCAGTGACTGCCGGAACGTTCCAGACCAGGATAAAAATAGATTATCGATTTCCTTCTGCCATTCAAACTCCTCCCGAAGGCAAACATGTAAACGAACATCTAATGTAAAGCCTAAAATGCATATAAATTAATAAGTGCAATAACAAGGAATGTAAAAAGTAAGAGTAAGATATTTTTGCCTGTACAGTTCATTGATTTAGTATATGAATTCTTCCACAGTTCTTTAATAGGAGGTCATTTAGGCATTGCTAGAACGCAAAGAAAAATTAATCAGTATTTTTATAGACCTGATTTAGACGAAATTATAAAGGCAAAAGTGAAAGCATGTAATGTTTGTAAAATGAGTAAAGTGTGCCAAAGAAAATATGAAGGCGAATTAGTATATGTGCCATTTAAGAAACAATATGGATTGTTTATTCATAGATATTTTAGGTCCCTTTAGTGAGAACTAGAAACAGCAATGTATATTTACTTGTAATTGTAGATGCCGCCCAATAAATTTCTAGGTCTAATCCCTTTGAGGGAATGTAAGAGTGCTGAAATATGTAATAAATTAGACCGCATAATTTTTAACAACTTTTCTGTACCTAAAATAGTAGTGTCAGACAATGCCGCATATTTTACATCACTGTATTTTAAGAAGTTCTTATTTAAGAATTTTATTGAACACCGTATAGACTAGCGCCTTACAGGGCTAATGGAAATAAATCAGAAAGGCATATTAGAAACATATCTACATTATTACGTAGTTTCTATCACAACTGTCATAGTAATTGGGATAATGACCTAGGCTATATACAATTAAGTTTAAAAACACCGCCCATAATGAAAGCACAGGTTTTTCTGCCTTTGATTTAATGTTTAATCATTCCTGTAATAATGCTTTATCTAATTTATGGAAGCTAAATGATCTAATTGGTGAGAATTTGTCCAAGGAAACTGTTGTAAACAATTTAAAGAGAGCTGTGGTGAATGTAAAAAAGGAGTATAGCACATAACAGTAATAGACAAAAGTACTCAGAGCAAAAATGTAAAACATCCCTTTAAGTTGCATTCCTTAGTATGGATTAGAAACCCACTATTTAAGCAATAAGGTAGAAAAGTTTTTGTGCAAAATTAGCACCAAAATATGTAGGAATTTATAGAATTTTATATTTTTTAAGCCCTGTAACTTTGTATTGTACAACACACTAAAAATGTTTTGAATGTAAAAAAGGTTCATATTGTAGATTTAAAATTAAATTAAGTACCTGTTCTGTATAAATAAAAAAAAAATTTTTTTTAGCATCCCTAGCTTAAGGAACCACTTGCTGCCAAATTTAAAAGATAAGATAAAATCCAGGAAGTTAACTGTTTGGTGAATTCTTAAAGAATGTTTCAATGGAAATAAAAATATAGAAAAAGAATTTGTAAATAGACTTAGTGTAAAGAAATGAGACAAAGTTGATCCTGACTGTTTTGTAATGAGGGACCAAATATGAAAAATTATCTGTGTTTTGTAGGTATGCCGAAATGTTGAATTTTGAATTTTGTAGATATATTTGAAGTGTTAAAATTCATGTAGATGTAAGATGTATAGGATGTTGTATGTAAATATATATACTAAGAGTGATGCAGTATTAATACGAAATGTGAGACTTAGCTTCTCGTGAGGGGGACGTTTTTCATTCCAAAGTATTCGATCCATATTGGTAACTTGTCCGCAAGTCTCAGGGTATTTAATGGCACAACACTATACACAAAACACTGGTATGAATGCAAAAAGAAGTATGAATGTGGCGCCTATATAACAAAACACTACACTACACTTGTTTACGATTTAATCGCCTTAAATGCCCTTATTCTTGCAACGACCCGCAAATTCTAAAACGCTGCAACGTGCACTGCATGAAAATAGTTTGCCTAAATTGATTTTCTATTTTTTGGTCCCTAAGCGAGCAGTCATAGAACTGCATTGGCATGCGATCAAGCGGATTTCATAGGAAACTTTTGAAACCCCGCGCTATCGTATTGTTATGGTTGAATTTGAATTTATGTAATGAATAAAAGGTTGAATTAAGTTTGTTATTTAGAATATATTTAAAGTAAAGCGACTAACTAGGTTGCGAAATCAAAACAGGGGGGATATTCTGTACCGTAAATTAGTTAATTAAATTTTCATACAATGTAAATTTCGCAACCTAATCAGCCAGTATAATATAATATTATTTTACATCCAATGTTTCCGGAACTAAAATTATTGGGCGGAGTAACTACCTAATTGGCACGCGTATGAATTTTTTTCTTCTAACCCTTTGTAGCAGCCCAACTACGTAACCGATCAGACCTCGCGCGCTTTGTCCGTAAGTAAAATTAATCTTTTCGTATTATTAAAATTATCCCTTTGATGCCAAACGTATAAAATGAATGTAACGTAAAGTAAAGATGTGAATAGTAAAGTAACTTACCCTTGAAGATCTTTTATTTGCTTGATGGAGATAGATAAAGGTTGTGGCGTCGTCCTTATGGCGACGAGCACGTTGTTATAAATTGTAATTTGTATCATTAAATGGCTAATACCGTCGCGAATTTGTTTTAGGCGAGTTTACGTAGCTGATGTATCTCACGTGTTGTTTGAATAGATGGCTACCACTTCCCAACTTCTACTCATCTTCTAGAAATAACCGTTCTTAGACACCCGGGTTTTGTGAGTCTACCTATTGCGAAGGGAAGTGAAATATTATTGTTTTGTAAAGTAAAACGTCGTACGCATAATTCAATAGAACATTGGATATTTTTAGGCCCACCTAGAAGATATACTTTTTAGTTATTATATTCTAATTGGCAGCAACGTGGCATTACATAACTTTTCCTTTACCATCTAAAAGTGGTGCTTTTAAGTTTTCGTAATTAAACTGAATTTATAAGTAAACTTTGTATTTCTAGTATTTATTACTACGACCTCAGAAGTCACCACCCCCATGTGTTATCGTCATACGGTACAAGTTAAAAGTTTTAATAAAAATATACTTTTATCTGTGCATTTTGAACAAATATGAAGTTACAGTTGTTGGTCAGTACTATAACATAGATATCCAAAAGTTAGTTACTATCTAAAATTTTAAGAGAGTTATAAAACCCATATAAGTTGTCTTTTGGCAGAAGTTGCTTTTCTCAGAATTGTATATATATATATATATATATATATATATATATATATATATTATATATATATACATATATTATACTAGGACTCGAACCCGGATCTCTCACTTGCCGGGTGAATTTGCTACCATTACACCACAGAACCCTTACTTTTGACGATTAAATTATTTAGTATTTGGCCGTATCTGTCACATACGCGTTTAAATAACCAAACTAAGATATGATCAGAAGACAAAATACCTGTCAAATGACTTTTATTTACATTAAATTTGTATAAATGGCAATAGCCTTATTTAATATCAATAAACATTGAATCGCAAAAAGTACTTGCTCCGTCGGGACTCGAATCCGGATCTCTCATATATAGATATATTAAATAATAAACATATATATATATATACATATATATATATATAATATATAACACACACATATACACACACACACACACACACACACACACACACACACACATATATATGTCCCGGTGGAGCGAGTACTTTTTGCGTAAATATATATAATATGTTAGTCGGAGAAACAAGGCAAAATCAGCAATGGCCCAAAACCTACTAAGACGGGAATAAATTAAATTGCCATAGATATTCACATTTTGACATATTCTCTTTACTGTTATAACACAATTTGGCATCTGATATATAGTTCACTCGAACTAGAAGTGCTCTTACGCGTGCAAAACATACGATCTTGCGAGCGAAGGCAAGAAAAACTGCTAGTTAAAAGGAATTCAGCAGGTGCTTGTCAATAGTTAACTTGGAAGTTTTGAATTAAGTAAAGATAAAAAATAACCTCATCATAAATGTCCAAAGTAATTTATTAGAAAAGGATTTTATTAATTTATGCTTATAACTGCCCATTTTACAGTGGTCACCCATCTTAAACACATGTATAAAGCAAGCTGTTTGTAGAAAACCAATGAATGAAACTATCCAAAGTACATTGCCGTGGTCAGCAGAATAATCACGATGCTGATATTGACAATTAATTGCTTCGTCATATTAATTGTGTAATATGACTCGAGTTTCCTAGTAGTTTTCATCTTAAATTTTATTTCAGACATAAACCTTGTTGTATAGTATCTTAATTGTTTATTTTTATCATCCTCTGTATAAGATATACAATTTGTTTTATTTGTCTTACGATCGCACATATAACGGTATTACCCATTTTTATTTACATTACAAACAGTACATAGCTGGCATCTTTTCAAAGAAACCAATATTTTTTGAGTAAAAATGAGCTTTGCATGGAATTTTTTAGTATACTGAGAACTATTTTAAAAAAACTGAGCTAAAAAAATTGATTTAGCAGATTTTAGGTACATTTCGTATAAATCTGCCTATTGCAATCGCCCTTATTATTGCATTTTCAGGAAATTTGGAATTTTCTCCAGCGTTTACCCAAGAATGCAAACGAATAACAGAATTTTATAAAAACATATCGGCAGATCAGTTCCAGATGGAAAAAAATTTAACTGAAAAATTTAAGACAAAAATAATATATATGATTTAAGTTTAACGCGATATTATTACATTTAAAAAGTCAAACTATTAAAGTAACTTTTTTACATTATTTTTTTTATCTGCACGAGTGATTTAGCATTATAATTTTTATTTAATCAGTATTATATGACTATATATTTTTTTAATATGTATACATCAAGTTTTGATAAATAAATACAAACCGATCCCAATTTATCCTTGCAAAGTAGTTAAAAAGCACACCATTAAAGAAAGACAAGCGATTAAATGCTATGAAATCAATTTTAACTGATATCAATGAAAATAATATTTAAAATGCCTGAAGTTTCCAACTCTCAAAATAATTCTTTCAGAAACCATTCAAACTTATATTTCTGAATATTAAACTCTGATTAAAGTATTTGGGTTCATAAGGAAACGTTTTGTTTGGAGGAGAAACAAGTTTAAATTCCATTTAAAACTTCGCAAACGGCAAGATTGTTTCACTGGGTTATTTCCATGATTTAAGGAATGGATTCTGTAGATTTCTTTAGCATTTAAAATTACATTCAGCAATACTTTAATTAAATTTGTGGGAGCCATTTTAACTCTTAATATGGCATTTATTTTTCTTTTTATATCTTTGACATGTCTAATCTCAGTAGTGTGATATTCACTACATACTTCCAAGTTAATTAATATAATAAGTTCAGTTTAAATAATATAAATATAATTGGCATTGACTTCCTTAGTGATCCAGTTTTTCAACAAAAAGATAGTCTGAAAGGATACAGTGACATAAAAAAAATGTGAAACTTACCAGTTTTTTTTTTCTTTTAAGTGTAGATATTTTAAACTCTAAAGTAAATCAGCACGTCCTGTTTATTATACTGAAATTTCGAGAGTGAAATTGGAAATAGTATGACAAACATTTGAAAATAAGTTATTATCTTAAGTTATTATATTTTTAAGTCAAGCAGAAAAGATTCAATTTGATGAACCCTACTGATACAATCCCAAGGATATCGGCGAAGGCTTGTAGTATCCTTTATCATAAATAGTTTAAGATCACAGTCGATAATGTGCTTCCTTTATTGTAAACTCTGTGACTTCTACTGTTAAGTATCCGGCATAGCGCGGATAATCATTTTCCAGTTGAATAGATCTCTATCTTCTTTCCAAATTTTAGAATGCATTTTACGGGCCAATGTTATTTTCCACTCATTATGTTGCTTGTTTTCATCAAAATTATTAAAAAAATAGTTTACGTCATTAATAGACTTTTAAGTAGCTATTTATATGTCTATAATTTAGAAATAGTCCGATAAAAAACATTATATTTATGTGTCTTATTATTTAGTTATTGATAATAAATTATTTTTTTTCCTTCAAAACAAACGAATATACCTTTCCTTCTTTTCTTTATAGATTTTAGAAATTATGTGTACTGGTAAGAACCTATTTTGGTTGATATACCCTCGTATATAACAGGACAATTTCCATACATTTCAAAATGACTTTTTGTGATTTCTTTTGTTATAAAAGTACTAACAAGAAGTTATTTAGGGTTATATATCCTTGTCAATAACCAGGACGATTTCCATACAATTTTGAAATGTATTTTTTGTGATTTATTTTGTTATAAGAGTATCTTGCAAGAAGTTATTCAGAATGATGATATATCCTTGTCAATAAAAAATGAAAATTCCCATAGCATTTGTAATTTTATGAAAATATAATTTTAATACAAAGAAAATACATTTTATGCACACTAGTGTTCGTTTTTTACATCCGGCAAAGCATATATAATTATTGTTTATTGCTGTGAAAACTGGAATACAAACAATATTTGTTATATTGTGTGTTCGTTTTTTGATGGAATTTTATTACTATACATTTTATACTAGTGGCTGTGATATTAGGTGTGTTATAGGCTCTGTTAGTTGCACAAAAAGTAAAAACTGTCTATTCTCGGGAGTTACTAAGAGTGTTTGTTAATATTATACTACTTCATTACGTTACTAACAATGTTTTTAAAGTTGCTATTTATGCTACTAAAATGTTCAAATAGTTCGGTCAAAAGTAATTTACATTGATGTCTCTACTTATTTATTTTATCGATAAAAGACAAAGAAATAGGAAACATTCTTTTGTTCCTTAAAAAACGGAGGTAATCTTCTTTCCTTTATTTTATATATTTACTTAAATATATTATTTGAAATATGTTTTTAAATTTTCTAGATATTTTGTTACACGAGCACTGGTAAGAAATTATCTAGGATGATATAGCATTGTCAATAACAAGGAAAATGTCCACTCAATAATTAATTTTGAAAGTAGTATTTCAATATATCATTTCATGTACAGTAGTGGTCTTTTTACACGGTAAACGTACATGTACTAACTCCTGCTTTATTGCGAGAGCTGGGAATATATAAACTACATTATATCGGTGGATGCGACGGAGTGAGTTATAGGTTCGCTTAGTTGTACGGAAAGTAAAAACACTTCATCACTAAGAAGCACTGTCAACCTTAGCTGAGGAAGTGACAGAACTGTGAGAGAAGGCGAGGGAGATGTCACCTAAATTAACAACAACTTCCCTGATGTATTGGAAGACAGGCGAGAGTATCCAGTAATGGGTTTCTGTTAGCGAAGATGGATGCTGATTTTACGATCATTATCCAATAAACAACAAATATTATTTCTATGAGGTACACTCAGGTTTTGGCACATGTTCTAGTTTTTCACAGTCTAATGTTTATATAATTTTCTCGTCCAATGTAATATTATTAAACTCCCTTCTCGAGAAATTGATGTTCCTCCCTGACCCTTCATGAAAGAAATTTCATTTCAAGTAATTAGTATAAATAGTTTTAAAGGCCACAAAAGTGTGTTTGAATTTACATTCTTAATTTGATGAATTGTTAAACAGGACATGTTCTCCATGAGCTTGATTCCACTGTAGTCCTTTTGGATTGTAATCATTCGGCGATGGTTTTATGTGATTTTATAATGTTGAATAAGCCGATTTACTAGAAAGTTCTAAAGTGTTCTTTAAAGAATAAAGATAAGCAGTTGTTCACACACTATGCTTAAATGACAATTAATTATCAATTGAAAGGTGCATATAAAATAAACATTGATCAAGTTTATAATATTTAGGAATGTTTTTATGCAAATACGTGATATAGTTTTGCTGTTCGAATGATTAAATAATACAAATACATTTAAATCTTTTAAGGATCAACTACCTGTACAAGATTACGGTACTGATTTAAATACAAACGAAATTTAAATTGGAGAAAAAAACGTGTTATCATGCATCTGAGTATGTTTTTTTAAACGTGAAGAGTAATACTGAATCGCTGTAAACATCAGGTAACAATATGTTTTATTTGTATGTCACATAACATCACATAACATTGTGTATGTGTTATGTGGTTAAAATATGTGTGGTAGATCACGGATTATGTTCAGGATCATATTCCCACATATTCAAACGATTGATAGGAGATAGGGTTAATTAAGGGTTAAGGACATAGTATTAACTCAGATACCGATTAATTGCAATGCTCTTTAATTAAAATGGGGTTTTTTATTTATTTGCATATAATATTTTCTTATGTTAAAACCCCCTTTTGAATTAGGGCAATTTTATATATGTTTCACTTTTATGTAAAACCCAGTTTTCTAGTTGCTGTTGACCCTTCGTTACTCTGTTGTTTATCTTAACTTCATGTTTCTACATAAATGTAACAAGTATTAAGTGAACTAAAATAAAAGTGCAGAGTACTGTAATAAAGCAGAGAAAGTAAAGTAAACGAGGGTAAAATAATGGAAGCTGTACCCATTTCTCGTTAGGTTAACCCTTGTCCGTTTAAAATAACAGCTCGACCCTCTCAAGGACCTAACATTATTTACAAATGTCTGTTTTCTTCCCGCCCTCGCCCAGTTTTTATCTTCCTATGCCACCTTTAGGCAATTTTGAACGTGCTTCTTCATCAAATCCATCAAGAAAGAAATGTATACATTCTATGACAAAATATGGAGTACTGATTTCTATTTTAGGGGCTCAATAACTTTATGTTTTTGTGAGATAAGTTGGATGAAATTAATTAGAAATGACATAGTGAAAAAATAAAATTGTAAAAAATCAAATGCGGTGTGATAAAAAAGTATAAAAGTAAATAAATGAATTAAAATAGGTGACTTACAGGCATAAAGTAAGTATTGAATTTGAGAGGGATGAAATTGAAAAATATTAGTTAATGTTATGTAATGTACTATGTAACTCAAAGTAATTCTACATAGCTTGGATTAGTCCATTAGTCAGTATTGAACAGTAAAAAGTTTCATAAATATCTAAATAAAATAAAAGCAAGAATGACTTATTATGAGCGGTTCTCAGACATATATCTGGTTTACAGAACAACTTTGTGTCATACATCATACTTATGACTAATCACCAAAAGTGATTTAAAAACCTCATTTAATCCTGCTAAAATATTTGTTTTTGAGTGTTTTTTTATCTCTTAATGTATGCTTATAAAATTGTTTTGTATACACCATTGAGGTAATAATTATAATACAGTAACTGCAGAATACTTAAAATACTGAGAGTAAATTATATAAAAAAGAATATATCTAATAACGGTTTTAGTCATGAAATCTTAAGATTAAGTTGTTTTTAAAAGTTTGTAAGTGTTGCAATTATAATAACATGCCAATATTGAGAGTTGTAGTTGGGAGTTGTCCAAGTTAGCAGTCTCAACTAACACAGTTGGGTAGTAGCTTTTGTATTTTATACCTAACATTTAATATTGACAAAAATCTGGAATATCGTCGAAAAGTGCTTTGTCTACGAACTAGTCGTCGCGTCGGCTGTTGGCGTTCTGCTAATTCGTAGTATGCATTGCTATTGTTTGGCATGCTGTTAATTTATTTCACAACGATTGCTTTGTGAGTAAATAAAATGAATCGTGACAATATTGAAGACAATGAAGAGCTAGAAGAATTACTCAGATTTTCAAGTCACAGTGAAAGTGATGATTTATTCCAAGATGATATACAATGATCCTGATTTTACTACCGATGGACTTCTTGGAGATACAAGTAAAATGTTGACATTGCTTTTTTACGCAAATAAAAAATATAAGTAAAATAGTAATACAAACTTTAATTGTGCTCTTTGATAATAAAACACAATCAGGCAAGACTACAAGAATGGGCACTTCCTCTATGTGTAGCGAGTGCAAAATTGCCATGTGCAATGAAGACTTTTCACACTAAAAAATATTTAAACATAAGTAGATTTCAATTGTAAATATGTGTAACCTTAGAGAAAGTAATGCAATTGCTAAATACAGCAAATAATAATGAGAAATATATTAATGTTATAGACTAGTACATAGTGATGTTGTTTTGGTAAACTTTTTATTTTTTACAAAAAACATTATGTTTTAAAATTTTAAAAGAAGACTTTCTGTCTGAAAATATTTATGCATAGGTATTTGTATGGAAAGAGGAAGAACTCAGCTAAAAAAATTTAAGTACATGAATTTTTTAATTTGTTAAAAGATTGGATTGGTTATTGAAATATAAATAAAAAGGGCGGCAGTAAATGAAAGTTGTCAATATATGAGGCGGGAGTGAAAGTGTAATAGTGCTTACGAGATAATGTAGAATCACATGGTAATTTCACTTATGATAATATCATTTCAATCTTTACTTTTGAAATTAGTTAAATTTTTCATTAGAAACAATTATGAATTGGTGTTATAAACGCACGCCGCGCCGTCTATTTCGAAGTCATGAGCCCATTCCGGTGCTAAAGTGTTAATAAATGTAACTTAAGATTATTATTATTATGATTTAACTAATTTCCAAACAATTAAAGTAACAATTTTTAATAGGACACCTAATAATATTAATTTTTGTAACAGTATAACGTTATTAAATCAATATTGACTACTATATTATTAAAAATATTTATACATTTCATGTATACATAAACAAATATAAAAGGCCCTTAATTCATCCTTATCTGTACTGTAGTTTAAAAGTACCTACAACACAAAGAAAACATATTAAAAACATGGAAAACAACTTTACTCATCTTAACGTAATTAAACTTTTTAATAACTAATGTCTTCAACCCCCAAAATAATTATTTAAGGAACATTCAATTTCAAATTTCTGAATTAATTATTACTCACTAAAGTATTTGGGTTCGTCAACAAAAGTTTTTGCAGTAGAAATAAGTTTTAAATTTCATTTAAATATTCACTAAACAAAAGATTACAATATTTTCTTGGGTTACTTAAATGAATTATGGCATTGAATAATTCAATAGCTTCCTTAAAAACGGATTCAAAAAACATTCTAATAGAATTTTTCTGGAACAATTTTAACTCTTTATATAAGCAAGTACTTTTAGAAAAATCCTGGTCGTGTATTAATGATGATAAAGATAGAATTTCCATACTGATCCAGGTTTTTCAACCAAAGGATAGTCAGAAAGGTTACATATTTTTTAAATAGTGCCACCCTTTCCAATTCAAAGATTTCAATTGATGAACTCAGCTGATACAAGAATATTAAGTGAAGGTCTGTAATATCCTTTATAGTAAACAGTTTAAGATTACAATCGGAATGTGCTTTCGTTTATTGTACAGTCTGTGACTTCTACTGTTGTGTGTGCCGATAGCGGCGGATAAAAACTTTCCAGTTGAATAGACAATTTCTTATTTCACGAACAAATATTATTTTTTTTCACTTAATATATTACAGTAACATTGTAGCTTGTGTTTATATTAATATTAAAAGAAAATATTCCCCTATATAATTGCACATTGAACAATAATTTAGGTTATTTTGTAAATATACTTTATTTTGTAGTAAAATTAATATTTCTAGAGGGTTGTGTTTGTAAATTCACGTTGTTTCTGTAATTTCTCATAAATTAATTTCCAATTAATTTCTGACTAAATATCAAGTAATGATCCGTATTTTTAGGGGATCAGTAGATTTATAAATTGAAACATCTCAATGACTCAGGATAATAAATTTAATATTTTCTAAAAAAAAACCATATATTTTCCATGATATTTATATTTATATCATAGTAGTGTTAAATGTGATGCTTAAAATTACACACGTGAATGAAACAGAAGAAATACAATGAAGAAGGTCTCAGTGTTAAGAGAATGTTCAGAATTTATTGTTGTATTAAAAATAAATAGCCATTTAAAAAAAAAACTCAAAAAAGATTAGGATATTGTAATAAACTGTTAATAATTCATTAATAAAATTAAACTTTTTATTATATGAATTTAAAACTACAATATAATTTTGGTCCTTATAATCACAAATGTTTTTCGTACTTATTTTTTATTTTATCAAAAGATTTCATTATCGTTTATTTATGTATAATAATAAAATGTGTATGACATACATAAAAAATGAACACCAAATCAATGTGCTTCGGGTGTAATGCTTGTTCTTTGGCCTTCTTTAAGTTTTTAGTTGAAGAATGACCTTTTACTTCGACATTTTATTTTAGAGCACATCCCACACCATAACAAAAACAATAAATATCAATAGATATTGAACCTGTATATTTGATTTTATTTAGAATTTTCAAGCGAAGATTAGAAAAATTTAGTGACAGGTAATGTTTTTCAGTATTATGTTGGAATTGTAGAAATCTCCAAATACACTCTTGTATATTTGATCGGAATAACTGTTGATAACTATTGATCCAAATGAATGCAAAATGCAACGTTTTTATGTTGAAGTTTGTGAACAAACTATACTGCAATACTAATAAATTTAATACTTTCTTATTTTAATTAAGGAAATCATTAAAGACGATAACAGCCTTTTTCTGGAAAAATGGGTCTTTTTGACGGAAAGCAATCAATAGTGACTTGCCGTGTGGCGCTTGGGTAGATTGCGTCAATTTAGAAACCGTAAATAACACTGGTATTGAAGGGCATATGAAGGTGATGGAAACATTTGCATTTAGATAACCTTTCATAAAAACGACTGTGATGTGAAAAATAAAATATAGTTTTGGTTTTAAAAAACCGAAAAAAATGCATAAAAAAACATCTTTAAATGTTATTTTTACTAGTGCAAGTAAAAACTTCAACAGAAACGTGTATTAAGGACCTGACATGTCCTTATTGAAACCGTGTCGTTGTCCGTAACATTTAAAAATATTCCTATAAAATAGTCTTTGCGTTATAGAAGCCTTGCTGTTTTTCGGACATACAGTTCTGATAATGAATGGGTCTTTGAGGCATGCTAGTGCTCATTGCACTGTTAAAGTTTAAACCACTGTAAAATGTCATATGACAATGTCAATGAAACTAACCAGTTTTGATGTGCAGCCATTCACATCTTTGTTCATTGAGGTGGGTTTTATAACATTATTTTACTAGTATTTCCAAAACCAGTATTAACCAAAGTATTTCCAATGTATCAGATGGTTTTTAATTGTAATCTTGAATTAAAGTTATAGGGTAACTTTGTCTGTCAACTGTATTCAACTATTAATCAAGCACTGTGTACTTTTCTTCTGATTTTCCTATTGGCTGGCATTAAAGTGGTGCGTAGATGTACACTTGTTTTGCTTTTATTTTGTCTATATACTTTTAATAGCCAAATTAATTTAGTAATTGGGTGACTTTTGGGTACCATATGAATTTATAGGGTTCTTTTTGCTTATAAAATGTATTTATTTCTTTATAAAGTTTTGAGTGTTTTACTAAGCAAGTAAACGATAATGCTTTCCAAAGTATGCCCTCAATCTAAAGATATTAGTAATTTCCCATCTGCTAAGATTAGATGGTTTTAACTTTGGATATTTTGTAAAGTGCCATTTAATTTGTTTAAACCACCTAGATTTTGTAGAATATGTCGAGATTTTTGAAAGTTGTCCAGTAAATCTTTTCTGATAACCTTTAAAATATTCAATAGGGACTGGACATTGTGATTAATCGTATTCCATTATTTGCATCTTCCTTCGCTAATTTAAAAATTCTCATTTGGCTGAATTCTTACAAGTTCTGGTAGCCATTGCAAATATATTCATGTATGTGATTCGACTAGCAATTTAAATTCATGATAATTATACCATTTCCTTTACGCCCACTACTACAGTTCTATAGTGTTTTGATTGCTGATGGAGAGTCAGTGTATTAAAACTATACTGGTTTCATTTAAAGAAAGAAAATATGTTCAATAGCTGAATAAGTAGCATATATTTCTGCTGATTAACTTGAAATATTCTGATTTATTTTAAATTTGTATTCTATTTTAAGTGCTCGAATATAAAAAACCGCGCTAACTAACATTTTCATTACATTTTGAACCATTTTGAAAACGGCTAAATCATTTCTATAGATCGGTCCAAACATCTTACTTATACCCTGTTGAATTATAGCCGTACTGCATATATCTTTATTGATATTATCACTTTAAATTTGATGTGTTGAATACCAAATTGGGGTTGGTCAAAAAGATTTGTCAGTCTAAATCCCAGTGATTGGTTTTTATGTATTTTGTGTTCGAAGAAAAGAGAATAAAAATCTCCAATCTTGTTTGTGACTTTTATATACAAAGGGATTTTCTTTCTCTCCCAGTATCGTGACTTACTGATTAGCAGATTGAGATAATTGATTTTATAGTGTGCTGAATGCTTTTGATAAATATAGTATTTTGTAAATGACTTTCCCTTACTAACATTACGCCTTGGATTTAATGACAATGTTGAGGTATCTGGTTTGTAAAGCTATGATCGGTGTACATTTAAATACATTGACGGATATTCTCGTAGCTTGATTTCGTATAACTTCCAGGTATACCAAGTATGATAAGTATACGAATCAACACGTATACGTGTAAAAACACGGATAAAGAGAGAGATTTTACCCGTATATTGCAGGTGATCCCTGATCAAGAGGAGTGTAATTAGTGGAATTGTACCGGATGAAGAGAGTTGATTGAGTGCTCTGCGTTATCTCTACCATCCTCTGACAATCACGTGTGTACTTACATGTCTACCATCCTGATAATGATAATACATTATTTACAGTTTTATAATATCTTAATTTTAATGGCGTTGAATTTATTTTAATAATATTCTTCATAGACAATATTATTATTTTAGCAAATACAATATATGTTACAAAAATTCAAGGGATAAATTACATGAGTCTTTTGATCAAATTCAGAATTTATATAATCATAAAAAAAATACTTAAAAATTATGTGTTAGTTTAATCCGAATGTTTTTAGAATCGAGAATGTTTGAAATTACATTTTAAGTATTAGCGATACTAGTATAAACGCCGTCGCTCGAAATCGAGCAACTATATTTTAACATGGGTGACCTAAAAATTTCACAATAAATATAACCGTAGTTAATAAAAATTTTTCCTTAGATAAAATAAGTACGAGAAGGTATATTAAATAAAAATAACTTATTAGTAAACGAAATAATTGTACTATCTACTAGTGAAAATAAAAATACAAACCAGTTAAATATGAGTTTATTAAAAGTGTACTGCCAGTAGTGAATGAGATCTTAACCGTTTGTTTAGTTGGCCGACACAAGTAAATTGCATTAGGGTTAGGAAGTTGCGGTGTTATATCTTAATTTAGTGTTGTTGTTTCACTTAGCTATTAGTGACTGTAAATTGAGTAATAGTTAGTATTTAAAAGCAA
This sequence comes from Homalodisca vitripennis, assembly GCF_021130785.1. Taxonomy (NCBI): domain Eukaryota; kingdom Metazoa; phylum Arthropoda; class Insecta; order Hemiptera; family Cicadellidae; genus Homalodisca; species Homalodisca vitripennis. Next base: position 26,244,186 of record NC_060214.1, read on the forward strand.
ATATTTACTGTAATGTTAGTTATGAATGTTTACTTTTCACTCTATATCTATACCGTGCTTTTCATTTGGTATATACTACTGACTAAGATTTAGTCAGTAGCATATGTTTGAAAAAATGTCAAGTGTCAATAATATTTGGTAATTAAATGAGGAAATGACTTGAAATAAGGTGACCATTTTTTTAATATTTATGTGTTTACCAATTATATCGTCTAAAATATACTAAATTTTTGTTTATTCATTTTAATGCACTTTACCAGATTTATATTTTAACTTTAGTATTATTCTAAATGATGTAAAAATGTAATTTTTAGAAAACATGTAAAATTTACAAACCATAGGCTATCTTAGATTTTTAATGTTCTAAAAATTAGTACAATTTCAAAACACTTCCTCCACTCCTTTTATTGTTCTCTAAATTATTAAACGAGCAATGAACATTAATTTACTTTGTATATAACGATTTGTTTTTACGTAGTCAATATTTTTCCTTTCTTTCTGAAAACAATAAACCACTGAACACCATGATGTTCAGTGATATAGATTTATATTTTTTGTTCTTTTTAAGTTCACTTCATATAAAACGGTGGTGTAATATCTTAGTTTAGTGTTGTGGTTTCACTTAGCGATTAGTGACTAAATATGAGCAATAGTCGTATTTAAAAGCATCTATTTACTGTAATGTTAGTTACAAATGTTTTTTTTTACTCTATATCCATAGTGTGCTTTTTTGGACTATACTATTAACTAAGATTTATTAGTATATATTTAAAAAATGTCAAATGTCAATAATATTTGGAAATTTAATGAGAAAATAACATGAAATAATGTGTGATATTTTTTTATTCATATTTATATATTTGGAACTAAAATTATTAAACTTAAAATATCCGTTTATCCACTTTAATGCACCTTGCCATATTTGAAACTTTTGTATTATTCTATATAATGTAAAACTTTAATTTCTTTAAAACTATACCAAATTCTCTTCCTGTCATTTTATTTATTATTTAAATAAAAAAAAAAAACACACTAATATAATTTTTTATACAGCAATTAATGTTTCCATAGTAAATATTTTTCATTTATTTCTGAAAACAATAATATATACACCCAAATTGGTTAGTGATATATATTTATATTTTTTGTAAATTTTTAAATATACTTCATATACAACAATCTCAATGGCCTAAAATATGAGGTAATTGGTCATACGCATATGAGCTATAGGTGAAAATATCTTGCTGCTTATCTAATCAATAAAACGGATTTTAGTTTTAGTTCTGTTTATAAGTGAAGACTGTTGACATAAACACTATCTTGACAAAAGTGTAAGCGTGGTAAGGCTAAAATAATCAGAAGCTACACAACTACTAGTTAAATAAACCCAACTAGTAGCCTTTGACCTGATGAATTGGAGTGGATACTTTGGTACGTGTTACGTGGGTACTTTGTCTTTACCCTGTACATTGTTTACGATGGGTTTCACTGTTACGTTGCTTTACTTACGAACATGTTGGTTTATTTAAGACCATGCTCATTGTTAAATAATCAACTGTCAGGTTAGTCAAAAGAACACTATTTAGGACAATCATTGTATTTTATATGTGAACAGAGGAAAGGAATGACAATATTAAATCACTAATAACTTTGATTGTACTAGTTAAATAGGTGGTAACCATTTATACAGACGTGGTGTGTTTATGTCAGGGAATTATTTCAGTTAGTTCTGAGGTCTGACGCTAGGGCTGCGCCACGTACCGTTAATCGCTAACGTTTAAAATTTGCTACTTGACCTTTCCCTCCATACATGGCAGTCCTAGCGCTTACATTTGCCGTGCTCCAATTTACAGCAATCGGTGAGTTGTCTCTTGTGAAACTTATTAAATCAAAGCTAATATTGTAACATAACTTAATAGAAAATTTGAAAATCGCTAATAAAATTAACCATTATGTTGAAAAACTATTTTTGAATCAGTATTCATATTGCATGAATGATAAGCGCTGTGAATGTGGGTTGTAACTTACAAATACATTCTAAAATATTTTACTCTGTTTCATAAACTATGATGATGATTCATAACAACTTACAACAGCCAAGCATCTCATTTTTGAATATTGTGGAATGTTTGACAATGATAGTACGCAACAGAGCTATTCATGGAGGCTTTTTCGTATGAACGAAAATGAAGTGGTATTTATTTTCAAAAGTGGAGTTAGACTAATGATTCCTCTTTGCGACTTAACCACAAAACGGCATCAATTAAAAAAATTATAATATTATGTATACACAAAACAAAAATATATGTAACGAATTCTTACAATCCATACTAAAAACTGAAGCCTTACTAAACAAAGCAATAAGGAAAAAGGCATCATTTGCTAATCTTAATTACGATTTTAAATAACTTCCTCATGTACACTAAGGACCGCGCCCTTGCCCAAACAGCGCCGCACTCACTCACCAATCACACACAATCCAATCATTAAGCCTTACAAATCCAGAGAGGTTTTTACTGCTTTGGATGGTATCAGGAAGAGAGTTACACAGACGGCAAGAATGTAAAAGATTTGTTACAGTTCACTTTTCGATGGATAGTAATAACGAGTTGAGAAGACCCATGCCACAACAGAGAGCTGAACTAGCAGGATATCAAAATTGTCCGGATTTCCATTCCAAGAAGAAATGTTCAGAGCATCCACGAAAGGAAGTTCCTCTGTATAGCATCAATAGTCACATATACGTAACCTAGATCACAACATTGTCGTATCAAACTGGCTTCGAACAAATGATATGTAATGCATTATAACAAAATCATTATTGCTGAAAAACTAGATTGGAGAATTATTTAGATCCTTTCATAGCATAAACATCTATGCTTGGCTATAAATAAAAGTTAATATTTAAAATAGGCTTACGCTGCTGGATTTCTGACTACTAACATAATTTTGTTTCAATGTGTCCATTGGTTAAGTTTCTTTCTATATTTTTCTGAAATGTAGAGAAGTCGGTCCCTTTTAATCCTTATTATGCTCGTCCTCATGGGATAATGGCTTGTGCGAGGATCTTTTCAAACTGAATAAGGGGGAGAGTCGATACTATATTAGGTTAAGGTACTGATAAAAAGTGATATGGTTAAATAAGGGATTAACATGCATTAATCCGTACTATATGAAAATACACACAATATTACATTCATCAAAAGTAGAGGTATAGCAGTATTTTAGGTTTAAAATTGTTCATAAGGGTTAAAATTCCAAGTTATGCATTTTCACTTTCACCTGTTCATAATCGAGTAAACGCATCCTGAAATAATATAAATTAATTGTGAAGGCTGAGAAACACCCAATAATAAAGATGTCAGCTCCAGGACCTTGCTGTCTGTTGAGGGAAGATGTCCTTTGCCAGGATACAACAGCCTGACACCTGTACTCCCTGCAGACATTTAATTACGCTGTCACAAAGCCACTGGGGGCTGATTGGTTGAAGATCAAATCCTTGAAATATTTAAAAATCGAATTCAGGTGTAATTTTTGGTTAAAATAATTGAACGGTGAGAGATTGAAAATTTAAAAGACTAAATACTTAATAAAGGGTGTACCCTGAAAAATGCTGTAAATGCTGTACTTAGCAAAAAATGTATATTTCATGGTGGATTAAAAAGACATGACAGGAGGACATATTTATTGAAGGAGGTGTGTATTTCTTACTAAACCACATATTATTTATCATAGAAAGGGATATTAGTAGTTTCTATGATAATCAAAGTAAACAGACGGAGTCGAGGACAATGAGGATTTAGGATTTTAATAGAAAACAAAGACATCTTGTTTGATTAATGTAAATACACATTCAAAAAATGCTATTACAGACTCCTTACAGCGCAGTGTTATATCTTTTTAAAGATCTCCTGTATCTGATGTTATAGTTACTACAGTGTAACTATAACAAGTGTTATATCTTTTTAAAAAGGACATCTGTGTTTGACCTCTCATGTTACAAACCTCGTATCGTTCTCTACTAATGAACTAAGTGACTTTATTGGTCGATAAACCCGGGCACGTCTATTTAAAGTAAGTACTGTTAACCGTGTTTTTTTGCTATTTCAAGCTCAACCACACAAGCTTGGAAACCGGGTTCCGAACGAAAGATAAGCGTAATAGTAAATAACTGTAATATCTCTGCAAATTCCAACAATTCTAATCAGAGACCAACCTTCCAAGCAACCTCCAAACAATGCAATCTTGGAAATGCCAAATATTTCTACAATCAGTGTATAATACCAATTACGTTTATTACTTGGGAATCTTGCTGCTGGGGACGTTGACTTCTTTCATGATGGCATCTCCTCCTGTAAAAGAACTTCCTTGGCCATCCTAGAACAGCGTTACCCTCCTTAACGCATTTTCGCATTATAGCGAAATATATATTAATTTTTTAATATTGTTATGCTATTGCTTTCATTTTTAACTGTTGTTATGTTATAGTTATCAAATTATTTACTAATAAGTTAAAAATGTTCTAATTATTTACTGCTGTTATTGCTATTTAAATTATTTATTTTATATCGTTGTTATTACATTATTTATTATTATATTGTTGTTATATATTATTTGTTATTATATTGCTGTTATATATTATTTATTTTTAAAGCATTGTTGATATGTTATTATTATTATTATGCTATTAATTGAAATTATTCTTGTACTATAATCATAATTATTTGGAACTTTTTTACTATTGATTTTTCTATTAGGCTTTTTTCTACCAATTTGTGCAATTTTTGTATTTAATGGGTTTACCGTGAATAAATAAATAAATACCAGAAAAAGTGGCGTAGCCAGGAATTTCCTTCAGGAATGGCATTTAAAACCAAGGGATCCAGGGCCAACCCCTCGATAAACATTTTGAATATTAAACAGAGGGTTTTAAAGCTCTAATTTAAACTAATTTCAAAACTTTTGATAACAGATAAAACTTACATCTTCAAGTAAATCTTTTTTTAAATCATAATTTTTCAATATTTTAATTTCCTTTACGATGAAGCTAAGTGATTTGTTATATCCTAATAAACATAGTGTTGTGGTTTATCCAAGGTTAATATGCATTTAAATATATGAGTAAATGTAGAAAACCAACTGTGTAGAGCATTAGTTAAACTACATTTATGTTTTAACATTCAATAAGTTAGTAATCAAGAACATAGACAGTAAGGGGGTCCATGGGGTGCGGACCCCCTATTATCAATCGTCACGTTTACTTTTTTAGCAAATGATTATCATTTTGAAATAATTATATATCACTGACATGCACTGCTGAAAGATCGTTCTCAACACAGATATGGGTTAAGATTTAAGAAACACAATGGGGGATTACCTTGTGTCCATTTTCGGGAAATATCAGTTGACTGAACCCTCCCCTCCAAATTTTGACTCTGGCTACGTTCTTGCCAGTAGTAACAACATAATCCTCTAATTGAACACTAATCTATTATTTCCACTTTCGATCGTTTCATCGATTTTTTCGTCACTCTCGATTGGAGCCGGGTCGTGGATTGACATAGGAGCAAATTCTATTTAATCTTGCAATATACATAGACTTGCTCAGATAGCCTTTAATTCTCCTGAGAGATAAAAGGTGTGTCCATCTCGGCTGCTAAGAATGGTAATGTAGCAAACTTCCGCTTGAAGTTTGTTTTTGACGATAGACGGATTGTGAAGGAAAAAGAATTGAAGTTATATTTGATTGGCAGGTGAGTGCAGACCAGTATTCTGGAGTTTAGTTTTCATAATTAGTGTTTAGTTCTTAATAAGTACATATTTTAGGGTTAGTGTGAATGTAATAGTCACTAAAATGCTGTTGTGGTTCCTGAATTATACGTATCAAAACGCTATGGTATGTTTTGTTTACTAACTAAACTATATTGTTAAAGCTGAAGAAGAGTTTAGATTGCAGATCTCGAAGTGTAGTCTTAATGATTTAATTGGATCACTGAACTATGGCACATGTCTGGAAAATCCTTTTTACTTCACAAAGTTCCTGTCATAGAAGATTTATTTGTAGTTGTTTTTATTTGGTTTATTATAGTATTTGTCATCCATTTGTAATATTTAAACAACAGGTAATAGCAATGTATAAAGTTTGTCGCATGTAACTAGACCTGACATGATTGTCTTGCAAGATTCAGATTCTTTTACAATTTTCATTTTGTACTCCACAGGAGGGTCTCTACCACACGGTGACCATTTTTGTTCCATGGCGGATTATATGCCTCACACAATCTTTGCTGGTTATTAAAATCACACAATAAACATTGGAGAACCACCAAGGATAAGGAGGCACATAGTTACCGCTCGATACTCAGAAAGCTCGTTAGGAAAGGTTTAATAGCAATTTTATAGGAAACAAGTTTTATAGTGTTTGCAGCCTAGAGGGAAAATGCCAACCAGAATCCACGTAATTCAAAGTACGGTTATACTCAAATATAGTTATGATTAGGAAAAGTAATAGCCAATGAATCACTAATGATTCTGACTAGCTATTTACAATATGCTATTTAGGGCCTTACTGTAGCCAAACAAATACATTCCGGGTAGCTTTAGCGTTGATGATTTTATTAATTATCTTCAAATTAAGTGAAGCAATGAGGTTTTCAAAAAAACAATGATGAGTTAGACAAAACTATTATGAGGGCCTACTTCCTAACCTTGCAAAGAGAGGATGTGCACTCCATCACTGATAAAATTAGAATGTTTTAATACGGTATCTGTTTCGTTTTCCCCCATAATTCATAATTTAAGCATGGCATAGTAAGTTATTTAACATTAAGTTTGCTTTTATGATTACTGCTAGTATTAGTATTAGTATTATGATTGAAAAGAATATGCCTACGTCGGCTTATTTCTTATTAGTTTGTTCTTACTTCTTATAAAATAATATTATCTACATTTAATTTAATATTTTGTATTCAATATGTTGGAGCAAACTATCCGCGGAAATCCGAAAAAATTATTGCTAATTATGAATTCGTTGGTCAACTCTTTGAATTAATGAACGCTTAAAATTTGAATTGCTAGATAATATAAATTATTTAATTGATATTAGAATACAGAGTAAATACTTGAATTGAAATAATCATGAATATTTAGTAAAAACGCATTAATTATGAAAACATCTGAGAAACACCTTTATGGGTCCAAAAAGAAGCTTATTTTACATAATTTTAAATTCTTACATTATTAATACTGAAAGGTTTTATATTTGTATCTTTATTTGTTATCTTGATACCGAATTAAAAAAAAACGTATTGGTGAAGTTGTTGAAATTAAAAGCTAACAGATCATAAAGCATAAAGCAACTTAAGTACCTAAGTTTTAAACAAAGCAGCAAAAAAGGAGTGAATATAAGAGAATCTTCATTTCATCATCAGAATTAGTGATCTAACAGACTTCGTAAAGACAGGTCCCAAATTTCGGTAAAAAGCAGAAAATTGCAATCTTGAGAGAGAAAATGAGAGTTGTTTTGTTTTTAGACAAAAATATTTGGTCTTAGAAGAGATATATAAAAGATTTTTTCTTATTACCGTCTGAAAAACTAGTAAGACATGTCTATTTGTTTGATATCTGGAATAAAGGTAACATTTGAGACCGAAATACTTAGCACAGAGTATTTTTTAAAACCCCCTTATCAACCATGTACATACTTGAAATTGGGGACCACAGCATGCCGTTATCCTTTAACCCATACTATAAGACTGTTTCAGTTGTTAAATTTATATTGCGCCTTATTTTTATATCATAATATCCACGAATATTAAACACCTAGAATTACATTGACAGAATTTATTCAGTAAAAAATGTTAAATTATGTTATTTCTTATGTTAACACTTACTCGAAATTATGTTATTTCTATTTTCAGTTAGCTATTAATTGTTACCTAAAAAAGTTGCACAGTTTTATCCCGTAATTTTAAATAGTATTATACCATGAAAAAAGAGCCGATACAGTAAAACTTGAACCCAATAATCATACAGGCTAATAATAATTGTGTTTGATAAACTATCAAACTATCTCTTTATGTTTTTTATACTTCGGAAAGTATAGTTTACAGGATGAATGAAAATAAACAGTATGGCAAACGGCGAGAAACTCAATGTGTATCGTGAAATAGTACATTTAATTATTAGTCATAAAAGTGATTTGTAGTAGGAAAAGATTAACTGGTGTTAAAATCACTTGCTTCAACATAGGACTGTAAAAGTAAGTAACAAAATCACACCCAATTGTTTGTTTAGAGAAAGTGATGTTTAAATAGTAAAAGTAATTTTTGGAAGAGGGATAATCAGAAGACTTAGCTACGAGGGAATCACTGACTTTCACAGATCTTCAGCTATATTGGAAAGTGTACAAATCAAACATTTCATTGCTCTTAGTCTCAGTCCAGTGTTCAAAGTATTATTACCTTTAGAATGCTTGCACGGCACATGCAAGGTTTTGAAACGAAGTCCCATATTACACACGGGTGATTGAAAGATATACAATTATTTAGGTCACGTTATGTTGAATTTATTACTTAATTTTTGGTATAAACAAACTATCACGTTTAAGGAAATTTTAAGTGGATGATATTCTTGTACATTTCAGTATTTGTTCAAAGCTATGCATCACGTTTTATAAAAAAATGTAGTATAATTGCGTGGCAGTATACCTATTTTTATTTTACGTCGTAAAATATAACTTTATTTCACAAGCTGAACAATTGAGAAGAAATGATTGTTAAATTGTCTAGGCGATTGAATTTCGATTGGACTGACTGGCGAGGCACAAATACACAGTAATGTAGCAAACCACCTATTTTCAGTTCGTTGGCTTTGTTCGTAACATGGATGGTGGCCTCTTTTTTTCTTCAGGACAAAAATACCAATTTATCAGGAACACTTCTTTCGCAAAACGTTTCATATTTAATTATTAGGTACAGTAGTCGGAGGTTGAGCCTTTGATTTGTTTTATTCTCAAACAAAAGAATTAGTGGACGAGTAAAAAATCTGTTCGAAGATGATTATTAAGTAAAAAGGTTTCATAAAACATTTATAAGGCTGGATTATTTTCATATAGGCAGTTATTACGATTACTTTTGTTTAGTAAATTAATTAATATCTATTTATTTCAGCAGAGAAAACTAAAATTTAAAAATAACTAAAAACCGCTTAATGCTCTTGCAAGGTATAGTTTTTTTAAAGCGCTTTTTGAACAGATATAAAAAGGGTACTGCTTAAAACAGTTCTATAAAACAGTTCTATGACAAAAGGTTTAATTCTTTACTACAACCATATTTCAAAAAATTTTACAATCTATTTAATCCTATCAAATTAAATATTTCCACCCTTAGAGATTTCTCAATCACCACCATTAAGGAAATGAACCAATAAAAGAAGTGTAGGCGTTCATTCACAATCAGCTGGGGCCAAGTAATAACTTCTCAAGTGAGTAGAGGCAGTCAAAATTCACGTGAAAGTAAATGTTACCTTACAAGAACTGCTTATGTCTGCAATCATGCAAAGTGCTGAGCAGTGAAAGATCGTGATTGATTCTCTACTCATCGTAACTTCTCTGCAATTCAGCGTACTTTGTTTATACTCAGAGATTACCTTTAACATGTTCCTTACGTGCTTAAAAAATATTGTAAATCGTAGAAAACAAATCAATGACAATTCAATAGGTGGTAAAGCAGAATGCTTTAACAGTTGATAACTGTTATTTAACTGTGTAAAATCTCGTGATTTTCTGGTGTTTTTTTCTCACCTTATAAACTTAAATAAAGTTTGCGATTCTAAAAAACAAACAAAATAAAAACTTGGGTTTTTCTTTTAATATGGGTTTTGCATTGTTTGAAAAATTTAGTTTGTAAGTATAAAGGATTAGTCATAGTACTGGCTCTGATGTGAAACTAATAAATTTGAAAATTAACATTGCGGAATTAACCTTATTATGAAAAAGACATGTCATATGAAAAATAGTTTTAGGTTGGTTTTTCATAAACATGATGTATGTTTTTTCACTAAAATCATTGAATTAAATAAAAACCGAAAATGTGTATTTATTATAAGTAGTGAAGGACCAGATACATCTGTAAGTTGTAGGTTACATAGAATTCGAGATCTCTTGTCTCTATATTTAATTTTCCAAAATCTTCTTGCAAGAAAATAAAAACTATACCTTTTTGTTCTCCACCTGAAAAAATAAAATGCATGGTCTGGTTGTCATGCAACATAAATACGAATAAGAACCCTAATTTTGATAATTTAATATCGCCAACCACTCATATCCATGACATTCAACTTGTAATAAGCCGTTGCCCACCTCATTACATAGATGTGAACACATGTTTCACGAAATAATAAATACAGTTAATAAAGTAACTTAATATTAATATTTAGAATCGTGCATTCGTCATATTCCTTTTTAAATTTTTTGAGTTACTAATTTAGTAATCGTATTTCGAGTTAAATAGATTAGAAGAAGTGTATTTTCTGCATAAAGGATACCCTTTGTTGACAAACCGATAAGCATGTTTTTATTATTTAAACACAAGATGTATTTGAATGGTTATGAATTACAAATTTTTACAACAGTACAGATAAATGTAGCATATTTTATCAGTACATTGCTTACATTTTTAATGTGAGGTAATTACATTTTATCTTTGAAAAACTTGCAAGCGTGAATATCCGCTTTATACAAGTTAGATTTATCGTGTAACTTTTAAGCTTTTTTTTCAAAATATTTTAGGCTATGACATGTTTATTCTGTCAATTGCTTTAAGAATACTGGGGGTGTAATTTATGTATATTATTTTACTCCTGATTCCTTCCACAGGTACTCAATAGGTTCGACATTTCACTAGGTAGAAACTCTAAGCAGTTGGGTCCTTAAATGGAATTCAATTGCTTTTAAGTTTTAAGTTTATTTTAAATTACACATGTTATGTAAGTTGTAAACTCTACTTAAGTTTCATTGTAAATCTCAAAACATTTTTATTTATAAACTTATTCATGCCTTAATACCAAAGCTAAACACTTTTCCAATGTTTATTTTAACATTTAATCAATAGAATTATACCCTTCAGAACGACTGTGCTATAGACCTTATGTAAACTGTAAATTCCACTTATGATAAAAAATGTTTATTTATAAATATATTTACACTTTCATATAAAATTTATAAAGTTACATCAATGAATTATTCTTTTATTTATTCAATGCAATTTTACCCTTTTTTAAAAACTGTATTATAGGTCTAATCACTTACTACCAATATCTTAATTTTATGCCCATACACACTATTGAGTTGTTATGCATTTGTAAATTGCAAAGAATAGCATGCATTATACTGAAATCAATAAAAAAAATCTGGATTTATTGATTTAGGACACTAAAATTAAAAACAAATAACACAGATGAGCTATTTTCAATATTATATTCTGATTAAATTTATCAGGTTTTTACGTGTTTATTTTTAATATCCTTAAATTAACCAGTATGATTAAGGGAGAAAATTGTGAATCATATTAATAATGTTTAGCTTGAATAATATATGAAATAGGTTACAAGGAATATAAAACTATATCTATAGTTGGTCTTAATTAAAGATTAGTCAAAATATAGTGTAACTATGTTAGTTTCGTAATATTTATAAATCTTTACATTCTATAAAGTTTGGAAAAAAGTGGTAATACAATTTTTCTTTTTTACCCTCTAGATGTTACGTAAATATTAATGAAAGCATATTTTGATAAAAATTTAGTCTTGTTCTACTTGTAAAAATAACGAGAATGGTTCTAGATGAGGTCCACGTAAAGTAAACATCAGAGTCAGGAAAGCTACATGGCTACATGATACACACGGGATGTGTAAGTAGGTATTCGTAACTTTGCTCCACGGTTTTCATGGAATTCCAACTAGAAAAAATGAACTTTTCCAGAAAGTACTAATAAATATTAAACCACACTTTAAGTCGAGTTTAATTGGAATAAAGTTCGTAAACTAGGCCTAATATCATTTAAACTTTTAATTATTCCATTGGCATATTCATAAAAACACTTGATAATTAAAACGTTTTGCATTTAGAAATAGTCTGAGATGATTTCAGAAATAATTTATGAGAAAGAAAATATCTAAATATTAAATGTTTAAAATAAATGGTGTATTTAAAGACTACTTACTCATTGCGCACATTAATTACAGGTTTAAATTGAGTTATTTAGTTACAAATATAATAATCTCTGCCTAACTCATGTGTGGAACTCAAATTGTTTGGAATAACCGAAATATATATGTAATATGAATCGACCTTCGGGCGAATGCTACCTTTAACGCTATGTTTTATATAAAGTATAATAACTGTGTGGTCCCGTTCATAAACCTATACCTATCCTCTAAACTGTATCGAGATACAAAAACTTCTTTTGGATGGGTATGTCATACAAGAGAAATTCGAATAATGTGTAGCTTGGGAGGTTCAATTTCTGGGAGGTGCCTAGACATTTTCCATCAAAGAGGCTGTTAACTCTACCTTCCATTTTCATAAAGAATATGTTTGTTTTCACACTTTCTAAAAACCTATATTTTTTTCTTTTCACATCCAACAATTTTGAAATGAGGCACATAAATAACAGTCTTATTTCTATGTCTCGAACGATTTTTTCTAAATATTCTTAGCTATTTCTTTGCCTGAAATAATTAGATAATGTGAAATTAGCTAAATTAGGAATTTGTTTATATGTGTTCGGATTGAAAATTGGTTAGTTATCAAAAAATAACGCGACTAATATTTAAAAGACTTTTTATATTCGTGAACGGTAAAGTCCTTTTTAATCTTTTTGTTGTATACATTTTTATCATGTGGCCAAACAGTATCATAGTTAGATTAATATATACATAATTCTAATAATGATCTATGTAAAGTATTTGTTTATGATCAACACAGGATTTTAACAGTTGATTAATGAATTATTCATATAATACACGATATTACAGTTTATATTACAATCACACAAAACAATGTTAAAATTTTATACATTTAGTGGTGGAGAGCAAAGTATTTACTATACCCTCTGAGTGCCACAGTGTCGCTAATTTTTGACGTTTGGTATTTTTATAATATTTTATTTAGTACAAGGTTATTTTTTCCAAATAATCAGCCAGATGTAATCAATAGGTTTACATTTATCGATAAATACGAGTTTTATGTTGTTTCTCTACGATTTTATCTGAGAAACTTATGTTGTTTTCTTATTTACCAAGAGGCCACTATTATTGAACCAGTTTTCCTTATCGGGGACAAAATAAACTACATTATTAAAAAAACAGACTTTCTTTAAGCTATTGTGTAATTTACAAGCTATTACGACAATAAATTAAAACAAAAAGTAAAAGATCAGCGTTTTATTATTCGAAAATGTCTGGTCATTTCTTGTGTCTATTTGGAGACGATTTGGCGATAGGAAGTATGACTCATCGAGTATTTTTTTTTCGATTCATTACGGAAGAAGGAATTTTTAATGTATTTATAAGTTTATTTTGGTCCCTGACAAGGAAAACTTGTCCAAAAATAGTGGACTGCAATAATATCGAAGTACCTATGCGATGATACTGTCTTCCAGTCACGCGACGTAACGGACGAGTACCGTGTTGCGTAACGGCGCGGCGTTTCTTGGTCTTGTTGTTTATGTGCCGATAAACAAGCATTTGAGTAAATACAACATAGCAACTTATATAGTATTTTACCTTATTTCTTTACAAAATTAATGTAGTGATTTCAGTTTTGTCTAAGGGAAAACGTGAATTTTCAGTGTAAATATATTAGTGTTATTATTTAGTAACTGTAAAATTGTATGTAAATATGTTAGCAAGTATTTGTCTCTACACTAATTATATTTATTTGTGTTATCAGATTTTTGTGAAAACTACACTATTACTATGTAATTTCTAAACTCTGACAAATGAAGTACAGTTTATAAAAATTCAGTACCGGGCAGCATTTTCTTTATACACATAATTCCATGTTTGTTTTTATTCTAGAATCATATATTATAAACGGGTTTTATTTAGAATTGTATGGTATTTATCATGGTTATAATCAAACAATCTCAAAAAATACCGTATATACTCAAATTAGGCTGAAACTTTTTATAAAAAAGTAAAATAGGTAATGTTTTAATTTTTTTACTGTTTATATTCCATGTTTTAAAGATAATGGAAAAACGTGTTTAGCTAAGAAGACCGTATGTTTGTGTGTACATGCGCTTTTGACAAGAGATAAGAACAACACATGTAGGCCTATTGTGGGGAAATTTCGAATGTGTGTTAATTTGATGAAGTTAAAATTCGTTCTTTTTTTATTGCACAAAAAGAATCTCCGTTTTATGCTGATTAAGTAAATATATACTTTTATATGTATGTCTTAATGTTATCTATAAGAAAAAATACGTTTTGTAAATGCTTGCCTCTGTTAAGGTATCACTTGATGCACAAAACGAGCACACTGCTCAGTTAGGTTTTTAATTTTTATACTTTTATATAGTTTTAGGTTACTCTATTGTAAATTTCAAGTTACTATGACTGACCACTTTGGTTTTTTAGCAGACATTAGTGTTGTTTATACATTAGGCGCTGTTGCTAGGTTATGTTATGATTGTTGTTTTCTTTCCAATTTTCATAAAGTGATACAGATTTGTGTAAATAGTTTGCTGTTTTACTTACTGTTGTGTTTTTTGTTTGAACTTTGGTGATCTTACAACTTACAATGCCTAGAATTAGGAAGTTTAATACAGCCAATAAATTCAAAGGGAACAGATACTCTTCAATTGGTGAGTCTGCTAAGCCTAGGCATAATTCTTCCACAACTACAAATGAGAGTAGGCCTATGCCTAAGAAATCATCTAGTTCGAAGAAACTAAGCAGTAATCAGCTTCCTAAGGATCTAAATTTTGTAAATAGTGATGTAAATATAATTTTCAACTTAGACTTACTATCTAACCTATTAAATAGTTTTACCAAATGTAAACATTGTAACAAAGAAGGAACTGTTTCGATAAAATCTTGACAGTACATTTTCTAATGGGTTAGCTAATAAAATCTTGATTCAATGTTCCAATTGTGATGAAAGAAAAGCAGGCATGAACTCAGATATTATAAGAAACTGTTATGACATAAATATAAGATATGCCTATGCTTTGAGATCTATCGGTAAAGGCCAATCAGCAGCAAGAATGTTTTCCGCTGTGATGAACTTAGCTCCCCCTAATGTAAGGTTTTATAAATATAATATAAAGCTCTTGTCAGCTGCCACGGAAGTATGTTAAGGTTCATTGAGAAATGGAGCAATACAAGCTATTGAGGAAAACGATGGTAGCAAGGATATCGCAGCAGCCTTCGATGGGTCCTGGCAAAAACGCGGCCATACCTCTCTAAACGGCGCGTTTTAAGTGTTACTTCTTTTGATACTGGAAAAATTCTAGATTTTGAGTGTTTCTCAAAGTTTTGCACAGCTTGTACACACAAAAGTATAAAAAGCAACCCTGAAAAAAAGCATCACATAGCCCTAAATGTAACTGCAACTATGTAGGATCCAGTGGAGGCATGGAGGTTGAAGGTGCTAAAATTATTTGTGCAAGGTCTGAGACAAAGTTAGGAGTTAGGTATACTAAATACCTTGGAGATGGGGACTCCAAGGGTTTCATGGCTGCATTTGAAAGTGAACCTTATGGCCCTGAGGTAAAAATGTCCAAACTTGAATGTGTAGGCCATGTACAAAAAGCGGTTAGGTTGTAGGCTACGGAAGCAACGCATAAAAATGAAAGGAAATAAGCTTAGCCATGGAAAGGCCCTTGGTGGGAAGATTAACTGATGGACATATAGATAAGCTTCAGAGGTACTATGGATTAGCTATTAGGAATAATTTAGGTAGTACAGCAGACATGAAAAAAGCTATATGGGCCACCTACTTCCACCGCTTATCTACCGATGAAAACCCACAGCATACCCTTTGCCCTAAAGACCCTAATACTTGGTGTGATTACAATAAATGTGTTCTAAGCAATAATCTACACACATATAGACATAAAAATTCTTTGCCTGAGCCTGTTCTTTTAGCAATAAAACCCATATATAAAGATTTGACTCAGGCAGAACTTTTGGATCGGTGCCTTCACGGACAAACTCAAAACCCAAATGAAAGCTTTAATGCATGCATTTGGAAAAGAATTCCTAAAACTGAGTTTGTGGGCCTACAAACTTTAAAGCTTGGTGTGACAGATGTTGCCTTATGTTTTAATGAAGGTGCAGTGGCTAAAACTAACGTACTTCAAAGGCTACAACTAAAACCTGGCAAATTCATGATTGAAGGCTTACAAACCATTAATAAAATTAGAATTATAAAAGCAGAAAAAGAAGCAGAGAAGCAAACCAAAGAAAGCAGGGTAAAAAGAAGACTGCTTAAGAGGCAAGCAGAAGATAAGCATGATGAAAACTACTCACCAGGAGAGTTTTAAGGTAACATTTATCTTTAATCACTGATTTCCGAAACCTTGTTTTTAAACACGTTGGTACCAATTTTCTCCTGAAATACAGATCCAAAATCCATGATTTTTTTTTCTGGTTGTTGATTACATTAGTATGAACAATATGTATTAGAATTGTTTTAATATACTTAAAATTAAAAGAATAATAAAAATAAAATTACTTAAAAAATTATTTTTTATTTTTACAGTTTTTTAAAAGTGATACGATTATTTTATTTATTTACTACATTCTTATAAAACTAGTACAGTTTGTATGTTATATACTATATAATAGATGGTAAAAATCTCAGGTCAATATGTTGAATAGTTTTTAAGATAATGGTACCTAACTACATGCTGCATTTCCCATATAAATAGCATTGCGCTAAAAAAAGTGCATCGCTCCCCTTAAGTTAAAATTCGTTCCAATATTAATTTATTTATTCACGTATGAAATTATCAGATATTTAGTGGAAAATACGTGTTGGAAATTTAAAATCAACAAGGTATATTTTCCTCTTGTACAAACGTTTACAGTTAGACTTCCTGTTTCGTAAATTTCTTGGTTACCTGTAGGATGTTTTAGGGAATTTATTTTCCAGTTCATGATATCTTTGTGCCTTTGGGAGGAGTTTCAAACTTACCAAGGACACGGATGTGTTTTATTTCAATAATCTATAACAATTCTATTATAGTATGTCATCCTCGACAAATAGCACATCTAAGAAACTTTGTTGATAGCTCAATGTTTAATTTCCCTAATGACTGCTTTTTTACATCAATATTAAAAGTATGTAAAAATGTAAAAAAAAAACTATCCCTTATCTCTCTTATCTCAAATGGCACATGCTACGTAACCGATATATGTTTGGATCCTTTAAGATAACAAGCACAAAGTATCACCAGAAAATATGAACGAAATAGGCTACAGAAGTCTCACTGTATCAAAATTCTTACAGCGCGATTATACGGCCAGCTCTAGTGTCCATTAACATAATGTGGCAAAACACGAATTTTGATTCTTGGTTACTAACCTTAGTGAGATAGATGAACTCACACACTGATCAATATTCCTTGTCAAGTTCCACTCATTAGAAATATCAGTTCCATCTTTTAAAGGAGCTAAGCCATTATTTATTCCTAAAAATAACTGCTTTCTTGCAGTCGCCATTAATGCCATACATTTATCCACTTCACCGTAGAGTAATGCATACACTCTCTAACACAACACGTGGGTCTCCCAAGCTCTCAAGTTCTTAGAGCTGCAAATAAGGCTCCAATAAAATCCCTGCAGGAGTTAAAGGAATCCCTCTCCGAGGAATAAATGGAGTTATTCATTTCTAGAAGCAATTCCTTGTTTTTTAGTTTTCATGGGCCTTAAGCCACCAAATATTGATTCGTTCTTTTCTTTGGAACTCAGCAACCAAGAAAATATCCAAAATTGTATTCATAAGTATTGTTTTCTTGAATTCAATAACTGAATCAATCACTATAGATTAAATAAAAAAAGTAAGAATACAAACATATTTTTGGTAAATATAGACCAAACCTTTAAATTGAAAGATTTGTTAAATCGGCCATGAGGTAATATGTTTAGTGGTTGATGATACAAAAATTCAATGTTATTGGATCTGGGATTTGTTTTTAATGTCTGACGAGAGGACCTTTATATAATGAATTATCTCATAATTTATAATATTTGCAAAATGTAGTGATATTTATGTATGTATGTTTCATTTTATTAACCAACAACTCATAAAGACGTTGATAAAACCAGTTTCTTAATTATTAAACTTCCTTATACAATGCAGTTTTTTGAAACATTATGTAGTTCTTAAAATACACAGTTAAATACGATCAATACAAGTCCTGTTATTCCTTCTGTCACCATATATTACAGATAAACCAGTCATTTGTAAAAGTAAATTTTGAATCACTTTAATGAATAGGTTTTCTTCTGTGAGCTGCTCTCAAACGTCATAGGATGACTGCAGTAAGTAATTATAAGCCCGTTACCATAGCAACGGTCACGCTACATGCGGCAGTTACCGTATACTGGTTTCCCTCTTCTCTCGACATTATTATATATCCATAGATGCAATAATAGCCAATGAAGTTCTGATCATAATAGTGCACGCTCCGAGTGTTTGTCAATTGAATAATCAAATTAGAACAATTGAAAATATGTGTTTAATACTTGCTGTTTAATTAATAATACTCTGTTAACTCTTCATTAAGCCGCCAAGAGTGCTAGTGGGTGGGTGCCTCGATTCGTAGAATAATATTCATTGCCGCTGTTAAGAACCTGACCCAAGTTTTTGAATTGGTTTTACGGGATTTTTAAAGAATTAATAATTAAAAACCTGTTTATTAATCTTTATGTTTGTTTTGTCATGGCATTGAGTTCACTTCTTGAATTGACGATAAAGGAATGCGACCAAGCCACTTTGATTATAAATCACATCTTGGATTTATTATCAACTGAATAATTTAAAAAACAGTGTTATTAAATAATGTTAATATGGCACAAACTGCCTAAAAATATTTAAATGTGAAAGATTTAATTTACCTACTAAATACGTAAAGTAATATCTAACAGCCAGCAAGAAAGAACATGCACTGTCAGGTTAAATTCACTTAGTCTCCTTATTCCTCCTTCCCGCATCAGTATAGCATTAAACACGCGGAAGTTGATGAAATATTGCTGTAGTCTTTTGCTCATTTTATTAGCTGGTTAAGTTGCTATAAAGTTTGTTTACAAATTTATTTTTCCTGAAAATGTCTCGTTGTTATCATGGTTACCAATGACTTAGCTAATAACTTGTATTAGCATTTAATATTAATATTATATCGCATATTGATACATTATATGTGTATTTATTTGAACAAATTCAGACTAATTTTGGTTTTTCATTAAAGCAAATATCTCACCAGTAACGAAGAAGTAAGTCTTACAATCATAATAACGGAAAATAGGTACTTTAGAATGATTATTTAATTGAAAAGTTTGTCGAGATTAATAATTTAATGGATCACATTAGTGGTTCAAGTTTTGACATTCCAGCAACTCTAGTTCAAAGAAACTCTGGTTCAAAGCTGAAACAATTCAACAAGTAATTAATACGCTTCAATGATTAATATTCAAGCAGTATTGCCTAGCTAGATTGCTGGACTTGTTCCCTGATGACGCTCAGTCAGGTTTTTATTGAATTACTTGATGACTAGGGTGGCCCAAAAAGTTAATATTTGTTCCATTCCTTTGGGCATCCACCCTAATGCAGTTGATATTGGCAAACTGTCCACATTTAAATTCTTTAGACAGTGCTCGACGTCTTAAAACGTTCAAAAACTCCGTTATTTTTGTAATAAAGAATACATTTTAAATAATGTTTCTTTTTCTAAATGGCGGTTTTCAGAAAAAAAAAATATTATTAAAAAGTTTCAAAATAAATTCACTTAGTAATATATTGTTTGGGTTCTACAAATCGTTTCTCGATCATATTTTGTTGATTACTAGTAAAGAAACTGCGGTATCCACAAGAATGTGTTCACTAGCAAAGTGATGCTGATGGATCGAATGTCACTTTTAGATAATTATTGTTAGATTAGGTTCGTGACAGCGAAAAGGCAGGTTCTTTATGGAAATTCTTGACGTGTGTCCCCCTGTTCCCCGACATTAATATTTTTATGTTAAAGTTATATCATATTTTTGTACAATTTTGTACCTTTTTGTAATACCAATAAATAATTTTGTACCACAATAGTTTATTAATAAAGTACTATGTATAAATCGGGGAACAGGTGGACACTTGCACCCGACATAAACATGTTAATGTTAAAGTTACATCATATTTTTGTACCATTTTTGTACCTTTTTGTAATACCAATAAATAATTTTGTACCACAATAGTTTATTAATAAAGTACTATGTATAAATCGGGGAACAGGTGGACACTTGCACCCGACATAAAAATTTTTTATGTTAAAGTTACATTATATTTTTCTACCATTTTGTAACATCAACTAATAATTATGTACCACAATAGTTCATTAATAAAATACAATATATAACCAGGGAATAGGTAAACACTTGCACCCGACATTAACCCGCGGGAACTGTCGCTATTAGGTTGAACCTAACATTTTTAGTTGTTGTTAAAGAAATATTTTAATGTTCGTTGTATGGGGCCTCAGGTTATAAATAAGCTATCTAGAGTATATTCGGCAGCTTTCCCTTTTTTTCAAGAATCTGTAATGAGGGAGGGGAGTGGCAGGTGTGAGGAATGTCTGGGCCCACGCCTTTGTTATATAGTTAGGCCCTAACTATGCAAGCGACCCCGTCAGTGTCTGTGTTAAGTCGACCCTAACGGCGCGAGTGATCACGGCACATTCCATTCTAGTTTTATTATTGACTGTTGTTTTAGTGTTTGGTTGGGGTTTTTGTTAGTGGATTTTCACTCGTAACCTCCATTTCTCATACGTTTAGCGATGGAGAGAACAAATGACAACGAAATTCGGTGCTGGCTTGAAGAACGTGATGTAAGTGAGGGTGACATGTCTTTTCAAGGACATTTATCAGATACCGATAATGAGAGTGAACATGACATTGATGACGTGCACACAGAACAGTCTGATGATGATAGCCCTTGTTATGACACCGTTGATGAACAAATAAATATTGTACAATCAATTTATGTAGATATAACACTGTGCAACCAGGGCCTTTTACACGAAAAAGATTCTAAACAGCCCATGAGCGGTTTCTGCACTTTACACATCTAAAGACGGAGTTACTAACTGGAATGTTCACAAGCTACAAATAACGAAAAGGGCAAGACAAAATATTTTAAAGAAAATCCCTTCTGTTAATCCTTCATTAGAGAATTGAACCACCCCGTGGATTGTTGGAAGATATATTTCCCTAACAACATGATATCAGACATTGCACGTTATAAAAAACCAGCAGTTACAAGAAATGCGTCCAAATTACACAAGAGCGCTAGGCTGCAAAGACACTGATTTAGTAGAATTTCAAGCATTTATTGGGTTCTTATATCTTATAGGAGTGAAAAAAAGCTAACCACTTGAACACTTATGAACTTTGGTCTAATGATGGAACGGGACCTGAGATCAATGCAGCAACTATATCCAAGAGACGGTTATTACAGGCTATTAGATTTGACGACAAACTTACACGATCTCAAAGAAAGAAAGTTGACAATGCTGCTCCAATACGCGAGGTCTTTCAACGGTTTATAAGTTTGTGTAAAACTAAGTTATAATGTGGGGGAATTAGTAACTCTAGATGAAATGTTGGAAGGTTTTCAAGGCCGGGGTAAATTTCGGCAGTATGTACCGAATAAGGCAGCGAGATACGGCCTCAAAATCTACGCACTTGTAGATGCAAAAACATTTTTTACTTCTAACATGGAACTCTATGGTGGAAAGCAACCCCCAGGTCCCTTTGCTAAATCTAACGATGCTAAAAGTGTGGTTCTAAGGATGATAAAACCTTTTGATAACAGTGGGATAAACGTAACTACCGAAAACTATTTCACGAGTGTCTCATTATTGAATAACCTTTACACTAATCACAGAATTACTGTCGTTGTTACTATTCTCAAGAAATCTTGGCCATAAAGGACAGGCAAAGGTGCAGCTCAATGTTTGCGTTTGGAAAACCACCAAATATATGTACCATTGTATTCTACTTACCAAATAAGAAAACCAAGAAGAATGTTCTTGAATTGACAATGCATAACGATGATGAGACACTGAAGATGCTGCAAAACCCAGCATTATAACATGACTAAAGGTGGGGTGGATGTTGTTGACAGACTAAAAAGCGAGTATGGTGTAACTTGCTAGAGAATTAGCAATAGATGGCCGTTAACTGTGTTTGGTGGACTACTCAATGTTGGGGCAATAAATGCACAAATAATATATAAGACTAATACAGGTGAGCTCAAACTGCGAAGGGTATTTTTGTCTGAATTAGCAAAAGATCTAATAAAAACCACACATGACAAGACGAGGATCCATTGAAACCTTGCCTAATCACCTTGGAGGAACGATAATATATATATATTTATATTATTATAATATAATAATATATAACAAATAATATAATTATGTTTTAATGAAATAGTTATAAATATAGTTTGAAACTTATAGATTAATATCCATAACTACAATTTGTTAACTTATAGGTAAATATTACTAAATAGGCTGTTTAATGGACGTCTTTTAAGTCTTTTTTGCCCCTCCTACTCCTTAGTTTCACTAATTATTAAGATTTTTGACTCACAATAACATGCACTACATCCAATGTTAGTTGGATAAATTAATGTCTTTAAACTTAAATTAATATTGATTAGGCTCTTTAATGAACGTCTGTTAAGTCTTTTTTGCCCCTCCTACTCCTTAGTTTCACTAATTATTAAGATTTTGTACTCACAATAACATGCACTACATCCAATGTTAGTTGGATAAATTAATGTCTTTAAACTTAAATTAATATTGATTATTATTTTTTGCGTATTTTCGTTAATGGGTGCCTTTGTCCAGCGGCACGTGACGTCAGCCGTCTTGGGCCTTGGTTGGATTTGGCCTTGCAATATTCACACAATTGTGTTGAAGTATGTGGATTATCGATATATTACATATCTCCATTACCTCCTTTTTGTGAAGTAGGAGCAAGTTCTATGTCGCTTTTTAGATTTTACTAGGGATATATCTAGTACAACTATATAAAAATGGATAGTTAAATGTGTAGGTATGCGTTAATCACGAGATTGGCCGGACCCTGGCTCTGTTTTTGTGAAGTTTGTATCAGGCTATTGTACTTGTGGTGGATTGTAAACACTTTAGGAAAATAAAGAAATAAATTCTATTCTATTCTATTTAGTTGCCCTCACATAAATTTTCCTAATGGCTATACATAAAACCTACTGATTAAAAAGAAAATTTTTAAACATGTCTGGTACTATCTACTCGTCTACAAGTTGTTCTTTCTTTAAAAAAATTAAAATGTAAAAAATGTTTTATTTTTAAACATCCATTAAGTCAACAATTATTAATAAATTTTATTGGAACTGTCCTTGTACAATAGGCCTAGTATATAATTTACTAATTGTTTAGCTTATTAATTTTGTAAAACTTGACTATCTATCACATTGATGTACAAAGTTAAAACTGCGTAAGTCAATTGGCAAACTACTTACAAGTATAATTGGCTTTCGAAGCTTATTTTTGCTTTATAAAGTTTTAACGCGGCCGCGCCGAGTGATCTTTTTATAGCTCAGTTCCTATTTGAATTGGATACAATGCTTTTACTAGGGCCTGTGGTTTTTCCGCTGCCTTCAAAAGCCCCCGAGATAATAAAACAAACTTCGGCACCTGAAAAGGTGGCCCTTGCCCACCCTTACACGTGCAGCCCGGCCTACCTGTCATCACTGTGCTGATGACTCACATAGGGGACAGCAAAAACTGATATTTTCCATCTTTGATATTTAGGTTAATATTTTTATAATTTTTTAAATCTACATGCTATTTCAAGGAAAGAAGATTCCCAACACTAAATGGCTACGACATTCCTGACGTATCATAGAAATAAAGGGGTTAATGATCAATTCAACTGAGTAATATCAGATACTTATACTTTATTAAAGTATAAGTAACTTTACTTATACTTTATATTTATATTTATATTATATCATATTTATTTAATTAATAATAAAGTAAATAAATAATATATACTACCATTTACACCTAATAGCGAGAGTTCCCGCGGGTTAATGTCGGGTGCAAGTGTTTACCTATTCTCCGGTTATATATTGTATTTTATTAATAAACTATTGTGGTAGAAAATTATTTATTGGTATTACAAAAATGGTACAAAAATATGATATAACTTTAATATAAAAATATTGATGTCGGGTGCAAGTGTCCACCTGTTCCCCGGTTTTATACATAGTACTTTATTAATAAACTAGTGCAGTACAAAATTGTTTATTGGTATTACAAAAAGGTACAAAAATGGTACAAAAATATGATATAACTTTAACATAAAAATATTAATGTCGGGGAACAGGGGGACACACGTTTTTAAAACGACTGTCACGTTAGTCACTTTACTTAAAAACCCATTTTTCAAGTCAACTACAATACAACACTTTAACCAAATAATAATAATAAATTATATTTTTAAATGTATATTGTAATGCTTTTTTTACAGCACGTTGAAATTTATTTAAATAATCTTTAATATTTTTAAGATTCAAAAATTATAATTGTTATCATTTATGTACTACAATTTGTTCCAGTCTCTACTTTATAGTTGATTAAGTTATTATTGACTGTTAATGTGTAAAGAGGAAAGAGATTACTCTTCATATGTTCTCCTGCAATAATCTTCCTCCAGATTTCATAGTGATTTCCGTTTTAACCAGTGAAATTTAAAATAAAATAACAGTTAAAACGTTATTAACAAGAACGATTTTGCCTGATCTCAATGTAAAAGTGTGCCTTCACCTTTATGAATTAAATTTAAAACACGAATTCAATTATAACTTTACTAAATATTAATCTCCAATTAAATTATTTGCTTTTCCAAAGGTAAAGTTGCATTCAAAGTAGCAAGAAGTTTAAATTACACCCTTACATCTACAAACTGTATGGTTTAGTACTTTACTGCCTCTTGATGGTGAAGATTAACAAATAATTTACAATCCATTAATTATAATTATTGTAAAAACACATTATAGACCCTGCTTATAAGATCTTGCTTTAATAACTTGAAACCAATGTTAAAAACCTACTCATTTTAGGCAAATATGGCAAAACGATTTTGTATGTTTAAACTTACTTAGAGTTAGGATATTCTTTAATATCCGGTTCATACTTTCGACCCATTATTCCCAAGCAAACCCTTAAATGGATAGTAGAGGTGTCAATTTTCAAAATAGTTATGGCCGATTTAAGAATATTAAGGAATACATCGTCAAAGTAAGACGCAACAAAGTTCCTTTATAGCGGTTGTAATTTACATAGATTATTGCACCATGGAGTGTCCGATTGATAAGAAGTCATTTGCCAATCCAAGGATACCTTAAATAATTTCTTTGATGCCCGATTATGTATGTTTGATATCGCATGTCCAGATTACAGATTTTACTTTCGAATGCACAGCTTCTTCAATTGGAATTTGCCAAACTTCAGGGTACTTGTAGTACTAATCTTCGTCCATGCTATGGCCTCTGATAAAGGCCCATCAAAAGATTCTGGCCACACATATTTTATCTAAAGAGGACATTTAGCATCCCACGAGTCAATTGTTACAGCATCCTAGCAATGTCACAGAATATTGCTCCATATTTGATCTATGACAATGACTGCTGTTATGGAAGAAATAATCGTCAGTGCTGCGATCTCTCGGTGCCCGCTGAAATAAGTCACACAATTCACCGCTAGATTAACTAGTACTTAAGGTATAAATAAATATTCTTATTCTTAATACTTTCGTCTTCACAGTAGAGGAAGACGTCATGATACAAGGTAACTTTATTATTTAACTATGTAAAATTTTAAATTTCCGTAATAATTCTAAACAACAACAAAAATCCAAAATCTTATTTATGAGCCGTCATACATACATACATATATATATATAGGTATATATAGGTAATAGTTGTAAAAATCTCACAATCTGAACACGAACGTCAAATCATAAAACTTTTCTTTGACATAACCATAGCTAAGACGAGTAAAACTTTACTATAAATATTTAGTCCAATATGCCACAAATATTAGAGGAATACATAAAAAGAATCTATCACATAGAGTCAAAATATATCAAGCAATGGAGAAGTGGTCCAAACAAAGCGGGTTTTCCTTACTCTTGTAAAGAATTATTCAACCTTAATAAGCAAGAAAAGAGTTGTATCCTTTTCTAATGCAAATCTATCAGCTCAACTACTACCTTCCATTTACATCTATATTTAGCCACACACATTGCGTTTGGATATTTTATTGGCTGTAACATGTTGCGTTTAATATCCTACTTACGTGGCAAGCAAACTCAGTGCAGTGCTGTTGGCAGTTAAGAAGTTAACAGTAAAATATTTGTTAGTTTAATAAAGACATTCAGTGTTCATCATTATGCTAATCTAAGCGTTGTGACTGTTATGCTAATGTAGATCGTATGCATATTCAAACCATCTGTATATTACAATGTTTAAATATATACACTTAACAGTTAGGCGTTGGTATATTAAATAAACCGTTCTTTATGTTTGTTTTTATTAGAATTTCCTGTGATATTTTTGGATTTTTTGTCCCAATAAATCTACGAATTATTGTTTAGAGTTTTACAGAACAACTTTTTACGTCTTTTAAGTAGGCAATTTGTAAATGACTTCATCAAACATGATTTCCAGTACTATAACTATCGCCCGTTCCAGAGATTAGATGCCAGATTCTTTTCTGCTTCGATATCACGTCTCCAGCTTAGAGTTTTAACGTTAGGATGGAGAGCTTTATCATTTGGGACTGGAAAAATTTGATTGTAGTTAGAGTACTAAATACTCATTTAATAGAATATAACACGGCTTTTTTGAAACGGTAACTGAAGTAGGAAAATATCACATAACAAATGTCTTTGAAAAGGTCTTTGCCCATCTCTGTATACAATTCGTTATAATTTAGCGGCTGTTTAAACTTTTGAAATATTCTTATTTCCCTTATTTATGAACCTAGAAGAAATAAGAATTAACAGCTACTGAACATTGTTATTGAACAAATTTCTTTATTTCTCTAACGGTTTATCGACATATCGACTAGTTCAAACTAATAAATAATTAGTATACTAATAATATTTCACCTAACAATAAATATACATCTTTCTTCTAATTAAGTATAACGACTTGGATTATAGATATTATTGTTTCAGACTATTAAGAATTAAATTATCAATTAGACATCCAAGCTCTGAGTGAACACTCAGTACAATTTATTACTAAATTGTTAACTATTAAATATTACCCGGTTTGTCTAAAATAAAAATCACAGTTCTAAATACATATAATGGATTTATTTTAAAACTGGAAAATTAAAAAGTTCAATGTTTCATAATTTTATCACTCTATATTTTCAGCAAAGAATTGAAAAAAATGTTGTTAATATTTAAAATGTCCTTTGACAAGAAACAAAATTTCAGTCAAATATATCAAACTAAAAATCAGAGCTCTCTTCTGAAATAAAATAAAACAGTTAATAGTTTTAATAGTATAAAAAGTTTCAAATAAAAATCAAATACGACTTGGAAATAACTAAAGTAAAAGTGTTTACTTCTAACTAAGTTCAATAAAAATTCAAAAAATAAAAATCAAACTTTTTTTCCTACTAGTTGTACCTTAACTTTCAAGTCTTTGAAATTCCGATACAACTCTCTCAAAACAATTACTAAAGTTCAATTAATTTCCAATTAATAATTCACAATAAAAACAGTTCAAATGATATATTAATAAATTACTAAATTTCCAAAAATTCCATCAAAGTTATTCAAAAAGTTCATTTGAATTCACTTTGGTACAAGTTTGAACCAAATGTAACTTGTTTGATTCTATTGTGCTTTATTGTTCATAGTGAATCAGTTATGCAGATTGCTCTGTAGTTTCTATAAATGAAATTTTTCCTACAAAAAAGCCAACAAAAAATTAATTTAATATCATATCTGGAAGACTATTTCAACATAAGGTACAATAAATGTGGTGCTTACCTCAAAATCCCTCGCGGAAAAAAATTTATAAACACAGCGCGCACTGGCCGAAAATTATGAGCTGGTAGTTTTTATAGTTCCCATTCCACCCCTCTCTGATGGACATCCGCGGTGTTCTCTTATTGGCCCAGCCGTATCCAACTCGAGAAAAAATAACATATTTGTATTTATCCTAAATTTTTACAATCTAATTAAAATTTAATCCCAATATTTCTATCACAACAATTTCATTTAATTTAAATTTTAATAAAAAATCAACCAAAGTAGCTTTTAAAACGCTACATTAAGCAGGGAGGACTTTTTTAAAGAAAAATATAAATAAATAACGGAATTTACTTTTTTTTCAATTTTCATTATCCTAAGAGGTTAGCTAAGATAACATTTTATAAAGAATTATAACCATAACAATAAACATAACTTTTCCACCTAGCTTAACAGGTAGGCTTGCTTAATCACCACTAATGAGTTTGTGCTAACCGATGCCGATAAAGTTTGAATTACTTCAACATAGACTTATTAGACCTAGCAAAATGAGTTTCTTAAGTGTTCCTGACTCTCAAAAACCACTGATTATTTAATTTTGTTACATGTGCACCAAACTATCAATACAATTTTATAAAAATGTGATGTTACCCTAAAGTAATTTATTAGAAAATAGAACCTCAGACTTATCTATATATATATATATATATATAAATGTTTGTGTGTTTGTCCTTTATGGAATCGTAAACTATCTGACCGATCATCACGAAAATTTTGTATGTACATGTATTCTTCCACGAAGAAGGTTACTATGCTATGTCTATTGATAGGTGGTTTTACCAAAGATAATAGTTTTTCAAAGTGCCTGCACATTATAAACTGTAATTACCAGACAGTTACGAATATTTAATAGCCAAACACTATTTGAAGGCGCTAAGTTTATGATGTATATTTGTCTTGAAAATAATTTCTGGTTGAACTTAAAGCTTGAGTGTTAGACCACTTTATAATAAAACACTCATGTACGTGTACAATGGCTATTAACATATACAGATTTTCTTGATCGTGGCAACAAAGCAATCTCTACATCGGCGTTGGAAATATAATTTACTTGAGCCAGAAGTGCACTTACACGGGTAAACGGGTAACGCTTGACGCGAAAAAGCGTGCGAAGCCGCGGGAAACAGCTAGTTATACATAAAATGTACGCATCTTCTTCTTAATCATAGAATATTTATACAAAGTATTTTGTAATGTAAAGGCTTTAAGACCTTTTATAAACTCGCAATATTCTGTTTTATTGCTGTAATAAAAGATATTCAGGCCGGACATAAAGGAGAACGTGAGGGTAACGTACAAAACACTAGATTCATAAACTTTTATTCATAAAAGGCTTATTGTGTGAAGTTTCCTCGAAAGTACAAACACTATTCATAAATATCAATTTGAATAATTTCAGATGAATGGAAGCAATATTGAGTTTTTAAAAATCTTTGTTAAAATGCGGTATATTAATGTGATCACTAATAATTGCATTTTACGGGAAATTAATGTACGTATAAAAAGATGGACAGCGTTAAACAACAAATTATTTCTCAGCAATAGCAGAACTTTTATCCCTAATGGTTAACTTTGAGATACCCTAGTATGAAAGAGATGTTCCGCAAGGTACAAATCAAAGTTTATAAATTTAAAGTAACTTACGAGGAGAAGGAAGTGAATAATAAAAAGATATTGGCCGAATTAGGTACATTCTTCTCAATTAACAAATATTTTTGGCTTCATTAACCTTTTAAAGACACAGTTGTTTTTATTACAGTTAGATAGGAGATATTCCGTCCACACTTAAAGGAAGAGCGGAGAGTGGAGTACAAGACATTTATATCGCAACGTCTACCCATCTACATCGCAAAGGGTTCAACGAAGCACAAAAAGATTCAAGAAAATTGATTCCAATTTTTTTTTTAAGAAAATAGAGATCTATTCAACTGGGAAAGTGTTCATCCGCCGCTATCGGTACACAATACAAGTCACAGACTGTACAATAAAGGAAAGTACATTAGCGACTGTTTTCTTAAACTGTTTACTGTATAAAGGATATTACAGGACTTCCCTTAATATTCTCGCGAATAAGATTTCTTTCAAACACTTCAAATTTGTGTTTGCCAAACTTTTTACAGTTTCATTTATGGAAGTAAATTATAAGAAATAAAATTATTTTTTCCTATAAATGCAATCAAAATATTGCTGAATCTATACCAAATAATAAATAAAGCTATTGAATAAATTAAATATTCATTAAAATAACCCACCAAACTTTTTATATTTTTTGTGTTTGGTCAGGTTTTAAATGTAATTAAAACTAGTTTCTACTCTGTATAAAACCTTTTGACAATTAACTCAGAAACTTATATGATTTGCTACCCAGTAAACTGCTCAAAAAGAAAGTTTTTTCGTAAAATACCAGTAGTTCCCTCACGGCTTTGAACACAATCGCATAGACTTTGAATGTTTATGATCACATCTGGTTCAAGTGAATTTTATTTCCGACGCTGATGTTCAGTGAGTTTGTGCCATAATGAATAAAATATGTCAAAAAGTCTGTATTGATGGCTGTGTAGCTTACTCTGATCTCAGTTTTTCTTGTACCGCACCAGTTCTTAGTTTTATTCCGATCAAGAACGTATTAAAGTTTAAATATATATATTTTATAAAAACATATATATATATAATAAATAAATAAATATATATATATATATATTTAATAGATATATATATTTTTTAAATAAATAAATAAATATATATATATTATATATATTATATATATATATATATATATATATATGTATATAAGATAGTAATATGGCGGTTCTAGACCACTTTTGGGACAGACAGTAAATCAAGGGAAAATACTGTTTAAAGGACAATAAACGAATCTGTAAAATCAAACAGTAACTCACTTTTGGGACAGACAGTAAATCAAGGGAAAATACTGTTTAAAGGACAATAAACGAATCTGTAACTCACGAATGAAAAATTACCGAATCTATAGCTGTTTGCTTCTACTTTCTTGAGCTGAAACTTAGTAAAATCTGCTTCGAATCAATCTATTGGCTTAAAATCAACGAATATTCTGTTGTTAATATATTAAAATCTTAATGAAAAATATTGGGAAAAGTTAAAGAAAAAATATTGAAAAAAATAGTATAAAGAATTTAAATTACCTCCTACAAACCAATATAGTAATAAAAGTACTATTTTGCCCTATAACTATACTATTTTTTCAATAATTTTAAGTCTTAGTTTACAGATTTTTCTATAATAAATAGAAGAATCTATCACTGTTTCACCAGAAATTGTGCTGATTTCTGTCAAATTCTAGTAAAAATCAATACTTTTTTAAATTATTAGTTAAGAAATTTTCCCTATTTAAATGGAGAGGAAAAAGGTATCATGTCCGTTCTGCAAAAAAGACATTTTTGAACACCATTATACCCGACATTATAATTCGAAAAAATCATCTAAAAAACAAAGAAATTTACGAGAAAGAACTAAATTATTTGAGGAATTGGGCTAAAGAAAATCAAATTGCCGATCATGAAAAGATGTACGATATAGAAAAATTGCGTGAATTAAAGAAAAACTTTAAGGAAGATAAAAAAAGATCTAAATCTATTTAAAGATGAAATAATTCTATCCATCGCTGAAAAATTGTCCATAGAAACAAACGATAAAACTAAGTCTGAAATGATCGAAGAAATTGACAAAACTCTTAAACGAAAACCCTAAAAATATCATTGATGTAGAAGTGTTATCCTCAATACACGGTCTTTTCAAGCAATACATTTTAACAAACTTAAACGATAATTCCATGTCAATTTACAAATATCTATCAATTATGAGGCCAGAAATTAAAAGTTTAATAGAAAAATTTCAAGAGAATGTTAAAAATATGAAAGGATATCTCTCTTTGGAATGTGAATATGAACGAACTTTAGTAAACGGTGAACCACAAAACTTGCCCAATGTATTTTTACTATAAAAGCAGACGAAATATTTGATGTAAACGACTTTATTTCTAAACAATTTAATAAATTAACACATCGTGAACAAACAAATCATCCAAATAAGGGTTCTGGATGGACATTTAAAAGCTGCAAACAACTAGTTTTGAGCCTTAATAAACACGAAATGATGAACGCAGGATCATATATCGATTTGCCAAAGAAAATCAAAGATAAGAAAGCTTGTATAAATATCAAAAATAAAGATGATTATTGCTTTATTTATTCTATCCGATGTGCTATTGAAAAACCCGAGACACATGTTGACAGAGCAAAACAATATGAAAAATTTGTAAATGACGAGATATTTTCAGGTTTCGAGTATCCAATGTCCTTAAAAGATATACAATTATTTGAAAAAACGAAGTCACAATTCCAAGTACAAATATCCAAAAATGTTCTATAAATATCTACAGTTATGATGAGAAACTCAATATTGTTCCATTACAAATTTCTGAAAAATACGACGCTGAGTTAAACATTGACTTATTGTATGTTAAACAAGAAGACAAATCTCATTATGTTTTGATAACCGATTTAAATAAGCTCGTGAGTTCTCAGTTATCTAAACACGAACATAAAAAATTGCTATGTAGAAGATGTTTTAAGCCATTTCTACAAATCTGGAGATTTAACAGATCATTTAGAAATTTGCAAAACAACATGAAGTTTGTAAGCCAATTATGCCGTTTCCAGGTCAAACAACAACATTTACTAATTATCAAAAGAAAATTTTCTCATCCTTACGTTATTTATATGGATTTTGAAAGCATATTAGAGAAGATTCCCACATGCAAAAAACAATCCGCAAAAATCGACTACAACGAAGATTCAGAAGCATATTCCTTATGGTTTTACTCTATATTTAGTGTCAAATGTGACGAATCGCATGTATAAACCGATATGTTATCGAGCCGAAAATGAAGACGATTTGCCTAATGTTCCTGCAAAATTGTTTTGAAGAGCTCAATAAAATATTAAAATACATAGCTAAAAAGTATAATTTCTAAGAAACAACAAAACCTATGAAATTGACCGAAGAAGAAGAATTAGCGTACCAAAATTCCAGTCTTTGTCATATTTGTGAATGTGAGGGTTTTGATAATCAAACAAGAAAAAAAGTACGAGATCATTGTCATTTAACAGGTAAATTTCGAGGTGCTGCTCATTTATCTTATAACTTGAATCTCAAATTTCCTCAAAATATTCCAGTTTTCTGTCACAATATGAGTAACTACGATACCCATTTGTACATAAAAGAATTGGCTAAACAATATGGAAATGTTGATTTGATCGCAAACACCGATGAAAAATATAAAAATTATTCAGTAAATTCAGGATATGGGTATGAGTTTGAAGATGATAAACCAAGAAAGTTCATCAAGTTTTCTTTTGTAGATACGTTCAGATTTATGGCATCGTCTATTGAAAAGTTAGCTAAAAACCTCAAAAAAAGATGATTTCAAGCATACAAATCATTTTATACAAGATGGACGAATATTGAACGCAATTCTAGATAGACAACCAAATGACGAAGAAGAAATCTTTAAAATTCTATCTGGAAAAGGCATATTTCCTTACGAATTTATCGATAGTATTGAAAAACTTGATTACACAGAAGACCTGAAAATTCAAGATTTCTATTCACTTTTGACAGACGAGAGCATATCTGAGAAAGATTATCAACACTATTTGAGCGTTTGGAACAAATTAAAAGAGAAAAATCTTGGAAATTACTCTGATTTGTACAATATCCGTTATATGGTAAATTTTGCATGAGGCCATACCCATAAAGGTTGTTTGCATCGACGTACAACAGATAGTTTTCAGGCTTTGATTCATCAAAATCTTTCAAATGTTTGTTATTTGCTTTAACATATCGTTTAATACATTGAGAAATGCCTCCGCGAATACCTTTTTCAATCATCAAATACATATTATAATCACTAATTAACTGTAATTCTATCTTCGTTAATTTTAACATAGCGTCCCATGCAAGACTGGGAGCAGTCAGATAATGTGCTGGATCGAGTTTGTAACAATTTAAGCAAATATTTCTGAAATTTTCAAATATATCAGCAAGCAATAAAACATCTTGATATTGAACAGATTTACGTTCGTGTTTACGTTTCACGTTTCGTGTTTCACGTTCGTGTTTCACGTTCGTGTTTCACGTTCGTGTTTCACGTTCGTGTTTCACGTTCATGTTTTTACGTTTCGTGTTCACGTTTTTACGTTCCACGTTCACGTTATACGTTCCACGTTCACGTTTCAAAATTTTTCTAATTAAATAGCGAAAATGAAGCTGTTCAAGTTGACTTCAGAAAGCTCTCAATTATTTTTAAACTTGGAACATCCTATACACTTAGAGGAAGAATCAAATTATTTTTATCGGTTTAAGCGGTTTTTTTATTCTGACAATTTTGTAATAAATATTAGTGAAAGTTCTCCTTATTGTATAGGATTTAGTGAGAAAGAACATAACAAAATATTATGGTTTAAACAAAGGATATTATACCTTCGATCAAATAAAAAATTCCCTAAAAAATTATCTGAAAACATTCAAACAATCAGATAAATCTTTAAACTTTGACGAAAACAAGTTTGAAATGCAAAAAAATTATCTCTCTAATAAAATTCAAATAAAATCACCAGTAATAATAATGTTTTCAGCAATTATAGTAGATTTATTAGGGTTTGTTCAAGAAACTATTGAGCCAAATCAGGTATATTTAGGAAATAAAACGCCAAAATTTAGACCGTTTGATGTAATTGAAGTACATTGTAATCTCGTTGAACCTAGTTTTGAAAATCATACCGAACATTTACACAAAGAATCTGAAATTTTGTACACTTTTTTTCCCAAATGTTGCTTATGGATCAAAAATCAGTGAAAAACCGAATGAAATCGATTATATTCCAATTAGAAAAAATATTAAAGGAATTCAAAAAAATCGTTCTAACTATACAAGACTCTGAGGGAAATTTATTAAATAATGAGAGTAAAACAACAATATATTTAAGATTTTCGAAAGAATGATGAATCAAGGGGAGCTATTGAATAGCTTACCTTCAAACTTTCAAAAAAAACACCGTTTTTATCAATGAATCTGGACTTTACACTCAAAATAAAAATTACTAGTTAAATGGAGTCAGTTGTAGACCTACATTCAATAACAAAGACATTGTAACGATTGTAGACGAAAACAATGTAATCTGGTTTAAAGCTAAAGATGTTGCAGAAATTTTAGAATATGAAAACACGAGGCAAGCTATCATAAATAATGTCGATAATGATGATAAAACAACTTTTGGATGTATAAATTACAGGAGTCTATCCCATAGACCCCTTAACAATCTTCATCCTGACACTGTTTTTTATCAATGAATCTGGACTTTATACTGAAATAAAAATTGCTTGTTAAATTTTTTCTATCTAAATGGAGTCAGTTGTGGATCTGCTCAATAACCAACTTACATTCGATAACAAACATATTTTTACGATTGTTGACGAAAATAATGAAATTTGGTTTATTTTAAAGCGAAAGATGTTGCAGAAATATTGGAATTTAAAAATACGAGACAAGCTATCATAGATCATGTTAAAGAAAAATACAAAAAAAGCTTTGAAAACATAGATTCTGACAAGGGTATCGAATCGCGACTCTTACAAAAATTACATCCAGACACTATTTTTCGACCTTTAAACTCAAAATAATAATTGCTTGTTAAATTTTTTTCTATCTAAATGGAGTCAGTCATAGATCTAAGAAATAATCAACTTACATTCGATAACACGAATATCTTAACGATTGTAGACGAAAACAATGTGATCTGGTTTAAGGCTAAAGATGTTGCAGAAATTTTACAATATGAAAATACTAGACAAGCTATCATAAATAATATTGATAATGACGAGAAAATAGCCTTTAAATATATAAATTACAAGAGTCTATGCCATAGACCCTTTCAAAATCTTCATCCTGACACTATTTTCATTAATGAATCTGGATTTTATTCTTTAATACTAAGATCTAATAAATTAGAAGCAAAAACCTTTCAAAAGTGGGTTACAAAAGAGATTTTACCCTCCAGTAGAAAATTTGGTGAGTACAAACTTGAAAACAAGATTAAATATTTAGAGGATGAAGTTAAACACTTGCAAATTAAAGATGAAATCAAAACGGAAATAATTGCAAAACAAAGTGTAAAAATTGACTTAATGAATCCAGATCTTGTTTGTAAAGATTTTGATAAGAAAAAACACCATGTTTTTGTGTTAATTAAGAAGAATCACATGTGGGAATGGCCTTATTACGTTATCAGAGCTCAGAAACGAGAAATACCAAACCGATTAAAACATCTAAAAATAAATTATCCTGAATTAGAGATTTTGTTCATTGATGACGAACCAAATTCTATCAATCTGTATAACCAAATGAAAGAATCTTTGAATATTTTTATACAACGGAAATCATTTTACTACAAATATGACTGAATCTCGACTGATTTATAGAATATCTAAATTACACGATGAAAATGTTTCTAAATTTTTCTAAACATTCGAATTATGATATTTTGTTTGTAAATGTCTTTTAAGACTATAGAAATGTTGAATTTCTCTTCCGCATACGCAAAGAACTGGTCTAGCAAAGATTTGTTTAGCACAATCTTTACAATATGCTTGTTTGTTGTCTTTACTATAATGGAGATTATAAAATTCTGAAATATTCTTAACCTTTTTACACCGTGTGCACTCTTTCTCTTCTAAAGTTAATTTTTCCATTTTATCGTATAATTCTTTATGATATTTATTATGACAGTCTTTACAATTATATTCAAATCCATATTTTCTTTGCTTATTCTTATAAAATTCTTCAAAATCTTTAAATTCTTGACATTTTGTACACTTCTTTTGGGCCTCCATTTATATAGAAAAAATTACAGCTTTGACTTTCTCAATTCATATTCGTAAACACTTCCGGTTATTTCTCAATTTTCAAAGTTTCCAACTTTGTTTAATTCGTCTAATATATCAGATTTTGCTTCGCCTTTATATCCATACGGTACTGTATCGATCTTATTTTCTAGGACAATTCTCTTATCATCTTTAGCGCTCAGTGCTAACTTGTTTATAGTGACGGTGTACAATTCATGTTTATAGCTTTTTATTACAGTCATCTCCCTAAATTCTTCTTTATCTTCGAACAAACATCTCTTCAAGTTTTCGATATTTATTGTTTTATTTACAAACGCTTCTCTTAATTCCTTTACACCTCACTGGATTTTTGTCTAGATATTTGTACGAGTACATTTTCGACCTCAAACCACAAAATTCTTCTAAAACTTCGCTATTTAGTTCGTCTTTGAATTTTCCTATGACTTTCTTATTTTTAGTAGTGAAACATTCGTGATCTTTTGGATAATCACTTGTATCAAAGTCATCTATATTTTCTTTAATAATTTTTAAAAGGATCTCGTTTCAATTCTAGAAAATAACTGTCTGTATCCATGTAACACAGATTCAAATCTGGATCAAACTTCTTTAATTTATTGTAATAAAACTCGTACATTAACAATTTTGATAGGTCAAGAACTGAAAATCCTATGTAGATCGGTTTGTTAAATTTAACCTTTTGTTTGTACATGTGACTCGCTATACAGTTGTCGTCAAAGATATTAAAGCATTTGAAGTTCGTTTTCTTGGCCTGTTTCATTGAAAATTCTTCATTTCCTAGTTTGATATCACATCTATTTCGCACATTTTCCATACTTTTTCCAAAAACTGAGTTGTTCATCAGCTTAAAAAAGTCCTTTTCGAAGTCACTTGTAGCTTTGGTTCTCATGTTTGTGTTAAAATCAATGTACTTTTTCATAACAGGCTTCTGATCAAATGCAATAACTCTATTCACATGTTTCAAAATCATACCTTGTTCCAAATAGAACTTCAAATTTCTCGAATGAACAACGTATTCAGTTTTATCCAGTAGAGTTGTGCAAAGTTTGTTTTTAAAATGTTCTGGAGCAAGAGGTAAATCCTTGTGATGTTCGTGTAAATTTGTTGGATATTCTAGATCGACTTCAAGAATATAGCCATAATCTTCGTCGCCAGTGAGTTCCAAAATTGTTTCTTGCCATTCTGCTGTTGTATATGTTTTCGGGTTCATCCACTTGATTTCGTTATATGGTAAATTTTGCATGAGGCCATACCCATAAAGGTTGTTTGCATCGACGTACAACAGATAGTTTTCAGGCTTTGATTCATCAAAATCTTTCAAATGTTTGTTATTTGCTTTAACATATCGTTTAATACATTGAGAAATGCCTCCGCGAATACCTTTTTCAATCATCAAAATACATATTATAATCACTAATTAACTGTAATTCTATCTTCGTTAATTTTAACATAGCGTCCCATGCAAGACTGGGAGCAGTCAGATAATGTGCTGGATCGAGTTTGTAACAATTTAAGCAAATATTTCTGAAATTTTCAAATATATCAGCAAGCAATAAAACATCTTGGATATTGTACAAATCAGAGTAATTTCCAAGATTTTTCTCTTTTAATTTGTTCCAAACGCTCAAATAGTGTTGATAATCTTTCTCAGATATGCTCTCGTCTGTCCAAAAGTGAATAGAAATCTTGAATTTTCAGGTCTTCTGTGTAATCAAGTTTTTCAATACTATCGATAAATTCGTAAGGAAATATGCCTTTTCCAGATAGAATTTTAAAGATTTCTTCTTCGTCATTTGGTTGTCTATCTAGAATTGCGTTCAATATTCGTCCATCTTGTATAAAATGATTTGTATGCTTGAAATCATCTTTTTTGAGGTTTTTAGCTAACTTTTCAATAGGACGATGCCATTAATCTGAACGTATCTACGAAAGAAAACTTGATGAACTTTCTTGGTTTATCATCTTCAAACTCATACCATATCCAGAATTTACAGAATAATTTATATATTTCTCATCGGTGTTTGCGATCAAATCAACATTTCCATATTGTTTAGCCAATTCTTTTATGTACAAATGGGTATCGTAGTTTACTCATATTGTGACAGAAAACTGGAATATTTTGAGGAAATTTGAGATTCAAGTTACAAGATAAATGAGCAGCACCTCGAAATTTACCTGTTAAATGACAATGATCTCGTACTTTTTTTCTTGTTTGATTATCAAAACCCTCACATTCACAAATATGACAAAGACTGGAATTTTGGTACGCTAATTCTTCTTCTTCGGTCAATTTCATAGGTTTGTTGTTCTTAGAATTATACTTTTTAGCTATGTATTTTGATATTTTATTGAGCTCTTCAAACAATTTTGCAGGAACATTAGGCAAATCGTCTTCATTTTCGGCTCGATAACATATCGGTTTATACATGCGATTCGTCACATTTGACACTAAATATAGAGTAAAACCATAAGGAATATGCTTCTGAATCTTCGTTGTAGTCGATTTTTGCGGATTGTTTTTGCATGTGGGAATCTTCTCTAATATGCTTTCAAAATCCATATAAATAACGTAAGGATGAGAAAATTTCTTTTGATAATTAGTAAATGTTGTTGTTTGACCTGGAAACGGCATAATTGGCTTACAAACTTCATGTTGTTTGCAAATTTCTAAATGATCTGTTTAAATCTCCAGATTTGTAGAAAAGGCTTAAACATCTTCTACATAGCAATTTTTTATGTTCGTGTTTAGATAACTGAGAACTCACGAGCTTATTTAAATCGGTTATCAAAACATAATGAGATTTGTCTTCTTGTTTAACATACAATAAGTCAATGTTTAACTCAGCGTCGTATTTTTCAGAAATTTGTAATGGAACAATATTGAGTTTCTCATCATAACTGTAGATATTTATAGACATTTTTGGATATTTGTACTTGGAATTGTGACTTCGTTTTTCAAATAATTGTATATCTTTTTAAGGACATTGGATACTCGAAACCTGAAAATATCTCGTCATTTACAAATTTTTCATATTGTTTTGCTCTGTCAACATAATGTCTCGGGTTTTTCAATAGCACATCGGATAGAATAAATAAAGCAATAATCATCTTTATTTTTGATATTTATACAAGCTTTCTTATCTTTGATTTTCTTTGGCAAATCGATATATGATCCTGCGTTCATCATTTCGTGTTTATTAAGGCTCAAAACTAGTTGTTTGCAGCTTTTAAATGTCCATCCAGAACCCTTATTTGGATGATTTGTTTGTTCACGATGTGTTAATTTATTAAATTGTTTAGAAATAAAGTCGTTTACATCAAATATTTCGTCTGCTTTTATAGTAAAATACATTGGGCAAGTTTGTGGTTCACCGTTTACTAAAGTTCGTTCATATTCACATTTCCAAAGAGAGATATCCTTTCATATTTTTAACATTCTCTTGAAATTTTTCTATTAAACTTTTAATTTCTGGCCTCATAATTGATAGATATTTGTAAATTGACATGGAATTATCGTTTAAGTTTGTTAAAATGTATTGCTTGAAAAGACCGTGTATTGAGGATAACACTTCTACATCAATGATATTTTTAGGGTTTTCGTTAAGAGTTTTGTCAATTTCTTCGATCATTTCAGACTTAGTTTTATCGTTTGTTTCTATGGACAATTTTTCAGCGATGGATAGAATTATTTAATCTTTAAATAGATTTAGATCTTTTTTATCTTCCTTAAAGTTTTTCTTTAATTCACGCAATTTTTCTATATCGTACATCTTTTCATGATCGGCAATTTGATTTTCTTTAGCCCAATTCCTCAAATAATTTAGTTCTTTCTCGTAAATTTCTTTGTTTTTTAGATGATTTTTTCGAATTATAATGTCGGGTATAATGGTGTTCAAAAATGTCTTTTTTGCAGAACGGACATGATACCTTTTTCCTCTCCATTTAAATAGGGAAAATTTCTTAACTAATAATTTAAAAAAGTATTGATTTTTTACTAGAATTTGACAGAAATCAGCACAATTTCTGGTGAAACAGTGATAGATTCTTCTATTTATTATAGAAAAATCTGTAAACTAAGACTTAAAATTATTGAAAAAATAGTATAGTTATAGGACAAAATAGTACTTTTATTACTATATTGGTTTGTAGGAGGTAATTTAAATTCTTTATACTATTTTTTCAATATTTTTTCTTTAACTTTTCCAATATTTTTCATTAAGATTTTAATATATTTACAACAGAATATTCGTTGATTTTAAGCCAATAGATTGATTCGAAGCAGATTTTACTAAGTTTCAGCTCAAGAAAGTAGAAGCAAACAGCTATAGATTCGGTAATTTTTCATTCGTGAGTTACAGATTCGTTTATTGTCCTTTAAACAGTATTTTCCCTTGATTTACTGTCTGTCCCAAAAGTGGTCTAGAACCGCCATATTACTATCTTCTTATATATATATATATATATATATATATATATATATATATATATATATATATATATATATTTTATTCATTGTAGCACAAACTCACTGAACATCAGC
Source organism: Homalodisca vitripennis (assembly GCF_021130785.1). Classification (NCBI taxonomy): domain Eukaryota; kingdom Metazoa; phylum Arthropoda; class Insecta; order Hemiptera; family Cicadellidae; genus Homalodisca; species Homalodisca vitripennis. Next base: position 26,286,064 of record NC_060214.1, read on the forward strand.
GTCGGAAATAAAAGTCACTTGAACCAGATGTAATCATAAACATTCAAAGTCTATGTTATTGTGTGATTAGCCGTGAGGGAACTACTGGTATTTTACGAAAAAACTTTCTTTTTGAGCAGTTTACTGGGTAGCAAATCATATCAGTTTATGAGTTCATTGTCAAAAGGTTTTATATGGTGTAGAAACTAGTTTTAATTACATTTAAAACCATTAAATTAATTATAGTAATTATTACTTATACTATACGTCATCATTTAATATATATATACTGAAAATTAAATTATGTTCAGGTGTTGTCCCTCTCAATATTTTAATCATGCCTGTGATTACATCTGTTTCTTACATTGAATTGTAAGATTTCTTTTTGTAATGCCAGAACCGTTTTTGAGTATTTAGAGACAGACTGATGTCTTATATTGAGATAATACGAATTGTTTTTATTTTCAGTCAAAACATTATTACATAGGGTTACTTCTAAATTGTCCACAGGAAATGACACAATCACGAGCTTGGTTACAGCTATTCCAAAGGCTGCTACATCTTATCAACTTTATTTTACTTTACTTATACATATGAGTAAATTAATACACCCAAAACATCGTCATAATCTTTCTGTTGTATAGATAGTATTATTCAAATTCAAATTAATATTATACACAAAAATATTGAGGTAGGCTATGTATCATCATTTAATTATTTAAAATATGGAATATCTCCCTCCTAGTAGGTAACGATATCAGAGACTGAAGACTAATAAATACTAAAATACACAAGATGACAAAATACAATGGCCACCATGTCCAGAGAACTTGGAGGTTTGTAGCAGATAACGATGTGTTGTCATGGTGAATCAGCCTGCCGGCAGCTTAAACGTTAGATAATATTTTTGCTTTTCTGAAATCTTGGAAATATACGATACCACGAGAACTGCTAAATCTTAGTGTTGTACACAGAATTTAATCATAGTTTTAATCATAATTCATAGAGGAAAGAATATAATTATATATGTGTCCATATTAAGACTTATACCAAATTAAAATAAAGTCATTTAGGCCAAATACTAAACCACTTAAAAGTCTGGTTTATATCATAACAATTTTTTAATTATTTAGAATACGATTTAATTAATTATAATTATATAATTAATTATGGAACAGACCAAGGTAAAGTATAAAACACCGAAATTAACAATTGTAACCTTTGATAATTCTTAAAGGGCCAAAACTTAAAGCCAGAAAGTCCATATTTGTGATCTTTATTTTCTGGGGTAAAGCATATCTTTCAAGATACATGAAAAACTTCTTTTTTTATTTATTCCACGTGTCTGTTTTACGACGTTTCGAGAACGAACTGACTTTGGTCGAAGCTTCACTTCTATATGGGCAATATTGAACTCGATGTTGTAGCATATCATTCCATGGGGTTCGGCTGTGCGTGAGCGAACATTTTATCATGAGCATTATGCGTAACCAAGATGGCAGCGGAAAACTGAAGAATAAATAAATTTGTAAACACATTCAGTAGAACCATATGACATAATAACACATATAGCCTAACCATCTGCAAGATATCACGGGAAATAATTTTTCTGTGGATTTATATTTTACTTAAAACTTCATTTCTAGAGGAAACAGGATTTTCCGGACATTTGGGATTATTCAGTGATTTAACAAATCAGTAAGAGTACGCTTCAGTTCTATGGTGAGTTTGACTTACTGCAACCTGTAAACTATAGTTCAGTTTTAATGATTAATATTTTTTTTTATATACGTGCATATTTAAAGTTAGTCTGAATGGATTTGATACAAAACATGGTTGTTGTGATTCCTGACGTATGCGTGTCACGAGGTTCTGGTATTATTTCTTTATTTTAACCTAGATTATAATTACGTGTTAGATTAATCATTCACCTGTGGGAGGGATCAGATTTGAAATCCAGAAACGTAGTGTTACTGATTGTATGGTATCACTGAACTATGATAGAATCTTGAAAAGTCATGATTCCTTTACAAATCCTAAATCGACCAAAAAAACTTAATTTTAATTTTTATATTTCAGTAGTTCCACAATACTTTACACAATACATAGTTTGACAATACAACGAAAAAATATTTGCAGACTCAAATAAAACACAAAACACTTTCCTGACCTAACTGTAAGCGGAGTAAGGTTAAAGTAATCAAAAGGTACCTAACAACTAGTTGTACAAGTACAACCTAACTAGTAGCCTTTGATCTGGTGAATTGGAGTTCATTACGAGCAACCTTCACCTTTGCTCTGTACGGCATTTACCATGGGTTTAACTTTTCAGTTGTGATCACATACCTGTTAGCCAAATAACACCATGGTGTTTAACTACATTCAATGACAATTTACATAAGCATTAATAAAGTCTATCACTTGGTAGGCTAGCAGATTTTTGTATTGTGTCCTCTAAGCTGTAAAACCTTCTTTGCAAATTTTGTCTATCTGTCTACATTACATCTGTATAAGATGAGATATAGAAGGTGTAACACAACGTTTCGAGGATTGGAATCTATCATCTTCGTCAGGTGGGGGAGACATTCAAAAAACCTTTCATTTCAGTACGATACTATCCATTGCTTCTTTACCAACTTCAAATTTAGGATTATAACCATTAAAATAAATAAAAAATCATAAAATAAAGGTAACTATTGATAATATACTACTACGTAACTTAGTTTTTACCCTAGCGCAGTTTTTTGAAGTGAAAACTTCTTTAGGCGCGTTGAGCGTTTTGGTAGAGGGTAAAATCCTCGGTTCGCGTCACCGACATGCTAATGATACTAACCTGCATGAAAAAGTCAGTCTCGCTGTGTTTTTTAACCGTAGACTTGGCCGCGGACTACTAACCTGCATGAAAAAGTCAGTCTCGCTGTGTTAAAACTGTCCCGGCGGATTATGAAAACAGACTGCGAAAATCAGTGACCTTTACGGCTTCCTCTCGCGATTTAAAAGTGAAGCCAATGTCGTACTATTCTGTAAGATGCGTCAAATTAAAGCTCTTACTAATATTGGCAATCTATTGGTTACATTTTTAAATATAAAAAAAATTTCGAAATAATTTTTATTATTGTTTACATTTTACATAGCGTTTACAATGACAAGAAAAAAGTAGTAAGCGAGGATTTTTTTTTATTTTTTGGTCAGACAAAATTTGTCAGCGAGAAAGTTGTGTGAAAATAGATGAATATTTTTTTTGTAATTTTATCATTTTTTTATTGGAAGTTTAGTTTAGCCTGTAGTAGCGTATGAAGTGATGAGTGAACGTTTCTGCCGGAACTGTAGTTGGCGCATTGGCTCACTGATACCGTATTAACTCAATAAATTAGTTTATTGTGCAATAAAAATACCTTTACGAAAGAACCAAGTTAATTTAAACTAATTTATTTGTTTTAAAAATATTGTGGGTTTAATTGTTATTGCAATTATATACTTTATCCGTAAGTAAAGTTAAATTGACCACGTGGGAAGTTCAAATGTGAGTATGAAACATATTAATATTTTTATACAGATAAATGAATAATGAAAACAACGAATATATTTTTAAACATTTTTAATATTTGTACGAATATTTGTATTTAAAATTTAGCATTATTCATTTTAATTATGTTTTTAATATTTAACCTCTTCATCATGAAATTAGTATTATTACGGTATAAGATTTATCTTACTAGCGTGGTAAAATAGATTTATAGTTATTTGATAATATTTTTTCGTGGATTTTAAAATTGGAAAATTAAAAACGCGTCACATTTACAATTGCAGATGTACTGCTACTATAACGTATTGTTAATTACTCTCAACTTAATAGTTTCCGTTTTCACTTCTATCGGCAGTCCCACGACTGCTACTGTTTTTTTTAGATATAAATGGTCAATACCATTAAGAGAGCAAACGCAAATAAGGTTTTCCTCGCTCGAGTATTGTTTACTGAATACACACTGGAGAGATATTTCTTCTGGGAATATATCTACTGATATATCTAAAATGTCCTTTGATAAAATCTATACGAAATACTCTGTTTTTATTAGAACAACAATTTAAATACTCTTAAAAATTATTGACCAACTTATTTTGTTACTTTTTAATGGATTTAAATAAAGTACAAATTATTATCCTTGGATAGTAACGGAAGAACCTTTCAACTACATCCTTTCTCAAATTAAAATAACTAACACGTTTAATATTGCACTGTACTAGCTTTAAAGGTGCCTACACCAGAACAAATTATTACATCAGTTCATTTGAAAATAATTAACACCAACGATTTATATTCACACCACGTGGGAACTTTTCTAACCCATTACAAATCTCGATTTACTTAGTACTTACCTAATCCCTCAAATATAAAACTGTGAGAAAATGTATGCCTACTCTGAAGACACTTTCACTATAAATATAAGCAAACTGAATTAATAAACAATGGTCATACAGAACAGTTGATTACATTTGACAGGCTCATTGAATTAATATACAAAACTTTTAAGATGGGATTTTCGCTACTTTAAAGATTAATGGGGCTTAGCAAGGAGAGATTTTTAAAATAATAATATACGAGTATCTATATTCATCCCTTGAATCGTAGGAATGCCCATTTAAAATTTCAGTACAATTGGTTGAGTAGTTTACACATGAAAACTAAACAAAAAAACGAAGTTGCGAATTTATAATATTATTAAGATTAGGAAGCTAACAAGACAATGTACTAGACTTAAAATTCAAATATTATGGGTAATTTTTAAAATCATATTTTATTTTTGATAAAATCTGTAAGTTCTGTTTACGTAATGCTATATTAAGAGGTTTACTGGACATTTTTGCAAAAGAGATATCTCATCAAATGATATAAATTGAGGCACGGAATAAAAGCGCTCGGATCATTTGTGAATTGAGGAGTCAGGTAACAATTATTTGAACTGTAACAATCATAGTCACGTGGCGCAGCCCTCTCTTCCTGATACCATCTAAGGCACTGAAAACGTGCTGGCTTTAGGGCGAGGCTTAATGATTGATTTGTGCGTGGTGGACAGGCCTGTAGCTTCAATTTTAAATTTGAGATGTAAGAATATATTTTTAATTTATTCATGTTTTATGTACATATAATCTTATAGTCTTTTGTTGTTCTGAGATTGAATAGTTGAGAGTACTCATCAGTTCAACATTCCACACTACACGCATATTAAGTGATTGTGCATATTATTAAACCATGACCAAATTCAAGCTATTTGGTCATGGTTTTAAGAAAGAGAGTGAAGACATCAGGTATAGCACGCTACAACTTATAGTCACGACTCTTAACATTCATGTATTATTGGTACTTATTTCAAAATACTTCCTAAAACTGAAGTGTTACTTTTTATCGTTGTTACTTTGATTGTATTTGTTACAAGAGGATAACTCATCAATCGCTATAAAACAAAGCAATCAGACTACCATGTGTGATGTGAAAGGTAAGGATCAAATATTTAAATATTTGAACGGTAACATTACAAAACATATATTTCCATCTTTAATACTCCATATAGCATTCATTTAACTCTTTAATGGCAATTATTTAACTCTTTATTAGCAGGTTATTGCTTTGTAAGGGTTCATTTAAGAAATTTTCATAATTTACATTTTCAACTATATATATTCTTTCATACAACTCTATTTTAGGGACAAAATAGAAAAGTGACAAAAATTTTACCATATCAAAAATAAACTATCTGTTTAAAATCAAATTGATTTTTATTTTTTGCTTGTAAATTTTTAGAAAACATACTAAAGAGGGTAAAATGTACCAATTTTAATAAAATAAAAATCTATAATAACCATTAGCTTCAGAATTTTATGTAGATTCCAAAAATTATAAAAAAAATATTCATGTACTCCCACAGCCCTGACTTATAACATGAGACCATGAATTATGGAATGAACACAATGCAATTTTACGTTTCCTAGCCAAGTAAACAAACGAATCGGCCAAAATGGCCGACTTGCAAAACAAAATCATATTTCAACGGTAACAGCTTTACGATACATACCAATAAAGACATGACTAGCATTAAAATATCTTTTAACGTTTTAACTAGTGTTTTAATGAAGTTAATTTATTCATATTAAATACTGTATAGAGTAAAATATTAAAGTGAGTGCTTGTTCTCTAAGTAGATGATCGTTGATTACTACAAAAAATGACACATCTATCAAGTTTCAATGAGGGTTATAATCATATAATAGTTAATTTTACATCAAAAATATATGTAAAAACTTTCAGTTTGTTCTCAAAATACAGTGGGAACAGACAGATGGACAGACAGAAAAATATTAAATCTTTCCAGTCTTCGCTAATGCTCAGCCAATTAATGTAATAACTGTGTGTAATGTAATTGTGACATTTGACAGTGTCCCGTTAAACTTAAATGAATATGTGAAAAGAGGAAAGAGATATATTCAGCTGCAAAGTGTTTATACACTGCTATCGGCACACAACTGTAAAATAAACCGTTCAAACTGTACAATTAAAGTGTGCAAATGTCACAGACTGTACAATAAAGGAAAGTACTTTTCAATCTGTGATCTAAGGGGAGCGGGAAGGCAAAAAAATTGAATTTTTTTTTTATTTTCTGTTTTTTTCATTTTTTATAACTCAGACTTGTACAGTTTCAGAAAATATAACAATTTTTGTTGCAAGATTATCCTAAGTACGCAAAAAAAATTATTTACGAAGTAACTACCGGCGCTTTTGGCATGAAATTCTACTCCACCAAAGGGTGCCGATTCTTTTTGCGGTTATAACAAAGGGTTAGCTCTAAATCAGCCCTACAAACATAAGCACTTTTTACCAAGTGACATAATGGCCACAATTAAACAAATTTATAAGGATTTAGCAAACCCCGAACTTCTAAAAAACTGCATTCACCAAAAATCTCAAAATCCTAACGAAAGTTTTAATAACGTAGTGTGGAATAAAGTCCCCAAAAATGTGTTTGTGAGACTGAACACTTTGAAGTTAGGTGTGCTGGATGCAGTGCTAAGTTTCAATGATGGATTTGCGAGTAAGTTGGATATCTAAAATAAATTAGGCCTAACTTTGAGTAAAAACTCAGTGCTCGCGCTTCGTGGTTTTGATGTTTTGCGACTCAAGAAAGCCGACAAAGCTGCACAACTAATGACCAAGGAAGCCAGAAACAGCTAGAAAAAAGAGAAGACTGGTTCTAGAGGAGGATCAGGAGCATGCTGATGGCCCTGCCTATGGTGCTGGGATATTCTAAGCTAGCTAAAGTAAGTACAGTACCTAGTTTTAAATGTAACCGTCGTTTCCCGAATACTGTGTTTTTTTAAACAAAGGTACATTTTTCTCAAAAATCAATGGAGGTATGGCAACCAATTTTTTTTCACTTATAAAAAACCTAATTACCTAACCATGGAACCAGAATAAATAGTGTATCAGAACACACTAGCTTCAAAAAAAAATATTTTTCTAAAAAAAAACTTGAAATTTTAAATAACTTTTTAAAAAAATCTAAATTATCTATTAATTTATTTTTAATTTTTACCATTGTGCTTCTGTAGTTAGATAAATATCATAACAATACACACACAAAATTGTAGGCCAATAGATTTAATGGTTCCTGAGAAAACTGTGCCTAAATTTATAGAATTTAACACGGTCGGTATAGGGCTTTACGCTCCCCTTAAAGTGGTTATTTTAAAGCACGATTCAGGACTTGCCTTGATATGCTTGTGAATATACCTATAGGGATGTCTTAATGGGATTTTTTATCTTCATAGGACAGTTCAGTTCAATTAAAATGAAATTTCCTGTAAAAATGTATTTCAGACTTTTATAAATCTATATCCCTTTGTCCTTCAAGTCTTTCCTTTTATTCGAAAATCGAATCTGTATGAAACATTAATGTGAATTCAGATTATAATATTTTAATTCTGATTATTTATTTTATCCTATTAAAATTTTCCTCCAAAATACAAATAAATTTTGAACATACAATAAATACCAAAGAAAGCTACTAAACTCATTCTATAGTTAATAATGAAAATATGAATTGAAATAGCCCAGTAAAACAATTGAATTCTTGTGTTTCGTGAAGTTAAAAACGTAATTTAAACTTGTTTCTATTTCAACCAAAACTTTTGTTGACGAGCCCAGAAACTAAATATTCAGAAACTTTATAACTGATTGTCCACTGGGAGGAGTGAAATCAAGTTAGTACCCACATAATTCCTGTTAAAGTACGGTCTGATTGTACTACTCTTGGTTAAACAGTATTAAAACATATCAAATGCGGCAAAATATAAACTACCACCGTTATAAGTTGAGGCACGGCGCTCAAACGCTTTCTGTGGCAGCTCTGTTAATGGAGTGGCAGGTGATGACTTGATACTTGTGTTCGTGTCGGCTCACTGGAATCTCTATTATAGTCCACTTTGCTAGTGTAGCGCTGCTAATGGTGAAGTGGTGTGAATGGATGATCACGACGCTAGAGCTCTCACTTTACATTAACTTCGCTTCATTAACTATTAACAGAGAGGTTGATTTTTTTCCTGAAAGCTTGCTATTAAAATACGGACACGGGCGTAGTCCTGGTGTCGGACCTGTCGGACCTCAGAACTAATTAAATTAACTCTCCGGACCTTATTCAGGTATGTCGCATATCTTTAATAATTGCAAAATATGTAAGTAGGTGTTACTTATAGTGTAAGATAAAAATGAATGATATTCTATCACACCCTGTACAGAGAGATTAGACATTTAAATCTTTCAATTTCTCTTGTCAAAACATGTTTACTCAAATTTTATCTTAATTCGATTACTCAATTTTTCAAGGATTTGATCAACAACGTATCAGCCCCCTGTGACGTCAAGTGACAGCGTAATTAAATGTCTGCAGGGAGTACAGGTGTCAGGCTGTTGTATCCTGGCAAAGCACATCTTCCCTAAATAGACAGCAAGGTCCTGGAGCTGACATCTCATTATTGGAAGCTTCTAATTTTAACCCCATTGCCCTTTAATTTATAATCAACTATAATTTAATTTAATTGCCCTTTATTTATACAAATAAAATTAAAAGTAACCAAATGAGACTAATGTGTAGACTTTCTCTTGGTGTAGCATCTGGAATCTGACGCTATCACAAACTTGACTCCTGGAATCTCCAGTCATGTTTATCTGAAGAGATTTAAAAAAACGTCGGCGAGGATAAAGCTGAAAGTATACTCTTTAAAACCGTTGCAACATAAAACACACCACAACTACAAAATATAGTGTAATGTAGATGGAGATGTACTCTAATTCTCTCATTAGGTGCACAATTGTAGATCTCTACAAGTTAACACTACACTATATTTTAGGGGTCTAGTCTTTGTGAGCGTCAGATTCCAGAGGCTGCATTAAGCGTAAGGTCAACTAGAGCTAAACTAAAATTCACATTAAATCTACCCTTCCCACCATTGCTACGTTGTGTGTTCAGATCTACTTACTTTAAGACCCGGCTTTGGTGAAATGATACTGAGGTATGCACCTTATTAATAATGTCAAAACTTTAAAATATTTATACACTTAAAATTTGCAGCAGTATTAAGAGAGACGAATCATTTTCAAAGATAGGACCAATATAATTTCTTTCTAACTTCTTCCCTGAAAAAATTAAGTTCAAGGAATAGTGCAGGTTCAAATGATGTGTGTTACCACAACACTTTTCATACCATTGACCTTGTACTTTATTGACTCTCCCCCTTATCCTGTTTCATAATATCATCGCAAAAGGGAGTAGACCATGAGGAGAATCATAGTTAGACTTAAAAGGGGATCAGCCTCTCCCATATTAAAACAAAGAAAGAAAGGAAACATAGCCAATGTAAATACTGAAAAAACCAAAAATAAGGTTTACATATGTAATAACAATATGTTTAAATTATATATCTTTCATGGTTCTACAACTTTAAATTATCTTGTAGACCTTGTGTAGCTAAAATCAAGATGGCCACGAGTGTTTTTTCTTTTACAATGGAACAGAATGTAGATAAAAAAGAAATAACTAACCTTTTTTAAATATGTTTACTGTTAATTAGATAACCTATCCAATTACGTAATTTTTCAGCTAATTAATTCCTAATGTAGTTTTAATTGCATCGATCGTCTGCCTCATCCCAGTTGGCGAAACAGTGTAATTAGAAGTCTAATAGGATCGGCGTTATTAAAATGGGTTCCCAACCCTCTATAATGTTATTTGGTAATGCAATTTTGCACGTGCACACTTTACCATGAGCTCTACACAGCAATTTATATGGTAAATTGCAAAGTCTGTTAAAAGTATTCTTATTATTAGTGTTACATAGCAAACTATTTAATAATACTTCTAGCTGTTTAGATCTATGGAAAAGGTAAAATTAAGTTTCTTCCATCGTAAATGTTTATAATGATAACTTAAAATAAGTTAAACATGCTGTAAAATCACGAAGATACCATTTTGGCGCAAATGAAGACTTTTTACATGAGATATAAGGTTTTTAACTATATTTCTTTAGTTTATCAAACGAAAAGTAACCGCACAGTGTAAAGTGTAACGATCCAAATAACTGAAACAGATCCAACGTACTTGGATTATATAGATGAAAAGAATAGAATAATATCTGTAACTCAAAACAGTTAATGATGTTTAATGAAAGAAGAAAACTGGTCATTTAGCTCAACCCGATTACGTAATGTGAAATAACTTGTCAAGCAGTTTCATGCAAAGTGTTGTATTGCTCATATTTTCGACCAATTCGTACAGGATATTGTTATATGCCATTGAACAAAGAATTAAACGTGTGTTGTTATAAGATATATAAAATTTGTTTGAATAAACTATTATTTTTACATAAATTACAAGTTCAGATACTACACAAAAGTCGCTTGTAACGGCATAGTTAAAGGATTAATCAATCCTTTAATTATGCATTTTAAATCCACCTTTTTACACAACCATTGTTTAAAGGGTTAATAAAATGGATCATGATCATCAACTCTATAAAATATTGAATATGTTTTTAAAACATTTGAATTTTTGTATTGGTTGACCATATTTGAAGCGAGTACTTTGTGTAGATTTGGCAAAGCATTTTACTGTTCAATGGCTCGAAAATTACGGATTTCCTTTTGTTCCAACCTAGCAAATGCATTGTTTATTGTACATTTGCAGTGCTAAAAATAAAAAAAACCTTCTACATTTGATAAATATTAATAATTGCGACCTTCTAAATCTAATATATCTACATTACTGTTCATTAGTTTCAATAAATAATAAAAAATATTTTTACTTTTTTAATTGTCAGTTCAAAACCAGATAAAAATTTATACTTAAATCAAATCCAAACTATTCAGATTATGCAGTAGATTATACATTTTTAAAACGTTAACAATCTATGATTAAATTAAGCTTAACGAACGAAGGCAAATAAACTTGAAAGAAGTCAAGTCTAATAAACGGAATAATTGACCAAAAAAATTATACATTGAATTAAATAAAACCATTAAACTTTATTTTATTACATAACATATTTACATCTATTTATTTATAACTATATTTACAACAATTGTTTTATAGTTTCGTAGTTAAAATAATGGTCTGTAACTAAAAACAATACAATTATAAAATAAAATTAATACAAAAAAGTAAATGGAAAGGCGATCGCAGGACTGACCGACCAAAGTGACTTTCTTGTAACGGGCTGTGAATAATATGGCTGAGCATATATATATATATATATATATATATATATATATATATATGCTCAGCCGTTTGCTCAGCCATATTATTCACAGCCCGTTACAAGAAAGTCACTTTGGTCGGTCAGTATATATATATATATATATATATATAATACGGCATATATATATATATATATATATATATAATACGACTGAGCAAACGTACCTTTTTCAAGATATATTATATCTTGAAAAGGTACGTTTGCTCGTTATAAAATGGTTATTTTTATATTTAAAAAATATGAGACACTCAATTCATTAATATAAATAATTTAATATAAGTTTTATTCATATTCTTGTAATATTTTTTATTCTTTATATCTTAATGATCACTAACTTCTACCTATTTATACATGTTCATTATTATCCTTATGTAAGATTCTAATATTTTAACAGTATCATATTCACTACAAAATTTGCTTCACTTGCAATGTTTTCTTTTCTAAAAATGACATTATGGGTTCAAAGTAGATGAAATAATAATTAAAAATTCCGAAATTATATTTTGCTAAATATCTTGTAAACAAAGCTTCTATTGTTGTTCCATATAACCTTGTACTTATTTATTTATCGTTTCTTTATTACTAAATATAATTTATCTTTTAATAAATTATAAATGGTTTTTAAAATTTCTTCAGCAAAATTTTTATTAAAATGTGTTTTAACGTAATTTCTTTTAGTACGCTTGGATAGCCACTGAACGGATAAACGCCCTTCCAGATCTAAAAATGGCCGAGAAAGACCGACCCCAAGCGGCTACAACGCGAACGAGTGTGAGGTTACGTTCCGTGACGCAAAATGAACATTTTTCCCCTATGAAAAACATCCATCCATATCCGGCCAAAAGGAGTAGTTACTTTATTTTAAAAAGTTATTACAACACTACTAAATTAATTGTAAAAACTTATGTGATTTAAAGTACTCCATACACAATATTACATATATCGTGGCTATTTAGTGCGGAAAATATATCCAGCTTTTGGTTATTTTCTGTAGACAAAAATAGCTTTCAAAATAATTAAGAGAATTGATTGTGCGTTACACATTTCTATTTATTTATAACAACTATAATACTACTGGTTAAAGAGTTTCTAACTATCTAAATTACTATATTTAATAAATAAAATAGTATATCTTGTGCTACGATCTTGTGCGAAGTAGTTTATGATTTACCAATACCTATTTAGAGCAAATGCTGTGAAGATATGATGCTCGTGGGGTAGTTATATTTACTATGCTTTACTCCCCAATTCTACTTTAACCCGTTCTGCACTCTATTTGGTGCAAAGTCCACCACTTATACCTTGCGCTGAATCGTCTTCTTCAAGGAGACAAGATGTGCGTGGAACCGACAGGCGGTAATTGGATGTTCGCCATTTTTAACCTCTCCATCACAAATTTTATTAAGATATGGGTTGTAGAAATAACATGTCATTACCACAGCACTCTCTCTACATCTGATGAAATTTCGAGTTATAATAAAAGGTTTGCTAAACTTCAAAAACAGCTGAATTGTCTTTTCTTTCTGTATAGACCAACTTTATATAAATATTAATTAATTAAGAACTACATTTATGATTTTAGACAGAAAATCCTTTAACTTATAATTATGATTTAATGATTATAAACTTTTAGACGTAGGTAATTAAACCATATAATCTGCAATTTATGATATTTTAGAAACATTCAGTTAAAATGTTTGATATTGAAACAGCTATAAATATTTCTACTAATGAAAATTTCTTGGTTACTCTTTTAGTTCTATTTTTACATTAATATCCTATTTTTGTGAATAATTTATTAGATGGATTTGCAGTTTTTATTATAATAATTGCTGTACGCTTTTTAACGTGTAAATCATTTATAACACAGGAGGCATAAAAGCGATATAATGCATCATGTTGGTTAAACTTCTGAATGATACCTGGTTTATTGAGATTTTCCTTCTTTGATCGTAAGCCAGTGATGGTGTCAATAATCAGTGGCCTATTAATGCATAATAAAGTTTTCCACTACTTATTAATTTGTGACATTAGTTCCTAAAGAATTTCACAAATATTGATTTAGAATTGATTTTGAGAGGGCTGAGCCCTGGTTTTAGTTTACCTTCATTGTAACTTGTGAATTTTTATTCAAAATTATGAAATTAAAAACAAAATAAATTTTAGAAGCAATTACCCTATACTAAAAGATTACTTCATTCAATTAGTATTTCATTACATTTTTAGGAGACGTCATAGAAAAATTATATATAAAGCAGCATTAAATTTGAAAAGTTTCTATTATCCCTTAGATATAAATTGTAACTGTGTGTAAACGATAATATCTTTGGGATTTGCTGAGGTATCAAATCGATTTGTGTTTTTCCGAGAGGATGAAGTTAATGGCACAGTTGGGATTGTTGTATAGATTGACGGACTTATCTTAGCTTACAATAAAATGGCTAGGAAAATACAGATGTATTTTGGAAGCAGTATTTGCTTTTCACCAACATAAACTCAGTTTTTTCGTAAAGTTGTTTCTAACTATAAAAGCTATATAAATTTAACCAAGTCTCCAGCTTCCTTATATGCTGAATTACAATTAATTATATGTAGGATTCTTCCATCATTCATAACTGAGAGCGCAGTTAATTCATTATTCATCTATTTATAGTGTCGTATCTGTCTACGTAAATCGGGCCTATTATATAAAATTACAGAAATGGGTGTAATTGTTCTTCTTCGAGTGTACGACACATCTAATCTGCTGTGAAATAATTAATTAAAATCGAAATGGTTTTTAAGTACAATTCCAATTTCTTACTTTCCCAATATCTGGACTTCTTACATCCGGACGGGGTAGGTTGTGGGGGGGGTGAAGGATTCTACCATCCTTCGTAACTGAGCGTAGCAAAACTTGGAGACATGTTACCAACCTGATGAAGGTGGCCAAAGTTTCCATCATTGGAGGTTCTTAGTTGCTGTGTCATCTTCATCAAGATAGGATGAGATGTAAGAGAGGGTGATTACTGAATTTGGGAATGGCTACAAGCACTATTCATGTTAATATGCCTAATATACTATTCATGAAATAAGTGCAGCCAGCTTGTCGTTTGAGAGTCCAAATGAAAATATTTATGAGTGCTTGAAATTTTTGGGCGTGTTGAAACAAGATGCACTAGGGTTAGCAAAGGTATATTTCTTACATTTACTGCACAGGTCTTTGGGTTACCTGGGAAAAAATGTATTCTTAATGAAAAGCTACGTCAAGACGCCTTTTTTGAATCACCATGAATATTTATTTATTTATACCACGGTTGTCACCATTTTTTACAAAGTAATATAATAAATAGATCATGTTCCACAAGATGGCAATATATACAATCAAAACAAAACAAAAACTTCATCTTAAGTGAATCATACTCATGCAACAGGAGAGGAGCCAAGAAAAATTATGTACATGCAAACAATACAATATGCTAAATACAATAAGCTAAACACAATAAACTACTATGCATAAATAAACAACTGACAGACATGCAATACATTTGATTCATTTATGACTAGTTCATGCACGAGCAGTCTGTATAGATTCATATACCATAAAACAAACTAATACAACAACCAACAACAGCAACCAGTACATGCCATTAATATCTAAAATAAACAGTTTATCTACAAAATAAATATATTAAATAATAAATAAACAATAATATCTACATAGAAAAAAAAACACATTGAAACATAACTGCAATATCGGCAAGGTGCAATAAACTATTTACGAAATATAGTAGGGCAATAATCAACAAATACAGTAACTAGTACAATTCAACAATAAAATACAAAAGAGCTATAAAACGAACTGGTAAACAATGCTCTAACTATCCAGTATCAGATATTGCTTACATAGTGTAGCCCAATAATAAAAATATCCTTTTCAGCGATGACACACTATTGCAAAAAAAGTCGTGGTGATTGGCAGATTAGGTTACCGAGCGGTGTAATCTGGGATGATACTGTGAAATTCATAGTTGGTGGAGCAATGCTGTACACAGAAGATGTCCAGAGAGCGAGTTCTACCAGGTACTCTGAGATTGATGAGGTGGAGTAACTCGAGCAATCGATATCTCCAGTGAGGATCTTCTGTAGAAACAACCAGGTCATGCAGTCTCCTTCTCGCATATAATGGAGCCAGCCCCAATTGATCCGCTACCAACTCCAAGGGAACTTCACTGTAGTTGTATCCCAGCTTGGTACCAATTATCCTAACAAAGCGATCTTGTATGCTCTGCAGTCGCTGAATATGTCCAAGTTGGTAGGGACAAAAAAAAAAAAAAAACCATACAACACAGCCGTACTCCAACACAGATCTAACTAGCGCTGTGTATGCTATCTTCATCGCCTAAACACTAAGACGCTTCTAGAAGTCCTTATGATAAACCCCAACATCTTAAGCAGCCTTGAATATGAGAAGTCATCACGATGAAATTATCACTTTTTGCAGGAAAGCTTTAAAAATACGTACTCTACCTAATTTTAATATCTTTGTTTACTAAAATAGTACACAAAGTTCATATTTTGATAAATCATAGCTTAAAATGCGTGACCAGCTGAACTATATACTATTTTTCTAGGATTTTATAAAAATGTTTAGACTACCAATAAGCCTGTGCATTTATGTAATCATCAGTAAGTAAGGAAACTTCTTATAATCAAGAAAATGGTCAACCATTTAAAGATTACTGATTTAAAACACTGCGTAAATTACAAATGGCGTATTGTTATTGATTTCATGAAAAACTTCATTTCTTCAGATGGGTATGGTAAAGTACGCATTAAAGTAAAGTAATTCATTTGGGTTATTCTGTATTACTGTCTTATTTTTTCTCATGAGGTTTTAGTTTTTACTGACCCGAGTAATTTAAAGCATTGATGGATCTCATATTTAAACCCTTTAATGAAGCACATTCATTTATTTGAAATATACCATGTATACAAAGAAACAAAAACAATTTTCCAACCACTTACATCATGTTGGCAAATCAATGTGGCTTCTCCAATGTCAGCCAACTAGCTTAAATAGCATTACGAGAAAACTGGAATAATCACAAATTACTGTTAAACTCTGACCGTATAATTTTACTAATATTCCTGCATAAATCAACGCTAAAATCTGTTTCCGATTCGGAGGTTACTCTCTTGACACTGTGGCCATTTACATGTTAACGGGGGTGTCTAATATCCCTCGATCCTTTGTCGGCATCTCGCATACAAACTGGTCATTTGTAAAGCATGTAGCTATAAGTTAATAACAGCAAATCACACAAAGGTAACATTAAAATAAATTATAAACTTTTTTAAATTGAAGTTTTTAAGACCATTATACTGCACTTTATTTCAATAGATCAACTGAACCATTCCCTACAAAATATATGGAAAAAGAACTTAAACGCACAATTTAAACTGCATGTATGAAAATAGTAACTACCGTAATAAGGCAATGATTCAGGACAGAAAGTAATTAGACACTACATATGCTAAACCTAGAATTTTGGAATTTTGTTCATTTTTACTCTATATATCCAACGAATCTGATACTGCAATGGTAATTTTTTATCAAACTATGTACATTTCAATTAGGTACATATATTTCCTTCTTTAACAAAAGATTATTATCACACTGTTATAACACTTTAGATGATTCTCATGGGGGATAATGTTCAGACGAACATAATAAGAACAGGTCGAGATGTACATGGTGATAAATGTATTTTTAAGTACCTCACAATTTTAAACACGATTTTTAAATCATACTGTTTGGTATAAATTAAGCATGAAAATTTAAAAATTTTTGTTATGCTGTTACTTATAAGTGATAAACCTTAGACATCGTCATAAACTATTTCTTTTTTTAGCATCAAAGTTTTTTCTAACCCAGAACTCTAAGAGGATTTTTAGATCTATTTTATTAAAAGGATAGATACAAAGATAATTTTAAAGTTCTAAAGGCAGCAATAAATAAAATTCACTACGGAACAACCATGAAATAGAAGCCATTTAAAGTTGTTCAGTTACAATAATTATGTATAATTTTGTAAGAAAATGTATGTCAGTTAGTTATAGATAAACAAAATGTTACTCATAACGTTTTTACGTTACTACGTGTTCCCAAAACCATTAAATGTTAAATGTGACATGTATCAAAACTATTTTAAGTATAGTTTTAGTGTAATTTATTTTGCAATGTAATTGTGTTTCTCACAATATCCATCTAGCTATGGAAGACTGAAGGTCAGAATATCAAGCTCAGAAACATTTCACCTGAGTCAACAAAACTACAACTATATCGGTCATTAGTGCTAGCAGTAATTTTATTACTATCCTATAAAATAGGAATAGCATTTCTAAGGAGGCCGTTCAAAGAATGAAAAGTCATCAAAACACAGCCGTCCTATTTATCTTTTTATCACGCCGATATTATCATACGTCCTCTATAGAGATGCTGTGAAATTTACCCAATGAGTACGATTTGCATGATTCAGGCTAGATACATGCATCAAAAACCGATTCACCAAGAACCACATACTTATGTAAAAAAGCTAAAGTAGCGTTATGGGGTCTCAGGACGTAGCATACGTAACGCCGGTCAGCTCCACTTTCTGTGTGTAAGGTTTGAAGTTGTCAGGAAGGGCTTCCTAACTTTGGGCCAATGGTGTATAACAACCTCCCTGGAAGGCTCAACATGATGTTGCATAAAACGGTCAAACGAAGGTTAAGGGAGCTTGTTAGGTATTATAGTAACATTTTAGCGTAGTAAGTAACAATACTATAAAATTTAAAATATTAAAGCTTTTCTGGAAACCATACGTAACTGAAAAACGTTCAAAAGTAAAATGCATTTTTTATTAGTTATTGCCCTATTACGTTACTCACGTTTACGGTTAGCTAGCAACCTATTTTATTTCTGCATTTTAACAATAAGCTACAATCCAGATGATTGTATTAACAATCGTATTTTTGGAGGACTTTGCAGTTTCATGTTGTTTTAACTTTGATCATTTCTTAGTATTGTCCTTCATTGTCATTTTTCTTTTCCAATATTCCAAAAATATCTAAAGTGAAAAGTTCAGGTGACTAACAGACCATTCCGTTAGTCCTCTCTCTCAGATTCATCCATCGTTTCTCAAACTTTTTATACGACAGGTTTCGCACCGAACCAGTGTTTTGAGGGAACTTGAATAAATCATTTAAAACTATCATACAATATTTGAACTTACAATAGTTATACTTTCATTCTTTGAATAAAAATTGACACATGTGCGGTATACTCCTTACCTTGCAATCTGCCCACATAAATAAAGTTGATGTTTACAATTAACATAATTTTCGATTATTTCAAAAATTTAAAAGCTGGTAGTAAAAAAAAATATATATATATATATATATATATATATATATATATATATACGAAATACAAAATATACATCGATATGCATATTACATTACATCTTTAACGTTTGTTTACTAATTTTTATATTTAATGCAAACTCTATCAACACGGGGTCTCAATGTGGTTTTGCTATATCAAAAACGTAAGTAAAACTTACTAAATTGCTATCTTCCCCCTTCCTCAGTTTTCTTTCCCCACCTAGAATCGATTCTGTATGTTAAGAATCAATGTCCAGTTCTTCAGATTTTTTCGCATTTATAAGATACAAAACTACGGAGATGTCTAATTTGAATGATAATTCCAAATTTTTAAAATATTATAAAAATTCCACAATCATAATTTTTAGGCATACCAGAGAGTGAATCTGAGATTTATAAATTTGCCCGAGAGCGCATTCTGGTACCCAATTTTGTATCCTGAAAGCAGCTGTTCTGTAATATTACTGTCATACTAATGGATAAAATAGAATGATTTCACAATTATTAAACCGGGTTTTGTTATTTGTGTTGATTATTGTAGAACTGTTTCATACTTACAAACTACACTAAAATCTACAAAACAAAACGATTTTCTTTTCAAAGTTTGTTATGGAAGACAAGAATTACAATATAATCAACACGTACGGAAATTCTAGATTACTTAACTTTTGAATAATAAAAGAATCGTTATTAAGTGCAATTTAGTTGGAGAATAATCTCACAAACTGAACGATTATAAGGCTTTATAACAAAAAATGGAGTACGAAACTCACATTGAAATACAAATTTATGAGACTTCCATTGTACTGTATTTGTATGGGTGGAATAAAAAAATACACCCTTGTTATAATGGTGACAGTTTTAACTAGATAAACATCATGGTAAAAATGTGATCATTATAAGCTGTGTCGTTGCTACAAAGTTTTAATTGGCGGTTAAGCCAACTTTATGTTGCACTACTTTCAATTATAGACGGGTTTACATTGTAGCCAATACTGAACACTGAAATTACACTGATTTAATTTTAACTACTACGATTTATCCTATTCGCTGCTTCTATGTTTTAGTCCCGGACATTTCTCTAACGAGAGGCTGTTTTTGTCACCCCATTGTATGAATGTCAGCCATTCTAACCCAAAATTTTGCTTATTACATCCTGGTTGATGGATTTATATTTTTGGAGCTAATTAACTACACTATATGAAGATGTTTAACTCTAGAATCTGAATTATTATGCATAAAGCACATGTATAAAGTTGTGCTGTATTGGTTTCTTCACAGAAAACTCTCAATATCTTTCATTTATCTATTTTTGATAAGAAGATTAAAGTTGTTTAGATGAGAACGCTGAATGCCCACCCCACCACCCAAACATATTCAGCCTCATCTCCCTTTATGCATCTGTACTTCCAAATTAGTATAAGTCCTCGGGCTTTAAGTGATATTTTTCAAATCGACCAATTATATATTGAAGACACATGTACACCCAAATTACATAAAATACAGAAATTAGTTCCTAAAGTATTGTTTTAATCGATACACAATTTCTGAATTTGAATTGATACGGTGTCTTGAAAGGCTGCGAACCTCTTTTTAAATATCTTTTGTTGAGGCAGCGTCCAGGGACTTGATTATGGTTTGTAATAGACATCACATGAGAGGTGTCATCGGATATTTCATTTTCTTCCTTATAGGGTAGTTTCTGAGGGTCTCCTTCAACATTGCCACCCCTCTTACGGGAAGAACATTAATTTGAATTTACACTCACCTCATTTCGATATCGATTTTATATCGTGGTTGTAGGCTATTTTATTAACACAGACTAATTTTGTAACTAGCCGCTCATTTTCACGGATAATCGTTTGCTTGTGGAGGAAGGGAGAATGAACTACTATAGTTGAATAGATGTAACTTCCGTATTGGAAGCGTGTGGAGGGGCATCGAGCAGTGGGGAGACTTATGCCGCGGTGTTGCCGCGTTGGTGCGGGCACTGCCGTGAGCGGTCACTTTCTTACCGAACACTGAGAAGAGAACATCAGACGGTGCGCGCCAGCGTACTTGCCAACAAACAACGCGTCAGTGTGTGTTCTCTTTTGATTGTTTACACTAGTAATCAGAAACGAAATTTCCCTAACTTAACACAAATATGTGCGATATTATCATTATGTTACCATTATACTATATAATAATCTACAACTACTAAATAATTCGGATATCGTGAAGGACAAATAATTTGGGTACTCTGAAAACCTAATATTGCATTCACAGCACGAATATATTTATTGCGGGGGCTGTCAAAATACTTCAAACACCGTCAGCATACATTCTGTTGACGTATATTTCCTGTGTTCCTTGGTCAGTTTGCACTCTATATTCATCAGCAAAATCTTCAAGGTCACTAGTTTCACTGTCACTGTCATCTCCATTCACGTGAATTATCATTTCCTCTACTGCTGTTTCAATGAGACCTTCTTGTGCCCACGCTTCTAAAATAGATTTTTTTGTGTGCTTTACGATATATGTCCATTGTACGGTTGTAACTTGTTGAAGTCCTTCTTCGGTTATCCTCCTAACTTCAGTCATGTTTAGTTTTATTGTCCTGAGCAACGTGTCTCTTAACTTGTGCCCAAACCATCTCTATTGCATTGAAATGGCAATGGTAAGGTGGCAGTCTGACAATTTTATGTCCTTGGGCTTTAGCCATCTCATCTATAATATACTTGGGGGACGGGTGGTTTATTCATTTCACATATTTCTAACAACTCGGCTTTTGTAAAATCTTCTGCAAAATGTATGTTATGCTTGCGAAACCACGCCTGAATTTCCGCTTTTTTGTTACGTTGCCTTGGGGCCTTATCTAAAATCTTGGAGTGGTATGGGGCGTTGTCCATAACAATAACCGATGGAGCAGAAAGGTTAGGTAGAAGTGATTCTCTGAACCATTTTGAAAAATTGTCATGGTTCATTTCTTCTTAGTCTGTGGTTTGCTTTGAAGCAAATGACAAGCAATAATTAGGAACAAAGCCTCCAGATGTACCAGCGTGCAGTAAAATAAGCCTACCGCTTTTGCCAATATGCCTTTGCCGATGTGGCAACAGTGCCTGTTGCTATGGCAACCGCGTCAGACGCTCCTCGCTCCTATTGGTCAGGTAGCCAACCAGGCAGTTCTCCCTCTCACTCCAACGTCATAACGCCCCACCACGCCGATACGGAAGTTATATCTATTTGACTATATATGAAGAGCAGTTTATCCACCGTATCACAGATACCCAGATTCAAATTGTTGTTAACCTTTCTAATGCGATGTTGAGATTAAATTTAAAATATAGAAATGTTTACGCTAAATATTAAGTTTGTAATATGGTTAGTAAAAAGGAAACACCTGTGTCTAATGGCCTACAATTTTGAGCTTCATTTGTGTGCAAACCAAATCTATCCAAGAAGACTTAGCCATTGCCTAGAGGATTGGTACCCTTCTTCCAAGATCAAGTGACAGACTGTCTTTCATAGTCCTATCATTGACTTATCCCCTTGTTAGCGTGCACCTTGACTTAGGCCAGAGTGATTTTGTGAGACTGAGCATAAACCTCCTTATCCAGTGATCACAGCGCGAGACAGTCTTAATTCTATTTATTTCAAGTACCTTCAATAGAAATGTACTAAACCGTTCGGCTATGGGTATAGACCGCAGTATCTATGCTTGTCGTAAGAGGCGACTAAAAGGGCGGAGAGCACTTGCCTGTTTAACGCGTATCCTTTTCGAAGTTTCATGTTCTGACTAATTTCAATCGTACGGCTTTCCACAAAAATGCATTCTTGTCGACTTGCTTGCGTATCTCTGTGTCATTGAGCCTCCGTGACGTTGGATGTCTTTGATAAGGGTACAGTTCATAAACTGAGTTTTTCTTGCACTTCCCAGCTTGCCAGATAGTACAGGGACGCGTTTCGAATCAAAAGCCAATTCTCGAGACAGAAGATGGCAATTCTCGCTCTGGGTGCCAGAGATGCAGAAAAACTTCTAACTGAGAGCCACATCAAGATTGTGTGGGCAGGTGTTGCGTACGTGAACAGTTTATGCATGGCCTCCAGGTTTTTTCAATACCTGAGTTTTTGTAACGTAGCCAAACGCTGCAGAGGTCCAGACAAGAGCAGTATCTGCAACAAGTGCGGTGGCCAGTTCCACATGGCCAGTACATGCACCGCTGCTGAGTCTTGCGTCCTGCGTTCGAAAGCCACCTTGAAGAGTTAATAGTTGAGACACTCCATGGGGTCTAGTCGTTGAAGGGCGTATAAATAAGTGCTCCAAAAGCTCAGGTCTCAGAAGAAATCATCAAATCAAGAGTTCTCCAATTTAACATGCAGAGGAGCAAAGCAGTAAAGGATCTACTGTATCGGTTTGCCTCTGAGCGAGGCTCTGACATCTTCCCTCTCAGTGAGGAATATCAGAACCGTCACTCCCCGCATTGGTTCTCGCATCCTTCTGGCACCGCGGCAATCTTGATTCTTGAACTCATAAGGGGGGTTACCAAATCAACCCTTCGCGGACTTTCGTCGGATGGTTGATTACCTTGATGACGAGATCAGGCTCATCACCGTCGGGATCATTGTGAATTTAATGTCAGAGCGGTGGAATGGGGTTCCTCTGAGACTAATTCTCTAAGAAGACTGTCTATTAGAGGACGCCAGAAATCGCGGGACTCCGGAGGAGATTCATCGTCTGCGAAGAACTGCGCAGCGACCCAGTAACCAACCCGACGCGAATACCCGATCAGCTGAGCACAGGGCGTCCAAGCGTGAACTCCGTAGAGCCAAGTAACCGGGGTAAGGTCAAGTGCTGCAAACAGCTGTGTCAGGATGTCGACAATGACCCCTGGGAGGGTAGGCTAAAACATTTGTAACCCAGAAGCTAGGGAGCCGCTCTCAGCCTGCGCTCCTGTAACTTCAAGCCATGTCCGCTGTCGTCGAAACGCTGTTTCAGTCTCACGTAGTGCGATCAGTTTAGGATTTCAGAGATATTGGTTCTTTCCCAGCTTTTTTGGAATAGGAGCTTATTGCCGCTGTTCGATCTCTCCGTAACAAAAAAGTGCTCGGCCCTAAGAGCATACACTCTGAGGTCCTTAAGCTCGTCGCGCAGGTTAATCCAAGACTTCTCCTGGTCCTGTTCAATGCACGTTTAGCAGATGGTGATTGTACTCTTGATACCCAAGGCGAAGGCTGCACCGGGGATGCCTTCTTCATTTCGCCCCTTGTGTGTGCTTGATACAGTGGGAAAGGTGGTGGAGAAGCCCATTCTTGTCAGACTGACCGAGTAACTTATCAATGCAGCTACACGGTTTACGATCCGGCCACTCTGCCATTGACGCCATCCAGGAGGCAATGCAGGCAGTGCGGAGGGTGGAGGACCACAACTACAGATCTTGCGGCGTGGTCCTCCTCATCACAGCCCGATGTGAAGAACGCTTTTAACTTTGCCAGTTGGGGCGGCATGCTATTGGCGCTAGATCAAACGTCCCACGTTTCTATGTATCTCCTGAGAATCATCGAATCGCACTTGACGGATCGCACCTTCTGTATGATACCACCGAAGGTCAGTGGCGAGTGTCCACAACTTCCGGAGCTGCTCAGGGTAGATTCTTGGGCCCGATCTCTGGAATAGGTCCTATATCAGACTTCTGATGTGTCTTACTGAGACTTGAGATGCTACACGAGAACCTTCACGTTGGCTATGCCGACGACGTTGTTACATTATAGTAGCATTGTTTTTATTGTATGTGATGCAGACAGCTGTATATTTCTTGACAATGTTTACTCGGTGTGGGATAACCCTTACCTTCTTTGTTAATTAATTGTGATTTCCGTCTCAAGAAAGCTTTTAGAAGCTTTAGGGAAATGTAGCAGTTGAAGAGTAAAAGTTGATAAGTGATCCATGATGAATTCGGTCATGTCAATGTAAAATATTTTCGATCCACTTTCCGGTGTGGAGGGTTGTAGGATTCATATGAGAATCAGGAGGGAGGTAAAAATGTGTGAATAGTGGTAGAATCTATTTAATAATGTTGGTCTAAGTCGAGAGCAACTCAGGACTTCAAGCAAAACCTGTATACTTTACTTATTAATTTCAAAATAATCCTAGATATTTTGGACTACCACGTGTGAAATATATAACTATCAAATCCTCGAAGGAATTTGGTGCCTTAATTTCATTGTTTGTTTTACTTTATGTTTGCATTCCGTTTATGTTGTGATAAAAAGTACTTAACTTATGTGTGTGTGTTCAAGTTTGTTATATGGTACCTTCATATCCTTTCCAGCTTCGGTTGCTAAACTGATTCGGCTATGCCAACTAATTGAAAAAGATTTTCCTTTACCGGCTTTTCCTGTAATAATATTATTCTTACCTCATTTTCATGTATGCCTCTAATAAAAATGTATTTTCAGGAATGTTTCTACAGTTTATTTGCCACAAAGTTCACAGTTAAAGTCAACAATTACTTTTTAATTACTTTAATTCTCTCGAATTAATTATTTTAATGGATTCTTACGGTTCATACATTCTACATTAGGAATTTGGGTTGGTAATTCAGACTACTTAGTCCTAGAACAACGAGGTGCTGCAACATGCTAATATATTCCTGATATATTTTATCGAATGGATTATCTGGGGAATGTTCATCACATAAACGCTGTTGAAGTCCTGGAGTTAGGGTGTTTGATAACAAGTACACCTTAGTGTCAGATATTGTAATGTTTTCAAGAGAAAATAAGTGCCTAGTCTTTTTACTAAGTTCCAAAACGTGTTATCTTTTTTTGAATCTTGAGGTATATTTACATTACTAATATCAATCGCCAAACTCTCCTTTTCGTTACAATTTGAAACTGCCACTGTATTCACACACTTTTGTAATAAGATACTAATTTCCAAGTACAGTTCTTCAATTCCGTATCCACAATACAATTTCTTTTCAAATTCTACGCCTTCTGTAGCATCTCCTTTTCGTTATAATTTGAAACTGCCACTGTATTCACACACTTTTGTAATAAGATACTAATTTCCAAGTACAGTTCTTCAATTCCGTATCCACAATACAATTTCTTTTCAAATTCTACGCCTTCTGTAGCATCTCCTTTTCGTTACAATTTGAAACTGCCACTGTATTCACACACTTTTGTAATAAGATACTAATTTACAAGTACAGTTCTTCAATTCCGTATCCACAATACAATTTCTTTTCAAATTCTACGCCTTCTGTAGCATCTCCTTTTCGTTATAATTTGAAACTGCCACTGTATTCACACACTTTTGTAATAAGATACTAATTTACAAGTACAGTTCTTCAATTCCGTATCCACAATACAATTTCTTTTCAAATTCTACGCCTTCTGTAGCATCTCCTTTTCGTTATAATTTGAAACTGCCACTGTATTCACACACTTTTGTAATAAGATACTAATTTCCAAGTACAGTTCTTCAATTCCGTATCCACAATACAATTTCTTTTCAAATTCTACGCCTTCTGTAGCATCTCCTTTTCGTTATAATTTGAAACTGCCACTGTATTCACACACTTTTGTAATAAGATACTAATTTACAAGTACAGTTCTTCAATTCCGTATCCACAATACAATTTCTTTTCAAATTCTACGCCTTCTGTAGCATCTCCTTTTCGTTATAATTTGAAACTGCCACTGTATTCACACACTTTTGTAATAAGATACTAATTTACAAGTACAGTTCTTCAATTCCGTATCCACAATACAATTTCTTTTCAAATTCTACGCCTTCTGTAGCATCTCCTTTTCGTTATAATTTGAAACTGCCACTGTATTCACACACTTTTGTAATAAGATACTAATTTACAAGTACAGTTCTTCAATTCCGTATCCACAATACAATTTCTTTTCAAATTCTACGCCTTCTGTAGCATCTCCTTTTCGTTATAATTTGAAACTGCCACTGTATTCACACACTTTTGTAATAAGATACTAATTTCCAAGTACAGTTCTTCAATTCCGTATCCACAATACAATTTCTTTTCAAATTCTACGCCTTCTGTAGCACAGAAGTAATAGCCTGTCCTGTATGGTTGAATGTTTTCGGCCAGTTTGTTTTTTCCACCAGTTTTTACCTAAACTGTGCTTCACATTCAAAGTACGAGAGGGTTGAAGTTTTATCTTGCTTTTCTGTTGCTTATAGTTTCAAATATCTATTGTGGTTTTACCCCTCGTCACCATTATAAAATAAAATAAAAACGAATAATCTCTGAACAAACGTATTCATCTAGTATTTATAATTCAAACAATAACAAAAACATGTGATCATAACTGTGTTTACAAAATTTGTTTACAAACAACATATCACATCCCATCTAGTTTCACCACTGGTAGGCATTGTTTTAAAATACTTCACCTTAATTTTGATACAGAAATGTAATCATACAATTTGTGGATGAACCAAAAGAAAACTACTGTAAAAGTGCATCATTCTGCAGCAGCCGAACCAACAAAAGTTAGTGAGTGAAATGCACATGGTATGTATTTAGCAAGGATACTATGTTGTTTTATTCGGGTTTGAAGACCTGAGTAAGTAGCTGACATGACCACTGTCACAACTTGTCCCCTGCAATTCTTGATATTGATTCAAAAAAACCCCCAAGACAGCCGAATACAGCTTTATCTATCCCAGAAGGTACATGTAATGTTTCAGGGAGAAGGCGTCCGTGAGTCGTTCTATTGACTTTGCTTCTGTTTGGGGTATGTGTTGTAAAACATTAGCTACAAGAGCTACCTGCCCAGTATGAGAACAATAAAGCATCTAATCTAGGTTCTTTTCTAGTATGTCCCCGCATTCTCTATTTTAATTTCTATAAGTTAGATTACGTTACTAGAGCTACAAATGTAATTTCTAAAGGTAACTGAGGTTAGGTTAAGCTAGGTTTTTTACAATAATTTGCAAAAACAATTGAAAAACGAGTTTATTAATTTGTACGAAAAACACAAATTAGTAATGAAAGATGTTTAAAATAATATACTATTCTGGTGGCCAGAACGCTTTAATGTCCTCCAGGATTTGTTCGAACAAATCTGTGTTTTGGTGGCGATGTTTTCACAGAAACTCACACAAGTATGAGTCTAGCAAGTTGCGACTTGTACCGCATTCGTTCCTATTACGCCGTTTTGCCGACGCGACGCCCAGAGCGATTCCATTCTCTGTGTGTATGCTCCTGTTGTAGGAACATCAAAATTTTCAGAATGGGTTAGATCACGCGATGCTTGCCCACTGTGCAGCGCTTCGCGCTGCTTACTCTTTTAGATAAAAGATTAACTCGAGCTTACAAAGTCCAAGCCCAGATCAAGCGGCGCGCGTTTATCACTGATAAGATAAGACGAGTTTATACTATAAGTAGTACCTGTTCTACTGCCCTACGAACACCAAAAAAAAAACGATTAAATGCACTACCCCAAATTTCTTTCACAATGATCGATTTCCTATCCATCCTTAAATAATACCGTATCCCCGTAAAAAATAAAGCACTTTATTTCTTCTTCAAGTTTCATTTATGTATATTTCTCGCCGATTTCCCGATGAATCCTATCGTTTCTGTATTCCAATTGGTCCATCTGTAGAAATTTCCTCTTTGCGCATGTGCGTGGAGATAGTATATATTGAGCTAAATGGAAAACGCACCTTATATAGGTAGCAGGTGGCAGACTCGTGATTCGTCGGTTAAAAGTGACCAACCAGAGTTTCAGGATTTCCCGCTTTTCAATTGACAATGAATTAACCGCTTTTATTATGATCTTTGTGAATGCGGGGACATATTACAAAAGACCCCTAATCTACTACTTAACTAGCTTCTTTTACGTCATTTACTAAATTTTAGAGCACACAGTTTCCCATATTCAATACATTTATTACACATTTGAAAAGACATGTGTATGAGGTGTACCCATTGACATTTGTACTACATTTTCCAGTATATTTGAAAAGGAAAGCGTCATATTCTTGGCATATAAACAGTTTAAAGTTGATAAGGAATCATATTTGTCTCCTTGGAAAGGGAAAACCCCAACTGCTAAAAACCGTACAAGAGAAACTATTCTTGAGAGTATAGTTCACCAGTAGTTTATCTTTTCTTCACACTGCTTAAACCTAATTTTATTAATCTGAATTCATTGTTTTTCTCTAGTGATGTACGTAAGAATTTAATGCGTATGATCATGAGAATGTTCATGACATTTGAGTAGGTCAAAGCTGTGCTGTGTGTAACTGAGACCTCTAAAGAATTTGTTTTTACGTCTCCTGGTTGCAATAAATAGCATTCAACACAACAAATGTCGCCACCTGACTGTGAATGTAATAACAAATCTCTTAAAAAAATATTCCCATTAGAAAAAGAGTGTTTTGAAAAATTTCGATTAAAAGTTTTTTACCATCATAGCAAGTTCGCAGGGATTTCGAAAAATTCACTATTATGTTTGTTTTCACAATTTTCATCTACTGAGTTTAACTTAACATTCCAAGTAGCAGTATCATCTATAGAAAATGAAGTATGTAAGGTACTTCTACCTGTGATTGCAAAACTGATTTCTAACGGCTGCTGGAGGACTTCAGGCTCATAATTCAGGTTATCGTTGATACAGGGCTGATCAATGCGTAAATTTAGGCCTAGTAATTCTTCTTCTTTAAAGTTAGACGATGTCGATGAAGAAGGTCATGATGAGTCATCTGAGCATTCAAAGGTATGCGTTGAATTAGTAATGAATGTTCCTATTTAAGGCACTTTCTTAAATAGTTTAAGGTGACACCCTGCTTTTCAGCAGCGCGTTTCGGTAATTACACAAGCCAATGAGACGTTTATGTGAAGTTATTTGATTGATGACAGGACAGAAACAATTCATACGCACACGACTCAACGACAGACAGAGTAGAGACGATAAAATAGACTAGAAGTGTGGCCAATGTCGCCAACCGAAATTTTTTTGGCCTTTTTTAAGCAGAGGGAACCTTCAAAAGTTATCAACGTCCCGGTTATAATGGATTTTTACCTCACTAAATCACTCTCGTACCACTTCCTTTCGTGGCCGTACAACACCCGGATTCTATGTCTACTGGCTGCAGAATGTACGCTGAAACAGAATACAATTGCATAGACAAGTTAAGCATATTGGTTGGTAATGCAAACTGACACAAAATTCTGATTTTTTTAAATGGTTGCGGTTCCTGTCAAGGACGCCGTAGGTAGTTTCGTGGACTTATCCAAATAATGATGGCAAATGTCTCACAAACGTTTATTGTACGCAAGTTCAAGAATTGTTCCTATTGGGTAGTAACATTGATGGTAACTACCATCAATATTAACAAGAATTCTTGAAGGGATGTTGTATGGTGATGTTGTACATGTTGTCAACTGTAGGACACTAGTTTCCAAATTGGTAATTTTTTATTGATAGGATTTTATGGATGAAAAACGATTTGTCTAAGCTAAGTGGTCTACTGGCGACTATCACTGCTCAAATAATTTAAGTGGGAGGTTATATTTTCTAACCTTAAGGGGAACAGGATTTGTGATTATTATTGTCACCATAACACTGAATATTTGAGTTATTTAAGCGTGTTTAGCATCCAGTTTAAAGTTTCCGATTGTGCCTAACTCAATAAATCAGTACTCAATAAATAAACAATTTGAAATATTCATATTGTAAACCAACTGTGATTAGATAATAAAGCGAAGGATTTATGGTTATTCTTAATCAATATTGATATTTTATATTATCTAGAAAAGTCAATATTGGGATTTAAGAGAAAATTTTTATTGTTATATTATATGACATAAAATAGTAAAAATTACAATTATGAAGAGCCAGAGACATAATAAAGGAAACTTGAATCCATTAATCAGCAACCCCAGTGACTTGTGTTCTACTGCAGTGTTCGAAATAATAGCAGACGGACAAAAGTGCAGTGGCAATGTTGGCAACTAGTAAACATCCACAACTGAACTTCAGTACCTGGTGTATGTCTTCAACGGGACTTAAGATTGCATGAACGACAGTGCAGCGGCTGGAAACTTGAATTTAGGTAACTGGTGTGTGTCTTCAACAGGACTTAAGATTGCATGAACGACAGTGCAGCGGCTGGAAACTTGAATTTAGGTAACTGGTGTGTGTCTTCAACAGGACTTAAGATTGCATGAACGACAGTGCAGCGGCTGCAAACTAGAATTTAGGTAACTGGTGTGTGTCTTCAAAGGGACTTAAGATTGCATGAACGGCAGTGCAGCGGCTGCAAACTTGAATTTAGGTAACTGGTGTGTGTCTTCAACAGGACTTAAGATTGCATGAACGACAGTGCAGCGGCTGCAAACTGGAATTTAGATACCTGGTGTGTGTCTTCAACAGGACTTCAGATTTGATAATCAATAGTGCAGCAGCCGCAAACTGGAATTTAGGTACCTGGTGTGTGTCTTCAACAGGACTTCAGATTTGATAATCAATAGTGCAGCGGCCGCAAACTGGAATTTAGGTACCTGGTGTGTGTCTTCAACGGGACTTCAGATTTGATAATCAATAGTGCAGTGGCCGCAAACTGGAATTTACGTACCTGGTGTATGCTTCAACGGGACTTCAGATTTAATAATCAATAGTGTAGCGGCCACAAACTGGAATTTAGGTACCTGGTGTGTGTCTTCAACAGGACTTCAGATTTGATAATCAATAGTGCAGTGGCCGCAAACCGAAATTTAGGTACCTGGTGTGTGTCTTCAACAGGACTTCAGATTTGATAATTAATAGTGCAGCGCCCGCAAACTGGAATTTAGGTACCTGGTGTGTGTCTTCAACAGGACTTCAGATTTGATAATTAATAGTGCAGCGCCCGCAAACTGGAATTTAGGTACCTGGTGTGTGTCTTCAACAGGACTTCAGATTTGATAATTAATAGTGCAGCGCCCGCAAACTGGAATTTAGGTATATGGTGTGTGTCTTCAACAGGACTTCAGATTTGATAATCAATAGTGCAGTGGCCGCAAACTGGAATTTAGGTACCTGGTGTGTGTCTTCAACGGGACTTAAGATTTGATGAACGACAGTGCAGCGGCTGCAAACTAGAATTTACGTACCTGGTGTGTGTCTTCAACAGGACTTCAGATTTGATAATCAATAGTGCAGTGGCCGCAAAATGAAATTTAGGTACCTGGTGTGTGTCTTCAACAGGACTTCCTGAAGAGTATCCACAATTGAATTTGGACTGGATGACTAATTTCAAAGCGCCTGTCAATTTTAATTTTTGGCACGTGGTGGTAAGTACCCTTGGTAAAACTTCTAAATGAATGATGAAGCCGTCAAGCAGGAATTTAACATCAACCATTTTCTTTGAATTGTGATGGGTGTTGTTGATCTGTTAGTACGGTCCCTGGGGCTTTTGATTCATTTTCTTTGTATTTCCATTCTTTACTCTTCATATTGATTTTGATTTAGCAGGAATATCAAATTTTAGAAACTGCCTTTACTATGGCTTTTTGAATTTATATAGTCGTTTCAGTCTCTGTTTTGCACATCAGAGCATAGGCACATCAGGATTTTTTTTACTAGATACTAAAGAATTTAACCAGACTTGCTTCTTATGTCACTTTTGAAATTTGAATGATTTTACTAAGTTATTTCTATGGTTACAACATTTTCTAATTGTTTATTTTGAAACGCCTTAGAGATCGGAATAAATACCTTTCACCTGTTAAAGTTCTACCCTTAGTAAGGCCCATAGTATAAGAAGAACAACTCCATTTATATTAATAATTGAATAATAAAAATTTCGAAATTTAATTACTTTAATAAAATTGTTACAGCGTTAACCATTATTAACGCTGTATTGATATGAGTTAACTTTACATGAAAGCCTTAACTTAAGATGAGTACATAATGCATTATAATTATACTATGCACATTAGTATAATATAAACTGTAAAATTAAATTATTGTGATAGCGAAATTATTAGGAATTATTGAAATTAATTAATAATTAAAAACATTTGAATGGATATTACATTAAATAATTATTACCGCAATAAAATAAAATATTTTCCAGAGGGCATTCCCTCTAAAACATTAAAATGCAACTACTTTTACACGGAGAATGTTATTTCAGTTTTTAAATATTTTCATAATTAATGTGTCTCAAATATCATTTTTATAAATACAAAAGGTTATTTTTGTGTTGAATAATAAACTAAGTATTGACGTAGGCTATTCATATCTCTATGCAAGAGCTTCTAACATTTTCTCTACGGCAGGCGTCTTGCGGTGTAGAATCAGAAAGAGAGCACTCAAGGTTACTCAGTATAAAGTAAAGTATTTAACATTAAGAATTCTATTTAAATTATTAAATTAAAGAGTATTGAAACTAACAATACTTTATAAGAAACCTCATGGTTTCGAAAAACGGTCACAAAACTATAAATATCATACTAAACGTTTTTTTTACACATTAAAGATTATTATTAAATTTTAACTACACAAACCAGTTATGATTACATTTATAATAGTTTCAAAAGAGTAATTTGTTCCAAGTTCTAGCACACTAACTTCTTCGCGTTTAACACAATCGTGTGCTATGTGTTTTCTTCTTGAATTCTATTCTTTGACTAATAAAGCGAAATCACATACGTTAGGTGACGAGGTTGCTCGTCGACCAGCAATATGATTGCTGGCGACCAAATTATCTGAACATCGCTCCATGTATGGAGCAGTTTCGGACAGATTGCCAGCAATCTGGAGTTTATTCGGCGATTTCGAGATCCTTCTCTATTCATAGGCGATCCATCAAATCGTTGGCGATCTTTTTGCCGAGTGTATGGCGTCAACCGTCCATCATGAGCGATCTGAAATATGCGCATGCGCGATACGGTCTCAGAATAACTACAAGGTGATCTTGAATGACTATGAGATCTAATTCATAATTGAATCGTAATTATATGTAGATACTCCAATATTAAACATTGATATTCTAATAATAAGATATAGGCTCATTTAGCGTTATAGTTAATAAAATATACGAGTGAAATCTATGTCACAATAGAACAACTATTATTATAACTATAATTTAATGTGTTTGATCTCTAAGTGGAAAAACTTGTCAAACAAATATATCAGGATGGTTCGGCACCTCCTGGGACCTTTCATTATCCTTCCATTCATGACGCCAGTTTCAAAGAGGCTCTCCAGAGATCTTTACTAGGACACTGTTCTAAAGCATTTTGTATCTTGGCAAAGAAAATCAACGTTAAGTGATCACACATAAAATGCAGCTACTATTGGAACACTCATACATTTTGAAGGTAAATCAATTTATTATCGGGAGTAGGAAACATTATTCCTCCAATGATAGACTACTAACCTTAGATAAAGCCGGTTATAGTGAAAGGACCTTGAGCTTCCGCCCATAAGAAAAAATTTAAACCTCAAACCCTTTTTGGCACTAGTTTTTAATTTTAGCGTTATGAGATATGTCTCACTTTTCAATCCTTTCAAGTTCTTGAACGCCTTTTAGTGATTTTTAAATGTTATACTTCATTAGCATTTAAATTATGAAATACCAAAACGTTTGACCTTGCTTTCTGAATGAACACTAAAAAATCTAAAAACACTAAAAGGTCGTTTGGATATTAGTTGTACATTTAAAATTAAAACTCTCCCATAAAGGGCGCAAAAGTGTATATTGTTTAAAATTGTTAAGTTTATTATTGTTTTTTATTTATATTTATAACCTTATTAATTAATTGCTTAAAATTTATTTATATTCTTATTTACTACATACAGTTTCTTTATTGCTTGTTAAATATATTTAAATCCTAGTTATTGCTTGATATTTTTTACTTGTTATGTAAATGTATTTTCTTATTTATTGCATTAAGTTTGTATATTGCTTGTTATATATTTATTTATAATCTTTTTTAATGAATAATTGCTTTTTAACTGTGACTCTCTAACTTCGATTTTTCTTCTAAAGTATTTCTTTTTGTTACAGTCTGGAATTTCTCACACCATTCTCAAAATTAACTTTATGATGATATAACTTAATAGTAATTAATTTTAATTTAATTATTTTGTTTTGTATCATTTATCAAGTTTGTAATAGTTATACCGTTTGAAATAAATTAAATGAAATGACCATTATTCATTTCTCTGCAGCCTATGGAATTTATCCTATATATATATTGTTTTTATTTTAATAGATGAAGCTTGAATTGAGTGGAATGTGTTTATTGGTTTTTTGAAAGAAATTAAAATGCATGTTTTTAATTTCCTTCACAAACCCCAACTATCCACTCAAGCTTGTTTGAGATTAAACTTTTGAATTTATCTCTGGATCATAAGTTTTTTATTTCCAATACTATAACATCTCAACAAAATAAGTACAAAAACTAAATAAGTACAATCAGGTTGAGTGACATCAAAAACTATATTAGGCATCGTTCGTTGTTAACTCGGTGACAGCCTTATTCCATAAATGCCACATGAATAACTCAAGACGCTACATTACGACGCATACACCTTTTAGGCCTATGTATGAAGTTGTACTTGTCTTATTTTACACAGCCGTTCTTATTAATTTAATTTTATATTTTCTATTACAATTAAATAATTAAACTTCTGATATTTTGCATACGAAAGTGAATCAAAGATAATTTTCTTATGTCGATCACCTCTATATGCCTAAATATAGTCTAGTTTAATTGAAAAATATAATTAAACTTTATTATCAGTTAACTAAACCTTTATGTACGTGGGCTATGAATTAATCTTAATTTTATAGACATTCACATATCATGTTATATCATTTTGTTGATAATTCTGTGAATTAAATATATTTAACTGGGAAAACAAGCAGGTTATATTTAAAACCTCTTATTATGATCTTATGTACTCGTACAGTGATCTTAAAACACTATTGCAAGTGTAGGTAACATTTTAGGATACCTTTTTTGTATAGTTGAATAAGTT
Source organism: Homalodisca vitripennis (assembly GCF_021130785.1). Classification (NCBI taxonomy): domain Eukaryota; kingdom Metazoa; phylum Arthropoda; class Insecta; order Hemiptera; family Cicadellidae; genus Homalodisca; species Homalodisca vitripennis. The sequence goes on from NC_060214.1 coordinate 26,322,250, forward strand.
TGATTCAACTATAAAATTATGGCTTATTGAATTTTAAATATTTTAAACAATAAGGTTTAATATTATTAATTAGAACATGTATAAAACATATGATTATATTTATATTTTATGCTATACCTGTTTTAAAATACACTATATTTTTAGATCAAATGTATACGCCACAACTGGGAACTAATAATAATCATAGATTAGATTATTCATTTGTGGATTAATATACATAGGAATAAATCCAAACACATGAAATATTATTCAATTTCTGGATAGGGTATTTATACTCAGCTGGTGGACGTAAAATTGATTAGTTTACTCGATAATCGGTTCGGAGATGTGCTATTCACCTAAGCAAGTACCACATTATTTCTTTTCACATGGAAGGCACGTCTAGACTCCTCTGTTTCTCCAAAGGATTGTCAATAGGATTGTCATCTGTATTCAGATTTGGAGATACATTTGTTTCCTTTCCATTAGGCACAAAAGAGCTCTTCTGCAGAACACACTATACCTCTGACTTTAATGCAAATACATCGCTGGCTACAGGCTAGAGAATTGGCAACAATGTCCTTTCTACGCTGGGCACCCTTGCAACTGGTGTACACTAAATTGAAAGAAGAACTTTGCGTATGTGAATTGGCTGGTGAAACACTTTCTTGGCTACCTGCTCGGAATTCTTGCCTACTGAAACTTCTTGCCTACTTATAAAGTAATAGAAAAAACAGAGATTTTTCTTAATGAACTTTAATTTGATAGACTTGAACAGAACGCACCCAAACAGGGCCTTAAATTAAAGCTAGTCCTTTGAAGGTTGAATGTTTTTTGTAGGTGAAACTTAACGAAGACCTCCGTATTAACAATTTGTATTTGTTTAACCTTCATTGTCCCCTAATGAGCGTACAATACGTCTAATATAAACTCGCACACATAACAGTTACAATGATATATAAATAGAGTGTATTTAGTGCGATTTTAACGGTTAACACCCAATAAACTAGTGTCTGTGTCAGCACCATGTTGTCTTTGCGGGCAGACTGCTATCCTTTGTGAGGTTAAGTGTGGTGAGACAACCAACACAATAACCTGACACGTGTACCCTCTATGCATATTTAATTACATTTCCACGTAGCGGCTATTAACTGGACTTTAATTAAAACCGGACTTAATAAACTTCAATATGTATTTGCTTTGGAATTTAATGAAATGTTTTGCAGAAATTTAGAAATTTCCATATGCAGTGATACATTTAACAATCTAAATGGGCTAGTCAAAGTTTTGGGTTTTTAATTGATTCATTTCGACAAATAATAGACTATTATGATAGCTTTAAAACTGTATAACTCCTATCCAATAGATTGGCTGAGCATTAGCGAAGTCTACCTGTTACTTGACTGTCCGTAGAATATTTTAAGAACTGACTAACCTATTGAATTTAATTTTGCATTAAATGTTATTTGAATCAACCAAAATGACAACGGCAAATGTTTGTTCGGATGTTTCCTGTGTTCCTACAGGAAACATCGAATTCGATGATAATGCACGTCACTCCATTGGATGTAACTGAGCGTTTGCGAATATTTTTATATTGGTCTGATGGATGAGCGTGATTGCAATTAGAAAATCCCAAAGTAAATACATTTATAAATAAACTTTGAGCGATTATACGACATTGTAGTATGGGAGAGTAGTAAAGGTTATTATAAAATTTAATGTTCTCCATACAACTTCAGAGAAGCTGATTACGCGACAAGTGTTACTGCTTACTCCTACATTTTAAGTACGTTATATTCAAAACCAGATTTCCATGCAGGCAATAACTGTTTATTATAAGTGTTAGTTGTAACAACATATCAGACTCGACTAGAGTTACTAAAGTGTTACTATAACAATTCCTTATATCTTTTTAACAAGGACATCTGTGTTTTTCTCTCATGTTACAGCACTGTAGCCTTCTCTGCTAATAAATTTTACTGACTTTACTTTTCAATTAATCTTAGCACGTGATTCCCAAGTAAGAGTAATGATAATATCGCAAGCGTAGGGTTGCCTAATTTAGTTGTTATCATAGAGTATTCTGCAGTCAAAATGGTTTCTTTATACTACTAAACAAATGATTGGATATTGGAAACATGGCACAAATAGAGGACAATAATAACATTAAGGCTTCTAAACAAGTTGTGATACGTTATACTTAGTTTCTTATATCATATAACAGACAATAACATAATTTTCGCCTATTCATTCATAATCATGTATATACCTAAATACCACTTCATTTACAGCTCACCGGAACATTAAACTGCTTACAATTGGTTACAAAATTAATCCGAACTATTTAATTTCTAGATCTTAAAACCCTATGATTTTAAACATTAAAATTTGTTGGCCTATGGTGTGAATCCAAATCTGGTTCTTACTTATTTACGAGTACATTGTTTAATACTGTGGTAATCCGACTCACATGAACTTTAAAGTTTTTCACACAGAATTAATGGATATGTACCAGGTGTGCGCACAATTGAATATTTTACTGAATAATGGTGTTTAACGAATCTCGTCTTGTATTTTACAGATTCCTTGTAATGTTTCATTAGATCCACGCAAAGTCCCTGATACAGGCAGAGTGCTATAAAATAGACAAAGTTTTACTGCCCTTGAAAACAAACTTTCATTCCATCTATAAATCGATGCCCGATCCTTCCAATTGGCCAAGAATCCATATTTTATCCATCACATTTTAGTATTTATAAATAAGTGAAAACACTGATAATATTTTTATTATTTCGTTCACAACTGCTTTCTTTATTTGTATAAATAGAAAAACTCAAATAGATTCCAAACCTTTAAACATGTTGCACATACAATAATGTTTATGCGCGTTCAATCATAAATTGTGCTAAGTAGGAATGGAAAATTAAAACCTATTTTTAAATGTATTAATTTACATTTTGAAATCTTAAAATTGGAACTTTTCCAATTGGACGATTAAACAATTTTTATTTATTACTTAACTTAGAGTTCCCCATCTTAGTCTATAAGTTTATGTAGCTAGCCGAAGATTCAAATAATAATATCTTAAATAAAAAGTAAAAAATTCCGTTCATCTAAAGAATTACGCCTTATTCAGTATTTTGAATCTACTTTTCTGTAAATTTTTAATTGTTGAACTCAAATCTTGAGAATAACAATTTATTGCTTAAAATAATGTAATCTTCCTGTTTTGATAATGTGATATACAAAGCAGCTCAGGTCAAATTCATAAGAAATCAAGTAAACAAATAGGTTAAATGAACACAAGCATATAATCTTACAACTATTTAAAAATGTTTAAACAACTTAAAAGTTACATCACGTACTTTGACATGTAAACACTTCACAAAGATATTTTTCATGCTTTTTCAGGTACAAAACCACTGTTCCGTGTAGCGGCCACGTTTCAGTAAATATGCATGTTGATCACAAGTAATCTCTACACTTAAACTCCTGAAATCAGTCAATGTACAAGTCTAATTAAATCCTATTATATTTCTTAATAAATCAATATCACACCTTTCTTGCCTCTTTGAATTCAGTTCATGTTTACTGTGGGGAGGGAATTTTCGAATTTATTCAAAAAAATTTGAGTTTATCTTCATATTTTGTATTTAAAGAATTTCATTTCTAAATCATTTTATAAAACTTTTTAACATTGATTTTAAAGTTCTACTTAGTACGTCATTCTCCTGTTGATCGTAATGGCTAAAGGTCCATAAATAACAGAAAAATATTGTTGCAGAGCAACTTTTCCTGCCAATAATAATAAAGTTACTCTTGTAAGTGTTTATGAGTAACTATTCTTAGTTATACTTCTGTTATAATCCAGTTATACTCCTGCCAGCTTTAGAGTTTCATTATGTCATATTTAAGTACCCTAATAAAACTTAACGTTGGTGACAGAGAGCTCGTTACTTTTATTTCGGAATAAAGTTAATGTCTTGTATTATTTTAATGACGTTTCCAGGGTTTATTATCTTTACTATGAGTTCTTCTTTTAAACATAACATTACGATAGTGATATAGCAAACATAGCCTGACACAAATACGATCTTAATTCTTTGTTTAAAGTTTGTTGTGGACGATGGCAGGTTTGTTAGGATAACATGATTGCGGACATTTGCCATCGTTATATGTTATAAAAACGATTTAATAACACAACTTTTCGAGGAGTGGAATCTCCCTTCTTCATCAGGTGCATTGCTGTATTGTCGGGCTATACTCATCGCATATGTACCTATTGTCCATTATTTCATTTTTTTGTTATATTACTGACTTGTATTTCGTTATTCATTTTCCATACTATTTTGCCCCTAAAATTATATTCTGTACGTAATCCTCGCATTTAATATTTATGGACACTATAAAATAACTTACCAGAAGTAGAAATTATATTAGTGTTGTCTAACTACATTTTGAACTGTTTGAAGACGGTGGTGTTACTGTTATTAGTCAATCCGCAGTTTAGGGCTATAATAATACGGAAATAACGTAAAATATACCTTAATTTGTAGTTTTCTTATGGTTAAACAGTACTTTTTACCATATAAGTCTACACTATAAATATATTATGTAAGGTTCTTGGTTTAAAACACGTCAAAAAACGTTGCGCCAATCTTAAATCTTAAAATCTTTTAATTATTTTTATCCTTACATCCTTTATTTTATGATAAAGATTCAGTAGAAGGTAACATAAAAAGGAAATAAATTTAACATCCCAAGGTAAATATGGGGAATGTTATTTTTGGCTGTTCTCAACGCGAAAGAATATCCTCTGGACTTTAATTTCAGAAAATAAAGTTAGAATGAATTCAATTATAACTTTACCGAATATTAAACTCTAATTAAAGTATTTGTGTATCCTAACGTAAAGTTGCATTCGAAGGCGCAAGAAGTTTAAATTACACCTTTAGCTTAACAAGCCAGAAGATTTAACATTTCGCTGCCTTTGTAAAATATAATTTATAATAAGTTAGATAAACAGAAAAAATTAGAGACATTTTATATAAGGTATTTTTTAACTATTTGAAAGCAGGATGATAAAATTATTAAATTGATGCAATTATTGAACTATTTTCTATTTTTAACTTACTGTGAGAGATTCTTTAATATGCAGTTCAGAGTCTCGGCCCATCCATTTCATACAATACATTTAATGAGTAGTAGAGTTGTGGAGTTCTTACAATAGCGATTTAAGAATTTTAAGGAATCCATTGTAAAATTCAATAAAATAAGGGTGCAAAACATTTCTCCCATAGCGGTCATAATGAACTAAGCTTATTGCAGCACGGAATGCTAGAGCGATGAGAAGACTTTAGCAAGGATTTCTCCCATCATGCAGTCCAAATGCCAGACCATGCCTGTGCATGGACATCCATTGAGTGCACAGTGATCGCATTATACTTTTCACATTAGGATACAAGGCTTTTTCTTTAGGAATTGAACGAATTTACATAGCTAGATAGCTAGACTACTACATAGGCATCCTTGTGAAGTTCATGATAACACCAGTTTAAATTGATCACTGCGATACCTAAATTAGTTGGACACGATTTTGTTTTTAACCTTACCAGAGGGTTCACTTCTGGATGATTTATACCTTCCTTTTGAACCTACACTGGGTACTGGGTACAGCAAAAAGCGATGTGTCACTAAAATCTGGGCAACCTTATGAATGTACAGTAGCGGCACATCACTAACCGCAAATGTCGAGATTCTGGGGTTGCCAGAGTAATTCGATAGGTCTAGTCAGCGGGAGATGACTGTTGGAGTTGGTAGGGTTCGTTCTCTACGAGTCAAAGGGTTCTTGCCAGCCTAGACATAAGGTTGTGCCACTCCCTGCCTGCTTTGACTGGAGAGGCTCGTTCAGAACTGGCTTTCCCTTTTTGCGAGGGGACATAACTTGAGATTAGTACCCTTTTTTTCTCATGAATCCCGACAGGAGGCAACCCCTACCCCCAAACTTACCTATCTAGAATATCCTGTCTCACCGGAAGCTGCGCAAAGGTCCTTATATAATTAGGGGTAATTTTCAAAGCTTCTTGACCTAAGAGAAAAAATTCTCAATAAACATGGCTTTCCGCATCCCATGATTCAAGGGCTCCATCGCCTAGCAATGTCACATAATGTTGTTCCATTTTTTTTATCTGGTGACATTGCTGCGATCTCTCGCCAACCGCTCAACTAAGTCAACCTTTAGTCGCCACTGGTACCTTATTACCTGAAATGTTCCATCTTCCATCCCGTTATTGTACACCAATACCTGTATCTCCTCCTTCAAACTTCCTGTAACAATAGCAAATGTAACATGTACTTGATTTTGATCATTTTACTCCTTTTCAAGGAGTTTGACGAAATGATTTTAAATAAATAGTAGACTTATGTCAATATGTAAATCATAACGCCGTAACACAAGAATAATATTAAAAATTAAACAGTAATATCCCCTGAAAACAACTAATTTAAAAATGGTTTATTTAGGGACACACTGTTGTTATTTTCTTGAGGAGTTTAATTTATTTTTGAAGTCAATCTGCGTTTTTACTAGATTACTTTTAAATAAGACCTGGAAAGAATTAATTCCGGTTGATGCGATCATCAGAGAGGGCTTAAGTTAAGGGAGGATGACCCTGCAATATCCTTTGTAGTACACATTTGGAAATCACAAGAGCCTATATTGAGCTGTCCTTTGTTGTACAGTCTGTGGCAGATACTGTTAATTGGGCATAGACAATGGCAGTTAAACTGTTTATAGTTGAACAGATCTCATGTGTCTCATATTACATTAGTTGTAATTCACAGTATTCTCGTACAGTAAGAGATTTTTATTACTCCTACACTCATTTATAACATTTTATCAACAGATCGTTCAACAAGATGATCTACTGAAGAATATATAAGGGTTCCAATTAAAGATAATAACCTACATACACAATCAGTAATGGAATAATAATGTCATACCACTATTAATCTTAGAGAGAAATAGTTGTACTGTAAATTAGTTTTACAGCGAAAAGATATTACAATGCACAATGTTTAGAAATTTGGCTTTGCCGTTTACTCTAAGAGAAGTCCCTTTACTTTATTCAACAAGTGTAAGTATGGATATAATAATTTTAAATAACGCCATATAACTGAGCTAACCCATGTTTCTAATAAATATAAATAATACTCCTGATTATAGTTTCAAATTTTACAAGTTAACTTTTATGTATTTTAGGCAGATATAGTGTTAGAATCTCCATATTGAAGTTGTCATGGTAGTCGCACTTAAGGAACATTTCAAAATAACTTCTCCAATTTCCATAGCCACTAACCAAAGTTTATATAAAATATAAAATTTTAAACACTTTATGCAATATAACATGGATTTAGAAAACGATAACTTTACTACATATCTGAATTACAACTTGGTACAAAAATTTTTTATCATACAATCTGTTTACTCTTTGTAAAAACTAAATTATATCATCTGTTTTTTATGAACATTGTGTAATTGTTTATATATTGAGATTGCATTTTAAGGTTATCTGGTAGAATCTTTTTGATTAAAGCCTTATTTTGTAGAAAGGTTCTCTTGGATTCCTTACAATTTATTCACTTTTTTGCTAACTTGACTACTCTGAAATTGAAAAACTACTGAAAAATGTGCCAGCAGACCTGGAACAAGAAATTCTTCTAAACAATGAAAAACTTGGTTTATAACATGCATTATGTTTATCGAAAATGCTAAAGTTAAAGAAGATAAGAAACTTGCAATATTAGCACATTTTTTGTCCTATGAAAACTTTGAATTTATCAGTGAGTGTAAAGTTTGCTATAAAAATATTAGCAACAATATTCATCCGAGTAAAAATAAGAAAATGTACCTTTTGTTAGTCAAATGATACAAATGTTGAACAGCAAATGCAGTGCTTTTTAAACAAAGACCCTTATTGTAAATCGTTGGTTATAAAATATACATTAACTTAAGTCAGATTATGTGTAGTTTATAATATACTCGTATAACTTAATTTTTTGTTTATAGAGTCTTTCACGTTCAGGCGGGTATTAAGTGGGTGTTAGATTATCTTAGGTAAATATTAGGTAAGGTTACGTTAGGGTAGGTACATTCTTGTATATTTCAGGCTTGGCTGGAAATTATTACAGTAGAGTGACAAAAACCTGTGTTTATTTACTGTCGTAAAATACAATTTCCTTTCACAAGGTGCACAATTGAGAAGAAATTGTTAAATTGTCCAAACGATTGAATTTCGATTCCATGAAAGGACTGACTGGCGAGGCACAAACACAGAGTAATGTAGCAAACCACCTATTTTCAGTTCATTGCCTTCTTTTATTCTTCGGAACAGAAATAACGAATTTTTTCAGAAAGATTTTCCTTATAGAAAGTTTCAATTTTCTAATATTATCTAAGGAACATCTACAAATACTTTATTATATTTCATTAACTTAGTGCAATCGATTTTGGGTGTTGAAAATATGTTTTATATTGACACAAAGCTTGATAACATAACTCCCTTGAATACAGAAGTATAACGAACTTTTTTGGATAAATGAACTTAAATTTCAGGCATTAAAGATACGAAATGCAAGTATTTTTTAATCAAGCCGATTTAAAACTGCAACAGATAAACATGTGTTAATACAGCATTTACAAAAATTACAGCATCAGTGAAATGTTATATTACTGTTAAAAATTTCGTAAAGAAAATATTTTTAACATTTCATTTTTTAAATATATAATTGAATAAAAACATATCAGTCTCTGAAGGCCTGATTTCAAAATTGCGTATATTTACAACTTAACACGCTTTCCATTACGTATCCTAATGTATTATCTTCTTCTTAAAAGAGCAACTTCAATATTGGGAAAGAACAGTATTATTACTAATAATGCTATAAAGTTTCTCTTTATGTGACTAATTTAAAGCAAACTTATAATTGTGTCGTTGATCATCTATTTAACAATAAAATAAGAGAAATATAAAGAGAAACTATCCTTTTCTTCATTAAAAGTGAAGGGATTATTCTTTTCATATTTCTATTAGTTTTTTTTTTTAATTATTTCTTTTGCGAGAACTTTAGTTATAAGACTACTAGTAATGAGTTATATAGGATGGGATATACTCTAAAATAGCAAAGACTATTTCCTTATCATTTTGCCATAACTTTAAATAGTATTTTAATGGCAGGAAATTACATTTTACATAGAGTAGTGTTAGTTTTTACATCCAGTAAATGTGTACCTCGCTCTTTAGAGTGAAACCTTTAATAAAAACAATATTTGTAATACTGTGTATTAATTGCTTTTGGTGACTTGTACACTACTAAATATTATAATGGCGGATGTGATGTAGTATGTTATAGGTTCGCTTAGTTGTACGAAAAGAAGAAACATTTAATCACCAAAGAAACACTTTCAATCTTAGCTGAGAAAATTACAGAAATGTGAGAGAAGGCGAGGGAGATGTCTCCTAAATTAACAACTTCCCTGATGTATTGGGAGACAGGCGAGAGTAGAGTCTTCTTTTTTGAACCCTACAGTAATGGGTTTCTGTTAGCGAAGATTGATGCTTGGTTTAAAATCATTATTCAACAACTCAATCTTGTCCGCAAGAGTGACAGGTTTCTATTGGTTTTTTGTTTGTAACTAAATTTAAAATTGGCTCAAGCTAATATTAAAAACTTACATTTAACTAAAATAAAAAGCGGACAATTCATATGAAAACTCAGAAGGGCTTAAGTGACGAGAGTTAATTTTCACACGCAGTGTAGGCAAATTCGTGACCGACTTCAATGTTTTAATTTTTTTTATTATTAATTATTTCAACCTAAAGAAATCTCCATTTTAAAGGCATTAAATAAAGCAGAGAATAAACCTATCAAAATTCAAAATAGATGGCCAATACGAAGTACTGTACTACAAAAACCGCAATACTCATTTATTAGATGAGTTAAAGTACCATCAGGTTTTTGTTTAGGAGGAGAGTAATTCGTTCAAAGACTCAGTGGTACCTACGTCATTAAATCATTCTTCTATATTAAAATTGGGCTAATTTGTGACCAGATTCGTTAATTTAATGCACCCTTAAAATCAATTTTAACTGCTATTATTAGTCTACTAAGTTATAAATACAATCTTCATTAATCAGTTTTTTCTTTGCTTAAGAGATTAAACCAATAAAATATTCAATAAATATTTCTCTCTTTTAGAAAGTACTTTAGTAGTACCATTAATTAGTAAAAAGCTAATTTTATTTTCTTCACAACTATTGAATAAGATAATATCTACATAAGAAAATAAATAGATAAGTAGCTCTGATCGAAGCAAATAAAATAAATTTAGTAGATACAGGGATTTTTTGCCTGTTTTTCTAAATTTTGTTAATTAAATTTTGAAACAATTATTGGCACTAAACAGCTGTCAGGAATGGGTAATACTCGATAAATATTTAATAATTAATATTGTTTCAATGCAAGACTAACAAGATCAATATAAATAGTTGCTAAATAGCCTATTGTCATGTGAGAAGATGAGTGGAAAGTTTGATATATCTGTAGTGGGATTATAACGAACTGATGTTACAATAGAAAGAATTGAGAAGCCGGGACTGTTCTGCGAGAGCTTGATCCCAGTAAAGCCCTATTCGATTGTAATCTTTCCGAGATGTGTTTTGGTAACGTTGAATAAGCCGATTTAACCCTTTCCGGGCCAGGCGACAATATATTTCCGCCATGGATCGCGTCTAAAAATTGCCAGGCGGCAAAATATTGCCGTCGGTGACATACGCGACAAGCGCCAGGCGGCAATATATAGTCTCCTTGGTATTCGTCGTTTTCTGAAATAAATACGACGTCAAATGATTAAAGTTTTATGTTTTTTGATTCCCTGGTATATTTGTAGATAATTGATATGAATATCATTTTTATTTTGGAGGTCTATGCATTTTTATTTCGTAATATTGTTACGTGACATTATCAGCTGACTCAATCTATTGTTTTTAATTCTTTACGCTTTAGTGTAATCGTATTATTGTATGCTGGATTCTTCTTCATTATTTATTTTGTGGTTGTAAATATTAGTTGTGTTAGTTGTTACGTGCTTAGCTATTGTGTGTAGTAGTTGCAATGACTGACAATTTGCGATCTCACGGGAGTGAAATTGTAAGAAGCATATTGTTAAATAGAAAAAGTGTAAATAAATTTCAAATAAAATTGTGTAAATATTTCTTAGTAAATAATGTTTTTAACTGTATTAAAAGTGTTTATGGCTTTCATTATAATAAAATGTAATTAGCTTTTGTTCCTGTTCATGGAGCTTATGAAGATTCTAGAGTAATTCTTGGGAAATATAAAATAATCATTGTTTAAGAGAAATATATGTAATGTTTTGATATATAATGCGTCCTATAATTTTGCTAGTCGAGTGATTTATTTATAAAACTGAATTACAATCCTGTGAGGAACAACTATCTGTCACTCTTTTGGAATTCCTTGAAAGATTTAATGAGAAAGAAATTTTAATATAATATAAAGTGATTTTTCATGTTTGTTGCAAATGTGCTGTCAAACATCACATTATAAAATGTGTTAATAAATAGAGTAACTGTCATATGGTTAAAAGCCATGTGATAGAACATTGATTCGGTTAAGGAACCTTTTCACACATATTCATGATTGAGTAGATTTTGTTAAATGTTAACTTTGAAAAGGACTTGTTATTAAACTAGATGCCGATTAATTACAACTTCAACCCTTAGAATGCAGCTTTTTTATAAAAAAGCTTAAATTATAGCCTGTACTATATGTTTTTATCCATCATCAATGAATCATCACAGAATATCGATGTATGAACTATGAATTGAAAAAAAACCAGTTAGTTAAGTGCCACTAGAATTTGGTTTCACATTATTTCAAAACCAATTTTTTGGCTGTTACTGACCTTTCATTATGTGTTTTAAATGAACTGTACGTTTGTTTAAAACAAATTAGTTATTACTGAACTGAAAATTTGGTCAGTAAAATAAACGAAGGTAAAATAGTAACGCTGCCATCCTTTTTCGTTAGATCAAGCCTTATTTCAATTCAAATAACAGTTCCGACCCTCTCAAGGACCTGACATTATTTGCAATCTCATGTCTATATTCTTCCCACCCTCACTGAGTTTCTATCATCCTGCGTCAATTTTAAGCCTGTTTATCATGCAATATTTACTATAAAAATGCATCAAAGTACATATGGACAATCTTATTTGACAAAATATAGAGTGGGAGCTCAATAAGTTTATAATTGCAATGTCTAAATGATTTGGGCTAATAATTTGAACATATTTATAAATATCATCGGAATGTTAATTTCGTTCTATTCGTTATTTACTTGCAATAAAGCAGAAATATAACGAAACAATTTAGGTCACTGCTACTTCAGGAACAGAATTAAAAGTTTTTATTTGCAACTGTAAAACGTGATTAAATCATCTGAAGTAAATAAATAGGATTGATCAGTATAAAGGAAGTTACAGATTATAATTCACTAGAGCAGCCCACACCAAAATAGCCTAATATCATTATATTGAACTCATGAAATACGATTTTGTTTCATATTTTAATACTAAGGGTAAAGAGAGGGAAAAATATTCGATATTTACTTTTTAGTTAATTTATATTTATTTATTAATTTATTTATAAATAGAGTTTTAAACCGTATCATTAAGGTTACATTATGTACGGGATACATATTTGAAAAATAATTAACTCTTACTTAAAGTACAAATATTTGGGGCATTTTCTGAAGGAAGAATCTATCTCGAAAGCCAAAAATGATATTTCCTTTAAGCAAGGGTTCCGATGGAAAATCATTGTCCTTTTTCTGAAAAGATAGAAGAAGGTTTTTCGTAACATCATCCTTCTAGATATTGTATGTTCACCTTTGTTCAAGAAATCTCTTGTCAATAGAAAAATCGGTGTTATTTTTTAAAACACAATCTTATTAATGTACTTATTTTTATATTTATTAATTTATAATACTGAAATAATGGTAAACAAATTAAACAGTACGCATATGATTTAAGTGGAATGCTTCTATTTTGAGCTTGTAAGGAAAACGTTATACTTCTTTTTGTGTTTTATTTAGCATTTTTTTTTAATGAAGTTAAGATAATTTTATTAGTATTTTAGCAGGTAACTATCCCAGTATTACGATAGAAATCCCTCCATATACTCTAGTATATACAATAAGGTTAAATTTTAATAACTTTAGATTCTAATAAATTTAAAATGCATAAACAGCATTAAAACTTCTTACGTCTAATTTACGTTAGTTTGTAAATCCCATAGTAATATTTTAAAAATTTTAATCCATGAAATCAATAACACTTTTTCAGGAACATTTACACTTTGACATGAAACAATCAATACTGCGGTGTTACGTTTGGGTAAATTGCTTAAGTTTGGAGAAATCGTAAACAATAAAAATATTTTAGGGAGATGAAGGTGATGGAAAATATTTGCATTTAGATAACCTGTCATCTAAATGCAATCTAAATTGCCGTTGCGTGAGAAAGAAAAATTATTTTTAGTTCAAAACCCAAAAATATGTATAACATGTTCTAAGTGAAATTTGCAGTGACCTAAAGCTCCAATTAAAACATGTGGCTCCGTTGTAAAGGACCTGAAAGGGCCTTAAAGAAATATCGCTATGATTACGGGAATTTCAGAACAATCCGTCCGTCTGCGTGTGACCGTTTCAAAATTATGTCTTCTTCCGAATTAGCTGTATGGCTCTTAATTTTACAGTACAAAATTTCAATATAAAACATCCTAATGATATTATATATGCGAAAGTGCCTTTGTTTGTTGTTTGTTTTGCTTTCCCGCATACACTATGATTGTAATGGAATCTTACATGGACATTCGTACGGTCCCAGATGTGAATAAAGGTCTATTCATATTTCTTCTTCGTCTTTAAAGTTATCGAAAAACTAATAGGTCTATATTTTAACCAGGGACTCAATCATCAGTTAGTCAGTTAAATAGTTTATGCATGAGCTAAAAAATAACATAGTAAATTTTGCAATTATAAAATTGTCAGGTTAATAGAGAGTGTTTTTTTTGATTGATACATACATAGATTAGCAACATTTTATAGCTTTACTCGACGGACATTTAAAACAAGCCCGTAAGTTCTGTAATAATTGTCTTACGTATAGTAGCAAATAAAAATTCAATGCAGTTAATTCCGGTAGCAATAAAAGTTTTACTGCCAATGGTGAATGAGATCGCAAAATGTATTGCCACTAAAACTATTTATTTAATTCTACTATGGTTTTACTATTTTAGGCATTCAGTAATATTTTGTTGTCTTTGAGTTAACCAGTTGTCCAGTCATTATCTCCAACTCAACGAAATGTATAGGTTCTCATATTAAATATTTCTGTAATAAAATAAAACTCATTTTTAGATGTTGTATTAGTTTAATTCCTTGGAGCCATTTCCTTTGAACAATTTAAAACTTTCAGCAAATTGCGAGTACAGCACTGAATCAAAGGCCGCTCGTTTTTAAAATTGTTTGTACGAGTGGTATTATCAAATTTATCTTAACCAATATATAATAAATATAATTAGAGTTTTGATAGGTGTAACTCATAAAATTAATTAAGATATATAAGATTAGATAAAGCGGACGGTTTGAGAACGCGGCCCTCTCGAAGGCAGATATTTGAGGAATAAAAGATTTTAGGTGAATGTAGGAGCTAGAAATTGTTGTCTTCTAACTTTTGCTTGCATGCAGAAGAGATAAACAATAAGTCAAAGCCTCATTTTGCTTACTATAGAATAAAAAAAAGCTAAAAGCTATTTACTATCTGTGTTTTGCCATTCATTAAGTTTGGAAGGTCAGAGGATCAATAACTTGTAGTATAATGAGTTTATCGAAGACCAAACCGGAACAAAAACTGAACGCTATACAAGTCATCTATGTACGTTTGCCTCGTAAAAGTTGATTATTGAAGGGAGTGCGGATGTCCGAGCGGTCTAAGGCGTTGGACTTTGGGCCTGAGATAGCGCAGGTTCGAATCCTGTCTGTGACCGTTGCACTTTTTATCAGTACGACCGACTTTGTACTGTATCGGCTCTCCACCTTATTGTGCTTGATAGGATCGTCGCACAGGCCTGTGGCTCATGAGGACGGACAGAATAAGGCATAAAAGAGGATCAGCGTTAAAAAAATTAAGAGTGTATTTAAACTAAATTGCCTGTTTGAATGCTGAGTTTGATGTGGTGGGAATTGATGAATGTAAATTAAACAATGATTCATATTCGCCTAGTGAAGACCGCTTCGCTTGGCAATCGATGGTTATCCACCTCGAGAACAAGTGCTGACTCTTTAGTTTGATTTAGTGCAAAACATAAATGAGGAGCAAACATTCAAAAGGTGATTTCTCACAAAAAATTTAAAAGTGAGTTTTTGGCTGATTGCTATTCTCTAAGTTGAATCTCACGAGATTCAATAATTAGTTTCAGTAAAAAAATGCTTTCTCCTATTAAAAATAAATGTAGAAAACTGACATCTCAATCAAAAAGTGTTTCCTCCAAAGCCTATGTTCATTCAATTAGTGGTTTCTCCAGTGGACCAATCACAGCTGCTCACTTGTGTCATTGTGTCACATGACCAGTTGTCATCTGTTATTATTTCCAGCAGATATTTGAGGTTATAGTGAATGTTTAAAGTCATGTTAGACTGTTTTCATAAGTTTTTGGATTAAGTTAATGTTGTTTTATTATAATTTTGAAAATAATGGAAGAAGTAGTGGATGGTGTGTTAGGGAGCATTGGAAATAGTGGGACACGCAAGAGACAGGCAAGTGGTGGGAAAAGGAAAGAAGCCAAACGTAATCGGTACTCTGCACCATCAATCAGGTAGTAATGTTTACATCCCATGCAAACACTCCACTAAGACTTTATCATGCTCTGATATTAGACCAAATGATGTAAAGAAACTGCGGGACAAACTTTATAAAGTACCAGAAGAAACTTCGCCAAGATCCTATACTTTCTTCATTAGTCGTTACAAATAACGTTAAACGACGTAGGCCTAACATGCCGAACCAAAACAAGTATCTTTCAGCAGGCTCACAGCATGCCTTTTCAGCTAATTACTATATTTAAAGCAATGAAAAAAGAATTCCTGTTTGCAAGGAAAATTTTCTTGCTATCACCAAAGTAGGGAGAAAAAGGCTAGCCAATTTAGTCGCAAAGTTTATTCTGGAGAGCCTATTGAGGATAAGCGAAGTGGTGATAGGAAAAGTAACAGGAGTATCGAAAAGAAAAATAAAGTAAGAGATTTTATTTCTAACTTGAGGGCATGTGAAAGTCACTATGGAAGAAAAAAGTCTAAACGTCTGTACTTAAATTGTAGATTAAGTATAAATAAGTTGCACCAAATGTATAGTGACCAAGTAGTTAACAATGACCAGTAAAAAGTCAGTTTTGCTATGTTTAGGAGATTATTCGTCAATGAATTCAATATTGGCTTTAAATCTCCATCAAGTGATGTGTGTAGTACTACTTGATCAGAAAATAAAAAGTTTACCAATGGGATCTGCCGAACGTGTAAACCGTATGACTGAAAAAAGAATCCATAAGCTAAGGGCGAACTCATTTTATTCGTTCATGAGAGAAAACACTGATGAATCAGTTATGAATTTATGTTTTGATTTGCAAAAAATCCAACAACTTCCAAAAACAAACATCCAAGATGCATATTATCTAAGGCAGTTGAACTTTTATAGCTTATGTGTAACAAGCTTAGATGGTAAAAATTCAACTTTTTACACTTGGTCTGAAGAACAGGCAGGGAAAGGTAGTACTGAAATTTTATCAGCTTTCTATAGCCACCTCAAAACAATGAACTTAGAAGGTATAAAAACTTTGAGATTATTTTGTGATGGCTGCATCTCCCAGAATAAAAATAACATCAACCTTCACATGCTTTTGCATTTTTTTATACGTCCAACTCAAGTGTTAATGAGATTAAGTTTTACTTCCCAGTGAGAGGACACAGTTTTCTACCAGCAGACCGTGTTTTCGGTAGGGTTGAAAAAGTCATGAGAAAAAATGTTACATTAATATCCAAGGAGCAATATTATGAAATATACAAGATTATTAGGGATGTGAAAGTTTTGGGTGTTGATTGGAAACTTTTAAACACAAAATCACTTAGCGTGCTCTTCAAAAATCTCCCATACATTTCAGAATTGAAGCGGATTGCTTTTGAGAAATCCCAAGAAAGTGTCAAGGTCAATGGCTTCAAAAACTATAGGTTTGAGGATGAAAGTGAACAACTTGGGGTTAAACTTCTGAAAAAAGGTTTCAAACTTTCTAATATCAAGAAAACGGTCTTGGAACCTTTACCACTCAGTCATCATATTTCAGCTGAAAAGAAAAAAGATGTGGAGAAACTGCTGAAACTTTTGTATGGGGAAGATTGGCAAAATGAACCTGAAAACGCTTTTAAATGGTACAAGACAATCCTGTACGATTTACCAGACGGCAATGACGAAGAGGAAGAAGTGTGTGACTGTCTGGACAATGATATTGGGCTAAGGATCTGATGATACAGGTTCCAGAACAAACTGTAGACAACAATGTAGGCTACTATTTTACTTTTCAATCGACCTAAACCTGTTCATGTATCAATTTCAAATAAACCATTGATTGTATCATTTGTCTGAGCTTCAATCAATACCATTCAAAAAGTGTTTTTATCCCATTGATATTCAATCAAAACGTGTTTTCTTTCTCCTTGAGTTTCGGTCAAAAGGGGGTTTATCCAAAATTAAAATGCATTTAACTAGTTTGTTTTGAGGCTAACATCTGCCACATGTCTATTGATTATCTACGGACCATCTATAATAATAAATAAAAAAAATCAAGGTTAAATCATGTCTGAGTTTCTATAGGTTTTTTTGGTTTCCTGTAAAATTGCATCAGAGTGAGAAATCACCTTTTGAATGTTTGCTCCTCAAATATATCGAAACTTTAAGAGACATCCTAACGTTAGCAATCTTTTCTTTTTTGTTAATTTTTTGTCGTGACGTCATTACCTGGTGATATACGACCTTGTACTTAAAATCGTCCATTTTGGCAGACCATTTGTTTGGTTGGCCTACAAACGTTAAAAACGCATTCTGTTAAGTTTTCTAGGGAATTTTATAGAGTAATAAAGTATATCGTAAATTCATTTTTAGTTATGAATGTTTATTTTTACTCTAGGTCTATACTGTACTTTTAGTTTTGGCTATACTATTGTCTAAGATTTATTAGTAAATTTTTGGCAAAATATCAGATGTAAGTAATGTTGGCAATTCATTATATGATATGTTTTTGTTAATATTATAATTTTAAAATAAAATTATTTTTAATATACTAAAATCCGTTTATTCAATTTTATGAACCTGTTTACATTTGCAATTTTCATGTTATTCTTTCCATAATGTACAACTCTTATTTTTGAAACTATATAAAATTCACAGAACAAAGATTATCTTAGATTTTTAATTTTGTAATTTTCAAATACACTTTATATTAAAACAGTTACAAAATTATATTTACAAACGTATATTTACAACTTAACACGCTTTCCATTACGTATCCTAATGTATTATCTTCTTCTTAAAAGAGCAACTTCAATATTGGGAAAGAACAGTATTATTACTAATAAATGCTATAAAGTTTCTCTTTATGTGACTAATTTAAAAGCAAACTTATAATTGTGTCGTTTTGATCATCTATTTAACAATAAAATAAGAGAAATATATAAAGAGAAACTATCCTTTTCTTCATTAAAAGTGAAGGGATTATTCTTTTCATATTTCTATTAGTTTCTTTTTTAATTATTTCTTTTGCGAGAACTTTAGTTATAAGACTACTAGTAATGAGTTATATAGGATGGGATATACTCTAAAATAGCAAAGACTATTTCCTTATCATTTTGCCATAACTTTAAATAGTATTTTAATGGCAGGAAATTACATTTTACATAGAGTAGTGTTAGTTTTTACATCCAGTAAATGTGTACCTCGCTCTTTAGAGTGAAACCTTTAATAAAAACAATATTTGTAATACTGTGTATTAATTGCTTTTGGTGACTTGTACACTACTAAGTATTATAATGGCGGATGTGATGTAGTATGTTATAGGTTCGCTTAGTTGTACGAAAAGAAGAAACATTTAATCACCAAAGAAAACACTTTCATCTTAGCTGAGAAAATTACAGAAATGTGAGAGAAGGCGAGGGAGATGTCTCCTAAATTAACAACTTCCCTGATGTATTGGGAGACAGGCGAGAGTAGAGTCTTCTTTTTTGAACCCTACAGTAATGGGTTTCTGTTAGCGAAGATTGATGCTTGGTTTAAAATCATTATTCAACAACTCAATCTTGTCTGCAAGAGTGACAGGTTTCTATTGGTTTTTTGTTTGTAACTAAATTTAAAATTGGCTTAAGCTAATATTAAAAAACTTACATTTAACTAAAATAAAAAGCGGACAATTCATATGAAAACTCAGAAGGGCTTAAGTGACGAGAGTTAATTTTCACACGCAGTGTAGGCAAATTCGTGACCGAACTTCAATGTTTTAATTTTTTTATTATTAATTATTTTCAACCTAAAGAAATTCTCCATCGCCGACGCGCATTTTAAAGGCATTAAATAAAGCAGAGAATAAACCTATCAAAATTCAAAATAGATGGCCAATACGAAGTACTGTACTACAAAAACCGCAATACTCATTTATTAGATGAGTTAAAAGTACCATCAGGTTTTTTGTTTAGGAGAGTAATTCGTTCAAAGACTCAGTGGTACCTACGTCATTAAATCATTCTTCTATATTAAAATTGGGCTAATTTGTGACCAGATTCGTTAATTTAATGCACCCTTAAAATCAATTTTAACTGCTATTATTAGTCTACTAAGTTATAAATACAATCTTCATTAATCAGTTTTTTCTTTTGCTTAAGAGATTAAACCAATAAAATATTCAATAAATATATCTCTCTTTTAGAAAAGTACTTTAGTAGGCCTACCATTAATTAGTAAAAAGCTAATTTCACAACTATTGAATAAGATAATATTTACATAAGAAAATAAATAGATAAGTAGCTCTGATCGAAGCAAATAAAATAAATTTAGTAGATACAGGGAATTTTTTGCCTGTTTTTTCTAAATTTTGTTAATTAAATTTTTGAAACAATTATTGGCACTAAACAGCTGTCAGGAATGGGTTAATACTCGATAAATATTTAATAATTAATATTGTTTCAATGCAAGACTAACAAGATCAATATAAATAGTTGCTAAATAGCCTATTGTCATGTGAGAAGATGAGTGGAAAGTTTGATATATCTGTAGTGGGATTATAACGAACTGATGTTACAATGGAAAGAATTGAGAAAGCCGGGACTGTTCTGCGAGAGCTTGATCCCAGTAAAGCCCTATTCGATTGTAATCTTTCCGAGATGTGTTTTGGTAACGTTGAATAAGCCGATTTAACCCTTTCCGGGCCAGGCGACAATATATTTCCGCCATGGATCGCGTCTAAAAATTGCCAGGCGGCAAAATATTGCCGTCGGTGACATACGCGACAAGCGCCAGGCGGCAATATATAGTCTCCTTGGTATTCGTCGTTTTCTGAAATAAATACGACGTCAAATGATTAAAGTTTTATGTTTTTTGATTCCCTGGTATATTTGTAGATAATTGATATGAATATCATTTTTTATTTTGGAGGTCTATGCATTTTTATTTCGTAATATTGTTACGTGACATTATCAGCTGACTCGATCTATTGTTTTTAATTCTTTACGCTTTAGTGTAATCGTATTATTGTATGCTGGATTCTTCTTCATTATTTATTTTGTGGTTGTAAATATTAGTTGTGTTAGTTGTTACGTGCTTAGCTATTGTGTGTAGTAGTTGCAATGACTGACAATTTGCGATCTCACGGGGAGTGAAATTGTAAGAAGCATATTGTTAAATAGAAAAAGTGTAAATAAATTTCAAATAAAATTGTGTAAAATATTTCTTAGTAAATAATGTTTTTAAGTGTATTAAAAGTGTTTATGGCTTTCATTATAATAAAATGTAATTAGGCTTTTGTTCCTGTTCATGAGCTTATGAAGATTCTAGAGTAATTCTTGGGAAATATAAAATAATCATTGTTTAAGAGAAATATATGTAATGCTTTGATATATAATGCGTCCTATAATTTTTGCTAGTCGAGTGATTTATTTATAAAACTGAATTACAATCCTGTGAGGAACAACTATCTGTCACTCTTTTGGAATTCCTTGAAAGATTTAATGAGAAAGAAATTTTAATATAATATAAAGTGATTTTTCATGTTTGTTGCAAATGTGCTGTCAAACATCACATTATAAAATGTGTTAATAAATAGAGTAACTGTCATATGGTTAAAAGCCATGTGATAGAACATTGATTCGGTTAAGGAACCTTTTCACACATATTCATGATTGAGTAGATTTTGTTAAATGTTAACTTTGAAAAGGACTTGTTATTAAACTAGATGCCGATTAATTACAACTTCAACCCTTAGAATGCAGCTTTTTTTTATAAAAAAGCTTAATTATAGCCTGTACTATATGTTTTTATCCATCATCAATGAATCATCACAAAATATCGATGTATGAATTGAAAAAAAACCAGTTAGTTAAGTGCCACTAGAATTTGGTTTCACATTATTTCAAAACCAATTTTTTTGGGCTGTTACAGACCTTTCATTATGTGTTTTAAATGAACTGTACGTTTGTTTAAAACAAATTAGTTATTACTGAACTGAAAATTTGGTCAGTAAAATAAAACGAAGGTAAAATAGTAACGCTGCCATCCTTTTTCGTTAGATCAAGCCTTATTTCAATTCAAATAACAGTTCCGACCCTCTCAAGGACCTGACATTATTTGCAATCTCATGTCTATATTCTTCCCACCCTCACTGAGTTTCTATCTTCCTGCGTCAATTTTAAGCCTGTTTATCATGCAATATTTACTATAAAAATGCATCAAAGTACATATGGACAATCTTATTTGACAAAATATAGAGTGGGAGCTCAATAAGTTTATAATTGCAATGTCTAAATTGATTTGGGCTAATAATTTGAACATATTTATAAATATCATCGGAATGTTAATTTCGTTCTATTCGTTATTTTTACTTGCAATAAAGAAGAAATATAACGAAACAATTTAGGTCACTGCTACTTCAGGAACAGAATTAAAAGTTTTTATTTGCAACTGTAAAACGTGATTAAATCATCTGAAGTAAATAAATAGGATTGATCAGTATAAGGGAAGTTACAGATTATAATTCACTAGAGCAGCCCACACTAAAATAGCCTAATATCATTATATTGAACTCATGAAATACGATTTTGTTTCATATTTTTAATACTAAGGGTAAAGAGAGGGAAAAATAATTCGATATTTACTTTTTAGTTAATTTATATTTATTTATTAATTTATTTATAAATAGAGTTTTAAACCGTATCATTAAGGTTAAATTATGTTACGGGATACATATTTGAAAAATAATTAACTCTTACTTAAAGTACAAATATTTGGGGCATTTTCTGAAGGAAGAATCTATCTCAAAGGCCAAAAAATTATATTTCCTTTAAGCAAGGGGTTCCGATGGAAAATCGTTGTCCTTTTTCTGAAAAGATAGAAGAAGGTTTTTCGTAAAATTTTTTTTAAAATGAAGTTAAGATAATTTTATTAGTATTTTAGCAGGTAACTATCCCAGTATTACGATAGAAATCCCTCCATATACTCTAGTATATACAATAAGGTTAAATTTTAATAACTTTAGATTCTAATAAATTTAAAATGCATAAAACAGCATTAAAACTTCTTACGTCTAATTTACGTTAGTTTGTAAATCCCATAGTAATATTTTAAAAATTTTTAATCCATGAAATCAATAACACTTTTTCAGGAACATTTACACTTTGACATGAAACAATCAATACTGCGGTGTTACGTTTGGGTAAATTGCATAAGTTTGGAGAAATCGTAAACAATAAAAATATTTTAGGGAGATGAAGGTGATGGAAAAATATTTGCATTTAGATAACCTGTCATCTAAATGCAATCTAAATTGCCGTTGTGTGAGAAAGAAAAAATTATTTTAGTTCAAAAACCAAAAAATATGTATAATATGCTCTAAGTGAAATTTGCAGTGACGTAAAGCTCCAATTAAAACATGTGGCTCCGTTGTAAAGGACCTGAAAGGGCCTTAAAGAAATATCGCTATGATTACGGGAATTACAGAACAATCCGTCCGTCTGCGTGTGACCGTTTCACAGTTATGTCTCCTTCCGAATTAGCTGTATGGACTCTTAATTTTACAGTACAAAATTTTCAATATAAAACATCCTAATGATATTATATATGCGAAAGTGTCTTTGTTTGTTTGTTTTGCTTTCCCGCATACACTATGATTGTAATGGAATCTTACATGGATATTCGTACGGTCCCAGATGTGAATAAAGGTCTATTCATATTTCTTCTTCGTCTTTAAAGTTATCGAAAAACTAATAGGTCTATATTTTAACCAGGGACTCAATCATCAGTTAGTCAGTTAAATAGTTTATGCATGAGCTAAAAAAATAACATAGTAAATTTTGCAATTATAAAATTGTCAGGTTAATAGAGAGTGTTTTTTTGATTGATACATACATAGATTAGCAACATTTTATAGCTTTACTCGACGGAACATTTAAAACAAGCCCGTAAGTTCTGTAATAATTGTCTTACGTATAGTAGCAAATAAAAATTCAATGCAGTTAATTCCGGTAGCAATAAAAAGTTTTACTGCCAATGGTGAATGAGATCGCAAAATGTATTGCCACTAAAACTATTTATTTAATTCTACTATGGTTTTACTATTTTAGGCATTCAGTAATATTTTGTTGTCTTTGAGTTAACCAGTTGTCCAGTCATTATCTCCAACTCAACGAAATGTATAGGTTCTCATATTAAATATTTCTGTAATAAAATAAAACTCATTTTTTAGATGTTGTATTAGTTTAATTCCTTGGAGCCATTTCCTTTGAACCAATTTAAAACTTTCAGCAAATTGCGAGTACAGCACTGAATCAAAGGCCGCTCGTTTTTTAAAAATTGTTTGTACGAGTGGTATTATCAAATTTATCTTAACCAATATATAATAAATATAATTAGAGTTTTGATAGGTGTAACTCATAAAATTAATTAAGATATATAAGATTAGATAAAGCGGACGGTTGAGAACGCGGCCCTCTCGAAGGCAGATATTTGAGGAATAAAAGATTTTAGGTGAATGTAGGAGCTAGAAATTGTTGTCTTCTAACTTTTGCTTGCATGCAGAAGAGATAAACAATAAGTCAAAGCCTCATTTTGCTTACTATAGAATAAAAAAAAGCTAAAAGCTATCTACTATCTGTGTTTTGCCATTCATTAAGTTTGGAAGGTCAGAGGATCAATAACTTGTTGTATAATGAGTTTATCGAAGACGAAACCGGAACAAAAACTGAACGCTATACAAGTCATCGGTGTACGTTTTGCCTCGTAAAAGTTGATTATTGAAGGGAGTGCGGATGTCCGAGCGGTCTAAGGCGTTGGACTTTGGGCCTGAGATAGCGCAGGTTCGAATCCTGTCTGTGACCGTTGCACTTTTTATCAGTACGACCGACTTTGTACTGTATCGGCTCTCCACCTTATTGTGCTTGATAGGATCGTCGCACCAGGCCTGTGGCTCATGAGGACGGACAGAATAAGGCATAAAAGAGGATCAGCGTTAAAAAAATTAAGAGTGTATTTAAACTAAATTGCCTGTTTGAATGCTGAGTTTGATGTGGTGGGAATTGAAATGCAAATTAAACAATGATTCATATTCGCCTAGTGAAGACCGCTTCGCTTGGCAATCGATGGTTATCCACCTCGAGAACAAGTGCTGACTCTTTAGTTTGATTTAGTGCAAAAACATAAATGAGGAGCAAACATTCAAAAGGTGATTTCTCACAAAAAAATTTAAAAGTGAGTTTTTGGCTGATTGCTATTCTCTAAGTTGAATCTCAGAGATTCAATAATTAGTTTCAGTCAAAAAATGCTTTCTCCTATTAAAAATAAATGTAGAAAAACTGACATCTCACTCAAAAAGTGTTTCCTCCAAGGCCTATGTTCATTTCAATTAGTGGTTTCTCCAGTGGACCAATCACAGCTGCTCACTTGTGTCATTGTGTCACATGACCAGTTGTCATCTGTTATTATTTCCAGCAGATATTTGAGGTTATAGTGAATGTTTAAAGTCATGTTAGACTGTTTTCATAAGTTTTTGGATTAAGTTAATGTTGTTTTATTATTAATTTTGAAAATAATGGAAGAAGTAGTGGATGGTGTGTTAGGGAGCATTGGAAATAGTGGGACTTGCAAGAGACAGGCAAGTGGTGGGAAAAAGGAAAGAAGCCAAACGTAATCGGTACTCTGCACCATCAGGTAGTAATTTTTACATCCCATGCAAACACTCCACTAAGACTTTATCATGCTCTGATATTAGACCAAATGATGTAAAGAAACTGCGGGACAAACTTTTTATAAAGTACCAGAAGAAACTTCGCCAAGATCCTATACTTTCTTCATTAGTCGTTACAAATAACGTTAAACGACGTAGGCCTAACATGCCGAACCAAAACAAGTATCTTTCAGCAGGCTCACAGCATGCCTTTTCAGCTAATTACTATATTTAAGCAATGAAAAAAGAATTCCTGTTTGCAAGGAAAATTTTCTTGCTATCACCAAAGTAGGGAGAAAAAGGCTAGCCAATTTAGTCGCAAAGTTTATTCTGGAGAGCTATTGAGGATAAGCGAAGTGGTGATAGGAAGAGTAAACAGGAGTATCGAAAAGAAAAATAAAGTAAGAGATTTTATTTCTAACTTGAGGGCATGTGAAAGTCACTATGGAAGAAAAAAGTCTAAACGTCTGTACTTAAATTATAGATTAAGTATAAATAAGTTGCACCAAATGTATAGTGACCAAGTAGTTAACAATGACCAGTAAAAAGTCAGTTTTGCTATGTTTAGGAGATTATTCGTCAATGAATTCAATATTGGCTTTAAATCTCCATCAAGTGATGTGTGTAGTACTACTTGATCAGAAAATAAAAAAGTTTATCAATGGGATCTGCCGAACGTGTAAACCGTATGACTGAAAAAAAAGAATCCATAAGCTAAGGGCGAACTCATTTTATTCGTTCATGAGAGAAAACACTGATGAATTCAGTTATGAATTTATGTTTTTGATTTGCAAAAAAATCCAACAACTTCCAAAAAACAAACATCCAAGATGCATATTATCTAAGGCAGTTGAACTTTTATAGCTTATGTGTAACAAGCTTAGATGGTAAAAATTCAACTTTTTACACTTGGCCTGAAGAACAGGCAGGGAAAGGTAGTAACTGAAATTTTATCAGCTTTCTATAGCCACCTCAAAACAATGAACTTAGAAGGTATAAAAACTTTGAGATTATTTTGTGATGGCTGCATCTCCCAGAATAAAAATAACATCAACCTTCACATGCTTTTGCATTTTTTTTATACGTCCAACTCAAGTGTTAATGAGATTAAGTTTTACTTCCCAGTGAGAGGACACAGTTTTCTACCAGCATACCGTGTTTTCGGTAGGGTTGAAAAAGTCATGAGAAAAAATGTTACATTAATATCCTAGGAGCAATATTATGAAATATACAAGATTATTAGGGATGTGAAAGTTTTGGGTGTTGATTGGAAACTTTTAAAACACAAAATCACTTAGCGTGCTCTTCAAAAATCTCCCATACATTTCAGAATTGAAGCGGATTGCTTTTGAGAAATCCCAAGAAAGTGTCAAGGTCAATGGCTTCAAAAACTATAGGTTTGAGGATGAAAGTGAACAACTTGGGGTTAAACTTCTGAAAAAGGTTTCAAACTTTCTAATATCAAGAAAACGGTCTTGGAACCTTTACCACTCAGTCATCATATTTCAGCTGAAAAGAAAAAGATGTGGAGAAACTGCTGAAACTTTTGTATGGGGAAGATTGGCAAAATGAACCTGAAAACGCTTTTAAATGGTACAAGACAATCCAATTTACCAGACGGCAATGACGAAGAGGAAGAAGTGTGTGACTGTCTGGACAATGATATTGGGCTAAGGATCTGATGATACAGGTTCCAGAACAAACTGTAGACAACAATGTAGGCTACTATTTTACTTTTCAATCGACCTAAACCTGTTCATGTATCAATTTCAAATAAAACCATTGATTGTATCATTTGTCTGAGCTTCAATCAATACCATTCAAAAGTGTTTTTATCCCATTGATATTCAATCAAAACGTGTTTTTTCTCCTTGAGTTTCGGTCAAAAGGGGGTTTATCCAAAATTAAAATGCATTTAACTAGTTTGTTTTGAGGCTAACATCTGCCACATGTCTATTGATTATCTACGGACCATCTATAATAATAAATAAAAAAAAATCAAGGTTTAAATCATGTCTGGAGTTTCTATAGGGTTTTTTTTGGTTTCCTGTAAAATTGCATCAGAGTGAGAAAATCACCTTTTGAAATGTTTGCTCCTCAAATAATATCGAAACTTTAAGAGACATCCTAACGTTAGCAATATCTTTTCTTTTTTTGTTAATTTTTTGTCGTGACGTCATTACCTGGTGATATACGACCTTGTACTTAAAATCGTCCATTTTGGCAGACCATTTGTTTGGTTGGCCTACAAACGTTAAAACGCATTCTGTTAAGTTTTCTAGGGAATTTATAGAGTAATAAAGTATATCGTAAATTCATTTTAGTTATGAATGTTTATTTTTACTCTAGGTCTATACTGTACTTTTAGTTTTGGCTATACTATTGTCTAAGATTTATTAGTAAATTTTTGGCAAAATATCAGATGTAAGTAATGTTGGCAATTCATTATATGATATGTTTTTGTTAATATTATAATTTTAAAATAAAATTATTTATAATATACTAAAATCCGTTTATTCAATTTTATGAACCTGTTTACATTTGCAATTTTCATGTTATTCTTTCCATAATGTACAACTCTTATTTTTGAAACTATATAAAATTCACAAGAACAAAGATTATCTTAGATTTTTAATTTTGTAATTTTCAAATACACTTTATATAAAACAGTTACAAATTATATTTACAAACGTATATTTACAACTTAACACGCTTTCCATTACGTATCCTAATGTATTATCTTCTTCTTAAAAGAGCAACTTCAATATTGGGAAAGAACAGTATTATTACTAATAATGCTATAAAGTTTCTCTTTATGTGACTAATTTAAAGCAAAACTTATAATTGTGTCGTTGATCATCTATTTAACAATAAAATAAGAGAAATATAAAGAGAAACTATCCTTTTTCTTCATTAAAAGTGAAGGGATTATTCTTTTCATATTTCTATTAGTTTCTTTTTTAATTATTTCTTTTGCGAGAACTTTAGTTATAAGACTACTAGTAATGAGTTATAGGATGGGATATACTCTAAAATAGCAAAGACTATTTCCTTATCATTTTGCCATAACTTTAAATAGTATTTTAATGGCAGGAAATTACATTTTACATAGAGTATGTTAGTTTTTACATCCAGTAAATGTGTACCTCGCTCTTTAGAGTGAAACCTTTAATAAAAACAATATTTGTAATACTGTGTATTAATTGCTTTTGGTGACTTGTACACTACTAAGTATTATAATGGCGGATGTGATGTAGTATGTTATAGGTTCGCTTAGTTGTACGAAAAGAAGAAACATTTAATCACCCAAAGAAACACTTTCAATCTTAGCTGAGAAAATTACAGAAATGTGAGAGAAGGCGAGGGAGATGTCTCCTAAATTAACAACTTCCCTGATGTATTGGGAGACAGGCGAGAGTAGAGTCTTCTTTTTTGAACCCTTACAGTAATGGGTTTCTGTTAGCGAAGATTGATGCTTGGTTTAAAATCATTATTCAACAACTCAATCTTGTCCGCAAGAGTGACAGGTTTCTATTGGTTTTTTGTTTGTAACTAAATTTAAAATTGGCTCAAGCTAATATTAAAAAACTTACATTTAACTAAAATAAAAAGCGGACAATTCATATGAAAACTCAGAAGGGCTTAAGTGACGAGAGTTAATTTTCACACGCAGTGTAGGCAAATTCGTGACCTACTTCAATGTTTTAATTTTTTTTATTATTAATTATTTCAACCTAAAGAAATCTCCATTTTAAAGGCATTAAATAAAGCAGAGAATAAACCTATCAAAATTCAAAATAGATGGCCAATACGAAGTACTGTACTACAAAAACCGCAATACTCATTTATTAGATGAGTTAAAGTACCATCAGGTTTTTGTTTAGGAGGAGAGTAATTCGTTCAAAGACTCAGTGGTACCTACGTCATTAAATCATTCTTCTATTTAAAATTGGGCTAATTTGTGACCAGATTCGTTAATTTAAATGCACCCTTAAAATCAATTTTAAACTGCTATTATTAGTCTACTAAGTTATAAATACAATTCTTCATTAATCAGTTTTTTCTTGCTTAAGAGATTAAACCAATAAAATATTCAATAAATATTTCTCTCTTTTAGAAAGTACTTTAGTAGGCCTACCATTAATTAGTAAAAAGCTAATTTCACAACTATTGAATAAGATAATATTACATAAGAAAATAAATAGATAAGTAGCTCTGATCGAAGCAAATAAATAAATTTAGTAGATACAGGGATTTTTTGCCTGTTTTTCTAAATTTTGTTAATTAAATTTTGAAACAATTATTGGCACTAAACAGCTGTCAGGAATGGGTAATACTCGATAAATATTTAATAATTAATATTGTTTCAATGCAAGACTAACAAGATCAATATAAATAGTTGCTAAATAGCCTATTGTCATGTGAGAAGATGAGTGGAAAGTTTGATATATCTGTAGTGGGATTATAACGAACTGATGTTACAATAGAAAGAATTGAGAAGCCGGGACTGTTCTGCGAGAGCTTGATCCCAGTAAAGCCCTATTCGATTTGTAATCTTTCCGAGATGTTTTTTGGTAACGTTGAATAAGCCGATTTAACCCTTTCCGGGCCAGGCGACAATATATTTCCGCCATGGATCGCGTCTAAAAATTGCCAGGTGGCAAAAATATTGCCGTCGGTGACATACGCGACAAGCGCCAGGCGGCAATATATAGTCTCCTTGGTATTCGTCGTTTTTCTGA
Source organism: Homalodisca vitripennis (assembly GCF_021130785.1). Lineage (NCBI taxonomy): Eukaryota > Metazoa > Arthropoda > Insecta > Hemiptera > Cicadellidae > Homalodisca > Homalodisca vitripennis. The sequence goes on from NC_060214.1 coordinate 26,352,578, forward strand.
AATAAATACGACGTCAAATGATTAAAGTTTTATGTTTTTTGATTCCCTGGTATATTTGTAGATAATTGATATGAATATCATTTTTATTTTGGAGGTCTATGCATTTTTATTTCGTAATATTGTTACGTGACATTATCAGCTGACTCGATCTATTGTTTTTTAATTCTTTACGCTTTAGTGTAATCGTATTATTGTATGCTGGATTCTTTCTTCATTATTTATTTTGTGGTTGTAAATATTAGTTGTGTTAGTTGTTACGTGCTTAGCTATTGTGTGTAGTAGTTGCAATGACTGACAATTTGCGATCTCACGGGAGTGAAATTGTAAGAAGCATATTGTTAAATAGAAAAGGTGTAAATAAATTTCAAATAAAATTGTGTAAATATTTCTTAGTAAATAATGTTTTTAACTGTATTAAAAGTGTTTATGGCTTTCATTATAATAAAATGTAATTAGCTTTTTGTTCCTGTTCATGGAGCTTATGAAGATTCTAGAGTAATTCTTGGGAAATATAAAATAATCATTGTTTAAGAGAAATATATGTAATGCTTTGATATATAATGCGTCCTATAATTTTGCTAGTCGAGTGATTTATTTATAAAACTGAATTACAATCCTGTGAGGAACAACTATCTGTCACTCTTTTGGAATTCCTTGAAAGATTTAATGAGAAAGAAATTTTAATATAATATAAAAGTGATTTTTCATGTTTGTTGCAAATGTGCTGTCAAACATCACATTATAAATGTGTTAATAAATAAAGTAACTGTCATATGGTTAAAAGCCATGTGATAGAACATTGATTCGGTTAAGGAACCTTTTTCACACATATTCATGATTGAGTAGATTTTGTTAAATGTTAACTTTGAAAAGGACTTGTTATTAAACTAGATGCCGATTAATTACAACTTCAACCCTTAGAATGCAGCTTTTTTATAAAAAAGCTTAAATTATAGCCTGTACTATATGTTTTTTATCCATCATCAATGAATCATCACAAAATATCGATGTATGAATTGAAAAAAAACCAGTTAGTTAAGTGCCACTAGAATTTGGTTTCACATTATTTCAAAACCAATTTTTTGGCTGTTACTGACCTTTCATTATGTGTTTTAATAACTGTACGTTTGATTAAAACAAATTAGTTATTACTGAACTGAAAATTTGGTCAGTAAAATAAACGAAGGTAAAATAGTAACGCTGCCATCCTTTTTCGTTAGATCAAGCCTTATTTCAATTTCAAATAACAGTTCCGACCCTCTCAAGGACCTGACATTATTTGCAATCTCATGTCTATATTCTTCCACCCTGACTGAGTTTCTATCATCCTGCGTCAATTTTAAGCCTGTTTATCATGCAATATTTACTATAAAAATGCATCAAAGTACATATGGACAATCTTATTTGACAAAATATAGAGTGGGAGCTCAATAAGTTTATAATTGCAAATGTCTAAATTATTTGGGCTAATAATTTGAACATGTTTATAAATATTCATCGGAATGTTAATTTCGTTCTATTCGTTATTTACTTGCAATAAAGCAGAAATATAACGAAACAATTTAGGTCACTGCTACTTCAGGAACAGAATTAAAAGTTTTTATTTGCAACTGTAAAAACGTGATTAAATCATCTGAAGTAAATAAATAGGATTGATCCAGTATAAAGGAAGTTACAGATTATAATTCACTAGGAGCAGCCCACACCAAAATAGCCTAATATCATTATATTGAACTCATGAAATACGATTTTGTTTCATATTTTTAATACTAAGGGTAAAAGAGAGGGAAAAAATTTTCGATATTTACTTTTTAATTAATTTATATTTATTTATTAATTTATTTATAAATAGAGTTTTAAACCGTATCATTAAGGTTACATTATGTACGGGATACATATTTGAAAAATAATTAACTCTTACTTAAATTACAAATATTTGGGGCATTTTCTGAAGGAAGAATCTATCTCGAAAGCCAAAAATGATTATTTCCTTTAAGCAAGGGTTCCGATGGAAAATCATTGTCCTTTTTCTGAAAAGATAGAAGAAGGTTTTTTCGTAAAATTTTTTTAAAATGAAGTTAAGATAATTTTTATTAGTATTTTAGCAGGTAACTATCCCAGTATTACGATAGAAATCCCTCCATATACTCTAGTATATACAATAAGGTTAAATTTTAATAACTTTAGATTCTAATAAATTTAAAAATGCATAAACAGCATTAAAAACTTCTTACGTCTAATTTTACGTTAGTTTGTAAATCCCATAGTAATATTTTAAAAATTTTAATCCATGAAATCAATAACACTTTTCAGGAACATTTACACTTTGACACGCAACAATCAATACTGCGGGTGTTACGTTTGGGTAAATTGCTTAAGTTTGGAGAAATCGTAAACAATAAAAATATTTTAGGGAGATGAAGGTGATGGAAAATATTTGCATTTAGATAACCTGTCATCTAAATGCAATCTAAATTGCCGTTGCGTGAGAAAGAAAAATTATTTTTAGTTCAAAAAACCAAAAATATGTATAACATGTTCTAAGTGAAATTTGCAGTGACCTAAAGCTCCAATTAAAACATGTGGCTCCGTTGTAAAGGACCTGAAAGGGCCTTAAAGAAATATCGCTATGATTACGGAATTTCAGAACAATCCGTCCGTCTGCGTGTGACCGTTTCAAAATTATGTCTTCTTCCGAATTTAGCTGTATGGCTCTTAATTTTACAGTACAAAATTTCAATATAAAACATCCTAATGATATTATATATGCGAAAGTGCCTTTGTTTGTTTGTTTTTGCTTTCCCGCATACACTATGATTGTAATGGAATCTTAAATGGACATTCGTACGGTCCCAGATGTGAATAAAGGTCTATTCATATTTCTTCTTCGTCTTTAAAGTTATCGAAAAACTAATAGGTCTATATTTTAACCAGGGACTCAAATCATCAGTTAGTCAGTTAAATAGTTTATGCATGAGCTAAAAAATAACATAGTAAATTTTGCAATTATAAAAATTGTCAGGTTAATAGAGAGTGTTTTTTTGATTGATACATACATAGATTAGCAACATTTTAAAGCTTTACTCGACGGACATTTAAAACAAGCCCGTAAGTTCTGTAATAATTGTCCTTACGTATAGTAGCAAATAAAAATTCAATGCAGTTAATTCCGGTAGCAATAAAAGTTTTACTGCCAATGGTGAATGAGATCGCAAAATGTATTGCCACTAAAACTATTTATTTAATTCTACTATGGTTTTACTATTTTAGGCATTCAGTAATATTTTGTTGTCTTTGAGTTAACCAGTTGTCCAGTCATTATCTCCAACTCAACGAAATGTATAGGTTCTCATATTAAATATTTCTGTAATAAAATAAAACTCATTTTTAGATGTTGTATTAGTTTAATTCCTTGGAGCCATTTCCTTTGAACAATTTAAAACTTTCAGCAAATTGCGAGTACAGCACTGAATCAAAGGCCGCTCGTTTTTAAAATTGTTTGTACGAGTGGTATTATCAAATTTATCTTAACCAATCTATTATATAAAAATGAAACTGTTCGTGTGTAACAGCATCACTCACAAACGGCTGGACGGATTCGCCTAATTTTTTTTTTTTAATTTGTTCGTCTTGATCTGTAGAAGGTTATAGGATACTTTTTATCCCTTTCCCGATTCAGGATTCCGCCCCACTGGTTACAGAAATACCCGTAAGAAATGCATTGCAGCAAACATATATGTTATTAAGTGAAAGAGTCTTTTCAAATTTTTAATCAGCTGTTCTTTGTAAATATATTGTAATGCGACAAAAAAATATATTTATATATATATTTCTTTACACTTATAGTTTTTAAAAGCATAGAGTAAGCTTAAGAGAAACGACAAATTTTGTTTAAACTGTTTCTGCAATCATAATATATAAAAAAATGAATGTTTGTGTGTTTGTCCTTTATAGACTCAGAAACTATTGGGACCGATCACTATGAAAATTTGTATTTTTCTATTAGAAGGTTTATACGCCAATGCCCATTGATGTAACTAACCACCAGGCTGTACTGCAAGATATAAAAGTTATCAAAGCGCCTGCACATTATAAACTGCAATTACAACACAGTAGTTACGTATATTAAAATATCCAAACACTATTTGAAGGCAAAGAAATATACGGGCAAAGCTTAAGAGACGCGTGCGAAGCCGCGGGGAAACAGCTAGTATATCTATATATATAAAAATGAAACTGTTCGTGTGTAACAGCATCACTCACAAACGGCTGGACGGATTCGCCTAATTTTTTTTTTAAATTTGTTCGTCTTGATCTGTAGAAGGTTATAGGATACTTTTTATCCCTTTCCCGATTCAGGATTCCGCCCCACTGGTTACAGAAAATACCCGTAAGAAATGCATTGCAGCAAACATATGTTTATTAAGTGAAAGAGTCTTTTCAAATTTTTTAAATCAGCTGTTCTTTTGTAAAACATATATAATGCGACAAAAAATATATTTATATATAATTTAATTACTACACTTATAGTTTTTTAAAGCATAGAGTAAGCTTAAGAGAAACGAGAAATTTTGTTTAAACTGTTTCTGCAATCACTGTTAAACATAGACTTTACTATCCAGATAATACAATTCAAATTTGACGTAAAAATTCACCTTTAACTGCAATATTTATTTAATATAAACCATGCTCATGCTAGATCAGAAGAGCAATGCAGATATCATAATTACTATCTTACGTTGGCTACAAATATAAAGAATGTTATAAAATCAACCTTAGTTGTTTTTTTTTGACAGAAGTATCAGGAATGTGGTACATACCTTCATAATGCGCCCAAGAAGCTCACGAAGGAACGACTATCAATTATCTCAGCAATGTTTAGAATGTGATAGGAAATGAATAAGTGAATATAGTGTACTGTTTTCAACGGAAATTGCCGTGCGAAGCCGCGGGGGGAACTTATTGAAATGCGCAGCGAAGCGCGCCGGGGTCCGCTAGTAATTAAATATAATTAGAGTTTTGATAGGTGTAACTCATAAAATTAATTAAGATATATAAGATTAGATAAAGCGGACGGTTTGAGAACGCGGCCCTCTCGAAGGCAGATATTTGAGGAATAAAAGATTTTAGGTGAATGTAGGAGCTAGAAATTGTTGTCTTCTAACTTTTGCTTGCATGCAGAAGAGATAAACAATAAGTCAAAAGCCTCATTTTGCTTTACTATAGAATAAAAAAAGCTAAAAGCTATTTACTATCTGTGTTTTGCCATTCATTAAGTTTGGAAGGTCAGAGGATCAATAACTTGTAGTATAATGACTTTATCGAAGACCAAACCGGAACAAAAATTGAACGCTATACAAGTCATCTGTGTACGTTTTGCCTCGTAAAAGTTGATTATTGAAGGGAGTGCGGATGGCCGAGCGGTCTAAGGCGTTGGACTTTGGGCCTGAGATAGCGCAGGTTCGAATCCTGTCTGTGACCGTTGCACTTTTTATCAGTACGACCGACTTTGTACTGTATCGGCTCTCCACCTTATTGTGCTTGATAGGATCGTCGCACAGGCCTGTGGCTCATGAGGACGGACAGAATAAGGCATAAAAGAGGATCAGCGTTAAAAAAAATTAAGAGTGTATTTAAAACTAAATTGCCTGTTTTGAATGCTGAGTTTGATGTGGTGGGAATTGAATGTAAATTAAACAAATGATTCATATTCGCCTAGTGAAGACCGCTTCGCTTGGCAATCGATGGTTATCCAACTCGAGAACAAGTGCTGGACTCTTTAGTTTGATTTAGTGCAAAACATAAATGAGGAGGCAAACATTCAAAAGGTGATTTCTCACAAAAAATTGAAAAGTGAGTTTTTGGCTGATTGCTATTCTCTAAGTTGAATCTCACGAGATTCAATAATTAGTTTCAGTAAAAAAATGCTTATCCTATTAAAAATAAATGTAGAAAAACTGACATCTCAATCAAAAAGTGTTTCCTCCAAAGCCTATGTTCATTCAATTAGTGGTTTCTCCAGTGGACCAATCACAGCTGCTCACTTGTGTCACATGACCAGTTGTCATCTGTTATTATTTCCAGCAGATATTTGAGGTTATAGTGAATGTTTAAAGTCATGTTAGACTGTTTTCATAAGTTTTTGGATTAAGTTAATGTTGTTTTATTATAATTTTGAAAATAATGGAAGAAGTAGTGGATGGTGTGTTAGGGAGCATTGGAAATAGTGGGACACGCAAGAGACAGGCAAGTGGTGGGAAAAGGAAAGAAGCCAAACGTAATCGGTACTCTGCACCATCAGGTAGTAATTTTTACATCCCATGCAAACACTCCACTAAGACTTTATCATGCTGTGATATTAGACCAAATGATGTAAAGAAACTGCGGGACAAACTTTATAAAGTACCAGAAAATACTTCGCCAAGATCCTATACTTTCTTCATTAGTCGTTACAAATAACGTTAAACGACGTAGGCCTAACATGCCGAACCAAAACAAGTATCTTTCAGCAGGCTCACAGCATGCCTTTTCAGCTAATTACTATATTTAAAGCAATGAAAAAAGAATTCCTGTTTGCAAGAAAAATTTTCTTGCTATCACCAAAGTAGGGACAAAAAGGCTAGCCAATTTAGTCGCAAAGTTTATTCTGGAGAGCCTATTGAGGATAAGCGAAGTGGTGATAGGAAAAGTAACAGGAGTATCGAAAAGAAAAATAAAGTAAGAGATTTTATTTCTAACTTGAGGGCATGTGAAAGTCACTATGGAAGAAAAAAGTCTAAACGTCTGTACTTAAATTGTAGATTAAGTATAAATAAGTTGCACCAAATGTATAGTGACCAAGTAGTTAACAATGACCAGTAAAAAGTCAGTTTTGCTATGTTTAGGAGATTATTCGTCAATGAATTCAATATTGGCTTTAAATCTCCATCAAGTGATGTGTGTAGTACTACTTGATCAGAAAATAAAAAGTTTACCAATGGGATCTGCCGAACGTGTAAACCGTATGACTGAAAAAAGAATCCATAAGCTAAGGGCGAACTCATTTTATTCGTTCATGAGAGAAAACACTGATGAATCAGTTATGAATTTATGTTTTGATTTGCAAAAAATCCAACAACTTCCAAAAACAAACATCCAAGATGCATATTATCTAAGGCAGTTGAACTTTTATAGCTTATGTGTAACAAGCTTAGATGGTAAAAATTCAACTTTTTACACTTGGTCTGAAGAACAGGCAGGGAAAGGTAGTACTGAAATTTATCAGCTCTCTATAGCCACCTCAAAACAATGAACTTAGAAGGTATAAAAACTTTGAGATTATTTTGTGATGGCTGCATCTCCCAGAATAAAAATAACATCAACCTTCACATGCTTTTGCATTTTTTTATACGTCCAACTCAAGTGTTAATGAGATTAAGTTTTACTTCCCAGTGAGAGGACACAGTTTTCTACCAGCAGACCGTGTTTTCGGTAGGGTTGAAAAAGTCATGAGAAAAAATGTTACATTAATATCCAAGGAGCAATATTATGAAATATACAAGATTATTAGTGATGTGAAAGTTTTGGGTGTTGATTGGAAACTTTTAAACACAAAATCACTTAGCGTGCTCTTCAAAAATCTCCCATACATTTCAGAATTGAAGCGGATTGCTTTTGAGAAATCCCAAGAAAGTGTCAAGGTCAATGGCTTCAAAAACTATAGGTTTGAGGATGAAAGTGAACAACTTGGGGTTAAACTTCTGAAAAAAGGTTTCAAACTTTCGAATATCAAGAAAACGGTCTTGGAACCTTTACCACTCAGTCATCATATTTCAGCTGAAAAGAAAAAAGATGTGGAGAAACTGCTGAAACTTTTGTATGGGGAAGATTGGCAAAATGAACCTGAAAACGCTTTTAAATGGTACAAGACAATCCTGTATGATTTACCAGACGGCAATGACGAAGAAGAGGAAGAAGTGTGTGACTGTCTGGACAATGATATTGGGCTAAGGATCTGATGATACAGGTTCCAGAACAAACTGTAGACAACAATGTAGGCTACTATTTTACTTTTCAATCGACCTAAACCTGTTCATGTATCAATTTCAAATAAACCATTGATTGTATCATTTGTCTGAGCTTCAATCAATACCATTCAAAAAGTGTTTTATCCCATTGATATTCAATCAAAACGTGTTTTCTCCTTGAGTTTCGGTCAAAAGGGGGTTTATCCAAAATTAAAATGCATTTAACTAGTTTGTTTTGAGGCTAACATCTGCCACATGTCTATTGATTATCTACGGACCATCTATAATAATAAATAAAAAAATCAAGGTTAAATCATGTCTGAGTTTCTATAGGTTTTTTTGGTTTCCTGTAAAATTGCATCAGAGTGAGAAATCACCTTTTGAATGTTTGCTCCTCAAATATATCGAAACTTTAAGAGACATCCTAACGTTAGCAATCTTTTCTTTTTTGTTAATTTTTTGTCGTGACTTCATTACCTGGTGATATACGACCTTGTACTTAAAATCGTCCATTTTGGCAGACCATTTGTTTGGTTGGCCTACAAACGTAAAACGCATTCTGTTAAGTTTTCTAGGGAATTTATAGAGTAATAAAGTATATCGTAAATTCATTTTAGTTATGAATGTTTATTTTTACTCTAGGTCTATACTGTACTTTTAGTTTTGGCTATACTATTGTCTAAGATTTATTATTAAATTTTTGGCAAAATGTCAGATGTAAGTAATGTTGGCAATTCCTTATATGATATGTTTTTCTTAATATTATAATTTTAAAATAAAATTATTTGTAATATACTAAAATCCGTTTATTAAATTTTATGAACCTGTTTACATTTGCAATTTTCATGTTATTCTTTCCATAATGTACAACTCTTATTTTTGAAACTATATAAAATTCACAGAACAAAGATTATCTTAGATTTTTAATTTTGTAATTTTCAAATACACTTTATAGAAAACAGTTACAAATTATTTGAAAATATTAGTTAAACAACCAACACATGAAGAGTTAAAGGTGGAAATATACATTTTGCTGTATTTTCAAATAATCCATAGGGATTGTATCTCTCGTGAAAAATTGAAGGCTGTTGACAAAAAAACCGTCCTAACTAAAGCGTAAGCAGGGTAAGGCTAAAGCAATCAAAAGGTATATAACTACTAGTTACATAAACCAACTAGTAGGCTTTGACCTGGTGAATTGGAGCTGATTGCTACGTGGGTCCTTTGCCTTTGCCTGTATGTTGTTTACTATGAGCTCAACTGTTCAGTTGTTGTTTCTTACTGTCCAACACACATCCAGAATAGCATCTTCAACGTTTCACTGCCAAATAGTCAACAGTCAAGTTAGTCACATGTAAATTGTGGACAATAACTGTGTTATTTATAGGAATAGTGGTAAGGAATAAGAATATCCAATCGCTAATATCTGTGATTGTATTAGTTTCGCACGTGATAACCATTACATGTCGTGGAGTGCGTATATCTAGGCATTATTTCAGTTAGTTCTCAGGTATGACGATAGGGTTACGCCACGTAACTTTGGTTGCTATTGGCCAGAATTTGCTACTTGACCTTTACCTCCACAGGTAGTCCGGCGCTCCCCTTTTCCATGTTCCAATTTACAGTAATTGTAGAGTTATTTCTTGAGTAACTAATGCAATCAAAGGTAATAGAGTGGCAAAAATGAAATCTGCTAATGAATAAAACATTATTTTAAAGGACTATTTTTGAAACAGTGTCCATAACGTTTGAATATTCAAGTGGAAGTAGGGTGTAACCACACACACCACACACACCACACACACACACACACACACGCACACACACACACACACACACACACACACACACACACACACACACACACAACACACACACACAACACACACACACACACACACACACACACACACACACACACACACACACACACACACACACACACACACACACACACACACACACACACACACACACACACACACATGAATATATATACAGGGTGATTCAAAACTAAACGGCAATCTCTCGAGAGCTTATTCTATAGCTAAAAACAAGTAAAAAAGTTCATATAACCATATGCCCGGAAACGCTTCGTTAGCGAGTTACGCCTAGCGAAAGATTTCGCCCGGATTTCAGAACCCTTGGTGAAGTCAGGCCGTATAAAAATGGTAAAGGTAGTTACAAAGATACAAATACGATTGTTTTTTATGTTTTTATATCTGAAAAATTTATTAAAATTCGTCCCAGAGCTGTAAATGCAATACTTTCAGAGATATCTTACGTAAAACACAATAATTGGTGCAAAGAAATAACACATTTTTGTGTTTAACGTAAGATTACTTCCATAAATGTTAAATAAAGGTCATTTTTTTCTTAAACAGATTTGTAGAACATTTAATTCTGAAAAGATTCATGTGAATTACTTAGGAAAAAAATTAATAATAGGTATTGAAATTTAGCTTTATTTAAAAATAAAACAGACGCACAAAAATGCATATTCTTATCTGCATAAAATATTAACTAATGTTTAGGTTGTGAGTAACAGCTGATCATTTATTCAACACTTTTTATCGTCATATTTTCTTTGCAAAGGTTGGCAATATCAGCTGATCAACAATTAAGTTCATGAAGTAATATTTGAATAACCTTTATGGAGGTTTTTGTATTGTGGCGTGTGAAGATTGTATTTTGTGAGATCCTGTGATTATTTGGAAATATTTTATACAAGTGTATAAAATATTTTATTAAATATTTATTTTTAAAATATTTTATTAAATATTTTTTATAAAAGTGTATGTAATTATCTTAGTAAATAATGGCAGATAATGTAAATGGTATGTATTCGTTTGAAGAGTATACGGACATGATACTGATTTACGGCAAAGTTAACAAGAATGGTTTAGCTGCAGTTCAGGAATATCGTGATACTTTTCCACATCGAAGAACACCTGATCGCAAAAAATTTGAAGCTGTGGAGAGACGACTTAGAGAAACTGGTAGCTTTAAACCGAAGCGAATAGATACTGGTCGTCAACGTAGCGCAAGGAACTATAATAATGAACAAGCAATAATAAATGCTGTAGAATTATCACCAACCACAAGCACCAGACGATTATCACGTCAGTTAAATATTTGCCAGTCAAGCGTATGGCGGACACTTCATGAAGCACAGTTGTACCCATTCCATATAACACGTGTTCAAGACTTATTACCGCAAGATCTTAATAAACGGAAGATGTTCTGCCGCTGGTTAAGAAGAAATTGTTTACGACATCAGTATTTTCTTCGGCGTATTCTCGTTACTGATGAATCCTGTTTTACTAGAAATGGAATTGTAAATTTTCGTAATACCCATACTTGGGCGTACGACAACCCACATGAAACTGCGACGAGGCATTTTCAACATACATTTTCAGTCAATGTATGGCTTGGTGTTCTGGGTGATAATTTGATTGGTCCATTTTTCCTCCCTAATCGACTTAATGGAGTAGCGTACTTAAATTTTTTAAGAACAAACCTGCCTACCCTCTTGGAAGATATTCCTGTTCAAAACAGAATAAATGCATGGTTTATGCACGACGGAGCACCTCCACATTTTTCTAATGATGTGAAAAACTATTTAAATGATACATACGGTAGACAATGGATTGGTCGAAATGGACCAGTAAAATGGCCACCACGTTCTCCTGACCTCACGCCAGCAGACTTTTTCTTATGGGGTTGGATGAAGTCAATTGTTTATTCAAAACGGATTAACACCATAGAGGAGTTACGTAATCGCATTACAGAGGCGGCAGAAACTATCAAGAATGCTCCAAACGTTATGAAACGCGCTAGAAAAGAGTGGATTCGTCGTGCGAAAACGTGCATTGCTAACAACGGAGGACACTTTGAGTAACTATTATAGGTGATTATTACAGTTTTATAAAGGTAAATACATTTTATGTTAATGTTCAGTCTAGAATAAATGATCAGCTGTTACTCACAACCTAAACATTAGTTAATATTTTATGCAGATAAGAATATGCATTTTTGTGCGTCTGTTTTATTTTTAAATAAAGCTAAATTTCAATACCTATTATTAATTTTTTTCATAAGTAATTCACATGAATCTTTTCAGAATTAAATGTTCTACAAATCTGTTTAAGAAAAAAAATGACCTTTATTTAACATTTATGGAAGTAATCTTACGTTAAACACAAAAATGTGTTATTTCTTTGCACCAATTCTTGTGTTTTACGTAAGATATCTCTGAAAGTATTGCATTTACAGCTCTGGGACGAATTTTAATAAATTTTTCAGATATAAAAACATAAAAAACAATCGTATTTGTATCTTTGTAACTACCTTTACCATTTTTATACGGCCTGACTTCACCAAGGGTTCTGAAATCCGGGCGAAATCTTTCGCTAGGCGTAACTCGCTAACGAAGCGTTTCCGGGCATATGGTTATATGAACTTTTTTACTTGTTTTTAGCAATAGAATAAGCTCCCGAGAGATTGCCGTTTAGTTTTGAATCACCCCGTATATATACATTAAATTAAATACATTCACTGTAACTGTAACATAAATACATTAAATGTAATTAAATTAAGTACATTACATTAAATATATATATATATATATATATATATATATATATATATATATATATATATATGAATATATATATATATATATATATATATTTATATATATGAATATATATATATATATATATATATATATATATATATATATATATATGAATGTTTGTCTGTATCTCCTTTATAGAACCGTAAACTATTTTACCAATCATTATGAAAATGTTTTATGTATTTTTCCCTGGAGAAAGTTTATATACTATGCTCACTGATGTCTCGCCACCAGGCGGCGCTGAAAAAGATAAAAGCTTTCAAAGCGCTTACATACAATAAACTGCAATTACAAAACAATTACGTGTATCAAATAGCCAGACACAATTTCAAGTTTCTAAGTTAAGACGAATATTTCACTTTGAGATAAATTTCTGGTTGAATCTTGAGTGTTATATCATTTTATAACAAAGTACGTGTACGGTGTATAATGGATATAAACACATGCAGATTTTCTTTATCGTGACAAGGAATACTCTACATCGGGGTTGACAATGTAATTTACTTGAACAAGAAGTTTATATACACGGAAAGATTATGAATAGCCTGTGAAGCCGCGGGAAGCAGTTAATTTGTTATAAAAGTTTCACTCTCATAAATTATGAACAAATTATTCATAACAACTTATACAGCTAATTATCTAATACTGTAATAGTGTGAAATGCTTAACGATTATTGTCCACTACAGAGCCATCCAGAGATACGGTTATGGAACACTTGTAAACTGGAGACCGTATTAAAGATGAATGAATAGAACTTTATTTTCAGTAACTGATTTATACTAATGAATCATTTCTGACACTCAACCTCAAAACAAGATCAATCGCTCAATAATTAAATAATATTATGTTTACATAAAACATAAAAACCTTTGCCAGGACACAACAGCCTGACACCTGTACTCCTGCAGACATTTAATTACGCTGTCAAGTGACGTCACAGGGGGCTGATAGGTTGTTGATCAAATCCAGGAAATACTAAGTAATCAAATTAAGGTGTAAATTTGTGAAAACATGTTTTGACGGTGAGAGAATTAAAATGCAAAAGATTAAATACTTAGTAAATAATATACATGGAAAATAACTCTTACATATTTACCCATTTTTATGCATCTTATTACAAATCTTTGACATGCCCAAGAATGTATTTCAATGTGGATTAAAAAGACAAGACAGAGGGGCATAATTTCTTTGTTTCAAGGTTGTTTTTGAAAATGAAGGATTGTGAAGAGAACGGGATTTTTCGGGCATTTACCATCGTTAAGTAAAACGATTCCGTGATTTTTTTATCACTGAACTATGGGAATATTTATGTTTCTTTCACAGGACATAATTGTTAAAGGAGGTGAGGATCAGTTACTATATCACATTATTTTTTTACAGTTTTAGAATAATTGAGAGTTATGCTGATTTAAGCGATTTGATCGATCAAAAACAAAACCATTTTCTTTGAGTAAAGTAAATACACAATCAAGCAAAGTCATTAGAGTCTCCTTACGGCGCAGTGTTATATCTGTTTAATGATCTTCTGTTTTTACTTTTATAGTTACTAGAGTGTAAGTAACTATAACAAGCGTTATATCTTTTTAACAAGGACATCTGTGTTTGTCCTCTCATGTTACAACCTTGTATCCTTCTCTACTAATTAACTCAGTGACTTTATTGGTCGATAAACCCGGGCACGCTATTTAAAGTTAGTACTGTTAAAAGTGTTTTTCTAAGGTTACCTTCAATCCCTGACAATTGCAATATGTTGTGTAGTCCGTGTTTAATTCCCTACAGTGTTAGGATAGAGCACAATATGGATAGTTAAACAGAACATGTTCCTAGTGTGGGAGGAATACGTGTATTTTAGTATGTCTCACACTAACAAGCATTAGTTGCTCAAGGCAGTCATATCTTTTATCCTTAAACACCACGTATCTAATTGTAATACAACGTTGTTTCTTCCCAATAGTGAAATTTAGTTTATGAAAAAAAATATAGACGAGAAATCGTAAATAACAGTTATTACGTTAATATATCAAATGGATGTACCATATTTTTTGTGAAAGAGTATTTTAAAAATTCATCACCAATAATTTATCTTAATTTAAGACAGGGCTCTGTTTTAACTCTCTCCAAATATAAATTGACGCCCTATAACTTTTCTGTCGTCTTGGCTTGCAATCTCCCGAGGAAAACCCTTAAACAGCTCTATGACGGAATTTTTTATTTAGAAAAACATACTTTTGGAATTTTTATAGGAAATGTTTGTTTTACATATAGTCTATTTAAGTTGTTAGATTAATTGTATGAAAGTCGTAAAATTGCTTTTAAGCACATGAACTTTTTATTTGGGACAATTAGTGGTGAAAAGGTCACTAGATAAGTAGCTGGTCATTCACACCATCGTTTACTAAAACTTCTGCATAATGTTCTGTATACGGTCAATAAGTGCCATTTGTGTTTGTAATTCCCAGGTCAACAAATTTGCTTGTAAACCGAATTCAGAGCTCAACAGAAAAGGATCGTGATAACAAATAGCTACGAGTATAATAGCTTTGCAAATTAAAAGCTAGTATAGTCATATACCATTCTTCCAAGTAGCAACCTCCAACCTATGCTCCTGGACATGCTGAATGAGTCTACTGAATCAGACTAAAATACGAAATAGTTCAATGGAGTTGCTAAAATCACACGTTAAATACTGCAGAAGAACCTAGATGGATGGATATTTTTAACGGCCGTTATTTATAAAGTTTCTTAGCAATAGTTAATATCAATTTAGCAGTTCTCATGGGTTTGAAAGAAGAAAAGCCAGCCAGAATCCATATATTTCAAAGTATGGCCTATACTTGTATTTTTTATGTCCAAACTGAGTTACTGTTAGAACAAAAAATAACAATAATAATGTACGCTAACGAGTGTGGACAGGTTAAACTAATTAGGACCTTACTAAAGACACAACTGCATTCATAACAAATCTAAAGTGTTCGCATTTAATTAATTATGTTCAAATTAAGTGAAGCAATAAAGTTTAACGATGTCTACAGAGAGCTTGTCATTTTTGCTTACAAGTACAGTTTTATATCTTGTCTCTATTTTATTTCCAAGAAATTACTTAATGTTGAGGTTTTCTTTAGAACAAGGACGAGTTAGGCTAAATTATTATGAGAGCCTTTCCTCAACCTAGCATTGACAATATGGAGTGCAGGCACTGATAAAATTTGTATTTTCATGTATGGTAAGCATGTAAAAATATACAGTGTTGTCTCCGATGATTTAAGAATGCTAAAAAGTATGTAACAATAGTTTTCCTTGTTTGTCGATAGGTTTTTAGTTTGTAAGACGTTTATTAAATACAACGTTACATACACATACACTTCTATAGTGTGAATATATGTTAAGCATTTTCGTGTAAAGTATTTTAGAATTTTAGATTTATAAATACTGCATTCTTTGGAGTTAAGGTATTACAAAAGTGAATTAATCAGTTTTAGTCAGGTTTTAATTCGTCAGGTCAGATTTTTTGACATCTCTAATTACGTCATAGAGATCAAAGTAATTTCTCCATAATTGTCTCCAAAAACATATTAAAATTTAATCAAATAATATTGTCCTGTAAATCTCCATTTTACGGTAACCTAAACTAAATATATAGAATGAGATATTTGCGGAAACCATTGAATACTATGATTTTTGTATCAAGTGGCTTTTTTTGCTTTTTTGCCAAAAATCTCTAAAGTACATTGCTGCAGTTTACAAGACAGCCCCTACGGTGACCCTGAGACTTATTAATTATATGTTTTTATGAAAGGAGAGGCTAATCCCCTTTAAGCCTTATACTGCATATCCTCACGGGCCACTGGCCTGTGCGAGGATCTTATCAAACAGAATAAAGGGGAGTGTACAAGACAGTACAAGGTCGATGGTACTGATAAAAAGTGCTTCGGTCACAGACGGGATTTGAACCTACGCTATCTCTAACTCAGACCCAAAGTCCAATGTCTGGGACCGCTCGGCCGTTGGCACTACAATATGACTCAAGTTTCTGTGATAATGAGTTAACATCATAATATTATTTTAGATATAAACCTTGTTTTATAGTCTACTTAGTGTTTTATTTGCTTTATTAAACTACCCTTTTCTCATATTGTGTATAAAATATTCATTATTTTGGACTTAAGATATACAACATTAATATTATAAAGATTGTACTATAAGTCAAATAAATTTTAAAACCATAAGATTACCATATTATGAAATAGTGCATTTAATTATTTACAAGTTATGCATTAACGTCAGTATTGATTGGTCATAATACTAATAATATTTATAAATGTTTGATAAGTAAATACAAAAGGGTCACTATTTATCATTAATTTTAGTTAAAAAGTTTATGCAATTTTAAAGAAAGACTTCTAACGCGTTAAACAATTTTAATTTATATCAACGTGAATTAGATTTTTAAAATCTCAAAGTCATCAAATCGCAAAATAATACTTTAGGAAAGCATTGATTATGCTTCTAAATATTAAACTTATATAAAAGTATAGTTTTCATCAGCAAAAGTTTAAATTACATTTAAAACCTCGCAAAACGTATAAATTCAAATTGTATTTTTTATGTTCTATTGGTTTATTTTCATGATTTATTGAATGAATAATATAGCTTCCTTTATTATTTAATATAAGGTTAACTTTATTTTAGTTATATGTTTGGGAAACATGTTATTAATTTTAATAAACAATAAAAAATAAGTGTGAATGAAATTTTATTTACTCTCGATTTGAAACATATTATTATAATACAACCAGAAAGGATTTCTTTAAGATCATCCTATCTGATACACCCGCTAGGATATCAGGAGAAGGCCTGTAAATATCCTTTATCTTAAATCGTTTAAGATGACTGTCGGTAATATCTTCCTTTATTGTACAGTCTGTGACTTCTACTGTTGTTTGCCGATAGCGGCGGATTATCACTTTCCAGTTGAATAGATCTCTGTCTTCTTTTCGCATTTCCAAATCTAGTTTCTTAAACCGTTTTTGAATTTTTTAACCCTTTGAGATCTATATGAGAAAATATTGTCGTGTACTCAACCCTCATGTTTTACTTTATACCGAAATACCTTATTTATTACAGCTAAAATATAAAATACTTTTGTAATTTTTAATTTGTTTATATACTATTTGTAAATTTATACAGTTTTAAAGCGAAAGAACAGAGTTACAAAGAATTTTATACATGGATACTCAGTAATTGAGGATAAGATCATTTTCTCGTTTTATTTCTAATTATTTTTAACTTTCTTAACATAGTGCCGTAGTTTAATGTAATATCAATTTTATAAAATGTTATTTGTATTTTTTTGAACTTATCTACATTATATGGTGTCTAAAAAGTTATCAGTAGCAACCGATTAAAGTTGTGTTATTGCTACAAATTTAGTTTAACGTTTCCTGGACAAAGTTCCTGTTGCTTTACGTCTTTTTCGTATTTCAACACAAGTTTACTATAACATTTATTGATATGTAATTGTAACGCAGTAGTACTTATGTAATGCATTTTGAACTTAGTCTTAAAAATCAGCTTTATCTGGTTTTATCTTGAAGTCCTAAAATGGGCAATATTCATTAGTGACTGTAGTTGTGGTTAAAACTTCACACTATCACTTCTCCATGTTAATCCAATAGAAACCGAAGCTTTGAAATCTAAATCTAAATAAATGAACAATGAAGACTTATCGGACTTGACATCATCAGAATATTTTTGATCCTGGGATCGATTCCAGAGATCATCTGGAAGCGTTAGGACAGTCCCCAATCCCTGTAACGCATCCCGCATTACTGCGTTATAGCCAGAAGTTGTTTATTGAAAATTAAGCCTCACCCTGAATTGTGCTAGAAAGTATGACATCACTGGTCCGAGAGTAAGAAGTACATGAGAAGGACATGTACCTAGTTCAATAATTCTATGTTCAAATATGTTAAAGTAATTCAAATTTCAGGCATTGAGTAGACTCATCAGTGACTTCATACGCTTATCTATTAGCCATGGTGGGGAAAGTCATAAATTTCATGTTTCTTATTGTGCTAATATTTCTTTATCGAATTTTGTCCAGGTCAATCTCATATAACAACGAAAATAGAAAACATTTAAGTAAATTACTTTATCTTTTCGTATTTTCTTTAAAACAGTCCTCCCGGCTCAGTCGGAAGGTTTTGGACAACTTAGATATTAACAATTTACTTGTTATGGTAGTTAAATGTATCGACATGTGGAAACCTGTTTGAGATAAACACAATTTGGTTACTACAAAATGATCAGTAGCTGTTATATGTACTTCGAAATACATTAGGCGTCCGGCTGCCATATTTTAACGAAATGACATACCGAAGAACTTTCCTGATATAGTTGTAAAGATTTTTAAGCTAAGTTTCAAATTGCGGGGTATTTTAGGTCAGTTTTCTTTTATTCAAGCCGCGTTATATTTCATTACATATACAGTATATTATATGAGCATTAGAAATTTGTATAGCTTATAAGTTTTAAGAACGTGTCATGTTTGGTGAAGTTGTGTTGAAAGTTCTACTATAAGAACAATAGCAATGGATTGATTTTTTTTAAACACGGCTTATAAAACTCGAAACTATAATTGATTGTTTTTTACAATACCGAAAAATCTAAATAGCGTAGTAAATTCCTATAAATTCAAACGTTCAACAATGGGAAAGTGTATTTAATTAAACAATGCCTATTTATAAGGAATCTATATGTAAAATAATGTTTTAATGAAGTTCGCGTTAATATGCAAATTAGCATTACCGTCACAGAGCTTTCATTAGCATAATGATGAACACTGAATGTCTACGTTGTAATAACTTACTGAAATGACTCAATGAGCGTTTGACATCAAGCAAATTGCTCGTGAATTTCTTAACTAGTACCAAAACAATACTAAGGATTTTATTTACAAGTAAATAGGATATTATAGGCAAAAGTACATAAGGAAATTAAAAGGGTGGTAATGATGCAGATTAAGAAGGCGTGATATGAAGAGATCCTACCCCTTTCCGTGATAACATGGGTAGAATTATTCCTTACTCTTAAAGAATGCTTCGGCTACGTTGTAATGTTTAAATACTTGTTTTGCTCTTTTTGTGGTCATTTTCTTCTCTGTGCTTTTCCAACATTTGTTGCATATTAGACTGAACATTTTTATAATCATGGATTGTCCCCTTACCTATGACTTTGTCAAAAACCTATTTTGAGATTTGACATTCGTGTTCATTCTGTTATGTGAGATTCTTTCAAAATATTATACCTATGCCTATATCCGATGAATATAAAGGAGTTTTACCCAGATTTTTTAGGAATATTTACAATTGTACATAGTAAAACATTAAAGTCATCTTGTATTATGACGCTGTCCTCTAATGTGAAGCTATAAATAATTGTACCAAAGCGCAAACAACTAACAAAGAATATGAGTTACACTTGAGTTACTATACTAGTTTCCCTGCTACTAGATACACTAGGGTTTATAAGGTAATAACGGAGTTACCAGCGGTGATTAGGGGGTGTCTTATTTCAGCGTTCGCCTGTAGATCGCAGCACTGGCCGTTCTTTCTTCTATAACCGCAGTCTTTGTCACCTTTAATTAGAATTACATTTTTGGTTATAATCAAGTTCGACCAGGAAACTCTGTTTTATAAAGTTGAAGGTAAGATGTTTTTAGACAATCTTTCTCATTGACAATAGTAACATTCGCTTTCGTCATATTTATTTCTGAGGTTTAAAATTTTTTGTATGTCATTAGTTTTATATGTCCGCACATAAAACTGATTTAATGCAAAAACAGCTCATTACACATAACATAATACAGATTAGCAATGAAGTTATTAACAGTATAATAAACAATAAACTATATACTGGAATGCATTACAGTACATAAATTATAATATAATGTACCTTACTAATATCTAAGAAAACTTAAATATATTTCCATGTGGTAGGAACCAAAAACTCTAAATGAAACATTTCTTTACTGATTTAAACGGTTATGAATTTCAGTTTAAATGAAATTAAATCATTAAGTAGTCTATATTTGATCTATAATAATTGAAACTGATACTCTTGCACTATAAAAAGGATATTTATACCTTAGCGAGGTGTCTGGTTACGTAACACTTATTTCTAATAGAGAATTTAGAAACAGTATTATAGAAAGTTAATTTTAGTACTTTGCCCACCACCAACAGGAGATTTAAGTCCATGTACAGTCCAAGTTGTCCTGTGATAGACTCTCTACCACGGAGTTCCCCATGGCTCTATCTTTGTACCAATCTTCTTCCTGTTTGCCCTTAACAATATGTTAAATATACTAACAGGAGAAATTAAGTAATCAGTTCTTATGCTTATGCGGCTGGTATCATAAGTAATATTTAGATTTTCCAGTTCACGAAGAGTGGTAATTGCTTAAACAAGACAATTGTTTGAGCTTATACCTAGTGTATTAAACACTAACAGACATTTTACGCATCAAAATAATATTTGGGTTAGATTAAATCGTTGTTAGCTGAGTTTTAGCTGATTTTTTCACTTGTGGTGGAGGAAAAATTAATTTCTGCCCGCCTGATTTTCCATACGGCATTCAAAAAATTTACTAAATTGAAACTATACAGGAAGCTTCATTTATTTATTATCAACACTGAGTTTAACGATGATGCATTTCAATTCATGATATTAGACTAGCGTTAGAAAATATTTTTCTATTGGTCTTATGTGTAACCATGATAACAACAATAAATTAGTAAAATAAATAAATTTGTCAGCAACTGAGTATAAGTACATGCATCAAATTTTACCATTTGCAATATTTTTAAAGTATATATTAAGTACAATGTAAAGTATAAATAAGTAATAATAGAGTAAAGTCATTGTTGCAAGTTAGTGATAAGATCTGATTTCAACGCACTCTTTTGTTGTAGTACCCTCCTTCCCTACGGGAATTTTAATGCTAATTTTACTTAAATTAATCGCTGTTGACTTTACGCAGTAAAAATATAATTACCTACCTGACTATTTAAAAGATGAAATGAGCAACAGGCTCTGAAACTTTGCATGCAACCGTAGCGAAGCATGCTATGCGACATATGATGTGGCTTACTCATACCTTGTATTAATAAAGTGTATAAAAGAAGCAACTGACAAATCATTGTTACCAAATCCTAAAACAGTCATTAAATTAATACAAGACATTAACTTTAATACGAAATAAAAGTAACGAGCTCTCTGTCGCTAACGTTAAACTTTATTACAGCACTTAAGTGGGACGTAATGAAACTCTACAACTGTCATAAAATAGAGTTGGAACACCTTAACATAAGTAATGCTAATAATCCTTACTTATAGTCATTAAAAGATAAAAATTTTATAGACAACAATATTTTCTCTATTATAGATATTTCTTTAGGTTATGCCTAAATGAGAGATTTTACACAGGTATCATTAATTTTATAAATAGTTTTGGAATGTAATTCTGTAAATAAGTTTAAGACAATAAAATAACTTTTTGGATTTATTTGGCACTACCCATTCCTCAAATCAACATAAACTGAATGTAAAGAGGCAAGAGAACTTTATTATTGATTTGTGTAGAAATTGTAACGGAACTAAATTTGAATTTCATGTGGACTGATTTTAGGGGTTTAATTATATGGATTCCTTGTGTTAATCATATACACCGTAATCGCTTTAAATTAACTGTGATGTTGTACTTGACAAAGAATGAAACAAAATGTTTATGGAATGTTTACAAGTAAAGGAATGTGACATAATTATTATGTCGTTTGGCACAGTTAATATTGAGATAATTTTACATCTTTATATTATTCGATTATATTTAATAAATTCATTTTAAATTTAATTAATCGTATTTTATTTTTGTATCGTGTTTATAAAACAGGTATACTAGATTATTTTAAGAACATTTGTTTTTATTAGTTTAGTTATTCAGTTTACAAAACAGTACATTGTCTAAATAAGGGTTAATCCCCTATATAAACTGAATGGCTAACTTTCTATATTCGATACTAAAACTGGAACCTTTGGCTTTAGACATCAACTTACAGACTGAGATGCGGAGCTCAAAGTGTTGACTAATAAATAAAAACTTTTCTTGGATAACGCAATTGGAAATTAACTCACTTTTATGATCTTCTCAGTTTATATTTCCATAGCAAAATTTCCTGTAGTACATTTTATTTTCCACTCCTAATCAACAAAATTTATAAATGGACATGAATAAACATTACTAAGCATATCCGCAAATTGAGTTGCGCAATCTACTTGAGCTATAATAGATGTTTATGCGAATAATCATATATTTACAGTGTAGTACGAAATAATATATAAATCAGTGAAGTCAGAAATATTAAAATGTGAAGGATAATATAAATGATTCATATCCGAGTAAAAGTATAGGGCGTTGATTTACAGATGGTTGAAGTGTGTGATTCAAAATATTTTATCAAGAGAAGTACACTTTCTCTTAAGTGAGATTCTGCGTGTACTCAGGACAGTGCTAAAACCTCCCTAACATAACAAGAAGGGGTCGGTAAATTACAAGATAAACTCTTTACGGAGCTAACAGCCCCGGTAGGCTTGGAATGCTATGATTCGTGCAACAGCCTTCCAATAATTTCAGCCAATTAAGCTATCCATAAATCTTGTCTGAGATTGCCATTATAATTACCTGGGAACCATGTACTCAGAAGTATCGCTCAATAAGATCAGTAAAGACCATTAGCAGATAAGTCTACAAGGCAGTAACAAGAGGGGATAATCACAGATGTCCTTGTTAAGAGGATATCACGCTTGTTACAGTAACACCGTAGTAACTAGTCGAGTGGGGATGCTGTTACAACACTGTGTTTCACTATGAGTGAGCCTTGTTTGTAACGATTTAATGCTATGTAATTTATAATTTTAAAACTAAACTGCCTACCAACTATACATTATAATTTTAATTTGAAAAATAGGTTAGCGTTATGGATTTAAATAATGTGCAAGCAGCAAATATTTGTAACAAATATTATAATAACTAAAGTATATTTTGCTATTTCAAGTTCATTTTTAAGTATAACTCACAATATATATGTTAAAATTGTGTTTTAACAACAATTATTATTGATCACTCAGAGGTTGCATGCAAAATTTCAAATCTGTAGCTCATTTCATTAGGCTACATGTACGAGTATGTAGGATTAATTGCACTAACTATAAGAGTCGCATGATGCATTCAGTTTCTTTACAAATTTATTCATTCTGTGAATTTCTCACTGCTACCATGGTTACCCATAAGACCAATGTAAAAATGTTCGATAACGCTCAGCAATATCTAATGGAGTGACATGATCCTTCATAGAACGAGAGATTTTGTCAGAGTTCAGAGGTCAGAAGGTGTAAAGATCTCCCACAGACCAAGACTTCCCAGAGTTCGCGAGTTTTCTATGGAATAGAAAACATCTTAGAACGGTGTATAATTATTTTCAACTATTTATAATCCTTTCATATGTACATAGAGTTTTTAACCACACAGCTTTAATGTGACGGGTGTTTTATTTGTTATTAAATAAAGCATTTCACAACATTTGGTTATTAGCAATATTTAAAAAATAACAACACTACGTCATAAACAAAATCTCTGTACATAAGCGATAACTACTAGGGAAATTCACAAACAACTTCACAAAAGATAGCTTGTCATTACGTATATAGAAGCACTTATACATTCACTACCTTAATAACTATAATATTATGGCTTAGTATAATACTTACTACAATACGATAGATAATATTAATATTATAGAAAATAAGGAAAGAGTTAACTAGTGTTGTACTAGTAATTTGTGCTTCAGAACTAATTTTCAATATCCGAGTATATTTTTAATTTCTCCGTTAATGATATTATTTAGATACGTTTACAGTTAATTTTAAGTATTGATTAATATATTTAGATAATCTTTATAAAATTTAAAGTTTCAGTATTAATATTACATTTATCTGTGATTTTGAACACTTACAGCATTGAAAATCAAATTATAAATATAGGCTGGTCACTTTGACCAAATCTGAAGGGAGTACCGGGTATAGCTTTGGCACAGCGTTTTACTGTTCAGTGGGTATAAAATTACGGATTTCCTCTGTCTCCATACAGGCCATTACTTTTTTTATTGCGGTACCCTTCGCAATGCAATTCTTAAAAATAAAAAATATAACTAACTATTTTGTTATAACTATAAATAATGTATTACCTTCTAAACTCTTATATTTGTGAGTCCATTGCGTTTAAGTGATGGTAGCAATTTTTTAGTTTGATAAAATGGCTATAATTTTTTAAACTGGTTTAAAATGTAAAATTGTTTTTCTGCAATCAGAAACAAATTATTTAGAAAGTTAAAAAAAACTTTTAATTTGTAATAAGTTGGCAAAACATGAGTTAATAGAACCTAAAGAACTAACGAAACAGATAGCAACATACTTTAAAAAAATTTACACGTCGATTAAATTAAACATTAATATTTTGGTAATTGTTTGGGTATTTATAATTATGGTTTGAACCTTGAAAATGGGGTTGAGTAGTAGCTCTAAGCCGGTATATTTGCAAATTCCTAAGTAAAATAGCTCCGACTATTAACCGCTCCCCATCATAAAAACAAGATGCTTCTTATAGAAAAATTTAGTTACGTGCAATATTTGAAGTCTATAAGTGAGTTCATTCTCAGGATGTTGATACAACCGCATATAATATTAAAATTCTTCAGCCCCACCAATAATAGTTTTCGCTAAATGCTCAGTAATTAATTTTTATAAACGTCATTAAAGGCTGGAATCCAAGCTATTATAACATTGTAATTTACCAAGTGAAATAGTTTTTTCAATAAGTTACAAACATCGTAAATTTTAAAATCATTATAATATAAATTATTACGCATCTAAAAATATAATTAAAAAAGAGAAATTCGATTCGTTATTACAAATCACTTCTTCGATACTTCTTAAAGGTACCACTGCTTATGTTGGAAGTTTCAGCCAAAACATTTAATATAATTGTAGCCTACAGCGAATAAATTCATATTCAAGTTCTACAAATCCAGTGTTTTAATGAAAGACCAAGCAACGATCACAGCCAAGTAACAATGTAAATAAATATGCACAGAGGCTACACGTGTCAGGTTATTGCGATGGTTGTCTCACCACACTTAACCTCACAAAGGACAACAGTCTTCCCGCAAAGACAACATGGTGCTGTTGTCTTATTGGGTGTTAACCCAGTAACATTTTATTGGGTGTTAACCGTTAAAATTTCTCTGATTCCAATAGTTCATATTAACTGTTATGTGTGCGAGTGTATACTATATCCTCATTTATATAAAAATTTTGTTTAAATAATTGTACCAATTTTCTACTTTGATGCGTATTTTAATTCACTTCTTTCTGTAAAAAGGTTCAATTTTCAAAAGCAAAAGCTTTAATATAAGGGTCTGTTAGGGTACGATCTTTCAAGCCCATAAAATAAAAAGAAAGTAAGCATAAATGCTAAAATGAACTTCTGTTATAACAAAGTAGGAACATAATATAGGGGGTGAGAATCCCAAGCAAGTAGACAAGGAGTAATTCGCCAGCCAACCCATGCTCGTAAAGTTTTTTTTTTTTATTTAGGGTGAACCAGCTACAAGTATGTCTAAATAAGAAAGGAAATTGCTGCCAATTTTCTGTCATCTAGCCAGTGTCTTGTTTTCTTGAAATTGGAGGTATTGAAAGATTTGCTGTAGAGTTTCCTAGATTTTGTGCCCAAGGTCAAGTAATAAAAATTTAAATCTGTTCAGTAACCAGACTGTGACTGGGAGTCGTAGCATTAGTATTGTTGTAGATGAGAATCTGCAGAAGGTTACTTTGGGGCTGCAGATGAGCTCGATGATGAAGAACAAACATTCTATGATTAAATAAGGACTACTCCCAGGAGGTGCAGATAGGTAAGAGGTTTAAGAGTTTAGGAAGACTTGCGATATTTCAAGTTGCTGATAGAGAAGCACATACTTGATCTTACAAACCTCTATGGATCAACACTATCAAGTCCACGCACAGGCTAATGAGTACTGAGATTAATCATTGGATCTTGGATGAAAGATAGACCAATCCACTGAAAAAAGGTTAAACCTCCTAGGACAGGGTTTATGTGCTCAACGACGAAGGCTCATTTGTTGGACTCTTGGGATTGGTATTTGGATTCAAGTGGGTTGATTGAAAATGGTGAACCTTCTCATCTACAACAAGACCACAATAATAAAAGAGAAGCAGTAGAGGACAACCTGACTAGTTATCGTTCTAGCTCTTCTCTCTGTGTCAGCATATGTTGTTTCAGTCTCAAGAGTTAAACTCCATCACAGTTATTAATCGATTTTAAAAATACAGTTTGAGGACTCAGTTGGAAGCGCATGAGCATAAAGGGAGTCATATAAGGCTGAATTGTATGTTAGTATAAGCAATCGGTGATGGGTTCAGGATTTCCTGAGATCATACTAGATATCGTTAACCACCGTCAATAATAAGGTCAACAAAAAAATCTAGTGTTTTGTGCGTTTTTCTATTAATTTCAACGGTTTTACAATTTTACAGACAATTAAAACAAAAATATAAGACGAGGTCTTGAGCTAAACACATAATGATAAGCCTCCATTAAATATGTTGTTTATATGCCTGGATATATTCCAACCGGATTGAGGTATGGATATAAAATCTTCACCATATCCAGAAAAATACCTTTTTGGTCTTTCTGGATGGAAAAATATTTCAGCCCTGACGTAAAGGGGCGTCACTTTAAATTTTCAAATTTCCACCCCTATCTTGTGACATTTAATTTGAAAGTTAAATTCAATAGTAACATGATGACAGATCAAAACATCGCTTCAACGATCCTAGAAAAAGTTATGGGCAAGAAACCCCTTACATCTAGGGGTGTAAATTAAGTCTAGATAAACCTAGATGTATTCCAACCGGATTGAGATATCAATATACAACCTGCACCATACTTATTAAAATTACTTTTATGAGTTTTAGGGTAAAACATTTCACCCCCCCTTTACAAAGAGGGGTAAAAGGGAAACACTTTAAATTTTCAATTTGCAATCCCTATCTTATGATATTTCATATTAAACGCCTATTCAATAGAAACACAATGAGAGTAAGAAAACACATGTACGCCGATTCTAGAAAACTTTATGGGTAAAAAACGCAAAAAATAATAATCTGTTGAGACAATGTCAATATTTTTCCTATACCAACACAATACATGCGTGATATCTTTTAGTAAGAATGAGGGCCCAGCTTATCCCTTTACGGAGGATCTAATGTTTCTGGTGTGCACAGTTTTTGAGAGGTGTCTTTCTCTAGGTGGTATTACAATGTAAGGGATTATTTTCCCATAACTTTTGCCAGGATCGGCGTAGAGATGACTTGTTCATTTCATCATGTTTTCCATTGAATAGATCTTTAAAATGACATGTCACAAGATAGGGGTTGCAATTTGAAAATGTAAAGTGAACCCTCTAACTCTTTTATAAAAATGGCAGGAAAATACTTGTATCCCTCAAAAAGTCCAAACAATTATTTTAATAGGTATTTTGAAGATTGTACATTGATATCTCAATCCGTTTGGAATATTTCCAGGCGTATCAGGACTTAATTTACACCCTGTATAAGAGCCTATAATTTTTGTACAATATTGGTCAAAAGTTGAGTAATTAGATAAAAAGTGCATTCTGTTACAGAAGTTTAGATGCCTAAAACAACAAAGCAGCATATAGAGTAAAGTTCACTGATTAAAATAAATTTATTGTTATATTTATTGTTGTTGTTTATTTGTTGTTGTTTTTTTTTGTTATTATTTATTGTTATAATCAGAAATGAAAATTCGTTAAATGTATTTTTAAAACATCTTAAAAAAATGGCTTCTATCATTTGTAGATATTGAACCAATATTATTTAAGTTTGATACTTAAATGGTTAAGTAATGAAAGTTTTATTTGTTTATCCTCCTCATCTATTTTTATGGAAAATGTATTTATTTATGCAAAGACAAACATTTATTTATGCTTACTCTCCTTAGTTATATTAATTTTGTAATTGTATTTTTTGACTCGTGTAATTGTATATATAGGCTCTTATAAATTATCTGAAATTATTTATAGTATTTCTAGCTAAGCGGAAAGTAATTATGATTTCAATTGGTGATTGTAAACTTGTATAATATATTGAATGTTTATTGTATTTGCTTGAGTTGCTGCTATATTTTTTTCAGTTAATTGAAAGTGTGTAAAATTCTCCAATCATCAGGCATGCCTGGGAGATTATATCTTTATTTCTCAGCTTTACCCTATTGTGTGCATGTTGTATTCATATGGTATAAGAATTATATTGTATTGCATGTAATTTTGAAGAAAATAAAGATTATTATTATTATTATTATTATTTGTGATATTTATTGGATGGAATATAAAGCCGATGGAATATAAAGCCGAAGATAATTGGAAATAGTTCAACATAAAGTTTGTTTAACACCCAATTTAAACTGAACCCTTTTATATAGACAAATCAACTTATAATGACCACACTTTACCGTGGTTTTTATCTAGTTTGAATGCGCGTATCCAATATTATAGGATGTATTTTTACTCCACCTATACAAATACGGTACAATTATAATCTCTTTATAAAATTGTATTTTAATACGAGGTTTTGTACATCTTGTTTTTGAGATAAGAAAATCTGATATTTTACTAGTTTGTAAGATTTTTCATCAACAAGGTTTTACTTAATAATCTCTTCTTGATTTGCTCAAAGGGTACATAACTAGAAATTCCTCACTTATTGATTTAGTTTTAAATTCGTTTTATCCATAATAGCGTTTGATGAAAAACAAAAGCTAAATATCAGGTATCTAAATCAAATTTATTTTACAACAAATTACTTAAATTTACAAAGGACTGTCATCATGGAATAGAAGTTTTTTAGGTTTCTTTGTGAACAAATTAAAGTAACCAAAAGATTTTCCACGTAAAGTAGTGGTCAATATTTTGGTTTTATACATTTTAGGATTTCTTGTAAGCAGAAAGCAATTCTGCAATAATTAACACAAATGACCAAACCTGTAGGTTGCGAAATGATGGCGTCATATCAATATGTAGCATTTTAATATTACTAGGATTACATATAGATAGATATTTGTGATATCTATCCACCTATTCTGTTTTTGATCCAATTTTAATATTTTACCTATTTTTATGTTACTATATGTTATCCGCGGCTTTGTATGGAATTTTCCAAAATCGAAGTTCTTATACTACTCAGTAAAAGCACTTATGATGTAATGTGATAGAATCATATGACATTTCTAAACGGAATAATGCATATATCATGGTTAATAATATCATAGTTAAACCTGACACTTATATCATGTTTTGCATCCGAAGGAGTATTTATTGTTTAAGCTAATTATATTTCCAACATCACATTTGAGTCTGCCATGTGAATGTTGAGTTCAGTGGAGGGTACCTTCCTCTTAATGTAAGAACTAAAATCTGACGCTCTCACAGACTTGACTCCTGGAATCGGGAGTCATTTTATTCTCACATGTAAAATATTAGCGCTTAGCAGCACATTAGCGATTGATGTTTATCCATCAGATTTATTTATTTTTCTTTGTGACTAATGTAATAATAATTTATTTGATTATTGAGACACAACGAATATAGATCAAAGAAGGGTTATCTCAACCACCAGGATATCTTTAGCAGTTTTGAAATATTTATACTATTGTTTAATGATTGTTATTTTTATTCTGGTACACACCATCTATACATGAAAAGCGACCTTTATCAATGCAGCATGATTAAAATTGGAAGAATAAATTTAATTGTCCTTTCTAAAAATAGAGCTAAAATAGGTTAGCAAGTAAAAAATACTTATTAGAAGGAAAAGTATTAGCGACTTTATTTAACAATTTCATGTATTTTACCGAAAGTTTCTACAATATTGAAAACCTTATAGTACTTGATTAAAAACAACAAATAATATTTTTGTAATTCCATAACTTTCATAAAGTAAATATTTGAAGTTAAAAACCCTTTTCTCTCCATTGTAAATTTCCATCAGACGTAGAAAGTGCTCTGGTAATGACCAACTTATATCTCAATAAAAACGGTGATGGAGTGGTTAAAATAGCGAACATCCAATTACCGCCTGTCGGTTCCACGCACATCTTGTCTTCTTGAAGAAGACTGTCCAAAGTAAGGTGTAAGTGATAGACTTTGCGCCAAATAGAGTGGAGAACGGCAAGTTAGAAATGTATGAAGATTGTTATTACACGATTGTCAGCCGATTAATATAAACAGCCGCATCATATGTTCGTATTTTACTGAAGAAATAACTTCACAATTACAGTTATACCTTACCTGAAAACGAGAATAGACAAACTTCAGTATTCTAATAATTTAAATAGCAGCTAAAAGGTAAAAACGCTTTTCTTAATTAACTGGATTCGTTTTATAATTCATAAACAAATATCATCATCAAAACAAAATATAGGCATAATTATGCCACGTTTTAAATATCTAAATTATTTAAATACTAATATGTCTCAATATCAACAAAGCAATTTAAGTACATTTCCTATCCTAAAATATAAAATAACATTAATATGCAAAAGCAACGGGAGCACTTTAAATAAAATACATCTGAAAAATTAATTTATTAAATTAAATACTAATTAAAGTGTTGTAATAAACATTACATTATGTGTCATTAATTATAATCCGTAATTATTGTAATTTAATGCAATCTAAACAGTGTTTAATGCAATGTATTTTTTAATTCATTAAATACTCTTTTATGTGTAGTAAATTATTATATGTTTATTTAACTAGCATTACATAACTAATTTTCTTTTTCTTTCATTCTTTCAGCTTTATTTACTCTTAATTTCCCGAAATTTTATCATTTTCATATTTTTCTTTATAAATTTACACCTATTGTTTTCGCTTACTTTAAAAAAATAGTTTTAAATAGGATGTTGTTTTAAAAATTATAGCCAATTTTTAAAACAAAACAAATATTTTTTACTGCTTTTAAAATTAATATATATTTATTTATGTGATATAAAATGTTATAAATATAATTGATATATATATATATATATATATATATATATATATATATATATTTTATATATAAATACAAATTCATAAAATAAGGGTTACAGAAGATCATAAAATTAATTATAGTTATAAACATTTTTTTTAATGTTGTTTGTAGGAATTGCACTGTAAAAGATACCGCAATAAATAAGGAAATGATCATAGTGAAGCCAGGGGAAGTCTGTAACTCTCGACCCACTGAACAGTAAAATACTTTGTCACAGCTATGCCCAGTACTCGCCTCAGATTGGGTGAAAGTGACCAGCTCATGTAAATAGTTATAGAGTATATACAAATGTATTATTACAGCTGAAGGTGTTTAAATAAATATATTTACAATTAAAATTGTATAATTATAATTATAAAATTATGGGATTTTATTAAGATTGTTGTCTAATAGTGTAATATTACTTTTGTAAGTTTCAATGTTAAACAAAATTTTCTAAAATTAAATAAAATATAATTAATACAAAAATAATTTTAAAGTGTTAAATAAAATAACATAATAATTGTTGGAAATAAAATTTTCAAATATTTAAAGTTATAGATACAATGGTGGTAAATGTATGACTGCGTTAATTTTTAAAAGAGAGCTCTCTATACGTAATGAGAAGCAACTTTTGTAGAGTTACTTTTAAATTTTCGTACGCTAAATATTGTTCTATTATCGTGTATAACCACACGTTGTCAAATATGTGTTAATTTGTATTTAAAACATATATCACAGTAACTGTGCCTTAAAACCTCTTAGTAGAATTTAGGTTAGATATTAAATTATTTAAATATGCAAAAGATGAACATGGAAATCAATATTTTCAATCAGTCTGTAACTATTGTATAACAGAATGACACATTGTCCTACGAGTTTTTCATTGTATATGAAATCCTACCATAATTCCAGTCTATAAATTCTGAGAAATTATGAATTGTTGGGATGGTTACTTCTTGGTGTTCGCTGTCTCGAATTAATTTCATACCATGAATTTCCCGAACTCTGGAACATCCTATAGACTATCGTAGATATTAAACTTTATACAGAGTGAGTTTTATGTCCTGGCACACCTGGATATAATTTAAACGGCCCGAGATATCTATGTGAAACCCTGACCCTACCTATTATAACATATTTTTTTTAATTTTTCAAGTTGTTGAAAATTTTGTTTACATAATGTTCTTTTTCTTATCCAAGAGTTCCAAAAACACTACGAGTTCAAGACATCAAGCAACAAAGTGAACCAACTAAATGGCTTGAAGATCCAAGAAACTGGAGTAGAAGCCTGGAAGATTTAATTAGTGGGAGGGAAAGACGTTTACGTAGTCAAGAGCTAACGAAGATTAAGAATGTCTAAATTAGGCCTACCTAAAGCTGCAAAAGTGTGAATATTTTATGACCGGGCTACAGCATTGTCTGGAAATTTTAATTGGTCGGAATCTTCAATTCATCTATCAGAAGCGAGAATTTCCAATGCCCTGAAGGACTTCATGGCTGGACTTTGAAGCCTTCTAAAGGTCGACACTCACGAGATCCCAGAGGTAAGAATGTACAGAGTGAGTTTTATGTCCTGGCACACCTGGATATAATTTAAACAGCCCGAGATATCTATGTGAAACCGTGACCCTACCTATTATAACATATTTTTTTTTAATTTTTCAAGTTGTTGAAAATTTTTCCCCCCTTTTCTAAAGGGGGGTAAAGGGGAGCAAGTAAACATTTTGAAATACAAACCCCTATCATGAGACCCATCATTTTAAAGGGAATAAAAAAAGAAATCCAATAATGCAAACTAGAGGTTTCTACGTTTATTTTAACAGATTTTATGACAAATTTACAATTGAGTAAAGGGGGCAACTAAACATTTTCAAATACAAACCCCTATCATGTCTCAAGTTTTTACACACGTCTAGCACACTGTCAAACAGTTGAAGGTGAACAGTTTGAACACCTGCTACATTAAAACAGGTAACTGTTTTTAGAATTTGCGTTAGTGTTGACTCATGTTACGATAAACAGGACAAGACAGTTACTGATTTTATTTTTGTAAATTTGTTAAAAAAAATTTAAATAATTATATTAAATACTTTTAGTTATTTACATACCATTTCATTGAATACAGTGGTTTCTAACAAATATTTTAATCAGAGTAGGACAACCTTATATAAAGAGAGATATCAAAACCTTCGTCTGATATGACAGACAATTTGTCCCTGTAATACTTTATCAAACTTCTCCATTTTATTAGTTACGTCAAAACAGTATAAAATGCTACGTAAAGTATAGCCCTATCTCACTTATTCGTAGCCCTCCTTCATTCCATACCCTAATAGATTTATTAAAGTTGTTAACTGATGATTAATAATAACCTATTTGTTTCTAGTTATCAGCATTAATTACTTTAACACTCACTATGACATTTGTTTGAAAATTATTTTACCCAATTTTTCTTTTAAATTTATTTTTTCTTCTTTTATTTTTTATAACCAAATACCACTCAACTCACCTAGAATTGATAAGTGAATAAAATTGTATAACAATATATTTTAGAAATTTATATTGGCCCATATAATATACAAAACCAACAAAAATTAGCTTGTAATGTCAGCTACTTCATGTAATTAAAGTTAACACTAATTTATCTTAATTTGCATTTTTTTAATGAACTAATTTAAAGTAATATATAATAAAAAGAAACATATATATGAAATACTTTTCACTAACTAATTCTATGTTTTGTATGTGGTATTTGAATACAAATAAAATGAAATATAATTTAATTAAAGATTCTGAAAATAACATGCAATTCATCCAAAAGATTTCTTAGAAAATGTCTTGTCTTTATAGTTTTAAGGTTTAGTATTGACACCATTTTGAAACCTGAAATGTTCTTTTTGTATGCTTATAGAACTGGCCCTACTTAAGATGTGTTTAAGTCTCCAATGATATAGCTATATCTCGTTCAAAGATGTAATTGTTTTCTAAAAAACAAAACAGACAGACATACATTCTTGTTATTATTAAACAAGATAGAACTCTACTTTATAGGACTTTTTACTTAAAAAGATAAATGGTGAAGTTGTATACAGTACTTTAGAGTATCAAATAATTATAAACAGTATAACCCTGAAAAGTATTTTTCTTTAACATGTAAAGATGTTCACACAGACGAGTATTTTCCCTCTCAATGAAATACCCAAGTAAACTAAATAATTTACTCTTATAAACTAGATGAGTACTGAACAAAGGATATGAGGGTAAATAAAATAATGATGTTTCATTGTAATCATATTATCGAACTCTGGATCAATGTTTTCGAATATGTTACAAATGCCTCTCGACGTTCAGAGAACGAAAAGAATGAAGCAGATTTGAACCATTTCAATGTTTTCTATAGAATCACCTTTTTAGGTTCATCGCAGAGTGAATAGAACAAGTGGGTGAGGTTTATTCAAAGCCACATGTGTGAAACTAATTGTAACACTTTTACTCGTCAATTCCAAATATTATTTTATGGATATAGGTCTGCAAAGACTACAGTACTGACAACTGAATTACAGGCGAATATGAATACGCCTGTAATTCAGGAGTGTGTGTTTCTGTATGGTTTATGATACTTGGTGTGCGTATTTATGAAACCAGTATTTCAATATCAAACCAGTCTGGATAGAAATGTTAAATTTTTATCCAGACTCAGATAACAAAAAGTGTTTTAATAGATTAATAGTACATAATTATATTAAGAAAGTAGTAGTATAGTAGTATGCAGCAATTATTATAGAAAGAAATGTCTAAATGCGTGTTCAATTTCTTATAGTGATAACAGTGTAAATCACATTTTTTCGTTTCAGAAATGACAGTGCGTTTTTCACCATCAGGAATTAATTCAATGAGAATCAACCAGTCAGCATATATTTCTTATTATCATCAGCTTGTATTAAATAATTCGTTCGAGAAGCACCTATGATTTTAGTTTTTCTTTGTATTTAATTTCATTAACATAATCATTTCATTTAAATTTCAAGCATTTTTTTTCTACTCACATTAAAATCATAAAAAATCTGCAAATCTTCAAGTTAAATCTTCATCCGATTCAAAATCATATATACCCATATCAACCACCCAAAAGCTGGTACCAAAATATGAGCCTATTTTTACAGTCGGAGGGGTTGGCCAGACTTCATGATTCCGTGCAACACCTGCAGCTATAGTGTTTCTTCTTACTGACGTTTATAAAACTGACTTAGAGGTCAGACTAGACTGAGAAATATAATAGCGATTCCACTAAGTGTCTAGAATGTGAGGTAGATTCAACAGTACCTGAATGACGGTGTTTACAACATTTAGAGTCTCCCACATCATTTTATTATCCACATGAGATTTACATTGTCAATGAGGTTAACATAATTGGTTAAGTACCACAGTCAACAAAGGCCCACTCCATTCTGTTCTCAACACTGCAGAAACAGAGAACTATTGTAATGGCCTAGAAATTTGATGTATGTGTGTTTTGCGACACTGATAACATCAAAAATTGGAGGAGTTAAAGTTCGTAGAAAAAACGCCTCTTCGGCCTTCCTCATTGAGCCTATAATCTAGATGCCTTATGTTTTAAGTCACATAGGCCTACAACATGATTGTGTAGAAAGAAACAGGTTGCTAAGCTTTCCCTATTGATATGATTCTTTATTCGATCAAGAAAAATGTCACGTTCAAACTTTCATCTGATCCGCGTCAGAGTTGAAACAAATTTCAAGGTTAACAAATATTATAACAAGTTACTTGGTGAATAGCAATCCCTTCTTCCAATATTATCGTATGGATGGGTATATCTTTATCTCGAAAAACGTTGAGATAATACCGTTTAAGCCTAAGATCGAAAAGCTACCAACGCCTCCAAACTTATATAATAAATGCTTTTTAAACGTCATAAAAAGCGTTCACTTTATTAGTAATTGAAGCAAGATTACCAGACTGTGTGTACACAGTATTGGTTTTACCAGGCATGGTTTACTGTCGCCAATGATATAAGGTAACGAGACCCAATAATTTTGCCTTATTGTGAGAACTATCATTTTTTAAACTCAAACTCTTAGGATAAATTCACAAACCACTTCTGTTGTTCAAAATCCGTATTTTAAAACGTGGAAACATAATACATAATGTCTCAGCAACTTCCTATTGCAACTATTATTATATTGCAATCATTGAATTACAAATTACAACAAAATAAAGCGTTAAAGGTTTTCATGCAAATATACAATAATAAAATCTCTTTCCGGATTTTAGTATTCATTATTATTTCCATAAATACGCCTTAATTTGCCTCTGCACTCCGAAAATTATATTCATATCTCTTATTGAGGTAGATTCTCCCACTCGTCTTCCATAGCATGTTACATCTTTGCTAGGATTTCTGATGGATGATATCGTTTTAAAACAAGTTTCTTCACTTGGTCCCAGGTTTTTCGATGTGATTTAGGTCTGAACTCCTCTCCAGTAAGTTCATGCAAACAAATCTATATTCTTCTAATTAATCTGTCACATTTCTAGCTTTTATGGACAAGCGTTGTTCTGCAAACACAAAGTTGGGACTAATATGGGAGTAAATGCCATTCTATGCTCTTCTTTAAATTTCTGTACATACCTTTATCTGGTAGTCCTGAAGCAAGCACATCTATCATTGTGTGAAGAATGTAATTTATTCCTCCGTAAAACATTATTGAATCTCGACCTAAATGCTCTCTGCCTGAGATACAGGCCTGGGTACAATTCTCTCTTCTTGTTCCCAAATGTATCCCATCCGTCTGAAGTTCTTAGATTAACCTGAGATTCATTTGTAAATAAGATTGAGTCGTCTAGGATACAGTGAAATTTTTGGTGAGAAAAAATGTTTTTCACAGTATCATCTGGTAAGCCTTGGTTCATAGCAGGCCTTCTACTATTACATTCACATTCAAGAAGACACTTCTGTCATGTTTTACTTGGAAGTTTGGAACTCATCTTTGGCATTCTCCTCGTAACATTTGTAATCTGAAAAATCGATTGTCTCACTCACTTATCGATCTATGAATACCCAGGCCACGTCTCCTACGGTCTCCACCTGACTGAATGAATATACAGTTCTCCTAATTGTAATCTTGTGATTCAACTGTCTTTGTGGTAATTCTCCTTGAATTAGATTTCAAATTTAAGCTTCATCCAGTTATATTATTCTATGTGACCAGTGTTCTATTAACTTTAAGAATTTCATTTTAAATACGCTATGGTGGTAAAGTAATTTGAGTTAGTTAGAATGAATAAAAAAATTGTTATTAGTAAAATTTCCACCAGGATTAGGTGTAGAAAACAGCAAAAAATAGTACGAAATAGAAAAGAAATTAGGGTTTTTTTTGCCCTTAAACAGTTGCAACTGTTTTCTTATCGTAATAAGAGGAAATACGTTACTACATGAGTAGAAGACTTTCATGAATGAAGACAATTCCAATTAAATTTTTATTATTTTCCATGAGTGTAGTTTTTGAATATATACATCTTGTGTTACTAGCTTTTATGAGTTTTCTTCATACTTTGTATAGCCATGCATTGCAATAGGTGCCTGTAGGCTTTCATAATGTATTGAAAAGTACTGTTTTAATTTTTTCTATTAGAACTTTATCAAGTATATATTCAAATGTTTAGGGTTATGTTTTCTAAGAGTGGTTTATTCTCTTGGTCTATAACGTAATATATTGAGTATATTATGCTTATACGGGTTTTAAAATAAAACAGAATTCAATAAGTAAAGAAAGTTTAACGAATCTTTCCACTTTTATCCACTTCTCACTGCAAGGCTATAAGCTGAAACCTTGCCAAAAGTTTATGTTGTGTGATATAGTAAGTCACATTGAATAAAATTAAAATAGTATTGGGCAATAAACACTTATGAATGCCTCACCTTATCAATGTAGCATTGTTCCCTTAAGATATTCTTCAAAATATTCAAGTCATTTATATAAACTATTCAAAATTTTAACTCGTGATAAATATATTTTCTACTAGCGTCTGCTCTCGAATGTCATAGGATGACTGCACTACATCATTATATGTCCGTAATCATGACAACGGCCATTATACACGTGACAGGCGCCATATAATGGTTTCTCTCGTCCCTCAACAATATAAAATATATAAATATATTCCACGATGTTGTAATACTCCATCAACATCAAACTGCGATATTCTATGAATGTTTATTTAATTAATAAATAATTCCAAGAATTTGAAATGCTGAATGGTAGCACAGCTTACAAGAATTTATTAGAGATTTGTTAAAACCTCTGATTAAATACCAAAAAAGAACTTTAAAATCATTATTTGTGGCTTTACGTAAAGACAAAGAGCTAACCCAGACCATCGTATTACATTCAGGACATGAATCCACTCCCAGAGTGTAGAAGACGAATTGAGTGTTTTTAATAAGTTTTGTGTGTAATTGAATACTTTGAGTTATTATTTTATCCAATTTGGCTCAAACCTTACCTTTGAATTACATGTAAGGTGTAAGTATGCATTAACAAATAGCTCTATTTTGAAGTAATTTCTGTCTAAAATATTGTTTATATTTTAAGAAAACCGAATGACACAAATCTGACATAATTGCATTTACAGAGCGGTTGCGAACGTAAAATATTAAACGGCCGTCACAGTCAAAAAGAGACATACTGCAAGTGTTTACAAACTGCAAGTTGTGTAATGAAGGATTTGATTACATAAATAGTGAAGCGCTGAGCGGAACCGGACATCAAATCAATTTCCGCTATATTGTCCAATGACTGGTCAGGTGTGGTTGCGTATGGTTCACGAGGGTAAGCTGATTTACATATGATATTGCGTTTCCCAAAGACGTGTAATTTTTTATTTACATTAATAGTCCAAACTAATGATGATTCAAGAACAACTAATTTTAAAAATCAATTATGTGGATTCATATCACAGATATCTTTGATATATTTCTGACAAAAGGATTCTCCAGCTGTGTATTATTTAAAATATTCATAATTGCCCTCCAGTGTTATTAAAGGACGTAAATAAAAAATTGTAAATGAATTACATCGATCTTAATAATTATTTTTACACAAAATCTATTAATTTAATTAATAACGACGTTTGATTGTTTTAATTGTTTTAACGTTGGCCGATCTTATTTTATTATTGTCCAAAACTTTACTATAATGTAAGTTGCTTTATAAACTTGTTCGAGAAAAACCAGACAAATTGTCTTATTCGTTAAATATTTTAATGCAAATACATCCTAAAATAGGAGTTTTACTGTAGTTATTAACCAACTAGTTAACAAAGTTCTCTTGTGTACAGCTACGATATAATTTTTCAGTTTGTCAATGATAGTAATAGGACTGGTATTGAACCGCATTTTGAATGGTGTTACTTTTTTTGGTATAGTTCATAATTATTTACTCTAGCGTGTGACTTGGTATGTTAGTGAAGGGTATTAAGTTGCGGTTATAGTGTATATTGTGATTATAAATGTTCTTTTTGGATAGTAGTTTCAGTGGTAAAAAATAATAACATCCTTGGCTCACATTCAAATTACATGTTTAAAAATCTATTTACTACCAATCTTTTATTGAAATGGAAAAGGTTTGAATAGGTATGGATTTTTTTTTAATTGAGGTTTAATAGGAATATAGTTATAGGTTTTAATTTACTATTTTTATTTACTAACAGAACTTTGCCCTTGCTTCCGGAGTGACAGGATATTCAGGATTATCAGTATACTACAAAAGAGATCTAATTGTTCTGGTAACCATCTTAATATTATGAAAATCGTGAAATGTCAAACATGTTTAATCACGTGATTTGTAGTCATACCGTTACTGGAGATGTCTCATCTTAAAGATATTTGTAATACGTATACGCAATGGTTTTAGATATTTTATTATTATATTTATTTGTTATTAAGAAACGTTCTTATTGAAATGTTTTTATATTTTATTGATTAAAATCCGAAAAATATAGTCAAAACTCATTTAAATGCGCATTAAATATTTGTTAATATGTGTCATTGAAGTTTAACATTTTTTTAAAGTTAAAACTCAAAGAAATTTCACTACATCATGCTCTCTT
Source organism: Homalodisca vitripennis (assembly GCF_021130785.1). Lineage (NCBI taxonomy): Eukaryota > Metazoa > Arthropoda > Insecta > Hemiptera > Cicadellidae > Homalodisca > Homalodisca vitripennis. The sequence continues at coordinate 26,393,580 of NC_060214.1, forward strand.
ATTTAGTGATCTAATGTTTTCATCTAGCTCTGTGATAATAATAGTATCAAACTGTATAGAACAATTTTTTTTATTATGCTCATTATAATTAAAATATGTGGCAATCATATAGATACAATTTAAATATGTGTTATTAAAACAATATTTTGGTGTTTGACCCAATGGGAACACTGGTGTAATTACTTAAAAAATATTGATAAAAAGCTTCTGTTATTAACAAAAAGTACTAAAATACGTTAAATTTTAGAGTATACTCAGTTATCAATGAATAAATACGTGATGTTACTTTAAATGACCTAAATTAATCAAGTGGTGCAAAATTATTGAGAATGTTGACATGGTTCATTCATATGTTGCTATTAATAACTACGATAAAATAAAAAGCTGACTTTCTTGTACAAGGAAAACAATGTACCTAAATGTCAGCTTATATTTTATGTTCTCTGATACATCAATCAATGATTGTTTAGTAAATGATTTTCTTTTGAGGTAATCAATACGATCAGAGTTCCATGTATCTTTAAAAATAACCCTTGTGCAGGAAAATATTTTGCTGTGTCAAAATCAATCCAGTGACGTAAAACAAATAACAAATTAAAGATATACTCCACTTTAAAATCAGCAAAAACAAAAGCGTAAATTACAATTACAAAATTGGAAGATTTATTTCACCTCTAAAGGTGTAATCACCCGCTGCGTTATAAAGAAGTATGCGTTAGCATTTTATAACGAGTCTAACAATTATAAGACTGCCGAAACTTGATTTATCAGCATAACTTTGATACCCATCAAGAATTTCAATAAAAACCTGCCTTTCCGCTGTCACGAACCAAATCTAAAAATAATTACCTAAAAGCGACATTCAACCATCAGCATCACTTTGCTAGTGAACAAATTCTTGTGGATCCCGCAGTTTTTTCACTAGTAATCAACAAAATATTATCGAGAAAAGATTTGTAACTAACAATATATTATTAACTGAATTTATTTGAAACTTTTTAATAATATTATTTATACTTTTCTTCTGAAAACCCCTATTTAGAAAAGAAACATTATTTAAAATGTTCTTTACTACAAAAATATCGGAGTTTTTAGACGTTTTAAGACGTCGAGCTCTGTCTAAGGAATGTAAATATGGAAAGAGTGCCAATATCAACTGTATTAGGGTGGATGCCCAGAGGTATGGAATAAATATTAACTTTTCGGGCCATCCTAGTCATCAAGCAATTCAATAAAAACCTGACTTAGTGTCATCAGGGAACAAGTCCAGCAATCTAGCTAGGCAATACTGCTTAAATATTAATCGTTGAAGCGTGATAATTACTTGATGAATTGTTCAATGCTTTGAACCAGAGTTGCTTTGAACCAGAGTTGCTTTGAACCAGAGTTGCTTTTGAACCAGAGTTGCTTTGAACCAGAGTTGCTGGAATGTCAAAACTTGAACCACTAATGCGATCCATTATTAATCTCGACAAACTTTTCAATTAAATAATAATCATTCTAAAGTATATGTTTTGCGTTATTATGATTGTAAGACTCACTTCTTCGTTACTGGTGAGATATTTCCTTTAATGAAAAACCAAAGTTTGTCTGAATTTTTTTCAAATAAATACACATATAAAGTATCAATATTCGATGTAATATTAAGATAAAATGCTAATACAAGTTATTGGCTAAGTCATTGATAACCATGATAACAACGAGAAATTTGCATGAAAATTAAATGTGTAAACAAACTTTATAGCAACTTAACGAGCTAATAAATGAGCAAGAGACTACAGCAATTTTTCATCAACCCGCGTGTTTAATGCTATATTGATGAGGGAAGGAGGAATAAGGAGACTGGGTGAATTTAACTTGACAGTGTATGTTCTCTCTTGCTAGCTGCTGGATCTACTGTACAGTATATATTTAATAGGTAAATAGTCTTAAACCATTCACGTTTAACTATTCTTTTACGCAGTTTGTGCCAGTGAAACACTATTTAATAACACATTTTTAATTAAGTCAGTTAATAATAAATTCAAGCTGATGTTTTTTAATCAAATTGGAATGATTGCGTTCCTTTTTCGTCAATTAAAGATGCGGGCGCAATGCCACAACAGGAAAAATCGTCAAAAAATTAGGAAACAGGTTTTTATTTATTAATTAAACTTTCAAAATGTCCGTAATACCGATTAAAAACCTTGGCCTGACTCTTATCAGCGACAATGAGACAATTAGACGTCGAGTAGAGGCACCCACCCATTAGCACACTAGCCGGTTTAAAGAAGAAATAAGGAATTTATTTTCTTACTCAGTCTAGAACTCAATATCAACATATTGTTCCAAATCTTCAACTTGCCAATTGTTAAGCATTTTAAAAAGTTTTATGGAACATTTTTGTGCATTTGAGGTAATCAGGTCTTACATCATTCACATTTAACTATTCATTCACATCTTTTACGCAGTTTGTGCCATAATAACATTATTTAATAATAAATTTTTAATTAAGTCAGTTAATTAAAAACTGCATAAATTCCAAGCTGGCTTTTTATGGCAAATCCAAGTTGGAATTTTGATCAATGTGGCTTGTTTGCGTTCCTTTTTCGTCAATTCAAGAAGCGAGCGCAATCCAAACACAGGACAAAAGTAAAAAATATTAGGAAACAGGATTTTAATTTTTAATTTCATTTTAAAAGCCCATAAAACCAATTCAAAAACCAGGGTCTGGCTCTTAACAGTGACAATGAAATATTATATGACGAATCGAGGCACCCACCCACTAGCACTCTTTTCGGCTTAATGAAGAGTTAACAGAGTATTATAAATTAAACAGCAAGTATTAAACACATAGGTTCAATTGTTCTAACTTGATTACTTAAACCCTCGGGGCGTGCACTATTGTAATGAGAACTTCATTGGGTATTATTACATCTAGGGATATATAATAATGTCGAGAGAAGAGGAAAACCAGTATATGGTAACTGCCGCATGTAGCGTGACCGTTGCTATGGTAACGGACATATAATTACTTATAGTAGTCATCCTATGACGTTTGAGGACAGCTCACAGAAGAAAACTTAAATACTTAATAAGTATTTATTAAAGTGGTTCATAATTTACAGTAACTGATGACTGGTTTATCTGTAGTATATGGTGACAGAAGAAATAGCAGGACTTTTATTGATTTTATTTAACTGTGTATTTTAAGAACTATATTATGTTTCAAAAAACGGCATTTTATAAAAAATTTCAATAATTAAGAAACTGTTTTTATCAATTTCTTTATGAGTTGTTGATTATTAAAATAAAATACACATATATAAATATCACTACATATTGCATATATTATACATTATAAGATAATTTATTATGTAAAGGTCCTCTTCTCAGACACTAAAAACCAATCCCAGATCCAATAGAAATGAATTTGCTTATCATCACTAAACAAATTACCTCATGGGGAATTTAACAAGTCGTTAAATAAAATGGTTTGGTCTAGATTTGCCAGCAATACGTTTGTATTCATACTTTTTTGTAATTATTTTATAGTGGTTGATTCAGTTATTGATTTCAATAAAAGAATACTTATGGTTACATTGTTGAATATTTTCAAGGTTGAATCTCATAAAATAAGGGGAAAATTTTTGGTGCCTCTAAGCCCATGAAAAGTAAAAAAACTAAAATTTGCTTTTAGGAATGAATAACTCCATTTATTCCTTGGAGAGGGATTCTTAAATCTTTCACTCCAACAGGGATTTTATTGGAGCCTCTTTTATAGCTTTAAGAACTTTAGAGCTTGGGAGGGTTTTTAGAGGCATAAATTGATGTATACTGGGCAGTAGCACACCTAGCTTAGTCTGCCACTCACGTGTAGTGAGAGCAATTTCTTTACTTTGAAGTAGATGAATGTACGGGATTACTGAAGATGGCAAGAAAGAAGCCATTTGCAGAAGTAAATAATAATTGAGCTCCTTGAAGAAAGGGAACTGCTATTTATAATGAGTAAGTCCTAACTTGAGTAATAATGAGTAAGGAATATTCATCAGTTGTGAGTTCTTGCAGTTCGCAAGCAGTCAGTACTTTTTAAATTCACGTAATTAGATTTATAAATGTTACGTATTCAGTATAACCATCTATCTCACTGAGTTCAGTAACCAAGATCAGTCTACAAAATTCGTGTTTTGCTGTATTATGACAAGGGACACAAGAAACGACCTTATGATCGCGTTGTGAAAATTTCGATCCAGTAAGACCTCTGTACTTATTTTATATTTTCCAGTAATATTTTATTTTTTATTTTTTTTACTCAAAAGATCTAAAACATGTCAGTTGCGTAGTGTGCATCAGCCATTTGAAATATATCTTTACTAAGATAATAGAGCTAGATTTTTTACATTTCTATATTGAAATAAACAACAGTCATCAGAGAAATTAAATATTGAGCTATCAAACAAGTTCCTTTGATGTACTCTCTGTCAAGGATATGCTATAACAGAGTTGTAAAGCTTATTTAAATAAAAGACATCCGTGCCAGTGGAGATTTTGAAACTCCTCTCAGGGACAAAAAAATATCCTCAACTGGAAAACATGCTTTAAAACCTCCTACTTAAAACTTCCTACAGGTCACCAAGAAATTTACGGAACAGGAAATCCGACTGTAAACTTTTGTACAAGAGCAAAAACACTCCTCTTTGATTTTAAATTTCCAGCACATATTTTCCACTCCATATTCTGATTGTTTTATATATCAATAAAGAAAATTATTATTAGGACAACTTAAAATTCAAAGTATTAAAACACATTTGAAATTTTCTCTTTTTAATATTAAATACTCTCTTTCCACCATTGAATTTATAGCATTTTAACGGTGATTTGTGTGATAATACTAACTAACAGTAGTTTCCAATAATATATGAATAATTTATGCAAAATTTTAACGCCATTTTCTGCATTAATTTTTCATCATAGACAAATATATTAAATAGAACACTATCAAAATTATGTCTAAATTAATTTATCTATGTTACTGTTCAGCCAAACCATAAAACATATACCACTTAAAGATTAAAAAGGAATTTAAAGTTAACAAATAGGAAAAATGTGTCAAATATTGTCAAATTTGTTTCATTAATTTGGAACTTTTAGGTGTCAATCCGAACACAGATAAAGTATCACATTACCTAATTATTTCAAGTGGAGATTAAATAACTGAGAATGTTTAGGACATTCGTTCGAGACATAGAAATAAGAATGTTATTTTTATGCTTCGTTTCAAATTTTCGGGTGAGAAATGAAAATAAAAATAGGTTTTTTGAAAGTATGAAAACAAACATATATATTCTATATGAAAATGGAAGGTAGAGTCTAAAGACTATTTGATGGAAAAATGTCTGGGCAACTCCCAGAAATTAGACCTCCCAAGCCATACACTATTCGAATATCTCTTTTTTGACATTTAAATACCCGTGCAAAAGAAGCTTTTGTATCTCGCCACAGTTTAAAGGATTTGTTATAAGTTTATTAACGGGACCACACAGTTATTATACTGTATATAAAACATAGTGTTAAAGGTAGTATTCACCCAAGGTTGATTCATATTACATAAATATTTCGGCAATTCCGCACATCTTGAGTTCCGCACATGAATTAAATAGAGATTTTTAAATTTTGTAATTAAATACCTCAATTTAAACCTGTAATTAATGTGTGCAATGAGTAATTTACGTTAAAATACACCATTTATTTTTAATATTTAAGATTTAGATATTTTGACGTAACAACGTCTTAAATTAGGTTGCGGCTCGGAGTCACTCATGAAAAAGTGTAACGCCCGGTAACGTTACGATGCCCGTCCAGTGGGTCCGCCGCACGGGATCCGCACGGGATAAAGCAGATAACTGTGGGTCCGCCGCACGGGATAAAGCAGATAACTATGTTTATTCGTGAAAATGTGGAGTGCTGAGATTCGTAATTTACAACAACTACAACAATAAAGGTAAATAATTGTACACTGATATTTTACTATCGTAAACTATGATTGATTGATTAATTGTTAGATTGACACAAAAGTTGAGAAACTGAGTTTATAGGTTATGTCATACTATTGACAAATGTTGATAGTGTTAAGTAAATTATTAGTTTAAATCACTCTGCAATCAATCGTAATTCAGTCGATTGAGAAGAAACAGCGCGTATTGCTAGTCAAACATTTAAAATAACAAATTATAACCTCTAACCTGTCATAACAGTGCGACCAAACAAACGAACTAAACCGACCAATCACCACGCGCGGAGTTAGAATTTAACTGTGTTTAGCAAGAATTTCAAATTCCAATTTTAGTAAATGTTTTATTCAACTTTACCATTTACAATAACAAATTTTAATTAATTTCAAATTATGTACAATGTTTTAGTAAACAAAATATATTTCTATAGTTAAAATTTGTGCAATTCTTATTTTCATTTAATTCCTTGTTCCTATTGTGCAATTTAATAATATTCATATCAATAAATATTCTACCGAGAAAAAGACGCTGTCACGTAAAATCTTCGCCCGTAAAACCGACTTTACAGGCAACCATAATGTTTTTTTCCCAGAAATTATGGTTGAAATCGTCTCAGACTAAGACTAAATGCAAAACGTCATATTTATCTGGTATTTGATGAATATGCATATTTAAGTAATTAAAACTGTAAATGATATTAGTTACGAACTTTATTCAAATTATACTTGAATAAAACTGTGATTTAATATTTATCAGTACTTTCTGCATTAATTCTGCAAATTTCCTTTTCTCTCGCTGGAAGCCCATGAAAACCGTAGAGCAAAGTTATGAATACCTAATTAAACATTCAGTGTGTATCATGTAGCCATAAAGCTTTCCTGACGCTGATGTTTACTTTACGTGGACCTCATATGGAGCTATTCTCGTTATTTTTAACACTAGAACAAGACTTCGTTTATCGCAATATATGTCCATATCTAATCACGTAGCGTCTGAAAGGAAAAAAGGTTGATGACCATTATTTTCTAATTTTCATTTTCCCCGTTTTAGTTTAAATTAGTTGTTAGAGCATTACTACTAATTTAAACTAAAACGGGGGAAATGAAAAGTTAGATTCTAATGAACGCTTTGTGCTTTATCCTTTGATTTATTTATACAGCCATTATAGATTGTATTAAACAGTATCAACAGCCACTATAGATAGTATTAAACCGTATCAACAGCCAGTATAGATTGTATTAAACAGTATCAACAGCCAGTATAGATTGTATTAAACAGTATCAACAGCCACTATATATTGTATTAAACAGTATCAACAGCCACTATAGATAGTATTAAACAGTATCAACAGCCACTATAGATTGTATTAAACAGTATCAACAGCCACTATAGATAGTATTAAACAGTATCAACAGCCAGTATAGATTGTATTAAACAGTATCCACAGCCACTATAGATAGTATTAAACAGTATCAAAATCCAGTATAGTTTGTATTAAACAGTATCAACAGCCACTATAGATAGTATTAAACAGTATCAACAGCAGTATAGATTGTATTAAACAGTATCAACAGCCACTATAGATAGTATTAAACAGTATCAACAGCCAGTATAGATTGTATTAAACAGTATCAACAGCCACTATAGATAGTATTAAACAGTATCAACAGCCAGTATAGATTGTATTAAACAGTATCAACTGCCAGTATAGATAGTATTAAACAGTATCAACAGCCAGTATAGATTGTATTAAACAGTATCAAAAGCCAATATAGATAGTATTAAACAGTATCAACAGCCAGTACAGATTGTATTAAACAGTATCAACAGCCACTATAGATAGTATTAAACAGTATTAAAAGCCAGTATAGATTGTATTAAACAGTATCAACAGCCACTATAGATTGTATTAAACAGTATCAACAGCCACTATAGATAGTATTAAACAGTATCTACAGCCACTATAGATAGTATTAAACAGTATCAACAGCCACTATAGATATTAGTAAACCGTATCAACAGCCAGTATAGATAGTATTAAACAGTATCAACAGCCACTATAGATAGTATTAAACGGTATCAACAGCCAGTATAGATTGTATTAAACAGTATCAACAGCCACTATAGATAGTATTAAACATTATTAAGACCAAATATTCCTTTCACAGCAATCATACAATGGTATGAATAGCTATGAGCAATAAAAACGTTACAAGAATGTCACAAGTTTTTTATAACAAATATGGTTTTAAATGAACTTATAGGAATTCTAACATATTACTTTCCAACGCTCTAAGATGACTCTTTAATAGTATAGAGTATCGCGGATAATAAAAACTTGACATTGTTAATAGTGTATAATTTTAATCTCAAAACTGAAAGCACAAGAAATCTTTTCTCACAGATAAAAAAGCTAAGTAACAGTAATTTTAAAAGGATTTTCTATACTTCTAATATTAGAAGAATAGCCTGTTCATGTAAAACCAGTTTGTTATTCGCACAGGTAAAATTTTAGATGTATAGCTTACAAACAGTGAATTCAGTGGTGTTCCTATCAACGTTGAAACAGCACCAATATAATCCACTTCAATGTGAAGTATCAATTGAAGGAACACTTTCATTTAGGCTTATGTACCTTTTGTAGTTGTATTATCCTACAAAGGCTAAAATGGGGGATTATATAAGAAATTATTGATTTTAGAGATATTAGCGACTAACATAATTACACCATTAATTCAAACCAACGATAATTATAGTTGTATCTCTTGTGACCTACTTCATACATTTTGAAAATATTTATAGCTAAAATATTGTGAAAATGTTTCAGAATTTTCCCTCGTAATCACCTTGTAAAAAAAGTTAAAATATGTTTAAAAGAAACCCTTCAAACCTGATAAATTGAATTGGAATATAATAATGAATTTCCCTCATCTGTGTCATTTGTTTTAATGTAAATGCCATAATCAATAATGTCACACTTGACGATACTGATTTCGGTATAATACAATATTTTGCAATTCACGAAAGCATAACAAATCATTATTGTATATAGGCATAACATTAGGATATTAATAGTAAGTGATTAGACCTATATAATGCAGTCTTTAAAAAGGGTAAAATTGCATTGAATAAATAATAAAATAATGTATTGGTATAACTGTTTAGCTTTGGTATGAAGTCAAGAATATATTTATTAACAAAAACGTTTTCAATAATTTCTTACAATTAGGATGTAAAATTTACATATTTAATTCAAAGTAATGTAAACTTAAAAAAATCTATTGAATTACATTTAAAGGCCCAACTGCTTAGAGCTCATACCTAGTGGAATTTCGAATCTATTTGGGATCTATGATGGGAATTAGGAGTCAAAATAATATACATAAGTCATATACATAAAAGTCATTTACTTTTCAGAATTTAACTTTTATTTTCTTATCAGATACGGTATTAAGATTAATCCTTTCTACATCCAATTTCAAATGTTTCTAAAATTTCCAAAGAAACACCAAGTTTTATGTTTTGTATTTTCTTAGATTCGAAAACTTTATTTCACTTTTAAGGTAAGGAAAATACTAGAAAATTACGAGATTTAGAACATTTAAATAACGGTTCTCAGTTATTCATTTTGCTTTATGGCCTGTTAAATTGACTGGAGAATATTTAATTATTAGATTAGTATATTTTAATTAAGCACTGTTTCTATAAATTATAAATATTATAATTAAATTAATTTACATGATTTATTTAGCGTTAGTCTGTAACAGACATTGATTTGAACACGTAGTTGCGTGTCGCTGTATGTATACAGAGTGAGAGAGAGAAAGAGGATCAGACAATGCTTACCCCTATAGCAGCAATACCTAAAATAACCAGGAGTACGTACCGAGGCCACCTCTCAGTCCTTGTTCAGATGTCCTGCTTAATGAATATTCTATAAGCAATTTCAGTATATTTAAACATCTCTTTGTAATTTTTAAACATTATTACATCTCAAAACTCCTTTTTAACACCTTCAAACAGTCATTGTACAAGTTTTATAAGGAACATGACTTCTGAAGACTCCACGCGCGACTACCGCTGTTGTATTTGAACTGACAATGTGCGTTATTCGTTCGTCAATTGTACTCTCAACTCCTGCTACGTCTCTTCAACCCCTTTGGACACTCTCCCTGGTGTGGACTCGGATTCAAACTACTGATTCAAACTGGTGGCAGAGTGATATATGGTCCTCTAAAATAAGGCACTGTTAAGCCATTTTAACTATGCCCTATATAATTGCATAGCTCTTATTATTCTTATTTAATATCTTTGCCCTCACGAAACATTGACGTTAATTTGTTTTCTACGATTTCCAATATTTTGAAAGCTTGTAAGGAACATGTTAAAGGCAATGTTTGAGTATAAGCAAAGTAGGCTGAATTGCAAAGAATTTACTATGAGTAGAATCAAATACGATCTTTCATTGCTCAGCACTTTGCATGATTTCAGACATGAACAGTTCCAGTATCTTGTAAGGTAACATTTACTTTCACGTGAATTTTGACTGCCTATTCGCTGGAGAAGTTATTACTTCACCTCAGCTGAATTTCACTGAATGCCTACACTTCTTTTATTTGTTTAATTCCATTCAAAATATCACAATCGATCTCGGAATTGGTATGGGCCTTTACATTTCAAGGGTGTTGGTTAAGACATCTCTAAGGGTTGAAATCTTAAATTTGATAGGATTAAATGGATTTCAAATATTTGTAAAATAAGGTTGCAGTAAAGAATTAAAGCCTTTTTTATCGAACTGTTTTAAGCAGTACCCTATTTATACATTTTGTAAAAAGCTTTTCAAATAAAAGCTATCCCTTACAAGAGAAATAAATAGTTTTAGTTTAATCATATCGTAAATTCGTTTTCTCACCTGAAATATATTAATTAATTCCTTAACAATAGTAATCTTAATAACTGTCTATATGAGCATAATCGAGGTTCATAAATGTTTTATGAAACGTTTTACTTAATAATCATCTTTGAACGGATTTTTTTATTAGCCACTAATGTTTTTGTTTGTGAATAGAGCAAATCAATTGCTCAACCTCCGTCTACCTAATAATTAAATATGAAACGTTTTGCGAAAGAAGTATTCCTGAGAAATTGGTATTTTTGTCCTGAAAAATAAAAGAGGCCACTATCCATGTTACGAACAAAGGCAACGAACTGAAAATAGGTGGTATGCTACATTACTCTGTGTTTGTGCCTCGCCAGTCAGTCCTTTCATGGAATCGAAATTCAATCTACTGGACAATTTACCAATCGTTTCTTCTCAATTTTGCAGCTTGTGAAATAAAGTTGTATTTTACAACAGTAAATAAACACATGTTTACTGCCACGCTACTATTTATACCTCATAAAACATGATGTCACAGCTGTCATACCCTCCGAGTGTCCATCATATTTCCCTAAACGTCCACCTGTTTTTATAGGTTTAGCAGTCTTTTTTGCATAATTCATAAAAAATCTTAGAAATGGTTTAAATTTACAGTATTATACATCATTTTTCTTGTAAATAAATACAAAATATGATTATATAAAAATTAAAATTAAAAAATTCTTTTTTCGTCAGCCTGTGAAAGGGGAAAAAATATTTTAGAAAATATTTGTTTAATATAAAGGTATCCACATTTTATTATTATATTACTTCTAGAACAATTTCATAATAGGTAAATTATAGCAAATTTAGTCATGAACACATAAATATACAGGGTTATAGGGTTCTGTGAATATATTCATAATGTTATACCAACTTACATGGATGTGAACAAATTTGAATTTTTGTCTATTTGGTATTGCTAAGTAACACAGCAATAAAATGTTCTACTGATGTTGGAGCAGGCTGAGGGGCTACTTGTTCTGGTGGCTGTTCTTGTGAGTTCATCAATTAAAACCATCACAAATTTTCTTCTGGGCATAGGATTGTCTGTGTTTTTTTAACACGTTCACGGACGACGGCAATTTTACGTGTTGTTACATATTGAGCATTCATATATAACACAAAATCTTCAAAATAGGCGTAAACGTGTTTTCCATAAAACAATTCTATAATGCATAAATAATGCATTTTAGGTTGAAAAAACAATGATAGAATGTATATGAATAAGTTAAAAACCAGTGTGTCACCGGTGGCACACGACGCCTATACATTGTCCTTCGCTTCAATGGGCGTCGTGTGTCACCGGTGACACACTGTTTTACTGAACCTAAACCTACTCTATGCTACGATCAGCTGGCGGGTGGCGAGCCACATCACTACTTTCCCGCGTTTTTTACTTGTTGTTGTTCTCTTCCGCGCAATCATCAAGCTAACCTAGTCACTCGCTTGCGGCTGCTCTGTTTCTCTTACGTCTTCACGACAGCTTGTGTTCTGTTTATCACAATTAGCTCAGTGCTACTATTGTGGTGTTTTATATTGTGTATATTAGTTGTTATTGTGCAATTTGAATCTTAGCTTGGGAGATGGATGACAGTGACATTGAGAAACGCTTTTGGGACGATTTTGATATAAGTGAACTAAGTGATTTTTGAGTACTTCAGGAAGCGAATATGTACCTTCGTCTATCTGCTCTGACGACAGCAGGGCAGAATCTGTAGGTGATATGAGTGATGTGGAAGATAACCCGCTACCTGTAAGTAATCAACAAGCTTGTTAAACATTGACATTGTAGCTAATCCTCAGCCCCCCACCAGATTGTAAATAATTTACATGCTGAAAATAATCTACAAAAATGATCATCACCCCAATAATAGGCTCAAACGACAAAACTGAGATTGTAAGAGTTTGGGGAGAAGAATGCACAGAAAACTGTTAGGCAGTTTCCATTTACTGGAATATCTTGGCTTACAGCTCAATGTTGATATTTCTGATCCTATGTTGGTTTTTGAACAGTTTCTAAATAGCGATGTACTGGACCTTATTGTGACGGAAACAAACAAGTTTGCAGATCAGTTTTTGACCAATAACGATGTAAGCCGAAGGTCTATGATGCGTCACTGGCTTCCAGTTGTCAGACACCAAATAAGGCAGTTCTTAGGTATTGTTATGATAATGGGTATGTGTCCTTTACCCCACATGAGATTATACTGGTCATGTAAAGATATTTACAAAAAAGACCTGATCAAAAATACAATGAACAGGGACAGGTTCGAGAGTATTTTTAAAGTGCCTTCATTTTAACAACAATGATGTTGTTGATACAGTTGAACCTAGGCTCTCTAAAATAAAGGAGCTAACCAATTTACTGAACACTTTGTAAATGGGAAGAAGTCGTCATTGACGAGTCGATGGTGCCTTGGAGGGGAAGACTGATCTTCCGCCAGTATAACCCTCAAAAATCCCATAAAATATGGAATAAAACTTTATAAAATATGCACAACATCTGGCTACACACAAAAAGTCAAAGTATATGCAGGAAAAAAAGTGATGATACGGCCAACGTTGGTCATGCACAAAAAGTTGTAATACATTTGATGGAAGATTTGCTGAATAGTGGCCGTACCTTATTTTGCGATAATTTCTACAACAGTGTTTCCTCTTGCTGAACAATTACTAAGCAAGAAAACCTATGTATGTGGAAAACACTGAGACAATATCGACGAGGTAATCCCAAAGAGTTGTGTGCTGAAAAAATGAGGAAGGAAAGGGAATGTGAATGCAAAAGAGAATGAGTTTGGGGTTAAAGTAATTAGTTGGAAAGACAAACGAAGAGTTCTGATGGTGAGCACTCGTCCAGAAGATGTCGATAAACCTTATACCAACAGGAAGGCGCAACCGAGAAGAGGTGAGGAAGTACGGAAACCATCAGCTGTACTTGCTTATAATGCTGCAAAAGAAAGGTGTAGATTATTCTGACCAAATATCTGCATACTACAAGTCTCTAAGAAAAAGTACAAAATGGTACAAGAAGGTAGCAATCGAGCTTCTGTTGGGTACATGTGTGGTCAACGCTTATGTAATATTCAACGAACATCGGCAGCAGAAAAAAATAGAAATTTTACATTTCAGAGAATCACTGGTAAAGTCACTTATAGCACCAGCCGCAGCACCTCAGCAACCTGTTCGGAGGAGACCATCACAGAACCACAAATTTTTGCAGAGACCAGGACCAGCACGATCATCACGAAAACGATGCCTGCCGTGCTACGAGAAAATGAGCAGTAAAAGGGGAGCAAAAGAAGCACGAAAAAACTCTAAGCGGGTTGTAACTTATTGCAGTGGGTGCCCAAATGAACCTACCATGTGCCTTGAATGTTACAATGCGAAAACATATGTAATTTTTATATATCAAACATAAAATGTTGTAGTTGTTTTCTTCATAGTTTTGTCAACAGTGTGATTGGTTATTATACACATTTTTTATTAATACTACTGAGACTTTACGTACATTTTTTACCTCCTAACCACCAATCACTTTATATATGAGAAAACACCATGCTAACTTTTATTTTAACCGTATTTATCAAAACAAACATTATTATGATAGGCGTTGAACATAAAACATGGCCTCAAAACTCTGGCGTAAGTTAACAATTCATCATAACAACGTATAGCGATAGTGCGTCACCCGTGCCACACTCCGCCCAGTTGTAAACCTATAGAGTGCGTCACGGTGACACGCCCGGCATTCTGAACGAAGCAGCGTGTGTCACCGGTGACGCACGTCGTCGTGAAACGTGTTAATATAAGGAGTCAAAAATTGCCATGTGAAGGAAATAATAAAAGATTTTGTTTCCAATAGCGATTCGTGGTCCACGAGCATGATATGTGATGGATGGATTTATCTTTCATGTCCACTCCACCCATGTATAAATTATACTGCTGTATCATGTATGGCTTTACAGCCTCAGGGTGACTTTTGAACCCGTAGGTCTTGGGCATGACAAGCTGTTGACAAAAGGTGTACTGGTTTTTGGGTTTTTTTGTTTGTTTGTACCCTACTGCTAACACAGGCCCTCTTCTAAAATAAACACTCTATAGTTTTTAATATTATATATATATATATATATATCTTATTTTTCATTTTCTGTGTTGATGTTTTATGTTTATTCTGTTCTTATAGCCCTATTTATATAATTTTTGTAATTTTTGTAATTTCCTGAAGACGGCTTAAGCCGAAATATAGAAAATGTTTATTACAATAATTGAAGAATTCTTATTGAAGATTAATATATATATATATATATATATATATATATATATAATAATATTACGCAAATAATAGTGTGGGTTGAATTAAGTGGATCAGCAAGTGCCCGCCGTCTTAAAATAAGACGGCGACGTTTAGAGAAAGGTGCCGTCGACTTTAAAACAAGTCGGCCGACGCTAGGAGGGTAAACAAATACTGAAATGTTTAAGAATATCACAAACTTAACACACGCTTAAATGTGGGTTTCTTTATAACAAACATTAAGTAATAAATTGCACATCATGTGACCTAAGTAATTGTATATTTTACAACCACCCGTGTGTAAATTGGGACTTTGTTTCAAAACATTACATGTGCCGTTCAAGCTTCCTGAAGATGTAAATAATACTTTGAACACTGGAATGGGTCTAAGACCAATGAAATATTTTGATTTGTACACTTTCCAATACAGCTGAGATCGGTGAAAGTCAGCTGTGATTTTGTGATGTTGGAACACCAAGATAAACTATAAAATACTGTTATGCCTTATGGAAGAATAACACTTAGACTATAAATCAGGCAATCTTTTAAAAGGCTTCCTGTGCTTTTAGCATCGTGATGGAAGGTATCAATACCCGCTTTGTAAAGTAATCTTGCCCAACAATAGATTACTTCTTTATTTAAATTGGGGTTATTGAATATGGTAGGTTTGAAAGGATTTCTGACATTTGCCATCGTTATAGGTTATAAACATTATAACACAACGTTTCAACGATTAGAATCTATCCTCTTATACGGTGGGGGAGGTATTGATACACAAAACAATAAAACGAATAGAAAGAAGTAAAGAAGGGAGAGAAAAGAGTTCAAACTTACCCAAAAGCTGTTTGGCGTCCAGTCCAGGGGTTGCCACTGTACGATCGACCACAAACGAGGATCGCAATCACACATTATACTGATTCCACATCCTCAAAACCTTGTGTTAGACCTTTTATAACATATAACAATGGCAAATGTCCGAAATCCTGTTATCCTTTCAATAGATCTCGCCGTTTTTCCAAACTATTCATTTTTTTATTATCCATCCTGTAACTGTACTTCCGAATTATGAATACCCATACTGTATATAGTTTCTTATGGTTGATCAGATAAAATTATTAGCTGTATAATTGCCGAGTTAAAACTTTACTGTATTGGCTCTTAAGTAAATGTATAAAAATACTTGGTTCTTCTTGTAAACAAGGTTTATGATACAAAACGATTGAAAACTACAGGGTATAGTTTTTGGAAACTCCTTTACAGCTACCTGCAAATAGAAGTAACAGAATTTAAAGTTCCAGACAGAATAAATTCAGTCAATGTCAACATTCTAACTATTTACTATTCATGGATATTGTGTTATAAAAATAAGGCACAATAGTAAGTTAACAGCTGAAGCAGTCTTATGGTATGGGTGAAAACATCACGGCATTATATGGTCCCCCCCTTTTTTTTAATATGTTCATGGTTGACAAGGAAGTTTTAAAAAATACTCTATGGTGAGTTTTTCGGTTTCCAATGTCTCCTTCATTCATTCCAAATATCAACCAAGTGAATATGTCTTGCTGGTTTTCTCGAAATAATAAGAAGAATTATTTTAGATATCTCTCCTTTGACCAAATACTTGTCCTAAAAATAAAACTTTACTCTCATTTCCGGAGGTTTTTTGTTTTATACATTTGGGAGCTTGTCTTAACGAAGTCTGTTATAATACTGATTCTGCTCGTGCAGTGAAGATTTTAATATATTTCCTCCTTCTTTGCTGCCTTGTTCAAAACTTAGATACTTAAGCATGCTTTATAATTTGTTTGCTTTTAGTATCAACAAGTTCAATAATATATTTTTTTTTATTTTATGAATTAGTAGCTGTGCTTTTTAGTTGTGTATAATAAAAATTTTGATCTCTGCTATCAAGATTCCAAGTAATGCATTGCAACCGTTCAGTGTTAATAATTTAAGAATTTAATATACAAGATACTTTCGGATCCCCACGGCTTTTTCTAAGATGTCGTATTATTCATAATTAATGCGTTTTGAATTAAATATTCATAACTGTTTCAAGTGAAATATTTACTCTGTATTCTGATATCAATTACCTAATTTATATTATACAGCAATGCAAATTTTAAGCGTTCATTTGTTCGTTAAGATGACCACCATAGTTATTTAAAATAATTTTCTTGGATTTCCATGGTTATTTTGCTCCAATATATTGAATATACAATATTAAATGTAATGTTACTAATATTATTTTAGGAGAAGGAAGAAAAATTTAATAAGAAATAAGCGATATCGGCATATTCTTTTTAGTCATAAAATAGTGTTGGCCTTAAAACTGTATAAACACACTGTTAAGTATTATAGCATTAAATAACTTGTTTTTTATTGCCTAATATGAAAAGGCTACTTTTATTGAGCAATAATTATGTATATATTTTTTTTGGGCAATTTATACTCTATATTTGCCTTTATTTTACTAAACTGTATATACTGCATTAATTCTATATCTCTTTCTGCGGCCTAGTGCCTACAATACCATTCCTTACTGGATTTAAAATATTTCACGTACAGCGACAGACCAATGAACCATTGTTTCACGAATCAGCTGTTTACTGTACACTCACCAACCAATCACAACGGTTGACTTATCAATTGCCCACCTTGCAAGCTTAGGCACGCTTGCTCATTATACTCTCGGTCCCGCCTGGGGGCACTTGTGTACACTCCAGCCACTGCTTACCATACTTACTCTCTCCCCCCCATGTGTTACTCTCTCATTTAAATATTAGTTTATCTCTATTTGTTGTACATTTACATTAACATTAAAGTCAATGGTCTGGATTGGCAATCTCTACCAGAACGTCTCTGCTCCCGGACACCCGCGTCTACCGTGCTCTACAGGACTGGCCACAGTGTTATGAACTATTCGTTTGCGGTCGTATTGTGCGTGAGTGAATCCGTGAAGGACATCTTCCGTCTTCACGCCTGCCTACAAGACAGTTTCTCAACCAGGAATGCAGCCACATTGAGGACAGTTGTCTACATGACAATATTGTGGACCCCAAGAACGCTTCAAGTTCTTATTTTGGGTCAAAACCCAGATTTGATAAGCCCAAATCGTCTCTTAAAAACGTGAGCTTGTTAGCGGCTTCCTCTCCACCCTCTCGGCCTATAAACAAGGCCCATCATGTTTTTATTGCCATCAGAGCGGTCATAAAATTTGTGGCTGTCCCAGCTTCGGCCAAAAGACACCTCAAGAACGGCACGGGATTATTAAACAGCAAAACAGCTGTTCTTCTTGTCTGTCGTCATCATACCTTGCTACACTTCACTGATCGGCCAACGCGGTCCAGTGTTAGTACGTCGGACTGCGTTCGTCCGTTGTGGAAAACGGCCGTGACGGCGGCCGGCCCGCGCAGAGCAGTGCAACACCTACACCTGCTGTCCGCCCCCCGCCTGCGACCACAGCGCTCTCACCTCCTAGCCCGGCCGAACACACCACACTACACTCTCATGGCACACTGTATCAAGACCTCACCCTAGTACCACGGTTCTTCTGGGTACTTCTCTTGTAAAGCTCACCGCCTCTAACGGACAAGCTTATGTCCTTCGTGCCTTAATTGATTCAGGAAGCATGCTAAATTTTACTAGCGAGAAAGCCTTCCAACTGTTGCGTACACAGCGCCGTCCGGCCACTATTAATGTCGCCGGCCTTTCTCAAACCTCTGCTCACACACGCGGGATTTTTAACTCTGGGTGTGGAAACTCTTGCTGGCCACCCAGTTGCCGCCCCCCCGCACTCGTTCCACATATTGCCACAAATCACTGTAGACCTCTCACGAGTGCAAATATCTCAGGAGGTCATGAATAATGTTAAAAATATTATACTAGCTGATCCAACCTTCCACCTCCCTGGTGGCATTGACGTGCTTATTGGTGGAGCGCTATTTCCACATATTCTTACTCACGAGACCTACTCTCTTGGTCTCAATTTACCTCACGCCCTGGGCACCTGTTTTGGTTTCGTGCTGATGGGGACGGCTCCCTGCACACCACTGACGCAGTCTGTCTCTACTATGGCTGTCTCTCTTCTCTCGGCTGCTGAGGTGGACCTCCACGCCTCTCTGCAGCGTTTCTGGATACAAGAGGAACTGCCTGCTCCCAGTAAAAGGTCTGCAGAGGAAACTCAATGCGATGAATATTTTTCTACCACGCACTCCAGGGACCGTGAGGGTCGATATATGGTCCGCCTCCCTTTCAAGAACACCAGTACTCATCTGGAAGTTCCAAAGTTCGTGCTGAAAGTAGACTCCATTCACTCGAGCGCAAGCTCCACGCTCCCACTAATGT
Organism: Homalodisca vitripennis; assembly: GCF_021130785.1. Classification (NCBI taxonomy): domain Eukaryota; kingdom Metazoa; phylum Arthropoda; class Insecta; order Hemiptera; family Cicadellidae; genus Homalodisca; species Homalodisca vitripennis. Next base: position 26,413,129 of record NC_060214.1, read on the forward strand.
GGAGTATTATAATTTATATTCTGATTTTATACATGACTATCTCTCTCTCGGCTATATGCAGGGCTGCCCTACTCTGACTTAAGCACTCCCCACTACTTTCTGCCACACCACGGTGTTTTTAAGGCACAAAGTAGCTCCACCAAACTACGCGTCGTTTTTTGACGCCAGTGCCAAAACCAGTTCCGGACTCTCTCTCAACGACACTCTGTTGACCGGACCTAAACTGCAAAATAATATTTGTGACATTCTTCTGCGCTTCTGCCTTCAGAACGTAGTGTTCTCTTGTGACATCAGACAGATGTACCGCCAAATCAAGGTGCATCCTGACGATCAACATTTCCAACTGATCTTATGGCGTGACCACCCCACCGATTTGATGTCCACGTTCAAGCTCAGACGACAGTTTACCTACGGCCTGAACTGTTCACCCTACTTGGCCATCAAAATGCTACATCAATTGGCAGAAGACGAAGGTCACCGCTACCCCCATGCTGCTGAGATTCTCAAACACCTGAGCTACGTCGACGACCTGATCTGCGGAGCTGAGACTGAAGAACTCGCTGCTGAACTTCAAGATCAACTCATCAAACTCCTTCGGCTCGGTGGCTTTGAGCTCCGGAAGTGGATCTCGAACTCTCCGAGACTTCTGCAACACCTTCCTGAAGATCATCGGGAAATCCCAGTTTTTCTGCAACCCTCTCAGGAGCCCCCATTTCTCTATTTTGGGCCTTAAATGGACCCCTCTGACTGACACTTTTACGTTTAATTTTAAATTTTTCTTGTGAAAACCCCACTAAGCGTAAAGTTTTAAGTCTCATTTCTCAAGTCTATATCCCCTGTGGTTTTTTGGCGCCTTGTATAATGCTCGCAAAAAAATATCATGCAACTCGTATGGATATCTGGCATAGATTGGGATGATCCGCTCCCTCCAGAAATATACCAAAAATGGCACGCCTTTTTATTTGAACTTAAGCACGTTGCTACTATTACGATTCCTCGTGCTATCCCCTACTCTGTTGCTACTCACTGGGACTTGCACGGTTTCTCTGACGCCTCAGAAACTAGGCTATGCTGCTGTAGTCTACATCCGCTCTACCTCCAAATGACACGGTGCACGTAAGCCAAGTTATGGCTAAAACTCGCGTCGCTCCTCTCAAAAGAGTGGACGCTGCCCCGACTGGAGCTATGCGCAGCTAATCTCCTGGCCCAACTTGTGAAATATTGTGTTACTCAATTAGCTCCCACCGCAAAGTTTGGTTCTATTGTTTGCTGGTGCGACTCTACTGTGACCCTCGCGTGGATCAAAACACCTTCTTATCGCCTCAAAACCTATGTGGCTAATCGTGTGGCGCAAACTCAAGAGCTTGTGGCTGTGGATTGCTGGCGCTACATACCAGTGCTTCCAATCCTGCTGACTGCGCCTCCCTTGGGATTCTTCCCTCTTAATTGGTGGATCATCCCCTTTGGTGGCATGGACCCGACTGGTTACGTCTCCACTCCTCGGCCTGGCCAGATACTGATTCCAGCCTGGACTCGGTCTCTCTGGAGGAGCTAGGGAGCTGAAGCATTCCACTCCTGTCATTGCCTTGGCCACAGCACCGCCTACGTGGGACCCTCCTCATCCAGTACTCTTCCTGGAGGAAATTTTTGCACGTGATGGCCTACGTCTGGCGTTTTATCCACAATGTCGTTCACCACCAAACCGCCACTTCGGACCTCTCTCCAAGACAGAACGGGACTCCGCCCAGTTGCGAATTTTTCAAGACGTGCAAGAGGAAGCTTTCACTGAAGATCTGGCTCTACTGCGGGACCGAAAGACGTGTTCTACCAGACTTCAACGCCTCGCCCCATTCCAGGGTCCGGATGGACTTCTCCGCGTCGGCGGCAGACTGCGCCACGCTGACCCTCCCGCCGAACATGTCTCACCGTGCATCCTGCCCAAGAAGCACCCTGTCGTGGACCTCCTCATTGACCATGTCCATGTCAAACATCTCCACGCTGGCGCGCAGCTTACTCTCTCTCTGCTCTCCCAGCAAGTCTGGATCCTCTCTGCACGCAGCGTGGTGAGATCTCGCATTTTTAGATGCCTCACATGTTTTAAGAATCGGCCTTAAAAATAACGCCCCTCTCATGGGCGACCTCCCCAAAGCTCGCATTACTCCAGCCCGAACTTTTCTCTCCACCGGCAATGGACTATGGTGGCCCCTATTCGCTCGAGGTCCATAAATTACGCTCTGTCCGCATTATTAAGGCCTATATTTGTATTTTTGTTTGTATGGTTACGAAGGCCGTTCACATTGAGGTGGTGACGGACCTGTCCACCGAAGCTTTCCTTAGTGCTCTCACTCGCTTCGTTTTCTCGTCGTGGCCTGTGCACAGACCTTTATAGTGACTGTGGCACAAACTTCGTAGGTGCTAAAAATGCCCTACACAAAATCCCTCACGGCTGACCAGCGCAAAGTCCAAGACTTTGCTGCTGACCGTTCAATGCGATTTCCACTTCAACCCTCCTGCTGCTCCCCATCAAGGTGGAATTTGGGAAAGTGCCATCAAGAGTGCTAAACACCATTTAAAACGTGTCATGGGACTTCACATACTAATTTTGTCTCAATTCATGACGCTCACACAAGTCAGGTTGAAGCGATGCTCAACTCCCGCCACGCTCACCGCTCTCTCCAGTGATCCCAGCGATCTTCTCCCACTGACGCCTGGACACTTCTTGATCGGCTCTTCTCTGGTTTCCGTGCCTGAAGAGAAACTTGCTGGACATACCCACGAACCGCCTTTCTCATTGGCAGCTGGTTTCAAATAACGCTGCACCAACGTATCTGGAAGCGTTGGCAGCGAGAACATCTCCAGACTCTTCAGCAGCGCCTCAAGTGGAGCACTCCTTCCCGCAATCTCCAACCTGGAGACCTCGTCCTGGTGCATCAGGATACTCCAGCTCTCTCTTGGCCCCTTGCACGGGTCACTGATGTCACTCCAGGACAAGATGGTACAGTTCGAGTGGTACATCTCAAGACCTCAAGTGGAACTCTCACTCGTCCAGCAGTGAAGGTGTTTCTCTTACCTCACCTCTACAATTAATTAACTGTCTCTCTACCACCGCCTATAACCTTTGTAATTTGAGAATATGTTGCTCTTTATCTCATTGAATCCGAAGGTGATTCAAGGCGGGCCGGTGTGTTAAGTATTATTGCATTAAATAACTAGTTTATTATTGCCTAATATGAAAAGGCTACTTTTATTGAACAATAATTATGTATATATTTTTTGGGCAATTTATACTCTATATTTGCCTTTATTTTACTAAACTGTATATACTGCATTAATTCTATATCTCTTTCTGCGGCCTAGTGCCTACAATACCATTCCTTACTGGATTAAAATATTCACGTACAGCGACAGACCAATGAACCATTGTTTCACGCATCAGCTGTTTACTGTACACTCACCAACCAATCACAACGGTTGACTTATCAATTGCCCACCTTGCAAGCTTAGGCACGCTTGCTCATTATACTCTCGGTCCCGCCTGGGGCACTTGTGTACTCTCTAGCCACTGCTTACCATACTTACTCTCTCCCCCATGTGTTACTCTCTCATTTAAATATTAGTTTATCTCTATTTGTTGTATATTTACATTAACATTAAAGTCAATGGTCTGGATTGGCAATCTCTACCCTGCTCCCGGACACCCGCGTCTACCGTGCTCTACAGGACTGGCCACAGTGTTATGAACTATTCGTTTGCGGTCGTATTGTGCGTGAGTGAATCCGTGAAGGACATCTTCCGTCTTCACGCCTGCCTACAAGACAGCAGCCTATTTCCACACTTACTGATCACAACCTGGCCCTCAACAACAGCAGTCTACGGTTAGGTACCTCTCATGAAAACAAAGGTAACTGTTTATTTTCTGCACTTTATTTGAATATGCACTGTTCATAAACTCATTATGTGTAACCTAGTGAAGTCTTCTTAAAATCAGTGTGTTCGGCGTCTTCACTGCCTAGTGTGAAGTGGACCTTCTTAATCGAGCCTCTAAAATATTATCTCACGGTTCTCATAACCAAAATTCATTCTTTTCACACACAGTATTCTATTTTGTGATGGTGAGAAGAAGACATTCCTTCCGGACATAAAGGAGACTGGAGATTGAAGTACAAGACACTGGTATTCCAATTTATACTTATCTACATCTCAAAGGGTTCAAGAAATCTGAAAGCAAATCAAGAAACAGGATTTGAACGTTTCAAATTAAACGTGAAATCTATTCAACTGGAAAGTGTTTATCCGCCGCTATCGGCACACAACAGTAGAAGTCTCAGAGTTTACAATAAAGGAAGCACATTACCGACTGTGATCTTAAACTGTTTACTATAAAGGATATTACAAGTCTTCCCCTGACTCTTAAATTCTTCGGATTGTATCATTAGTGATAAACTTTTCTGCTCATCTTTATTTTTTAGAGATCTAATAAAAATTAAATTTTCTTTAATACACTTCTTTTTCATCGTTTGCTGGAATTTTACAATTTTTTCCTCACAAAAGTATTAAAAATATTGCTGATCTTGTATTAGATATTGAGGAAAGCTTTCAAATATATTAATTCTAAATATTAGGAAAATAATCCAGTAAAAACTTAATCAAATTTTTATATTCAGAAACCTATGATTGAATATTTTCTCAAAGTAATATTTTGTGATATGATGACTTTGAGGTTTTAAAACCTTATTGAAGTTGAGATCAATCAAAATAATTTTACCGTTTTTGATGTTTTTGAGTATTTTTTACCTACTAACGATAAATTGTGAGTCTTTTGTATTTACTTACCAAACCTGAATTAATATTACTAATGTTACATTTGATCAACAATGACATTATTGCATAGCTTGCAATGAATTAAATTTAGGATTCTAGTGTAAAACACGTTTATTTTAATTGCTTAAAAATCCGTTTCAATCATCTTTTTTATTTTAAGACATATTTATAAAATCCAAAATTAAAACAACATGCATATTTTATACAAATAAGGATAAAACAGTTAACTTAATAAAAATAAAACACTACTTACAGTAGATTAATCTGTTAATGATTCATAGGTTAATCTCTAAAATAACTTTAAGACGAAAATTATACCATCATCAATCAAAGAAAGAAAATCGACTCATATTACATAATTAATATGATCAAGCAGTTAAGGCTCAGGATCAGCGTCATGGCTGTCCTGTATACCGCAGTAATGTACTTTAGAGAGCTTCCGACAAAAAAAACAACCACTGTATACAACAATAAAATTAATTAGTTTCTGCAAATATCTCGTTCAATGTAAATTATTTTACGTGACCATTGTAATATTGGCAGTTACAGGCCTATATTAAATTTCCTATTTTTAACAAGGTACTTACAGCAATTATGGACAGATAATTTGTACCTCAAGTTGCAAATGATCTAATCGATTGAAAAGAAACTTATGAATTCCTTTTTTTAGTCACAACATCCAGTATTTATAAATTTTTAATTCGAAAGTACTTAACTGAAATTTACTTCATACTCAAAATTGTCAGTATTAAAATAGATGCTTAAATTATGGGGGGAAACGTATATTTTTACATATTTACTATACACAAAAATCCAAATTTTATCAGTACTCAGCACTCCATTCTCTCTTTGTAAGGTTAGGAAGTGGGCTCTCATAATAATGTTCTCTAACTCATCATTTTTTCTATAGAAAACTTCAAAATCAAGTAATCTTCAGAACTTCATAAAAAGATACAAGACATCAAACTTTATAGGCAAATAAAAATTGAAACTCTCTGTCGACATCGTTAAACTTTATTGCTTTACTTAGTTTGAACATAATTAATTAAACGCGTACACTCGAGAACTACCATGAAACGTCGTTGCATGGCTACATTAAAGCCCAAAATAGCATGATGTAAAGAGCTAGTCACAATCATTAGTTATTCATAGGCTAACTATTAATTTTTTGTCCTAATAATAACTATATTCGAGTATAACAAATCTCGTAAGTATAACCGTACTTTCAATTATATGGATCCTGGTTGGCATTTCCCCTTTGGGTTGCAAGCACTGTAAAACTTCTTTGCTATAAAATTGTTATTAAACCTTTCCTAACAGCTTTATGACTATCGAGCGGTAACTATGTCCCTCTTGTTCCTTGGTGGTTCTCTAATGTTTACTGTGTGATTTGGATGACCAGCAATGATTGTGTGAGGCTAAATCAACTATTGAACTAAAAGTGCCACCGTGTGGTACAGACCCCCCCATGGAGTATAAAATGGAAAATGTAAAAGAATCTGAATCTCCCAAGAAAATAATGTCTGTTATAGTCGCTTGAGACAAACCTTGTGCCCTGCTATTAAGTATTTATTATTATAACTCTAAGTAGACCTGTACAAATATTTTAGTACTTTGTTTGTTTAACAAACGAATAAAAAAACATAGACTCGTTAAAAAATTCATTGTTCTAGAATTTTATATACACAATATTGAAAAATAGATAAATCAAAACAATGTTAAAATTATTATTTATATATTATTAATAGAAAATAAAACTCTAATAATTTTAAATAATTTTTTATTTTGAAACTACAAATACATTTTCTATAACCGGAGCTTTGTGAAGTAAAAGGGATTTTTCCGGACATTTTCCATCGTTCAGTGATAGAATAAATGAATGAAACTACGTTTCGAAATCTGGAATCTGATCTCTTCTTCGGTTAAATAACTAAACTATTGCATAACCACAATCTAGGTTAATGTAAACATACCAGAGTATAAGTCAGGTACCAAAACAGTCATATAGCGTCTGTCCAATTCACACTAACCCAAAACATGTACTTTACAAAAAATAAACATTAATTATTAAAATTAAACTTCAGAATACAGGTCACAATAGATCTGCACTCACCGGCAAAGCAAACAGAACTGTCACTAAACGCATTATGTCACTAAACGATGGCGATATCTTGGAAAATCATTTTTCCTTCGCAAACCTTCCATAGTCAAAAAGCTTCAATCAGGAGCTTGCTACATTACTACTCTTAACATCCGAGGTGTATAGGTCCTTCTCATCTCCAAAAGAATTACATGAGGAGTTCTAAGGATAGTGAAAGATTAAATAGGCTTCCTCTACTACTATCCTCCACTATCCAGTTCTAATAAACATTGACAAAATAATCGATGAAATGGTCAGTGGAAATCGGAGATTAGTGCTGTCAGTTGGAGGATTTTATTGTTAATTATTAGTTAACATAATTTTGATACGTTATAGACATATTGTAATACATTCTCTACACTGTTTTTTCCTAGCCTTATTCATCTTTTCAAAATAGTATGAATCTCTGGACAAACAACAACACTATTTTTAAGTTTACTTCGTTCAATAAACCTGGTGGGTTGGTTCAATGGACCACAAAAGGTTAAACAAGAGAACTGTAATTTAAAATTTGTTATAAACACATGTCTTTTAAATAGCTTAACTTAACTGTTAGAGAGAAAGTAGGTTTTATTAGAACTGGAAGATATAGTACTTTTCATTTGTATTAGGGAAGAGAAACATACATACTGTTTAAGGATAACACATACTTGAGAGATACTAAAATAGACTTATTCTTCCCATACTAGGAAGACGTTCTGCACAGTTATTATCAGTGTGGTCTTAATTCTGTAAGGAATACAATGAGGATCAAATTGCATTTTTAGTTTGTTAAAGGTCACTGTAGAAAACACTTTTGACAGTACTTACCTGAAATAGACGAGCCCGGGTTTATCGACCAATAAAGTCCCTAAGTTCATTAGTAGAGAAGGATACAAGGTTGTAACATGAGAGGACAAACACAGGTGTCCTTGTTGGAAAGATATAACGCTTGTTATAGTTATACTGTAGTAACTATAACAGCAGAGACAGGAGATCATTAAACAGATATAACTCCGTGTCGTAAGGAGACTCTAATGACATTGTTTAAATGTGTATTTAATTTACTCAAACAAGATGTCTTTGTTTTATATTAAAATCCTAAATCCTCACTGTCCTTAATTTATATAACACTATAGACTCCCATCTGTTACATTGATTATAACGGAAATAACTAATGACCCTTGCTATGACGAATAATATGTTGTATAGTAAGAAATACACACCTCCTTCAATAAATATATCCTCCTGACATGTCTTTTTAATCCGCCATGAAATGTACATTTTTGGTAAGTACAGCCTTTACAGCATTTTTTTCAGTGTACACCGTTTACTAAGTATTTAGTCTTTTACATTTTAAATCTCTCACCGTCCAATCATGGTAACAAAAAATTACACCTTAATTCGATTATTAAATTTTTCAAGGATTTGATCAACAACCTATCAGCCCCCAGTGGCTTAATGACAGCGTAATTAAATGCCGGCAGGGAGTACAGGTGTCAGGCTGTTGTATCCTGGCAAAGGACATCTTCCCTCAACAGACAGCAAGGTCCTGGAGCAGACATCTGATTATTGGATGTTCCTCAGCCTTCACAATTAATTTATATTATTTCAGGATGTGTTTACTTGATTATGAATAGGTAAACGTGGAATGCCTAATTTGGAATTTTAACCCTTATGAACAATTTTAAACCTAAAATACTGCTATACTTTTAGTTTTGATTAATGTAACATTGTGTGAGATTTCTCATTTTGATGGTAGAATTAGTGTAACTTCAAACATTTCAAATTATCTTTAATCTTAAAATACAGTAAGGTTTTTTTATTTAGTAACGGATTAATGCAGTTTATAATCCTGTATTTAACCATAGCACTTTTTATCAGAACCTTCAACCTTATATAGTATCGACTCTCCCCCTTATTCTGTTTGAAAAGATCCTCGCACAAGCCACTATCCCATGAGGACGAGCATAATAAGGATTAAAAAGGGATCGACTTCTCTACATTTCAGAAAAATATAGAAAGACACTTAACCAATAGACATATTGAAAGAAAGTTATATTAGTAGTCAGAAATCCAGCAGGTTAAGCCTATTTTAAAAATTGTCTTTTATTTATAACCAAGCATAGATGTTTATGCTATGAAAGGATCTAAATAAATCTCCAATCTTGTTTTTCAGCAATAATGATTTTGATATAATGTATAATCATATAATTTGTTCGAAGCCAGTTTCATACGACAATGTTGTGATCTAGGTTAAGTTTATGTGACTATTGATGCTATACAGATGAAACTCCTTTCCTGGATGCTCTGATCTTTTCTTCTTGGAATGGAAATCCGAACAACTTTGACATCCTGCTAGTTCAGCTCGCTGGAGTGGCATGGGTCTTCTCGACTCGTTGTTACTATCCATCGAAAAGTGAACTGTAACAGATCTTTTACATTCTTCCTGCCTGCCGTCTGTGTAAATCTCTTCCTAATACCATCAAAACCACTGATAACCACGCTAACTTTGGGGCTAGGCTTTATGATTGGGTTGTGCGTGGTTGGTTTATGGTTTTATGTAACACAAAATACATAAAACCAATCACTGGGATTTGGAAATTCCAATTTGTTTTACCAACCCCAATTTAGTATTCAACACATCAAATTTGCAGTGATAATATCAATAAAGATATATTCAGTATTTTTTTATTTACTATAATTACTATAATTCAACAGAGTATAATTATGATGTTTGGATCAATCTATAGAAATGATTTAGCCGTTTTCAAAATGGTTCAAAATGTAATGAAAATGTTAGTGCGGTTTTTTATATTCGATCACTTCAAACAGAATACAGATTTAAACTAAATCAGAATATTTCAAGTTAATCAGCAGAAATATGTGCTATTTATTCAGCTATTTAATACGATCTTTCTTTAAATGCAACCAGCATATTTTATACACTGACTCTCCATCAGCAATCAAAGCACTAGAGTAGAGCAATCAAAGCAAGTTGTAGTAAAGGACGTAAATAAAGTGGTGTAATTATCATGATTTTTAAATAATTGCTAGTCGAATCAAACACAAGAATATATTTGCAATGGCTACCAGAACATGTAAGAATTCAGCCAAATGAGACAGTGGACAGTTTTGCGAAGGAAGCTGCAAATAATGGGGTACAATCACAGTGTCAACCAGTCCATATTAAAGATTTTAAAGGTTATCAGAAAAGATTTATACTGAACAAATTTCAACAATCTTGACATATTCTAAAAAATCTAGGTGTTTTAAACAAATAAATTGACACTTTACAAAAATATCCAAGGTTTAAATCATCTAATCTTAGCAGATGGGAAACTATTAATATTTGTAGAGAGAGGTTGAGTCTCAGAAATGTTAATGCATATTTATTCAAAATAAAAAGATACTTCACACCTCTCTATCTGAATACACAATAATCAAAATAGAAACAATGGAGCATGTTTTGCTATAATGTTCCAAGTATTGCTATGCTAAAAGTGTTGTTAGTTTCAATAAAAGTAATCAATCAATACATTCAGTCAATCTACAGAGTTGGGAAAGCATACTCGTAGACTTGCTTACAAAAACAGACTCTCAAAAATGTATAAAAAATATTACATTTTTTATCAGATCAAAAAAGAACCCAATAAATTCATAAGGTACCCACAAGGCACCCAATTAATAAATTAAATTTGTTATTAAAAGTATATAGACAAAGGAAAAGCAAAACAAGTGTACCTTTAAGCAGAAATGTAATGCCAGCCAATAGGCAAATCAGAAGAAAAGTACACAGTGCTTGATTAATAGTTGAATGCAGTTGGCATACAAAGTTAAGCTATAACTTTAATTCAAGATTACAATTAAAAAACCATCTGATACATTGGAAATACTTTGGTTAATACTGGTTTTGGAAATACTAGTAAAATAATGTTATAAAACCCACCTCAATGAACAAAGATGTGAATGGCTGCACATCAAAACTGGTTAGTTTCATTGACATTGTCATATGACATTTTACAGTGGTTTAAACTAAAACAGTGCAATGAGCACTAGCACGCCTCAAAGAGCCATTCATTATCAGAACTGTAGGTCCGAAAACAGCAAGGCTTATATAACGCAAAGACTATTATATAGGAATATTTTTAAATGTTACGGACAACGACACGGTTTCAATAAGGACATGTCAGGTCCTTAATACACGTTTCTGTTGAAGTTTTTACTTGCACTAGTAAAAATAACATTTAAAAATGTTTTATGCATTTTTTCGGTTTTTAAAACCAAAACTATATTTTATTTTTCACATCACGGTCGTTTAATATGACAGGTTATCTAAATGCAGATGATTCCATCACCTTCATATGCCCTTCAATACCAGTGTTGTTTACGGTTTCTAAATTGAAGCAATCTACCCAAGCGCTACACCATAAGTCACTATTGATTGATTTCCTTCAAAGAGCCATTTTCCAGAAAAAGGCTGTTATCGTTTTTAATGATTTCCTTCATTTAAATAAGAAAGTATTAAATTTATTAGTATTGCAGTATCGTTTGTTCACAAACTTAAACTAAAATAAAACCTTTGTATTTTGCATTCATTTGGATCAACAGTTATCAACAGTTATTCCGATAAAATATACGAGACTCAAAAACATTACCTTTCACTAAATTGTCTGATCTTCACTTGAAATTCTAAATAAAATCAAATATACGGATACAATATTTATTTTTATTGTTTTTGCAATGGTGTTCTAAAGGAAAATGTCGAAGTAAAAGGTCTTTCAACTAAAAACTTAAAGAAGGCCAATGAAAAAGCATTACACCGAAGCACATTGATATGGTGTTCATATTTTATGTATTATATCGTAAACATTTTAATACTATACATGAATACAGAATAATGAAATCTTTTTGATAAAATAAAAATAAGTACAAAAAACATTTGCGATTATAAGTACCAAATTTACATGGTAGTTTTAAATTCATATAATAAAAAGTTTAATTTTATTAATGAATTATAAACTGTTTATTACAATATCCTAATCTTTTTTGAGGTTTTTTTAAATGGCTATTTATTTTTAATACAACAATTCTTAACATTCTCTTGAAACTGAGACATTTTTCATTGTTTTTTATCTGTTTCATTGCACGTGTGTAATTTTAAGCATAAAATTTAAGGCTACCATGATATTTATAGAAAATATTAAAGTTATTATCCTGAGTCATTGAGATGTTACAATTATAAATCTACTGATCCCCTAAAAATACGGATCATTACTCGATATTTAGTCAGGAAATGGATACATTGTTCCTTTGTGTACTTGAGGAAGAAACAACAAGTTAAAAACGACCTAAAGGTGACGTAGGAAGATAAGGACTGGGTGAGGTGGGAAGAAAAACAGACATTTGTAAATAATGTTAGGTCCTTGAGAGGGTCGAAGCTGGTATTTTAAACGGACAAGGGTTAACCAAACGAGAAATGGGTGCAGCGTCCATTATTTTACCCTCGTTTACTTTACTGACCAACTTTTAGTTCTTCCGCTTATTACAGTACTCTGCACTTATTTCCTTTTAGTTAAATTAATACTAGATAAATTTATTTATCAACGTAAAGTTCATTTAAACAACAGTCTATATAATAATGAAGGGCCAACGGCAACTAGAATACTGGGTTTACATAAAAGTGAAACGTGTATTAAACTGCCCACATTCTATAGGCGTGTATCTAGATTTTTATTTTTTTACACTGACCTCATATAATGAATGATTCATTCATTGCTTATAGAAAAATATTACGTGCAAATAAATTAAAACACGGTGATTAAAGAGCATTGAAATGACTCTATGTCTGGGTTCATAACATGTTTTTTACATTTACAGAAAATATCGGTCTCCTTTATATTTCGTTATCATGTGGGAATGTGAATTATTAACAGAATTTTTGATCTACCACAACTTTTTTAACCATATAAGAAAATACAGGATGTATTAAGACATACATTTATGTAACATTTGACACCACATTTTATACAAATATAAAAACAATTTTTAGGTCATTTATGGGAAAACTACGAGTCATGTTTCAATAAATATACTGAGAAGTATTATAACGTTATTATTCTTATTTAATTTAAATTTCTTTCGTAATTAAATCGTTATAATTGCTCAATAGTGTTATATTGCAGTTCACACAAGGTTTAAATTCAGTGTTGTGAATTTATAATTCCAACAGCAAAATCTATATGACGCATTTTATATCAAAACGTCCCTAAATATTATAAATTGTAAATCTTTATCAATGTTTATTACATATTAAATGGGTTGTTGAACCGCCAACACCTTTGTTGTAATTATAATTTACGTGTGCTTTTTATTTCCCAACATAGTTCTGTTGAATATAATTTTTATTTAACAATAAGTAAAGCTAATTAAATATTAATCTACCGAACGTCCAGATTAAAGATGGATATTTTTGGAATTTTTTCTCAACACTTCCAAATTACGTGTGATGTACTATCTGTAGAACACCTATCTCGGGTAAATCGGCTTATTCAACGTTACCAAAACACATCAAACCACCGCCGACAGATTGCAAACGAATATCACTACAGTGGGATCTACCTCACGGAGAACATATCCTGCTAAACAGCTCACTTTATTTTAACATTAGACGTTTATAATCCCACCACACATCTATCAAATGTCCCAATCATCTGTTCGCGTAATTTTGTAGCAATTGCTATAGATTTCGTAGGTCTTAAATAGACATTGTGTAGTTGATCAATGTTTATCGACTGTTAATCAACCCTAATAGCTGTTTAATACAATACTCATACCTCGAAAAATTAGCAAAAATACACTCTTTTGTGGATGAGAATTATTATTTTTATACGTTTTACCTGCAAGGATATTTTTAGCATCGTTATTAAAAGTATGCATTGATTTTTTATGTCAGTCAGCCGAGCCGGGCGGACCCTTATCCCTATAGCTCCCGAGCTCAAGGTCACTCGTTCCACGTGTGCGTTCGAACTGTTCGTACCTGTCGGTATTACAATTCACTAATATTACCGTTTATCAGTGATCGATTTTGAACATGCCGGTTGACTGCAGCGTTTGCTACCTTCCGAGTGAGAAGAACATGTGCTTAGGTGTACTGCAAGTTGCGGAGCCATATGTCACCTGACATGTGCGCCTCAAAAAGACCCGTGGTGCGAAGAGTGCTTGGTATTGTATAAGTGTAAACCAGAAAAAGTCCTCTTCGGTGGCCAGCGGTAAGTCAGAAACGGTATCAATCTTGACTAAAGAGTTTCTTATCAACACCATAGAAGGTTTCAAGAAAGAAATGCTCGAAGAATTTAAAAAGAATACCGCTGACAACGCCGAGCTTCGCACCTCGCTTAGCTTTGTCTCTGATTCCATGGATAAGGTGAAACACTGTCATGAGTGAATTATCGAAAGAACTAAAAAGAGTCCAGGCGGAAAATACCCAATAAAAAAAGAGAACCAAGAACTACGAGGGGACATCTCCGGCCTCCACGTACGAGTGAGAAAACCTGGAACAGTACTCAAGAAGGCAGAATGTCGAGATTGATGGCATTCCCGAAACCCAGGGAGAAAACGTACTCAGAGTCTTGGAAAGTGTCGCTGAGGCAGTGGGGGTTGAATTCAAAAAGAAGAATATCGTCGCAGCCCACCGCATCCCATCCTTCAACAAGAAGAGGACACCACCCATCATCGTAAGGTTCTCGACCTACGAAGAGCGGGACACCTGGATCAGGGAATACAAGGAGCATGCGGCCTCTAATGCTCAACATTATCAACCCAGGATTCAAGAGCTCTGCCAAGGTGTTTGTAAACGAACATCTTTCACCTGAGAACAAGCTGCTTCTGGCTAAAACCAAGGAAGCTGCCAGAAACAAGGGCTTCAAGTACGTCTGGAGTAGAGACGGCAAAATATTTGTGCGGAAGGAAGACGGAGAAAGGTTGCAAAAAAAATTGATAGCGCAGCCGATCTAGAGACACTACAAGTAAGCTAAGATCTGCAAGCAGCTAAACTCTAATACCTTTACATTTAATTATTATCTGTTATGTTAGACTATTTTTCTATTTATTTGCTAGGCCAATTATTTTTTTGTTTAATTTTTACTGCTGTTATAACAAACCCTTATGAGCTTAAATGTATGTAGTGTCTTTGATACTCTAGACAAAACTTTTTTTGAAATCGATAATTATAAAAATGTTTTATGTAATTCATCAAAATATTAGAAGTCTCCGGAAAAACTTTAACTTCTTTTTAGCTTATATTCAACCATTAAAACGAGACATAGATGTGATAGTCTTAACCGAGACTTGGATTTGCGAAGAAGAAAAATGTTACTTTTGAAATCCCAAACTATTCTTCTTTCTTTTATTGTAACATATTAAATAGATCAGGAGGAGTAGTAGTTTATATTAACAACAGAATTAAAGCTAATTTAGTAGACTGTGTTATGACAACTGCAGATGTTTTATTATTAACAATTAGTTTTAACGATATACGTTTTTCATTAATTGGAATTTATAGAAAACACGAGTTTTACTGTTAACAACTTCTTAACTGAATTAGAACCTAATTTTAGTAGATTAAAAACCAATTCAATAATTATGGGCGATTTAAATATTGATATAAACAAATCAAATACAGACACAGACGCCTATTTATCTCTCATTTATAACTATAGTTTTTACTCTTTTAATTTGATAATTATACTAGAATAACTAACGATTCTTCTACTAATATTGATCATATTTTTGTAAGACACAAATTTTTTAAGCAATTTCAAACCCGGAATTTTTCACATAAATATTACTGATCATAGCTTAGTAGCCCTTATCATATCAAATGAAAAGCCCAACTATAGATCTACAGAAAAAACTTTTGTTAAAAAAATAAATTACGATGGTGTTAAAACTGCGTTGATGACAACAGACTGGAGTAGTGTTTTTTAATTGGAACGATGTAGACAATGCTGTTCAACTCTTTTTATTCAATTTTAAATAACTGCATTCAGCAAAATACGGAAGATATAACAATATCGAACAAATTTCACAAAGCTAAAACAAAAAGTCCTTGGATTACTGAAACAATACTTTAAAAAATTGAGAAAAGAAATAAACTGTTAAAAACACAAAAAATAGACCAATTGATCTAGATTTCCAAAATTTTATGTTAACAGATTTAAAGCAAATCTCTGCCTTGAAATTGACAACGCGAAAAAAGCTTTTTATCATTAAATTATTCCAAAAACACGCTGGTAACACTTCTGAGCAGTGGAGAATTGTAAACAATTTAACTGACCAGAAAGATAGAGTGCAAATAACTAAGATAAAGATTAGAAGACGGACGGATAGAACAGAATCCGCAGGCGATAGGGAAACCTGTTTAATGATTTACTTGTGTCTGTTGCGCAACAGCTGATAACCAGCCCTCCCCGCCCGCGTCCCGACACACTCAGGTACTGCCAGCACCAGCCGCGCTCGCTGTTCCTTAACCCTGTCACTCATCAAAAAATCTCTTCCCATCATTAAAAACCTAAAAAATAAGAAATCAACCGGCTGTGATAATATATCTACTCATTTAAATAAAATTCATTGAACCTGAAATCTCCAAAGTTTTAGCATTTATTGTGAATTTAAGTTTCTTAAGTGGAAAGTTCCCTACTAAATTCAAGCAAGCAACTGTGGTTTCCAATATTTAAGAAAGGTGATAGGGAACTTTTACAGAACCACAGACCAATCGCTCTATTATGTGTAATTCTCTAAAGTTTTTGAGAGATGTATGAAAGCAAAGTTGTTGTCTTTTTTAAATAAAGTAAAATTTTTCTTGCCCTATCAATTCGGATTTACTGAAGGAAAGAGTACTGAGACCGCAATTTACAACTCTTATGGAAAATGTTTTACACAGTATTAATAACAATAATAAATCTTCCGGTATTTTTCATAGACTTTTCAAAGGCTTTCGATTTAGTAGATCACGGAATACTTTTAGAAAAACTTAAGGCTGCTGGAGTAAGGGGAGTTGCGCTGGACTGGTTTGAAAGTTGTTTAAACGAACAGAACTCAAAAAGTGAATATAGCTAATATTACCAGTAACTCAAAACCTGTATCCCGGGGCGTCCCTCAAGGCTCTGTGCTTAGTGCAACTATGTTTTTAAATATTCGTGAATGATTTACTATGCGTTCCCTTCAAGGGAAGAGCCACAGCTTTTGCTGACGACATTGCTCTTCAATATAATAATACACACTGGACCAACATTTTAGAGGAAATGAAATTCGACATTCGGTCATTAAAAGCGTGGTGTGAAAATAATAACATGATAGTAAACGCCGAAAAAACTAAAATTTATAAATTTTTGGTCTTAAACGTTTTTCTTTCGACAACAACTTGAAATTTTCACGTAAATATTAACTGCGACAATGACAATAAATGTAAATGTCCAGTTATAGAGGCACGTGAATCAAATCAAATACCTTGGCATAATAATCGACGAATCATTATCCTGGAAACCACATACAGACAAATCTACAGTCACAATTAAGAAGGAAACGTCAGAAAATTTTACTTTTTGAGGAACTTGCTACCTGAGGCTGTAATGCGCACCCTTTACTTTGCACTAATTCACTCCAGATTTATTTATGGGATAGAAATTTTGGGGGGGAGCTAGTAATAAAGCTTTAAACCCACTGGAGATAATACAGAAGCACTTTTATTAGAATAATAACATTTAAATGTAAACGTGAGCCGTCCCTTCCTCTGTTCAGACAGTTGAAAATACTACCATTAAAATATCTATTTGTATTTAAAGTATTAAAAACGTTTTATATGCGAAGTGGTGATGACATAATAAAAAACAGTTTAAATATTATACGCGAGCTGCTTCAGAAGGTCTTTTCAAAAGACCAAAAGTGTATAAGTCATTCTTTAGAAAGTCATTTGTATTTTTTAGGTCCAAAATTGTTTAACCTGCTACCAAACCAAATCAAAATTATTTGTAAAAAACATTTATTTAAAAAAAAATTAGAATTTGGTTGCTGGAAAAGGATGAAATTACTGAATTAACAGGCATCATTCAGTGATATATTATAAACTCGATGTAAATTAAAATTGTATTATACAATGATGTAATACTTCATCTTGGAGTAATTTTAATTTCCATTAAATGTTATGTTGTGGATGAAACATTGAAAATGGTAGCATTAAGTTTTGAATATATAATATTTTATTTCTGTTTCGTAAAATTTGAAAATATGTACTTACTGGGGTATTAATTTTAACAAGAAATAATCTATAATTCTTAGTTTTGACTTAATAGTTTTGTGTAAAATACTTTGTGTGTATATAGTAGGCGCTGCAGTGGACCGCCAGTTTAAGTGTCCAAATATAGACTGTTGTATGCCAATTTAGTTGTTTGATAAACTGTGCTAGCCATCGCCACCTGTCTAGATGGCTAGAATTCCGAGTTTTTAATTATGATTTATATATGTATTTTATTTTCAAATGGAATAAATATTTCTTATTCTTATTCTTATTCTTTCTTATTCTTATTCTTTTTTTATATTATAGCTGAAAGTTTCCGAGTAGGCTTTCTTTAGGTCGACGGTTTCCAATTACAATCAGTGAGAAAACTGAGAATGTATGGACGTTTTGAACGACTGCGTAGAACTCGCCGTCCTGATTTGGACTTGTATACGTTATATGTAATCAAATTGCTCAGGCGTATGGTTTGCCCATTTTTATCAAGTACATTACGTCAAATAATCATATTGATAAAAATTAATTAAATATTTATTTTGTATGTACGGTTATTCTTGTATTTTAATATAAATAAAATGTTAAAACCACTGTCACATTTTAATAATTACACCAAATCTGATTAAATATTCAAAACCGTATTTATAACCTTCTTGAGTTCAATAATATGATTTAGTTATTTTTAGCTATTCAGTTAATTTAAATTATTAACTATTTTCATCGTAAAAGCTTTTTGGTAGCGTATAAAACTAGATATGAGTACCTGTTCAGTGTTTATATAGAATGCAGTGTTTGCAGTATCAGTATTAAGTGTTACTTTACTAATAACTGTAAGTAATTTTCATGAGATTCCAGTGAATACAATTGGAGATAGGTGAAATAAATCATGAAGTTTTCACCTGTAAACATTTTTACAACCAAATATTTTGCTCGCAGAAACCTGAGTGACAAATGTAACCGACTATTGCTGTGTTTCTCCGACTACGTTTCCCTGTACTCGTACTCCGTAAGACAGCGCTTATGTTACAGGGTAAGGTTATAAAGAATTAAAACAGCTTTAGCATTCTGTTTCAGACATGTGGTTGTGGTTTTTCTCTTGATGGTCGTGTACATTTTATACTAACTCTTACACCACCCCGCTATGTCTTTACTTTTATGTTAAGAATATACTTAACAACATTTATTGTTATGAATTACATTCTGTACTGCCTGTACATTTAGATTAAAGCTTGATAATACATTTCGGTTAATGAAAAAAATTAATTTATACAGCACGTGTTTCAGTTGTGTATCTATTTCGAACAATCATAAATTTTAAATCTTCAAAAACAATTCGATTTATTTCATCGCGTACCTATTAAACTAGCTTATTTCTGAAATATTAAAATACTCGCAAGAATTACAATTACATAAACCTTTAATTTTATTATTTCCACTGAAGTACAGTACAATGTGCAACTTCGGATTTAGACGTGTATGGTTTGACTCAAACCACAAAAATTTTAAGATTTTCACTTTTTGAAAATTTAAACTCAAATGTCATCCCTCAATGCATCGAACTGCATTACGACAACCGTAAGGGGGAGTCAGTTTCTGAAAGAACTGCTGGTCGTGATTATTGTCAGATTACCAATATAAACTCATATACATTTGTGTAATATTTAAAATTATTTATATTAATTATTGGAGATAACTTTTATTAAATAACATAAAACTCGAAGTCTCAAGAATTTTACAGATTAGATTTTAATATGCATTACACTGGACGAGAGAATTATAGAAACACAGGATCGCGATAACTGGAAAAATGTGCCAAAAAGAGTTTATCTCTTACAAACAAAATTTGCTTTTTGAATAATGATTTAAAACCCAGCATCCATCTTCGAAAAAACCCATTACTGGATACTCTCGCCTGTCTCCCAATACATCAGGGAAGTTGTTAATTTAGGTGACATCTCCCTCGCCTTCTCTCACAGTTCTAAGATTGACAGTGCTTCTTAGTGACGAAGTGTTTTTACTTTCCTACAACTAAGCGAACCTATAACTCACTCCGTCGCATCCACCGATATAAATGGAGTTTATATTCCAGTTTTCGCAATAAAGCAGAAGTTAGTACACATACATTACCACGTGTAAAAAAGACTACCATTGTATGTAAAATGTATGTTCTGATATATAAATACTACTTTCAAAATTAATTTCTTTGTGGAAAGTTTCCTTGTTATTGACAAGGCTATATCATCCTAGACAAATTCTTACTAGTACTCTTATAACAAAATAAATAACAAAATTAAAGATATACAAAAAGTATATTGAGGTTAAAGTAAAAAATAAAGGAAAGAAAAGTACCTACATTTTCAAGGAACAATAGAAGTTTTTCTCTAGTTCTTTGTCTTTTATCAATAAAATAAATAATTAAAGATATCAATGTAATTTCTTTATTTCTGACTATTTGAAAGTTTTAGTAGTATAAATACTTTAATTCATTATTAGTGCCGTGATGAAGTACCAAGATACTTACAATCAATCTTACTAACTCCTAAGTATAGACAGTTTAACTGGCAACTAGTATACAGTTTAACCACAATAATATATTTGCCAATACTGATTTAACAATAAACATTATCCGTTTTACTACGTTCTTGGAGGAAATTTCTCTTTCTATTTTACGGCAAAATAGGCTGAGTACTTATATAATGACATTAATTTTCATCTGACTATTACTGCAAGCCCTATAACTGTGTATAATGATTTTGCAACTCTTTTTAGTTTTAAACCTCTCCAACCATTAGTGAAGGCACCTGTCCTGAACCGTGAATCTCCCGTCGCCCCTCCAAAACAAAATTGACAAATTATTTTCGAAAAAAATGTAATTTAATAAACAATACTAAAGAGACCTACCGTCACAAATCGTATAAATTTTGTTCAACTGCACATATTCAGTTTGTAATGACTAGTCACTGAAATCTAAAACTGAAAATGATGGTTTTTCTTTAAACAATTTACTCATTATAAATGTAACCTGAGACGCCCCCAGGGCATTGCTGGATGACTCTCCCTAGGCGCTGCACTCATCTAGACTTTGCTGTCCATCCTCAAACTCCGTCAGCCTTATACATCTTCTTTATTTTTTATCTATTTTTATCGACTTGACTCCATTAACCCATTACCCATTAACTTCAGCAAATTTACCATTCTCTCCCAGCACTAAAGTGTATACTAAAATACGCCAATGATTCTGCTCTCCAGTTTTATATCAATCTTTAAATTTATAGTAATATTGGATAGTAACTTTGTATTTTATAAGTGATATTTAATATTTGATAGAAATTACATTAACTTTTTGAACTGAAAAATAATTTTAATATTTTAGAACATTAAGAGCTGGAATTGGTACATTACTTACAAAACACAGTCCTTCGAACTTTCATGTTCCATACTTCCTGTCGACTTCTTCAAAGGGAGTCTTCGGAATGAAATTCTGACCATATTATGTTTAAGGACATTTTCTAAAGGAGATGAGTACTTGCATAATTGCTGAAATCTAAATCGGCGCGATAACCATTTATAGCCATTTATTAATTAGACAATGTACTCACTATAAATGTAAACAAATTGAAAAAAATGGACAACGTTTACACGGAACAGTTGATTATATTTCACATGCTCTTTCTTATATACTCCACAACTTTATAGACAAAGATGGTATTTTTCAATGCTTTAGAGACCAGTGGGGCGTAGTCTGGAGAGGCATTCCAAATAAAAATAGGCAAGTACCTTATGAATGTTCATGTAAAATTTCAGTACAATCGGTTCAATGGTTTACGCGTGAAAGAAAAACAAAAACAAAGGCACTTTTGCGTTTAAAATATTATAAATTTATGAGTAAAATCAGTAAAAAAGCCACAAAAGTAATACAAAACAAAAATCATAAGACATCAACGTCGATAAACTTGGTAAGTGCCGCAACTGATAGTTTGGCGTTATTGGTTCAGTTCCGATGGTCCGCCAGTCAGCTTGTTATAGATTATCGCTGTCAGCTGTTGTCTCAAGTTACTGCAGACGCCAAACTGCCATTCCCACGAATAGCTCAAGCTATTGTTCCAATATTACACATAAAATTGTGTATTTTTTATACAAATCACGAAAAAATCTTTTAGGAGATTCGCCTGCCATTTCAATTGTCAACACATAGTCCGTTTCTTACCCAGCTTTTCGTTTACAATCTGCCGCATAATCCCTTTTTTCATTTAAAGGCGAAAAGGCTAACTTTTTTTTTTTTAAACTTTCGTTTCAAAATCACATACTAACAATATAATTCACACTGTATTTTCTCACTGAACCAAAATTGTGGAAATTAGGTATAATCGGTTTTGTAGTCCTTAAACTTAAATATCTTATCACACTTATTTAATAAAATAAAAATAGTAAGCATAGTACGCAGTTTTGGAACACTTTATGATTATAACTAATATAACTTTTAGTATTACGGTTTATTATCATCAGGTTTATGATTATCTGACAGCCTTACTGTCCGGACTATACTTCGAGAACAAACTTACCTACAGACTCGATTGATTTGGCTGAGCGTTAGTGAACATTTTACATTGGCCTTACAGGTAACCAGTATGGCAAAAATTAAAATGAGTACAATAATGTGACATATTAATAAATGTAATACACAGTCTGAAGCTTCATTGGTTCAATGTTATACTTATAACTTTTTAACGGCCACTATTTAGAAACATTAAGTAACACATTAGGAAAGTCCAAATACCGTCCCTTTACCAAGTTTAGTCTGAATAATTTAAGATATTACGATTTCCAAAAAAAGTTTTAATTTAGAATTATAACTTCATTTATTTAATGAATTTCTTTGCCCTTGTGTAAGTAATTTCCTGTATTTTACACTACCTGCTGTCTTTATTTGCACATCTACGAAGAAATAAACATTCATTCAGTAATACAGTAGTGCTTTAAACGTAGGAAAGTAATTTATGAGAAATTACAGTAATACCATGAATCCAAAAACAATTCTCTATAAATATTAATTTTACTACAAAATAAAGTATATAACAAAATATTCGAAATTTATTGTTCAATGTACAACTATACACGGAAGTATTTTCTTTTAATATTAATATAAACACAAGCTGCAATGTTACTGTAACATATTAAGTGAAAAAAAAGCAACATTTGTTCGTGAAAGAAGATAAAGGTCTATTCAACTGGAAAGTGTTTATCCGCCGCTATCGGCACACAAAAGTAGAAGTCAATGCAATACAATTAGTAAATGAACCAACAAGAGTGACAGCAACCTCTTCCACCTTGTTAGACCACATAATAGTGGACAGGTCGGTCGAGGTCGAGAGGACCGGCGTCATCGATGCAGCAGGCATTAGGGACCATAGAGGGGTGAAGATAACGGACCACAAGTTGATTATATTGTTGCGTAAAAAGTTAAGAAAGAGAAAAAAGGGCCAAAAATGATAACCTACAGGATTTTTCAAAATTCAACCCAGAAAAGTGCTGTCAAAGCAGTCGCGGAGATTGACTGGGAGAGAGCAATGCACATTGACGGGGTTGACAATATTGAGCACTTCATCACTACCCATGTTAAAAAGTGTATTTGATTCACATGCTCCAATTGTATGCAAGGAGAGTGACAAAAAAGAAAGCCCCGTGGAGGAACGATGTCATAAACAAGCAGACTAAACTAAAAAACAAACTTCCGTAAGATATATTGGAAAACCAGGGACAGTAAAGATTGGGAGATGTATAAAAGAACACGCAATGAATTGAATGGGATGGTGTGGAGAGCAAAGAGAGATTTTTTCACTGAGAAATTATCCACTAACAAGGATCCCAAAGATTTTTTGGACTTGTTTGAAACAGTGTAATATAGTTATGAAAAACAGAAATGAAAACATTCCACACCAACTGAAGCTTGATGACATCAATCAGTATTTTGTCAATATGGGGAATGGAAATGAAGCCAGAGTTTGAAGAAATCGATGTCTTCAGAACTAGTAAGAGAATTGAATCGATGAATGATTTTAGCTTTTCTGCTGTCACTGAAGATGATGTAAAAAAAGCACTAAATGAAAATAAAATCTAGAGCTGTGGTAGTGATGAAATATCCATCCAAATGATTAAGGCCGTGAGTCCGTATGCTTTGGGTGCAATTATTCATCTTATTAAACAAATCATTGATGAGCGGTGTGTTCCCGCAGAGATGGAAAATGAGTGTTGTTCAATCCATTGCCAAAAAGTAACGTCCCCTAAAAGTGTCCAACAACTGAGACCCATCTCGATTTTACCAGCAATATCGAAGATTATGGAAAAAAATAGTAACACGTCAAATAGCACAGTATATGAACGAAGTAAACATATTGCCAAAAAACACAATCTGGATTTAGAAAAAATCATAGCACATGCACTGCCCTGGTAAGTCTGTTCAGTGACTTAATTGATGCGAAAGATAAAGGGATGTGTAGTTCACTAGTGATACTGGGACTACTCACAAGCATTTGATTCCCTTAACCATGAACTTTTGTACGCTAAGATGCATTTTTATGGCTTGGCAAAAATTCAATCGAGTGGGTAAAATCATACCTAGGAGACAGAAGTCAGGTTACAAAGATGGGAAGTGAGACGTCAACTTCACTTGTCAAAAAGGCGAGGTGTTCCTCAAAGGAAGTTGTCTTGGACCTATATTGTTCAACTTATATACGTCTGACTTCCCAAGTTGTGTTCAAAGCTGTGCAGCTCACCTGTACGCAGATGATTGTCAGTTGCGCTTGTCATAACGAGCCTGGCTCCATTGATGAGGCTATTGAGAAAATAAATTCCGACCTAGTGAACATCAACACTTGGTCGGTTAACAATGGCCTTAAACTCAATATAGGTAAGTGCATTGTCCTTCATCTTGCCCCACACAATCTGGTGCAGGCCCTTGGGTCAGAGAGGAGTGAGAGTAAGGCTCAGTGGGAGAGGCCTGTCTGTCCTCTGAGTCAGTCAAGACTCTCGGAGTTTGTGCTTGACAGTAAGCTCACCTTTTCTGATCATGTCACTCATGCTATCCAGCGTGCCCTTGGTAGGCTGAGGGGTCTGTACAGATTTAGAAGTCTGCTGCCAGAATCCGCTAAGCTCCGGCTTATGAGTTTCTCTTGTTCTGTCTGTATTTTATTACTGCTATCCTGCATACGGCAACAGTATCTCTAGGGGAGACTAGATCGGATTCAAAGACTGCAAAAACTCTGCAGTTCGATTCATTTTCAATTTGAGGCGCTTTGATCATGTGTCACCCTTCCGAGATGCTGTCAGTTTGTCCCCCATGGAAAATGTATGCAGGATTCCTGACATGTGGCATGATCTACAAGGTGCTTGCGCTGGGTGAGCGCGGTACCTGGTCGAGAAGCTCCAATTTCGGGAGGAGGTCTCTCAACGCAGTGTCCGCCATGGTGACTTGCTTCACTTTCCCAGAGTCAAGCATGAGTTTGGGGGAGGAGGAGCTTTTCTTACTTTGGCCCAAAGTTGTACAATGACCTCCCCCAGAGCCTTAAACAGACTTCTGTTACTGTTTTTAAAAGTAAACTAAGAAAAATGATTGTACAGTAATTTATTTGTCTTGTTTGGGTCTTATATATTGTCTATAGGTTTTTAGTTTTTAATTTTATTTTCCCAGTATTGTAAATAGTGTAAGATATGACAAGAGTTGTTCTGTAAAGCAGTTGTTATACTGAGAAACGCTTTGCAATAAAGGCATTTTTATTTATTTTTATTTAAGTCAGACTGTACAATAAAGGAAAGCATATTCCGATTGTGATCTTAAACTGTTTACTATAAAGGATATTACAGATCTTCCCTTAATATTCTTGTGTCAGCTGAGTTCATTAAATGGAATCTTTTCACTTAATAGAAAGGTTGGCACTATTTACAACAATGTACCCTTCCTGACTATCCTTCGGTTGAAAACCTGGATCAGTATGGAAATTCTATCTTTATCATTATTAATACACGACCAGGATTTTTCTAAAAGTACTTGCTTATATAAAGAGTTAAAATTGTTCCAGAAAAATTCTATTAGAATGTTGAATCCATTTTTAAGGAAGCTATTGAATTAATTAATGCCATAATTCATTAAAGTAACCCAAGAGAACATTGTAATCTTTTGTTTAGTAAATATTTAAATGAAATTTAAACTTATTTCTACTTCAACAACTTTTTTTGACGAACCAAAATACTTTAATCAGAGAAAATATTAAAAAATTCAAAATTGAATAATTTCTTAAACCATTAATTTTAGGGTTGAAGACTATAGGTATTAAAACGATTAATTACGTTAAGATCAGTAAAATTGTTTTCCATTTTTTAATGTGTTTTCTTTATGTTGTAGATACTTTTAAACTACAGTACAGATAAGGATGAATTGAGGGTCTTTTATATTTGTTTATGAACACATTAAATGTATCAATATGTTTTAAATATAGTTAGTCAATATTGATTTAACAACATTATACTGTTAAAAATAAAAAATGCATATTATTAGGAGTCCTATTAAAAATGGTTACTTTCATTGTTTGGAAATTAGTTAAAGCCATAGTAATACCTTAATAATCTTAAGTTACATTTATTAACACATATTATTAGCACAACTACACTTTCACTGCCACTTTCTATATTGACAACATTCTTACACTGCCGCCCGTTTTAATTATATTGAAATAAATATAAATTTTTTAACCCATTATAAAAAACCATCGACTTAAACTTTTTTTAGTTGAGTTCTTCCTCTTTATATACAGATACCTATGCATAAATATTTTCAGACAGAAAGACTTGTTTTCAAATTTTAAAATATAATGTTTTTTGTAAAAAATAAAAAGTTTACTAAAAAACATCACTATGTACTAGTCTATAGCATTAATATATTTCTCATTAATATTTGCTGTATTTAGCAATTGCATTACTTTCTCTAAGGTTACACATATTTACAATTGAAATCTACTTATGTTTAAATATTTTTTAGTGTGAAAAGTCTTCATTGCAATGGAAATTTTGCACTCGCTACACATAGAGGAAGTGTCCATTCTTGTAGTCTTGCCTGATTGTGTTTTAGTTATCAAAGTGCATAATAAAAATTTGTATTACTATTTTACTTATATTTTTTATTTGCGTAAAAAAGCCATGTCAACATTTTACTTGTATCTCCAAGAAGTCCATCGGTAGTAAAATCAGGATCATTGTACAGTATGTCATCTTGGAATAAATCATCACTTTCACTGTGACTTGAAAATCTGAGTAATTCTTCTAACACTTGATTGTCTTTAATATTGTCCCGATTCATTGTATTTACTCACAAAACAATCGTTTTGAAATAAAGTAATAGCATGCCAAACAATAACAATGCATACGACGAAATAGCAGAACGCCAACAGCCGACGTGACGACTAGTTCGTAAACAAAGCACTTTTCGACGATATTCCAGATTTTTGTCAATATTAAATGTTAGGTATAAAATACAAAGCTACTACCCAACTGTGTTAGTTGAGATTGCTAACTTGGACAACTCCCAACTACAACTCTCAATATTGGCATGTTATTATAATTGCAACACTTACAAACTTTTAAAAACAACTTAATCTTAAGATCTTATGACTAAAACCGTTATTGGATATATTTTTTTATATAAAAACGGCGATTTTATTACGTTACAGTTTCACTTATAAATGTTCAATTTTAAATACTTAAAACATTTGAACTAACCATCGTTAAAAAAAAGTAATAACCAATGTTGCTTGAAAGGTCTTGACAATTTTAAGAAAGTGTATATAGCCCATCATGAAATTTAGGTTGGTTGGTTTAGAAATAGCTAAGTTAATCACGCAAGTCCATGCAAATACTCTCCCTGTATCAAGTTTACTCTCAGTATTTTAAGTATTCTGCAGTTACTGTATTTTAATTATTGCCTCAATGTTGTATACTACTTTCAATTTTATAAGCATACAATATGGAAAACTTACGAGATATAAAAAACACTTAAAAACAAATATTATAGCAGATTATATGAGGTTTATAAATCACTTTTGGTTATTTAATACATAGTAACTTAGATACAACGTTTCATTTTCCAAACTTTGAACGTCTACACCTTGAAACCTTAAGGAGTATTGAAAATTTTAAGAATAAAAGTTGCTTGTATTGAAAGGATAATAGGATTTGGGAAATTTGACATCGTAATAGGTTACTAAGGTATAAAACAATGCTTCGAGAATTAGAATCTATCCTCTTCGTCAGATGGGGGAGGTATTAACCCTGTGCAGTGACGACTGGACAGGACTTTTGGGTATGTTTCAAACATTTTTCCCTTCTGACTTCTTTCTGTTCTTTATTGTTGTATGTTTTAATAAATTCCCCACCTGATAGATTTCAATCCTCAAAACGTTAGTTTATACGTTTTATATAAAATAACGGTGGCAAATGTCAGAAATTCTGTTATCCTTTCAAACCTTTCATTGTAAATAACAAACTTAAAATAAAGAAGTCCTTGTATTAACTAATATGTTTAGTAAATATATCACGCAACACAATGCATGGTTGATGTAGGAGCTATTCACGAATTCCAACGGCCTGAATTTTGAAGGTGGGCGTATCGAATGGCACTTTAAAGGGAGGACACCAATAGAATCAAAAGAATACGCAAAACTCAGCATTACGCTATGTGTTCAGTTTGAAGCGTATTGAACATGTTTCAAGTGGAAAAACTATGCCGAGCATTGACGTACTTCATGATCCTAGAGTTTGGAGAACCGTAGTAGTACCTACATGAGAGGCTGCGATTCCAGCATGATGAGTTCTCCCAGCGTAGCACACGCCCTTATAAACAGCTTCACTTCCAAAAGTAAGACTTGAGGTGGACAGGAGAATCTTCTCTTATTTCAGTCCCACCATTTACAATGGCCTCGCCGAAAGTTTAAAAACTCTTTCATTTTAAAATATAATAGCCATCTCATACCTGAAGAAAACACGTTGTCTAGGTGATAAGATTATTGAATGCACTTAGTTATAGTATTAGTCATAAGTATCAGTATCGTACATCACGTTTTTAATAATATATTCAGATTTACGATAAAATTGGTTTGTTTTCTTCAATTTAAGTTTCGTTTGTGCTTAAGTCAGTACCATAATTCCCCAATATTAATAGTTAATTGACCCTTACAATATTTAAATTTATTTTTATGAATAATTCATTCGAGCAGCAGAACTATAATATATGACGTATTTTACATCAAAACATTCCTAAATATTATATACTGTTATCTTTATCAATGTTTATTTTATGTGCACCTTTCAGTTGATCATTAGTTGCCATTTAAGCATGGTGTGTGAACAACAATGAAGGGTCAGGCAGGAACATCAATTTTTTTATAATTTTAAAAATGGGATTTTAAAATTATATTGGACGTGAAAAATATATAAACATTAGATCGTGAAAACCAGAACGTATGCCAAACCTGAATTTACCTTTTACAAACAATATTTGTTTGTTAAATAATGATTTCAAACTCGCCATCCATCTTCGCTAACAGAAACCCATTACTGGATACTCTCGCCTGTCTCCCAATACATCAGGGAAGTTGTTAATTTAGGTGACATCTCCCTCGCCTTCTCTCACAGTTCTGTCACCTCCTTTTCGTATAACTAAGCGAACCTATAACTCACTCCATCACAGCCACAAATATAAAATTTTATTTATATTCCAGATCTCGCAATAAAGCAGACGTTAGTAAATATACAGAATTACCGTGTTAAAAGACTGTAAATAAAATGTATTTTCTCCTGATATTGAAATATTACTTTCAAAATTAATTATTCAGTGGACATTTTCCTTTTTATTGACAAGGCTATATTATCCTACATAACGTATTACCAGTACTCTTGTAACAAATATCCAGAAAATTAAAAATAAATAATATATTGAAGCAAATATATAAAATAAAGAATAGTAGATTACCTCCATTGTTTAAGGAACAAAAGAATGTTTTCCCTATTTCTTTGTCTTTTATCGATAAAATAAATAATTAAAGACATCAATTTAATTTAATCTTAATCGAACTATTTGAACATTTTAGTTGCATAAATAGCAACTTTAAAACATTATTAATGACGTAATGAAGTACTATAATATTAACAAACACTCTTAGTAACTCTCGAGAATAGACAGTTTTTACTTTTTGTGCAACTAACAGAGCCTATAACACGTCTAGTATCACAGCCACTAGTATAAAATGTATAGTATAAAATTCCATCAAAAAACTAACACACAATATGACAAATATTGTTCTTATTCCAGTTTTCACAGTAAGACACGTGTTATTACATATGCTTTGCCGGATGTAAAAATGAACACTACTGTGCATAAAATGTATTTTCATTGTATTAAAATAATATATCAAAAAAATTACAAATGCTATGGAAATTTTCCTTGTTATCGATAAGGATAAGTCATCCTAAATAACTTCTTGCAAGTACTATTATAACAAAGGAAATAACAAAAAATTCTTTCAAAATGGTATGGAGTTCGTTCTTGTTATTGACGAGGATATATCACCCTAAATAACTTCTTGCCAGTACTCTTACAACTAAATAAATTTCTAAAATCTATAGATAAAAAATAAAAAAGGAAGGATAGAAAAATTCGATTTGCAAGGAAGTAAAAATAAATGTTATCCATTTCTTTGTCTTTTTTCGATAAAATAAATAATAAAAAAACAAAATAATGTGAACTTCAAAATTTCATGGGCCTGTGTGGAAGTTTGGAACATATAAATAGCACTTTAAAACCTCTAATCATGATGTAAATTAGGTATTTTAATAACAACAATCACTCTTTCTAACTCTCGCTTATCCGGCTATAGACAGATAAACAGGCACCCACTCATCCGGATGAACAGAAATATTAAATATATACTACATGAATAATACGTGAATATTATGTATTATCAAAATGGATAATACTAGTTTATCCCTTGTGGGTAATACATAAAATATGAGAATATTATTTTACATTAAGGAGAACTCATCAAATACTTTTGTCAAAGTTACACTTCTGTAAAAAAAACTCTATGTTTCAGACGCCCTTTCTCTGCAGGCCACATTTGAGATATTCTTGAGAACAAACCAGTAATTTGTAAACCAATATTGACGAGACCTCACGTCACAAGTCTATACATTTTAATTAAGTGCACAATAATATTAGCCACATATTCAGTTTCTGGTGACAAGTTGTATACAGGCTGCAAGATATCATGAGAATAGGGCCCCCAACCAACCCCCTAACTACTGTGGTAAGTGCTTTATTTGCTCAAATCTCCCAAATACTTGTCTCTTAGTCCATGTTTATAGTAATTGGAGTACTCAACAATAATTGCAATTATTGTCTTACCGATGGTTTACTTTCTTGGGTGGACTCGGCAACTCCACATTCTGGAGGTTGAGAGGCCTTGAAATTTAATTGGCTTCTCCCACAATATTGGACATATCTGTTGTAATTGGTTCTACTACAACAGCCTTCCTGGAAAATTAATGTTGCCAACTGTTCTTAAAGCTGGAACTTGGAATAGAGCTAGTATGCATCCTATAAGTTTATTGTCTAATTCTAGTCACATTTCTATTTCATTCAAGTATAAAGCAAAGTATTATGCAGAAATAAGCTTTGGATAAAATATCCATTTAGTTTAAAATTTGCTAGTTAAACTTATGCTAACTATAAACAATTCACTATCAAAAAAAGTAAATGTGAGATACAGATTAAAATGTAAATTCAATAGGGACAAATGTTTTTTAACCGTTTTCACCTGTTAAGGGAAGCCAAAAATATAGCTTTATAACAAACAAAACGGTAAAGAAATTGTTCTTTAAATACCACAATCTCATTCTTTATTGGTTCTTTACTTAGTGAGAACAGGTTTACGATGTGAGATGAGAGCAGCACATCACGCCGTACTATATTCAGTCAAATATCCTAAAACTACAAGATCAAAGATCTATTAAAATTCTAAAACTAGGTCATTCAATATTACAATGTGGTTGTGTCAGGTATTTTCTGAATATTTTAAATCGGTTTTTCATGCAGGTGTAAGACGCACTCGCTCTGGCTCGTTCATTTTGAGAATGCCTCAGCACAGAACTTCAGTGTTTAATAAGTCATTCCATGTAATGGCTTTTAGGTTGTGGAATGCTCTTCCCCAAACAATTACTTCCATCGATAGCCGTTCCCGGTTTGTGGCGAAACTGAAAGATATGTATCCATAAGCGGTTAGCCGGGGCAGATTCGGTCTGAGATACTGTGGGCGTGACACTGGTGGAGGGATGAATGTGAGATTGTGTGTAATAAAAGTTAGGACTTATTAGCAATAACTAATTATAATAGCTACTTTATTTTTATGTGCATATTAAAAATATAATTGTATTTAATACGTTTTAGGATTTAAAGAAGTAGTTAGTTTATTAATTTGTTAAATTTTCATTTGAATGTAAAATTATTATATTTATTTCCCCACGTTGTTTAGTAGTAATTATTGTTTTAATTTTTATTCTTATAGCAATATTGTTTTTAATTTTACGTAATCCCAGGTTAAAGAAAGAGTGATTTTCCCACTACAAATAAAGAATTATTAATTTCAATCTAATTGTAACAGAATAACAGGATATTTTCCAGTTTTTTTTTTCTCTCTAGTTTCAACAATCGAGAAATCCAAAGACAGGACATTTACTTAACCTATACTAATAGAGAGGTACTAACAATTATCAACATGTATAATGCTACGTGAAAAAAAAGAGTTGGATTGGAGGATTGGTGATATTTTCCGGATATTCTTAAGGCGCTAGTTTCGTTAAATAACATTTGTCTGTCTGTTTGTCTGAATGTCTGTCCTCACATAATTTGAGAAAGAACTAACCTATGGACTTAACATTTTGAAGAGTAGTCATTGTAATTTTAAATCTCAAAGTCGTAATTTTTAATGTATATGACATAATTTGCACTGTCGACAATAAAAATTAAATTTTAGTTTATTGATCGCTGATCAAACTGAAGAATTATTAACTACAGTTTACCCTAATTGGTATACTAAAAAGATATCGTTACCGGTTTCAAACGGACGATAAAGATATCATTTAGCATAGTAATTGACAGAACAGTAGCGTAGCCTGTTATTCGAGGGACTGGAAGAACTTTCATTCTGTCTGTCTATACCAGCGACCAAAGAACATAGACTGGAAATCCCTATACCCAATACATTATGGCAGTTGAAGCCAACCCACACCCACTCTGGTGACAAACCGGCCGGGCACCAGCTCGCGGCGAGTATACATTTTAATTCGCCGCGTTTCATTATACTTTGGATTATACAGTTAGAGTTGGGATAAAAACTTGAAATTTCACAATTTTGTAGTCAATACTAGGGCAATGATGATGTAGTAGATAAACATTTTAAAAATTTATTACAAGTGTTATAAAATAAATATTATTAATTAAAAACCAAATTGAGCTTTGACGATGGACATGAAATAATGAGTCGGCTGCTATTTTTTTTATTTATTGGTCAGGCGAGTTTCGTCTGCGAGAAATTTTGAGATAATAAACCAAATTTTACCGTAGTATTTTTTTATAAATTTTTGGAGTGAACAGTTTGTCGAGAAACGAGGTATAAAGTAGAAACAAATTTCATGCGGCGCAAACACGTACCCGCCGCCTCGCCTCCATACGCTGCAAATAGGTTTGATGTTTAAATGCTCAACCTTTATTATACTCAAATCTATAAACATTAGCAACTTATTATGGGAATATATCTAAATTTGATTAAATCAACTAATCGTTGTAGCGGGTTTCAAAAACCAACAAGTACAAAATAAAATGAAACATTATATGTAATTAAAGCCTATAAATTAAACCTTTTACAATACGGAATAACTTAAATGTCTAACTTAAATAGTTAATTTACTTTTTATGTGATGTTACAGTTTACAATGTTACTGTTTATTTGGTGTTACAGTATATATCAATGAATGATTTCTAACATTCTATACAGGTTACAGTATAGTTTTTACAGTTTCTTTATGGTATTTAGTTTATATCCCTTACTTACAATGAAATAAAATGTACACAAATTCCAGCGAAGTATATTTTAGTTGATCATTCTTAAAAAAAACATCCAATTTCCAATAATACAAATTCTATAATCGGTGGCAAGCAAAAGCAAACAACGAGAGCGAGCACATCCTGCCGCCACACGGACGCTCGGTAGTGGGTGACTCATCCACTGCCATCCCCACCACTCTGGTGATGACCGGCTTCAGCCTCGCGCCCCGATTGCCAGTCTATGTTCTTCTTTGGTCGCTGGTCTATACACACGATATCTCGAGAAAGGATGTCACGCAACTTAAAATTTGTGAATGGAGCTTCATTTATTAAAAAACAACCTATAGTATGATTGTGGTGCATGTCACTCCATGGGATTTGACTAAGCGGGAGGAAACATTCTTAGTTGATATGATTGGTAACCATGATGGCAACAAGTAACTGTAGGATAAATAAATTTGTAAAAAAAGTATTATAATTAAAAAAATTTTAAAATTTAACTTAGTCACAATGTATATTAATGAAATGTTATATAGTATATTAAATTTAGCAGACAACCACAGCGAAGTACACATCGTAGCGTACTTCTTCTACCTTATTATACTTCAAGGAGTGCATACTTCAGATATCATTTTATAAAGATCGCAATATGCCAAGAGATATATACACACCAGCTACAAAAACAATACAAAACAAAAATCACAAAGTATCAACATCGATAAACTTGGTAAGTGCCGCAATTGATAGTTTGGCGTTATTGGTTCAGTTCCGATGGTCCGCCCGTCTGCCTGTTACAGATTATCGCTGTCAGCTGTTGTCTCAAGTTACTGCAGCCGTCAAACCGCCATTCCCACGTATAGCTCAAGCTACTGCTTTGATATTAAACATTAAATTGTGTATTTTTTATTTAAACCACAAAACAACTTTCAAGGGATGCACCTTCAACTTTGCTTGTCAACCTACAGCCCGTTTCTTTCTCAGGCTTTGGTATACAAATTGCCGCATTTATTGATCTTCAGAATTTCAAAGTGAATGGAGGAAATTTTTATTTTGAAGTACGAATAAATACGAATTACAAAATGGAATTTAACTTATGGTATAATTTAAATTAATTTTTCAGTGTATTTTTAAAAATTGTCTACAAAAGCATTTTTTAATAATTTTGATGAAAACAAGCAACATACTGAGTGGAAAATAACATTGGCCCGTAAACTGGATTCTAAAAATTTGATAGAAGATAGAGATCTATTCAACTGGAAAATGATTATCCGCCGCTATTCCGGATACTTAACAGTAGAAGTCACAGATTTTACAATAAAGGAAGCAAATTAACGACTGTGATCTTAAACTGTTTGAGACAAAGGATATTACAAGTCTTCGTCGATATCCTTGGGATGGTATCAGCAGGGTTCATCAGATGGAATCTTTTCTGCTTGACTTGAAAATATAATAACTTAAGATAATAACTTATTTTCAAATTTTTGTAATACTATTCCCAATTTTACTCTCCAAATTTCAGTATAATGAACAGTACGTGCTGATTTACTTTAGAGTTTAAAGTATCTGCGATTAAATGTAAAAACACTGGTAAGGTTCACATTTTTTTATGTCCCTGTATCCTTTCAGACTATCCTTTTTTTTAACTGGATATATATATACAGTATATATATTAATTAACTTGAGAATATTTAGTGAGTATCACACTACTGAGATTAGACACGACAAAGATGGAAAAAGACAAATAAATGCCATTTTAAGGGTGAAAATGGTTCCCCACAAATTTAATTAAAATATCGCGGAATCTATTTTAAATACCTACTAAAGAAATCTACAGAATCCATTCCATAAATCATGGAAATAACCCAGTGAAACAATCTTGCCGTTGGCGAAGTTTTTAAATGGAATTTAAACTTGTTTCTCCTCCAATCAAAACGTTTCCTTATGAACCCAAATACTTTAATCAGAGTTTAATATTCAGAAATATAAGTTTGAATGGTTTCTAAAAGAAATATTTTGAGAGTTGGAAACTTCAGGCGTTTTAAATGTTATTTTCGTTGATATCAGTTAAAATTGATTTCAACGTATTTAATCGCTTGTCTTTCTTTATTGGTGTACTTTTTAACTACTGTGAAGGATAAAATGGGATCGGTTTGTATTTATTTATCGAAACCTTTGCTGTATACATATTAAAAATTATATAGCCATTAAATACTGATTAAATAAAAATTATACTGCTAAAACACTTATACAGATCAAAAATACTATAAAAAAGTTATTTTAATAGTTTGACATTTTTAAATGTAAGAATATCACGTTAAACTTAAATTATACATTATTTTTGTCTTAAATTGTTCAGTTAACTTTTTCCAATAATGAAGACCAATAAGAATTCCTTATGAAATATTTTTCTTCGATTCATAAGATCCTTAGGGACACGCTAGAGGAAAATGCAAAACTCTCCCGAAATTTCCTTTATAAGGGCGACTGTATAAAAACATACTTTTATGAATTATACCTAAAATCTACTAAAACAATTGTTTGAACTCAGTATTCTAAACAATTCAATGCAAAGCTCATTTTACTGAAAACATTTTGATTTTTTTGGAATGATACCGGCTATGTACTGCCCCAACTGTAAAAAAATGGGTCTAACCGCTATCGGTGCAAATGTACGAGTAAAATAAATAAAATAAATAAAACAAATTGTATATCTTGTACAAAGAATGATAAAATAAACACTATGGATACTATACAACAAGGCTAATCTCTAAAATAACTTTAAGATGAAAACTGCAAGGAAACTCGAGTCATATTACACAATAAATATGATGACGCAATTAATTCTTAATATCAGCATCATGATTGTTCTGCTGACCACGGCAATTTACTTTGGATAGTTTCATTCATTGGTTTCTACAAATATCTTGCTTTATACATGTGTTTAAGATAGGTGACCACTGTAAAATGGGCAGTTATAAGCCTATATTAATGAAATCTTTTTCTAATAAATTACTTTGGACATTTATGAAGAGGCAATTTTTTATCTTTACTTAATTCAAAACTTCCAAATTAACTATTGACAAGCACCTGATGAATTTCCTTTTAAGTAGCAGTTGACTTAGAATGAACTACTATTTATTAACTAGAGGATTCAAAGACAAAGTACCACTTAATGGAACATTTTGCAGACTTAACAATGACTTTTATTAGCTGAGTGTTAGCGAAGTCTATTATACAAGAGGCTAGAAACAAATAATTTCCCTCTGTCAGTTATGATATTTCGAAAGCAAAGTAATATATTGACTTAAAATTTCTTTTGAAGCTCATTTCTATGTAGGTTGAACTCACACTGAGTTCGATGATGGTGCACGTTACTCCATGGGTGGCATTCTCTGTAACCCACTGACCTACTGACATATCCATCTATGTTTTACAATTGTATATACATATATATATATATATATATATATATATATATATATATATATATATATATATATATATACTATATATCAAACTGCAAAGGTGACGTGTATTATCATAGAATTACAATACTAACAAATCTCAAATAGAGATAAGTGTTCATTATTTCGCTTTAAGAAAGTATTCCAACAAACTTGTACACTATTTTAAGTTGTAATCTTTAAGATGATGGTGCAAGTCACTCCATGGGATTTAGTTAGACGTCACCGAATATTTTTACATTGGTCTTATCGGTAAACATGATGGCAGCAAGAAAAGAGCAGAATAAACAAAGTTTAATACTACATTTGTTCAACCAAACTGAGTAGAATTTTAACAGGTTTCAACGTATTATGGTATATTAACACGTTAAACCAAACTATCTCAACATATAAATCATCTTTTAGTAGCAAGGTGTGTAGACATACATTATTTAAACACTGCGATAAAACCCAACTTAAAGAACAAAAATGTGAATATACCATGCGGCAAGATATCTCGAGAAAAGTTTTAACTGTAACGGTAATGTTTGCATTAAATTTCAATGACCTCTATGATGGTCCTTGTCCAATTTCGTTCAGCTATATACTGAAGTCTATAAATCAGTAAGCTTAAAAAGTTTCTGTTTCGTCTACCGGGAGAGTATTAAATATTTTCTTTGTATGATTGTCTGCATTTCTATCTGTCGAAGATATTTCAAGAATGAAACAAGCGACAGACTTGAAGCGTTGCATTCAACTTCAGGGAAGCCTGTTACGCTGCAAATGGTGGAGGGTGTACTCCAACCTTGTTACTATTAGGCAAGTGAAAAATGTTTAGTGAAAGCATATACAGCTTAGCTTAACCAAGTGTGTGGGATTTAATAAAAATATACGTAATCTTTATATATATATATTTCTTGTATT
The DNA here is from genome assembly GCF_021130785.1 of Homalodisca vitripennis. Taxonomy (NCBI): domain Eukaryota; kingdom Metazoa; phylum Arthropoda; class Insecta; order Hemiptera; family Cicadellidae; genus Homalodisca; species Homalodisca vitripennis. The sequence continues at coordinate 26,451,870 of NC_060214.1, forward strand.
CGTGTGTATGTGACTGAACTCCTCCTAAACGACTGGACCGATTTTTATTAAATTTGTTGTGTGTTTTTAATGGAATTCGAGAATGGTTTAAATTCACAATTTGGTCCATTGGAAAATGTTTTTTTTTTAATTAATTTTTCATTAAATTTGTAAGTAGTTGTTGATTTTTGAGTGTTTTACATTGGATCAGGCAGACTGCACTACGACATGTAATACAAAGTGAACTGATACTTAACAGCTGTTAATAATTTCAGCTGAAGTTCATCAAAAAGGCAGAAACATTTGTTTACATTCCAAATTTAGAAAATTATTATTTTATAGTGCTTGATCTGTAGTGTAATGCAGATTGCATAGAAAAAGTTATTACCTAATTTTAAATTTAGCTTGCACCAATGATCAATAAAACTATCTAATGCAATGAAAAAAACTATTAAACGCTGTAATAAAAACCACTTCATTGTACAAAGCCGTGAATTTTTGCACATAAGGTAATCGAATTTTATTAGATCGAAGGTAAATGAAAAGAGCCGAAAGAAGACGCTTTATGATAGAAATTGATTTTCATTGATACATTTTCTTGACCGGAGCACGAGGAAACCCCCAAAATATTGGAAATATCTTAGAGAGAAAATTAATCTTAACAGACCGAATTTGATTCTTCATAACCTAATTAGATCGAGATCCATGTATATAAATTTATTGTATGAATAACTTATCAACACCTAGCAAAAACTACGAAACATAGAGGCAGGAAATATAGTAGCTACATATCCTCATAATGCGCCCAAGAGGCTCACGTAGGAACGACTATCAATTATCTCAGGAATGTTTAGAATGAGATGAAAAAAGAATACGAGAATATAGTGTAGTAGGAAATTGCTTGCGACGCCGCGGGCAACTGCTAGTCTTCATATAATAAGAATATGTTCTGCTTCATTATTTTACAGTGAGCTCTTTCCCATGGGTTGTAGGTAACCCTAGATAACAACGTAATTAGTAACCTTACTTGAGAAACACGTGCTCGGCTTTATCGGTAAATAAAGTCTCTGAGTTCATTAGTAGAGAAGGATACAAGGTTGAAACAGGAGAGTACAAACACAGATGTCCTTGTTAAAAAGATATAACGCTTGTTATAGTTACACTGTAGTAACTATAACAGCAAAGACAGTAGATCGTTAAGCGTATAATTTTGATGAGACTATAATAACATTGTTTTATTACGTGATTTTATTATTTCACTCAAACAAGATTAACTTTGTGTTTTATTAGGAAGATGAGTAAATACGGGTATATCTTATTTCATTTCAACCACAGCTGCTTATTGTTAGAACTATGGTAAAAAATAGTGGAAAATATTGAATTCTCTTTTATGTGTCATAAAATAAATGCAGTAAAGTAGATTTTTAATTAATGGTACACTGCGTATCACAAATAGCTTACTATAATGTATACAAAAGAATACCACAACTTACATCAAAAGCCATAAACAAACTATTGTTGTTATCAGGGTAAGGCTACTTTAATGCATTACATTTTTTTAAATACGATATGCTAATGTAAAATTACATCCGAATTTATATTGATTAATATAAATACGACAGAAACATATAAAATTTACAATAGAAAAATATGTTAATTAAAAATTTACTCCATGGTTAATTGGTTGTCCCTCACGTACTTAGACCAGTCAGTATTAGGTTAGCCCTGACATATATAGTTATCTATTTAATCTAATTATTATATATTTTTTACATAAAAACCCTTCTTTACAGCATAAATTCCCATCAGGCTATCTCAGATATTATAATCATTTAAAACAGAAGTTACCTATTAGACAATAAATCAATTAAATTTGTAAATGTTTTAAACAAATAACAATGAATAAAAACAGAAACCAATTGGATAGTATTTTGCATACATTAAGAATAATAATAATATCAGTAACAATTCTTTAACAATAGGCTAATCAATCTGTGACAGTTACAACACAAATACATTAACAACAAGCAAACAATCCTAACTAAATTCACTAATTGTAAATATGACAACCATACATTATGTGTTGATTTTAATTTTGTATATCAAAGCAAATACTGAAAATGAATTTATAATTAATACAGGTAAAATAAAGTTACAGAAGGTATAACACAACGTTTCGAGGATTGTAATCTATCCTTTTCGTCAGGTGAAGGGGGGGGGTATTAGTACATACAACATACAAATATAACTAACGGGAAGAAGAAAAGAAGGGAAAGAAAGGTTGAACCCTTTTCTTTGAATAACCTACTTCGATTTTCGAGTTAGTGTCCTATTTTATCCGTTGCTGGAGTGGTGTGTGATTGTGTTTCAAGTTCTCGTGACCTGCGCCCGGAACTTGCATTCTCTGCAGTGACAAAGCGTGGATCAATCTTTCTTTACATTCTTTTCTTCATTCTGTTCTTTATTTTTGCAAATCCATTATTTTTCGGAGTCCTAAAGTTAGTTAACTCGTATATATAAGTCATACTAATAAAGGCTTCACATGCACTTCATGATTTTGCAAAACTTTAATAGGTTCTCTACACATCTAATTTGTTGTAATAAAGAAATTACAGACAGTTAAATTTTGTTTTCAACAAAATTTCGTTAGATTATGTTAGGTCAGGGTAGGTTATAAAATAATATACCTTAGCCTTCACCATCCTGAATAAAGAAAACATTATAGAACGCCCTCTGCTTCCATTGGCTATTAGGCAAAGAATATTTCATATTCAATAATTATATTCACTAATGTTTTTTTTTAATCCGCCTTGTAATACATATTTGGTCAAACATTTTGTAATAAGCTGCACACAAAAACATGAATACACAAACTTTACCAAGTATTTAGTCTTTTATGTTTAAATCTTTCACCGTCAAAACACGCTTACACAAAATTTTATCTTAATTTGATTACTATATTCCAAGGATTTGATCAACAACCTATCAGCCTCCTGTGACGTCACACGACAGCGTAATTAAATGTCTGCAGTAGTACAGGTGTCAGGCTGCTGCGTCCTGGCAAAGGACATCTTCCCTCAACAGACAGCAAGGTCCTGGGAACATCTGATTATTGGATGTTTCCAATTGTAACTCTCCATAACCCTTTACATTAAAATATTTCAGGGTGATTTTATTTCATTCTAAAGAGGTAAAGAGGTAAGGTTGGTAGTAGAGGCCACCTCCTGTCGATTTTCATGAAATTTCTAGCACTAATCTCAAGTCATGTCCCCTTGGAAGAAGGGAAAGCTAGCTCTGAACCAGCCTCTCCAGTAAAAGCAGGCAGGGGGTGGCACACCCTTATTTTTCGAATGGTAAGAACCTTTGACTATTAAGGAACGAACCCTACAAACTCCAATAGTAATCTTCCGCAGTAAACTACACCTATCGAATTATCCTTGCGCCCCAGATTCTCGACATTTGCTGTTAGTGATGTGCCGCTCCTGGACATCCATAAGGTTGCTCAGATTCAAGTGACACATCGGTTTTTGCCTTAACCAGTGTGGGTTCGTCTTGCTTTCCCTGTTTCAAGGGGAGGGGAAATCTCTACCAGATACCTAGAGGGTACCACCTATTCTTGAAGGTTCCCCTAGGCATGTGAGGCTCTCACCCACTAAAACCCCCACCCTTTGATCTTCATCCTGCAAGAGCCAGGACCACCAGTCGGTATTACTTCACCTCTTGCAGGATATTTTAGCTTTCAGCTAATTCGTTGCTTAATTTTTGGGTCGGTTTATTCCCATGGCTCGACTCTGCCGTTACGTGTCATGATTTTCTTAATCATTTCGAGCTACGTCCTCCCATGCCCCTTCACTCTCCAACCTCTTCCCCACAACGTTGTCAACAGTGGGTTGCTGCACCCCATTTCTATCTACCTGCCACCGTCTGCACACAAAGAATGTATGTTCAGTTGTGTTATCAGTCTCATGACAGTACCAGCAGTCTGCAGTTTGGCTTATGTAGGTAGCTGCGGAAGCTTCCAAATCCGAGGGTAGGTTCAACTGGAAGGTATAAACCAGCCAGAAGTGAACCTTCTGGGGAAATTTTGTACTTCTACACAACGATCGTGTACAACAGTTTTCTCGTGAATATCTTGGTAGTTGTCCGTTTGGTAATGAGCACGATCTCAGACATCACTTAGAGGAAATTATTGTGAATTGTTACTTAAGCAAACGCCAAGGTGGTATCAGGCTATGTGTTAGTGACCAAGTAAATAACCGCAACTGTACAGTTAAGCACTTGATACACAACGTAAAGAGTAACACGTACATGTAAAGGTCCTACGTAATCAACTCCAATTCACCAGGTCAAAGGCTACTAGTTTGGTTATACTTGTATAACAAGTAGTTACGTACCTTCTCATTACTTTAACCTTGCCCCGCTTAGGCTTTAGTCAGGACGGTGTTTCTACAACGGTTTACAACAATTTTACGTTAACTACATGTCTTTAGATCGTTAATACTATAGCAAAATATATATTTATACCTTTTTTTCATACATATTAGAGTCATATCTTATCAGAGCATATTTTAAACATTTCAAAAAATAAATATATATAACCTTGCACAATCAATATCATTGCTTTCAGTATGAAATAGAACGTGTTTATTCATAAAAATGAACTATTTGTAGGAAATTATCTTCATTTTTATTGTTCATTTATGAGTTTGTAGAAAAAAGAGAGGTGGTGGATTAGGTATTGGAATTGTTCTAATTTTAACGAAACTCAAATATACGATAGCCATTAACTTTGGTATATTACGTAGAACTAATACACATATAGCATGTTTACATAATTTAAAGTGAAACCAAATGCACGATGAAAAATGTAATAACTCGCATACAACTGGAAAATGGAATTTTATCATATTGCAGAACATTGTAATTAACAATATAGATACAGAATAAACATAAAACTAGCCAATTGCACAGTGTAGCGGATATAACGGTTATCGCAAGATAATCAGATCAAGCAACGCTGAGCGTGGCGACTGCTTGGATGGGTGACCGCTAAGCGATCCTGTCCTTGCAAGCAGCCTGCCTGCCCGGCTATTGGTGGTGGTTCAGAAAGTCACCTTTAAGCCCTTGGTGCCCAGGTTGTGTTAGAGAGGACTTCTTAGAGCTAATTTCGTTTATTAAAATAAAACATCTTTACTTTACTTTACATATAATATTTTATATCATTATGATCTTCTCGTTGAATTGCAGAATATTACTAAAATTTGAAATATTGGCAAACATAATAATAAATCGTAGTAACTGGTCTAAATTAAAAGTAAATATTACATTCCAAATATTTATAACTGAAATGTCTGTAAAAAGTGATTTTTCTGCTAAGATACGAGTAAATTCAAAGGTACAGTTAGCACTTATCATTAAGTAAAACCACAAAACTTAAATAAAATACAGAATAAACAAAACTTAATTTATTTTACTGGCCAATTAAACAATTAATACGTCAAAATGGCCGACAATGTCATATTTAACCTGTAGTAATGATATTTTTAAAACAACTCCTAGAGTAATCTTTAAAAGACCTCCTATTCTTGAAGATTTATTGGTCAAACCTAAATTACCAATGACAAACACCAATGAAAATGCAATACAAAAAAGAGGATCACATCCGTGTAATGAACCAAGATGTGTAACCCTTTTAACCCTGGCAAAAAATTTTTGGGCATACTGAAAAATACTAGACATATATTGTAAGGTACTGCGAAAAATAACTGGGTCAAAATTCGTTTTTTTTGTAGATATTTTTTTCAAAAATCATAACGCCTTTATTTTATGACATAGGATCATAACTTTTTTTTATTTTCTTACAAAATAAAAGTATTTTACGTAAAAAAATACCTAAACGCAAAATTAAAAGTAATAAAAATATTTAAAAAAATAAATAATGTCAAAAAATTTTTTGTTTTTTTATTTTTTTATTTTGAAGCATAAAAACAAATTTTCATGAACACATTTCATTAGACAAAATTATATTCATAATCTTCACAATGTATTTCTAAGTCAACATACAAAAATTCAGACACCTACCTTCAAAAACTTGGAAGAACGATGAATTTTTTCAAAATTGTGGTAAAATCAACAATTTGTCCATTTTACAAGTCGATAGTGGTTTCTGTCTTTGATGCACTTTTATAGTAAATAACACAAATTGACTATTGCAATAGAAAATGTATGTTTATAAAGCATAAAATAACTAGAAAAATTAGAGTTAATATCTATTTACATAATTTACGGTAAATATGTTGGGAATCTATAGTGAACCAGTACATCTTTATTGTGGGTTTAGGATTGAGTCCCATGTTCAAGAGAACAGTAATAAACGCTTTCTTTCTGGTAGTGACGTTTTTCCACATTCTTGCACTTGAATTTGGAGCTAATGTGTCATAATGTTTACTAATGTACTCCCTAGCATATCTGTTTGTTTCATTTACAAATGTGGTAAGAAGATTTACTGTAAAAAATAATGAGAAGTAATCAATGGGTTTTGAATTATGAGTAGGGCAATGCTTTGGCCCAGGTGTCTCAAAGAATAGAATATTATTATGGTCATAGCCTGGGTCATTTTGTTCATCACAAACAGTCCAATCATCATTGTCATCATTATTTAAAAGGGTGTAAATTACCATCATTTACATTTTCTTTAATAGCAGGTAGATCTAGGTTGTCTGAATTAGCGATTACATGTTCAATAAAATTGTATCACTAACATTGTCATGAGTCATATTTACTGGTATGTTTACAGTTTACATAATCAACTCACATCATAAACAAAACTAAACTGCAATCTAGTTTGTTCACCAGCTGGACAGTCAGGTAAGTCATGTAGCCAGCTGACAGATGACAAAGCAGTCTGCTACCAAGACAAGTCTTCAAAGACTTACAAATTATATATTTCCTTGTGTATAATTTCATTGCCTAACAGCTGATTTAAAATTGGTTAGATTTAGGCAAAATTAAAATACCAATAAATAAAAAAAAGTAAAGGTCCTATATAAAGGACGTCGGTATTTTTAGCACAGATGAAGGACGTCCTACATATAGGACCTCAGTACTTTTGGCAATAACTCAACGGTCCTACATATAGGACGTCAGGGTTAAAAGGGTTAATTTGTAAAATGTTACCAAATTCTTCAAAATTTACTAGTAGCAAAACACGCAAGGCATATCCTATCATTGGCAACTTGTCTTGTGAATCTAAAAATGTGATTTACCAAATTCAATGTAAAAAATGTCCATCAGATTATATTGGCTCAACAACAAATACCTTGAGGACAAGAATTATAGGACACCTATTTGATTATAAACACCAAGATTTAAAGAAAACTGTCGTGACAGTTCTAAATCACAATGAAACTTTTGAAAATACATATTAAGTCAAATCTATTCGCCAAGTACATACAAATTCAAACCCAATTTACCTCAGAACATTAGAAAAAGCACACCAATTGGTTTTAAAGACCAAAATTCCACATGGACTCAACATCAGATAACTTAGCCAAAAACGTCTAAATTTGAAATCAACATATGGAACAATTATTTTGTTCATCTCATCTGTATTTATTATTATTATTTATTCACTGTTTATTTACTTTTGTTTGTACTGTTTTCTTTTATATGTTATACAATTTATGCACCTGAAGACGGTTTTCACCAAATTTTAGTGCCAATTTTTTTAAACATTTTATTTGTACAGTAATTTACTAAAAATAATATATATCTAATATATATTTTTATATGTATTTAAAAAAATTACAATCAGCCGTTCTGACACTGTTCCACAGTTGGATTCTTGGTCGGACATATTTTCTTGATTGTGACAACAAGGCGCCAAAAATATAACTAACTCGAACCGGAAGTGCTATTATACCTGCAGAGCCTAGGGAATCACGTGCTGAGTCGTGGGTAACTGCTACTTTTTAATGGTTATTTCAGGTTTCATTATCATTAGTTGATATCTGTTTAATCATTGCGTTCTAACATTTTGTGAGCCCGAAAATTAAACAACGTTTACACTGATTTTATATTAGTAGTAGTTTTTCTATTATGTAGTATTATGTTACATTTTTAATTTAATGGGTCCTTGTCTATTAATATATATATATATATATATATATATATATATATATATATATATTAGTTTTAAGATATATTATTATTATTATTAAGATATATTAATATAATAACTAATAAGATTACTTATTCACTGTTTATTTACTTTCGTTTGTACTGTTTTCTTTTATATTTTATACAATTTTTGCACCTGAAGACGGTTTTCACCGAAATATAGTGCCAATGTTTTAAAACACTTTGTTTTAATTGTAAAGTAATTTACTACAAATTATATATATATTATATATATATTATCCATATTCGGTTGTTAATATTTCCACGTATCGTTACGTTAGTACGCACAGTGAGCGTGAACATAGTGATATTTTAATAGTGAATATCCTACACACCACTGCACATTCATGGCAATAAACTTAGCTTTGTATCAATTATTTATTGCAGTTTCCTATTCTGAAGGAAACGATCAATTTGCTTTTAAATTTACCGTTTTACCTTTGCTGTTTCACCTTTAGTTGGACATTGAAAATATTCATTAAGTTACACTTTAATTTATCCAACAAAATTATGTTTTATAAATAATTGTGCATATAAAAATCTGAATAAAACATTATTAATCGTATTATCGCAACTGAAAAGCCAAAATTAATGATCTGTAACAACTTATTAATAGTAATTATTATTTAAATAGGTTTTTAGTAATAAACTGTTTGCATAGAGAATAAACGATGTTGAACGGTAGTAAATCGGTTATAGATCATTATTAACCACACACACACACGTGCAGTACGCGTATATAAAGCACTGAAAACCCAAACTTTAATTATCCAACTAGCTTCGTTGTCTCTGAGTAAGTTTTAATATAGGATAATTTACCACGTAACTTCCATGATAATTTTAACTTAAATTTAATCACTTTTTCCTGTAATAATGGGTTTCAATTAAAAATATCACATTAAAAGTAAAATTTGTTTTGAGGGCTTATATTAAAAAAAGGAAATGCACTGTATTCTTTGCACTGCGCAGGTTTTTTATTTATTTGTCAGAAATGAAAATTCTTGTGCATATTCCGCACATAGTTTTAGTGTAAGTTGCTGTAAGACGTAAATGCCTTAAACGATAAGATTAATTTAAGATATTAACTTCATGCCTCAATTTGCAACTAAAACACATGATTCAATTGGTTAAGAGTTGTTTGAAGGAAGTGTTGTAGGAAGAAAAAGACTAAATTATAAAAGTTTGTGTGCATTTCCAAAAATAACTAAATACGAGTAAGTGAAAGCTTTATTTTTTTCGACATATATATCGAGCTGAACGAATGCAAAAGTTATGGTTAAATGTCAGATATGTTAAAGAGGTCAAATAGGTTTCATGAATTTCCAATTCTTAGGCTAAAAAATATTTTTGAAATTGCACTTGTTACATGATACAGGCCATCTGCAGGCACTTTTAAGAAACAGTGAGTTGGCTAACTTTATAAATTGGCACAGAAGAGCTTCAGCTATTTCTAAAGCGTGGTTTTGTTATATGGAATTTGTAATTGGACCAGAAAGATTAGTGTTAGAGAAATGTAAATTCTATTGATTACTTCTGGAGTTTCTTACATTTAACCAGGATTTAAAAAGTTCTTAAAAATGAATCACTTATTGCAAAATTATTAATGCAAAAGTAATATTCTTACTAACTAGTTATAAATAAAAATAAATAGGTTTTAAGGGATAAATAATAAATGTATTGCTACCTTTTTTGTAAATATTGTACAACTATTGTATTGCCTAGATATAAGCAAAAACTCGTATCATTGCACAAGTATACATAATTGCAATATTATAGCAATATATTCAGTTCTTGACATTTTCTAGAAACTCTAGTTCAGTGCGAAAAAAACAATGTTTTAAGTTTGGTGAATTTTGTGATGGTAAAGGCTTAGTGTGAAGTTGGCCTTCAACAATGACGTCATAAAAATCTTAAAAGTATTAGTCAAATACGAGTGGGATAAACTTCTAAACTAACGTCAAGTCTCTGTTACCTAACGTAAATTAACTTGAACTAACGGTTAAATTCGATATTAATGGATTTTAAATTACATCGTCGTTTGCTTACATCATATTATTTTATTTTGGTTCCAAACATATTATATTCCTTATTCGTTTCGCACATTAAACTCGTTTCTTAGTACAACAGTTTTGATACTCAGTTTATAAATTGTAGTTTACTGAAGGGTTTCTAACTACCGAATAATCGCGAACATATCGATATTCGATTGGAAGCCATAAAGTCTTAATTTTCCTTATTCAAAAGCCCAGGTAACAACAGTGTTCGGCTAGAATTGGTGCAACATTGTAGGATGAATTTAATAAACACTGCTTCTAATGACACACTGATAAGACTACGATGGTTTATCTATAAATGCTCACTGAGATTCTTTTATACCCCTTCCTACCACTATTTACACTTTGATTTGTCTGTTGTGGCATGTCTTTCCCACATTTATGTCACTCTATGAAGTTTACATTTAAGTTATTTTGTCCCTGTTCAGGAAATTTGACTGTGTTAGAAGAATTAGGCGCTTGATATACAGTTTACCAGTAATGGTTCAAACATACGTATTGTTATTTGTTTCAACTCACCGATTCTCCTTAGAGCTACGTTTCAGCAGTACAAACTGTTGACTCCTGAAGATGAAAATGAAGATAATCTGTGGGTTTGTTATCTTCACTCTCCTGTCTTCAACCTTAGTACTGGGATTCGGCCACAGTTCTTGGACGAACCCAGACCAAGCACGTTACGTTAGTTGTGGAACCAGACGCATACCCCCAAATCCACAGATCATTTACGTCCCAGAGCGCCCAACAACTGAGCCACATGCCCTCCAGGGCATAGATATGATGGTTACCTCAAGTGCAGACTTGTAATTCTTTGATTAACCATACCTGGGATAAATGTGTGAGTTTTAAAACTTTTAATTATTTAATCCCTAAATACCCACACTTACAAGTAAGTTCATTATGTTACGTGTTATTTTGATGCGAAGGACCGGCCAGTTGGTACCTATACGTAATACTAGTCTAGACGTAACACTGTGGTAATGTCGAAATATCCTTAATTTTAATTACGTCTGCAGTATAAATAGGTCAATATGAGTTTGAAACCTTTCCGAAATTGTGTATGTTGGTTTAAAAATATCTATTTATGTTAGGAAACCTGTTAAACATACTTTTTGTTAGTAATTTATTTATACCCTTTAATTATGGGTGTCTACCTCACAATTTACGTTTTATTACGTATAAAAGTAATGCAAAAATAAAGCTTATAACGCTAATAAACGCAAGTTTTTTATTTTATATTAATAATATACTAATACAATTACCTGTTAAAAATAAAAATAACTAGGAAAATACGTTTAGTGCATTTTCCGTAGTCTTACGTTTCACTTAAATTTCAATCTTCAGACCGGAAATGCAGTAATTATAAAAATCAGGATATGGAATGTAGTCACCTTTTACATAGCCGGCTTTATACACTAGGATTTCTTTCTACTTGTTTTACTTAACCAATGGATTTTCGGATGCCTAACTTCTAACTCCTAATTGTCATAAAACTATATCCTTAATAGGGTCATTGTACATACTTTTTATGTGCCCGTACGTGGTGATCAGGCAAAATCCGCCCGTATGGAAAATGAGAATGGAAAAACATGCGGATGAACATCAAAATGTCCCTGCGTGGTGACTACAAAATCAAAGTTCTTCAAACACACGAGACGCATTATAGACTGAAGAGAGAATTCATGTACCCCGAAAAGCCAAATAAGACCTCTGTGACTCAACTTCAGGACAAAGGTGAACTACAGTTCGGGTTGTGATCAGGTCAGATTGCATCTTTGTAAAAGTGAGTGAGTAATTTGTAAAACTGATATTGGATACGATTTTTCTTCAACCAAAATATCCCCATGAAGCAAGTTTCGAAAAAATCCGTTTTACAATGTAAAAAACTTCCATTTCTCACCAATGGGGTTATTGAATTTCTTAATCACAACCATTCTTGGTATTTCTACAAACAGGGAAACATAATAAAAACTTCACTTTACGAGGTCTTTGTTGTATTTTAATAGATTATAACTAGTACTAGTAATTTTGTAACTAGACGTAAGACAAGCTGGTAAAGGTGAGCATTGGGAGTTTTTTCGGAGCAAATATAAAAATTTTACTTCAGGAAATGTTTTTTATCAGATTTTGCAAATAGTGAAGTCTTTAATTAAAGATGATTTTTGGGTACCAAAAACTGTTGATATACATAGAAAGTGAGATTCTTTTCAATAATATTTGGTATACATAAACTAAGAAAGGCACATCCATATGTTCAAAGCATTTCCTTTAGGTAAGGTTTCAAGTTGCCTCCTAAATTAGCGCTTTAAAGAAAGTTCCCTTATTCGCCCTTAACCCCCCCCCAAATTGATGTTTTAAAATTCTAATTTTCCAAAAATTTAAAAACTTTAATTATGGAAAATTGCCAAAAATTAGGAACTTCGTGAGTGACGACTTGTGGCCTTGTTACAGGAAGCTGCTGAGGAATGCTGAGGAATGTGCTGAACTATTTACCACCTGCTGTGATTTATTCTGTACAACTGATTCTACCATACCACTTCAATCATACTATTAGACTGTATTTAAATGTGATAAAATTGCACCCAACAGTAATCCGATTGTGTCATTGCACTTTCTCATACAATTTGTAACCTGTTTCTGTTCTGAAAATTAATCTCTTCTTAGTTTTATTATTCTTTTTTTTGATGATATTTATTATTTTCACATAGGAATTAAGAGTAGTGTTATTATCACCAATAATATTTATAAGTTACATGTAAACTGGAGTGTAATTATTTAAAATTAAACCTGCGCAGTGCAAAGAATAGTGCATTTCCTTTTTTTAATATAAGCCCTCAAAACAAATTTTACTTTTAATGTAATATTTTTAATTGAAACCCATTATAACAGGCAAAAAGTGATTAAATTTAAGTTAAAATTATCGTGGAAGTTACGTGGTATAATTATCCTAAATTAAAACTTACTCAGATACAACGAAGCTAGTTGGATAATTAAAGTTTTGGGTTTTTTTCAGTGCTATATATACACGTACTGCACGTGTGTGTGTGGTTAATAATGATCTATAACCGATTTACTACCGTTCAACATCGTTTATTCTCTATGCAAACAGTTTATTACTAAAAACCTATTTAAATAATAATTACTATTAATAAGTTTGTTAAAAATCATTTTTTTGGCTTTTTAGTTGCGATAATACGATTAATAATGTTTTATTCAGATTTTTATATGCACAACTATTTATATAAACATAATTTTGTTGGATAAATTAAAGTGTAACTTAAAGAATATTTTCAATGTCCAACTAAAGGTGAAACAACAAAGGTAAAACGGTAAATTTAAAAGCAAATTGATCGTTTCGTTCAGAATAGGAAAACTGCAATAAATAATTGATACAAAGCTAAGTTTATTGCCATGAATGTGCAAGTGGAGTGGTGTAGGATATTCACTATTAAAATATCACCTATGTTCACGCTCACTGTGCGTACTAACGTAACGATACGTGGAATATTAACAACCGAATATGGATATATATAATATATATTATATTATTAGTAGACAAGGACCCATTAAATTTAAAATTGTAACATAATACTACACAATATAAAAACTACTACTAATATAAAATCAGTGTACAACGTTGTGTTCAATTTTCGGTTTCACAAAACGTTTTAGAACGCACTGACACAATTTAAACAGAAAATTCCAACTATTGATAATGAAACCTGGAATAACCATTAAAAACTAGCAGTTGCCCACGACTCAGCACGTGATTCCCTAGGCTCTGCAGGTATAATAGCACTTCCGGTTCGAGTTAGTTATATTTTCGGGTGGCAATTATTGGGTTGCCTTATTGTCACAATCAAGAAAATATGTCCGACCAAGAATCCAACTGTGGAACAGTGTCAGAACGGCTGATTGTAATTTTTTTAAATACATATAAAAATATATTTTATATATATTATTTTTAGTAAATTACTGTACAAATAAAATGTTTTAAAAAATTGGCACTAAAATTTGGTGAAAACCGTCTTCAGGTGCATAAATTGTATAACATATAAAAAAAACAGTATAAACTAAAGTAAATAAACAGTGAATAAATAATAATAATAAATACAGATGACATGAACAAAATAATTGTTCCATATGTTGATTTCAAATTTAGACGTTTTTGGCTAAGTTATCTGATGTTGAGTCCATGTGGAATTTTGGTCTTTAAAACCAATTGGTGTGCTTTTTCTAATGTTCTGAGGTAAATTGGGTTTGAATTTGTATGTACTTGGCGAATAGATTTGACTTAATATGTATTTTCAAAAGTTTCATTGTGATTTAGAACTGTCACGACAGTTTTCTTTAAATCTTGGTGTTTATAATCAAATAGGTGTCCTCTCATTCTTGTCCTCAAGGTATTTGTTGTTGAGCCAATATAATCTGATGGACATTTTTTACATTGAATTTGGTAAATCACATTTTTAGATTCACAAGGCAAGTTGCCAATGATAGGATATGCCTTGCGTGTTTTGCTACTAGTGAATTTTGAAGAATTTGGTAACATTTTACAAATTAAACATCTTGGTTTATTACACGGATGTGATCCTCTTTTTTGTATTGCATTTTCATTGGTGTTTGTCATTGGTAATTTAGGTTTGACCAATAAATCTTCAAGAATAGGAGGTCTTTTAAAGATTACTCTAGGAGATGTTTTAAAAATATCATTACTACAGGTTAAATATGACATTGTCGGCCATTTTGACGTATTAATTGTTTAATTGGCCAGTAAAATAAATTAAGTTTTGTTTATTGTGTATTTTATTTAAGTTTTGTGGTTTTACTTAATGATAAGTGTTAACTGTACCTTTGAATTTACTCGTATCTTTATTAATTAATTAGAAAAGGTAAATTAGAAAAATCACTTTTTACAGACATTTCAGTTATAAATATTTGGAATGTAATATTTACTTTTAATTTAGACCAGTTACTACGATTTATTATAATGTTTGCCAATATTTCAAATTTTAGTAATATTCAGCAATTCAACGAGAAGACCATAATGAAAAATAAAAAATAATAATAATAATAATAAAATATTATATGTAAAGTAAAGTAAAGATGTTTTATTTTACTAAACGAAATTAGCTCTAAGAAGTCCTCTCTAACACAACCTGGGCACCAAGGGCTTAAAGGTGACTTTCTGAACCACCACCAATAGCCGGGCAGGCGGGCTGCTTGCAAGGACAGGATCGATTAGCGGTCACCCATCCAAGCAGTCGCCACGCTCAGCGTTGCTTGATCTGATTATCTTGCGATAACCGTTATATCCGCTACACTGTGCAATTGGCTAGTTTTATGTTTATTCTGTATCTATATTGTTAATTACAATGTTCTGCAATATGATAAAATTCCATTTTCCAGTTGTATGCGAGTTATTACATTTTTCCTCGTGCATTTGGTTTCGCTTTAAATTATGTAAAAATGCTATATGTGTATTAGTTCTACGTAATATACCAAAGTTAATGGCTATCGTATATTTGAGTTTCGTTAAAATTAGAACAATTCCAATACCTAATCCACCACCTCTCTTTTTTCTACAAACTCATAAATGAACAATAAAAATGAAGATAATTTCCTACAAATAGTTCATTTTTATGAAGAAACACGTTCTATTTCATACTGAAAGCAATGATATTGATTGTGCAAGGTTATATATATTTATTTTTTGAAATGTTTAAAATATGCTCTGATAAGATATTACTCTAATATGTATGAAAAAAAGGTATAAATATATATTTTGGTATAGTATTAACGATCTAAAGACATGTAGTTAACGTAACATTGTTGTAAACCGTTGTAGAAACACACCGTCCTGACTAAAGCCTAAGCGGGGCAAGGTTAAAGTAATGAGAAGGTACGTAACTACTTGATATACAAGTATAAACCCAACTAGTAGCCTTTGACCTGGTGAATTGGAGTTGATTACGTACGACCTTTACCTGTACACTACTCTCTACGTTGTGTACCAAGTGCTTAACTGTTCAGTTACGGTCATTTATACTTGGTCAATAACACACATCCTAATAACACCTCTGTGGTTGTTTAGGTAACAATTCACAATAAATTCCTCTAAGTGATGTCCGGGATCGTGCTCATTACCAAACAGACAACTACCCAGATATTCACGAGAAAACTGTTGTACACGATCGCTGTGTAGAAGTACAAAAATTTCCCCAGAAGGTTCACTTCTGGCTGGTTTATATCTTCCAGTTGAACCCATCCTCGGACTTGTAAGCTACCGCAGCTATCTACATAAGCCAAACTGCAGACTGCTGGTACTGTCATGAGACTTATAAAATAATTGAACATACATTCTTTGTGTGCAGACGGTGGCAGGTAGAGAGAAATGGAGTGCAGCAACCCACTGGTGACAACGTTGTGGGGAAGAGGTTGGAGAGTGAAGGGGCATGGGAGGACGTAGCTCGAAATTATTAAGAAAATCATGACACGTAACGGCAGAGTCGAGCCATGGGAATAAACCGACCCAAAAATGAAGCTACAAATTAGCTGTAAGCTAAAAGATCCTGAAAGAGCTAAGTAATACCGACTGGTGGTCCTGGCTCTTGCAGGATGAAGATCAAAGGGCGGGGGGTTTTAGTGGGTGAGAGCCTCACATGCCTAGGGGAACCTTCAAGAATAGGTGGTACCCTCTAGGTATCTGGTAGAGATTTCCCCTTCCCTTGAAACAAGGAAAGAAAGACGAACCCACACTGGTTAAAGCAAAAAACCGATGTGTCACTTAAATCTGAGCAACCTTATGGATGTCCAGGAGCGGCACATCACTAACAGCAAATGTCGAGATTCTGGGGCGCAAAGATAATTCGATAGGTGTAGTCTACTGCGGGAGATTACTGATGGAGTTTGTAGGGTTCGTTCTTTAATCGTCAAAGGTTCTTACCATCCGAAAAATAAGGGTGTGCCACCCCCTGCCTGCTTTTACTGGAGAGGCTAGTTCAGAGCTGGCTTTCCCTTCTTCCAAGGGGACATGACTTGAGATTAGTGCCACAAATTTTTCCTCATGAATCTTGACAGGAGGTGGCCCCTACTACCAACCTTACCCTCCAGAATATCCTGTCATTCCGGAAGCAGCACCTAACCCTTACAAGACAAGGTGCTATTTTCTAAGCTTCTCGTCCTCAGAGAACAAAAAATGTATAAATTGGGAAAAGGAATAAGAATGCTCAGTCACTACTGTATGTTTGATTGTGTTTGTAAACGCACGAGGTAAATCATTCATATGGACGTGGACTTTAGGATTATTTCAGTTAGTTCTGAGGTCTGACCCCTACGGCTGCGTCACGTAACTATGATTGTTACATTTCAAATATCTGACTTCTCACTCCACATATGATAGCGCTCACTTTTGTCGTTCCTCAATTTACATCACTTGATGAAATATAACTCTTGCATTAGTTAGCAAGTAAAGTTATTTACTAGAACATAACGTAAAAGAGAGCGTTTTTATAAAATTAAAACACGGTTTTAGATAAATCTGTTTGAATTCAGTGCCAACGATACTTGAACGTTAGTTTTAGTAAAAGCAGATTGTAGCTTACTAATACGCCATAAAAGTTTTCACTTTAATTCATAAAACTATGACAAAATGACTGATTGATATCAATAATCTGATATTTGAGTGGTGTGGAAGGACTCATAATGATGATGATAATGAGTCCACAACAGAGTTATTCAGATCTGCAGTTATCGAAAAAATGTGAACTGTAGAGCGTAATAACGATGCCAATATAATTAAAAAAAATCCAAAAAGTAGAAAAATGAATCAAGTTTCCATAACATAGAAGATCTACAATTTCTTCTTACGAATCGTAGAATAACCATTAAGAACAGATGTACCTCTACGACTAGCTGAACTAGCAGGAATTAAAAGTTCCTTCGCATTTCTACTCCAACAGGACATTTTTCAGACTACCCACGAAAGGACTTTCCTCTGCATCTGCCTAGATAACGGCATAAGCTTAACCTACATCCCAAACTCTTTAGAACAGTGGCGTATAAAGATGACTTCGAAGGGATCATCTGTGAAGCAATAAATAAGAATATCTACTGCTGAAAAATAAGATTGGAATCTGGAAGAATAATAGTGATTTTTATTTAGATATTTAACAATCAGTTCATAGCTGTATGGTTATAGTTGTCCATAACTAAAAGATGATATATTAGTTCTTATACTTGCACTGCTGGTTTCCAGATAACTATTATAGGCTAGTTATCTGGCTCGAAAAACATTAAATTACTTTTTGGATCTCTTCAGAAATACCTGGATTCTAGATTGTGGGAGTCAAGTAAGATTTCAGACGCTGCAGTAAGCGGAAGGTGGAATGTAGTTAACTCGAATGTAGCAATGAATCAATACTTCCCGACATAAACTCGTTATCTTACATGACGTCACAGAAAAAAAAGAGTCCAAATGTTAGTTTTTATTGTACGTGAGTCACAAAATTCAATGTTTATATAGCCGACTCTTAAAGTATGGGCATTTACAAGTTATTTTTAATTTAGTGAATATTAATTTGACCTTTTTGGAATGAAGTAAAATAACCCTGAAATATTTTAATGTAAAGGTTAATGGAGAGTTACAATTATTGGAAATATCCAATAATCAGATGTCAGCTCCAGGACCTTGCAGTTTGTTAAGGGAAAATGTCCTTTGCCAGGACAAATCAGCCTGACACCTGTACTACTGCAGACATTTAAATACGCTGTCATGTGACGTCACAGGGGGCTGATAGGTTGTTGATCAAATCCTTGGGATATAAGTAATCACATTAAGGTAAAACTTTGTGTAAGCATGTTTTGACGGCGAAAGATTTAATCATAAAAGACTAAATACTTGGTAAAGTTTGCGTATGCATATTTTTGCATGCAGCTTATTACAAAATGTTTCACCAAATATTTATTACAAGGCGGATTAAAAAAAAGCATTACTGAATATAATTATTGAAGATGAAATATTCTTTGCCTAATATCCAATGGAAACAAAGGGTGTTCTATAATTTTTGGACTATTCAGGACGGTGAAAGCTACGGTATAAACTTTTATAACCTACCCTGACCTAACATAATCTAACGAAATTTTGTTGAAAACAAAATTTAACTGTCTGTAATTTCTTTATTAAAATAAATTAGATGTGTAGAGAACCTAGTAAAGTTTTGCAAAATCATGAAGTGCATGTGAAACCTTTATTGGTATGACTTATATATACGAGTTAACTAACTTTGGGACTCCGAAAAATAATGGATTGCACCTCAAATGCTAAGGAAATACTGACTCCTTTTTGTTGTGAGCAAACGATAGAGATGGGCTTCTATTGAAAGGTAGCGAATTGTCTGTGTCTCTACTGCAAATGCTTTGTCAAAGGTAAGGTCTCCAGGGACTGGCCAATCTGAATATTTATATCCTTTTGATCTTCAATGTAAAATACAGTAAAAGGAATGAAAGGTTTTCCGAGAAACGGATGATTGTTTCAATTATTATAAATGATTGAGTATTCACTATTCGGATGTTGGTAATGGGCTGTTTTAATGATGGTTTTGATATATGGAACCTACATTCATTAATTCATATGGAATTAATTCATTAAACTTCAGTTTTTCATAACTTCACTGATTTTTAACCATCATTTATTAAAAAGTACATATTATAAAAACGATAATTGGTATATAATAATATTTTTAACCAATTTTTTTTAATAGATATAATTCAAAATAGACAGAAAATTCTTCCTTTAAGCATCCGCATGAGTAATAATTTTCGAAGAGGGAAAAAGTCATGCTCATGTGTTATTTCGTTAATAATTAAGTAATAAAAAACGTAAAAAAACTTATGAAGAGGAATTTGAGTACATTTTGAAGATTCCGAACCGAAGAAACTTAATTTTTTTAATGGTCTAGTAATAAGCAATGTTAACTACACGCAATATGTTAATGATTATTTTGGAAAACTAAACATGCAGGGAATAATATTTATAAGAAGTTTAACCTTACAAGAATGGGACGAGATTGGATCGGCTGGAAGTGGGATAACCCAAGGAGAAAACATCACTCTTCGCAGAAAAAGTCTATTGATTTGACAGAAAAACATAAAGCAATATAACAGAATTTTCTTTGTCAAAATGAACGTACAAGGTCGTAAAGTATACAGTAATTAATCGACGAAAACTCGATAAGTCTGGACACGCTTGACGTTATCGCCTAATAACGGAAAGAAGGACGGTCGGACTTTAGATTGGATATCCGAGAAGTCGGTTTTTGCCAAGGTCAGATATGATAAGTTTACTCTGCTTATGTATAAAAGTTCTGATAGTAATTTTGACAGAATAATTTGTTTATACAGTTAGGTGTATAACTCTGTCTATTCATTATAATAGTTAATTTATAACACTTTATTTCACAAATTGTTATATATCTGTTGTAACTGTCACAGATAGATTGATAACGCTCATAATTAGCTATTGCCAAAGAATTGTTTCTGTTATTATTATTCTTCTTAATGTATGAAAAAATACTATCCAAGTAGTTTCTGTTTGTATTCATTGCTATTTATTTAAAACATTTACAAATTTAATTTATTTATTGTGTAATATGTAACTTCTGTTTTAAATGATTATAATATCTGAGATAGCCTGATGGGAATTTATGCTGTAAAGAAGGGTTTTATGTACAAAATATAAAATAATTAGATTAAATAGGTAGTAATATTAGTCAGGCCTATCTTTATACTGACTGACGAGGGACAACCAATTAACCATGGAGTAAATTTGTAATTAAATATTAACATATTTTTCTATTGTAAATTTTATATGTTTCTATCATATTTATATTAATCAATTTAAATTTGAATATAAATTTACATTACTATATTGTACTTAAAAAAAGTAATGCATTAAAGTTGCATTACCCTGATAACAACAATAGTTTGTTTATGGCTTTTGATGTAAGTTGGGGCCTTCTGTTGTATACATTATAGTAAGCTATTTGTGATACACAGTGTACCATTAATTAAAAATCTATTGTATTACATTTATTTCATGACACGTAAAAGAGAATTCAATATTTTCCACTATTTTTTACCATAGTTTTAACAATAAGTAGCTGTGGTTGAAATGAAATAAGAAATACCCGTATTTACTCATCTTTCTAATAAAACACAAAGTTAATCTTGTTTGAGTGAAGTAATAAATCACGTAATAAAAACAATGTTATTATAGTCTCATCAGAATTATACGCTTAACGATCTTCTGTCTTTCCTGTTATAGTTACTACAATGTACCTATAACAAGCGTTGTATCTTTTTAACAAGGACATCTATGTTTGTACTCTATTGTTACAACATTGTATCTTTCTCTACTAATAGATTCAAAGACTTTATTGACCGATAAAGCCGAGCACGTGTTTCTAAAGTAAGGTTACTAATTACATTGTTACCTAGAGTTGCCTACAACCCACGGGAAAGAGCTCACTGTAAAATAATGAAGCAGAACGTATTCATATTATTATGGGAAGATTACGTAATTTTAGTATATCTCACACACAGGGGTAGCCTAGTGGTATTGGTCAAGTTAGTGGTATATGCTTTCATTAAACATATTTCACTTGCCTAATACAAATAAGGCTGGAATAAGCCCTCCTCCATTTGTAGCGTCGCAGGCTTCACTGAGGTTGAACGCAACATTTCAAATCTGTAGCTCATTTCATTCTCGAGATGTCCTGCAGACATTGCAGGTAGAAATTCAGAGAACAACACAGAGAAAATATTTTATACTCTCCCGAGAGAAGAAACAGAAAACTATTTTAGCCTACTGATTTATAGACTTCAATAAAGCTCAGCTGAATTCCATGATTAGACAAGGATCATCATAGAAGACATCCTTTTTTCATAGTATTGAAATTTAATGCAAAAGTTAATGTCTAAAGATAAAAACTTTCTTGAGATATCTTGCCGCACGTTAAGTCTGCAAAATGTCCCAGTCAGTGGTACTTCGTTTTTTAAATCCTCTAGTTAATAAATAGGCTACTCTTATCAATGGACTTCCGAGCCCAACAAAGAATAAGCCTAATAATAAATAATTATAATATCTCTGAAAATCACCAGTCATGCCAGTCAGAGAACAATCTTCCAAGTAGCAACCTCCAATCCAATGAAGGGAACCAAATCATGCTAAAATAGCAAGAAGTTACAGGAACTCCTCAAAATAATCTAGTCAAGGTATGACCAAAGATGATCATTAACATCGTTATCTTTTGACAATAATAAAGCACCTTAGCAATGGTTTAACATCAATTTTTGAGTCCCACATGATTATTATTAGAGGGAATGTCATTTAGTATTCTTATACTTAGTAATAATTATTAATGACTAATGACTGTAACTAGGTATTTACATAATGCCATTTTAGACCATATAACTACACAAAAAAGCTACATAACTACATTTCGGTTAGTTCTAGAGGATGACCCTACAATATCCTGTGTAGTACACATCTGGAAATCACAAGAGCCTATATTGAGCTGTCCTTTGCTGTACATTCTGTGGCAGATACTGTTAATTGAGTATCGACAATGGCAGTTCAACTGTTTATAGTTGAACAGATCTCATGTGTCTCGTTAAAAAATTGTTATAATTCACAGTATCCTCGTACAGTAAGACATTTTTATTCCTCCTACACTCATTTATAACATTTATCAACAGATCGTTCAACAAGATGATCTACTGAAGAATATATAAGGGTTCCAATGAAAGATAATAACCTACATACACAATCAGTAATGGAATAATAATGTCATACCACTATTAATCTTAGAGAGAAATAGTTGTACTGTAAATTAGTTTTACAGCGAAAAGATATTACAATGCACAATGTTTAGAAATTGGCTTTGCCGTTTACTCTAAGAGAAGTCCCTTTACTTTATTCAACAAGTGTAAATATGGATATAATAAATTTAAATAACGCCATATAACTTAGCTAACCCATGTTTCTACTAAATATAAATAATACTCCTGATTATAGTTTCAAATTTTACAAGGTAACTTTTATGTATTTTGGGCAGATATTGTGTTAGAATCTCCATATTGAAATTGTCATGGTAGTAGCACTTAAGAAACATTTCAAAATAACTTCTTCCAATTTCCATAGCCACTAATCATAACCAAAGTTTATATGAAATATAAAATTTTAAACATTTTATGCAATATAACATGGATTGAGAAAACGATAACTTTCTCACATATCTGAATTACAACTTGGTACAAAAATTTATAATACAATCTGTTTACTCTTTGTAAAAACTAAATTATATCATCTCTTTTTTATGAACATTGTGTAATTGTTTATACAGGGTGAGTAGCTCTTGGTGTGACAAAATATTTTAGGTTATATTGCAATGTAAATGTGATACAATGGCGGTTATAAAAAAGTCTAACTCCTAAAATTAGGTCTGAAATGAATTATTTTCAGTTTTTCTAAAAAAAAACCCGTGTTTTTGTAAGTAAATCTGATATTTCTCAGCAACGTATAGATATATGTGAGCAAACTACATCATTTTCAATTTGAAAAAGTTAACGGTTTCAAACGATAAGAAAAGAAAATTAAGCTTCAGGTCGATTCAAATGGCAAAGTTGCTAAGTTTAAGAAAAACTTAAATATAATTGAAACCTATCTTTTGACCATACCCTGTACACAACAATGTGTCAAGTGAATTGAAAACTTTGCCATTTAATAGGTTTTAAAATGGTATGCCATATGACCAACTATTTAGATGTTTTGCCATTAAAAAAAATCAGTATAGGTTAAAACTTAACACTGAGTAGTCATAGTTTGGTATAATAAACTTAATTTTTGAGCATTGGTAAAGATATTTAATAATGGAAATTTAATAAGTTATCAATAAGGTAAATGAAAATTAGAATACCTCATGAAACACAAAACATTAAAAGTAAAATCATTGCTGTTCATTCTGAAAATGGCGACCTTCTTTTCTCACACAAGTGTGACGACCCCCAGCATATAGTTCTAAGACCAGACCGGTAACATCGCATGCGGTCTTAATCAGCCAATTTAAAGTATTAAATTATCAGTAATATATTTTATTTTTATTCAGCATAACATCTAATTGTAGTAACGAGTAATGAATATATGCAGTCAGACTTATTAGGTTAAGCAGTGCAGGTGGAGAAGATATATAGTTTAATTCAGCACATGAATTGTAAGTCCAAGTCTGTCAGCAGTAAGCCTGGTAACTTTCCATACCCAGAGCAGCTGCCCAGTTACTGGGTGGTAAACAGGCAGGAATTTGCTGAGGTAGCGTCTGGAACAACGCTGCTTCCTGGAGTTCGTTGTTCTGAGTCGCAGTCTTGCCGGGGTTTGGAACGCGTCAAGCTCGCGTGAAATCGCTCTCTCGCTCTCTCTCCCGTTCTAAATTTGTAATTGTTCAACTGATTCTAAATTATGCAATAAAATTAAAATCGTTTTCGCAATAAACTAAATTGTTTTATTTGGCCAACCGTGGAGAGAATTTTTATTACAGCAACCTGGGCTAGTTTCCATCACCGTGTCCGAATTAGAACCCGAGAACTTTTAAAATTAAATTACGTGTGGTCGTCACGCCACACAAGCTCTCGCTCGCTTTCGCATTGCTCCTACGGTCATTTTAAAAAAGTTTTTCCCGAATCCTTTGAGCAGCCAGACCAATTCTGCCTCGTTATTCTTCTTCTGAGTTTACTGGGGTGGAATAAACTTCCTGCTTAAAAAAACCCCACACAAAAAAGTCCATAGGTGTAAGGTCGGGAGATCGGGCAGGCCATGCGACAGTTCCCCCACGTCCAATCCACTCGGGATAGTTTTCAGTCAGCCACGTACTGTTGCATTAAAATGTGGAGGGGCTCCATCCTGCTGGAATATAAGCTCGTCTCTTTCAACATTGTTCAATCCATCTAGAAGGTTAGGTAGGTCGTGTTGCAAAAAATCTAAGTAGTTTGTTCCATTTAGAGTTCCATCAAATATGTGAGGGCCAATCAATTGGTCGCCTAAGACTCCACACCAAACATTAATACTAAAACGCGTTTGAAAGGATTGTTCCCTTGTCCTGTGTGGGTTTTGTTGATCCTAGTGGTGCATATTATGACAATTGAAAATTCCTGCTCTTGTAAACAATGACTCATCAGTCCAAAGGATTCTTCGAAAAAAATGACGCTGCTATATGTCTCTCTTTAGCAACCAACGACAGATTTGTACTCTAGGAGCATAATCAGTTGCTTTCAGACCTTGAACAGGCGTAAAATGGTATGGATGAAACTTATTCTTATGCAAAATGTCTAAAACCTTCCACTGTGATACACCTACGTCTCTAGCAAGTTGTCTACTACTAACTTCTGGATCATTCCGAACTGAATTTAGAACTACATCATCTAATTCTACATCATGAACAATGTGTCCTACTTCGTTAGGTCTTTTGTGAACTGCACCTCCCTCCACAAGACGTTGATGGAGTCTTGAGAACACAGAATGACTGGGAAGTCGGCGATCAGGGTAGCGAGCTTCATACTCTCTTTGGGCAGCACGCGCATTTCCATCACAAAATCCGTAAATAAAGTGCATATCAGTGTATTCTCGAGTAGTGAACTCCATGGCAACCTACACTTGACTAGATTGAGCAGAAAAAACAGTTTATTTGAGGTAGAAGTAATTCATGTTGGCATTGGTCTTACAAAACAAGATAAGGAATGAATGTGAAAATGGTGAAAGTGATAAGATAAGGAATTAAAACAATGATAAATGATGTGACCATTAATCCATAACTAGCATCCACAAATTATTTTAAACTGCTTAACTTTTTTTTAATCTTCAATTCCTTGTTTTATGAGGCAGTTTTATAAAACATAAAAATTAAGTACAGTTGTTATTATACTGTTTTAATCTTTTTGTACCTTGCATGGTTTTTAATATTCAAACTGATAAAAGTACGTAACCGAATACTTAGCTATGGTCATATGGCATACAATTTTAAATCCTATTAAATGGCAAAGTTTTTAATATCACTTGACACATTCTTGTGTACAGAGATGGTAAAAAGATCTCATATCTGTGGTAAAAAGATGGGGTTCAATGATATTTAAGTTTTTCTGAAACTAAGCAACTTTGCCGTTTTAATCGACCTGAAGCTTAATTTTCTTTTCTTACCGTTTGAACCGATAACTTTTTCAAATTGAAAATTTAACGGAAAATCTAAAAATGATGTATTTTGCACACATATGTCTATACGTTGCTGGGAAATATCAGATTTACGTAAAAAAACAGGGTTTTTGGAAAAACTGAAAATAATTCATTTCAGACGTAATTTTTGTAGTTAAATTTTTTTATAACCACCATTGTATCACATTTACATTGCATTATAACCCAAAATATTTTGTCACACCAAGAGCCACTCATATTGAGATTGCATTTTAAGGTTATCTAGTAGAATCTTTTTGATTAAAGCCTTATTTTGTAGAAAGGCTTTCTTGGATTCCTTACAATTTATTCACTTTTTTGCTAACTTGAATACTCTGAAATGGAAAAACTATTGAAAAATGTGCTGGCAGACCTGGAACAAGAAATCCTTCTAAACAATGAAAAACTTGATTTATAACGTGCAGTATTAATACATTTTCTGTCCTGTGAAAACTTTAACTGAATTTATCAGTGAGTGTAAAGTTTGCTATAAAAATATTGCCAACAATATTCATAAGAGTAAAAAATAAGAAAAATGGACCTTTTGTTAGTCAAATGATACAAATGTTGAACAGCTAATACAGTGAATTTTAAACAAAGACCCTTATTGTACAGCGTTTGTTATAAAATATACATTAACTTAGGTCAAATGATGTGTAGTTTATAGTACAATATACTCGTATAACTTATTTTTTTTAATATAGAGTCTTTCACGTTCAGACGGGTATTAAGTGGGTGTTAGGTTATCTTAGGTTAGTTGCTAGTTGTTTTTTTTTCTTTGAAGCTACATGTTCCAGGCTTGGCTGGAATACATTACAGTAGAGTGACAATAAACCTGTGTTTATTTACTGTCATAAAATACAATTCCCTTTCACAAGGTTCACAATTGAGAAGAAATTGTTAAATTGTCCAATCGACTGATTTTCGATTCCATGACAGGACTGACTGGCGGGGCATAAACGCAGAGTAATGTAGCAAACCACCTTTTTTCAGTTCGTTGCCTTTGTTCGCAACATGGATGTTTGCCTCTTTTATTCTTTGGAACAGAAAAATCGATTTTTAAGGAAGATTTTCTTTACATAAAGTTTCAATTTCCTTATATATGTAAGGATTATACTAATACTATTATTGTTTTTCATAAAGGTAATGCAATTGATTTTGGATGTAGTAAATATGTTTCTTATGTTAAAACAAAAGCCTAATAGCATAACTTCCTTGAATACAGAAAAGTATAAAGAATTGTTTTCATAAAATCCACTTAAATTTCATTCATTAACGATACGAAATTCATGCATTTTTTAATCGGATCCAATTAAAACGGCATCAGATAAACATGTCTTTTTTACAGCATGTACAAGAATTTACAGCGTCAGGGAGTGAAATTTCGTAAAGACAATCTTTTAAACATTTTTATTTTTTAAGTCTCACATTTCATGTGTATACAATACAAAATTCACATCATTTTAACAGTTTATCTTAGGGCCTGATTTCAAAATTGTCTATACTTATAACTTAACACGCTTTCAATTACGTATCCTAATGTGTTTTCTTCTTCTTAGAAGAACAAGTACAATCATGGACAAGAACAATATTGTCACTAATAATGATTTAAAGTTTCTCTTTATGTGAATAATTTAAAAGAAACTTTTTTCGATCTCCTTGATCATCTATTTAACAATAAAATAAGAAAAAATATAGAGAGAAACTATCCTTTTATTCATTAAAAATGTAAGGATATTGTTAACATATTTTTCTTTCTTTCTTTGGGTTTTTGAAACTGTTTCTCTTTTGCGATTTCTTTAGTTATAAGAGTACTAATAATAAGTTATATACGATGGTACATATTTCTTAAACAACAAAAGCAATTTCCAAAATTTTAAATAGTATTTTAATGGCAAGAAATAAACATTTTACCGAAAGTGTTTATTTTTTACATCCAATAAAGTATAACTTCCTCTTTAGAATGCAACCTTTAATAAAAACAATATGTGTAATTATGTGTATTAATTGCTTTTGGTGAATTGTATGCTACTACATATTATAATGGTTTTACGAAAAGAAGAAACATTTAATCACCAAAGAAACTCTTTCAATCTTAGCTGAGAAAATTACAGAAATGTGAGAGAAGGCGAGGGAGATGTCACCTAAATTAACAACTTCCCTGATGTATTGCGGGGCAGGCGAGAGTAACCGTCTTTTTTTTAACCCTGCAGTAATGGGTTTCTGTTATCGAAGATTGATGCTTGGTTTAAAATCATTATTCTACAACTCAATCTTGTTCGCAAGAGGTTTCTATTGGTTTTTTGTTTGCAACTAATTTTAAAATTGGCTCAAGCTAATATTAACTAATTAAATAAATTCAAATAAAAAGTGTATAATTCGTACTAAAACTCGTGACCGATTATGTTTTAATTTTTTTATTGTCAATTATTTCAACGGTAATAAATCTCCATTTTAAAGGCATTAAATAAAACAGAGAGCAAACCTATAAAAAATCAAAATAGATGGCCGATACGAACTACTGTACTACAAAAACCACAATAGTCCTTTATTAGATGAGTTATAGTACCATCAGGTTTTTGTTTAAGAGGAGAGTAATTTGTTCAAAAACTCAGGGGCACCTACGTCATTAAAACTGTATATTACAATTAGGCTAATTTGTGGCCAGAATCGTTAATTTAATGCAGCCCTGACAATCAGTTTTAACTGCTATTATTAGTATACTAAGTTATAAAAACAATCTTCATTAATTAGTTTTTTATTTGCTTAAGAGAGTAAGCCAACAAAATATTCAATCTATATTTCTCTCTTTTAGTAAGTACTACAGTACAATTAATTAATAAAAAAACTTATTTATTTTGTTCACAGCTATTTAATAAGATAATATTTACATATGGAAATAAAAGGATAAGTAGCTCTGATCGAGGCAAATAAAATAAATTTAGTAGATTTTTACCTGATTTTCTAAATTTTGTTAATTAAATTTTGAAACAATTATTGGCACTAAACAGCTGTCAGGAATGGGTAATACTCGATAAACATTCAATAATTAAAATTGTTTCAATGCAAGACTAACGAGATCAACATAAATAGTTGCTAAATAGCCCATTTTTATGTAAGAAGATGTTTGGAAAGTTTGATATATTTGTACAGGAATTAGAACTAACTGATGTTACAATAGATTGAAGTGGTAAGCCGGGACTGCTCTGCTAGAGCTTAATCCCTGTAAAGTCCTATTCGATTGTAATCTTTCCGAGATGGTTTATGTGTTTTGATAACGTTGAATAAGCCGATTTAAACGAGAGAGGTGTTCTACAAATAGTTCATCACAAGTAATTTAAGCATTTATTGAGAAAATCTTTCCTTAAAACATTGATCTTTAATCGGCCTTTCATTAGATTAAAATGTAATTAGGTTTTGTTCCTGTTCATAAAGCTCATGAAGATTCTAGAGTAACTCTGTGGGAAATATAAAATAATCATTGTTAAGAGAAATATGTGTAATGTTTTGATATATAATGCGTCATATAATTTTGCTTGTCAAGTGAATAATTTATTAAACTTAATTACAATCCTGTGAGAAACAACTATCTGTCACTATTTTGGAATTCCTTGAAAGATTTAATGAAAAAAGAAATTTTAATATAATATAATATAAAGTGATTTTTCATGTTTGTTGCAAATGTGCTGTCAAACGTCACATTATAATATGTGTTAATAAATAGAGTAACTGTCATATGGTTAAAAGCCACGTGATAGAACATGGATTCGGTTAAGGAACCTTTTCACACATATTCATGATTGAATAGATTTTGTTAAATGTTAACTTTGAAACGGACTTGTTATTAAACTAGATGCCGATTAATTACAATTTCAACCCTTAGAATGCAGCTTTTTTATAAAAAAGCTTAAATTATAGCCTGTACTATATGTTTTTATCCATCATCAATGAATCATCATAGAAGATCGATGTATGAATTGAAAAAAACTAGTTAGTTAAGTGCCACTAGAATTTGGTTTCAAATTATTTCAAAACCAATTTTTTGGCTGTTACTGACCTTTCATTAGTCTATATGCTGTGTTTTAAATGAACTGTACGTTTGTTTAAAACAAATTAGCTATTACTGAACTGAAAATTTGGTCAGTAAAATAAACGAAGGTAAAATAGTAACGCTGCCATCCTTTTTCGTTAGATCAAGCCTTATTTCAATTCAAATAACAGTTCCGACCCTCTCAAGGACCTGACATTATTTGCAATCTCATGTCTATATTCTTCCCACCCTCACTGAGTTTCTATCTTCCTGCGTCAATTTTAAGCCTGTTTATCACGCAATTATTTACTATAAAAATGCATCAAAGTACATATGGACAATCTTATTTGACAAAATATAGAGTGGGAGCTCAATAAGTTTATAATTGCAATGTCTAAATGATTTGGGCTAATAATTTGAACATATTTATAAATATCATCGGAATGTTAATTTCGTTCTATTCGTTATTTACTTGCAATAAAGCAGAAATATAACGAAACAATTTAGGTCACTGCTACTTCAGGAACAGAATTAAAAGTTTTTATTTGCAACTGTAAAACGTGATTAAATCATCTGAAGTAAATAAATAGGATTGATCAGTATTAGGGAAGTTACAGATTATAATTCACTAGAGCAGCCCACACTAAAATAGCCTAATATCATTATATTGAACTCATGAAATACGATTTTGTTTCATATTTTAATACTAAGGGTAAAGAGAGGGAAAAAATATTCGATATTTACTTATTAATTAATTTATATTTATTTATTAATTTATTTATAAATTAGAGTTTTAAACCGTATCATTAAGGTTACATTATGTACGGGATACATATTTGAAAAATAATTAACTCTTACTTAAAGTACAAAATATTTGGGGCATTTTCTGAAGGAAGAATCTATCTCGAAAGCCAAAAAATTATATTTCCTTTAAGCAAGGGTTCCGATGGAAAATCATTGTCCTTTTTCTGAAAAGATAGAAGAAGGTTTTTCGTAACATCATCCTTCTGGATATTGTATGTTCACCTTTGTACAAGAAATCTCTTATCAATAGAAAAATCGGTGTTATTTTTTAAAACACAATCTTATTAATGTACTTATTTTTATATTTTTTAATTTATAATACTGAAATAATGGTAAACAAATTAAACAGTACGCATATGATTTAAGTGGAATGCTTCTATTTTGAGCTTGTAAGGAAAACGTTATACTTCTTTTTGTGTTTTATTTAGCATTTTTTTTTAATGAAGTTAAGATAATTTTATTAGTATTTTAGCAGGTAACTATCCCAGTATTACGATAGAAATCCCTCCATATACTCTAGTATATACAATAAGGTTAAATTTTAATAACTTTAGATTCTAATAAATTTAAAATGCATAAACAGCATTAAAACTTCTTACGTCTAGTTTACGTTAGTTTGTAAATCCCATAGTAATATTTTAAAAATTTTAATCCATGAAATCAATAACACTTTTTCAGGAACATTTACACTTTGACATGAAACAATCAATACTGCGGTGTTACGTTTGGGTAAATTGCTTAAGTTTGGAGAAAGAAATCGTAAACAATAAAAATATTTTAGGGAGATGAAGGTGATGGAAAATATTTGCATTTAGATAACCTGTCATCTAAATGCAATCTAAATTGCCGTTGCGTGAGAAAAAAATTATTTTTAGTTCAAAAACCAAAAATATGTGTAACATGTTCTAAATGAAATTTGCAGTGACCTAAAGCTCCAATTAAAACATGTGGCTCCGTTGTAAAGGACCTGAAAGGGCCTTAAAGAAATATCGCTATGATTACGGGAATTACAGAACAATCCGTCCGTCTGCGTGTGACCGTTTCACAGTTATGTCTTCTTCCGAATTAGCTGTATGGCTCTTAATTTTACAGTACAAAATTTCAATATAAAACATCCTAATGATATTATATATGCGAAAGTGCCTTTTTTTGTATGTTTTGCTTTCCCGCATACACTATGATTGTAATGGAATCTTACATGGACATTCGTAAGGTCCCAGATGTGAATAAAGGTCTATTCATATTTCTTCTTCGTCTTTAAAGTTATCGAAAAACTAATAGGTATATATTTTAACCAGGGACTCAATCATCAGTTAGTCAGTTAAATAGTTTATGCATGAGCTAAAAAATAACATAGTAAATTTAGCAATTATAAAATTGTCAGGTTAATAGAGAGTGTTTTTTTGATTGATACATACATAGATTAGCAACATTTTAAAGCTTTACTCGACGGACATTTAAAACAAGCCCGTAAGTTCTGTAATAATTGTCTTACGTATAGTAGCAAATAAAAATTCAATGCAGTTAATTCTGGTAGAAATAAAAGTTTTACTGCCAATGGTGAATGAGATCGCAAAATGTATTGCCCACTAAAACTATTTATTTAATTCTACTATGGTTTTACTATTTTAGGCATTCAGTAATATTTTGTTGTCTTTGAGTTAACCAGTTGTCCAGTCATTATCTCCAACTCAACGAAATGTATAGGTTCTCATATTAAATATTTCTGTAATAAAATAAAAACTCATTTTTATAAGTTGTATTTAGTTTAATTCCTTGGAGCAATTTCCTTTGAACTATTTAAAACTTGCGAGTACAGCACTGAATCAAAGGCCGCCCGATCTTAAATTTGTTTGGTATTATCACATTTATCTAAACCGCTATATAATAAATATAATCGTTTTAATAGGTAACACTCATTAAATAAATTAAGATATATCAGATGAGATTAAAAAGGACGGTTTGAGAATGCGGTCCTCTCGTAAGGCACATATTTGAGAATAAAAGAACTTTGGTGAATGTAGGAGCTAGAAATTGTTATGTTTTCTAAATTTTGTTCGCAAGAGATAAACAATAAGTCATAGACTCATTTTGCTTACTATAGAATATCACGTCAATACTAAAATCTATTTACTATCCGTGTTTTGCCATTTAGAAAGTTTAGACGGTCAGAGGATCAAACATTTGTAGTACGATGAATTTATTGAAGACCAAACCGCAACAAACACTGAACGCTATGCAAGTCATCTATGCACGTTTGCCTCGTAAAAATTGTTTATTGAAGTGAGGGCAGATGTCCGAGCGGTCTAAGACGTTGGACTTTGGGCTTGAGTTAGAGATAGCGCAGGTTCGAATCCTGTCTGTGACCGTTGCACTTTTTATCAGTACCATCGACCTTGTACTCTATCGACTCTCCCCCTTATTCTGTTTGATAAGATCCTCGCACAGGCAGTAGCCCATGAGGACGGATAGGATAAGGCATAAAAGAGGATCAGCATTAAAACAATAAGGGTGTATTTAAACATTGATGAATGTAAATAAAACAACGCTTGATATCCGCCTAGTAAAGACCGTTTCGTTTGGCAATCGATGGTTATCCACCTCGAGAACAAGCGCTGATTCTTTTATTTGGTAAAGTGCAAAATATAAGTACATCGACTTTACTGAAAACTCGCTTGAAAAAATAGAAAACATCCTAGCGTTAGCAATCTTTTCTTCTTTGTTAATTTTATATCGTGACGTCATTACCTGTTGATATACGGCCTTGTACTTAAAATCGTCCATTTTGGCAGACCATTGGTTTGGTTGGCCAACAAACGTAAAAAGCATTCTGTTAAGTTTCCTAGGGAATTTATGGAGTAATAATGTATAACGTGCATTCATTTTAGTTATGAATGTTTATTTTTACTCTAGGTCTATACTGCACTTTTAGTTTTGGCTATACTATTGTCTAAGATTTATTAGTAAATTTTTGGCAAAATGTCAAATGTAAGTAATGTTGGCAATTCATTAAATAAAGCATTTTATGTTTTTTTTTATATTATATTTTAAAATAAAATTATCTGTAGTATACTAAAATTCAGTTTCTTCAGTTTTCTGAACCTGTTTACGTTTGAAATTTTCATGTTATACTTTCCATAATGTACAAATCTTATTTTTAGAGACTATATAAAATTCACAGAACAAAGATTATCTTAGATTTTTTATTTTGTAATTATCAAATACACTTTATAGAAAACAGTTACAAATGATTTGAAAATATAATTTAAACGAGCAACACATGAAGAGGTAAAGGTGGAAATATACATTTTGCTGTGTTGTTAAACAATCCATAAGAATTGTAGCTCACGTGAAAAAATTGAAGGCTGTTTACAAAAACACTGTCCTAACTAAAGCGTAAGCAGGGTAAAGCTAAAGCAATCAGAAGGTATATAACTACTAGTTACATAACCCAACTAGTAGGCTTTGACCTGGTGAATTGGAGCTGATTGCTACGTGGGACCTTTGGCTTTGCTCTGTATGTTTTTTACTATGACCTTTACTGTTCAGTTGCTGTTTCTTACTGTCCAACACACATCCAGAATAGCATCTTCAACGTTTCACTGCCAAATAGTCAACAGTCAAGTTAGTCACATGTAAATTGTGGACAATAACTGTGTTATTTATAGGAATAGTGGTAAGGAATGAGAATATCCAATCGCTAATATCTGTGATTGTATTAGTTTCGCACGTGATAACCATTACATGTCGTGGAGTGCGTATGTCTTGGAATTATTTCAGTTAGTTCTCAGGTATGACGATAGGATTACGCCACGTAACTTTGATTGCTATTGGCCAGAATTTGTTACTTGACCTTTACTTCCACAGAGAGTAGTCCGGCGCTCCACTATTCCATGTCCCAATCTACAGAAAGTGTAGAGTTATTTCTTGAGTAACTAATGCAATCAAAGGTAATAGAGTGGCATACATGAAATTTGGTAATGAATCAAACATGATTTTAAAGAACTATTTTTGAAAAAGTGGCACACAAACACACACACACGCACACGCACACGCGCGCGCACGCACACACGCACACACACACACACACACACACACACACACACACACACACACACACACACACACACACACACACACACACACATATATATATATATATATATATATATATATATGTATAATGTTTGTCTGTATCTCCTTTATAGAACTATTATACCAATCATTATGAAAATGATTTTATATATGTATTTTTCCATGGAGAATGTGTATATGCTCACTGATGTAACTCGCCACCATGCGGCGTTACAAAAGATAAAAGCTTTCAAAGCGCCTACATACCAAAACTGCAATTACAAGACACTTACGTGTATTAAATGGCCAAACACTATTTCAAGGCGCTAAGTTATAATGTATATTTCTTTTTAATATAAATTCGTGTTGAATATTGAGAGTTAGATCATTTTATAATACAGTTCATGTACGTGTACAATGGATATAAACAAACACACATTTTCTTGATCATGGAAACAAGGCAAACTCTACATCGGCGTTGACAATATAATTAACGTGAACAAGAAGTGCTCATACACGGGCAAATCTTACGAAAAGCGTGCGAAACCGCGGGAAGCAGCTAGTAAGTTATAAAAGACTTCACTCTCATAAACTATGACAAAATGATTCGTAACAACTTATACAGCTAATCATCTAATACTTGGGTATTGTGGAATATTGACAATGATTGTTTACTGCAGAACCATCCAGAGCTATAGTTATTCAACACATATGAACTGGAGACCGTATTAACGTTGAATGGAATGAACTTTATTTTCAGTGGCTGAATTATAATAATGAATCCTTTCTGACATTCAAACTCAATCAGACAACAATTTTATAATATTATGTTTGTGTAAAACATAAAGATTTCTACCAGGACAAAACAGCCTGACACCTGTACTCCTGAAATTACTCTGTCAAGTGACGTCACAGGGAGCTGATAGGTTATTGATCAAATCCTGGAAATACTAAGTAATCAAATTAAGGTGTAAATTTGTGAAAACATGTTTTGACGGTGAGAGAATTAAAATGCAAAATATTAAATACCTAGTAAATAATATACATGGAAAATAACTCTTACATATTTACAAATTTTTATGCATCTTATTATAAATCTTTGACATACCCAAGAATGTATTTCAATGTGGATTAAAAAGACAACACAGAGCGGCATAATTCTTTGTTTCAATGTTGTTTTTGAAAATGAAAGGATTGTGAAAAGAACGGGATTTTTCGAGCATTTACCATCGTTAGGTTAAAGGTTTCCGTGGTTTTTTATCACTGAGCTATGGAAATAATTCTGTTTCTTTCACAGGACATAATTATTGAAGGAGGTGCGGAATTTTTATTATATCACATATAGTTTTTTTCACAGTTTTATATTAATTAAGCGAGTCATGAGGAATTAAGCGTTTTAATATACAACAAACCCATCTTATTTGAGTACAGTAAATACACATTCAAACAATGTAATTAGAGAATCCTTACGGCAGTGTTTTATCTGTTTAATGATCTACTATTTATACTTATTTCAGTGTAACTATAACAAGCGTTATATCTTTTTAACAAGGACCTCTGTGTTTGTCCTCTTGTTACAGCCTTTTATCCTGTTCTAGTAATAAACTAAGACGCTTTATTGATCAATAAACCGGGCACTGGTTTCTCAATTAAGTACTGTTAACAGCGTTTTCTAAGGTTACCTAACCAATGACAAATTGTTATATGCTATGTATGTAGTCCTTATTAAACTTCCTACAGTGTTAAGAGCACAATATAGATAATGAAATAGACCATATTCCTAATATGAGAAGAATAGACGTATTTTTTATTATCTCTCAAGCAAAGAAGCATTATTTGCTCAAGACAATCGTATCTGTTATCTTGAAACACTACGAATCTATTCGTAATAAAATGTAGTTGTTACAACATTGAATTTAAGTTGTTGCAATAAAAATATTCACGAGGAATCGTAAATACCAGTTATTACATTTATATATCAAAAAGTGGAAAATACTTGTGTGTTGGATTGTATTGAAAATAATAACGAAAAACGTGTATATTTATGACTTGGACCTGTTTTAATTCTCACCAAATATAAATATTGACAAAGCCCCATATACTTTTTTGCCATCCTGGTTTACTTTCTCCCTCTCTGTATGACAGAATTGTTCGTTTAGAAAAACAAGCAGTTGGCATTTTTAAAGAATTTCTTATTTTAGACATGGTCTATGTAAGGTGTTATATTGATTGCAAGAAAGTCGTAAAATTGTTTTTAAGCACGTGATCTTTGTACTTAGGACAATGTATGATAAAAAGGTCAGCATTTAAGTAGCCTATAATATAGAATGCCATTCACACCATCGTTTACAGAAATGTCTGCATAATTTTCTGTCCAGCGGTTAATAAGTCCCATTTGTGTTTGTACTTCCCAGCTCAACAACCCAGGGCATAATACCTTTGCAAATTATAAGCTAGTATAGTCATATACCATTCTTCTAAGTAGCAGCCTCCAACCAATCCAGTCCTGGACATGCTGAATGTGTCTACTGAACGGACTAAAATAACAAATAGTTCAACGGAGTTACTCAAATCAGGCATTAAAGACTGCAGAAGAACCTGGAGAATGGATATTTTTAACGACCGTTATTTATTAAGTTTCTTAGGAATGGTTAATATCAATTTTGCAGTTCTCATGGGTTTGAAAGAAGAAAAGCCAGCCAGACTCCATATATTTCAAAGTATGGCCTATACTTGTATTTTTTATGTCCAAACTGAGTTACTGTTAGAACCAAAAATTATTATTATTATGTACGCTAACGAGTCTGAACAGGTTGAGCTAATTGGGACCTTACTGAAGACACAACTGCATTCGTGACAAATCTATAGCTTTCGTGTTTTAAATAATTATGTTCGAATTAAGTGAAGGAAAAAAGTTTAACGATGTCGACAGAGAGCTTGTAATTTTTCTTAAAAAATACAGTTTTACATCTTGTCTCTCTATTTTATTTCCAAGGAATTACTTAATATTGAGGTTTTCTTTCGAACAAGGACGAGTTAGGCAAAATTATTATGATAGCCTTTCATTAACCTTGCAAAGATAGGACGGAGTGAAGAGCACTGATAAAATTTTGATTTTTATACACGGTAAGAATGTAAAAATATACAGTGTTGTCTCCGATAATTTAAGAATGCTATAAATTATTAACAATAGTTTCACTTTTTTTTGCATGTTTTTAAGATGTTTATAACACATATCGTTACGTTATAATTGACGTTTACATTCACTTTCATGAATGAATTTTTATTAAGAAGTTTTGAGTGAGGTATTTTTTCAAATTTATATATACCGTATTCTTTGAAGTTACGGTATTGCAAAAGGGAATTTATCAATTAGTTTTCAATGGGGCAGAGTTTTTGGAAATTTCTAATTAGTTCACGGAGAAAAAAATTATATCTCTATAATTGTCCCAAGTGCAATATTAAAAAATTAATTAATATTGTCCTGTAAATCTCCATTTTACAAGCCTAAACCAAATATATAGAGTGATATATCTGCAGAAACCAATAAATACTATAATTTGTGTACAAAGTCGCCTTTTTTGTTAGCAAGTCAGACAATACGCTGATATTTATTAATTATATATTATGGCTTGAGTTTCCTTAATGATAACTAGTTTTTATCTAAAACTTATTGTTCAGTACTTATTTGCACAATCTTAATTAACGGCTGGTGTTGTTACTGGCCCGAGATGACGTCACCGACTCGAAGCCCCTTCTCCAACCCCTTCAAGATAAGAAGACGCGGCTCAATTATTCTCTCCGCAGGCGGCGTACTGGACACACGCTGCTGCCCGCATTCCACCCCAATACATGAACAGTTTTCACGTTTATACAGCTCTATTTTGTTTTTATGTATTTCAAGTCAATATAGTTACTTTATTTACCCTCTCGGAGTGAATCATTCCCCTTGTTGTCCACCACTCTCCATCTACAAGACCTACACAAGACTTCTGGTGATCCTGGACTCCCCGCTGCCCTGACTGAGGACCTCGACGACCCCGTTCTACGAGACCCCCCCAAGGTACATCACCAGTCGTTTTTATTTCGGCTATACCGCGGTTACGGCTCTTCCTCAAAGACCGTACACTTATTTATATAGATATAAACCTTGTTGCACAATCTACTTAACGTTTTATTTGTTTTATTAAACGTACATTTTTTTGTCATACTGTGTATAAAATATTGATTATTTTTGGACTTAAAAAAAATACAACTTCTATGTAACTGTAAATGTAACTGTTATTGTTCTATTGTTAATCGAGAATCAGTTATTCAGATTGCTCTGTAGTTTCTATGAATTTAATTTTTCCTCAAAATCCCTAGCGGAAAAAAATTAGAAACACGGCGCACTGTACTCAACGTAATTCGCGAAAATTACCAAAAGAAGGGCGAAAATTATGAGATGGCGCTTATTGCCCTTCCAATCAATTTCTGATGGACATCCGCCGTGTTGTCTCCTTGGTCCAGCTGTATCAAACTAGGAGAACAATAGCCGTAACAAGACAAGTTCTGATCAATTCAAGGCCTTCCTAAAAATTTAAAACTATCTGTACTAACTTGCCAAAGGATTAC
This sequence comes from Homalodisca vitripennis, assembly GCF_021130785.1. Classification (NCBI taxonomy): domain Eukaryota; kingdom Metazoa; phylum Arthropoda; class Insecta; order Hemiptera; family Cicadellidae; genus Homalodisca; species Homalodisca vitripennis. Next base: position 26,491,873 of record NC_060214.1, read on the forward strand.
ATCGTCGTTTTTATCCTAACTTCTCACAAACTAATTTAAAATTAAATCCCAATATTTCGTTCCACAAAACTTTCATTTAATTTAAGTTTTAGTTAAAAAATTAAACCAATGTAGCTTTAAAAACGCTACACTATTTTTCCATGATTTATTGATTTAATTCAATAGTTTTCTATATTAATTAATATAATCAAACAATATTTTAATTATGTTTGTGAAAAACAATTACTCCTAATAATTTTACTTATAACAACTTCGAAATCATGTTTTGAATTTATTAAACAATTAAAGAAAAGTGTTTGAATTAAATATTATTTATCATCGGTTTGAAAAATATTATAAGACAACCAGAAAGGATTTCATTAAGATCATCCCTTCTGATACAGCCACAAGGATATCAGGAGAAGGCCTATTATCCTTTATCTTAAACCGTTTAAGATGACAGTTAGAATGTGCTTTCCTTTATTGTACAGTCTGTGACGTCTACTGTTGTGTGCCAATAGCGGCGTATATACACTTTCCAGTTGAATAGACCTCTATCTTCTTTTCACATTTCCGAATCCAGTTTCTTAAATCGTTTTGGATTTTTTGAATCCTTTGAGATCTATAATAATAGAAGTTGGGTAAAGACTGTCTTTGTACTTCACTCTCACGTTTTACTTTATGTCTGGCCGGAATATTTTCTTTATTACCGCTAAAATACAGAACTGCGAATTTACAACTTATCAGAGAAGCGTGGGATAATCTGAAACTGAAACACATCTCGCATTGCTAATTTATGTCCAGAACTTGTGTATTGAAAGTTAAGCTTCACAGAGATTTGTGCTTGAAAATATGACATCACTGGTCCGAGCGTCAGAACTGCCTGAGAAACCCATGCACCGAGAGTAAAAACTCTATGTTCGACTATTCTGAAGTAATACAAATATTAGGCATCGCATAGTTCAGACACATCAGTGGTGACTCCGTTCGCACACCTATTAGCCAAGTTGGGAGAGAAGTAATAAGTTTTATGTATCTTATTATGATAATGTTGTGAAGGAAACAGGATTTTTCCAGACATTTGCCATCGTTCAGTGAAACAATAAATCAGTAACACTACGTTTCGAGATCTGCAATCTGATCTCTTCTTCAGGTAAAGAACTAACCTAATACATAATTACAAACTAGGTTAAAGTAAACAAATTTTTCCAAAGCGTTGTGGCACGCCTAAGTCAGGAATCACAACCTACATGTTGTTTGTCAACTTCACTAACTCTATAAACATGCACTTAATAAAAAAACTATACAAAACACTAATCATTAAAACTTAACTACGGATACAGGTACGTCTTCATTCGTCTACTAACCACCTACAACTGACCAGAGGGACTAGCCAATAGTAGTCGTCACGGCTGGCTAAAACAAGATGGCGGAAATAAAAGGGAAGGCGGACAGGAATGGGCCCTTTCGTTATTATTGGTTCATGCGAGATGAACTTCTTAAAACCATATTGTGACTCCGCATTGGTTTATTACAAATATCTGATCCGTTTGATACTTTTGGTTTTCTCTTTAGTTCATTTTTTAGAATTGGCAACCAAAGCGGCCTAATCTCGACTGATAGTTGACTGATTGGTTGGTTCGCCAATTTAATGTATGTTGCCTCAATTAATTTCCTTTTGAAGAAATGTGGTTCCCGATGTATTATGTTGGCTTCATCCCAATTCATATGATGGTCTTCGGACCAACAATGGTGTGCAATTTTTGAGTTTTCTGGGAGACCCTTTCTCGTGTTTTATTTGTGCTCTTTTATCCTTACGTTTAGTGGTCTTTTTGTCTCACCTATGTATTCCCTGTTGTAACTACATTTTATACTGTAAACACGGTTTTTGGAATCCTGTGTGCCATTTTTTGGTTTTGTGTTTAGACTTTGTGTAAGAGTGTTGTGTGTTTTAAACGCGATTCTAATGTTGTACTTTCTACCTACTCTTCTAATTTTCTCCGATAATTCCGGCACATAAGGAATTGACATAAACGCAAATTTATCACGATTCCGTTTTTCTGACTCAGGAATGATTCTTCTGGTCCGTTTGCACTTATTTATTACTAATTGAGGGTATCCATTGCTTCTGAGATCCGATTCAATTTCCTTAATTCTTCTTTTAGTCCATCTTTATATGAGCACAAGCTCTTTGCTCTATCAAACAACGAGTAGGCTACTCCTTCTTTGACAGATTTTTGATGGTTGGATTGATAATTTAAATATTTTCCTGTGTGTGTTATCTTTCGAAATACAGTTGTCTTAAGGACATCCCTATCTCTTAATACACAGTTATCCAAAAAGGAAAGCTTGTTTTGGACTTCCACTTTCATTGTGAGGCGGATGGAAGGATAAATACTATTTATGTGATTCAAAAAATTATTTCATTCAATGTCTCCATGAGAAAAAATAACAAAGGTATCATCCACATACCTCCACCAAATCTTCGGTTTGAACTGAGCTGAAGCCAAAGCTTTTCGCTCAAATTCCTCCATAAAGATATTGGCGAAAACAGGAGACAGAGGAGAACCCATTGCCATCCCCTCATCTTGACGGTAAATTGTACCCTCTAACTCAAAATAATTGCATTGAGTGCATAGTTCTAACAGTTCCATAATTACTGACACGGGAAGTTTAGTTCTATCCTTTAATGTTAGGTCTTCTTTGAGACGTCATTTAATAATTCCGAGAGTTTCTGGAACTGGTACATTTGTAAATAGACTTTCGACATCAAAACTTAACAGTTTGTCAGTTTCAGTCAACTGTAGGGATTTTGAATTTTCTAAAAAATCCATGGAATTTTTGATGAAAGAGTCAGTTTTTCTTACCAATGGCGTTAAGATGTCCAAGAGGAGTTTAGACAATTCCCTGCAAGGTGAATCACGAGAACTAATGATGGGCCGGAGAGGGATGGTAGGTTTGTGGATTTTGGGAAGGCCATACATATGGGGTATTTTGGAGTGGTGAGGATCTAAATTTATCTGAAAAAAAAAATCTTTATGTTTTCTTAAGGTGTTTGCTACTTTGCATTCAAATGAATCAGTCGGGTCTTTATTTAAAACTGTATATTTGCCAGTATTTAAAGTTTCCGCAATCTTTTCTTTATACTTAATCTAATTATTATAGATCTCAAAGGATTCAAAAAATCCAAAACGATTTTAAAAACTGGATTCGGAAATGTGAAAAGAAGATAGAGGTCTATTGAACTAGAAAGTGTTTATAAGCCGCAATCGGCACACAACAGTAGAAGTCTCAGACTGTACAATAAAGGAAAGCACATTCTGACTGTCATCTTAAACGGTTTAAGATAAAGGATATTATGCCTTCTCCTGATATCCTTGTGGCTGTATCAGAAGGGATGATCTTAATGAAATCCTTTCTGGTTGTCTTATAATATTTTTCAAACCAATGATAAATAATATTTAATTCAAACACTTCTCTTTAATTGTTTAATAAATTCAAAACATGATTTCGAAGTTGTTATAAGTAAAATTATTAGGAGTAATTGTTTTTCACAAACATAATTAAAATATTGTTTGACTTATATTAATTAATATAGAAAACTATTGAATTAAATCAATAAATCATGAAAAAAAGAGTGTAGCGTTTTTAAAGCTACATTGGTTTAATTTTTTAATTAAAACTTAAATTAAATGAAATTTTTGTGGAACGAAATATTGGGATTTAATTTTAAATTAGATTGTGAGAAGTTAGGATAAAAACGACAATGTAATCCTTTGGCAAGTTAGTACTGATAGTTTTAAATTGTTAGGAAGGCCTTGAACTGATCAGAACTTGTCTTGTTACGGCTATTGTTCTCCTAGTTTGATACAGCTGGACCAAGGAGAGAACACGGCGGATGTCCATCAGAAATTGATTGGAAGGGCAATAAGTGCCATCTCATAATTTTCGCCCTTCTTTTGGTAATTTTCGCGAATTAAGTTGAGTACATTGCGTCGTGTTTCTAATTTTTTTTCCGCTAGGGATTTTGAGGAAAAATTAAATTCATAGAAACTACAGAGCATTCTGAATAACTGATTCTCGATTAACAATAGAATAATAAAAGTTACATTTGGTTTAAACTTGCAAGAAAGGTGAATTAAAATTGAACTTTGTCAATAACATTAATTGAAATTTGGAAATTTAGTAATCTATTAATATTTAATTGGAACTGTTTTATTGTGAGTTGGTAATTGGTAATTAATTGAACTTTAATAATTTTTTGAGAGAGTTTAAATATAAAATTCAGGAAAGAGAAGTTTAAACTTACTTGTATTTTTGAATTTTGAGTGAACTAAGAAGTGAACATTTTAATTTTAGTTATTTCCAAGTGGTATTTGATTTTTATTTGAAAATGTTATCATTATATTTTAGATGAGAGCTTTGAATTTTAGTTTGATATATTTGATTAATATTTTTATTTCTTGCCAAAGGAACTTTTAAATTTACTAAACGGTTTGTCAATTCTTTGTGAAAAATAGAGTGATAAAAAGTCCGAAACTTTAAACTCAATAATTTGCCAGTGTAAAATAAATCTATTATTTTCATATAGAACTGTGATTTTTATTTGAGACAAACGAGATAGTATTTAACTGTTAAACAATTAATTAATAAATTGTACTGAAAATTCACTCGGAGCTTACTAATCAAAAAATATATTATATCGTCTTGGATGTCTCATTGATAATTTAAAATATTAATATTCTGGAATATTAATATCTAAAATCCAAGTCGTTATAAAAAGATAAAACATAAAAAACTTATTTAAATTCATACATCTTGCTAGGTTTAAAAAGTAATTTAAACTTTTGCTGATGAACCCAACTACTTTAGGTAGAGTTTAATATTCATAAACATAAATAATGCTTTCTCAAAATATTATTTGAGATTTTAGGACTTTGAGATTTAAAAAATATAATTTACGTTGAGATCAATTAAAAACGTTTAACGCCTTAGAAGTCTTTCTTTAAAATTTTCCTTCACCTTTTAACTAAAATTAATGATACATTTTTGACATTTTGTATTTACTTGTCAAACATTAATAAATATTATTAGTATTACAATTAATCAATACTGTCGTTATTTCAAAACTTGCAATTCATTGAATGAACTATTTTAGAAAATGGTTACTCTTTTGGTTGGTTTGAAAATTCATTTTAATTAGAATACAATATTTATAATAATTATTGAAGTTGTATATTTTTAAGTCCGAAAATAATCAATATTTTATACACAGTATGATAAAAAAGGTACGTTTAATAAAACAAATAAAACTTTAAGTAGATTGTGCAACAAGGTTTATATCTATATAAATAAGTTTTAGATAATAACTAGTTATCATTAAGGAAACTCGAGTCATATTATATAATTAATAAATATCAGCGTATTGGCTGACTTGCTAACAAAAAAGGCTACCTTGTACACAAATTATGGTATTTATGGGTTTCTGCAGATATTTCACTCTATATATTTGGTTTAGGCTTGTAAAATGGAGATTTACAGGACAATATTAATTAATTTTTTTAATATTGCACTTGGGACAATTATACAGATATAATTTTTTTCTCCGTGAACTAATTAGAGATTTCCAAAAACTTTGCCCCATATATCATTTTTAGGCCTGCATTTACAAATATAAAGCAAATTTGATACAATCAATTGTATAGCTATATGAAAAAGGTTGCCTCGAAGTCCGGTGATATGCGCGTACAAACGAAAAGGTGTCGAGCTATCTTGGGAAAATTAACAAAACCTGCTCGATTAAAGCTGTGTTAAAAATTAAACATTTAGGCATATAAAGTTTAAAAAAAAATACACGCGAAAGGTAATTTCTATGAGAACTCCGACAATAAATAATTCCAACTCAAATTCTGAATTTTTGGAACCTCTAGTCAATAATAAAAATCCATGATGGTAATTTATTATATACAAAATGTTGTACTAATAGTATCTGAGCTATGAATTTTCAAAGTTTCACTTTCGTCGTAGTTCCGAAGACTGATACCTTTTTGCCATTCTTACTGACATAAAATCTGAAATTTATTGTTTGTAAATAATTTGCATTCTAGCCCGACGGACATGCTTCATAATGTTTATGCATGTCCATTTACAAATTTTGTTCATTAGGAGTGGAAAATAAAATGCACTACAGGAAATTTTGCTATGGAAATATAAACTCAGAAGACGTGAGTTCATTTGCAATTGCATTATCCAAGAAAATATTTGATTTATTAGTCAACACTTAGAGCACCGCATCTCAGTCTGCAAGTTGATGTCTAAAGCCAAAGGTTCCAGTTTTAGTATGGAATAAAGAAAGTTAGCCATTCAGTTTATCTAGGAGATTAACCCTTATTTAGACAATCTACTGTTTTGTAAATTGAAAAACTAAACTAAAAAATAACTAAACTAATAAAAATAAATGCTCTTAAAAATAATCTAACCTACCTGTTTTGACAACGCGATATAAAAACCAACTCAGATCAATCGAATTTGAAATCAATTTATTAAATAATATAAAAATATAAACTTATATCAATATTATCTCTGTCAAACTACATAATATTTACTTCACATTCCGTAACATGTAAACATTTAATAAACATTTTGTTTAATTCTTTGTCAAGTACAAAATCACAGTTAATTGAAGCGGCCACGGTGTATATAATGAACACAAGGAATCCATATAATTAAACCCCTAAAATCAGTCCACATGGAATTAAAATTTAGTTCAGTTACAACTTCTACACAAATCAATAATAAAGTTCTCTTGCCTCTTTACATTCAGTTTATGTTGATTTGAGGAATGGGTAGTGCCAAATCAATCCAAAAAGGTACCGGTATTTAATTTTTCTTTAACTTATTTAAAGAACTACATTCCAAAACTATCCTTTGTACATATTTAGGCATAAGCTAAATATATATCTATAATAGAGGAAATATTGTCAATACAATTTTTATCTTTTAATGACTATAAGTAAGTATTATTAACATTACTTATGTTAAGGTGTTCCAACTCTATTTTATGACAGTCGTAGAGTTTCATTACGTCCCACTTAAGTGCTGTCTTAAAGTTTAACGTTAGCGACAGAGAGATCATTACTTTTATTTCGTATTAAAGTTAATGTCTTGTATTAATTTAATGACTGTTTTAGGATTTGGTAACAATGAGTTGCCTGTTGCTTGTTTTATACACATCATTAAAACAAGGTTTGAGTATGCCACATCATATGTCGTATAGCATGCTCCGCTACGGTTGTATGCAAAGTTTCATAGCCTGTTGCTCAATTCATCTTTTAAATAATCACATAGGTAATCATCATTTTTATTGAGTAAGGTCATCAGCGATTAATATTTAAGTAAAATTAGCACTAACATTCCCGTAGATATGAAGGCTACTAGAACAAAAGAGTGCGCTGAAATCAGATCTTATCACTAACTTGTATCAATGGCTTTACTCTATTATTACTTATTTGTACTTTAGACTGTACTTGAAAAATATTGCACTTGGTAAAATTTGATGTACTTATACTCAGTTGGTTACAAATTTATTTATTTTACAAATTAATTGTTGTTATCATGGTTACACTTAAGACCAATAGAACAATATTTTCTAACGCTAGGCTAATATCATTATTTGACATGCATCATCGGTAAACTCAGTATTGATATTAAATAAATATTGCTTCGTGCATAATTTCAATTTAGTCCATTTTTTGAATGCCGTATGGAAAATCAGACTGGCAGATATTACATTTTTCCTCCACCACAAGTCAAAAAATTAGCTAAAACTCAGCCAATAACGATTTAACCTAACTCAAATATTATTTTGATTCTGTTAACGTCCCGTTAGTGTTTAATATACTATAAGCTCAAAAAATTTTCTTGTTTAAGCAACTTTCGACTATTTGTTGTAACAGAAAATCTAAATATTACTTGTGATACCAGCCGCATAAGCGTAAGAACTGATTATTTAATTTCATTTGTTAGTATAGTTAACATATTTGTAAGGTCAAACAGGAAAAAGATTGGTACAAAGGTAGAGCCATTGGGAACTATGTGGTAGAGTCTATTGCAGGACAACTTGGACTGTACATGGACTTAAATCTCCTGTTGCTGGTAGGCAAAGTACTATAATTAACTTCCTATAGTACTTGTTCCTCTATTAGAAATAAGTGTTATGTAACTTATGAGACCTTTTTAAGGTGAAAATATCCTTTTTATAGTGCAATAGTATTAACTTTAATTATTATAGATCAAATATAGACTACTTAATGATAACATTTATTTTAAAATAATATTCATAACAGTTTAAATCAGTAAAGTAAATGTACCATTTAGAGTGTTTGGTTTCTACCACTTGGAAATATATTTCAGTTTTCCTAGATATTAGTAGGTTTAACATTATATTATCATTTATGTACTGTAATGCATTCCAGTACATAGTTTATTGTTGATTATGTTGTTAATAACTTCATTGCCAATCTGTATTCTGTTATGTGTAATGAGCTGTTTCTACAGTAATCCGGTTTTATGTGCGGACATAGAAAATAAAAGACCTCAGAAATAAGTATGACGAAAGTAAATGTTACAATTGTCAATGGGACAGATTTTCTAAAAACATTTTATCTTCAACTTTGTAAACAGAGTTTCCTGCTCAAACTTAATTATAACCGAATATTAAATTCCAATTAAACTATTTGTGTTTCCTAACGTAAAATTACATTCGAACTGCCAAGAACTTTAAACTAGAGATTGAGCTTTACAAACTATAAGACTTGACATTTCGCTGACTGAAAAATAACGAAATTTATAGAACTCATTATAGACCTCGCTGACAAGGTCCTTTAATGAAAGTGGATCAAATAACTCATAAAAATATTAAATTAAATCAAATATTGAGCGATTGTGCATGTTTAAATTCGAGGTATTTTTTAAAATATCCGTTTGCAGGTCTCGGGATACCAATCCTATCCTACACATTTAATAGTTATTATAGGTCTAAAACCATCCCAATAAGCTCAGCGATTTTGTGAAGAACAGAAAATATATAAATAAACTTTCTCAATCTGTTCTTTAACAATTGCACATGAGCTGTCCACTTAAGTCTACTATTAAATATTTCACCGAGGTACTTGTTATCTGACACTCTTTCAACAGTTTCGCAGTCACAATCATTCTGGCCTGCACAAGTATGGAGTTTCAAGGTAAGGTTCACCGGATCTCCGTCAGCTCTCAGTGATATTGCCATACACTTGGTTTTATGTAAATTGACTGTGAGCTGATTTTGGTCAAACCATCGCTTCACAGTGCGCAGCCCCCTCTCCACCGCTCCATATGCTTCCCCCAGCTGGATCCCTCGAACAACAAGGCTGTGTCATCTGCATATAGAAAGATCTGACCACCTAGAAGGTTAATTTTACCAATATTGTTTATATAAATTAGAAACAAAAGTGGTCCTAATGTACTACCTTAAATAACACCATATTCAACCTGTTTTGTTAAACTATGATTGCCTAAAATTGAGACAACCTGATATCTCTCACTAAGATAATTTTTAAACCATTCCAAAGTCGTACCTCTAACACCTATACAAACTAGTTTTTTACTAGTAACTCTCTATTGACTGTGTCAAAAGCTTTGGCTAGATCTATGAAAACTATTAGTACTTTCTTATTACGTCCAACTGCATCATGAATTTCTTTTGTAAATGAAAATAAGTTATCGTTCAGGTTATTATCACTCCGAAAGCCAAATTGGTTTCCATAAAAAAATCCATGATTAATAACGTAATTTTGAAATTGTTTTCTAACACACTTTTCTAAAATCTTGGCGAGGACACTTGCAAGTGTGATAGGCCTGAAACTAATGCACTGATTTTATGGACCTCCTTTATATATAGGGATGACTTTTCCACTTTTAAACGCGACCGGATAAATACCTTGTCTAAAACTATTATTTATTACGTGTTAAAGTGGAAATTTAAGAACATGGATGTTTTCTTTGATAGACCAAACTGGTAGGTCGTCCAGCCCGGGGGCGGACCCACCTCGCATGTCTTGTACTACTTTTACAATATCCTGCTCAGTGACAGGTTCCAGCTGAAATACAGAGTCCACCCTGTGCATGTCGTCGTCCACTACACACTCGGCCACAGGAGGGACAGCGCCGGCCAGATCAGCTCCCACTCCTACATAATACTCATTAAAAGTATTCGCCACATTGATAATGTCTGAGTTCAAAATATTATTCTTGTTCGATAAAAATTTTTCAATTGGAAAATGATCTTTTTTAGTCACAGTGCCTGTAATTTCTCCAATATTTTTCCACAGTAATTTGCTATTGTTTCCCGCTTTACAGATATTCCTCCTGTAGTATTGGCACTTTACATTTTTAATTGTTTTATTTAAGATATTTCTATAGTTTTTGAAGTTTTTAATTAGCACTGTATTGAATGGTTCTCTTTTGCAGCGTTGACTTAATTTATCTCTAAATCTAATCGATTTGATTAAACTATTTGTTATCCAAGGCTTAATTTTTCGTTCCCTAGCCGAACAAAATTGAGACTTTTGATTTTTCCATTATGGTCTGAAGTATTTCAAAAAGAACATTACAGCTTGAATTTACGTCATTTAAACCCGTTAGTAAGTTCCAATTCTGCTCAGAAATGCATCTACAGACCAAATCTTTATCAAATTTGTCAATATTGTTGTTATTTATATTATTTACAATAGGTACTTCTGTCCTAAGTTTAGAAACGATAAGATAATGATCTGTCATACTTGATTTTATTAAGCTCGATTCAATGCGATCTGTGTTCTTTATATCAACAAAAATGTGGTCGATGCAGCTATATGAATTTTCCGTAACTCTAGTTGGAATATCTATACAGCTATTAAAACCGGCGCCGTACAATACATCAAGATAACGTTTTGATAACAAGCTTTGATTTTCCTGCAATATGCAGCAATTGACGTCACCAATTAGCCAGTGTATTCGGTCTCTGGGTCTATTGCTACTATAAAATTCTAGGTCATTAATGAATTAATCGAGATCATTATCTGAGGATGGGCTGCGATACACCGCGAGGAAACTGAGCGGCTCACCGCTAACCGACATATCCACTCTGATACTTGTGGCCCCATGCATACTTACCTCCTCATACTCCACTCGAAAACATTTATTGACACACAGAATTAGGCCATCATTCTGGTTCCTCTTTCGTTTGTTCACAATCACATCATACCCATCCATACATCCAGCCATACTACAACTTTCATCTAACCAGGTTTCTGTTAAAACAATAATATCGAACTTATTACCGAGACTGTTTAAGATACATAAGAGTTCGTCTATGTGTCTGTTATAACTCCTAATATTTGCATGTAAAATTGTTATGCCACAGCTGTCTGAACCATCAACGTCTCTCGCCCAAAAAGTAAAATCCCCAATATCCTCATACACTACTGGACTTACTACTCTAAAATCATCAATCGCTTCATTCAAATGGTCGTTTATCCCACACACTCCTTCCACCAAATCCGCACTACCCGCTCACTATATTTAATAATTATCTCCAACCATCTCTGACTACATTAATAGTCTTAATGATTAAACATTTAAGAATTATATAGATACATCCATCCACAACACACCACACCCAGTCTTACATACATACATAACAAGTCCCATCATACCAACACACACACACACACGTATTCATTATCATACAGAATCATACACGTACATAACTCCAACATACTTACTCTTAGTACGCCCTATTTAATTGGAATGAATTGCGTGAAGTACTTAATTTCAGAGTTACTGTAACATGTTATTTAGAAAAGGACATATTTATTACCAAATTTAGATTATATGTATGTATTTAATTATGGTTAATAATTGTTAATTTGTATGCATACAGCCATCTATAACACACCACACTTAGTCTTACATACATACCTTAATACGTACTGTAAGGTTTTGTAGTTTGGTTTAGTTTAAGATTAAGGTTGTGACATATTTTGAGCAAGGGTTGCTGTGAGAGGATTTAATAATAGGTTAGATTGGCAGTACAAATACCCTCAAATGAACCAACAGATTTATTTGTGACAACATTTCATTAAATTGATTAATTGATTGCGTCAATCGACATATTAAGCACAAACCTTAATACCTTAATACTTTGAAAACATGTTTGATATTAAATTATTCATTATAATTTATTTTAAACTTAATTCATTATAACATTTACTAGTAATTTTGTAGTGTTGCAATAATAATGAGTTCATGGACTAACATGAGAAACTTTCTTTAAAATAGCTAAACATTTACATAAATTTACATTTTCGAAATTGTGAACATTTAAATAGATATGGAATTGAAAATGATTAATGAACCCTAAAATATACTAAGTTCTTAAAATTACTTACATTTTATTCCACTTCACACTTATTACGCCTAGAGATATTTTTCCGCACACGAACACCAACACTCCCGAACTTCACTTTTAGAATTCCCGGCCTCGACTTCCTCTCCTCCTTGTTCTTCAGTTTTTATGTTCTTCTCCCGCCAGCTCATTGACCACGCCTCTGCCAAATCTCTCCATCATAATTGGTGTGTAACAATTTTTCATATCAGCATGGCTGTCCCTTACATTGTCGCACGGTTTTTACAAATAAGCATTTCCGCTGCTTAAGCAAGCATTTCCTGTTTGTTCACCATCGGCGTCTGGGCGGATGTGCGTATCCAGTTACATCCGGAGGATGTTTGTATCGAATTGTAATACAAGACTTCCTTTCCAGCAACTATCTGTACATTGATTCTATGAATTTTATTTTACTAATAATTACGTATGTCTTACATTCCCCTGGCTTAATGACGATTCTACCTACGAATCGTACTTATTGTCTAATTAGGGTTATCCATTGGGTAGTCACGTTCATGTACTATAGGCTTCAGGAATTTTATTTTGATGTTGTTAATGTGGATGAAGTAGAGGTTTATAAAAAGAAGTAGTGTTATTATAGAAGTCCAGGCTAATAAAATGTACAAAATGAGTTCCATGTTGTTTACTATGTTTTTGTCGTCGTGCTTTAGCTGGAAGTGGTGTTGTCTTTGTAGATTGTGAACAAAGCAGGTGAATGCGCAGGTAGCTCGGAGAGTAGGTAGTGTTGTTGTGTTGAGAATGCTGTGTAGACATCTTCCTTGTTGTCTGCCAAGTCATGTATTTGGTGTTCTGTCGCAATGTCATAACACCATTCGAAGAAATCTCCGACGAACGTGAGCGATCTTCTGTTTCTATCTGGTTGCTGTCTTTGGATGAATGGGAGGTGTTCTGCTACCATTTGTTGATGTATGAGGGTTTCTAATGTAGAAAGGTTGCTCTGTATCTTGCAATAGGTTTGGGAGTTGTTGAGGTTTTAGGGCAGAAATTTAGAGAGGGTTCGTTTTTAGGTACATTTTGCTGTGTGTTGAAAGGAATTTTGTATAATATAGGTATGGAACTGGTATAAGGTAGTGTCTGGGACATTGGAGTGAAGTACGCTCCTTTGAAGATTTGTACTAGAGGCTTATTGGGTTCTTCTGTGTTGTGGGTTGATGTGCTGGCAAAGGTGGTCAAAAGAGGCATGGCAAGTGCTGTGAGTAGTAGAAGGAAGTGCTGTGATGACTTCATTTGTCTCGTGGGTGGTCGGGAACGGTTAGAGTGCTGTAGACTGGTGTCTTGTAGATTGGTGTCTTGTAGACTGGTGTCTCAGGTTTTAGTTGGCTTTTTGGTGTCGTAATTCTAAAACTAAATATCTACAGGTTACATATACATTTCAGGTTAATATTTTATAATTAATACACATTTATGTCTAAGGTTTTTATTTACAGAAATCTTTTAATGACCTCTCGATGGTGTGTCGTATTTCCCTAGCTCTATGTAATAATGTTTTTACTAAGCATCTTAATCTCTAGTGTTCTTAAATAAGGTTCGAAATTATGTTATTTTATCATATTACAAAACGATACTACGCACCTTTGTTTCTGAGGAATATGTAATATCCCTTCTTTGTGCTTATTGTCCATAGTCATTATTATGATCATAATATATGTTGCCTAATCAAGGCTGTATGGTTTGTTAATGAGCAATATTGCTGTGCTAATACATACTATGTTAAATATATGTTACTTTCCTTCAATTTTAGGTTAGCTATGTAATAATTAAACATGTTATATAAGTCATTTACATGTCATATATTGAAGTATTTGTTTATCCTAGGATTATATAATATAGAACATGTATGTCTCTTTCTTTGAGATGCATCTCAGGAAAATTGAGTCCTTGTAGGGTATATTATGTTAACACTGCTATCTACTAAATTAAATAAATATGATATATGTAGTACACTTTATCATATTTTATATTCTTTATTACTAGGCTATGTATACACGTATCCCTCAGGTAAGTATAATATGTACATTGTGTCAAGTTAGAGTACGCTTTGTTACTGTGAAACATTACTTGCATACTAAGCTGTCTGAACCACCAGGGCCCTTGGCGACTCAGACCACCGGTACAAGGCAATGCCCCCTAGTCATAGTCACAACACAGTCGGTGTAGTATAGCGTGGGAAGTTAGTTGAGTTAGCAGAAAACTTATCTGCCTGGGAGACATACCAGAGTCACGGTCAAGTCTACTAGCCAGTCTAAGTACGGTTACCGTGGGTTACAGGCTCTGCTCGTGTCGTGTCGTGTGTGCTGTGTTAGTGTCCTGTGTATTGGGATTATCTATACCAATATCTTTGGTACGTGTAACCTATCACTTAATCACTAAATTACAGTAAACCTCACATTAAAATACAAAGTTAGGCGTTTTAATTTTCTAAAACTTTTATGTCTTTATTCTCTATCGTTTTCCGACACAACATCGAGATTTTAATATACATTTTTATTTCTGTTATACTTACTTCAGTGACTCTTAAGGTTATATAACGTTATAATGAATCATTCAAACCGTAATCAAGTTAACCGGTCTCTCAACTCCTGGAGTATAATACCTATTTTTTAAAGCGATTCTTGCGTGACTATTTAGTAGCTTTTTACCCTCATATATTATGAAATTATTGCGAATATACTTTTCACTCTCTTCAAATTTTACTACAAGGCAGTGAGTGCATAGTGATGTTCATGAGAAATATTGTATATATTATTCTTGAATATTTTATTATTGCTCAAGTCCCTTCATATTTGTTTTATATTCTCTTATAGAATAATTTCATTCTAGCAACATGTATTGGTTGTTCTGTTAACCTTCCCCTGTGGTAAATTTCTACTGCATATGTCACTTCGTTAATTTTTTTCTTGACAACGAAAGGACCTCTAAATGGTGTTTGAAATTTACTATATTTTTTTGTGTGGTCTTTCGGGAAATGGACCAAGACTTCATCGCCGGGGTTTAAATCCAAATGAGTTTTGTCACGGTCAAAGTATTTCTTTTGCGCTTCCTGGGCTTTTTTCATGATTTTCGGCATATCTTTGCGTATTTGCTCTAAAATTTCTATATTTTCCAACACCATTTTTTTGGGATTAACCTGTAAATATATACAATCAGACGGTAAGTTAGCTTCGTAACCAAACATGAGGTAGTGCGGTGTGTAGCCTGTTGAAATGTTTACAGACGTGTTGTAGGCAAATGTAACTATTTGTACATATTTTGACCAAGTTTGGGGTTTTTCCACAACGTAATGAGATATTGCCTTTATTAGCGTGTGGTTGTATTTTTCAACCGCACCTTGTACTTGTGACATATAAGCAGCTCCTGGCCTTTGTTCAATCCCGAGTGCATTTAGTAACTGTGAAATTACAGAATTCATAAAGTGTGTTCCTCTGTCATGATTAATAATTCTAGGAAATCCAAATGTGCAGAATAGATTTAATAATTTTTGCGCTACCGTGTTCGCATCTGCATTTCTACAAGGGGTTGCAAATGCCATTCTAGTGCAGGCATCGGTTGCAACTAGGATATATTTGTAACCATTACTTTGTGTAATATTACCTACAAAGTCTATTGTTATTCTGTCAAAGGGTTTTATGGAGGGTGCAATAGGTTGTAGTAGGCCGTAATTTTTGTTCGTTTTTGGCCTACGTAGTTGACATTCTTCACAAGTTTTTGTATATTGGAGGATATCACGGTACATATTCGGCCAGTGATATCGTAATTTTATTTTTGAAGCTGTTTTGTAATGTGATAAGTGTCCACCCGTGTAGGGGTTGTCATGGAATATTTTTAATATTTCTTGTGTTTGTTTTTGGGGTATAGCCAATAAGTTTCTAGTTTCTCGTCCGTTGAAATTTTTGAAATATAACAATCCATCTATTTCTTCGTAATGTCTTGAAGCCCGTCTGATTTTTTTATTTACCGCCTCAGGTGAGGTCATCGCAAGGCGTATTTGTTTCAAATAACTGTCTTGAGCTTGTAGTAGGGGTAGATTTGTCTGTATTAAAGTATTGACAGTTAAACACACGTCCGTAAATTCTTCATCCAAAGGTTGTTCTAAAGGATTTCTGCTTAAGGCATCTGCTAACACGTTTGTAGCGCCACGTTTATGTTTTACTACAATGTCGTAGTCTGTTAATGACAGTGCTAATCTGTTTAATCTAGTGGAAGTGTGCTTAAAATTTTTATAAAACTGTAATGCGGCACAGTCCGTATAAACTGTTGTTTGTCTACCAAGCGTGAATTCTCTGAAGTAGTTCACAGCATAGGTTAGCGCTAGCATTTCACGTTCAGCATTGCTGTAACGCATTTGGGTATTTGAATATTTTTTTGACATGTAATAAATTGGGTACATTCTATTATTTTCTTCATCTAACTGTACTAACGCTGCTCCGCATCCAATCAAACTGCTATCTACATAAATGTGTGCTTCCCTGTTGTCCTTCCAATGTGATAGTAATGGTGGGTTTGTGAAAATTCGTTTGATTTTTATAAAAGCCTGTTCACATAGATCCGTCCATTTAAATGCCATGTTTTTATTTCAATCTTTTATTATCTCAGTAAGGGGTTGTGCTATTTTGGCATAATTTTGGATGAATCTGCGGAAGAATCCTGAGCATCCTAAAAATTGTCTCACTTGCCTTACACAAGTAGGTCTTTTAAATTCGGTGATAGCTTCTACTGACTGTTTTTGGGGTAAAATGCCTTCTCCAGATACCTCGTGTCCTAAAATGTTTACACTTTTGTAGAGAAATTTACACTTTTTTTTATTTAGTTTCAAATTAGCTTTTTCTAGTTCTTCTAATATAGTTTCTAGATTATGTAAGTCATTTTCAAATGAGTCACCATAACAAATGAGGTCATCCACGTAACAGATGACTTTATTATAAAGGTGACGGTTTAATATCGCATTCAAAGCTTTACTAAATAATGTGGTTGAAGTTGAAAGTCCCATCGGCAGTCGGCAAAACTGTAGAAGTCTATCGGGTGTTTTTATGGCTAGGATATGCCTATCTTCTTTCCTAACCTCCATGGAATAAAATGCATTTTTAAGGTCTAATTTTGTAAATGTGTGCGCTTTGTTCAAAGAGCTTAAAACCAGGTTTACTGAAGGAATGGGGTGGGCATCTGTTTTCAACTGTGCATTAACCTTCCTGAGATCAGCTACCATTCTGTCGCTTCCATCTTTATTTTTCACTAAAAATACTGGGCTTGCATATTCTGTGTAATCCTGACATTCCTCTAATATTTTTGCTTGTACTAAATCGTCCAATAATATGTTTAATTTTTCCCTTTCTGTTTTACTCTGCCTATACGGTGGTGAGTTTACAGGTTTCGTATTCGGTTTTAATTCGAGTTTAACAGGAGGTATGTTTGCAGGAGTTAAATCGATTACCTTTGTTGTAAATATGTGTCTGTATTTCTGTAAAACGTCAAGGACTTTTTTGTGTTCTTGGAGGGTTAAATGTGGTGAGATATCAAATACTATGCCGTCCTTATCTGTCAATATTGTTTTTCCTGTGTCACTTGTAGTGGGATGGTGTTCCAGGGTAGGCTGTGCTTCAAGAGTTGGGTAATGTATATGTCCTATCGTAGTATGTGCGGGTATCCTTTTTGGGAAATTTGATGCATTATAAATATTTACAATTGTATCTGTACCATCTTCCCCTTCTGAAAGATATGCATGACATTTCTTTTTTATTCTTAGATTCCTATCTGTTTCGATGGCTGTTCGAGACTCTATACCTTTTAAGGAGCTAATCCTAATATGCTGATGTGGTGCTATAATTATGTCTTGTGGGGCTGTTACATCTGTTATTTGCTGTACTTCTAACTCCTGTGTGTTTTTAAAATTCTTGATATCTAACTGCCACTGTTAATTCATAGGTATTATATGTTCAATCTGATATTTGGTAATTTTTATTGTTTTATTTTTATAGTTTAACTCCACGCAGTTCTGAAATAGGAATATGTTTCCTACCAATATTGGGCTGTTTAGATCAGCTGTCACATAAAACGTGTCTTCAAGTATTACTTTGCCAATTTTTATGGCAATTTTTGTCGAACCCAAAACTGTTAATGGTATACCGTTAGCCGATATCAACGAGGGTATGTTGCTAGTATTTAATTTTGTTGCACAAACTAGGTCTGCTCTAATAATGTTTATGTTACATCCTGTATCTATAATGCAGGGTACTGGATGTCGAGGGTTTGTGGTCAAGGCTACGTCTATTGTTAGGACAGGTATCTTCTTCGTAGTTTTATTTTCGCAATTAAATATGAGTTCATAAATATCCTCTAATAATAATGTTTTATTTTTCCTCGGTCTGTGTATCCTGTCTTGCGTTATTTCTTGCAAGTTAGTACAATATATCATATTCTGTTTCTTCTGTTGCTCTATGTGATTTAAAATATGTATAGTGTCTATCTCAATGGTTTCTTCCAATCCAGTATGTGTGTTTACCTCCCCCATACTACAATCTGGGTCCTGTTTTACGTGCGCTACTACCTTTAATACGCTAGGTTTTATCTGTCCTGTGAAATTTTCTGAGACTGCAAGGTTTCTTGTAAAACTGGGTTTATTTATATTTGTTGTCCCCGAGGGGTTTGGTTCACTTAGGGTTGGGGTTGGATTGAACGCAGATTGAAGTTTCATGGTGTCTATAGGCTTCTTCATAATAGGTTGTTCAATTTCTTGCATCTTCTTTAAGGGTGGGAATTCTTGATTATAATCTATGGCTTTAAATATCACTTCTGAACTGGTCTTTCCAGGGGTTGATAGTGGTAGTACTTTGGGGTTAGTTGGAGTAAATGTCATAGACTTTATACATTTGTAAGTTTGTCGATTCCTTTGGTTGAGATCTATGGTGTTATTTGTTTTCGCTTTTGATAAGGGGGAAGTTCGGTAAGGGTTAGTGTGACCTCCCCCTATTTCCCGTTTTTTTGATGATTTTGTTTATAATAATTAGACTTGTAACATGATTCGATATTGTGGTTTGTTCGCTTGCAGTACCTGCAGAACAGCTCTTGTGTATTGTTGGTTTTAGGTGCCAAGCAGTTACTTTGGGTTTGAGAAGTTAATGAACGTTGCTTGAACCAGCATTGTTCAGTATTATGGTTGTCTTTACGGCAAATAGTGCAATACCTATTTTGTCTAGCAGGTTGTATTTGGGAATGGTTTTGTCTTCTCCTATCACTGAAAGTAACGTGTTTAATCATAGGTGGCCTTTGGGTTTGTTTGGGGTAGTTTGAGCTTTCCATATATCTATTCTGGTGAGGACTAGGTGTTTTATCATATCTTGGCTTATATTTTGAGTTTTCATACGGGGATGGAGACCTTTCGTACCTGTGGTTATGATTTGAAATTTGGTTTGTAGTTAGGGTAGCTACTAAATTGGTTAGGGTGTTAACTTCTGTTTGTAGTTTATGGATGATGTTTTGTTCATATAAGGGTGTACTATAGGGTCTGTTTGCTGCAACCCTATTGTACCTTTCTTTGTTTTTCATTTGTGTTAGAACTAGCTGTTCTGTAATTTTTAAATTATTCTCTAGATCACTTAAGGTGTCGTTTTTAAGGCCTATAACTCGTTCACAGATTTCTGGTTTTAGTCCCTGTATGATAAAATGTATAATTTGCTTCTCCTGTATTGTGGGGTCATATCTTCGGCATGTTGTTAATATATCTAAAAAATAGGTTAGTGTTGGCTCGTTCTCTCCCTGTATTTTGTGTTCTAAAATAATTTGTAGACTGGGTTTGTGCTAATGGAGTGAAAGCCTCTATGAAACTTTTAGCAAGTTGATCCCATTGTATGGCTACCCCTCGTTGTTTTTGCTTGTAGTATTTGAACCAAGTTAGTGCTGTGCCTGATAAATGCGCTGGGAATAAATTAACTTTAGTGTTATCTGTCCATCTGTTTGAAGTTGCTGCAACTAGGAATTTGTCTAAAAAATCTTGTGGATTTTCGCTCTGGAGACCTGTGTAAGTCCCAGCTGATATTAGCGGTATGTTTTCCCCCATGGTTGCTGTGTTAGTTCTGTCAGGTAGTGTGAGTGGCTCGTAATGTTGTGCTAAGGTTGGGGGTGCTTGTGTCTTGATGTCCGCCTCAGGGTTATGTACTATGTCGTATAAATTTGTTCTCTGCACTAGAAAATCCTCGATTGTAGCTAGATCCTTATAGTTTTCCCTGTCCTCTTCACTTAGGTGAGTTTTTCGTGTAGTTAAATTATTAAATATGGTTTTAATATTAGGGTGACTTGCGCTTATACGTGTTAAGTTCTTAAGTGCCGCTAGGATAGGTCTGAGGTCTGCTACAGTGTCTGTGTCTCTAGATAGTATTCAATTTTTATTTAATATTTTTATTATGTCACTTTTGGAAGTCGTATATGTGTCTAATGGTATTAAATCTTCATGTAGTATGGTTTCCATTTAATTATACATGTCCATTGACGTACCTCGTTAGTTTACTTGGCGTTACTCTAATTACGGGTTTGAAAATATTTTTGAGTTATTGGAAATTTAATTTGTCTTTTAGGTAAATGAGTGGTTTGTCACTGAAGTAGGCTATTTTAGTTAAATACTTTTTTATGAATATTATTTAGTTCTAATTTATACCTAGCCTATGAAACTATGTGCTTGCCCATATGAGGAATTTAAATGCCAATCGAGTTTTAGCGCCTCCACCATGTAAGGTTTTGTAGTTTGGTTTAGTTTAAGATTAAGGTTGTGACATATTTTGAGCAAGGGTTGCTGTGAGAGGATTTAATAATAGGTTAGATTGGCAGTACAAATACCCTCAAATGAACCAACACATTTATTTGTGACAACATTTCATTAAATTGATTAATTGATTGCGTCAATCGACATATTAAGCACAAACCTTAATACTTTAATACTTTGAAAACATGTTTGATATTAAATTATTCATTACAATTTATTTTAAACTTAATTCATTATAACATTTACTAGTAATTTTGTAGTGTTGCAATAATAATGAGTTCATGGACTAACATGAGAAACTTTCTTTAAAATAGCTAAACATTTACATAAATTTACATTTTCGAAATTGTGAACATTTAAATAGATATGGAATTGAAAATGATTAATGAACCCTAAAATATACTAAGTTCTTAAAATTACTTACATTTTATTCCACTTCACACTTATTACGCCTAGAGATATTTTTCCGCACACGAACACCAACACTCCCGAACTTCACTTTTAGAATTCCGGGCCTCGACTTCCTCTCCTCCTTGTTCTTCAGTTTTTATGTTCTTCTCCCGCCAGCTCATTGACCACGCCTCTGCCAAATCTCTCCATCATAATTGGTGTGTAACAATTTTTCATATCAGCATGGCTGTCCCTTACATTGTCGCACGGTTTTTACAAATAAGCATTTCCGCTGCTTAAGCAAGCATTTCCTGTTTGTTCACCATCGGCGTCTGGGCGGATGTGCGTATCCAGTTACATCCGGAGGATGTTTGTATCGAATTGTAATACAAGACTTCCTTTCCAGCAACTATCTGTACATTGATTCTATGAATTTTATTTTACTAATAATTACGTATGTCTTACAGTACATACATACATACATACATACATATATACATACATAGATACATACACACCAAGTCCCATCATACAACACGCGCGCACACACACACACACACACACACACACACACACACACACACACACACACACACACACACACACACACACACACACACACACACACACACACACACACACACACACGTATTCATTATCATATATAGTCATACGCGTACATAACTCCAACATACTTACTCTTAGTACGCCCTATTTAATTGGAATGAATTGCGTGAAGTACCTGATTTTAGAACTACTGTAACATGTTATTTAAGAAAAGGTCATATTTATTACCAAATTTAGATTATAGGTATGTATTTAATTATGGTTAATCGTTAATTTGTATGCATACAGCCATCCATAACACCCCACACTTAGTCATACATACATACCAAGTCCATTATACAAACACGCACACACACACACACGTATTCATTATCATATAGAATCATACACGTACATAACTCCAAGCATACTTACACTTAGTACACCGTATTTAATTGGAATCAATTGCGTGAAATACTTGAATTTAGAAATACTGTAACATGTTATTTAAGAAAAGGACATATTTACTACCAAATCTAGATTATAGGTATGTGTTTAATTATGGTTAATTGTTAATTTTAATTTGGTATTAATTTAAAGTTCAGAGAAGTCTATGATTTACAAGTACTTTTATTACACATCTGTAACCCTCCCAATTACTCATATTGACATACTGTGACTTCTTAACAATATACAGATTAATAAAGTTAAGATTATTGTAGTTACAATAACTGAGTAAGACCTATAATACAGAGATAAAGAATACACATAATATCTTCACAACATGGAAGAGTTATCAAGAAGAAACAAACAGCCTCGAGACCAAAGTGAAAATACAAATATACCTATTAATACATTATGTGTGTATACTCAATCAACTCATGAACGTATTAAACCAATATTCGAGTACACATTAATTCATTAAACCATTTAAAGACTCCTGATTCGATTATTACCAACAAATTATTCCAAATGTTCCAAAAATAAAATAAACTAAATAAAATACTTCTTCCATACTGCAATGACATTTGATACATTGATTTACATTACATTAATCCAAACAAAATATAGCTACAATAAAGCTTTTTATTCAAAACTAAACCACTTACCTACTCAAACCTGGGTAAAATAAAAAAGTACTTTTAATGTACTACAAAGAAATAAAGTTCAACACTTCAAGAAATTATACAGCACAGACTTTAATATATGTATACAGAAACTAGTCCTGTATGTCATATACATAATTAAATACTTAACTTAAAACTCCAAAGAACGATTAAAGATCATTTATAACAGAAATCCAATTTATAACCAGTTCTAGCAAAGTAGCGTTAGTTAATTCAAAGTATATGTATTAAATTGATGAATAAAAACACACTTAGAGTTAAAATTTTGTTGGATTGATAACATTTTCCCAAAGCTAATACAATTTGGTTTAAATACAGTTTGGTGAATACATATTGTTTTAACCCTTCCATTGATTAATTACCAAGACCATCTAATAAAATATCCACCATATACAGTAGGTGCAATAGGACCAAAATAGTCAGGTTCAATTTAATTAATTCATTTCCATGTAAAAGACCGTAAAGATTCGACTTAAAATGGTTATTTATATTGAAATTTAAGAAATTAAAACGTAAATAGCAATAAATCAAGGGAAGTCTATCTAATTGATTACAAAGAAACTTTAACAAAAATTTTGTTTATAACAATTGGTAGAAATAACGGATTATTTAATCCCTACATTAAACTCACACAACTCACTCCGGTGAACCACCTGGTGTAGTTTCGCACCTTATCCCTTGAGTTGACCGTGTGTTCTGTGATGGTGATGGTGATGCTGCCGCTCTCTCGATGTCTTCAAACGATGAGACCCTCTGGGCTGGAGAATCAGCCATCTTCCTCACCATGATCCTTCCCTCTCTGGACCAAGCGTAAGCCAGCTTCCCAAATTTAACGAACGCCTTGGCGCGCCCCAGGATGGACTTTTTGTGTGCGGTCAGATGCTCACTGATGAACACCGGCGCTCGTGGAAGTGAAGGTGGTAAATCTGTAGTCTCAATGCGATTTTTTCTTGCGGCAATCAGCCATTCGCCACGAATAGATCGGGAGATAAACTGGACCACGATGCTGGGGTGAAATCTTCTGTCTCTGGGAGCCGGGAGCCTGTGAGCAATGGAGATTCTTCCCCTGTTGAACACAACTACGATCGCCTTCGCAATCGACTCGGCTCCGGCATAAATGTCCTCCCCCTTTGTTAACGGCACACCCCTTATTTCAATATTGTTCAATCTTGATCTCTGTTGCAGTTCGTCGATCTCCGTTTTTAGCTGAGAAACATTCTCAGCCAAGCGTTGGTTTTCTTTTTTCAGCAAACCACAGTCTTCTTTAAGCGTCAAATTATCTTTCTCAACGGCGGAGAGTTTAAGCTTGACTTCCTCTAATGAATCGCGAACAGACATCATAGTCTTTTCCAAAGATGTGAAACTTGCACTGTTAGACTTCCTGGAATCTGACATCTCCTATTTAATGTTTTTTAACAAGTCCGTAATTATAGGATCGTCACTGCTCGTAGAGGAAGCACCGTCAACGTCAACGTCACACTCGTCACAGCGCCATGTAGTTAGCGCCTTCGCGGACATCTTCGAAAGTTTAGCGACGGTTCGGATCCGGCAACAAGTAGCATGAAACTCCACACTGCATAACGAACACTTGGCTACCTCCTTGGCATTAGAGGTATTTAGCTGACACTTACCACAAACCATGGTCACACACTTGTGATAAATTTTCAAAATAAAAATAATATCAATAGCTAAATAAAAAACCGAAGTTATTTTTAAGTCAGCATAGATACGAATAAACTTAACAATCAAAGCAGGAAACTTGCCGACAGGACTGAGCGGGCAGGCGCGGGCGGACCGGCAAACTAAGAGAGGCTTATCGGAACGACCTTTCGCATCGGCAGACTGATAACGACTGTTAACGCTTTGCCTGTATCAAGGACTTTGCGTAGGTCTAATGAAACATTACAAGTAATCTGTAAAATACAAGACATGATCCGTTAAACAAACCCACTATTCTTCAATAATAGTCAGATTTGATTGAACTCACACCTAATACATATCTATTAGTCCTGTGTGAAGAACTCTGAAAAGCTTGTGAATTGGAGTACGAAAGTGTAAAACAACGAGTGAAGGAATATGAAGGATACCCCTTCGCAAGAAAGTAGCCAGGTAAACAATTTTTTTTTTTTTTTTGGGGGGGGGGGGGGGTTCAGACTATATATTTTCCCAATATATACTAGACAGAGAGTAAGGTCCCATTTTGTTCCTTACAAAGTTCTTTAACCCGGTTCTTTGTTGAGAGCGATCTTTCAGCAGTAAATGTCTGTAAAACAATAAGGGGATATTTAAACATATTTGCTTCCAAACATTAATGAATATCTTTAATAAGTCGCTTGAGCAAGGAATATTTCCTGATAAATTTAAGATTGCGTGTATTGTGCTTATATTCAAGGCTGGTGATGGGTATGAAGTATCTTCATATATACCTGTCTCTCTTATAAATACGATGGGTAAGAATTTTGAAGCGGTCGTTAAAAATAAATTACAGATGTATTTTCTTGATAGAGACTTGTTTAAAAAAAAATAAGTTTGGGTTTTTGCCTGGTAAAGGTACAGATCTGGCCGTACAAAAACATGTGGAAAACAGAACTGCATCAATGAATGGACATAAGTACATCACTGTTGTGTATTTGGATTTTAAAAGGGCTTTAGATTCACACGATATTGAAATTTTAATTGGAAAGATTAAAAAATATGGGATTAGAGGTATTTTTTGGATCGGCTAATAAGTTTTTGTAAGGTAGAAAACAAGTAGTTAAGATTAATGGTGTATTAAAACAATGAAATAATAAGTTAAGAAATACATAGTGAAGAAAAATTTCTGATTTCTTATATAGAATCAGTTATTATAAATAAAAATAAATGATAGGTTTAATTTTATATAATTACATACCAGTTTAACTAACTAACTAAACTAACTTAACTTAACTTATAAATACTATTGGTGATAATAACACTACTCTGAATTCCTATGTGAAACGAATAAATATAGTCAAAAGAAAAGAATAAAACCAAGGAGAGATTAATTTTCAGAACAGTTTACAAAATTATGTGTGAGAAATTCCAATGATACAATTGGTTTATTGTTAGGTACAATTTATCACATTAAATATAGTCAGTAGGATGATTGAAGTGGTATGGTAGAACCAGATGTCCAGAACAATTATAGCAGGTGGTAAGTGGTTCAGCACATTCCTCAGCAGCTTCCTGTAATAAGACCACAAGTGATGTTCCTAAATTTGGGCCACTTTCCATAATCCAAATTTTTTAATTTTTGGAAAATTAGAATTAAACATCATTTCCGGTGGGGGGGGGGGGGTAATAAGGGAAATTTTTTCAAGCACTAAATTAGGAGCAACTTGAAATCTGCCCTAAGGAAAATACTTGAGGATAAGGATGTGAATTTCTTAGATTATTTATACCAAATATTATTGAAACGAATCTCACTTTCTATGTATATATCAACAGTTTTGGTACCCAAAATCATATTTAATTAAAGACTTTATTACTTGCAAAATCAGATAAAACATATCCAGATGTAAAATTTTTATATTTGCTCTGAAAAACTCCAATGCTCACCTTTACCAGCTTGTCTTACGTCTAGTTACAAAATTACTAGTTTTCTATTATAAATTCATCAAAGACATCATAAGTGAAGTTTTTATTATGTTTCCCTGTTCGTAGAAATACCATGAATGGTTGTGATTAAGAAATTCAATAACCCCATTTGTGAGAAATGGAAGTTTTATATTGTAAAACGGATTTTTTTTAAACTTGCTTCTTGGGGATATTTAGGTTCAAGAAAAACGTATCCAATATCAATTATACAAATTACTCGCTCACTTTTACAAAGATAACTTTCTGCCCTGATTACAACCCAAACTGTAGTTAACCTTTGTCCTGAATTTGAGTCATAGAGGTCTTATTTGGCTATTCAGGGTACATGAATTCTCTCTTCAGTCTATAATGCGTCTCGTGTGTTTGAAGAACTTTGATTTTGTAGTCACCACGCAGGACAGTTTGATGTTCATCATCCGCACGTTTTCCATTCTCATTTCCCATACGGGTGGATTTTGCCTGATCACGACGTACGGCACATAAATAATGTACAATGACCCTTTTATGGATATAGTTATTGACGGTTAGGAGTTAGAAGTTAGGCATCCGAAAATCCATTGGTTAAGTAAAACAAGTAGAGAGAAATCCTAGTGTATAAAGCCGGATATGTAAACGGTCACTATACTCCATATCCTGATTTTATAATTACTGCGTTTCCGGTCTGAACATGAATTTCAGTGGCACGTAAGACTACGGACACTGCACCAATCCTATTTTACTAGTTGTTGTTATTTTAACAGGTAATTGGATTAGTATATTATCAATATAAAATAAAAACTTGCGTTTAACGTATATGCTTTATTTTTGCGTTACTTTTATATGTAATAAAAATTAAATTGTGAGGTAGAAACCCATAATTGAAAGCGTATAATTAAATTACTAACAAAAAGTATGTTTAACAGGTTCCTAACATAAATATATATTTCTAAAAACATCATACACTATTTAGAAAAGGTTTCAAACTCATATTGACCTATTTATACTGCAGACGTCATTACAATTTTGGATATTTTGACATTACCAGAGTGTTACGTCTCAATGGATACACTAGTATTACGTATATGTACCAACTGGCCGGTCTTCGCATCAAAATAACACTTTACATAATGAACTTACTCTAAGTGTGGGTATTGAGGGCTCAAATAATTAAAGTTTTAAAACTCACACACTATCCAACGTCTGTTTGATCAAGGAAAAATAACTCTGCACATGGAACCATCATATCTTTGCCATGGAAGGCATTTGGGCTGAGTTGTTGGGCGCTCTGGGATGTCAATGAGCTGTGGATTTTTGTATGCGTCTGGTTCCACAACTAACGTAACGCTCTGGTCTGGTTCGTCCAAGAACTGTGGCAATCCCAGTACTAAGGGTGAAGAGAGGAGAGTGAAGACAACGAACCCACAGATTATCTTCATTTTATCTTCAGGAGTCAACAGTTTGTACTGCTGAAGCGTAGCTCTAAGGAAAATCGGTCAGCTGAAACAAATAACTATACGTATGTCTGAACCATTACTGGTAAACGGTATATTCAAGTGCCTAATTCTTCTAACACAGTCAAATTTCCTGTCAGGGACAAAATAACTTAAATGTAAACTTCATAGAGTGACATAAATGTGGAAAAGACATGCCACAACTGACAAATCGAAGTGTAAATAGAGATAAGAAGGGGTAAAAAGAATCTCAGAGAGCATTTATAGATAAACCATCGTATTCTTATCAGTGTGTTATGAGAAGCAGTGTTTATTAAATTCAATCATACAAATTTGCATCAATTCTAGCCGAACACTGTTGTTACCTGGGCTTTTGAATAAAGAATTAAGACTTTATAGCTTCCAATCGAATATCGATATGCTCGCGATTATTCGGTAGTTAGAAACCCTTCAGTAAACTACAATTTATAAACTGAGTAGCATCATTGTTGCACTAATGAACGAGTTTGATGTGCGAAACGTATAAGGAATATAATATGTTTGGAACCAAAATAAAATAATATGATGTAAGCAAACGACGATGTAATTTAAAATCCATTAATCAAATTTAACCGTTAGTTCAAGTTAATTTACGTCAGGTAACAGAGACTTGACGTTAGTTTAGAAGTTTAACCAAATCGTATTTGACTAATACTTTGAAGAATTTTATGACGTCATTGCTGAAGGCCAACTTCACACTAGCTTTTACCATCACAAAATTCACCAAACTTAAAACATTATTTTTTTCCCCTCTGAACTAGAGTTTCTAGAAAATGTCAAGAACTGAATATATTGCTATAATATTGCAATTACTTATACTTGTGCAATGATACGAGTTTTTGCTTATATCTAGGCAATACAATAGTTGTACAATATTTACAAAAAGGTAGCAATACATTTATTATTTATCCCTTAAATAAACCTATTTATTTGTATTTATAACTAGTTAGTAAGAATATTAGCCTACTTTTGCATTAATAATTTTTCAATAAGTGATTAATTTTTAAGAACTTTTTAAATCCTGGTTAAATGTAAGAAACTCCAGAAGTAATCAATAGAATTTACATTTCTCTAATACTAATCTTTCTGGTCTAATTACAAATTCCATATAACAAAACCACGCTTTAGAAATAGCTGAAGCTCTTCCGTGCCAATTTATAAAGTTAGCCAACTCACTGTTTCTTAAAAGTGCCTGCAGATGGCCTGTATCATGTAACAAGTGCAATTTCAAAAATATTCTTTAGCCTAAGAATTGGAAATTCATGAAACCTATTTGACCTGTTTAACATATCTGACATTTAACCATAACTTTTGCATTCGTTCAGCTCGAGATATGTAAAAAAATAAAGCTTTCACTTACTCGTATTTAGTTATTTTTGGAAATGCACACAAACTTTTATAATTTAGTCTTTTTTCTTCCTACAACACTTGCTTCAAACAACTCTTAACCAATTGAATCATGTGTTATAGTTGCAAATTGAGGCATGAAGTTAATATCTTAAATTAGTCTTATCGTTTAAGGCATTTACGGCTTACAGCAACTTACACTAAAACTATGTGCCGAATATGCACAAGAATTTTCATTTCTGACAAATAAATAAAAAACCTGCGCAGTGCAAAGAATAGTGCATTTCCTTTCTTTAATATAAGCCCTCAAAACAAGTTTTATTTTACTTTTAATCTAATATTTTTAATTGAAACCCATTATTACAGGGACAAGTGATAAAATTTAAGTTAAAATTATCATGGAAGTTACGTGGTAAATTATCCTATATTAAAACTTACTCAGAGACAGCGAAGCTAGTTGGATAATTCAAGTTTGGGTTTTCAGTGCTTTATATACGCGTACTGCACGTGTGTGTGTGTGTGGTTAATAATGATCTATAACCGATTTACTACCGTTCAACATCGTTTATTCTCTATGCAAACAGTTTATTACTAAAAACCTATTTCAATAATAATTACTATTATTAAGTTGTTACAGATCATTAATTATTTGGCTTTTCAGTTGCGATAATACGATTAATAATGTTTTATTCAGATTTTTATATGCACAATTATTTATAAATTTAATTTTGCTCTTTAAAACCAATTGGTGTGCTTTTTCAAATGTTCTGAGGTAAATTGGGCTTGAATTTGTATGTACCTGCCGAATATGTTTGACGAATTTTGTATTTTCAAAAGTTTCATTGTGATTTAGACCATGAGTCACGACAGTATTCTTTAAATTTTGGTGTTTATAATCAAATCGGTGTCCTGTCATTCTTGTCCTCAAGGTATTTGTTGTTGAGCAAATATAATCTGCTGGATATTTTGTACATTGAATTTGGTAAATCACATTTTTAGATTCACAAGGCAATGATAGGATATGCCTAGTGAATTTTGAAGAATTTGGTAACATTTTACAAATTAAACATCTTGGTTTATTACACGGATGTGATCCTTTTTGTTTTTGTATTGCTTGTTCATTGGTGTTGTCATTGGTAATTTAGGTTTGACCAAGAAATCTTTAAGAATAGGAGGTCTTTTAAAGGAGGTTGTTTTAAAAATATCATTATTACAGGTTAAACATGACATTGTCTTAAAATTCGTCCATTTTGACATATTAATTGTTTGCAGGTGGGTTGCTTGCAAGGACAGGATCGCTTAGCGGTCACCCATCCAAGCAGCCGCCACGCTCGACGTTGCTTGATCTGATTTTCTTGCGATAACCGTTATATCCGCTACAGTGTGCCATTGGCCAGTTATATGTTTATTCTGTATCTATATTTTTAATGAAAATGTTCCGCAACACGGTAATATTCCAGTTTTATGCGAGTTTTGCATTTTTATTTGTGAATATGGTTTCAGTTAAAAAAATGTAAAAATGTTATATATGTATTAGTTCTCCGTAATAATCCAAAATTAATGGCCATCGTATAATTTAGTTTCGTTAAAATTAGAACAATTCCAATACCTAATGTACCACTTCTCTTTTTTTCTACAAGAGTTTGAGTATATGTAAATGAGTATAAGTAAACAATAAAAATGAATATAATTTCCTACAAATAATTCATTTTTCTGAAGAAAAACGTTATATTTCATACTGAAATCAATGACATACAAGATTGTGCAAGGTTATATATATTTATTTTTTCAAATGTTTAAAATATGCTCTGGTAAGATATGACTGTAATATGTATTACAAAATGTGTAAATATATATTTTCCTACAGTATTAACGATCTAAAGACATGTAGTTAACGTAAAATTATTGAAAACCGTTGTAGAAACACCGTCCTGACTAAAGCGTAAGCGGTACAAGGTTAAAGTAATGAGAAGGTACGTAATTACTTGTTATACAAGTATAACCAAACAAGCAGCCTTTGACCTGGTGAATTGGAGTTCATTACGTACGACCTTTACCTGTACGCTACTCTCTACGTTGTGTACCAAGTGCTTAACTGTTCAGTTACACTTTGTCACTAACACATAGCCTAATAACACCTCGGCGTTTGTTTAGGTAACAATTCACAATAAATTCCTCTAAGTGATGTCCGAGATCGTGTTCATTACCAAACAGACTACCACCAAGATATTCACGAGAAAACTGTTGTACACGATCGTTGTGTAGAAGTACAAAATTTCCCCAGAAGGTTCACCTCTGGCTGGTTTATACCTTCCAGTTGAACCCACCCTCGGACTTGGAAGCTTCCGCAGCTATCTACATAAGCCAAACTGCAGACTGCTGGTACTGTCATGAGACTGATGACACAACTGAAGATACATTCTTTGTGTGCAGACGGTGGCAGGCAGATAGAAATGGAGTGCAGCAACTCACTGTGGACAACGTTGTGGGGAAGATGTTGGAGAGTGAAGGGGCATGGGAGGACGTAGCTCGAATGGTTAAGAAAATCACGTAACGGCAGAGTCGAGCCATGGGAATAAACCGACCCAAAAATGAAGCAACAAATTAGCTGAAAGCTAAAAGACCCTGCAAGAGCTGAAGTAATACCGACTGGTGGTCCTGGCTCGTACAGGATGAAGATCAAAGGGGGGTTTTAGTGGGTGAGAGCCTCACATGCCTAGAGGAACCGTCAGAAAATAGGTGGTACCCTCTAGATATCTGGTAGAGATTCCCCCCCCCTTGAAACAAGGAAAGAAAGACGAACCCGCACTGGTTAAAGCAAAAACCGATGTGTCACTTAAATCTGAGCAACCTTATGGATGTCCAGGAGCGGCACATCACTAACAGCAAATGTCGAGATTCTGGGGTCGCAAGGGAAATTCGATAGATGTAGTCTACTGCGGGAGATTACTGTTGGAGTTTGTAGGGTTCGTTCCTTAATAGTCAAAGGTTCTTACCATCCAAAAAATAAGGGTGTGCCACCCCCTGCCTGCTGTTACTGGAGAGGCTGGTTCAGAGCTGGCTTTCCCTTCTTCCAAGGAGACATGACTTGAGATTAGTGCCACAAATTTTTCCTCATGAATCTTGACAGGAGGTGGCCCCTACTACCAACCTTACTCTTCAGAATATCCTGTCATTCCGGAAGCAGCGCCTAAACCTTACAAGACAAGGTGCTATTTTCTAAGCTTCTCGTCCTAAGAGAACAAAAAATTTATAAATTGGGAAAAGGAATAAGAATCAGTCACTACTGTATGTTTCATTGTGTTTGTAACACACGAGGTAAATCATTCATATGGACGTGGACTTTAGGATTATTTCAGTTAGTTCTGAGGTCTGACCCCTAGGGCTGCGTCACGTAACTATGATTGTTACATTTCAAATATCTGACTTCTCACTCCACATATGATCGCTCACGTTTGTCGTTCCTTCAATTTACAACACTTTTGATGAAATATAACTCTTGCATTAGTTAGCAAGTAAAGTTATTTACCAGAACATAACGTAAAAGAGAGCGTTTTTATAAAAGTAAAACACGACTTTAGATAAATCTGTTTGAATTCAGTGCCAACGATAGTTGAATGTTAGTTTTGGTAAAAGCAGATTGTAGCTTACTAATACGCCATAAAAGTTTTTACTTTCATTCATAAAACTATGACAAAATGACTGATTGATATCAATAATCTGGTATTTGAGTGGTGTGGAAGGACTCATAATGATGATAATAATGAGTCCACAACCGAGTTATTCAGATATGCAGTTATCGAAAAAATGTGAACTGTAGAGCGTAATAACGATGCCAATACAATTAACAACAATTCCAAAAAGGAGAAAAATGACTCAAGTTTCCATAACATAGAAACTCAAGATCTATAAATTCATTATTACTGATCATAGAATAACCATTAAAAACAGATGTACCTCTTCAACAAGCTGAATTGGTAGGAATTAAAAGTTCCTTCGCATTTATACTCCAACAGGACATTTTTCAGACTACCCACGAAAGGACTTTCGTCTGCATAGCCTAGATAACGGCAAAAGCTTAACCTACATCCCAAAGAACAGTCTTTAGAACAGTGGCGTATAAAGATGACTTCGAAGGGATCATCTGTGAAGCAATAAATAAGAATATCTACTGCTGAAAAACAAGATTGGAATCTGGAAGAATAATAGTGATTTTTATTTAGATATTTAACAATCAGTTCATAGCTGTATGGTTATAGTTGTCCATAACTAAAAGATGATATATTAGTTCTTATACTTGCACTGCTGGTTTCCAGACAACTATTATAGGCTAGTTATCTGGCTCGAAAAAAATTAAATTACTTTTTGGATCTCTTCAGAAATACCTGGATTCCAGATTGTAGGAGTCAAGTAAGATTTCAGACACTGCAGTAAGCGGAAGGTGGAATGTAGTTAACTCGAATTTACCAATGAATGAATACTTCCCGACATAAATAGTTATCTTTCATGATGTCAAGGACAAATTTAAGGGTGCAAATGTGAGAGTTGTAATTGTTCATGAGGGGCAAAATTCAATGTCATTATACTATAACCGGCTCTTAAAGTAAACGGTATTTACAAGTTATTTTTAACTTAGTAAATATTAATTTGACCTTTTTAGAATGAAGTAAAATCACCCTGAATTATTTTAATGTAAAGGGTTATGGAGAGTTACAATTGGAAACATCCAATAATCAGATGTCAGCTCCAGGACCTTGCTGTCTGTTGAGGGAAGATGTCCTTTGCCAGGACACAACAGTCTGACACCTGTACTCCTGCAGACAGTTATTTACACTGTTACATGACGTTACAGGGGGCTGATGGGTTGTTGATCACATCCTTGGAACACTGAACAACGAATTAAGGTGTAAATTTGTGAAAACATTTTCTGACGGTGAGAGAATAAAAATGTAAAAGACTAAATACTTGGTAAAGGATGCGTATGCATGTTTTTGTATGGAGCTTATTACATAATGTTTGACCAAATATGAAAATTGTGAATATAATTATTGAAGATGAAATATTCTTTGCCTAATAGCCAATGGAAACAGAGGGCGTTCTATAATGTTTGACTATTCAGGACGGTGAAAGCTATGGTATAAACCTTTATAACCTACCCTGACGTAACGAAATTTTTGTTGAAATCAATATTTAATTATCTGTAATTTCATCCGTTCACCACTGAAAGACGACTGAATGGGCAAGATGTGTCATAGTAAGGTATGGTGTTGTCTAAGGGCGTAAAATCTTTACAGTAGTTTTATGGCAAGAAAACACATTCATACATACCCTTTATTAAAATAAATTAGATGTGTAGAGAACCTAGTAAAGTTTTGCAAAAGAATGAAGTTCATGTGAAAGCTTTATTGGTATGATTCTTATATATATATATATATTTCTAACTTCGGAACGCCGAAAAATACTGGTTTGCGCCTTGTATGCTAAGGGAATATTGACTCCGTTTGTTGTGAGCAAACGATAAAGAAGGGCTTCTATTGAAAGTTAGCGAATTGTCTGTATCTCTACTGCAAATGCTTTGTCAAAGGTAAGGTCTCCAGGGACTGGCCAATCTGAATATTTTTATATCCTTTTTATCTTTAATGTAAAATACAGTAAAAGGAATGAAAGGTTTTCCGAGAAACGGATGATTGTTTCGATTATCATAAATGATTGAGTATTCACTATTCGGTTGTTGGTAATGGACTTTTTTAATGATTATAGAAGAACAATTCATTGAAATTAAGTTTTTGATAACTTTACTGATTTTAAGCCAGCATTTATTAAAACATTACATATTATAAAAACGTTCATTGGTATATAAGAATATGTTTTACCAATTTTTTATAGATGCTTTCAAAACATACATAGAAAATTCTTCCTTAAGCCTCCGCATGAGTAATAATTTGCGAAGAAGTAAAGAGTCATGCTCGTGTCTTATTTCGTTAATAATTAAGTAATTAAAATAAAAAAAACTTATGAAGATGTATTCGAATACGTTTTGAAAATTCTGAACCGAAGAAACTTAATTTTACGAAATGTTTTAGTAATACTCAATGTTAACTACACGCTATATCTTAATGTTTCTTTTGGAATACTATACATGCAGGGAATAATATTTATAAGAAATTAAATCCTTACAAGAATGAGACGAGATTGGATCGGCTGGAAGTGGGATAACCAAAGTAGAAAACATCAATTTTCGAAGAAAAAGTCTATTGATTTTACAGAAAAACATAAAGCAATATAACAGAATTTTCTTTGCCGAAATGAACGTACAAGGTCGTAAAGTACGTATACAGTAATTAATCAACGAAAGCTCGATAAGTCTGGTCACGCTTGACGTAATCGCCTAATACCGGAAAGAAGGACGGTCGGACTTTAGATTGGATATCCGAGAAGTCGGTTTTTGCCGAGGTCAGATATGATAAATTATTCTGCTTATAAATAAAAGTTCTGATAGTAATTTTGATAGTAATGTTTTTATACAGCTAGGTGTATAACTCTCTATATGCATTACAATAGTTAATTTATAACACTTTATTTTATTCCTTCCTTAAAGTTTGTTATTAAGGATAAAAAGTTTGGCACGATAACAGGTTTTCGGACATTTGCTATTGTTATATGTTACAAAAGGTATAACGTTTCGTGGACTGGAATTTATCTTCTTCATCAGGTGGAGGAGAAGGGTTTTATGTAAAACATGTACAATAATTAAATTAAATAGATAGGTATATAAGTCAGGGCCAACTTTATACTGACTAGTCTAAGTACGCGAGGGACAACCAATTAACCATGGAGTAAATTTTTAACTAACATATTTTTATATTGTAAATTTTATATGATTCTGCCGTAATCATATTAATCAATTTAAATTCTAATGTAATTTTACATTATTATATTGTATTTTAAAAAAATGTAATGCATTAAAGTAGCTTTACTCTGATAACAACAATAGTTTGTTTATGGCTTTTGATGTAAGTTGTGGTCTTCTGTTGTATACATTAAAGTAAGCTATTTGTGATACACAGTGTACCATTAATTAAAATCTATTGTATAACACTTATTTTATGACACATAAAAGAAAGTTCAGTATTTTCTACTATTTTTACCATAGTTCTAACAATAAGTAGCTGTGGTTGAAATAAAATGAGATATACTCGTATTTACTCATCTTCCTAATAAAACACAAAGTTAATCTTGTCTGAGAAAAGTAATAAATCACGCAATAAAACAATGTTATTACAGTCTCCTCAGTATTATACGCGTAACGGTCTTCCGTCTTTGCTATAACAGTATAACTATAACAAGCGTTATATCTTTTTAACAAGGATATCTGTGTTTGTACTCTCATGTTAAAATACAGCCTTGTATCCTTCTCTACTAATGGACTCAGAAACTTTATTGACCGATAAAGCCGAGCACGTGTTTCTCAAGTAAGGTTACTAATTGGATTACGAAAAGATTGGAATACGCCCTCCTCCATTTGCAGCGTAACAGGCTTCACTGAGGTTGAATGCAACATTTCAAATCTGCAGCTCATTTCATTCTCGAGATGTCCTGCAGACATTGCAGGTAGAAATTCAGAGAACAACACAGAGAAAATATTTTATACTCTCCCGGTAGAAGAAGCAGAAACTATTTTAGCCTAATGATTTATAGACTACAATAAAGCTCAGCTGAATTCCATGATTAGACAAGGATCATCATAGAAGTCATCCTTCCTATGTAGTATTGAAATTTAATGCAAAATTTAACGTCTACAGATAAAAAACTTCTCGAGATATCTTGCCGCACGATAAGTTCACATTTTCGTTCATTGAGTTGGGTTTTATTGCAGTATTGAAATAATGTATGTGTACATACCTTGTCGTCAAAAGATGATTTATTTGTTGAAGTACTTTGTTTGAACGTTTTAAACACAACATATGTTGATCTCTACTCAGATTACTTAAAAATGTGCACTGTTATTTAGTTGTATTTTATATAATACATATATTTTTGCAACCTTGTTACTGATTACTGGAATATAAGTTACATCCGATGTTCTTGGAACTAAATTCCTGGTGCATTAATAACCTAATTGGTACGCGTACTAATGTTCTCTCTCGGTAACTTTGTAACTGACCATCTTGCTGCCGAGAAAAACCTCGCGCGCTAATCCGTAAATAAAATTTATATTTTCGAATAATAAATTAGCCCTTTCATGCGAGACATCTAATTTTTAATGTAATATAAAGTAAAGTTGTAAATAGTAAAGTAAATTACCTTAGTTGATGATTTATTTACCAGATTAATATGGATAATACTTTGGTGATGTCCTTCTGACGAGACCACGTTGTCGTGAATCTTGAGTTGTCTCGATAAATGGCTCAAATTCAAGTCTCTGATTTTAACTTCGAGTCTCTGATTTTGATTTTAACTATGAGTTCAACTTCGAGTGCTTCCAGCATTCATGGTTTAGGTTTCTAGTGTACTAATCTTCACTTTTTTCGACTACAGCTGCAATGTCGAGCCAATATGCTGACGCCCGCGCTTGTAAGTCGACATCATCGTGAAGGGAAGCCAATTTTAAAGTTTTAATAATTATTAAGTTCATATTTAAAATTCCCATGGAACATTGGAACCATTAAGCCAACCCCCATGATGTCATTTAGTTCGTAATCTCTTTATTTTGCAGCAACGTGGCAATTCGTTATTTTATTTTTAACATCTAGAAGCGGTGCTTGTATGTTATTTGCCAAAATTAAACATGGAAGTAAGCTTTTCAAATCGAGGATTCAATACTATGACCTCAACGGTATCTAACCCCATGTGTTTTGTCTATTCGGTACAAATGTTGCCATCACGGTTACCGATAAGACCAATGTAAAAATATTCGGTGACGTCCACCATCATTTTAAAAGATTGCTTCTTAAAAAGGTGTATAGCTTTGTTGGGATACTTCTTAAGCGAAAAATTGAACACTTATCTCTGAATGAGATTTGTCAGTATTGTAATTATATTATAATACAATGTTAACGCTGCATTTTGTTATCTCGGCTTACAATATGGCGAGAAGGGAAACTGGATAATTTTATAAAAATAATCTAAATACAGAAAAACCAACAATGGATATCTAAGAACTTATTATTTTAAACATGTTTGAGTTGAAATATGTTAGCTTAGTTGATTGAAAAGACTTACGATATTTGTGAAGCACGTCACCTTTGCAGTTAAATAAATATTTAATGGTAAAGCCGAGATGGATAGATCAGTAGGTGCACAGGATACATAGAATGTCACTTATGAAGTGAATACATAGAAATGAAGCTTTAACCGACATTTCAAATCAATAGGTTACTCTGTTTTCAAAATATCGTGACTGACAGAGGAAGTGGATTTTTTCTAGCCCCTTCATCGCTAACACTCAGCCAATAAAAGTAATTGTAAAGCCTGCAAAATGTCCCATTTAGTGGTAAGTTACTTTGTCTTTGAATCCTCTAGTTAATAAATACTCTTGTCATTCGACTTCCGAGCAAGAATGAGTGTAGTAATAAATAATTATAATATCTCTGAAAATCACCAGTCAGGCCAGTCAGAGAACAATCTTCCAAGTAGCAACCTCCATCCAGTGAGGGGAACCAAATCACGCTAAAATAGCAAGAAGTTACAGGAACTCCTCAAAATAATCTAGTCAAGGTATGACCAAAGATGATGATCAACATCGTTATCTTTTGGACAATTATAAAGCACCTTAGCAATGGTTTTGATTATCAATTTTGGAGTCCAAAAAGATTAATATTAGAGGGAATGTCATTCAGGATTATTATACTTAGTAATAATTTTTTAAATGACTAATAAGTGTAACTAGGTATTTACATTATGCCATTTTGGACGTTATAAATACACAACACAAAAGCCACATAACTACATTTCGGTTAGTTCTAGAGTTATGCGTTTAATTAATTATGTTCAAATTAAGTGGAGCAATAAAGTTTAACGATGTCGACAGAGAGCTTGTCATTTTTATTATCCAATAAAATCTTCTATGTCTTGTTTCTACGTAACGAATTTTCAAGGAATTACAGAATATGTAAATTTATATTGAAAAATGATGAGTTTGGTAAAACTATAATGAGAGCCTTTCCTTAACCTTCCAAAGATAGTACTAGGCGCTGAATCCTGTCCTAATTTGGAAAATTTTTACGTATGGTGAGTATGTAGGAATATGTAATGTTTTATCTCCCAATCCTAGTCTGGTATAAATATGTAAATTCAACGCGATAGTATTACATAAAAAAATGTCAAACTATTAAAGTAAATTTTTTATAGTATTTTTTTATCTGTACGAGTGTTTTAGCAGTATAATTTTTATTTAGTCAGTATTTAATGATTATATATTTTTAATATGTTTACAGCAAAGGTTTAGATAAATAAATACAAACCGATCCCAATTTATCCTTGACAGCAGTTAAAAAATACACCATTAAAGACAGACAAGCGATTAAATACGATGAAATAAATTTGAACTGATATCAACGAAAATAATATTTAAAAAGCCTGAAGTTCCTAACTCTCAAAATAATTCTTTAAGAAACCATTCAAACTTATATTTCTGAATATTAAACTCTGTTAAGTATTTGGGTTCATAAGGAAACGTTTTGTTTGGAGGAGAAACAAGTTTAAATTCCATTTAAAACTTCGCCAACCGCAAGATTGTTTTACTGGGTTATTTCCATGAATTATGGAATGGATTCTGTAGATTTCTTTAGCATTTAAAATAGATTCAGCAATACTTTAATTAAATTTGTGGGAACCATTTTAACTGTTAATATGGCATTTATTTTTATTTTTACATTTTTGTCGTGTCTTATCTCAGTAGTGTGATACTCACTACATACTTCCAAGTTAATTAATATAAAATATATAATTAGTTTAATTGAAATAATATAAATAGAATTGGCATTGACTTCCTTACTGATCCAGTTTTTTCAAAAAAAAAGATAGTCTGAAAGGATACAGGGACATAAAAAATGTGAACCTTACCAGCTTTTAACTTTTAAGCGTAGATATTTTAAACTCTAAAGTAAATCAGCACGTTCATTTATATACAGTTCATTATAACAGCACGTTATACAGCACGTTCATTATAACAGTTCATTATACTGAAATTTCGAGATTGAAATTGGGAATATTATGACAAAAATTTGAAATCAAGATATTATCTTAAGTTATTATATTTTCCAGTCAAGCAGAAAAGATTCCATCAGATGAACCCTGCTGATACCATCCCAAGGATATCGACGAAGGCTTGTAATATCCTTTTTCTTAACCAGTTTAAGATCACACTCGATAATGTGCTTCCTTTATTGTAAACTCTGTTAAGTCTCCGGCATTGCGGCGGATAATAATTATTTTCCGTTGAATCTCTATCATCTTTCCCAATTTTATAATCCAGTTTACGCGCCAATGTTATTTTCCACTCAGTATTTTGATTGTTTTCATCAAAATTATCAAAAAATACTTTTGTAGACAATTTTTTAAAATATTTGAACAATGAATTTGAACTATATTATAAGTTAAGTTCCATTTTTTAAATCGTATTTATTCGTACTTCAAAAAATTTTCCCCCATTCACGTTGAAATTCTGAAGAGCAATAAATGCGGCAAATTGCATACCAAAGGCTGGGGAAAGAAAAGGGCTATAGGTTGAAAAACAAAGTTGAAGGTGCATCCCCCAAAACTTTTTTTGTGGTTTCAATTTAAAATACACAATTTTATGTTTAATACCAAAGCAATAGCTTGAGCTCTACGTGGGAATGGCGGTTTGACGTCTGCAGTAACTTGAGACAACAGCTGACAGTGATAATCTATAACAGGCAGGCGGACCATCGGAACTGAACCAATAACGCCAAACTATCAATTGCGGCACTTACCAAGTTTATCGATGTTGATACTTTTTTATTTTTGTTTTGTATTGTTTTTGTAGCTGGTGTGTATATATCTCTTGGCATATTGCTATCTTTGTAATATGATAGCTGAAGTCATAATACATTCTACGCACTCCTTGAGGTATAAGGTAGAAGTACGCTACGATGTGTACTTCGCTGTCGTTGTCTGCTAAATTTAAAATAAATATATCATTTCACTGTTCCACATTGTAACTAAGTTACATTTTAAAATGTTTATAATTATAATACTTTTTTTACAAATTTATTTACCCTACATTTAATTCTTGCCATCATGTTTGCCAAATCATATAAACTAAGAATGTTCCTTCCCGCTTAGTCAAATTCCATGGAGTAATATGCACCACCATCATACTTTAGGTTGTTTTTCTTTAAATGAAGCTCGCTCCATTCACAAATTTCAAGTTGCGTGACATCCTTTCTCGAGTTGTAGTGTGTATAGACAGACAGAAGGAAGTTCTTCCAGTCCCTCGAATAACAGGCTACGCTACTGCTCTGTCAATTACTATGCTAAATGAAATCTTCTTTATCGTCAGTTTGAAACCTACAACAGTTAATAATTGAAAAGATACCTTTTTAATATACAAATTACGGTAAACTGTGATGAAGGGTTCTTCAGTTTGATCAGCGATCAATAAACTAAAATTTTCTTGTATTTATCGATAGTACAAATTATGTCATATACATTAAAAATTACGACTTTGAGATGTCACATTCAAATGACTACTCTTTAAATCTCATTTAAGTCTCTTTAAGTAAAATGACAAAATTTTAAGTCCGTACTCAAGATGAGTATTTGCTTGTGAGGACGGTCATTCAGACAGACATAGTGTTATTTATTGAAATTAGCGCCTTGTTAATATCCGCGAAAGTTCACTAATCTTCCAGTCCAACTGTTTGTTTTTCTAAGCGAATATCCTGTACATTGTTTTGTTTTATTACAAATAGTTTGTGTTGTTAAACGTGTCTTTTCCAATTTATTTTTTATGAAGCTATATTTTTAGCAACCCCTAACTGGTAAAATTGGTTATAAATAATTTGTCCTTATCGAATTTAAATTTTAATCTGCATCTGATAGTTTACTTGGTAATTAATTTTGTATTGTCCCAAGTAGAAAATTTTAAACAATATGGATATTTTATATAAAGCATATTTCTGATTAATACTTTGCTTTATACTTGAGTGAAATTGAAATAGAACTAGAATTCGACAAGTAGACTTCCTACTAGCTCTATTCCAAGTTCCAACTTCAACAACAGTTGGCAACATCAGGTTACCAGTAAGGCTGTTGTGTTAGAACCAATTACAACAGATATGTCCAATATTGTGGGAGAAGCCAATGAATTTTAATTCAAGGCCTCTCAACTTCCAGAACGTCGAGATGCCGAGTCTGGCCAAGAAAGAAAACCCACGATAAGACAATAATAGCAATTATTGTTGAGTACTCCAATTACAAATAAACATGGACTACAGAGACAGGTACTTGCGAGATTTGAGCAAATAAGGCACTTACCACAGTAGTCAGGGGGTTGTGGTGGGGGGGGCTTGATTCTTATCAAGCTGAACTATCGGGCAATTATGATATTTTGCCGCCTATATACAACTCGTTACCAGAAACTTAGTATTTTAATTACTGGTTTTTTTCTCAAAATGATTCTGTATGAATGTATCAAATGTTACCCGCAGAGAAGGACGTGCGAAAAAGGGATTTGTAATGAAGTGTAACTTTAATAGAAGTATTTGACGATTTCTAAGTTCTCCTTGTTCTCCTGTAATATGAAAATTACTTTACATTTAAAGTAATTTTCATATTTTCCGTATTATCTACATGGATAAACTATAACTATCCATAATATTTTTGTTAATCCGGATGAGTGAGGTACCGGTTGAACTGTCCTTGGCCGGATAACCGAGAGTTAGTAAGAGTGGTTGTTGCTATTATAATACACTTAATTACGTCATTAATAGACTTTTAAAGTTGCTTTTTATATGTCTATAATTTCCAAATAGTCCGATAAAAAACATTATATTGATGTGTCTTAATATTTATTTTATTGATAAAACATTCTTTTCTTCCTCTAAAATAAATGAATTTTTCTTTCATTCTTTTTTTTTTTTTTCTTTACAGATTTAAACAAATTGAATTTCTTTACTTCTAAGAGTACTGGAAAGAC
The DNA here is from genome assembly GCF_021130785.1 of Homalodisca vitripennis. Lineage (NCBI taxonomy): Eukaryota > Metazoa > Arthropoda > Insecta > Hemiptera > Cicadellidae > Homalodisca > Homalodisca vitripennis. The sequence goes on from NC_060214.1 coordinate 26,535,743, forward strand.
ATTTTTTGGTTCATATACCCTCTTATGCAACAGAAGAATTTCCATACCTTTCAAAATGATTTTTTTGTGATTCCTTTTTTTATAAGAGTACTGATAAGAAATTATTGAGGATAATATATCCTCGTCAACAACAAGGGAAAGTTCCATACGATTGCGAGATTTTTTGTGTGATTTCTGTAGACTAAAAATTTTTACTTACTGTAAATAAAGTAAGATATAGCTGGAAATAGGCTTGTACATAAGTTGTAGATATCTATAGATAAAGCATTACTTAATGTTGATGGACATTTAGATTCAAGAGCAATTCCTTGGGAAATAAAAAGCACACTAAATTAATAATCACTTCAAAGGTACTGGTGGTGTAACAACCCGTATAAAATAAAAATTGAAAAAAGAGACCATTGTATTATAATTAGGAATGTTTCTTATATAATTTAACATAAGAAAATATTACATGCGAATAATTTGAAATAAGAAAATATTACATGTAAATAAATAAAAGTACATTCCATATACGATAAAAATACTGGCAAGGAGTTACTTAGGGTTATATATCCTCATCAATAACAAGAACGATTTCCAAATTATATTGAAATGTAGTTTTTGTAATTTCTTTTGTTATAATAGTAATTGCAAGAAGTTATTTAGGATGACATATTCTTGTCGATAACAAGGAAAATTTCCATAGCACTTGTAAATTTATAAAAAATATTATTTTAATAAAATGAAAATACATTTTATGTACAGTAGTGTTCGTTGTTACATCCGGTAAGACATATGTACTAACACGTGTCTTACTGTGAAAACTAGAATACAAACCAGATTTGTTACATTATGCGTTAAGTTTTTGGTTGAATTCTATACTGTTCGTTTTGTATTAGCGGCTATGATACTAGGTGTGTTATATGTGCGGTGAGTTGTATGAAAATTAAAAACACTTAATCACTAAGAAGCACTGTCAATCTTAGCTGAGGAAGTGGCAGAACTGTGAGAGAAGGTGACAGAGATGTCATCTAAATTAACAACTTCCCTGATGTGTTGGAAGACAGTCGAGAGTATCCAGTAATGGGTTATGTTAGCGAAAATAGATGCTGGGTTTTTAAATCATTATTTAACAAAAAAATATTGTTTGTAAGAGTTACATTCAGTTTAGACCCACTTTCTAATTTTTGAGGTTCTAGGTTTATATAATTCTCTCATCCAATGTAATATTAAACTTCTATCTTTAAAATTTTCAAGAAATTGAGTTTCCTGACTGAGCCTTCATGAAATAAATTTATTTCAAGTAATTAGTATAAATAGTTTTAAATACCACAAAGATGTGTTTGAACTTAAATTGGGAATTAGATGAATTGTTAAACAGGATATGTTCTCCGTGAGCTTGATTTCACTGTAGTCCTTTTGGTTTGTATTCTTTTGGCGATGGTTTTATGTGTTTTTATAATGTTGAACAAGCCGATTTACCAGAAAGGAGTGTTCTACAGATAAGCAGTTGTTCACACATTGTGCTTAAATGTTAATTAATGATCAATTACAAGGTGCATATAAAATAAACATGATAAAGAGAACAGTTTATAATATTTAGGAATGTTTTGATACAAAACACGTCATATATTTTTGCTGTTCGAATGATTAATTGATAAAAATAAATTTAAATCTTGTAACGATCAACTACCTGTTACTATTACGAAATGGTACTGACTTAAGCACGAACAAAATTTAAATTGGAGAAAAAACACTTTACCATGCATCAGAGTATATTTTTGAAACATAAGGAGTAATACTGAATCGCTGTAAAACATCAGATAACAATATGTTTCATTTGTATGTCACATAACATCACATAACATTGTGTATGTGTTATGCGGTTACAACATGTGTGGGAGATCACGGATTCTGTTCAGGATCATATTCCCACATAATCAAACAATTGATAGAAGATAGGGTTAAGGACATAACATATTATTAACTCAGAGACCGATTCATTACAATGTTCTTTAATTAAAACGGGTTTATTTATTTACGTGTATATTTTCTTATGTTAAACGCCTTTTGAATAAGGGCACTTTTATATATGTTTCACTTTTATGTAAAACCCAGTTTTCTAGTAGCTGTTAACCCTTCATTATTCTGTACACTGTTGTTTAACTTAACTTCATGTTTCTACATAAATTAAACAAGCATTAATTTAACTAAAAAAAGTGCAGAGTGTTGTAATAAACAGAGGAATTAAAAGTTAGTCACTAAAGTAAACGAGGGTAAAATAATGGACGCTGCACCCATTTCCCGTTAGGTTAGCCCTTGTCTGTTAAAAATAACAGCTTCGACCCTCTCAAAGGCCCTAAAATAATTTACAATTGTCTGTTTTCTTCCCACCCTCACCCAGTCTTTACCTCCCTAAGTCACCTTTAGGCAGTTTTTTAACGTGCTTCTTCATGAAATCCATCAAGAAAGAAATATATACCTTCTATGACAATATATGGAGTAGTGATTTCTATTTTAGGGGCTCAATACGTTTATGTTTTGGTGAAGAGTAAGTTGAATGAAATTAATTAGAAATAACACACCGAGAAAATAAAATTATAAAAGAGCAAATGCAGTATGATAGAAAAAGTATAAAAGTAAATAAATAAATTAAAATAGGTGACTTACAGGCATACAGTAAGTATTAAATTTGAGAGGGATGAAATTGAAAAATATTAGTTAATGTTATGTAATGTACCATGTAACTCATAGTACTTCTACCTAGCTTGGTTTAGTCCGTTAGTAAGTATTAACCAGTAGAAAGTTTCATAAATAAATAAATAAAATAAAAATAATTATGAATTTATTTGCCAGGGGTTCTCAGACATATTTCTGGTTTACAGAACAACTCTGTGTCAAGTAACATACTTATGACTAATAATATAACTAAGTGCATTCAATAATCTTATCACCTAGACAACGTGTTTTCTTCAGGTATGAGATGGCTATTTTATTTTAAAATGAAAGAGTTTTTAAACTTTCGGCGAGGCCATTGTAAATGGTGGTACTGAAATAAGAGAAGTTCTCCTGCCCACCTCCAGCCTTACTTGTCGGAAGTGAATCTGTTTATAAGGGCGTGTGCTACGCTGGGAGCACTCATCATGCTGGAATCGCAGCCTCTCGTGTAGGTACTACGGTTCTCCAGACTCTAGGATCATGAAGTACGTCAATGCTCGGCACAGCTTTTCCATTTGAAACATGTTCAATACGCTTCAAACTGAACACATAGCGTAGTGCTGTGTTTTGCGAAATTCTTTGGATTCTATTGGTGTCCTTTAGTGACAATCGATACGTCCACCTTCATAATTCAGGCCGTTGGAATTCGTGAATAGCTTCTACATCAACCATTCATAATGTGGAGTGATATATTTACTAAACATATTAAGCACTTCTTTGTGTAAAGTTTGTTATTTACGATGAAAGGTTTGAAAGGATAACAGAATTCCAAACATTTTGTCCACCGTTTTATTTTACAAAACGTATAACACAACGTTTCGAGAATTGAAATCTATCCTCTTCATCAGGTGGAGGATTTATTGAAACATACAACAATAAAGAACAGAAAGAAGTCAGAAGGGGAAAAATGTTTGGAACATACCCAAAAGCTGCTTGAAGTCCTGTCCAGGCATTGTCACAGCACAGGATTAATACCTCCCCCATCTGACGAAGAGGATAGATTCTAATCCTCGAAACTTTGTTTTATAAATTGGTAACCTATCACGATGGCAATTTCCCAAATCCTACTATCCTTTCAATACAAGGATACAAATTTTATTCTTAACTTCTCTTAATATATCTTAAGGTTTCAAGATGTAGACGTTCAAAGTTTGAAAAAAGAAACGTTGTATCAAAGTTACTATGCATTAAATAAAAAAAGTTATTTAGAAACCTCATGTAATCTGCTAAAATATTTGTACTTGAGTGTTTTTTTTATATATCTCGTAATGTATGCTTATAAAATTGTTAGTATACACCATTGAGATAATAATTATAATACAGTAACTGCAGAATACTTAAAATACTGAGGCTAAACTTGATACAGGGAGAGTATTTGCATGTACCTTGCGTGATTTCCTTAGCTATTTCTAAACCAACCAACATAAATTTCATGATGGGCTATTTACACTTTCTTTAAAATTATCAAGACCTTTCAAGCAACATTGGTTATTACTTATCTTCTGGTAGTTCAAATGTTTTATGTGTTTGAAATTGAACAATTATAAGTGAAATTTTAACGTAATAAAATCGACGTTTTTATATAAAAAAAATATATCCAATAACGGTTTTAGTCATAAGATCTTAAGATTAAGTTGTTTTTAAAAGTTTGTAAGTGCTGCAATTATAATAACATGTCAATATTGAGAGTTGTAGTTGGGAGTTGTCCAAGTTAGCAATCTCAACTAACACAGTTGGGTAGTAGCTTTGTATTTTATACCTAACATTTAATATTGATAAAAATCTGGAATATCGTCGAAAAGTGCTTTGTTTACGAACTAGTCGTCACGTCGGCTGTTGGCGTTCTGCTATTTCGTCGTATCCATTGTTATTGTTTGGCATGCTATTACTTTATTTCACAACGATTGTTTTGTGAGTAAATACAATGAATCGGGACAATATTGAAGACAATGAAGTGTTAGAAGAATTACTCAGATTTTCAAGTTGCAGTGAAATTTATGATTTATTCCAAGATGATATACAATGATCCTGATTTTACTACCGATGGACTTCTTGGAGATAGAAGTAAAATGTTGACATTGTTTTTTTTGTACTCAAATAAAAAAATATAAGTAAAATAATAATAAAAACTTTTATTATGGTATTTGATAACTAAACCACAATCAGGCAAGACTACAAGAATGGGCACTTCCTCTATGTGTAGCGAGTGCAAAATTGCCATGTGCAATAAAGACTTTTCACACTAAAAAAAATATTTAAACATAAGTAGATTTCAATTGTAAATATGTTTAACCTTAGAGAAAGTAATGCAATTGCTAAATACAGCAAATAATAATGAGAAATATATTAATGCTATAGACTAGTACATAGTGATGTTTTTTAGTAAACTTTTTATTTTTTACAAAAAACATTATATTTTAAAAATTTGAAAACAAGTCTTTCTGTCTGAAAATATTTATGCATAGGTATCTGTATATAAAGAGGAAGAACTCAACTAAAAAAAGTTTAAGTCCATGGTTTTTTATAATGGGTTAAAAATTTATATTTATTTCAATATAATTAAAACGGGTGGCAGTGTAAGAATGTTGTCAAGTGGCAGTGAAAGTGTAGTTGTGCTAATAATATGTGTTAATAAATGTAACTTAAGATTATTAAGGTATTACTATGGCTTTAACTAATTTCCAAACAATGAAAGTAACCATTTTTAATAGGACTCCTAATAATATGCATTTTTTAATTTTTAACAGTACAATGTTGTTAAATCAATGTTGATTAACTATATTTAAAAATATTGATACATTTAATGTGTTCATAAACAAATACAAAAGACCCTCAATTCATCCTTATCTGTATTGTAGTTTTAAAAGTATCTACAACATAATGAAAACAGATTAAAAAATGGAAAACAATTTTAAAGATCTTAACGTAATTATTCGTTATACCTATAGTCTTCAACCCTAAAATTATTAGTTTAAGAAATTATTCAATTTTGAATTTTTTAATATTATTCTCTGATTAAAGTATTTGGGTTCGTCAAAAAAAGTTGTTGAAGTAGAAATAAGTTTAAATTTCATTTAAATATTTACTAAACAAAAGATTACAATGTTCTCTTGGGTTACTTTAATGAATTATGGCATTAATTAATTCAATAGCTTCCTTAAAAATGGATTCAACATTCTAATAGAATTTTTTCTGGAACAATTTTAACTCTTTATATAAGCAAGTACTTTTAGAAAAATCCTGGTCGTGTATTAATAATGATAAAGATAGAATTTCCATACTGATCCAGGTTTTCAACCGAAGGATGGTCAGCAAGGGTACATTGTTGTAAATAGTGCCAACCTTTCTATTAAGTGAAAAGATTCCATTTAATGAACTCAGCTGACACAAGAATATTAAGGGAAGATCTGTAATATCCTTTATAGTAAACAGTTTAAGATCACAATCGGAATATGCTTTCCTTTATTGCACAGTCTGACTTCTACTGTTGTGTGCCGATAGCGGCGGATAAACACTTTCCAGTTGAATAGACCTTTATCTTCTTTCACGAACAAATGTTGCTCTTTTCACTTAATATGTTACAGTAACGTTGCAGCTTGTGTTTATATTAATATTAAAAGAAAATACTTCCGTGTATAGTTGTACATTGAACAATAAATTTAGAATATTTTGTTATATACTTTATTTTGTAGTAAAATTAATATTTATAGAGAATTGTGTTTGTATTCATGGTATTACTGTAATTTCTCATAAATTACTTTCCTACGTTTAAAGCACTACACTATTACTGAATGAATGTTTATTTCTTCGTAGATGTGCAAATAAAGACAGCAGGTAGTGTAAAATACAGGAAATTACTTACACAAGGGCAAAGAAATTCATTAAATAAATGAAGTTATAATTCTAATTTAAAACTTTTTTTGGAAATCGTAATATCTTAAATTATTCAGACTAAACTTGGTAAAGGGACGGTATTTGGACTTTCCTAATGTGTTACTTAATGTTTCTAAATAGTGGCCGTTAAAAAGTTATAAGTATACATTGAACCAATGAAGCTGCAGACTGTGTATTACATTTATTAATATGTCACATTATTGTACTCATTTTTTTTTGCCATACTGGTTACCTGTAAGGCCAATGTAAAATGTTCACTAACGCTCAGCCAAATCAATCGAGTCTGTAGGTAAGTTTGTTCTCGAGGTATAGTCCGGACAGTAAGGCTGTCAGATAATAATAAACCTGATGATAATAAACCGTTATACTAAAAGTTATATTAGTTATAATCATAAACTGTTCCAAAACTGCGTACTATGCTTACTATTTTTATTTTATTAAATAAGTGTGATAAGGTATTTAAGTTTAAGGACTACAAAACCGATTATACCTAATTTCCACAATTTTGGTTCAGTGAGAAAATACAGTGTGAATTATATTGTTAATATGTGATTTTGAAACGAAAGTTAAAAAAAAAGTTAGCCTGTTCGCCTTTAAATGAAAAAAGGGATTACGCGGCAGATTGTAAACGAAAAGCTGGGTAAGAAACGGACTATGTGTTGACAATTGAAATGGCAGGCGTATCTCCTAAAAGATTTTTTCGTGATTTGTATAAAAAATACACAATTTTATGTGTAATATTGGAGCAATAGCTTGAGCTATTCGTGGGAATGGCAGTTTGGCGTCTGCAGTAACTTGAGACAACAGCTGACAGCGATAATCTATAACAAGCTGACTGGCGGACCATCGGAACTGAACCAATAACGCCAAACTATCAGTTGCGGCACTTACCAAGTTTATCGATGTTGATGTCTTATGATTTTTGTTTTGTATTACTTTTGTGGCTCGTTATTTTTTTACTCATAAATTTATAATATTTTAAACGCAAAAGTGCCTTTGTTTTTGTTTTTCTTTCACGCGTAAACCATTGAACCGATTGTACTGAAATTTTACATGAACATTCATAAGGTACTATGCCTATTTTTATTTGGAATGCCTCTCCAGACTACGCCCCACTGGTCTCTAAAGCATTGAAAAATACCATCTTTGTCTATAAAGTTGTGGAGTATATAAGAGAGAGCATGTGAAATATAACCAACTGTTCCGTGTAAACGTTGTCCATTTTTTTTCAATTGGTTTACATTTATAGTGAGTACATTGTCTAATTAATAAATGGCTATAAATGGTTATCCCGCCGATTTAGATTTCAGCAATTATGCAAGTACTCATCTCCTTTAGAAAATGTCCTTAAACATAATATGGTCAGAATTTCATTCCGAAGACTCCATTTGAAGAAGTCGACAGGAAGTATGGAACACGAAAGTTCGAAGGACTGTGTTTTGTAAGTACCAATTCCAGCTCTAAATGTTCTAAATATTAAAATTATTTTTCAGTTCAAAAAGTTAATGTAATTTCTATCAAATATTAAATATCACTTATAAAATACAAAGTTACTATCCAATATTACTATAAATTTAAAGATTGATATAAAACTGGAGAGCAGAATCATTGGCGTATTTTAGTATACATTTTAGTGCTGGGAGAGAATGGTAAATTTGCTGAAGTTAATGGGTAATGGGTTTAATGGAGTCAAGTAGATAAAAATAGATAAAAAAATAAAGAAGATGCACAGTATAAGGCTGACGGAGTTTGAGGATGGACAGCAAAGTCTAGATGAGTGCAGCGCCTAGGGAGAGTCGTCCAGCAATGCCCTGGGGGCGTCGCACGTTACATTTATAATGAGTAAATTGTTTAAAGAAAAACCATCATTTTCAGTTTTAGATTTCAGTGACTAGTCATCACAAACTGAATATGTGCAGTTGAACAAAATTTATACGATTTGTGACGGTAGGTCTCTTTAGTATTGTTTATTAAATTACATTTTTTCGAATAATTTGTCAATTTTGTTTTGGAGGGGCGACGGGAGATTCACCGTTCAGGACAGGTGCCTTCACTAATGGTTGGAGAGGTTTAAAACTAAAAAGAGTTGCAAAATCATTATACACAGTTATAGGGCTTGCAGTAATAGTCAGATGAAAATTAATGTCATTATATAAGTACTCAGCCTATTTTGCCGTAAAATAGAAAGAGAAATTTCCTCCAAGAACGTAGTAAAACGGATAATGTTTATTGTTAAATCAGTATTGGCAAATATATTATTGTGGTTAAACTGTATACTAGTTGCCAGTTAAACTGTCTATACTTAGGAGTTAGTAAGATTGATTGTAAGTATCTTGGTACTTCATCACGGCACTAATAATGAATTAAAGTATTTATACTACTAAAACTTTCAAATAGTCAGAAATAAAGAAATTACATTGATATCTTTAATTATTTATTTTATTGATAAAAGACAAAGAACTAGAGAAAAACTTCTATTGTTCCTTGAAAATGTAGGTACTTTTCTTTCCTTTATTTTTTACTTTAACCTCAATATACTTTTTGTATATCTTTAATTTTGTTATTTATTTTGTTATAAGAGTACTAGTAAGAATTTGTCTAGGATGATATAGCCTTGTCAATGACAAGGAAACTTTCCACAAAGAAATTAATTTTGAAAGTAGTATTTATATATCAGGAGAACATACATTTTACATACAATGGTAGTCTTTTTTTACACGTGGTAATGTATGTGTACTAACTTCTGCTTTATTGCGAAAACTGGAATATAAACTCCATTTATATCGGTGGATGCGACGGAGTGAGTTATAGGTTCGCTTAGTTGTAGGAAAGTAAAAACACTTCGTCACTAAGAAGCACTGTCAATCTTAGAACTGTGAGAGAAGGCGAGGGAGATGTCACCTAAATTAACAACTTCCCTGATGTATTGGGAGACAGGCGAGAGTATCCAGTAATGGGTTTTTGTTAGCGAAGATGGATGCTGGGTTTTAAATCATTATTCAAAAAGCAAATTTTGTTTGTAAGAGATAAACTCCTTTTTGGCACATTTTTCCAGTTATCGCGATCCTGTGTTTATATAATTCTCTCGTCCAGTGTAATACATATTAAAATCTAATCTGTAAAATTCTTGAGACTTCGAGTTTTATGTTATTTAATAAAAATTATCTCCAATAATTAATATAAATAATTTTAAATATTACACAAATGTATATGAGTTTATATTGGTAATGTGACAATAATCACGACTAGCAGTTCTTTCAGAAACTGACTCCCCCTTACGGTTGTCGTAATGCAGTTCGATGCATTGAGGGATGACATTTGAGTTTAAATTTTCAAAAAGTGAAAATCTTAAAATTTTTGTGGTTTGAGTCAAACCATACACGTCTAAATCCGAAGTTGCACATTGTACTGTACTTCAGTGGAAATAATAAAATAAAGGTTTATGTAATTGTAATTCTTGCGAGTATTTTAATATTTCAGAAATAAGCTAGTTTAATAGGTACGCGATGAAATAAATCGAATTGTTTTTGAAGATTTAAAATTTATGATTGTTCGAAATAGATACACAACTGAAACACGTGCTGTATAAATTATTTTTTTTTCATTAACCGAAATGTATTATCAAGATTTAATCTAAATGTACAGGCAGTACAGAATGTAATTCATAACAATAAATGTTGTTAAGTATATTCTTAACATAAAAGTAAAGACATAGCGGGGTGGTGTAAGAGTTAGTATAAAATGTACACGACCATCAAGAGAAAAACCACAACCACATGTCTGAAACAGAATGCTAAAGCCGTTTTAATTCTTTATAACCTCACCCTGTAACATAAGCGCTGTCTTACGGAGTACAGGGAAACGTAGTCGGAGAAACACAGCAATAGTCGGTTACATTTGTCACTCAGGTTTCTGCGAGCAAAATATTTGGTGTAAAAATGTTTACAGGTGAAAACTTCATGATTTATTTCACCTATCTCCAATTATATACTGGACTAGAATCTCATGAAAATTACTTACATTTATTAGTAAAGTAACACTTAATATTGATACGGCAAACACTGCATTCTATATAAACACTGAACAGGTAGTCATATCTAGTTTTATACGCTACCAAAAAGCTTTTACGATGAAAATAGTTAATTATAATTTAAATCTGGATAGCTAAAAATAACTAAATCATATTATTGAACTCAAGAAGGTTATAAATACGGTTTTGAATATTTAATCAGATTTGGTGTAATTATTAAAATGTGACAGTGGTTTTAACATTTTATTTATATTAAAATACAAGAATAACCGTACATACAAAATAAATATTTAATAAATTTTTATCAATATGATTATTTGACGTAATGTACTTGATAAAAATGGGGTAACCATACGCCTGAGCAATTTGATTACATATAACGTATACAAGTCCAAATCAGGACGGCGAGTTCTACGCAGTCGTTCAAAACGTCCATACATTCTCAGTTTTCTCACTGATTGTAATTGGAAACCGTCGACCTAAAGAAAGCCTACTCGGAAACTTTCAGCTATAATATCAAAAAAAATCAATGCATACTTTTAATAACGATGCTAAAAATATCCTTGCAGGTAAAACGTATAAAAATAATAATTCTCATCCACAAAAGAGTGTATTTTTGCTAATTTTTCGAGGTATGAGTATTGTACTAAACAGCTATTAGGGTTGATTGACAGTCGATAAACATTGATAAACTACACAATGTCTATTTAAGACCTACGAAATCTATAGCAATTGCTACAAAATTACGCGAACAGATGATTGGCACATTTGATAGATGTGTGGTGGTATTATAAACGTCTAATGTTAAAATAAAGTGAGCTGTTTAGCAGGATATGTTCTCCGTGAGGTAGATCCCACTGTAGTGATATTCGTTTGCAATCTGTCGGCGGTGGTTTGATGTGTTTTGGTAACGTTGAATAAGCCGATTTACCCGAGATAGGTGTTCTACAGATACTACAGTACATCACACGTAATTTGGAAGTGTTGAGAAAAAAATTCCAAAAATATCCATCTTTAATCTGGACGTTCGGTAGATTAATATTTAATTTGCTTTACTTACTGTTAAATAAAAATTATATTCAACAGAACTATGTTGGGAAATATAAAAAGCACACGTAAATTATAATTACAACAAAGGTGTTGGCGGTTCAACAACCCATTTAATATGTAATAAACATTGGTAAAGATTTACAATTTATAATATTTAGGGGACGTTTTGATATAAAATGTGTCATATAGATTTTGCTGTTGGAATTATAAATTCACAACACTGAATTTAAATCTTGTGTGAAACTGCAATATAACACTATTGAGCAATTATAACGATTTAATTACGAAAGAAATTTAAATTAAATAAGAATAATAACGTTATAATACTTCTCAGTACATATTTATTGAAACATGACTCGTAGTTTTCCTATAAATGACCTAAAAATTGATTTTATATTTGTATAAAATGTGGTGTCAAATGTTACATAAATGTATGTCTTAATACATCCTGTATTTTCTTATATGGTTAAAAAAGTTGTGGTAGATTAGAAAAATTCTGTTAATAATTCACATTCCCACATGATAACGAATATATAAAGGAGACCGATATTTTCTGTAAATGTAAAAAACATGTTATGAACCCAGACATAGAGTCATTTCAATGCTCTTTAATCACCATGTTTTAATTTATTTGCACGTAATATTTTTCTATAAGCAATGAATGAATCATTCGTTATATGAGGTCAGTGTAAAAAAAATAAAAAATCTAAATACACGCCTATAGAATGTAGGCAGTTTTATACGCGATTCACTTTTATGTAAACCCAGTATTCTAGTTGCCGTTGGCCCTTCATTATTATTATATAGACTGTTGTTTAAATGAACTTTACGTTGATAAATAAATTTATCTAGTATTAATTAAACTAAAAGGAAATAAGTGCAGAGTACTGTAATAAGCGGCAGAACTAAAAGTTGGTCAGTAAAGTAAACGAGGGTAAAGTAATGGACGCTGCACCCATTTCTCGTTTGGTTAACCCTTTGTCCGTTTAAAATACCAGCTTCGACCCTCTCAAGGACCTAACATTATTTACAAATGTCTGTTTTCTTCCCAACTCACCCAGTCCTTATCTTCCTATGTCACCTTTAGGTCGTTTTTTAACTTGTTGTTTCTTCCTCAAGTACACAAAGGAACAATGTGTCCATTTCCTGACTAAATATCGAGTAATGATCCGTATTTTTAGGGGATTAGTAGATTTATAATTGTAACATCTCAATGACTCAGGATAATAACTTTAATATTTTCTATAAATATCATGGTAGCCTTAAATTTTATGCTTAAAATTACACACGTGCAATGAAACAGATAAAAAAACAATGAAAAATGTCTCAGTTTCAAGAGAATGTTCAGAATTGTTGTATATTAAAAATAAATAGCCATTTAAAAAAAACCTCAAAAAAGATTAGGATATTGTAATAAACAGTTTATAATTCAATAATAAAATTAAACTTTTTTATTATATGAATTTAAAACTACCATGTAAATTTGGTACTTATAATCGCAAATGTTTTTTGTACTTATTTTTATTTTATCAAAAAGATTTCATTATTCTGTATTCATGTATAATATTAAAATGTTTACGATATAATACATAAAAATATGAACACCATATCAATGTGCTTCGGTGTAATGCTTTTTCATTGGCCTTCTTTAAGTTTTTAGGTAGAAAGACCTTTTACTTCGACATTTTCCTTTAGAACACCATTTCAAAAAACAATAAAAATAAATATTGTATCCGTATATTTGATTTTATTTAGAATTTCAAGTGAAGATCAGACAATTTAGTGAAAGGTAATGTTTTTGAGTCTCGTATATTTTATCGGAATAAAACTGTTGATCCAAATGAATGCAAAATACAAAGGTTTTATTTTAGTTTAAGTTTGTGAACAAACGATACTGCAATACTAATAAATTTAATACTTTCTTATTTAAATGAAGGAAATCATTAAAAACGATAACAGCCTTTTTCTGGAAAATGGCTCTTTGAAGGAAATCAACCAATAGTGACTTATGGTGTAGCGCTTGGGTAGATTGCTTCAATTTAGAAACCGTAAACAACACTGGTATTGAAGGGCATATGAAGGTGATGGAATCATCTGCATTTAGATAACCTGTCATATTAAACGACCGTGATGTAAAAAATAAAATATAGTTTTGGTTTTAAAAACCGAAAAAATGCATAAAACATTTTTAAATGTTATTTTTACTAGTGCAAGTAAAAACTTCAACAGAAACGTGTATTAAGGACCTGGCATGTCCTTATTGAAACCGTGTCGTTGTCCGTAACATTTTAAAAATATTCCTATATAATAGTCTTTGCGTTATATAAGCCTTGCTGTTTTCGGACCTACAGTTCTGATAATGAATGGCTCTTTGAGGCGTGCTAGTGCTCATTGCACTGTTTTAGTTTAAACCACTGTAAAATGTCATATGACAATGTCAATGAAAACTAACCAGTTTTTATGTGCAGCCATTCACATATTTGTTCATTGAGGTGGGTTTTATAACATTATTTTACTAGTATTTCCAAAACCAGTATTAACCAAAGTATTTCCAATGTATCAGATGGTTTTTTAATTGTAATCTTGAATTAAAGTTATAGGGTAACTTTATATGCCAACTGCATTCAACTATTAATCAAGCACTGTGTACTTTTATTCTGATTTGACTATTGGCTGGCATTACATTTCTGCTTAAAGGTACACTTGTTTTGCTTTTCCTTTGTCTATATACTTTTAATAACAAATTTAATTTATTAGTTGGGTGCCTTGTGGGTACCTAATGAATTTATCGGGTTCTTTTTTGATCTGATAAAAAATGTAATATTTTTTATACATTTTTGAGAGTCTGTTTTTGTAAGCAAGTCTACGAGTATGCTTTCCCAACTCTGTAGATTGACTGAATGTATTGATTGATTACTTTTATTGAAACTAACAACACTTTTAGCATAGCAATACTTGGAACACATTATAGCAAAACATGCTCCATTGTTTCTATTTTGATTATTGTGTATTCAGATAGAGAGGTGTGAAGTATCTTTTTATTTTGAATAAATATGCATTAACATTTCTGAGACTCAACCTCTCTCTACAAATATTAATAGTTTCCCATCTGCTAAGATTAGATATTTTAAACCTTGGATATTTTTGTAAAGTGTCAATTTATTTTTTTAAACCACCTAGATTTTTTAGAATATGTCAAGATTGTTGAAATTTGTTCAGTATAAATCTTTTCTGATAACCTTTAAAATCTTTAATATGGACTGGTTGACACTATGATTGTACCCCATTATTTGCAGCTTCCTTCGCAAAACTGTCCACTGTCTCATTTGGCTGAATTCTTACATGTTCTGGTAGCCATTACAAATATATTCTTGTGTTTGATTCGACTAGCAATTTAAAAATCATGATAATTACACCACTTTATTTACGTCCTTTACTACAACTTGCTTTGATTGCTCTACTCTAGTGCTTTGATTGCTGATGGAGTGTCAGTGTATAAAATATGCTGGTTGCATTTACAGAAAGAAGATGGTATTAAATAGCTGAATAAATAGCACATATTTCTGCTGATTAACTTGAAATATTTCTGATTTAGTTTAAATCTGTATTCTGTTTGAAGTGATCGAATATAAAAAACCGCACTAACATTTTCATTACATTTTGAACCATTTTGAAAACGGCTAAATCATTTCTATAGATTGATCCAAACATCATAATTATACTCTGTTGAATTATAGTAATTATAGTAAATAAAAAAATACTGAATATATCTTTATTGATACTATCACTGCAAATTTGATGTGTTGAATACTAAATTGGGGTTGGTAAAAAAAATTGGAATTTCCAAATCCCAGTGATTGGTTTTATGTATTTTGTGTTACATAAAACCATAAACCAACCACGCACAACCCAATCATAAAGCCTAGCCCCAAAGTTAGCGTGGTTATCAGTGGTTTTGATGGTGTATTAGGAAGAGATTTACACAGACGGCAGGCAGGAAGAATGTAAAAGATCTGTTACAGTTCACTTTTCGATGGATAGTAACAACGAGTCGAGAAGACCCATGCCACTCCAGCGAGCTGAACTAGCAGGATGTCAAAGTTGTTCGGATTTCCATTCCAAGAAGAAAAGATCAGAGCATCCAGGAAAGGAGTTTCATCTGTATAGCATCAATAGTCACATAAACTTAACCTAGATCACAACATTGTCGTATGAAACTGGCTTCGAACAAATTATGTGATTATACATTATATCAAAATCATTATTGCTGAAAAACAAGATTGGAGATTTATTTAGATCCTTTCATATCATAAACATCTATGCTTGGTTATAAATAAAAGACAATTTTTAAAATAGGCTTAACCTGCTGGATTTCTGACTACTAATATAACTTTCTTTCAATATGTCTATTGGTTAAGTTTCTTTCTATATTTTTCTGAAATATAGAGAAGTCGATCCCTTTTTAATCCTTATTATGCTCGTCCTCATGGGATAGTGGCTTGTGCGAGGATCTTTTGAAACAGAATAAGGGGGAGAGTCGATACTATATAAGGTTGAAAGTTCTGATAAAAAGTGCTATGGTTAAATACAGGATTATAAACTGCATTAATCCGTTACTAAATAAAAAAAACCTTACTGTATTTTAAGATTAAAGATAATTTGAAATGTTTGAAGTTACACTAATTCTACCATCAAAATGAGAAATCTCACACAATGTTACATTAATCAAAACTAAAAGTATAGCAGTATTTTAGGTTTAAAATTATTCATAAGGGTTAAAATTCCAAATTAGGCATTCCACGTTTACCTATTCATAATCAAGTAAACACATCCTGAAATAATATAAATTAATTGTGAAGGCTGAGGAACATCCAATAATCAGATGTCTACTCCAGGACCTTGCTGTCTGTTGAGGGAAGATGTCCTTTGCCAGGATACAACAGCCTGACACCTGTACTCCCTGCCGACATTAAATTACGCTGTCATTAAGCCACTGGGGGCTGATAGGTTGTTGATCACATCCTTGAAAAAATTTATAATCGAATTAAGGTGTAATTTTTTGTGTTACCATGATTGGACGGTGAGAGATTTAAAATGTAAAAGACTAAATACTTAGTAAACGGTGTACACTGAAAAAATGCTGTAAAGGCTGTACTTACCAAAAATGTACATTTCATGGCGGATTAAAAAGACATGTCAGGAGGACATATTTATTGAAGGAGGTGTGGATTATTACTATACCACATATTATTCGTCATAGCAAGGGGGTAATTAGTTATTTCCGTTATAATCAATGTAACAGAGGGAGTCTATAGTGTTATATAAATTAATTACAGTGAGGATTTAGGATTTTAATATAAAACAAAGACATCTTGTTTTTTATACACATTTAAACAAGAGACTCCTTACAACACGGAGTTATATCTGTTTAATGATCTCCTGTCTCTGCTGTTATAGTTTACTACATTATAACTATAACAAGCATTATATCTTTCCAACAAGGACACCTGTGTTTGTCCTCTCATGTTACAACCTTGTATCCTTCTCTACTAATGAACTTAGGGACTTTATTGGTCGATAAACCGGGCTCGTCTATTTCAGGTAAGTACTGTCAAAAGTGTTTTCTACAGTGACCTTTAACAAACTAAAAATGCAATTTGATCCTCATTGTATTCCTTACAGAATTAAGACCGCACTGATAATAAACTGTGCAGAACGTCTTCCTAGTATGGGAAGAATAAGTCTATTTTAGTATCTCTCAAGTATGTGTTATCCTTAAACAGTATGTATGTTTCTCTTCCGTAATACAAATGAAAAGTACTATATCTTCTAGTTCTAATAAAACCTACTTTCTCTTGAACAGTTAAGTTAAGCTATTTAAAAGACATGTGTTTTATAACAAATTTTAAATTACAGTTCTCTTGTTTAACCTTTTGTGGTCCATTGAACCAACCCACCAGGTTTATTGAACGAAGTAAACTTAAAAATAGTGTTGTTGTTTGTCCAGAGATTCATACTATTTTGAAAAGATGAATAAGGCTAGGAAAAAACATAGTGTAGAAAATGTATTAAAATATGTCTATAACGTATCAAAATTATGTTAACTAATAAATTAACAATAAAATCCTCCAACTAATCTCCGATTTCCACTGACCATTTCATCGATTATTTTGTCAATGTTTATTAGAACTGGATAGTGGAGGATGGTAGTAGAGGAAGCCTATTTAATCTTTCACTATCCTTAGAACTCCTCATGTAATTCTTTTGGAGATGAGAAGGACCTATACACACCTCGGATGTTAAGAGTAGTAATGTAGCAAGCTCCTGATTGAAGCTTTTTGAATATGGAAGGTTTGCGAGGGAAAAATGATTTTCCAAGATATCGCCATCATCGTTTAGTGACATAATGCGTTTAGTGACAGTTCTGTTTGCTTTGCCGGTGAGTGCAGATCTATTGTGACCTGTATTCTGAAGTTTAATTTTAATAATTAATGTTTATTTTTTGTAAAGTACATGTTTTGGGTTAGTGTGTATTGGACAGACGCTATATGACTGTTTTGGTACCTGACTTATACTCTGGTATGTTTACATTAACCTAGATTGTGGTTATGCAATAGTTTAGTTATTTAACCGAAGAAGAGATCAGATTCCAGATTTCGAAACGTAGTTTCATTCATTTATTCTATCACTGAACGATGGAAAATGTCCGGAAAAATCCCTTTTACTTCACAAAGATCCGGTTATAGAAAATGTAATTTGTAGTTTCGAAAAGAAAATTAGTAAGGAATCATTTAAATTATTAGAGTTTTATTTTCTATTAATAATATATAAATTCTAACATTGATTTGATTTATCTATTTTTCAATATTGTGTATATATAAAATTATAGAGGAATGCATTTTTTTATTCGTTTGTTAAATAAACAAAGTACTAAAATATTTGTACAGGTCTACTTAGACTTATAATAATAAATACTTAATAGCAGGTTACAAGGTTTGTCACAAGCGACTATAACAGACATTATTTTCTTGGGAGATTCAGATTCTTTTACATTTTCCATTTTATACTCCACAGGGGGGTCTGTACCACACGGTGTCACTTTTAGTTCAATAGTTGATTTAGCCTCTCACAATCATTGCTGGTCATCCAAATCACACAGTAAACATTAGAGAACCACCAAGAACAAGAGGCACATAGTTACCGCTCGATAGTCATAAAGCTCTTAGGAAAGGTTTAATAGCAATTTTTATAGCAAAGAAGTTTTACAGTGTTTGCAACCCAAAGGGAAAATGCCAGCCAGGATCCATATAATTGAAAGTACGGTTATACTTACGAGATTTGATATATCAAATATAGTTATTATTAGGACAAAAAAATTTAAAGCCTATGAATAACTAATGATGTGACTAGCTCTTTACATCATGCTATTTTGGGCTTTTTGTAGCCATGCAACGACGTTATGGTAGTTCTCGAGTGTACGCGTTTAATTAATTATTTTCAAACTAAGTTAAAGCAATTAAGTTTTAACGATGTCGACAGAGAGTTTTCAATTTTTATTTGCCTATAAAGTTTGATGTCTTGTA
Source organism: Homalodisca vitripennis (assembly GCF_021130785.1). NCBI lineage: Eukaryota > Metazoa > Arthropoda > Insecta > Hemiptera > Cicadellidae > Homalodisca > Homalodisca vitripennis. The sequence goes on from NC_060214.1 coordinate 26,555,000, forward strand.
ATCTTTTAATGAAGTTCTGAAGATTACTTGATTTTGAGGTTTTCTATTGAAAAAATGATGAGTTTAGACAACATTATTATGAGAGCCCACTTCCTAACCTTGCAAAGAGAGGATGGAGTGCTGAGTACTGATAAAATTTGGATTTTTGTATATGGTAAATATGTAAAAATATACGTTTCCCCTATAATTTAAGCATCTATTTTAATACTGACAATTTTGATTATGAAGTAGATTTCAGTTAAGTACTTTCGCATTTAAATTAATAAATATTGGATGTTGTGACTAAAAAAAGGAATTCATCAGATTCTTTTTCAATCGATTAAATCATTTGCAACTTGAAATACAAATTATCTGTCCATAATTTTTCTAAGTACCTTGTTAAAATAGGAAATATTAATATAGGTCTGTAACTGCCAATTTTACAAAGGTCACGTAAAATAATTTACATTGAACGAAATATTTGCAGAAACTAATAAATTTTATAGTTGTTGTATACAGTGTTTGTTTTTTTTTGTCGGAAGCTCTCTAAAGTACATTACTGCGGTTTACAGGACAGCCATGACGCTGATCCTGAGCCTTAACTGCTTGATCATATTAATTATGTAATAATGAGTCGATTTTCTTTCTTTGATTGACGATGGTATAATTTTTCGTCTTGAAAGTTATTTTAGAGATTAACCTATGAATCATTAACAGATTAATCTACTGTAAGTAGTGTTTTATTTTTATTAAGTAACTGTTTATCCTTATTTGTATAAAATATGCATGTTGTTTTAATTTTGGGATTTTATAAATATGTCTTAAAATAAAAAAGATGATTGACACATATTTTTAAACAATTAAAATAAACATGTTTTCACACTAGTATCCTAAATTTAAATTCATTGTAAGCTATGCAATAATGTCATTGTTGATCAAATGTAACATTATAATATTAATTCAGGTATGGTAAGTAAATACAAAAGACTCACAATTTATCCTTAGTAGGTAATAAATACTCAAAAAGACATCAAAAACGGTAAAATTATTTTTTAATTGATCCCAACTTGAATAAGGTTTTAAAACCTCAAAGGCATCATATCACAAAATATTACTTTGAGAAAATATTCAATCATAGGTTTTCTGTATATTAAAATTTTATTACGTTTTTACTGGATTATTTCCCCTAATTTGTAGAACTAATAAATTTGAAAGCTTTCCTCAATATCTAATACAAGATCAACAATATTTTTTAATACTTTTGTGAGGTACAGTTTTGTCCTGAAAATTTTACCGTATTTTCAGAAATAAAATTGTCAGCAAAACGATGAAAAAGAAGTGTATTAAAGAAAATTTAATTTTTATTAGATCTTTACAAAATAAAGATGAGCAGAAAAAGTTTATCACTAATGATACAATCCGAAGAATTTAAGAGTCAGGGGGTAGACTTGTAATATCCTTTATATTAAACAGTTTTAAGATCACCAGTCGGGTAATGTGCTTCCTTTATTGTAAACTCTGTGACTTCTACTGTTGTGTGCCGATAGCGGCGGATAAACACTTTCCCAGTTGAATAGATTTCACGGTTAATTTGAAACGTTTCAAATCCTGTTTCTTGATTTGCTTTCAGATTTATTGAACCCTTTGAGATGTTAGATAAGTATAAATTGGAATACCAGTGTCTTGTACTTCAATCTCCAGTCTTCCTTTATGTCCGGAATGGAATGCCTTCTCTTCTCACCATCACAAAATAGAATACTGTGTGTTTATACAGTTTTTAAGGCCAACACTATTTTATGACTAAAAAGAATATGCCGATATCGCTTATTTCTTATTAAATTTGTCTTCCTTCTCCTAAAATAATATCAGTAACATTTAATTTAATATTGTATATTCAATATTTTGGAGCAAGATAACCATGGTGAAAACCGTAAGAAACTATATACAGTATGGGTATTCATAACTTCGGAAGTAACAGTTACAGGATGGATAATAAAAAAAAAAGAATAGTTTGGAAAAAAAAAAAACGGCGAGATCATTGAAAGGATAACAGGATTTCGGACATTTGCCATTGTTATAGGTTATAAAAAGGTCTAACTCCTACAAGGTTTTGAGGATGTGGAATCAGTATAATGTGTGATTGCGATCCTCGTTTGTGGTCGATCGTACAGTGGCAACCCCTGGACTGGACGCCAAAACAGCTTTTTGTAAGTTTGAAACTCTTTTCCCTCCCTTCTTTACTTCTTTCTATTCGTTTTATTGTTTTGTGTATTAATACCTCCCCACACCGTATAAGAGGGATAGATTCTAATCGTTGAAAACGTTTGTGTTCATAATGTTTATAACCTGTAACGATGGCAAATGTCAGAAATCCTTTCAAACCTTACCATCTTCAATAACCCCCATTTAAATAAAGAAGAGTAATCTATTTGCTGTGCAAGATTACTTTACAAAAGCGGGTATTGATACTTTCCATCACGATGCTAAAAGCACAGGAAGCCTTTTAAAAGATTGCCTGATTTATAGTCTAAGAGTTATTCTTCCATAAGGCATAACAGTATTTTATTAGTTTATCTTGGTGTTCCAACATCACAAAATCACAGCTGACTTTCACCACGATCTCAGCTGTATTGGAAAGTGTACAAATCAAATATTTCATTGGGTCTTAGACCCATTTTCAGTGTTCAAAGTACTATTTATATCTTCAGGAAGCTTGAAACGGACACTGTAATGTTTTGAAACAAAGTCCCAATGTTACACACGGGTGGTTGTAAAATATACAATTACTTAGGTCACATGGTGAGCAATTTATTACTTAATGTTTGGTATAAAGAAACCCACATTTAAGCGGGTGTTAAGTTTGTGATATTCTTGAAACATTTCAGTATTTGTTTACCCTCCGAGCGTCGGCCCGACTTGTTTTAAGTCGACGGCACCTTTCTCTATAACGTCGCCGTCTTATTTTCAGACGGCGGGCACTTGCTGATCAACTTAATTCAACCCACACACTATTATTGGCCGTAATATACTAATAATAATATATATATATATAATTATTTTAAAACTAGTAGAGTGTTTAATTTAGAACGAGGGCCTGTGTTAGGCAGTAGGATACAAACATACAAAAAAAACCCAAAAAGCAGTAGTACCTTTTTGTCAAACAGCTTGTCATGCCCAAGACCTACGTCGTTCAAAAGTCACCCTGAAGGCTGTAAAAGCCATACATGATACAGCATTATAAATTTTATACATGGTGTGCGAGTGAACATGAAAGATAAAAATTCCATCCATCACATTATCATGCTCGTTGGAACCACGAAGTCGGCTATTCGGGAACAAATATATTTTTTATTATTTCCTGTCACATCGGCAATTTTTGGACTACTTACAATCATCATATTACAAAAAAAACACAGACAAGTCCCTATGCCCAGAAGAAAATTTGTGATGGTTTTTTAATTGATGAACTCCACAAGAACAGCCACCAGAACAAGTAGACCCCTCAGCACTGCTCCAACATCGTAGTAAGAACGTTTTTATTGCTTGTGTTACTTTAAGCAATACCAAAAATAGACAAAAAATTCAAATATTTGTTCATATCCATGTAGAGTTTGTATATACATTATGAATATATTCACAGAACCCTATAACCCTGTTATATTTATGTGTTCATGACGTAAATTTACTTATAATTTACCTATTATGAAATTGTTCTAGAAGTAATATTAATAATAAAATGTGGATACCTTTATATTAAAACAAATATTTTCTAAATATTTTTTTCCTCCCCCTTTCACAGGCTGTCAAAAAAAGAATTTTTTAATTTTAATTTTTATATAATCCATATTTTGTATTTAATTTACAAGAATATAGAAATGATGTATCAATACTTCTACATTTAAACCATTTCTAATATTTTTTTATGAATTTATGTCAAAAAAGACTGCGTAAACCTATAAAAACAGGTAGACGTTTAGGGAAATATAATGGGACAAATCGGAGAGTATGACAGCTGTGACATCATTGTTTTATGACGGATATACATAGTAGCCGTCGGCACAGTTAAACATGTGTTTTATTTACTGTTGTAAAATACTATCTTTAATTTCACAAGCTGCAAACAGTTGAGAAAGAAATCGATTGTGGTAAATTTGTTCCAGTAGATTGAATTTCGATTCCATGAGAAGGACTGACTGGCGCATGGCACCCAAACACAGTGTAATGTAGGCATTACCACCTATTTTCAGTTTCGTTGGCGCTTTGTTCGTAACAATGGATAGTGGCCTCTATTTATTCTTCAGGGACAATAAATACCAATTTATCAGGAACACTTCTTTCGCAAAAAACGTTCATCATATTTAAATTTATTAGGTAGATTCGGAGGTTGAGACAATTGATTTTGCTCTTATTCAACCAAACAAAAACATTAGTGGCTAATAAAAAAAATCCGTTCTGAAGATGATTATTAAGCCCCAAAAACAGTCTTTCATAAAACCATTTATGGAAACTCGGATTATGCTCATATAGAAACAGTTATGTAAGATTACTGTTGTAAAGAATTAATTAATATATTTCAGCTAAGGAAAACGAATTTTACAATATTATTATTGAACTTAAAACTACTTATTTCTCTTGTAGGGGATAGCTTTGATTTTAAAAAGCCTTTTTAAAAATCGTATAAAATATGGGTAGGCTTAAAAACAGATTCGATTAAAAAAAAGGCCCTTAATTCTTTACTGCAACCTTTAATTTTTACAAAATATTTGCAAATACATTTAATCCTATCAAAATTTTAAGATTTCAAAATAAAAAACCACTTAGTGGATGTCTTAACCAACACCCATTGAAAGTGTTAAAGGCCTATACCAAATTCCTGAGATCCATTGTGATTATTTTGAATGGGAATTAAAACATAATAAAAGAAGTGTAGGCATTCAGTGAAATTCAGCTTCGAGGTGAAGTAATAACCTTCTTCCAGGCGAATAAGGCTCAGTCACAAAATTCACATGAAAGTTAAATGTTACCTTACAAGATACTGGAAAATGTTTGTGTGTTGCAATCATGCAAAGTGAGCTGAGCAATGAAAAGATCGTATTTGATTCTACTCATCGTACAATTCTTTGCAATTCAAGCCTACTTTGCTTTATACTCCAAACATTGCCTTTAAACATGTTCCTTACAAGCTTTCAAAATATTGGAAATCGTAGAAAAAGAAAACACAATTAACGTCAATGTTTCGTTGAGGGTCAGAGATATTAAATAAGAATAATAAGAAGTGCTATGCAATTATAGTGGGGGGCCAAATAGTTAAAATGGACTTAACAGTTGCCTTATTTAGAGGAACCATATATCACTCTGCCACCAGTAGTTGTTTGAATCCGAGTCCACACCAGTGGATGAGTGTCCAAAGGGGGTTTGAAGAGACGTGAGCAGGAGTTGGAGAGTACAATTGACGAACGAATATAACGCACATTGTCAGTTCAAATGCAACAGCTGGTAGTCGCGGCGTGGAGTCCTTCAGAAGTCATGTTTGCTTAATCAAAACTTGTAATCAATGACTGTTTTTGAAGGTGTTGAAAAAGGAGTTTTGAGATGTAATTATGTTTAAAAAATTACAAAGAGATGGTTTAAAATATACTGAAATTGACTTATTAGAATAGTTCATTTAAGCAGGACATCCTGAAACAAGGACTGAGAGGTGGCCTCGGTACGTAACTCCTGGTTATTTTAGGTTATTGCTTCCTAATAGGGGTAAGCATTGTCTGATTTCCTCTATTCTCTCTCTCTACTCTGTAATACATTACAGCGACAACGCTACTACGTGTTCAAATCAATGTCCCTGTTACAGGACAACTAACGCTACTAAATAAATCATGTAAAATTTAATTTTAATTATTATATTTATAATTTTATAGAAAACCCAGTGCTTAATTAAGAAATATACTTATCTAATAATTGAAATATTCTCCAGTCGAATTTAACAGGCCATAAAGCAAAATGAATAACTGGAGGAACCGTTATTTAAATGTTCTACCAATCTCGTAATTTTCTAGTATTTTCCTATACCTTAAAAGTTAAATAATAAGTTTCTTCCGAATCTAAGAAAATACAAAAAACAAAAATTTGGTGTTTCTTTGGAAATTTTAGGAAACATTTGAAAATTGGATGTTTCAAGAAAGGGATTAATCTTAAATACCGTATCTGATAAGAAAATAAAAGTTTAAATTCTGAAAAAGTAAATGACTTTTTATGTAATATGACTTATGTATATTATTTTGAACTTCCTAATTCCCACCATAGATTACAAATTAGATTCGAAGTTCCACTAGGTATGTGCTCTAAAGCAGTCTGGGCCCCCCCCCCCCCTTTTTAAATTTAATTCAATAGATTTTTTTAAGGTTTACATTTACTTTGATTGATAATATGTAAATGTTACATCCTAAATTTGTAAGAAATTATTGAAAACATTTTTTGTTATATAAATATATCTTCTTGACTTCATACCAAAGACTAAAACCAGTTATACCAATACATTATTCTTAATTATTTATCTCAATGCAATTTTTCCCTTTTTATAAGACTGCATTATAATAGGTATAATCACTTTACTATTAATATCCTATTAGTTAATGCCTATATACCAATAATGATTTGTTATGCTTTCGTGAGAATTGCAAAAATATTTGTATTATACCGAAAATCAGTATCGTCAATGCTCTGTGACATTATTGAATTATGGCATTTACATTAAAAACAAATGACCACAGATGGAGGGAAAGAAATTCATTATTAATATTCCAATTCAATTTAGTCAGGTTTGAATGGGTTCTATTTAAACATATTTTTAACTTTTGTTTACAAGGTTGATTACGATTGGGAAAAATTCATGAAACATTTTCACAATATTTTAAGCTTATAAATATTTTCAAAATGTATGAAGTAGGTTCACAAGAGATTTACAACTATAATTATTCGTTTGGTTTTGAAATTAATTGGTGTAATTATGTTAGTCGCTAATATCTCTAAAATACACAATAATTTCCTTATATAATCCCCCATTTTAGCCTTTGTAATCCACCCCCCCCCCCCCCCACCCCCCCCCCCCCCCACCCCCCCCCCCCCCCACCCCCCCCCCCCCCCACCCCCCCCCCCCCCCACCCCCCCCCCCCCCCAATTTTGAGCACTATATTAGTTCCATCTGGTGTATTTAAAGTGGGGCTCTCTCAGGATGTCCCTAATCACAATCAGGATTGATAATGTTTAACCAAATCTACGATGAGACAGTGTTGACTGTGGGCAGTCAGTGTTAGCAAACACCAGGAGGCTAAACTAACTTCGGTTTAGGTTACGTCCTAGATCAAGTCACAATTAATTTAGATACTTTGAATTTCAGCATCACGTATGCAAAGAACGCTTAAAAAAAGTGTCTTCTCCCAAAAGTCGACAAAAGATAGAAATATGCACTCTAATCTCTGAGATAAGTAAATAGTACTGATAAAGTACAGATTTGCTCGGTGTTGAGGTAGAACGATCGATTTTGGGTTAAGAGGTTTTTTGTATATTCAATTCTCCTAAATTCAAAAAAGTCGAATTTTTATAACCAGTGTGCGAAATTAAAGATCCTTAAAGTAGGATAAAATAAAAACGGCTGAAAAAAAAAAATGTGAAGTTTTTTTCAGCATATAATTATATCAGTTATAGCTTCAAGGATTTACAATACTTTTTATTCAGACAAAATTTTAATTTCATTAAAAACATTTATTTTAAGATTAGGTCGATTCCTTTTATTATACTTTTATTTTTAATAACTACTCCTTGTGACAATTAAAGGAAAGAGTGTACTTTAAAATACTACAAAAGTTTTAAACAATACTCATTTACCTTTAATGTTTATTAATTCATGTAGTGGTATAGAGCAAAATTCCTTATAGATTAATCAAATTATGAAAATTCAAAAGTGTATTCTTAACTGTACATGTGCAATTCATTAAAATTATCGTAAGTCTTAAATTCTAGTAATTAAAATCTCCTGCCGCTTTTGCTGCTTGCAATGAATAACACATTTTACAGGAAAATAAAGTCCTTCTGTGAAATTATTAAGCGTAGTAATATGGGCAAAGTGGATGAGTTTTTAATACATGAAGAAAATTTTGAGTGTTTCCCATTGGATAATTCTTTTACAGTTAAAACGGATTTAATGGCTTGTAGCTAAATGTTTCCAAACTGAAAGTAAAGGTATGTTATTCTAACAAGTACAGGTTGATGTGCGGACTAAACTAAACTACAATATTCCAAACATGGTTCGACAAGACAGGAAATACCAGATAGGTACCTCAAAGAATCAAAGTAAGTATAAGTCCTTAAAGTCTTAATCTGAGACCAAATGATACATAAGGCCTTGATTTGTAAATTGTCCGAACATGTGCTTCCCAGACACCCAAAAAGGGGAAAAGTGTGGCATACCAAAATCTCTTACCTTCTGTCACACGGGATAGGAGAGTTGTTTTTAGAGAATAATTATAAATAATTGGTAGATTGCTGCATAGTGACCATGTCTCCCAGCGCAACAAGGCGATCCTGCTTCATTTCCGCAAAGTAAGGCCTTTAAGGTGGGAATAAGTGGCCTTCTCTTACTTGAGCCAATAGTGTTTAAGTACCATTTTAAAACTTTTTATGAGGCACATTATTTTCATTTAGTTGTATATCATTATAAATTAAGTTTTTGGATAACCTCTAAAGGATTTATTGATATTGCTTTTTGTTCTAAACCATTTTATACAAAAAGTCAGACATTATGCAGTAATAGAAATTTTTATATGTCTATTATAACGGAAATGTAAAACGAGAAATCAAGAGTGCTTAGAAACTCCTTCAAAGGGTTAAACAACACCTTGTAATAAATTACATTGCTTTATATTCGTGCAACAGTTTTCTCGTCTGATTATGATGTAGCTATTAGGGGTTTATTAACTGTGTTTAATTAAAGGTAATTCTAAGATTAATAGGTATGAATAAAATATTGTAGTAACAAAAAGGTAAACCATTTGAAACTTATAACCCAGATGACTTATAAACACACCTGTTTATATTTCTTAAATATTTATTATTTTATCTTTATTAACAAATTTATGGTCAAACAATATTTTGAGCAGTGTTTCTGTTTCGATAACTTCTTATTTCCTAAATTATCCACTCATATACATTGAATAATTGACTCAATATACATTGAAAAATTGAATATAGTAAATATTTATTTCGTTAAAGATCATTTAATTACATATTTTCCTCCACATTCCATTTAAAATGACAATAGGGGAACTTTTGCGTTTGTGTTTAATTTTTTGTTTTCATATGATTCTTATATTATAATAAATTCATTATATAAATAAAATATCATTGAACATTCAACTGCAAAATATACGTCACATTTTTTATCATTTAATTTTTTTTATATTAGTGGTATAACTTTTTGGTTTTGTCATAATACATAATATTTTATCTTAATTTATGTTTTTTGAGACTGGCATTTCTACAAACTAATTTAAACACACATCCTTTAAAGTATAAACTATCTAACCCTTTATTAGTGTAATTACCTCTGATAAATTAAAACGTATTTAGTAATTTCAACAATAATATTTGCTGCATAATATCTAAATAATTAGTTTTTTGAAGTCAACTGATTCAAGACACTAAGATTTTAACTAAAGTTTATAGTAAACACGACAGAATTACTTTAACACTAGCCACACTTCAATAAATGGGGGCATAGACGTACTTGTAATGTTCAACGAGCTTTACTGAACTCATTGTTCTGATTAGAAATGAGAAAAGTTTATGACACAGTGTAATTAAATAAAACGCTGGGCTTTGACCTAGCCCGCGCATTTGGGTATAACAATGTAAACTTATTTAACTAGAGACACTAATGAATTCACATATCGAAAGAAACTTTTCAATGATGTCCAGACAAACTTTTCAACCAACGCAAGGGATAGTCCCTCCCTCCAAGAGGTGAATTTTATTTCCTGATAAAAACAGAACTGGCTTTTAATTTTTCTTAACAGTCCTAGCTTGTGATTACTTGATTTATCAACTCTGTTATTCCCTTTTAACGAATAATATTATGTAATATTTATTTTTGCTAAGGAACATTTACTAAATAATAACTCCCCCCCCCCCCCCCCCCCCCCCCCCGCCCCCCCCACCCCCCCCCCCCCCCCCCCCCTTCTCCCAGAATATTTGGTTCAACAGAATAATCCAACTAAAACCACGTGAATGGCTGTTAGGTGGACGTAGGTAAAAATACAATATTAGTAATAAATGTTATTTTTGCATCGAGGAAATGGAAATACAAAAGCGCCATAATGACAGTTTATATATTGGCACTTTAATGATGCTTTGTAACAGGCTTTGTAAAGAAGATTGAAAACCACCTATTGAAAGTAAAATTCATACATTAAATAATGAGACTTTACAATCAAATGTCACATCGTGAAGCAATTTAGTAACACTCTATAACATGTGTTAAACTATTTGAATTCGATTTTCATCATTCTAAAAATAATACACATTAAACAATTATTCAGTTTTTAACTATCAGTATTGTTTTTTGTTCAAACATTTATTATACTCTTTTAAACCTAAGTTTCTTTAAATATAATAAGATTGTAATCAAATTTAATGAAACATAACTTCATATTCGGTTTCACAACCTGAATCTAACAATTCTGTTGTCACAATTCCCTATAATGATCGTTGGATTTTAGATTCATCTCTAATATAATGTTTTGCAATTACGATATATCTGTATAGTTATCTGGTAAAGTATTAAAGGCTTCACTAATCTATTAGAAATATCTTTACTTTTTGACTTAGTAGTATAGACCTTATTAATTGCCTTCAAAATTTACACAAGGCGGATCAATCCTGATCGTTTGTATTTTTGTTATATGTAACTTTACAGCCCTCTTTAAGGTCTAATTTATGTAAAACATTGCTTAAAGTAGATGATCTGTTCTGGATTTTCATTCTAAAATCATTGAAAAATCCTGTAAATGTGTACTCATGCAATGTCTTGCAAATCTTTAGAACAGATTTATAAAGTGCACTAAAAACAAATGTTAGAAGTAATTCAGTAAATATGAATATCATTTAAACACAGAGAAGGGTGAGGCAGTTAAATGTGGTCATGTAATTTATTTTTGTTGAGAATCTGTTGGCATCGATTCGTTACCCATAAAAAACTAATGTAAAAAAACACTCAGAGCAAAAATCCATTACCGAACGTCAACGTTATTTAATTAGAAAAATTAACCTTTATGTAAAAGGTTCAAAAGGTCAGAAGGTTAAAAAGTCAGTTCGTTCTAGATATCGTGAAGTTCTGTTAAAATAAAAGAAAACTGTTTGAGACATAACTCAGCAGAAATAGAGTCCATTCAAACAGTTAAATCCCTTTTTTGCTCGTACATTCTTTGGTAGTATTTTGAGTTTAATTCAGATATTGCCCCATGTAGTGAATTCCAATAGACAGTCCAATCTGAAATCTAGTGAACACTTAGGAAGCAATAGAAAAAGAAAAACATTTCCGTTCTTAGTTTTACAGAGAAAAAAAAAAACAATTTCCACCAGTAACAAACTCCTATTGTTGTTCTATACCTTCTTAAGGTTCTTTATTGGGAATACCCTCTCTCATAAAAATCGTGTGCAGCAAAAAGCGGAGCTTATTTCCAGTATTAACTAAAATTTAACATTTGTTAGAAAGGAACTCTTTTTAACATATTGTGTTGTATGTTGTACGCAATAACTACAATATTATCAATTAACCTGTTACAATATGACAGAGTCTATTACCATTTTAGGCCTTAAATAAGCACGGCCCTCATGGTCCAATGGTCTGTATGAAAAAAAATTTCGTATCAAACAGAAAGAAGGAGGTGGAGTCCGATCAACAGCAAAGGGGGACAAGGCGATGATAATCAGAAGAAACAGTGCAACGCCACAGACCAGGATTGAACCATGCGCTAATGTCAGGTCCAAAGATTCGACGAGTAGAGAGAGAGAAAGAGAAGAGAGACAGAGAGAGAGAGAGAGAAGAAGATGTAGGGAGGAGAGAGAGAGGGAATAAGAGAGGGGAAGGGAGTGGTAGAGGTTGGATAGATGGAGAGAGGAAGAGGAGGAGTGAGAGAGAGAGGGGTAGAGGAGGGAAGTGTGATATATAATATATAATATATATATATATATATATATTAATATATATGTAGAGAGAGAGAGAGAGAGAATTTCAATAAACATTGAATCGCAAAAAAGTACTGTGCGAGAGAGAGAGATCCGGGTTCGACTCCCGGCGGAGAGAGAGATAGAGAAGAGAGAGAGAGAAGAGAGAGATTGTTTCTCAACATCTTACTAGTTTTTTATTGGTATTAGTTTTTAAGGTTTTCTAAGAGATTTATTATTCTTGTATATCATTGGGTTACAACTGTTATTTGCTATTTTGAAAATTAATACATGATTGTTGGGAATTTGACGTTGTGTATACATTAATGATTTTGCTGTTTTTCTTTAACTATACATTATTTCTTGCTGTGTTTTATTTTTTTATTTTTACTTTGCTTAACATTTAATTGCAGTATACCTTTGGTTTACCATCTTAGTGTGTTTTGTCATACCTTACATTTTACATATGATTGGCTTTATATATTTTGTTATCAAACTAGTGCCAATACTAATAATATACTTATTGAGGTTGAATTATTCCTAAATAATTGAATTTAAAAAGATTTTGTACTTTACAAAGCTATTTTGTAAATGGGTTTACCGTTGAAATTAATAAAAATAAGAAAATATGACTATGAACTATGTGTAATATCTCACAGTTTTTTAACAAACCATAACTAATTTCTAAACCACAGTTTTAATGTAATACTTAATATCTTGCCTACGATTTTTGTTCTAGTTTAATTTACAGGTGGCAGATTTTCTTATTTTTCACAGAAAAATAACTATTTATAAACTATATAAACTATCTATGTTTTTTTTGAGTCAAGGCATTCCTTAAATTTAAGGTTATCAATGGTAAGCGGAGGATGTTTTAATACAAAGCTAATCTTATTAAAACTAAGTAAACTACTACGATTTCGTTCACAGTACTTTAAATTTGAAAAGCCCAAAATTTTAGTTCAACATTTTGCACAGTGTTAAAAGTTAATGCTAAATGAATTACACTTTGCTTTTAGTTATAAAACAAGCGCCTCACTAAAATTACTTATAAGCACTATCAATGAAAAAACAGTTTCGAGAGACTTTTGGGGTGTAAAACGTCAACAGTATCACTGTAGAGCGACAGAAGGACATTAATTAACCCTCTCAAAGATTTATGTGTTTCTGATGTCTTCGTACGAATGTTAGGATTCATTGCACCACAAATTCTACTTGTTTATACATTACATTGTGAGTTTTGCTGTAGATATTTGTAATAAAACCTTTATTATGGAGAAATGATTAGATTTTGTGACACTAAAGTAAATGAAAAATACCAATTCATAATTAAACTATATATATATATATATATATATATATATATATATATACACATATATATTTACATATTTACTAGTGGTAAGGACCGTTTTCCCGTGAACCTTTAAGTATGCTCAAATGAAAAGCCATTAGCATATAAAGAATACACTGAAACAAATTAGGCATGTTTATATATAGCCTTAGCACACTACAAAAAATATATTTATGTGTTTTACTCTGTTACTTAAGATATATTTTGCGGCGTAACTTTTTCGTAAGAAACATTCCTCTCTGGCGGTGATGGCTTTAACGCAATAACTGTCACTCTCGTCCCATCTTCTTTACCACCCCTTCAACAATCCTACTACACTGGCAACAGCTGTCGCCCTTTACCCCTTCAACAATCCCTACTACACTGGCAACAGCTGTCGCCCTTTACCCCTTCAACAATCCTACTACACTGGCAACAGCTGTCGTCCCTTTACCCCTTCAACAATCCTACTACACTGGCAACAGCTGTCGCCCTTTACCCCTTCAACAATCCTACTACACTGGCAACAGCTGTCGTTACTCCCTTCGCCCTTTAAAACAATCCTACCCATCAACCAGCTGTCGCCCACCTCCTTCAACAATCCTACTACACTGGCAACAGCTAACTGTTCGCCCTTTACCCCTTCAACAATCCTACTACACTGGCAACAGCTGTCGCCCTTTACCCCTTCAACAATCCTACTACACTGGCAACAGCTGTCGCCCTTTACCCTTCAACAATCCTACTACACTGGCAACAGCTGTCGCCCTTTACCCCTTCAACAATCCTACTACACTGGCAACAGCTGTCGCCCTTTACCCCTTCAACAATCCTACTACACTGGCAACAGCTGTCGCCCTTTACCCCTTCAACAATCCTACTACACTGGCAACAGCTGTCGCCCTTTACCCCTTCAACAATCCTACTACACTGGCAACAGCTTGTCGCCCTTTATACCCCTTCAACAATCCTACTACACTGGCAACAGCTGTCGCCCTTTACATGCTGATGTTTTGTGGGAACCAAAGGTTTCATGATATATCCGAACGCTTTGCTCTGGATATATGAACATTCTTAATAAAATATGTATTTCATCTATTCGTTACATAAAGTACTACTATTGTTTAGTGACATGTAAGTAATGAATTTAGAGTTTTTGTGGTATCGCCAGTATTGTTTATTTTTAAACACAAACGGCATAGCATTGAAGGAGGAGTTCTTCATGTTGGGAAAACAAGTTGTGGCTATAGAAAAAAATGCAAAATTCCCCAATAATTTTAATTTTTTGTACGAAGTTTTCAAGATCAAAGATATCAATGTCAGATGTGAAATTAAACCATTTGAAACGGTATAAATAATGTTAAAATTTATTACAGAAGTTACAGAAATCGTGTTTAAATTACCTGTTTAACTATGACAGTTTTTGGGAATGCCGGAGCTAGTAAAACATATCATTACGGATAAAAGTTTCCAGATTGTTATGAAAAATGTATACATCATGTACGCCTACCTTCTTTCAATAGTTCTCTTTTACAATTCACTTTAGTGTTGCTTGGTACGGAATTGTGTATAAAAATTGTGGGTATGTAATTTATTTATCAATCAAACTTCAGCTAAATATGTATTAATTTAAACAAGATGACTGATCAAAATTCATTTTCATTATTTTATTTTCAATTAATTATTTGATTAATAGCATTTACATGTAATACAACATTCAGGTAATATGAAATAAGAAAAAAAATGAAACGTGAGCAATTGTAAAGAATGTCGGGAAAGAACGTGTACAAACTCTTCTGAGTCAATAGTCAGTTAGAAAACTGACTATTGACTTAACGGAGCCGTCTTTATAAATATCTCAAGCGTTTGTTCTATCAAGATAGCCTGAGGAAATGTCGAGAATACGTCAATACTGACAAAGGTGTAGATCCTACTGGGGGTAGAACATTAGCTCTAGTGTAACTGTTGGGCAAGGCAGAAATATCTGCCAACACGCAACTGTTGTTTCAAAATAACAGGATATTACTACCAAGCCACCTCAACTTGCCAATAGTTATAGATCAACACCTCATTATTATATGATTACAAGTAAATAAAAGTAACGTTTAAAATTCACAAGAGCCATATCCTTTCTAGGTGTACATTCTAGGGCCCTTTTGTTTCTCGTTTAACGTAAAGGGTGTGGTCTGTCTGACGTGTCCCTTAATCAATTTAATGTTATTTATTATGCTTAGGCTAAACTCTAAGTATAATATAAATTTTTTAATATATAATTGATAAGTTCATGTTATGTAATGGGAAAGCCGATAGTGAAACTAGTGTAAGGAAAGTAACTTGATAAATAAGGGAATTTGCTGGAAAGGTCAAACTGTTGTCTCATTGTTCGTGGTTAAAGGAGGTATAATTATTTGGAGAACTACTTCAGTTCTTCTTAACCTAATTAGTACCACTACTGGTATATAGAAATGTGCTTCTGCCTAGTCTTTCACTAATTGCATGACGTCATAGCTTCTTGTCCCTTGTTAGTTGATTTGTTCATTTTTTGGAATCATGTAATGTCAGTTTTAAGTGATTTAGATCATAATAAATAATGATTTTACTTTAGGTTGATATCAAATTAAAAATGTAATGTTTTCAAAACAGAGCAAGCTTGATAGCAATCCGCAATTTAGGGATACTTTATGAACTTTTCTATGACTAATAAAATATTCAAAGCACAATTACGAAGTAACCGTAATTTGTAATTATTATACTGAGATGTCTCAAAAAAAATGTCTTCTTCAGAAACCACTCTTGTTGGTCCAACCAATGATGCGTTTTTATTATTTTATTACTTATTAACTAAACACGATTAAAAAATAGTTCTACAATATTTAACATATTGTTATGATTGCTATTATCTGTATATTAATGTTCTCCATGTATTCTATGATGCCGAAATCCAATTTTTTATTTTATAAGCACAACTTTCGGAAAGAAAGACATTCAAGCTGGTGTTGAAATGGGCGGGTCTCAAAAGAGTAAAAATATTTAATATTATTTATTTATTTATTAACGCAACTCCATTACATAACAGGTACAACATTCAATGCATGGAACAAGAACGGAACAACCATAGTGTTAGAGAAAGCATTTGTACGTATACTAACTAAATAATGGCAACAAGTCAATAAGATAGTAACAACAATATTAATAATAAATTTTAACAACAACAGCAGATAATATAATAAATAAAAAATAATACAGTAATATATAAACATACAACAGTAACAAAATAAAAATCACTGCAGTGGATATAGTAAATATGGTTAATAATATAGAAAATCGCAGTAGTAAATAACAATTCGATGTTGACCGGCAACAGATAAATTTAAAATGATTAGTACTGCAATAATAATAGTGACAACAGTCATAATTAAAATAAGGCTAATTATTAATATAACTTAACACAATAAGTAAGATCAATAACACAATAAAACGATAACAGTAATAAATATAATTCGATAGATTACCAGAAACTTGTATTAATAAATGGATGGACAATTCAAAAATATCATAACAATAATCGGTAATAAATAAGACAAAATATGTTAGACGCCGTATCGAACATCAACTATACTATCCATTACATACGTACGAATAACTTTCTAACTGTGAAATAAAATCCTCACAAAAATCACCACCACATATGGCTCAGCCTACAATGGGCTGGGTGATTTTTTCCAAAGTTCACAGGAAAAAAGAAATTAAATAATATAAGTGATGGCTTTTAAGGGTGTGGCTTATACAAACTCACCGAGAACCAAGTTCACTACCTTTAGCAATGTTATAACCTCTGCCACAACCAATGTGCGTAGGACAACCGTGGAAAGATGCTAGGGCTCGCAGATGTTAACGACCAGTCTTTTGCATCCATAGTATGGACCTTTTCCTTGCATAAGGAGTATCAAATTCACTACTCCTCACATAGATCTTTGCTGTTATTCCTTTAAGATAAATATTGAATACTATACCTAAACAACTTTGATCTCCACTCCCATATACTTAGACGAATACAAACTAGTCTGGAAGACAGTTTTCCACTAAATATTGTTACCTAAATATCTCTTCTCTCGATGATTCTCAGAACTTCTTCACCCTAAAATTAACTGTGATAATTCAGAATAACGTTGTAAGTATTTCCTTGTAATTGTTATTTATATTTAAATATTGAAATCTCTATCTTATTCAAAGTCCAAATTTAATCAGAAGTTTCCAAACTACCTTAATGTTGTATTTTTTAGTAAAACCGTTCTTGTTAATAGTTACAGAATTATTTTAAAACAAAAATTTGAATTTAAAAATAAAATGCTTTTGCGTAGTCCTGCATACGCTTTTTAACCATTCCAAAATAAAAGTGGACTGGAGTAACAGAGTTCGATCATTGTGTGTCACACGTTATTACTAACCTTTGAAACACCAAAGCAATAAAAAAGCAAGCGTTTATTCCTAATCCACATTGATCATGGCAATCGCACCATTGAAAGGAATTGTAATGTTTGTTTCACCCGCGGGTTAAATACCCACTTCTCATTCTCAGTGTTTGCAGACTATATTGCTGTTCCGTTAGGGCTGAACTGCAGTTTACCTTTGATGATTCCAATTAAATACCAACATTACATGATTTATTTTCGCAGTACTTCAATTCTAGTCAGTATATATTAAGATAAAAGTGTTATTTAAGTGAGTATTTACCCTTATGAATAGTTGGCAATGACTCATACTCACTTCACTATACATGTAAACAAATACTCGTATATTCTTTTGTACTGGCATGTTTAGTGTTATCAAAGCATTTAACAAGGTACAAACATAAAACAATGATTCTTTTTAAAATGTACTTTATTCGTACAATCCTGGCGTACTTACGAGTTGTGACATCATGGACTTGGTCACATCCGGCCAGGCTATACGGAGTGTCGGCCGGCGCGGAGTGTACTTTATTTACTTTAAAGCCACTTTTCAAACTTATCACTACATTAGACTGTACACATTTTTATACTAATTAAAAGTTTATAAGTTGCAATACAACTTCTATTCCAAAAGTTTTATTGAGTAATTCAAAATAAAAAACTTAAAGTATAAAACATTAGATTAGATCACGTTTTGGAAATAATCTGGTGAAATAATGTGTTTAAGGAAGCTAGAAAATTTTGCAAGAAAAATAAGTTTGAGAGATTGTACTTTACAATAAATTATTCATCATATGGGGTGTAAAGCAAAAACAATAAATTTAAGGACAAACTTTTATAAGAGGGATGCAAAACTGTTAGGGGTCCGGACTTTTAGCTAGACCAATGACAACTAAAACTACGTATAATATTCTAAGTTTATAATGCATGGTTATTTTGTTAACCAAATTTTTATGGTTAAAATAAATTTTAATTTTATGGTTTTTATTTAAAAATTGTTAATACAATTAGGAGTATATTAATATTATTTATTATAAAAAATATTAGTGCTAAATCATAATCAGTGGTATTTTTTTAATGGAAATAATTTACAACGTACATGAAACACAACGTAGCATGGAATTAAAATTTGGTTTAAAGTATTATTGCATACTATTTAAGTATAAATGTATAAAAAACTAATGATTTAAAACTTTAATGATTCAATTTTAATTGTTTAACTGCATTATGTATCCAATTACCACAAAGTGAAATTGGCAGCTCATTAGAGAAATAAACCAACAGAGAGTCCAAAGTTAGAGGCACGGAGCTGTAAGCTACCGTGTTGTCTTCGTAATAAAATTTCGTAATTAGCACTTTCACGTCGATAATTAGCTGTTACAGTAAAATCATTCTTGTGTCGTCAACTTTCTAAGGACATTAATTTATTTTGCATGTTATCTGATTTTGTCTATAGTGATAGTTATAATTTAATACTCGACTTGTTTTACAGGGGTTTATTTATTATTATTGCCATAACACAAACGAGTTGTGACCTATTAGTCCATGCTATACCATGCTTTGTCATGTAAACTACCTCAATAATATAGGCACGTTTTTTTAACTCTACACTAATTTAGCATAAGCAAAGACAGATACTGAATTTAGGTTTTGAACATACATAAGTAAGGGTTACGGTTAAAAAAAGCTTGTTAGATTAAACAAATGAAACCGCCATTCATTAATCTAAATAAGTGGTCGTGTTTTTTATTTAATTTTTTTATTAAAACAATAAATAATGTTATATTTTATTTTATTTCAATACGTTTGAAAATACAAGCGAAATAAAATTACTTCAAGGACGTAACATTTATTTCCTAATAATATTTAATTTTGAACTCAAATTACTTTAAAATAGTTACCGTTCATTTTTATGTTATCAAAATAATATTCATGAATTATAATCCTATTGGACCAGGTGTGTAAATACGTCTGGTATAAAATAAATACGGCATGTAATGAAAGCAAAAAATTTTAGTCTAAAAATCTATTAGTCTAAAAATTGTTTTTAAATTTTCAGTATGAGTGTACATAATCATTTCACTTAACTAAACATTTTAGTTTTCTAAAGAATTTGGAATTTCTTAAATATTAAAATTAATCACATCATGGGGACTTATTTTGGATAAGTTTTATTAGGCAGTCACATTAAAATAATTGTTTTCAATTAATAAAATTTGGTTTCCATATTGCATGTAACACAAAATGAATTAAATATAGAGCGTTTGTCAATGAATTTGAACAAATCTGAACCCAAATTCATGGTAGAAATATTTTACATCTCCTAAGGTACTGATATGATATAAAATTCTCAGAAATTTTCCTTTACAACAAATCATCTTCCTATGCGTTATTTACATACACATCTTTCAAGACAGCTATAGAAAAAAATGTGTACAAATCTAAAGGCATGTTGGAACTGTATAAACAAATATGAATCTAGCATAATCCTTAATTGATTTAAATTATATTAAAAAATAGTTATCTACTAAATATAGGCCCTACTACACTGTTTTAATTCACAAGCCATTGGATATAAGTTTACTACTACACTGACTATTTGGAGATATGCTATTGTGGAACTTGAATTTAAGTCAAGATTAAAGTCATAATGATTAATGTATTTAATAACTCATTAAGCATATAAATAAATTCAGAAAATATTAAACGAGAAATTTTTTGTTACAGTTATTTTACCAGATTAATACAATGTTGGTCCCTGAAGTGTACACTATGATTAAATAAGTCGACTTTAAATTGATTAATGTATTTATTAATCCATTAAGCATATAAATCAATTCAGAAAATAGTAAAAAAATGTTTTTTGTTACAGTTATTTCGTCAGATTAAGTTGGTCCCTGAAGTTTACACTGATTAAAATAAGCTTCCGGAAAATCCAAAATCTCCCAGTGTATCGCTGTGTGAGACAGGTTTACAATTAAAAATATAATAAGCTCTAAAATAATTAAATGTTGCAAAGCTGTAATATTACGACTGCTAACAAAAAATATGTGAAAATGTTGAGTTTGTGGTATATAATCGAAAATGTAATATATACAATGTACATAGTCTTGAGACAACATTTTGATGATTTAGTACGCCCAAGGAAAAAAATGTCCCCTCTTGCCAGATAAAACCAGACCACTATGATATATTAAAGAGGCAATTACATTATCGCTCGCTTAAGCTTCATGAATATTTATAGCTTGGTTTCGGGTATACTGTTGCTCTCAGACTCCATATATATGATAGGCTATACTGTTTATAAAATGTAGACAAATTTATATACATAACAAGTTCTTGTTTTTTTCACGGTTTTGTCAGTAAATAAATATTGTAATGTTGGTTCCATATGTAATACATTAAATAAATTTCAAATTGGCTGGTCCATAATGTATATTAAATAAATCTTGTAGAATTTCAGGAATTTTAATAAACCTGTTATTAATTTTTAGCAGGGCAAAACTTTGAAGGTTTATTTTTTATAATATGAATGCATATCATATTATTTTTTTAGCAAAACAATTGAGCAGGACTTTTAAATACTACACAAAATTAATCTTAATACGTTTTTGTCCTTAATAATTCTTATTGTAAATTATACTTCAATGGGTCCTTAACATGTTCCGTACAAATCGATATAGTTTATTGGAGCAAGGACATACACCCAGATGATTTCATAATTATTAAAATTAAACTTTCGTCTAGTATTTTAAACTATTCAAGAAAGTATCCACTTACGTTATAGTTACTTAATGAAAATTATTAAATCTCAGTAATTTTTAGCTAAAACTTTTTTAAACAAGTTTGTCTTTAAATTACAACACTCTTAAATTTTATGCCGCTATTTCTTTTATTTTCATAATAGGATGGATTTATACTTACCACGCTATATTACAATAGTAGTTCAAAACTGTTTCAGGAGCCTGATATAATAATAAAATCAAATCACCTTTTGTAAATTAACTTCCATACAGTTTCATTCATTTTGAAAAATCTGTAACATAAGAATTTGAAGTTAATATGAAGAGACATTTAACTTTAACAGTGAAATGGGGAATCAGTATTCTATTTGGCAAACGTTTGTAATTTATTTAACCATGAAATAAGAGATAGTAACTATATATTAACAAAATTAACGTCGATTCCACATCAACAACACACAACACTCTCTAGACGTTCCCATCTCTAGACTGTTCCCTCCAAACTTATCTCATTTGCTGCGGTAAGCCCACAACAAACCTACGTGGTTGTTGGATGTCTAACAGAATACACATCAACAACACACAACACTCTCTAGACGTTCCCATCTCTAGACTGTTCCCTCCAAACTTATCTCATTTGCTGCGGTAAGCCCACAACAAACCTACGTGGTTGTTGGATGTCTAACAGGATACACATCAACAACACACAACACTCTCTAGACGTTCCCCTCTCTAGGTGTTCCCTCCAAACTTATCTCATTTGCTGCAGTAAGCCCAACAACAAACCTACGTGGTTGTTGGATGTCTAACAGAATACACATCAACAACACACAACACTCTCTAGACGTTCCCCTCTCTAGAGTTTTCCCTCCAAACTTATCTCATTTGCTGCAGTAAGCCCACAACAAACCTACGTGGTTGTTGGATGTCTAACAGAATACACATCAACAACACACAACACTCTCTAGACGTTCCCCTCTCTAGAGTGTTCCCTCCAAACTTATCTCATTTGCTGCAGTAAGCCCACAACAAACCTACGTGGTTGTTGGATGTCTAACAGAATACACATCAACAACACACAACACTCTCTAGACGTTCCCCTCTCTAGAGTGTTCCCTCCAAACTTATCTCATTTGCTGCAGTTAGCCCACAACAAACCTACGTGGTTGTTGGATGTCTAACAGAATACACATTAACACGAAAAAGTTAATTCATCTAGATAAATATTTATAAAAACTACTAGCAGTTACCCACAGCTTCGCATGGAAGTTCTGAGGTTTTGACACTGTATAATCAAATCTAGTTCGAATAAATGTTATTTCTGACTCCATTTTATAGTTTGCCTTCTTAGTACGATCAAGAAAATGTGTTAAGAATTAAATATTGATGGTGATTTCAATTTACTCCGGTCTTTGTAATTTTGTTCCATAGATGTTTCTGCCTCTTTCCCGATCAAGATAAATACACTGCTCTGAGAAGCCTACTTTTGTCAAACGATAACTAATTTATGTTTCATAACAGTCTTTAAATATAAAACAAACGTTAGACTACACTCTATTTTATATCTTCACTGCCAGTAGTTACCCGTCGCTTTGCACACAGTGTAGTAGTAGTTGCTTAAATATGTCCACTGCTGTTTTGAGTGAATTATATTTCCGTCGCCAATGTTGATTTTGCATTGTTTCCCAATCAAGAAAATTGAGATATATATATATATATATATATATATATATATATATATATATATATATATATATATATATATATATATATCAGCTCAGGGAAGCCTACTCCTTTGAAACTAAATAAGGAAGGCTATGAAATCAGTCTTTAAATTTTAAGTTACATAGTATCATTGTCTTTTATAAATAATAATTAATATTTGTTGAAAATTTACTATTGAAAGTACATTAAAATGACACTACATGTTTTTTTTTTTTTAACAGAAAAATATTATTAATATTTTAGAGCTGGAATTGAGTATTCCAAACTACAACCAAAACCGGTCTTGAGTATAATTGGACGTTTGATACCAACCATAGACCTGAAAAATTATTTTCTTATTCCTAATAATTCCTAAAAGTGAATAGGAGGTGCAAAAAAACCAGCCCTCGCCCGGAATCCTTCCTCCAGCACTTGCAGGAGCCCCAGAGTCCCCTGAGCTTGCCCCAGACCCCTCCGTCACACCCACGTGTACTTTCCAGTACTCCTTCCTACACCCTGTAGTAGTTACAGGTCTATGCTATCTTCATAGTCCTGTTACAACTACTCTCTATAGTAGGTATAGGTCTATGTAATCTTCATAGTCCTACGCCAACTATGCCCTATAGGTCCACGTCAACCTCCATAGCCTAGCGGTCGTGGGTGTGACGACAGAGACCTGAGGACTAACCCAGGGGACAGTGGGGACCTGTCAAAGTGACCTCCAAGTAGCTGGATTACAGGACTACGCCACGAGTCCCGGCCGACAATGGTGTGAATTTAGGGGTACTTAGGTTTGTTGCTATAGAAATAAAAGAATCCAAATTTAATTTCAATTGTTACTGCTAGATAGTGATAGCATCTCGCGTAGGCAGCCCGTGTAGTGACAGTACCTCGCAAGCATTACTGTAAAATGTGATTAAAATGTACAAAGCATATATGTACAACTTTACTATTAGATTATTAACCCTAGGAATCTTCATTTCTAGACGATTTATATATAGTTGGAACGATTACCGTGAGTACAGGAAGGTGACCGATGTGTCAATTTTATCTCGGCAACCCAATTGCGTCCATGAAACTACATTTCTACATAGACAACTATGAGTTCTATGATGGTGCAAATCCAGGTATGGAATTTTATTGAGCATTATTAAAGCATATCTTTCAGAGTGACACAATGTTTTATGCTAACAGACGTTTATCCGCAGGACATCTCAAAATTAAAGAACTATAGATTTAGAAGTTGCAAGCAACTTAGCGAGGCATCTTATGCAACACGTGGTGTGGCATACTCCTACATTGTAATTATATTAGATTGGTAGTAAAATCATATAACGTCAAGATTACCACTATGTGTGATTATGATCTAAGTGACCTTTCCTCATTTTCATCACAAGAGGTTCTCAAGCTAGGTTATTTTGGCTTATTTAAATCGAGGCTAGATATAGTCTTGAATTCTGGGGCTTTTGCATTACAGCATAAAAAAGTTTAAGTTCCACTTGAGGGCCCAGTTGATCGGAGAGACTTTCTACAGTCTTCAGGAGGTCCTTGATGAGCCTACAGGTATATGAAGTCAGCCATGGTCACTTTGAAAATAAACTGTACATGTATGACAAAATATGTTTAGCATTACTCCATCCTTAAGTGTATTTTATTTACCTAATGCAACTTTTAGGTGTTCTGACTTGCACTAAAAACTGCAAAGTTCAACTGTATCAATTAACGAGTATAGAGTATTGAATATTGTCAGAGTAACAGGTACAAATGTTGTACATGCACACATTACAGAATGTTGAGTGCAATTGCGACATGAATTTATAGCAGTGACATGCAATTAATTATTAAAATAAGACGACTGATGACTTGGAAGCCAGCGCGTATGAGAGATCATGAGGAAGTCGGAAAAAATTTCAATAATTAGTTAATATTTGATTCCCCTTTATACTTCATGATGTTTCAAACGTTGTTTATCTTTTCTGAATCATTGCAAAAGTAGGTATTATGTTTTTAATAATGACTTTTCCAAACAGAAGGTCTATTATCTTTTTTGCGAATTATTCTTACATTTTTGTTTTATGTAATCACTCTATACTGGCTACGTTAACTAGTCTCAAATCAACATTAAATTATTTAATTAAATCACTATAAACTATTTATATTGCCTAAGTAATATGACTTGTAAGACAATGGGGGCGAAGATGAGTACTAGTTATATTACTAATTTATGGTGTACTGCGAAACTGAAACTCAAGACATACTCGGTGAACATTAAGTGAATGTGAATAACGAGGCTGTCACGAGGAGCTAAGGATTATCTCCACGTATCCTGTTTGAGGGAAGTGAATAATTCCTTCCCTTCTTTGCTTTGTCTCTGTTCAAAGATATGCTTTTATTGAAATTAAAAAATAACCTATAATTGTAAATATTCCCATTGAAAACAAAATAATGAAGGATTCATGGTGCATGAAATGAAAGACTTGACAATCATTTCCACACAAATGAATACATTCCCAAAAATCTTGCTTTGTATTTAAGGCAACCTATAATTACCCCTCTAGTTTAAAAGCACTGTAATTGATTACAAGCTCTCCAACGTAACCTAACCTAATAATCTTTACTTACATGACGACTAAGCATACTGTTAAGGAAAGAACATTTCATTATATGTAAAACAATTTCATACATGACGTTCTAAAGAAAATACTTTTACTCGAATTTTCTTTTTAGTTTGAGGGTCTATGTTAAATGTTGCTTATCAGCCTTCAAAGTTATTTTAATTTATTTCGGGAACATTTTAAGTGTCTTCTGAAATCAACCCAGTAGAACTTGCTTAATATGGAGCTGATTTCAAAACATCCCCAATGTAATAGGTTAATATGTGTGTTTAATAATAATAATAATATCGTTTATTGTGAAAAGACAATATAAACATTGTATCACAACCGTCCTAAATATAACCTAACCATTCTCGCTGACAATAAACCACTCAAGCATACGTGACATCATTCAAACTTCTCTCTTACTTATGAATGTTTGTGTTTGGGTTTGTGCTCTTATCCAGCTATTAATCATAAACTCGTCAACAGGGTAAAATGCCTTTCACGCCGAAACGGTTTGATTTTGTTGTTTAATGCCTTCAGGGAGACTGTTGATTAGTCTGACACCAATTTGAGAACGAATTTCTGAAAGCATTTGTTCTGTTGTTGAACTCGAAGGTTATCCCTCTAGTCTCATGCTGGTGAACATCCCCGCCTCGAACCAAAGCGCACTTTGATCTGGAGTAAAGGATCACCTCGAGAATATAGAGATAGTGCAAAGTCAGTAACCCCAGCTCCCTAAAAACATCTGTGCATGACTCTCTGGCTCCGAAACCCAAAATCACTCTCACGGCTCTTTTTTGGAGCCGTTCAAACTTTTCTTTTGCACAGCTACCTCAGAGTTTAATTCCACGTGCCCTAGATAAGGATAGATTAGACTAAAATAGGCAGTCTTCAATACTGTACCAAGTTGCGAAGAGCAAAAATAGCTGATGCAATTGTTGCACATGCGTGGTCGACGTTATTATTCCAAGTCGGACCCTGATCTAGGTACATTCCGAGGAATGTTGTGGATTGTATTTCCTGGAGTGGAACACCATCCTCAAACACTGAATGTTTTGTTTCACAAATGTCAACTTCAAAAAATAAAATGTAGAGATTAGAGTAGTAATGGACTATACCAATATTTAATAAAACTAGTAGCAAAAACAGACTTCTTGGGAAATAAGATATTCTTATAGCATATTCATAAGTATGTTTTAATTTTTGTTATTTTAACTAAACATTGTTACGGAAATAAAGCTAAAGACCTTGCGGGTATACGAATAGCACGAAAGATGGTATTAATAGAAACTGAGATCGGTATCTTATACTTTCGTCATACTCTGGATAAATATAAATCCAAAATGATTCTTGCTTTTTATAAATTAATTAATATAAGAGCAACAATACCTTATTAATATAAGAACAGCAATACTTAATCATAACAACATTCTAAAATTATAATATACCATATAATGATATTACTTCGAAGTCTTGCAATATATATTAATTCCTTTAAGATAATAACACTTTTCAATTTGGTTTTTTTGTACTCAACTGTATGTTTAGCCAATGACTTCTCCTTGTCTTTATGAAAAATATCTAATGTTTTCCTAATGTATTGTTTGCTACAAAATGCACAACTAATATCATAAATAACATTCTTAGAGTCAAAATTTACTTTGCCAAGTAATTTTATATATATATATATATATATATATATATATATATACATATATAATTACATATACTGGTTTATATTGTTATATATATTGGTTTAACATATCCCACCATTGGCAAAGTAAAGTTTGACTCTAAGAATGTTATTTATCATATTAGTAGCAAACATTTTGTAGCAAACAATACATTGGCCAAAAATTAGATATTGTTCATAAAGACTAAGCGAAGCCATTGGCTAAACATGCAGTTCAGCACACAAAAAATCGAAATTGAAGAGTGTTATTATCTTAAAGGAATTAATAAGGTCTTCCCTTGTCCTCAAGAAAATTTCAATAAGTTAAAATTTAAAACTCTAGAACGAGCCCATCAGTTAATTCTAAAATCAAAACACCCAATTTACGATGAAAATAACTTTCCCAAATATCCTTCTGTGCCATTAATGGTATATCAGCTGGATCTTTGAATATTTAGTTGCGTACTTACATTTTGTGGTTGTTTTCTTATTTGTTGTGTTTTTTTATTTCTATCAGTGAAATATTATATATATATATATAATATATATAAAATATGTAAATATACATAAGTACTTTTTATTCTCAATTTCGCGAGTAAAATATATTCTATTAAAAAATATTAAAACCAGACTTTGTGTGTAAATAAGTTTCACCACAGAGTTGATCCATTAAGGCGGCTAATTGAATCACTGTTAATTTGAAAACGTCTGTTATACTTTTGCATCAAAAGCCTGTTGAAATTTGATACCAACTGTTTTTGTTAAAGGAAATGAGAACTTTGATTACTATTTCAGTATAAATATTGTTTTAAGTTCTCAGGTGATTGGATCTAGACGCTATCACTTAACGAACGCCATACAACTAGCGGGAAATAGATGACGTAACGTTATAATTAAATTGTGATGTAACATTTCTCTAACAACGATATCATTTCGTCTCATGTTATACCTCATTTATTAATTCCAATAGCAACAAGGTAATGCGAGAATTTCTGATGTGCTATAACGGAAATTCATAGAAAAGTTAATTAACGGAATATAAGCATGAGTATAGGCATAAATAAAACACGCGAGTTGATAGCGAAATCTTAATTGTTCTGTCTGTTTGAGGGTCTGAACATATGAGAACTTTCAAACGAGTTAAAGCTAGGAAGTTGAAATTTTGTGTGAAAATCCAACTTTAATTCCTCTACTTATGTTTAGAAAATAATAAATATCGTTTTATTAGGATTTACTCATCGGGTCAGCAAAATCTCCAACGCAGCTTACTTTGTTATTTGTACATAAAGGGCTCGCATATGAGAGGAAACAATCATTCCAAGAGATTTAAACTTTTATAGCGTTATAAATTCTGGAGTTTCAAGGGAAAGAGATTTAAGAGGATGAGAACTTGTACAATAACACTGTTCTATGGACCGTACGTCTTCTACGTAGGGAAATGAAATATACATCATATGGACAACTATATTCCACATTATATGAGTGGTTCATTTCTCAATCTGGTTCATTTGACAAGAATTAACAATAACACTGTTCTATGGACCGTACGTCTTCTACGTAGGGAAATGAAATATACATCATATGGACAACTATATTCCACATTATATGAGTGGTTCATTTCTCAATCTGGTTCATTTGACAAGAATTAACAATAACACTGTTCTATGGACCGTACGTCTTCTACGTAGGGAAATGAAATATACATCATATGGACAACTATATTCCACATTATATGAGTGGTTCATTTCTCAATCTGGTTCATTTGACAAGAATTAACTTATGAATCATTTTATAACAAATATTTTGGTACCAAGGACCGCAATTAAAATAAAGTTAGTCAGGAAACATACCACATCTTCCGACCAAGAGGTTTCCAGTTGCAATTTTTATTAAATAGTACAATATAATTTTTGTGTATTTTTTTAAGTCATAGCCATCTAAGAAAACTTCCATCTAGATAAAAAAGTAGAACATTTTCTTATCACTCCACGAATAATTAAGGTATTTAATGTAGGATGGAAATTTTGAAAATTTTGTAATCATGAACAAATAAAACTTAGATTACATTATGTAAAGGATTTACAGGTTTAGGAATCGTTATTATTTTTATGATTAATAACTTAAGAAAACTGTTTTTTAAGTTTGATACAATTAAAAAAATTGCATGATTTTTTTAATATATGTTTTAAGTTAATTAATTTTATAAATAAAAAGCGTGCATTTTCTCTAGTCATCGTTGTAATATGTAGTGCATCATGTATTTTTCGACAGTTTTTCTGTGGGCATGATGATAAATGATTCCTTAATCATGCTTCAAACTTCTTTAGCACCTTGAGGTAAATTTGCCTGTAGTTGTCAACTCTGTCCCGCCGCCACTCCGACTGCCGGCCGAGCACTGTCCACTGAGTGAGTACCTCTAACCATTCCATACACCATGGCTTCTTGGTGGGAAATTCTAACAAATATTTAGACGAAGTGAACTTTTTGGACCCCTTGTATTCCTTCTACCACGAAAAAGTACAAGGGATTATTTCTAAGAAAAGCTCTAACATCAAAGATCAAGGTACGTACTGATCTATTGCAATAACCAGGAGCTTCTATAGCAAATAGAAGTCAAAGATACGAGGTCAATAGGTACGAAATAGGATAGAAAACTTTCCTCTTAAGTTAACATAGAACACCAAAGCTATTGTGTTTGTCTCTTGTCTTAAGTCTTTGAATGCCGAGGATAGCACGTAGCTGTTCTGGGCCAACCGTCCGTACCTCGAACGGTTTTCTGCGTACCATCATCATCTATCTACAAAACTTTTACCTACATCAAAAAAAGGTACCACTCTTGGTAATCATAGTGTTATTAAAACTTTCCATTCAATCCTATTACTTTTAACTGCGAAGGCAAAGCTAAAATAAAGTTGAATAACAACTAATAATAAGAAACAATAACATATTCTTGACACTTATTATAACTAATGTAAAGCACTATAACTAAGTATCGGGGATTATAATCTATCATTTGTTTTCAGCTGGAAAAATTCTTTAAGGCATAAAAGTAATTATAAAAACCTAATCATATTTGGCAATTAACTCGCTTAAGTCATATTTAGCAACATAAGTTACTTAAAACATCCAAACGATACCACCTTCAGTGCCATTAAGCAAATACCAACCGTATTACTTCAAAAAACAAATACATGGTTAAAAACTAGTCCTCCAAACAAAAAAAGTTAGTGTTCTAGTTTTAAAACTAAAGATTTAAAAGGCCTGAAAACCTGTTATCCTTTTGAATTATTAATGGCCAATAAGAAACTTTAAAAAAAGAAAAATAATTATATCAGATATTGCCCTAATGTGCCAGTTCATTGAAGAGTCTGAGCTAACGCAATTCCAGGATGTTGTGGGAATACGGAAATGACATTTCCCGCTTTCCTTCCATCATATTAAGTGAGTTTTAGCGTATATTCCGGCGTCCCTCTTCCTTCTTTGATTGACATCCCTCTTTTTGTAAAAGTTCAATAATAGTATACAGCTTCCCTACAAACGTTGTATTTAATTCTGAGATAGATCTTGAAAAATTATGTTTTAATTATAGACTTTGATTTGTATAATATATATATAATATTAAGTACGTTTGTTAATATTGTCGCAATCCTTAACTTTAATCTAGTTTTAATAAATGAGAAAAACATTAAAAACATAAATTAATTTTATTATCATTTCAAGGTTTAATTCAGGATAATATTCCTTTCTATTATAAAAGGAACCCCCTAGAAACATTGTATATTTAAGATAATTTTAAATAACAAATTATAGCTCTAGATTTATTTTCATCCCTACAACACATGACTCTAGAATCTTAATTACTTTGAATACTAAATGTATAAGTCACATATTCTTATTTTCTTTAAACGATTATTTGAGGTTACAGTGTGTATTTGTAATGTCCATTGAACAGCCGAAATATCTTATTTACAAGAAATTTTCAAAAATTTCCCTCAGCGCCTTGTGGTGCAAACATGATATACAACTCGTTGCAATGTTTGTTGAGGAATCTCTTCTATTTCCTATACATTTCGATTTCTTAGAACATCAATAACTTGTGGCTTTGATTTGTACACTCTACATTGACAAAACCCCATCTGAAGTACAATCAAATGGTCAGGTGAGCTGACAGGCCACGACTACCTTATCCATCGTTTCAGAAAAGATTATTTAAGTAGTGGAGGACTTGCCGCCTATAATGTGGAGGTGTTTCGTGTAACCACATTTTTGCAAAATTTCCTCCGGATGCCTGGTTTTCTGGAATTATCTGATCGTGATGAAGATATTTAAGTACACATCACCAGTAATTTCTTCTTCAATGAAGAGTGGTCCAATAACCCCCATCACACCTAGCCTAACGTTAATCTTTCGGGATGTTGAGTGTGGTGTTCTCGCACCCAGTAGCTTAAGTACTGACTGAATATCCCATGGACAATAATTGTATCTATTAACATCCACGTCAAGTGTGAAGGTAGCTATAGTATTTATTGATGAAGCTTGATTAAATTACTTAATAAATAATAAGTAATAAATAATACTTAACATATAAATAATAATAAATAGTTAATAAAACTTTGTATTAACTTAATTTAAGTTTATATTTTACTCTTCGTTTTATCACAATAGTGTACCGTTCGATCGAAGTCATCTTCGTTCACCTCGTGTATTGATTTTCTATTTTCATGTAAAATCTTACAAATGGGTCCCTGAGAAATCATCTATTGACAGGGTAGTAGTTGACACATGTGGGTTTTAAACAACAGATACCAACACCTCCAGACAATGGTCCTCGGTTTTTGCTATTTCGATCTTCCAGATCTAGGCCCATTCACTGAATCTACTTCTTCAAAATGTGTTTATGTTTTTCAACAGCAAGTTTTAATTTAAGGTTTCTATTGGGAAAATTTTCCTTGAAAATAAATATCCCTCTTGATCTTATGATAAAAATTCTATTAACATAAACATGCATCACTGACAATGTAATACGTCCATGTTCGCTTAACTCCATGATGAGTGTTAAGAACAATGTGGCTCGAGTCAGTATGGTAAGTCACTAATGTTATTGTAGCTAATAAGCTTCTGATAAGACTAGTACACACAAACTGATTACAACTTGTGGAATGTAGTTCTACTTCAGATAAGAATTCCCGCTAATTCTTTGAATTTTGTTATTGTTAGGTTTGATATGTAACACATATTGTGTAAGTAACCGAGTAATGTAGCTCAGATTAATATCATAATTTATTAAATTACCAATAAAAACCA
The DNA here is from genome assembly GCF_021130785.1 of Homalodisca vitripennis. Lineage (NCBI taxonomy): Eukaryota > Metazoa > Arthropoda > Insecta > Hemiptera > Cicadellidae > Homalodisca > Homalodisca vitripennis. The sequence goes on from NC_060214.1 coordinate 26,588,002, forward strand.
TTTGAGATATAGAACTGGCTGTGTGCTCAGTGTCTATAATTGATAATAGTTCTTCAGTTCAAAAGTTGAGTTATGGTGATATCACTGAGTGATAACGTCTTAAACGAGATAAAAGTTATCATCATCTGAGCGATCCTGTCCTTGCGAGCAGTCCGCTGGTCCGGCCATTGGTGGTGGTTCGGATGTCACCTTTAAGCCGTCGGTCCCCAGGTTAAGTGTTAGAGAGGGCTTCTTATCCCTAACTTCGTCTGGTAAAATAAGACTACTTTACTTTACTTTATCTCAGAGCAAACAATTGTTAGGCGAATTAAACACTGAAAACAAGTCTTGGTGGGATGAAAAATGTGAAGAACATTTCCACAACAGAATTTTAAATATGAACAATGTTCGGTGGTGATAAAGTTTATTTATTTAAGTAAACGCCCCCTTCTTATTTAGTTTTATTCCTAGAGAATATTGCGCAGGAATAAACCGGCTCATTAAGTGTTATCATTGTACATTGCAAACATTTTGCATAAATAGATTATAATTGTAAATTAATTTAGAAAGCGTAAAGAAGGAACTGATCAGATAGTGCGGAGAATGTAAATTGATTAAACTAATGCAGCACGTTGGCAACTACATGTGAAGCACCTCTTTAATGCTCACCTAGACGTGGTAAAAGCTTTTATGGTAGCAGGAGATGAGAGGACAGTGGTTATTAAAGAACTTTAAAAGGGGAGGAGTAAATTTCCCTATCTACTATTGGAGGAAATAGAAAAATCTATTGGGGATGGTGATTTCCTCCTAAAGTTAATTTTAGTATTTCGCGGTAAAACTGTTACCACAAATCCCTTAACACAATGATTACACATTCGGTACAGTTGGAAATGTTAATCATAATTTGTATTCATATAACATAGTTGAAATTTTGCATTGTTTCATGAGCAAAGATGTTTGAGATGATTTAATATTATTTTATTATTAAACTATATTAAAATGACTAGTACAGCATTTTTTTTAAGAAATATTGTTTCATTGTAGTGCATCATAAATGCATAAGATGTTCAACATTTGTTAAGATTCATTCTTTTTAGATTACACAGGGAACTGGTTACAGCTTAAATATTGAAATACAGTGTGCTGAAATTTAAATGTATTCTAAAGATTGCTACTAAACATTCTTTTAAAAGCAATGCTTTCGATAAAAAATTATGGAAAATTAAATATTTGGAAAATTGCTTATGCTACTTCTTTAATCTATAATTTAGAACCTACTCTTCTTAAAAATGCTTTCCGTTCAATCCACTAGCAATCGTAAAATATGAGAATTTTAAATTGAGATAAAAAACTAAATTATGCAAATTATCTCGAGATATATTACGACAGCACATCTTAATCCGCTTGAAATAATAAGTAAACTAGTGCAGTTAATATATTCTAACTTCTGTCAAACCAGATTAAAAAACTAAATTATACAAATTATCTCGAGATATATTACGACAGCACATCTTAATCCGCTTGAAATAATAAGTAAACTAGTGCAGTTAATATATTCTAACTTCTGTCAAACCAGATTAAAAACTAAATTATACAAATTATCTCGAGATATATTACGACAGCACATCTTAATCCGCTTGAAATAATAAGTAAACTAGTGCAGTTAATATATTCTAACTTCTGTCAAACCAGATTAAAAACTAAATTATACAAATTATCTCGAGATATATTACGACAGCACATCTTAATCCGCTTGAAATAATAAGTAAACTAGTGCAGTTAATATATTCTAACTTCTGTCAAACCAGATTAAAAACTAAATTATACAAATTATCTCGAGATATATTACGACAGCACATCTTAATCCGCTTGAAATAATAAGTAAACTAGTGCAGTTAATGTACTCTAACTTCTGTCAAACCAGATTAAAAAACTAAATTATACAAATTATCTCGAGATATATTACGACAGCACATCTTAATCCGCTTGAAATAATAAGTAAACTAGTGCAGTTAATGTACTCTAACTTTTGTCAAACCAGATTAAAAACTAAATTATGCAAATTATCTCGAGATATATTACGACAGCACATCTTAATCTGCTTGAAATAATAAGTAAACTAGTGCAGTTAATGTACTCTAACTTCTGTCAAACCAGATTAAAAACTAAATTATGCAAATTATCTCGAGATATATTACGACAGCACATCTTAATCCGCTTGAAATAATAAGTAAACTAGTGCAGTTAATGTACTCTAACTTCTGTCAAACCAGATTAAAAACTAAATTATGCAAATTATCTCGAGATATATTACGACAGCACATCTTAATCCGCTTGAAATAATAAGTAAACTAGTGCAGTTAATGTACTCTAACTTCTGTCAAACCAGATTAAAAACTAAATTATGCAAATTATCTCGAGATATATTACGACAGCACATCTTAATCCGCTTGAAATAATAAGTAAACTAGTGCAGTTAATGTACTCTAACTTCTGTCAAACCAGATTAAAAACTAAATTATGCAAATTATCTCGAGATATATTACGACAGCACATCTTAATCCGCTTGAAATAATAAGTAAACTAGTGCAGTTAATATATTCTAACTTCTGTCAAACCAGATTAAAAACTAAATTATACAAATTATCTCGAGATATATTACGACAGCACATCTTAATCCGCTTGAAATAATAAGTAAACTAGTGCAGTTAATGTACTCTAACTTCTGTCAAACCAGATTAAAAAACTAAATTATACAAATTATCTCGAGATATATTACGACAGCACATCTTAATCCGCTTGAAATAATAAGTAAACTAGTGCAGTTAATGTACTCTAACTTCTGTCAAACCAGATTAAAAAGGTCTCTAATGACTCGCAATACTTATTGCAGCGGAGACGCAGAGGTTTACAAAGTAATAATAAATTCTTGATTGTAATCTACTTGGAGGAACATTAACTTTTTCCACAAAACTTTCTTGAATATCTAGAGAAATATGTAATTAATTAAACCAAGTGGATTCGAAGTGAATATTGTTACACCTGGTATCAGGTGTTTGCACACAAATATAACTTACTCCAGTTTCCATATTACCATTATTTATGTAACATTACTGATATTATTTTCATATTCTGTAATTTAAGTCTTTATTAGATCTGTGAAAATACTTAAAATAATTTAGGCGTGTTAAGATAATATGTAACATAATATTTTGTTACTGTCATCTAGAATAGATGAGTTTTCTTGCCTAGTTTCAAAGAACACATAAAAGTTGAAATAGATTAAATAAACAACAGTACATAAATAAACGTTCTTTGAAAATGTTACAAAGAAATGTAACAAAGATGAAATATATATCATGCATTCATACACATGTTTCTTGCACGAGAAGCTGAGTTGAATGTAATATCTGGCACTTACATCAATCGTAAAGTGTAACATGAAACTACAATGTCTACAGCTTCTGGGAGATACTTTTATTAAATTATTTCAGTTATATCTTTATGGATGTTGTTCTAATTTCCTAATTTGTAATATTTAAGTGTCACTTATGTACATATAGTATTGCTACTTAAAATCGTATTAATCAGTTATTCAAATTCGTATGTAGAACTCTAAAAATGTATCAAATCCTATATGAACACAAGAACATCTCTACCTCGTCTTTCTAATAGTACTGAAATATGAAATGTCTTTCAAGGCATTAATTTATTTGAAATTTAGTACCAAACTATGAATTTGAACCATGAACTACGGCGAGATAGAATTTAAACTACGCTTGTGCTTGCTGTTCCTTCTAACATTTTATTTTTTCTGTGTGTGTAACTTTAACTAGAAGTTGTCTAAACCTTCTCGAATATTAAAAAAGCTGTTCCATAATAAATAAAAACTAGAGCAAAGGTTGTATGCTTAATAATCAAAACTAGTAATTTAATCGGTCACAGAAATATAAAAAATACTAGCAGTTATCCGCACCTTCGCACGCGATTTCGCAGATTTTGCACCTTTATGAGCATTTCTGGTTCGGGAAATTTTTATTTTCAACGATAATGTTGAGTTTGCCTTCTTCCCACAATTAATAAAATGTGTAAGAAAGTTTATATTTATTGTAATTGCTATTGTAATTTACTGCAGTTTTAGTATATTTTGTTCTATGGTTGATTTTGCCTTATTTCTTATCAAGAAAATATATATAACAGATCAGAGAAGCCTATTTCTAGAAAAAGTAAACTGAGATGAACTTATACCAGTCTTAAAATTTGTAGTAAAAGTTAGATTATAACATTGTCTTTTAAATCTAATACTCAGTATTTTATAAAAATGTACAGACAAAACTACACTAACAATGACCATTTTTTTCTATATAAACAGAAAAATATTGTTAATATTTTAGTACTTTAGAGCTGTAAATGGTAAATTAGTTCAAAAGCACAGTCCAGCGAATTTTCATCTAGCATAGTTCTTGCCGACAGCTTCAAAGGGAGCCTTCAGAGTAAACTTCTGACTATCTTATGTTTTAGGACATTTTTTAAAGTAGACGAGTACTTAAGTAATCTAAGCACGATCTCTAAGCGCGGTAGAGCAACCGAGTTTTCTTGTCAAAACATAACTATGGTGGGAAGATTTGAAATGGAGCTAAACTCAACATTCAAATATTATCATGGCATTTAGAAAGATAGTTATATGCTTTAAATTTCATATGAAATTAATCAGATAACATTTCAATTAGTATTTGAAAGCAATTATTGGAAATTAAAGGCTACGGCTATACCAAGAGGTCACGGGTTCGACTCCCAGGGAGGAAAATAAATATTTGAAAGTGGGTTTAGTCGGTTATCCTGTAAAACCGTTTAGTGTGATTAATTAAAATGCCATTGGTGTACAAGGAACTCCCTTAAAACAGCTACACATTTATGAGATCAATATGAACACTGACCTGAGAGAAAATTGCAAATATTTTTCAAATATATTTGAGCACTTTGAGTGATAAGATTTGGTTTTTTGATCTAGATAATTAAATTATTTATGTATACTTGTACAAAAATGCTCCTCTGGGGATTTCGTATTTTACTGTGAGAGTGGAGGTTAGTGTTTTGTATTCCAAAATAGAATTAATAAGCTTTTTTACAAGTTTGAAAATGTGTACACACCGAATATGCCAATTTTAAAATGTTCTTAAACCCTTGTACAATGAAATAGAAATTTACACAGTGCCTTCAGGAACAACAATTAGTCATAGAGTCAAAATAACATGTTTATTGAACTGCATACATTTTGTATTCATTAATGTTTAAAAAGCCGATAATTATAAAACCGTTCCAATAAAACATCAACCGTAACATAACGTACTAAGATACGTTATTTAAGATTTAATAAATGCATTTACAACAAAAATCTGTTTACAATTTTAATTTAATTTCGGTATAACCATGCATTATTGATTCATATTGTAGGAATACAAATTTTATAATAATACTTTTGTATTCGTATCTTAATGGAACTATATATTCAATTCTATATTGAGCGAGACCATAAATTCAAAAAGTGACCATTTTCTCAACTAGAAAGAAAGAACTATAAATTTGAAGTTTAACTTTCCAAGCCTTATGATTTGTGCGCTGTCTTAGATACGGAGTTGGGGAAAGTTTATTGCTCTGCAGTGTCAACATTGCAGAACTTTAAAGTTAAATGAAGATAAAGCCGTTGAGTTTCTTTAGCAGCTGGTTTATAAAATTTGGACTTTTGATATCTATTCAAAAAATACACTCACCAAGCGTCTTTTAAGAAAAAAAATGTGAAAATTCTGTTAATACAAAATAAAAAAACAAATTCATGTTGCAACCCTTTAATTGCTTGTGTTTTGACGATTCCAACTTATAGAAGCTTACTATTTTCCCACAAGAAGTATTTATTTTCAGTGTATCCAGCAAAAATCCAGCAATTTATAAAAAACATATACATTTTTTTATTCTTCAAACCTGCAGTTACGTAGAACACATCACGATATCAGCATTATAACATATGACCTCAATATACAGATTATTTCTAGACTTATTTTATGATCCTGACAAATTATTAATGGTATTATTTTAGGAGTATGTTGTGCCTGACCACATGCCACGTAAAAGTCTTCTCTGAAGTTGCATATAAAATCTCAAGTAGACTATTTAATTTTCAATATATCCAACAAGCATTCATACAGTCGGATATAAGAACGATTTTCCAGTCTCCAGACCGAGATTTTCTCATAAACCACACAGAAAGACAGAACAGACATTCTTCCAATCCCAAAATGGAGGGTACAGACCATCATCAAACTCATTTTTGTCTATATAGCAATGAAGTTTCATGCAAAATTGTACATCAAGGACAATTTTCAGGATCATCTGGATTTTAGTTGTAGTCTTCCCAGTCACTGAATCACGCACTGATCGTTGCTAATTCGGAAAAAGAGCTTACCTTTGCCAGAACTTGAATCCCCACATAAGATATGTGGTATTCCTAATACATATTTATAACGACAGTGACATATGCAGTGCCCTAGAACACTAAAGAAACCAAAAAAGAAGCCTGCAGGCTCAAATCAAACTTTCTAATGCTACAACAACAGTAAGAAACAACTGGAGAACCCAACATCAAACAAGACGCAGCATTTTTTTTAAACCTAAGACTAACGCTTGAAATTTGAGACAATAAGCCTCAGCTGACTAGATAAAAGGAGCTGACAATAAGTCTCAATCCATGCGGAAACTAGATAACAATGTTCACAACAAAAGCAATTGCTCTGCAGAGGACAAACTATAAGTGGTCAACTATCACAAAACCTTAAAGAAAGTGCTGAAGTTTACTTTCATTTCAATATGGTAGAAACAACACGATAGTCGAGTTGACGGGAGGACAGAATTGTAATCTTTCGACCTACATGATACAGGTTTAAAGATACAATGACCAAAACTAGCATCAAATAAGTTAAAGATACAATTCAAAAACTAAAATCCAATAATTCTGTAGAAATTGATGAACTTTTCTCCAAAGTATTAAAACTGTGTTGATGAACTAGCCCCACATTAGTTGTTATAGTCAACAAATCGTTTTAAGAACAAAGGTTCGAAGGGATCCAAAAGTATTTCCTAAATTTTAATGTCTAAATGTCTAATTTCACTGATATCAACAGATTTCACATTATGTGAAATAATTGGACTCCAAAGACTCATGGATCATTGTGCTCATCACAATATGATAAGTGAAAAATAACATGGATTTACACATAACCAAGCCATGGTAGGAATGGTTGATTCAATTCTGATGCTGCCCCCGACTTGCAATAATGGAAGGTGAACTGGAGCTAAATTGCAAATTCATAAAGGAAACAGGATTTTTCTGGAATTTTCCATCGTTCAGTGAAATAAGAAATCAGTATCACTACTGATTGGTGTTACTGATTTCTTGTTTCACCGAACGATGGCAAATTTCCGGAAAATCCTGTTTCCTTCACAATCCTTCCATCGTCAAAAAAATAACCTTCAAACAAAGAACTTTAAATTCAATTGAATCAAACCTACGTTGTATAGAAAACTCAGTTGCTCCACTGTGTTTAGAGATCGTGTCTATCACATTGTAGTGCGTACCAGATGGAGACAATGAGACTACCACTTCACCTATTCAAAAATTCTTCCTTGCCAAAGAGGTGTTCCACAAGGCTCTGTATTAGTACCAGTAAATTTCAATCTGTTTACTAATGACCCACTCAAACACTTAAAAAACGTTTGCACACCCCTCTAATAATAAGGCCGAAGACATTACTGTTTCCTGAAACCAATATTCTGCAGATAGTCTTGCAGTCTAAACCTATATTGCCCTCAATATGGCCATCCAGTACTGTTGTGGAAACGTCTCGTAATAAACACATTAAAGATTAACCAGACCACTTTTTGAAGGAGAGCGCTAGAAGTTCAAACCATTCCTGATTTCAATATTTTAGCATAGCTCACATTCCTTAGATTAACATGGATATACAGATCTAAATCTTATCAATTACGTGGACAACCTCAGTAAAAATCACGTATCGCTTTGTTATCAAACTAATGAGTTCCCTTAGTAGCGCATAAATAACGGAAATACCTTACTTCTTGATTCTACCTTTCTAATGTCATATGTAATATTTTATTTAAATTTTTATAAAATGTGTTATTTTTCATGTAGGTATCTGATAGAAAGAAAGCATCAATACAAACAAACACTCGAGCTCCTTAGCCTACTAAATGACAGGGTTCTTTTTAACATAATAACATTTAAGTCGTAATTTGTATTAATTTTGATATTGGATCCACCGTTCAGAAAGAAAGAAACCCCATAATTCGATTACTGTACGTAAGTTAATAAGGTCTGATTCCCACTCATAACATGCTGTGAGGTAATAACAGTTAATGAATAAAACAGAATTTAATTATTCAATTTGTTTTAGATGCACTCATTTTTTATTTTCAAGTACCTAATAAAAGTATGCAATTATTTTCAAGCAATAAATTTTGCTCCAAACATTATATTTGCGCTTAGAATCTTAATACACAGACATCAAATAAGTGCACTTAAATAAAAAAATATTCACGTTAAAACAAGAAAAAAAAACACTTTTAACTTTATTTATGAAAAATTTGGATGGCAGGTGGAAGCGAAATATTTCTCATGGTTTAAGGTAACAGAGACTCGTGGTCGTGCAAGCTGAGCCTCAATTACTTAGATATCTGGGTGTAAACTGTAAACGCATCTAAGCCCAGTTACCCTGTCACTGCCTGATACAAGATAATACCTGGGGTTAACCAACACAATTTTTTATTACCTTTTCCGACACGTGTCTGTTGAGTCTAACACGTTGTTTTATCGTGATACATTTTTTGCTGTAAGATACACTTCCATAAACAAAATTCTACCATTGTCAGTAAAATACGCGCTCTGTTATAAATACTGGATAATAGTAGGCGATTTTTGACAAGGACTTTGGTTTTCGAATTGTATTGCCAATTTTTTTGGAACTGTCTCTTGATGTGACGAATTTTTCCGTATTACATTTCCAAGAGTAATTTATTTATTCTACGGCCACATAATTTTCACAAGTTATTACAAAAGAATATTCTAAGAAATGGCAAGAACGGCTTACATTTACAACATGCCCATTGAGAAGATAAATACAAATAAGAAGGTGTGATAATGTTAAAGCATAAATTATCATATACCAATAACAACAACCAACAATAACCGCATTCTATATATATAATTAAGAAGAAAAATATTTAAAAAATATAATTTAAATAATCAAGAACTGTAAAAGTAGTAAATAGTTTTTTTTAGAGTATTACTCTTGATAAGTAACAAGAATATATAACGAATTATATAATCTAATGTTGCTTTGCATTTTAGATGCAAAAAAAGAGAAAAAATTAACAAAATATGACATCTTATGAATACAAGTTCCAACGTGCAAAGATAAAAAAGATTAACTTTTAAGAAATTAGACCGACTAGTAAAAGCAAAAAAATGAATAAAAACCACAAGTACTAGCATCCAAAGAAAGAAGAGCTAATACCAAACAATTACTGCGTAAGCTGATTGAAAAACAATAATAAATATTGAAATAAATATTGAACTCAAGTGAGACAGTAAGTAATAAAAGAGACTTTTAGAATAATCAAGAGTGAAAGCAACTTCACGAAGAAAACAATAGTGTGAAGTTGTCAATAAGTTTCCAACCGGCGATAAAGGAGCCGTATTCATAATAAATTGCTCCAGCCAATCACGAGAGAGCTCCGCCCCTTCAACTCGCCTGTACAGGCGGCTGTTTATTATTAGCAGTTGACTGAACATGACTCTTCACAGCGAGGCTTGAATATGTCTAGGAGATATATGCGATATATGTGTTAGCAATGCTTCAAAGCAGTGTGAATTGGAATAATTTCATGTTAGTAAATATTATATAAGCACACAAATAGTACATTCAAACGTTCAAATCTTACTCTATTAAGTCTCTGGGAATCAATTTCTATTGCAATTAATTATTTTTTTAATTAAGCTAAGATCAAGCATGAAATGTAGTGTATTTTTTAATTTTTACTATCTTATCCCATTAATTTAAATGTTTTCAATATATTTTATCTAACCATGAACCACTACAAATATTGATCTTTGTTGCTATTTCCTCTTCCTAAATGGGTAAAATAAACATTACAAATAACAGTTTTAGGTATATTCTACCTTAATTGATTTAATATTACTAAATTACTAACATTTTGGTTTGCTGGTGATATTTTGGTACATCCAAAAAATAAAGATCTCCGTTGTATTGTCTGAAACCTTTTTAATCTTGAAAATTTACTAAAACAAAATAAGTATATTCGCCTAATAATATTAAATTTATGCGTTATTATTATATATATCTTATTCCCCACCCAACTGTTGTAGAAATATTTGAAAACAATTCATATTAAAGTGTTTGATATAACTGATAATCATAAAAAAACATTTTTATATTAACTATGTATATACAAATGTACAAGAGTGTTTGTAACTAATTGTTTTTCATCATTCAACGTTGCTAAAAAGAGTATCTTACATTTAGTGATTTAATTACTATCATAAAAGTCCTATTATATGGTAAATAACTATATGATAAAGTTGATTATCAATTCATGTCTCTCAGTGATGAAATTATAGAGAACGAACAGTGCGTCGTGACTCATTTATTGATCAAAACCAAAACTTAAGAATATGTATTATTCAACGTCATACAGGCAAACTGTGTTCAAACAGTATTACTATATCAAGATTTTCTAGAGCTTTTATTTTCTCAAATTGGTCAGACATGTTTCTCTGGGATCATAAATAAACCAACATTTGGGTACCAGAACCCATGAAACTCAGATTCCAACCGTGTGGTTTTTACACTTTTGGTATAGTTACAAATCATATTATTTTGTATATAGAAAAAAAATATTCCCCACCATGAGATGTTTTATCTGACTAATGGATTTTAGGAATTAATGCTACATTGTGGAATATATAATGTTTTGGTAGAATAATGTAACGTTTAATATTTAGCAAACAAGTGTCAGGAAAGGTAATACATCGCCGAGTCTGGGTGAACCCCATTTCTCACCTCAAATTAGACAGTGACTCTGAGATGTTCACAGTTTATACCCAGATCCTGGAGTAATTGAGGCTCAACCCGTCACTTCCACGTTTGCTTTTTGTCTCCAGCCTTTTACCTCCAAAATTCTATTTATACATCGTAACAATATGCATAAATGCGAAAGCGACTTTGTTTTTTTCGTTTCGCTTTCACGCGTAAACTATTAAACTGATTGCACTGAAATTTTACATGGACATTGTTAGGGCCTATATAGGCCTAGTCTTATTTCGAAAATCCCTCGAGCTACTGCTCACTGGTCTTTATAAAATTTCCATATTAGTCTCTAAAGTAGTGTAATATAAATTTGTATGAGCATGTTATATGTAATTAACTGTTCTGTGTAAAACATTTTATTATAACAGCACGATCATATGTTTCGATAATTTAAACAACATTTTCATTTTTTTAAGTTCATAGAGTTAACAAACAAAAGTAACAAGACTTGTTATTTCAAAATTGTAGCAACAAGGCAAACCATTGCTTTATTTTGGATTTTTATTAATTAACTAAATTGGTAATTTCTACATTTATGGTACTAAACTTGGTTTCCTTAGACATTGTGGGACCCAACTTTATAAATAGTAGCTAAATGACACAAATCAGAGGGACTGGGCAGTAGCTTGATTCAACGAACCATTCGCTCCATGGCTAAATTTTAGAGTAATGAATCTGTGACTGTAGCAAGTGGAATTATAAAGCAATACAAAAAACATTAAATGTTATTTTTATGACCGAAAATCCTCGAGGTGACATCGCATCCACTTGTCACTGATGATGTATACGACACTGATTAGGTATATAAATACTGATATAATTCTTATACTAGACCGAGGAAATAGTTTGATATTGCGAACAATTATATTAATAATGGTATGATATTGGAAAGCAAGAAGACATACGAGTACTTTACTGTATCGTGTGTCATATTTATATATGGTTAAAAACTGTGTTAAGTAGTAAGTATATGAAATATGTAAATATTATTGATGTTGGTTTTAGTTTTATTTTAAATAACAAGATCGATATCCATACAATTTAGAAAAGTTAGAAAGTATTTTTTTTTTTTTTTCACTAAATGACCTTATTTTCTATATTTTGTAACACATTTCTACCTTGCTTTTAATTAACTGCACGCAATTTTTGTCAATTTTATCATTTCTGTCATCAAAATCCAGGTTTGTGTTATCATTTCAGCTTCGTAGTATCCATTTAAAAGTTTTTTATTTGTAACTTTGTACATGAAGATCTAGTTTTTTTCGAGTTGTAACCCAAATTCTGTAAAATTTCTTTCTATTTTAAAAGTAGAACATTCCTTAACGGATTTATCCGTTTATAGGATAAAAATGTATAATATACACATAAGATTTGGCAACATAAACATGAAACCTGATAACAAGACGTAAACTTGATATCAAAAGCGTTTTGTTTTTTAGATTTACACACTCATGTTTTATGTTATCATATTCGTGTTTCACGTTTTTTATGTTCTTTTATGAAGCATTCTCATGAAGAAGTCCCTCCAACAGATTTGATAAGATTTGCCGTTAAAATTTTTTAAAGCAGATTTTAAAATTTCAAATGTATTTGTCATTGAATCCGATCAGAATTGACAACATTCGCAGTAGATTTTACAACATTCTGAATAGATTTTTAGTGTATTAGTAGCGTATTTGACTTCAATTTCCAATAGATTTTTCCTTTATTTGTATTTGACTGATTATATTATACGATTATAATAATATTACTACATTTCCAATAGATTTTTCTTTTATTCCTAGCAGATTTGATTATATTTCCGATACATTTTCAGATAAATTTTTTATGATTTAACTACATTTCTAATAGATTTTTCTTTTATGTGTAGCAGGTTTTACTTTATTTGTACTATATTTTCGTTTATTTGAAGTATATTTGAAATTTCCAATATATTAGAGATCGATTCCAAGGAGATTTGGCAACATTTTAATAGATTTATTGTTGATTTCAAGCAGATTTGATTGCATCGTGATTGATTTTACATTGAATTCCAACAGATTTTTATTGATTTCATCAGATTTATTTATTAGTTTCAATCAGATTTTACAGTTGATTTTAAGAGATTCTTTGTTTTAATTTTTATGGTCCTTTAAAAACAGATATTTATATGGATTTTCTGTCTGTCCCAAAAATGTGATAGCAACCTCATATTAGTATCTTCTTATTATCGTTTCATTTTCTGCATACTTTTTTGAACACATAGTAAGATAAAATCCAGATAATAAAATTAAAATATTCAGCAAAAACAAATAACTAACTTTAGTATATATTAAGTATGAAGTGCTTGGGCAGTACAATAATCATTCAGGTTTGAAAGACAAAATTACTATCTAACTTTTACTATGAATTAAAAGGCTGTTATAAAACCCATATTAGTTGTCTTTTAGCAGACGTTGACCTCTATGCTGTGTATGCATATTTATTTATTTATTTGTTTGAACGACGGTAATGCCTTTCTGAACACATGAAAACAGTGTTAATCCAAATTATATGATAATAATTAATTATATCATACCTTAATAAATTTACGTATAACAACAATAAAGTCAAAAATTAAAAAGTAGGACTAGAGTATAAATTTGAATTTAGAATTCAAAAATAATAAATATAACAAAAACAAATCTTTAAATAAAGAATAAACTATTTATTTAGATCAGATTTACTGCCTTTTATTCAGTTTTTTGTATTGTTGGATACTCACTGAAACCTACAAATAAAATTGAACGGGGCATTTTTGAACAATAAAGTGTCAGTTTAAATTCTTCCATATAGATCGTGTTGTGTCAAGTCAGTTTGATGACCTTTGAAGGATAATATTAATTATCAATACCACTGCTGTCGTCTCCCGCACAGTGTCAGGACAAAGATGTGCAAGTAAATATATAATGATTTGATTATTTATAAACATATGTGGGTCAACGACATCGCATTGGTACCTCAAAACGTCACTAGTTCATTCCTAAGCAACAGTACTCGAACGTTGGCACAGTCTATTTACAATAACTTACGCAATCTGTAACAACAAACGTGTTATGATCAAAATGGGGAATGAAGAAACGTTAAAAGAATTATCAAGAGGATTATCCCAAGGGTCGGTTCTGGGACTTCTGCTCTTGAAAGTATTGCGTGGTCGGTTTACATGGCTCTTATTTTCAGTGCAAGCATACCTGTATGCAGAAGTATGTTCTTTTTTTCTTGTTGAAAGCTAATTTATTCTCAAAGAAAGTACTAGAGAGCTTTCAAAATACTTAAGAGTTAGTGATAAATAAGAGCATGAGTTTTGTTGGGGGATGATTACGTTATTATTGCTTAAAATGTAAATGCTGAGAATGCACGTAGAAAATGTACGGTTTTGGGAGTTAAGAAAACCTTAATTACTTAAATGATGAATTGGATGACGTTTGATGCTCTCTGCGAAGAATTACCTGTGAGCGTAAAGGTAGAAAGGATTTACAAAAACAATAATATGGTCTGATATTTTGGTGAGCTGGAGTTTCCAACATTGTACAGTGGAGAGACGGAGGATATATCGATGGCAGTGAAAAGGAAGACAATGAGTTACCAGCTCTTCTAGATGATGTAGGATTAGTGCATGATATCCAACGAGACACTCAGATTCATTCATTTGTTGTGCGCAACAATGTTAGAAATAAGAAAATTAAAAGTCGAAGGGGCAGGCTTGGGTCTGAAAGAAACTAACTAATAAGAAATAAAGGAGTCCTGGATGTTTTTAAACTAAAATGATAATATATCAGAATAGCATCAATTATGTTATTGTAAGGAAAGAGAGGTGTAGGCAAAGGTAAAATCCAAGCGAAGTTGAGAGAACAGTAGGTCATGACATTATAGATGAGCGGAATCTGTATGTGAATGTATTGTGAGTTTGGTGAATAGAGTAGTGAAATCTTAGAGACAAATTATTTGATAGATGATTTTGCTTAATCTAAAAGGGTCGCAAAGGAACTCTCATTGTTGTCAGTAAATAGAAAGAGAGAAGAGTGAATCGGAAGTAAAAGAAGGTAGCAATTGAATCAATCGATGTAAGTAAATAAAGGTATCTGGAAAGGAGTATAAAGTTAGATGAGAACTAGTAACATTGTTTGTCCTCAGTATCAGGGTTCTGGAGGGAAGGTAAATATTTTGTTACGATATAAGAAGAAAGGACGAAGCTGAAAGAAAAGGGGCTACATAATTAAATATCCATAAATGAAGGGTCAAATTGGGCTCTTCCCCTGTCTTTTTCCCCGCTCACTCTATTCCTCTTCACTCTTCATCTCCCTTGTATCACTCTCCTCCTCATCTCCAATAAACTACTATCTTTTATTTTCTCACCTCACCATTGTTTATTTTATTTGGGGGACCATTCTTGCAAAACATTACTTACATGTAATCTTTATAATCGATTATCGTTAGCAGATCAACGATTATATTGTCAACATTTAGTTCCTACGTCTTCTCTGATCATAATTTGATTTCGGTTGTTTTTAACCTTTCCATACTACAGCTATTCAATTATCCGTTGATTCCATCACATCATTTTAATCACCCTAGTAATTTTTGTTAAGATAAAACAATACGAGTTTCATTTGTCCTTGAAGTAGAAAAATTGCGTGCCTTATCACGGTAGATTATTAAGCCCTAACAGTCTTTTTCACACTGTGTATAAGTCCCTTTAATGTTAATAATCCTTTCATTCCTTTGTGAGAAACTCATAAGTGCTGCCTTATAGCGAAGTATTACACAGAAATTGGACAATGCCTTTATTGCATCTTCCATCTTTCTAGATGGCTTAAGCTCATGTATTCTGGATGTAGAGGCTTTGAGGATTAAAAACTCAATACAGGTGGAAGGTGCTACTACACCCATCAACTTATATTGGTTTACTCATCTGTTACGTTATAGAGTGTATAATGACAGCTGTATAACTTTACTTTCTCCTATAGTGTATTATACAGAATAGAACACAAATTTGATATATATAGACATATGATCAAACATTTTACTAATTCAACTGTAAGTTAACAATAAATTGACAATGAATGTAATAGTAATACTTTGCCAAGTGTTATCTCAAATATGCCACCGGATGAATCATAGACTAAAACCCAATTACAATAGCCGGAAGTAGATGATTTATAACCGCCAAAATTGTGGATTTATTTTCTTAATCTGGCGAACAAGGGAGGGTCAACTATGGCATCAGATATGCCTTACAAACAGAGTAATATGCAATGTAAATAAGTTTTTGTACCGCATTAGTTTCTCAGACCGGTGTAAGCACGTATATACTGTCTTTTATCAGGGCAAAAAGGTAAACTTAATGGAAAAAAATATAAATTATTCGAACCATAAGTGATCATACACTCGCATAGCATAAAATAAAACCTCTTAACTATTCCCCTTTAATATCTGATACTCTTTACCAGGGACACTGAAATACTTTTTATATGAAATATGCATTATGTCGTTTATAAATTACGGATATCTCAGCATTTATTATTTATCTTATTTGAAAACATAAGGACTTCTGCTTTAAGATTCCTCCACACAGGCCTAAATAAGTATAATTGCTATTGAAATATTTGGATCTACTCAATCTTTGGACATACTTAAAAGATTTCTCTCTCCGGCCTCAAGCTCCTATCTTTAAACTCAAACGTAAAAATGATCAGGAGATTAGAATCAGTGACTATCACTTATCCCATGGGTTTTTTAGAATATCGCTACAAATTGAAAAATGAAAATGAGTGCAAAACTGCACGTAAATGTAATTATTTAATGCGATAATCATTATTTGTACTAAAGTTTTGTAATTTGTTATTTTTAATTAAGTTCTTTTAGCCTGATAACGTGAAGCCACTCTAAAAGTGTTGATTAAACCCAATATCAAAATATTAACTATACAACTATAGGGTACGGACAGACAGACAGATACACAACAGTTTGACAGACATACAAACATAAATGATAGTTTTCTGGCAGGTACGTGATTTATACGGACAATCGTCTGAGTAAACTCTTGACAGAAAGATCTAAGATACTTGAACTAGTTACTTATTTTCATCTTCATCCAAGGAAGAAAGCTACTAACATTGGTGTCAAAAGTGCTTAATGACAGTTGATCCACCTGTCCGTTTGTGTGATGAATCTTTCGTTACGATTTATTGGCTCCGATACTTTTTTGTATCGGTTTATTTAGTTACAATACATATTTAGTTACAATACAACAATACATTTCATTAATCCTTTTCTATTTCATATATAATTAATTGGAATCATCCATAACCTCGAGTAAACTGTTGTTCAATTTTTATTCAAAGAAGGGTAAGGGGGTTATTTTTGGGAAAGCAATATAACACTTCTTAGTCCTTGCTACAATTTCCTGAACCTCGTGGAGAAATCTGAGTTGGCTTGCTAATGAGAGACATCCTTTGAACAACCATAACTGACCCAAACAAAATTGGAAAAACCTCACCAAGAGGAGGCAAGGAGATTTTTCATTGTAGAGAAATATCAGTTGGATTGCTGTTTATAATCCCCCCAAGTAATTGTAGAATCATTTTAGGAACGTCTAGAGTTTTTAAGGGATTTTTGTTACGGCTACTGCTTAGCATAAACAAAACATTGTCCATGAACTCTTAATTGGTATACAATAGTATATACAACTCGATATTTATTTCTGAAATAATAAATTTTTCAATTAAAAATCAAACCACTGATAGCCTTTATGAAAGTCTCTTTGGTAATTGTGCTCAGGGACGGTTGATCATCTTAAAAAGGTGTAATAATTTTAAAAAATATAACAACAACCACTTGACTTAGCATATGGACGGATAGTAGTATATAGACGTTATAGACATTGATATGTGTTAGTATGTCTTAACAGAAAAACAACCACAGGAAACACAGCTGTGTGCATATATATATATATATATATATATATATATATATATATATATATATATATATATACTAATTACTAATCACTGTGTTAAATAGAAGAAAACAAAATAACTATTTTTCACTTCTATATTTCGGGGGATTTAATACCCCCGTCTTCAGGAAGTTTTAAATAAAAATGAATACAGAACTATAACATGTAAACTAATAAAACATAAATGTAAGCACAGTGCATAACATTTGATAAAGTCCAGCTGACGTGAAATTTTTTCTAATTCAATCTTGTTGGAACAGTTGATTTTATAAAGGGTGGAATGCAACTTGTAATTTATGGCGAATTTTGAATGTTTTAAAATTATTTAAAAAGTTATCTTAAATTTAGACCAAATGGATTTTTTGTCTTCAACATAATTTGATGAGCCTGCTCCATGTGCTTTAATTTTAATCTGTTGTAGTTTTCATCAGGGCATTGTGGTAGTTGGTGTATTCCTTTTAATTTAAAACACTCTTCAATTTTGTCTTGTTTGTGTTCTAGACAATGTCTTGCCAATGGTTTATCTTCATCTTTATGGAATATGTCAAACCTATGCCCTGTCATACGGATTCTCAAATGGTTCGATGTTTGGCCAATATATTGTTTGGAGCAAAACTTACAATTAATTTGGTATATTACATTTTTTGAATTACAGTCAATTTTGCCAATTATAGGATAGGTCATTCCGGTACTGCTGCTATTGAATTCTCTTGAAGAAGTCATAATTTTACATGTTCCACATCGTGATTTTTTACATGGATCACATCCATTTTTTGTATAGTTGATAGATTTTGGAACTAGTGTGTTAACAAGCTTGTTTTTCAAATTTGGAGGTCTTCTAAAAATTACTCGAGGTGCTTTTGAAATAAAATTTGAAGTGTCAGGGGAACTTTGAAGTAAATTAAATCCAATTTTTATAATAGAATTCATTTTGTGTAGACCAGGGAAGAATTGAGTAATAAATTTAGGTTCTTTTGAATAATCATATGAATTATTTGGACATTTCGGTTTATTAATTTGATTTTTGACAATTTTTTCGGGGTAATCCAAATCTTTGAAAGTTTTACCCCAATTTTTCAATGTAGTTTAAGAAATCAGATTGGCTGCTGCATAGTTTCTTTGCTCTTACTGACAAACTTTTTGGAATGGATTTTTTGACGTACATTGGGTGACAGCTGGAGAAATGTAGGTAATTCATGGTGTTAGTCTCTTTTATGTGTAATTTAGTTTGGAGAAATCCAGATTCAATAAAAACATCTAAATCTAGAAACGTGACTTTAGATTTAGAATATATCCATGAAAATTTTAAAGAAGAGAAATCTTGAAGATCATTAAGAAATTGTGTCAATGAATCGACTCCATGATCCCAGATGAAAAAAACATCGTCTATATAACGTAGCCATTTCAAAGGTATTAAGCGTTGTGTATCTAAAAATTCTTTTTCAAATAAGCCCATAAATAGACTTGCGTAAGATGGGGCCATTCTAGTTCCCATTGCAGTACCAGAAGTTTGTATATAATTTTGGTTATTGAATTTAAAATTGTTCATTGTAAGTATCATTCTGATTAACGTGATAATAAATTGTGTTGTAGGTTTAGTATTATTTGGTCGTGAATTTAAAAAATATTCTGCTGCTTTTACTCCATCTTCATGTGGGATGTTAGTGTAAAGGGAATTAACATCCACTGTTACCAAAATAGAGTCATCAGGTAATGGTTGGTTGATAGAGGAAATTTGATCGATGAAATGCAATGAATTTTTTACATATGATGGAAGAGATTTTACATGTGGTTGCAACTGATCATCAAACAAAAGAGGATATCCTTTCAGTCGGTGACCCGTATCTGGATACAATGGGTCTCCCAGGGGGATTTTGGATACTCTTATGAATTATATATATATATATATAATTCATATATATAATAACCATATATATATATATAAGTAGACAGTAATATGGCGGTTCTAGCGCACTTTCGGAGCCAACAGAAAAGCAAGGGAAAATACTGTTTAAAGGACAATAAACGAATCTGTAACTCACGAATGAAAAATTAACCGAATCTATAGCTGTTTGCTTCTACTTTCTTAAGCTGAAACTTAGTCAAATATGCTTCGAATCAATCTATTGATCTCATATCTGCTTCGAATCAACGAAAATTCTGTTGTAAATATATTAAAAATCTTAATAAAAAATCTTGGAAAAGTTAAAGAAAAAATTATTGAAAAAATAGTATAAAGAATTTAAATTACCTCATACAAACCAATATAGTAATAAAAGTACTATTTTGTCCTATAAATATACTATTTTTTCAATAATTTTAAGTCTTAGTTTACAGATTTTTCTATAATAAATAGAAGAATCTATCACTGTTTCACCAGAAATTGTGCTGATTTCTGTCAAATTCAAGTAAAAATCATTACTTTTTCAAATTCATAGTTAAGAAATTTTCCCTATTTAAATGGGAGGGTGAAAAAAGTAACATGTCCGTTTTGCAAAAAAAGAAATTTTAAGAAAAAAACTATGATCGACATTATAGCTCCAAAATCCATGCCAAAAACAAAGAAATTTACGAGAAAGAACTAAATTATTTGAGGAATTGGGCTAAATAAAATCAAATTGTCGATCATGAAAAGATGTACAATATAGAAAAATTACGAGAATTAAAGAGAAATTTCAAAGTTGAAAAGAAAAATCTCGACCTATTTAATGATGAAAAAATTCATTCAATAGCTGAAAAGTTGGCTATCGAAACTAACGATAAAACTAAGTCTGAAATGATCGAAGAAATTGACAAAACTCTTAACGAAAACCCTGAAAATATCATAGATGTAGAAGTTTTATCTTCAATACACGGTCTTTTCAAGCAATACATTTTAACAAATTTAAACGATAATTCCATGTCAATTTACAAATATCTATCAATTATGAGGTCAGAAATTAAAAGTTTAATAGAAAAATTTCAAGAGAATGTTAAAAAATATGAAAGGATATCTCTCTTTGGAATGTGAATACGAAAGAACTTTAGTGAACGGTGAACCACAAACGTGTCCAATGTACTTTACTATAAAAGCAGACGAGATCTTTGATGTAAACGACTTTATTTCTAAACAATTTAATAAATTAACACATCGTGAACAAACAAATCATCCAAATAAGGGTTCTGGATGGACATTTAAAAGCTGCAAACAACTAGTTTTTGAGCCTTAATAAACACGAAATGATGAACGCAGGATCATATATCGATTTGCCAAAGAAAATCAAAGATAAGAAAGCTTGTATAAATATCAAAAATAAAGATGATTATTGCTTTATTTATTCTATCCGATGCGCTATTGAAAAACCTGAAAGAGACTGCGAAAGATCAAAACAATATGAAAAATTTGTAAATGACGAGATATTTTCAGGTTTTGAGTATCCAATGTCCTTAAAAGATATACAATCATTTGAAAAACGAAGTTACAATTCCAAGTACAAATATCCAAAAATGTCTATAAATATCTACAGTTATGATGAGAAACTCAATATTGTTCCATTACAAATTTCTGAAAAATACGACGCTGAGTTAAACATTGACTTATTGTATGTTTAAACAAGAAGACAAATCTCATTATGTTTTTGATAACCGATTTAAATAAGCTCGTGAGTTCTCAGTTATCTAAACACGAACATAAAAAATTGCTATGTAGAAGAATGTTTAAGCCATTTCTACAAATCTGGAGATTTAACAGATCATTTAGAAATTTGCAAACAACATGAAGTTTGTAAGCCAATTATGCCGTTTCCAGGTCAAACAACAACATTTACTAATTATCAAAAAGAAATTTTCTCATCCTTACGTTATTTATATGGATTTTGAAAGCATATTAGAGAAGATTCCCACATGCAAAAACAATCCGCAAAAATCGACTACAACGAAGATTCAGAAGCATATTCCTTATGGTTTTACTCTATATTTAGTGTCAAATGTGACGAATCGCATGTATAAACCGATATGTTATCGAGCCGAAAATGAAGACGATTTGCCTAATGTTCCCTGCAAAATTGTTTGAAGAGCTCAATAAAATATCAAAATACATAGCTAAAAAGTATAATTCTAAGAACAAAAAACCTATGAAATTGACCGAAGAAGAAGAATTAGCGTACCAAAATTCTAGTCTTTGTCATATTTGTGAATGTGAGGGTTTTGATAATCAATACAAGAAAAAAAGTACGAGATCATTGTCATTTAACAGGTAAATTTAGAGGTTCAGCTCATTTATCTTGTAACTTGAATCTCAAATTTTCCTCAAAATATTCCAGTTTTCTGTCACAATATGAGTAACTACGATACCCATTTGTACATAAAAGAATTGGCAAAACAGTATGGTAATGTTGATTTGATCGCAAATACCGATGAAAAATATATAAATTATTCAGTAAATTCTGGCTATGGGTATGAGTTTCAAGATGATAAACCAAGAAAGTTCATCAAGTTTTCATTCGTAGATACGTTTCAGATTCATGGCCTCGTCTATAGAAAAGTTAGCTAAAAACCTCAAAAAAGATGATTTCAAGCATACAAATCATTTTATACAGGATGGAAGAATATTGAATGAAATTCTAAAAAGACAGCCAAATGACGACAACGAGATTTTTAAAATTCTATCTGGAAAAGGCATATTTCCTTACGAATTTATCGATAGTATTGAAAAACTTGATTACACAGAAGACCTGAAAATTCAAGATTTCTATTTCACTTTTGACAGACGAGAGCATATCTGAGAAAGATTTTCAATATTACTTCAGCGTTTGGAACAAATTAAAAGTGAAAAAATCTAGGAAATTACTCTGATTTGTACAATATCCAAGATGTATTATTGCTCGCTGATATATTCGAAAATTTCAGAAATATTTGTCTAAATTGTTACAAAACTCGATCCAGCACATTATCTAACAGCTCCAAGCCTCGCATGGGATGCTATGTTAAAATTAACGAAAATAGAATTACAATTGATTAGTGATTATAATATGTATTTGATGATCGAAAAAGGTATTCGCGGAGGCATTTCTCAATGTAATTAAACGATATGTTAAAGCAAATAACAAATATTTGAAAGATTTTGATAAGACAAAGCCCGAAAACTAATCTGTTGTACGTCGATGCAAACAACCTTTATGGGTATGGCCTCATGCAAAATTTACCATATAACGAAATCAAGTGGATGAACCCGAAAAACATATACAACAGCAGAATGGCAAGAAACAATTTTGGAACTCACTGGCGACGAAGATTATGGCTATATTCTTGAAGTCGATCTAGGATATCCAACAAATTTACACGAACATCACAAGGATTTACCTCTTGCTCCAGAACATTTTAAAAACAAACTTTGCACAACTCTACTGGATAAAACTGAATACGTTGTTCATTCGAGAAATTTGAAGTTCTATTTGGAACAAGGTATGATTTTGAAACATGTGAATAGAGTTATCGCATTCGATCAGAAGCCTTTTATGAAAGATTACATTGATTTTAACACAAACATGAGAACCAAAGCTACAAGTGACTTCGAAAAGGACTTTTTTAAGCTGATGAACAACTCAGTTTTTGGAAAAAGTATGGAAAATGTGCGAAATAGATGTGATATCAAACTAGGAAATGAAGAATTTTCAATGAAACAGGCCAAGAAAACGAACTTCAAATGCTTTAATATCTTTGACGACAACTGTTATAGCGAGTCACATGTACAAACAAAAGGTTAAATTTAACAAACCGATCTACATAGGATTTTCAGTTCTTGACCTATCAAAAATTGCTAATGTACGAGTTTTTATTACGATAAATTAAAGAAGTTTTGATCCAGATTTGAATCTTTGTTACATGGATACAGACAGTTATTTTCTAGAATTGAAACGAGATCCTTTTAAAATTATTAAAGAAAATATAGATGACTTTGATACGAGCGATTATCCAAAAGATCACGAATGTTTCACTACTAAAAATAAAGAAGGTAATAGGGAAATTCAAAGATGAGTTAAATAGCGAAGTTTTAGAAGAATTTTGTGGATTGAGATCGAAAATGTACTCGTACAAATATCTAGAACAAAAATCCAGTAAGATGCAAAGGGATTAAGAGAAGCGTTGTAAATAAAACAATAAATATCGAAAACTTGAAGAGATGTTTGTTCGAAGATAAAGAAGAATTTAGGGAGATGACAGTAATCAAAAGCTACAAACATGAGTTGTACACAGTTACCATAAACAAGCTGGCACTGAACGCTAAAGATGATAAGAGAATTGTCCTAGAAAATAAGATCGATACAGTACCTTATGGCTATAAAAATGAAGCAAAATCTGATATATTAGATGAGTTAAAATAAACTTTGGAAACTTTGACATGTAAATGGAAGATGATTTTGATTCACTGCCACAAATGCAAGAAAAAAACGAAAAATATAGATTCTAAAATCGTTCAAACTCAAAACGGATTGTATAGAATTGCAGCAAAATGTTCCAAATGTAAGACAAATAAGAGTCAATTTATAAAGAATCCAAATGAAAAACAAGTAAAGAAAGGAATTAAAGAATAAAGAAGAAATAGAGATTGAAGCTAGAGAAATTCATGCACCAGTACGAAAAAAGTTTAAAAAGAGAAAAAATTATAACACTAGGAATTGACGATTTATGGGCAGCAGATTTAGTTATAATGTCTAATTATTCGGATCAAAATGATGGATTGAAGTATATTTTAAATGTTATTGATACTTTCTCAAAATATGCTTGGTCAAGAGCTATCAAAAGAAAAAACGGCAAGGATGTTTCAAAAGCTTTCGAAGATATAGTAAAAGACGCGATAAAACTCAGGCATAAACCTCCAAATTTACTTCATACAGATAAGGGTTTAGAGTTCAAAAATAAAGAATTTAACGATGTTTTGAGGAAATACAACATTAAGATTTATCATACTGAAAACGAAGAGAAATCAAGTATCGTAGAGAGATATAACAGAACTCAAAACGAAAGGATGAAAGTTATTTTTGAGATTAATAAAAACTTTAAATGGATCGATATTCTTCAAAAAATAGTCACAAATTACAATGATACGGTTCACAGCACAATCAAAATGAAGCCCAAAGACGTAGATAAGGATGCAGAAAAGGAGTTTTTAGAGACCGTTTTCAAGTATGTTTCCACCTGAAATTCACACGAAAACTAAATTTAAAGTCGATGATCATGTAAGAATTGTTAGTAAAAAACAAACATTTTCGAACAAATATAAGAACAATTTGGTCAAGAGAAATCTTTGTGATTTATCAAATTAATAACACAGATCCTGTAACTTATAGTATAAAAGATTTAAATAATGAAGAAATAAACCGGAAAGTTTTATGAATATGAATTGAGAAAGTCAAAGCTTTAATTTTTTCTATATAAATGGAGGCTCAAAAAGAAATGTTCAATGTGCAAGGAAATAAAAGGTTTTGAAGAATTTTATAAAAATAGAACTAAAAAAGACGGATTTGGACATTATGGCGACTCTTACAAAAATTACATCCAGACACTATTTTCGACCTTTAAACTCAAAATAATAATTGCTTGTTAAATTTTTTTCTATCTAAATGGAGTCAGTCATAGATCTAAGAAATAATCAACTTACATTCGATAACACGAATATCTTAACGATTGTAGACGAAAACAATGTGATCTGGTTTTAAGGCTAAAGATGTTGCAGAAATTTTACAATATGAAAATACTAGACAAGCTATCATAAATAATATTGATAATGACGAGAAAATAGCCTTTAAATATATAAATTACAAGAGTCTATGCCATAGACCCTTTCAAAATCTTCATCCTGACACTATTTTCATTAATGAATCTGGATTTTATTCTTTAATACTAAGATCTAATAAATTAGAAGCAAAAACCTTTCAAAAGTGGGTTACAAAAGAGGTTTTACCCTCTATTAGAAAATTTGGTGAGTACAAACTTGAAAACAAGATTAAATATTTAGAGGATGAAGTTAAACACTTGCAAATTAAAGATGAAATCAAAACGGAAATAATTGCAAAACAAAGTGTAAAAATTGACTTAATGAAACCAGACCTTGTTTGTAAAGATTTTGATAAGAAAAAACACCATGTTTTTGTGTTAATTAAGAAGAATCACATGTGGGAATGGCCTTATTACGTTATCAGAGCTCAGAAACGAGAAATACCAAACCGATTAAAACATCTAAAAATAAATTATCCTGAATTAGAGATTTTGTTCATTGATGACGAAACCAAATTCTATCAATCTGTATAACCAAATGAAAGAATCTTTGAATATTTTATACAACGGAAATCATTTTACTACAAATATGACTGAATCTCGACTGATTTATAGAATATCTAAATTACACGATGAAAATGTTACTAAATTTTACTAAAAACTCTTGACTTATGATATTTTGTTTGTAAATGTCTTTGAAGACTAGGTAACCATTGAAGAGTTCTTCCACATTCGCAATGAGTCGGTTTATTTTGACTTTCTCGGAAAATTCTTCTAGCACAATCTTTACAATGTGTATGTTTTTTATCTTTACCTATAATGCCAATCACAAAATTTGGAAATATCCTTAATTTCTTTACAAATACAACATTCTTTCTCTTCTAAAGTTAATTTTTCCATTTTATCGTATAATTCTCTTTCATATTTATTATGACAATCTTTACAATAATGTCCAAATCCGTCTTTTTTAGTTCTATTTTTATAAAATTCTTCAAAACCTTTTATTTCCTTGCACATTGAACATTTCTTTTGAGCCTCCATTTATATAGAAAAAATTAAAGCTTTGACTTTCTCAATTCATATTCATAAAACTTTCCGGTTATTTCTGCATTATTTAAATCTTTTATACTATAAGTTACAGGATCTGTGTTATTAATTTGATAAATCACAAAGATTTCTCTTGACCAATATTGTTCTTATATTTGTTCGAAAATGTTTGTTTTTTTACTAACAATTCTTACATGATCATCGACTTTAAATTTAGTTTTCGTGTGAATTTCAGGTGGAACATACTTGAAAACGGTCTCTAAAAACTCCTTTTCTGCATCCTTATCTACGTCTTTGGGCTTCATTTTGATTGTGCTGTGAACCGTATCATTGTAATTTGTGACTATTTTTTGAAGAATATCGATCCATTTAAAGTTTTTTATTAATCTCAAAAATAACTTTCATCCTTTCGTTTTGAGTTCTGTTATATCTCTCTACGATACTTGATTTCTCTTCGTTTTCAGTATGATAAATCTTAATGTTGTATTTCCTCAAAACATCGTTAAATTTCTTTATTTTTGAACTCTAAACCCTTATCTGTATGAAGTAAATTTGGAGGTTTATGCCTGAGTTTTATCGCGTCTTTTACTATATCTTCGAAAGCTTTTGAAACATCCTTGCCGTTTTTTCTTTTGATAGCTCTTGACCAAGCATATTTTGAGAAAGTATCAATAACATTTAAAATATACTTCAATCCATCATTTTGATCCGAATAATTAGACATTATAACTAAATCTGCTGCCCATAAATCGTCAATTCCTAGTGTTATAATTTTTCTCTCTTTTTAAACTTTTTTCGTACTGGTGCATGAATTTCTCTAGCTTCAATCTCTATTTCTTCTTTATTCTTTAATTCTTTCTTTACTTGTTTTTCATTTGGATTCTTTATAAATTGACTCTTATTTGTCTTACATTTGGAACATTTTGCTGCAATTCTATACAATCCGTTTTGAGTTTGAACGATTTTATCTATATTTTTCGTTTTTTTCTTGCATTTGTGGCAGTGAATCAAATCATCTTCCATTTACATGTCAAAGTTTCCAAGTTTATTTAACTCATCTAATATAACAGATTTTGCTTCATTTTTATAGCCATAAGGTACTGTATCGATCTTATTTTCTAGGACAATTCTCTTATCATCTTTAGCGTTCAGTGCCAGCTTGTTTATGGGTAACTGTGTACAACTCATGTTTGTAGCTTTTGATTACTGTCATCTCCCTAAATTCTTCTTTATCTTCGAACAAACATCTCTTCAAGTTTTCGATATTTATTGTTTTATTTACAACGCTTCTCTTAATCCCTTTGCATCTTACTGGATTTTTGTACGAGTACATTTTCGATCTCAATCCACAAAATTCTTCTAAAAACTTCGCTATTTAACTCATCTTTGAATTTCCCTATTACCTTCTTATTTTTAGTAGTGAAACATTCGTGATCTTTTGGATAATCGCTCGTATCAAAGTCATCTATATTTTTCTTTAATAATTTTAAAAAGGATCTCGTTTCAATTCTAGAAAATAACTGTCTGTATCCATGTAACAAAGATTCAAATCTGGATCAAACTTCCTTTAATTTATCGTAATAAAACTCGTACATTAGCAATTTTGATAGGTCAAGAACTGAAAATCCTATGTAGATCGGTTTGTTAAATTTAACCTTTTGTTTGTACATGTGACTCGCTATACAGTTGTCGTCAAAGATATTAAAGCATTTGAAGTTCGTTTTCTTGGCCTGTTTCATTGAAAATTTCTTCATTTCCTAGTTTGATATCACATCTATTTCGCACATTTTCCATACTTTTTCCAAAAACTGAGTTGTTCATCAGCTTAAAAAAGTCCTTTTCGAAGTCACTTGTAGCTTTGGTTCTCATGTTTGTGTTAAAATCAATGTAATCTTTCATAAAAGGCTTCTGATCGAATGCGATAACTCTATTCACATGTTTCAAAATCATACCTTGTTCCAAATAGAACTTCAAATTTCTCGAATGAACAACGTATTCAGTTTTATCCAGTAGAGTTGTGCAAAGTTTGTTTTTAAAATGTTCTGGAGCAAGAGGTAAATCCTTGTGATGTTCGTGTAAATTTGTTGGATATCCTAGATCGACTTCAAGAATATAGCCATAATCTTCGTCGCCAGTGAGTTCCAAAATTGTTTCTTGCCATTCTGCTGTTGTATATGTTTTCGGGTTCATCCACTTGATTTCGTTATATGGTAAATTTTGCATGAGGCCATACCCATAAAGGTTGTTTGCATCGACGTACAACAGATAGTTTTCGGGCTTTGTCTTATCAAAATCTTTCAAATATTTGTTATTTGCTTTAACATATCGTTTAATACATTGAGAAATGCCTCCGCGAATACCTTTTTCGATCATCAAATACATATTATAATCACTAATCAATTGTAATTCTATTTTCGTTAATTTTAACATAGCATCCCATGCGAGGGCTTGGAGCTGTTAGATAATGTGCTGGATCGAGTTTGTAACAATTTAGACAAATATTTCTGAAATTTTTCGAATATATCAGCGAGCAATAATACATCTTGGATATTGTACAAATCAGAGTAATTTCCTAGATTTTTCACTTTTAATTTGTTCCAAACGCTGAAG
This sequence comes from Homalodisca vitripennis, assembly GCF_021130785.1. Lineage (NCBI taxonomy): Eukaryota > Metazoa > Arthropoda > Insecta > Hemiptera > Cicadellidae > Homalodisca > Homalodisca vitripennis. The sequence goes on from NC_060214.1 coordinate 26,617,546, forward strand.
TAATATTGAAAATCTTTCTCAGATATGCTCTCGTCTGTCAAAAGTGAATAGAAATCTTGAATTTTCAGGTCTTCTGTGTAATCAAGTTTTTCAATACTATCGATAAATTCGTAAGGAAATATGCCTTTTCCAGATAGAATTTTAAAAATCTCGTTGTCGTCATTTGGCTGTCTTTTTAGAATTTCATTCAATATTCTTCCATCCTGTATAAAATGATTTGTATGCTTGAAATCATCTTTTTTGAGGTTTTTAGCTAACTTTTCTATAGACGAGGCCATGAATCTGAACGTATCTACGAATGAAAACTTGATGAACTTTCTTGGTTTATCATCTTGAAACTCATACCCATAGCCAGAATTTACTGAATAATTTATATATTTTTCATCGGTATTTGCGATCAAATCAACATTACCATACTGTTTTGCCAATTCTTTTATGTACAAATGGGTATCGTAGTTACTCATATTGTGACAGAAAACTGGAATATTTTGAGGAAATTTGAGATTCAAGTTACAAGATAAATGAGCTGAACCTCTAAATTTACCTGTTAAATGACAATGATCTCGTACTTTTTTTCTTGTTTGATTATCAAAACCCTCACATTCACAAATATGACAAAGACTAGAATTTTGGTACGCTAATTCTTCTTCTTCGGTCAATTTCATAGGTTTTTTGTTCTTAGAATTATACTTTTTAGCTATGTATTTTGATATTTTATTGAGCTCTTCAAACAATTTTGCAGGAACATTAGGCAAATCGTCTTCATTTTCGGCTCGATAACATATCGGTTTATACATGCGATTCGTCACATTTGACACTAAATATAGAGTAAAACCATAAGGAATATGCTTCTGAATCTTCGTTGTAGTCGATTTTTGCGGATTGTTTTTGCATGTGGGAATCTTCTCTAATATGCTTTCAAAATCCATATAAATAACGTAAGGATGAGAAAATTTCTTTTGATAATTAGTAAATGTTGTTGTTTGACCTGGAAACGGCATAATTGGCTTACAAACTTCATGTTGTTTGCAAATTTCTAAATGATCTGTTAAATCTCCAGATTTGTAGAAATGGCTTAAACATCTTCTACATAGCAATTTTTTATGTTCGTGTTTAGATAACTGAGAACTCACGAGCTTATTTAAATCGGTTATCAAAACATAATGAGATTTGTCTTCTTGTTTAACATAACAATAAGTCAATGTTTAACTCAGCGTCGTATTTTTCAGAAATTTGTAATGGAACAATATTGAGTTTCTCATCATAACTGTAGATATTTATAGACATTTTTGGATATTTGTACTTGGAATTGTAACTTCGTTTTCAAATGATTGTATATCTTTTAAGGACATTGGATACTCAAAACCTGAAAATATCTCGTCATTTACAAATTTTTCATATTGTTTTGATCTTTCGCAGTCTCTTTCAGGTTTTTCAATAGCGCATCGGATAGAATAAATAAAGCAATAATCATCTTTATTTTTGATATTTATACAAGCTTTCTTATCTTTGATTTTCTTGGCAAATCGATATATGATCCTGCGTTCATCATTTCGTGTTTATTAAGGCTCAAAACTAGTTGTTTGCAGCTTTTAAATGTCCATCCAGAACCCTTATTTGGATGATTTGTTTGTTCACGATGTGTTAATTTATTAAATTGTTTAGAAATAAAGTCGTTTACATCAAAGATCTCGTCTGCTTTTATAGTAAAGTACATTGGACACGTTTGTGGTTCACCGTTCACTAAAGTTTCTTTCGTATTCACATTCCAAAGAGAGATATCCTTTCATATTTTTAACATTCTCTTGAAATTTTTCTATTAAACTTTTAATTTCTGACCTCATAATTGATAGATATTTGTAAATTGACATGGAATTATCGTTTAAATTTGTTAAAATGTATTGCTTGAAAAGACCGTGTATTGAAGATAAAACTTCTACATCTATGATATTTTCAGGGTTTTCGTTAAGAGTTTTGTCAATTTCTTCGATCATTTCAGACTTAGTTTTATCGTTAGTTTCGATAGCCAACTTTTCAGCTATTGAATGAATTTTTTCATCATTAAATAGGTCGAGATTTTTCTTTTCAACTTTGAAATTTCTCTTTAATTCTCGTAATTTTTCTATATTGTACATCTTTTCATGATCGACAATTTGATTTTATTTAGCCCAATTCCTCAAATAATTTTAGTTCTTTCTCGTAAATTTCTTTGTTTTTGGCATGGATTTTGGAGCTATAATGTCGATCATAGTTTTTTTCTTAAAATTTCTTTTTTGCAAAACGGACATGTTACTTTTTCACCCTCCATTTAAATAGGGAAAATTTCTTAACTATGAATTTGAAAAAAGTAATGATTTTTACTTGAATTTGACAGAAATCAGCACAATTTCTGGTGAAACAGTGATAGATTCTTCTATTTATTATAGAAAAAATCTGTAAACTAAGACTTAAAATTATTGAAAAAATAGTATATTTTATAGGACAAAATTAGTACTTTTATTACTATATTGGTTTGTATGAGGTAATTTAAATTCTTTATACTATTTTTTCAATAATTTTTTCTTTAACTTTTCCAAGATTTTTCATTAAGATTTTAATATATTTTACAACAGAATTTTCGTTGATTCGAAGCAGATATGAGATCAATAGATTGATTCGAAGCATATTTGACTAAGTTTCAGCTTAAGAAAGTAGAAGCAAACAGCTATAGATTCGGTTAATTTTTCATTCGTGAGTTACAGATTCGTTTATTGTCCCTTTAAACAGTATTTTCCCTTGATTTTCTGTTGGCTCCGAAAGTGCGCTAGAACCGCCATATTACTATCTACTTATATATACTCGTATATATATATATAATCAATCATTAACTACAGATATCATTATTTTTTACTTCTGACCCTCTAGTAAGGACTAGTAGAGGTGGATTTGCTTTTTCTGAAATTAATTTGACCTTTTCATCAAGTAAAATGACAAAACAATTTTCGAAAATTCTAGATTATTTTAATTTTAAATTATGTATACCCGGGCTTTTTGCTTTATAAGTCTCATTTCTAATGTTAGTGCATGCTTTACTAGCTTAGGATAAAAGAAATCATTGTGTGTAGGAAGAGCAACAATCCTAACAATAATAATTTTGAGATAAAAAATATTGTTTTGTGCAAAAAATTTAAATATTTCTGTAAAAGAAAAATTATAAAAGTTTCAATTGTAAATCTTATATAAAGGCCAGGAATTTTAAAAACATATTCAATATCAAAGTATTGTGTGGTAATTGAGGTAAGCATGTTCATAAAAGAGTTATTTTATAACATCCATAATTTAATTGTCAAAGTTCAAGAATTTAGGGCGGTAGTATCTCATATTAAATTTAAATACAAATAAATGTATATAGGGTGCTATCGAACATAAGATAACAAAAATCAGTCGCATATATTGTCAGTCATATTTATTTTTATTCCATAAGGACATTAGTCAGTTCTAAAACGGTAACTTCCTTATTTTGTGTTGTTATGGTTTTATTTCACTACGTGGGATTTGACTTTGTGTTAGAGAACATTTTTACATTGGTCCTATGGATAACCATGATGGCAGCTAGAAACTTGTAAGCAAACAGAGTACAGTCTTATGGCATGTTAACATGTGACGTAGTAACACATAGACTCTCATTTTGCATGAAACCTCAGAGGGATCTTTGCGTGGAATGATGCGTAGTAGTGCTTCATGTTTTAAAAGTAGGCATTTATAATTTGAAATGTTCAATATTATAATTTATTTGTAAAAAGATTATTGCATTATAAAAATATTACAAAAGATAAACCTCATATATACAGTAATCAAACTATACAGAGTCATTGGTTAAAGTATTTATGGATAGCTGCCTTTGTCCCCCATACGATATATATATATATATATATATATATATATATATATATATATATATATATATATATATATATATATATATATATATATTGGTTAAAGACTTAACATTGATCATAACAGACTCATTCTAATTGAACCGGACTAACGCGTCATTAACAAGGCGATTAGCGATAAACATTAAACGCTGAGCATTAATTAAGCACCTGTCAATGAGCAATCGGCTTGTCAGATGCTTAATTAACCCTAACAGTATCTAAGTAAGCGTCTGTGTCATGTCATGTCATGTCAGTCATGTTAATTAGGAATATTTCTCACCACACAATCTGAGCCGTCTATTGGCTGAGCATTAGCGAAGCCTATAATACGATGAAAACCCTTTTTAATTTAAAGCCTACCTGCTTACTTTAGTTAAAGATAATACATATTATGTGTTGATTTTAGGATACAAAAAAATAATAAAGAATATTTATTAGCATCTCCTTTATTCATGGAAAGGTTTTATAGAAGACATATAGAATAAATATACTTAGTTTTTATAGTTCCTGGTGACAGGTATTTTAAGCATGAAATTTTGGCAATTTATCTAAATATTAAAGTGTTGATTTTAAAAAAATACATGGTTTATGAAATTTGAAAATTAATATATAACACAATTTAATATCATATCCACATTTAGTACAGGGTTAGAACAGCATGACAACATTGACCTACCTGTACGTGACTACATAACATATGTTAATGAATAACAAAATTTAACCTATTAAAATCTTTAGATGAAGCTGTAAAGTTTTTTTTCACATCGATATGCCTTTACGTTAGCCTTTTCATCATATCAAAATAAAATAACCAAAACAATATAATATTAATTAAATAAATGTTCATATTACAACTAAAGTTTAATGTAAATATTTTTATATTTCTTAATCCTAATGTTCCGAAAATACAGTACAGGACAGTATTATTAATTTCCAGTGTGACGCACCTCATGGGCCACTGGCCTGTGCGAGGATATTGTCAGAGTAAGAGGAAGAGTCGATACAGGAAAATTTCGATGTTATAGACAAGAAGTGCAACGGACACACACAGGATTCGAATCTGCGCTATCTCAAACACAGAAAATAAGTCCACGACTACTACTCGGCCATCGGCACTCCCAAACAAAGAAATCGTATGTATATTCTAACACAAACTGCAAGCTACGTCCAGAATTATTGTTCGCATTAGAGTAAATTAAATAAAAGATAGAGAAATGAGTATTCATACAGAATATATTCAATAGCTATAAACGATCGTTATAAAATTTAGAAATTGTATTCAATGTGATGTTTCAATGTAGAGCTCCAAAACAACTTTGAAGAAACACTGTCAAATTCTTTGACAATGAAGAAATTCGTTGTAAAAGAAAGCATTATCATGGCCGATAACTTGCTTTAATTGTTAATTTACAAATTGGAAGAACGAACGAAGTTCTTAAACGAGTAACGTAAAAGAGATTGCCTTTTGAGTAAATTCTGCGTGCACTTCCACCACTATATTATTCAGAAATAGTCATCTGGAAAAATTATCAATTCTAACGAGTCTTTTAACTAGGTGTTACATAATATACTACTACAAATATATAAATTATACATATATATATAATATATACACAAACTTTTGACGTCACTTTCACACTATATCTTACTGTTTGTTAATATATTGCTATGATTTAAAACTCTATACAAAAGTTTATCAAACTGAACGACTAACTAATTAAGAAAAACTGTTGGAGAATAGTTTATATACTGACAACAACAACGATTTCTGTCTTTTAAGATTTCTGCACTATCGATTTTCGAAATGTTTAATCATTACGAGTATATTTTATATACTCGTAATTAGTCATCAGAATAATCGATGATTCCCTTTCTTCTGGGAAATTCCATAGATGTCCAGGAGCGGCACGTTACTAACCGCAAATATCAAGATATTGGGGTAAAATTGAGGATCGATAGGTCTAGTCTGCTGTGGAGGATGGTTTTTTGGAGCGAGTGGATTTCCCTCAGTGTTAAAGGCTCTTGCCAGTCTACACATGAGGGAGTACCTTTCCTACCTTCTTTGACTGCAGGGGGCTAGAAAACAGCTAGCCTCACCCTTTTTCTAAGAGGACATGATTAATATACTCATATAGCGCCGCTATCCCTTCTCACAGGATCTCGACTGGAAGTCGCCTGTACCATCACTTTACCAATCCTGAAAGTCCTATCAATCCCGAAACAAGTGAAGAGGTCTGTGTATCACTAAGTGCAATGAATGGTTTGTTCAGCATCTTATCCTTGGTAAACAAATGTACTATGAGTATAGTACAATTTTAAGTCTACACACCAACTCGCCATAACATAACGTGTTAGGATATGTAGGTAACATATATGTAACATGTTAAAATCTCTTATGAGTTTTTTATCGGTTTTTTATCGGTTTTTTTTTTTATTCTCCTACGTTCTTGATGCCATCATAGTTCACCTTAACGTGTAAAAATATTTCCTAATACTCAATAAATCACAGGGAGTGACATCGAATTCAGTGTTGCTACGTAGAAATAATTTTAAAAGTTGCTTCGTAAAAAAATGTCAAAAGTCAGATCGTTTTCAAAATATCGTGCTGACAGTAAGACAAAAATGATAAGTTTCCAGCCAGTCCCACGAGTGATAGGCTTCGCTAACGCTCAGCTATTTAAAACGCGTAAGTAATTATACGCACAAGAATAGTTCTTTCTTGAAAGACATACAAGATGGAAATAGTTCTTGTAATTGAAACTCTCCTGTGACTGGAGAAACCGTAAAGTGTTTCTCCAGCTTAGACAAAGCTTGGAGAAACAAAAGCTGCATTGTTGCAGAGAGTGGGTTTTGTAGTGCAGCATTCATGACAACTGTTGTAATTTGATTTCAGAATCCTTTGTACTTTATACTACTCAGAATATTGTTTAGACATTTCAATACTTGGAAGAGAGTTAAACTTACATAGACGTACCGAGATTCAGGTAAGAGTGGGCTGTACTACTGTTTCATTAATATTTATACAAATTTACTTATTTGTAACGTGTACTATTATAGAATTTAATAAAAATTGTTAATAGAAATAATACTTTAGAAATTACATCATGGTTTCCTTCTTAATATAATAATGGGATCTATGGAAATAAATAGTATGGACATTACGGACTGTAATCTTGGGTTTATTCCCTTAAGAACAACCTTATACAATATTGGGTTAATGGTAAAATTATGGTAGATCTTTCATTTTATGGGTTCAATCATTTCTCACCAAGCCTTGTTTTTTCAATATTTTTATTAATTATTCAAAAGAGTACATTGCAATTTATTGTTCTTTGTCATTTCGATATTCTAATCGTTTACATATTACGAGAAAACATGTTTTTTAGTTTTGACACAGTTAAAAACTAGACAACTTTCATAATTAAACACCAAAAATAAAATATAAAAGTGTTTGGATTTAACATTATTCTTATGGGGTCTTTTCAGAACTGGGTCTTAAATCTATCTTTCTATTTCTTGTCGTGCATTAAATAATGTTTTATGTACCTGTACTGTGACAAAGTAAAGATGGAATAGTTAATAAATAGTAAAATACTACTGAAAGTACATAAATAATACATAACAATTGTTTTAAAACTACACACAAAATATAACTATTATTAATTTAGTTTTTATTGATCTCAAAATAAAAGCAAACCTTTAAATAACAGCAACATGATCATTAACATTCCCCACACGTGTGGTGATTGATTACGCCAGCTCAGAATGACACGCTAAATGACGTAGTAAACGGTTACTCCGTTAGCGAAGAGCTGACGCTAATAAACGTTAAGAGCCTGCATGAGCTAAGCTACTAACGGCAACGAGATTAAATCGCCTCTAATGACTTGTTGAAGCTCAGCAATATTTCAGTGTAAATTGTGAGCGTCAACTCTCAAGTAAAAGTTAAGACTCCATAATTTTAATATAAGTGGACAGAAATGTCCTTAAGTGTTAATATTTCGCTTGTATCCACTCAGTTTTGTAATTCCTCCTGTAAACCATGGATTAGTCAGACATGGTTATTAAAAAAATTAGGTACTGACAAACTTTTGAAAAAAAAGGCCCAGTTAAAGCTTGACTAATACTCTAAAACTGAAAAACGTCCCATTTAAAAAATCTCTAAGATCTGGGGATTTCTAACTACATCCAAAACGTGCCCAATAGTGATTGTTTTTTTAAATATGGTAAATTTTAGTATTTCTTACGGAAAGTAATAGTATTTTTTTTTCACACTAAAAACCATTCTTAAACCACTGAGATATATCAGGAATCACAAACAAAGTTGAGATCTTACTTTTTCAAACTAACCAGAGATATGTATGCGAAAAATAACAGCTTAGGGTGTTAGAAGAAACTAAAATATAAATTACAATTTCTTATAAAAATGTTTAGCTTAAAAAGATACCTGGGTCGTCACACCGATGGTTACAAATAGAGGGTTAAAACCTAAATACCCCTTTTATTTCAACCCAATTCCTTCCAACACATTTAGAGTTTAGCACAAGTGAGGGTAATATCAAGAACTCAGTTCAAAATAACTTACATAATATTCCTTCTTCCACGAATTGCAGTACAACAAAAGCCTCTTATGTGCATTACGATGGTTAAAACTATAATTTTAACTTGTGCTGGCACTCACTGAACTGGCTATGTGGCTACAGTACGAAAATATTAAAACTTCTTCTGTATTAACTTGATTTATTCTTATGCTGTTTGTATCTTAGTTCGTCTGTTACTGCAAAAGTACGCTTTCTATTATGCTCTTAAAATACTGATTTACTTCCTTATGACGTAATTTATTGAGTAACTATGTATTAAAATATGTTATAAATTATTTTATTTATTATTATTATAACTACCGAATTGTTGAAGATATCGGATTTCAAAAAATACCAGCAGGATAACAGATGAGCGTAATACACCACAACGCTTATTCTAATTCAGGTCTATATACCGATTTAAAATTTTACTTAGAAAGATACCTCAATACGTTTAATTAAATATTTACTAGATTTTGAAGTCTTTTTCAACATTCTCTATCATGTTTAATATTCATCACAAACAATTGTACGTTCAAAATGAGAATCATTAATATTACCCGTAGTTAATCAGAGTAGTTTGATTTTGTCAATTTTATCGGAGTGTCAGGGTACACCTAATACTTAGTATTAGATATTAGTATTGCTCAAGTTTTTTGCATATTAAGGGAGATGTAAAAGGAATTAAAGGAAAAAACGAATTGAAACCGCAAAAAGAGTTCAGGCCTCAAAGACTAAATCAAATCGTGAGCTGCGGCCTGAGGCTTCACATTCTTTTGTTGTCCGTTTGAAAACTTTCCCTTTGGTAGTTTTTTTGTCCTTCACTGGAATATTAATCAACAGTCTTTATCATTTGGAAGTGCCGATGGCCGAGGAGCCTAAGACGCCAGACATTGGATCTGATTTAGAGATTAACGCAGATTAACGATGTACCATATGGACCACTTCCCATTTGTACAATTATAACCTAATCCAATATGACGGGCTTAAAGATGACGTCATAGCTCCCATGAATTTGCGTGTCCACCTACAGGCACCACATATCAGATGTCATTATGATCGCTCACATCGTTACAATCTTTATAGGGACGTATCGAGACTCATGTGATAAAAAATATTTGAAAAAGCCTTCCCAGTAATAATTATTTGTACTTTTTGATTATATTTTATTCAGAACAGTTGGTATTGTTGCATTGCTTAATATCAGCCCCGATAAGATGTTACAATAGTGATGCTTTAAGAAGTCCATCACTTAAATCGAAAGTGGAATCTCAGAAAACTCTAAGTAATTGAGGAGGTGCCATCGGTACATGGACATTCCTGTAATCAAGCTAAGTGTTTTGTCTCTTGTATTCTCTGGTACCAGTCGTTACAATTAAGAGAACTAAAGTAAACACGCCCTCTGGGTGGGAGGTTGTGTAAACACATCTCAGATTCGTTCTGAGCGAGCTCGTGTATATTCAACATTATAGTGGATAGATTCCTATCTTGGTGGATTCGGTGCCAATAAAGGTGAGTGAACAAATTCACTTGTACATCGATCGGCTCCTTTGAAAAACCCCAACATCACATGAAAACGTAAAGTTTTCATGTTGTTTTTCACAAACCACGAAAATTATGTTACCAAAATAACTACTATATTACAAAGTATATTTCAGTCAAGAGAAAATTTGGAATAATCATTTTATAAGATAAGTGAACACCGTTTCTGTAAATTAGATTCAAATTTTGTATTAAAATCGAAAAAATATTTATATTATAAAAATTAAAAATGTGCAGGATCTTCATGAAAATATTATGAATGATTCTTATTTCTAAACTAGTAAAAAACGATGTCGTAATATTGTCAAATACATTATGAAATACAGCTAAAATACTATAAGAAGACGTATTTCAATTTTATACGTGTTAAGGACACGACAGGACCTGTTTTAGTTTGTGCCTTAAGTCCGTAGGTCTGTCCTTCTTCTGTAAGATAAACGCTTTATAGTAAGGTCCTACAGACATGAAACGTGATACATGAACTCCAATGATCCATGGAAGGACTATAGTCATATTACATTCAACTGTAAACACAATTTGCAATAATTGTAAAAGAAGATTTTAATTCAATATAAACACGTGATTTATGTTGACTACTTAAAACAGTACAAAAATAATCTTAGTACAAAGCATAAATATAGTAACACATTAATAAACAACTATAATAAATACATGAAAATAACAATAACACAGTAATAAGTTTATAATAACAAGTAAGTGGTAACGTAGAATTTAGGTATAAAGTGTGAAATTAAAATGTAATTCCTTACATAATAAATACAGAAATATACGTGTACATATAAGATAGGTTTAAAAAGAAAACAGTAAGTAAAACTGCAAACCTAGATACCAGACTATAAAACAGAATTAAAAAATATAACAGGATTGTATGTGATGTTGAGTATGTGTTTGTGCGTCCGTGTTTGTGTTTACATGTGTAAAACACGCTACCACTAAAAAAGGCCGATCCCCATCACACACAGCTAATGGGATTTCCATTAAATGCGTTAATATTTGCTGCAAAAAGTCTAAATGAGGGGTAACTACATGTGCGTTGGGTCTTTTTCAAAGCACTGTAACATTTATAAATCATGCTAGTAGATCTATCAAAAAGAGTCTTAATATAATTGAGAGGAACCTACATATATGGAAATTCCAAACGACAAACCTATTAATCCAGGAATCGATTTTGTATGTTTTCCAACTGTCTTGCAAGATTAACTCGGCAAGTAGTCCACACAGGACAGTCCTATACAGTATTCCAGAGTAGGTCTTACAAGAGCACAATATAGAAATTTCACGCCCTTTATGTTGGTTATAGTACTTTTACTTAGTACTTGTACTGGAGGTACAAATTAACGACCTCACAGACCTTGACGCCTTCAAACAAATGTTGATAATATGCTCAGATGAATACATATCCTGGCTGAAAACAACTCCAAGATCGTTAAAGACAGCATTTGATCCCCGAAATAGTACTGCTATATAATTGAGTTCTTGATATGATGGAAAGTTCTTACAGCACTTTTCATCACGTTAAACTTAACGTTTGGCTCTTCAGGCCATACCACTCCTCCAGAGCCATCAAATCCTCCCGCAGGGATTTGATCTCTACAGTCTTTCTGAGATCCAACCACCTAAAATAACTTTGCGTCGTCTGCAAACAGGAGATAACTGCTTCTCAGCCTCATTCCAATATCGTTATTGAAAATTATGAAGAGCATTGGACTCAAGTGAGATCTCAGGGGAACTCCAGATGTTGCCGAAAACTCTTAAAAAGACACCCTATAAATTTTATCACAAGTCTCCGATTGTATAAAATAGCTAACAAACCAGTTGAACGGGCTAACTATACCACAGGCTTCAAGTTTAGCCCATAAATGCATGTGACCAAATATATATATAACGCCAAGTTCGTTCTTACTAATAAAACCATTTATAGCTTTTTCTTGAAGGAACTAAATGTTGCTGACTGTAGATCTGACTGTAAACCCATGTTGGGTACAACACAGTAAGTTCCTAAAAAGGGGGTGGATCTTGATTAGAATAAGTTTTCAAGTAACTTTGCCAATGCTAGTTGGATTAACATTGGTCTGGAGTTAACAAAATCTTATTTGTCCAGACTTCTGGAAGAAATACCTGTTATGAAGGGACTGTTGAAAAATAAACTACATCTTATTAATACAAAACTGTGTACATATTAATATGGTTTATCCATGGAAACAACAAAGAAGAGGTATTACAAAGTTTTCGATAAATTCAAAAGAAAAATGTGTTGATCTCACACCACATTAGGTTTGGAGAAGCACAACCAGGAACAAGTGCGATGGCCAAAAGCTTCATTAGGGCCAGGACCATTTTCATTGTTCAGTTTAATTTTCAAAGTCGTTCAACACGCCGGACATTGAAAATCTAAACCAGGAGTACTATGGCGAAGACCATTGTGATAGGGTAGAATAAAAGACATGTATAAGAAATATTTTGTCACTCGAGTAATATATCTCTTTTTTAACTCCAATAACGTAACATTTATGAAAACAAAATCATAAAACCATTCTGTACTATGTTTAGAATAAACCATTTTAATTATTATATTTTAACTATATTTAATATGGGATTATTATTCTAAATTCTAACATAAATAGAACTACTGCGTTGCTAGTATTACCAATTCTAACAAAATCGAGAATAATGTTTCCATTTTTTCAACAGACATAACAATTTTTACCAGCCTCTCTATCTTAGACTTTTAAATTACCATTCATCAAACAGTCGAACCTAAAATGGAGCTCCAAACTGCAATAAATTACTTTGTGAACTTGATACAAGTGACTTAAATATTAATAAAGTTAGGGAATGTATTTTGCTCTTAAAATTCACAATGAGAGCTATGTCACTTGACCGACTTGATACGTAAATTGTCATTGTTATATTGGCCTGCTCTCTGTTCAGAATCTATACCATCGCCACAACTTTCTTTGTGATTTGTAAAGGAGTTGATCCTGGAATAGTCCAGGAAAAAAATGTCTTTTGTGATGCTTTTTAGATTAATTGTACCTTGTTTCTCACATTAGTTTGTAACAAGTTACGGTGATGCTAGCGGACTATCGCCTGTGAATACTAATTAGTCTATGCTACTGTCTGTACACGGCAAGTATTAACGGTGGATTGGCTATAGAAGCACCACCGAAGAGATCATAGGCACCAGGCTCTCCCCCTCAAGCCTGGTGGCCTATATGATCAAAAAAGAAGAAAACTGGTCAGCTGTTGAAGCTTACCCACGCGCCTTCTGAAAGATAAAATCACAGAAAGGGACCAGTAACCCGGAGTAGGCGTCGCAAGACGCAGCACGGACTGGATTGATGTAATGCTAACGCGGTTCCAATCCAGTCCTCCCCGTACCATCTACTGGGGGGAGGGGAGAGGAGAATGTTTTTTTTAGTGGGTAGGTCTGCCAGTCTAGCAGGAATCCCACACTACCCCCACGTATAGATGCCGGAAGATTGACGGTGGAGTTTAGCGATGGCGGTGTTGTCTTTGGAAGATCTTTTTTCAGACCTCTATAGAAAAAAAACTATTAACTGACATCGCAAGATATACCTTAGTCCTGCAAGTTGTCTTCCTATATATTTACTTATAGGGCCTTATCATCTTTCAACATTAAGGTAAAAGATATTCCTCATCAACTGTTTGCTGCAATAAATGGAAAAGCGCCAATTTTTATGTCCAATATCGTTATCATGTACCAAACCACGGGTTGGGTAAAGGATGCATGATTTGTACTTGAAATTATGCGTGATTTCCTATGTGGTTGCTTGCAAAATTTAAGATCTGTAGCTCTATAAAAGGTATAACACAACGTTTCAAACATTAGAATCTACCCTCTTCGTCAGGTGATTAATACATACAACGCCTGGACTGGCCTCCAAGCAGCTTTTGGATATGTTTGAACCCTTTCCTTTCCCTTCTATATTTTCTTCCTGTGCATTATTGTTGAATGTATTCGTACCTCCCAACCTGAAGAAGAGGATAGATTCCAATCCTCGAAACGTTGTGTTATACCTTTTATAACCTATAGCGATAGCAAATATCCGAAATCCTGCTATCCTTTCAAACCTTTCATCGTCAATAACAAACTTTAAGTAAAAAAATCAATAGCTCGTTTTCATATATAGATGGTGTCCTGTGGACAGACAAAGTCACAGATATTATCATTTTACATCCCCCAATTGATAAAAAGACATTGTGCTAGGCTACTGAGTAATAGGTTTTAATGACGTTTAGCCAAAACCCCTGGATAGAATTGAAAAATCATTAAACTCTTTCTTGCCTGTGTAGAAAATTGCATAAAAGTCTACATATGGAGTGTTTCCAGAGATATCTTTTAGATACTTTGATTACATGACTTGCTGTATCACATGTTAAAATGTAATATGAATTGTATTTCAGTCTTTGTAAACGTTTATTTATTCTATGATTGTTATTATGGTTGTCCACAAGACCAATGTAAAAAAGTTCGCTAACGCTCAGCTAAATTCCTGGGAGTGACATGCACCATCATCGAACTCGATGTTGTCTATATTCTTACAAAGTTTCATGTAACATTTGAAACCTACAGGTCAGCTTCTTCTCAAACGTTTGAGCGCACAGACAGGCAGGTATAACTTTGTTTCATCCCCTAGAGTGATAAAGAATAATAATACAAAATGTACGGAGAGCTTGTAAAGTGCCCTCATGTATGCAGGGTGGTGAGGCGGGCGCTTGATGGATTGTATCTAGCTAAGTGTAGCTTATCCAAGGTTGGATTGGTCCTCAAGAACTATTATTATTCAAACATTAAAAGTTCCCCACGACTTTTGAAATGAGTGCTTAAAATTGGAAAATGATCTCTCACACTTCATCCTACTTAAATCGCAGTATATTGGATTTTATATCCGATATGAGATCAAATCCTCGTTAAAAATATATTTCTGGTAAACCATTAATAACACAATTAATAAAATCGGCTTACCGTTAGCGAAGTGCAAAATTCATTTAAAGGGGCAATCCTTTTTTTTTATTCATGATTACAACTTAATTTTAATTAACGGTAACGATTAGTTTTATACTCTTTCTAAAGCTGTACATGACCTCATGGCCTTAAAACATTTTCAACCAAAATATTCTTTTGCTAAATTCATCGAAGACTAAGTTTAAACCAATCTCTCTCCCGAGAGCCCGCAGACTAAACCCTGGGCGACCTCGTGGTAAATAACTGTGGCAGTTACAATAATGAACTTTACTCTTGTGAAACTATTGAAAACGTATCTTCTTAAAAAATATTTGGGTTGTCAGCTTTATTTGACAAGCACTTAAAATTATCTTCTCTTTTTGAATATGTAAAACCTTAACTAGAAGTAAGATAATGGAAACTTGATAATAAATTAATGTGCAATTAAAATAAATCATTTAATTTCTAGTAAATTGTATACTAACTAACTGTATACTTTTTTATTTTTGAATTTTGTTGCATTTTATTTATCTCAAGGAGTTTATTTTGTTAAAAATACTGCACGCATGCAGATCTTTTGGAAATAAATTATGATTCAATTCAATTCTATTCTATACTTTTCTATATTAGTGCAAGTTTGTCTATCTGTGCACAGTACATCTCGAGAATCAATTGAGCTATAGACCTGAAATTGTGTAAGCAGCCTCAGAATAGCCTGTTACGCGACACATGGTGTGGTGTACTCCTACCTTGCATTTAAAAAAACCATTGCGTGTGTACGTACTTGTGTTTATTGTTGTCAACTTAACCGACTGTCAAAACCATAAATAGTTTACATATAACATTCTTATGGATTCCTAATTTCAGTTAAAGGACTATATATAGCTATCTGTTCTTCGATGTATATCTAAAATGTATAAAATTAATTAAAATTCAATTTCAATTCGATTAGTTGAAAAAACCATATTAACATATTGTACATTGCACTTTTATATTTAAGACATGCGTTTGTGTCAAATTATAGCCATTTGGAAATAAACTATTATTGAATAAAATTAAAAACATTTCAATTTTCAATTCACCCCCCCCCACCCCCCCCCCCCCCCACCCCCCCCCCCCCCCACCCCCCCCCCCCCCCACCCCCCCCCCCCCCCACCCCCCCCCCCCCCCACCCCCCCCCCAAAAAGTCGGGTCAACGCAACTTCGCACCATGGAAAGAATAAGATTGAAGAAAGCAGAAAAAGGCAACAGAAGAAATGTCAAAAGCAGCTAGACAGGCCAGGAGAGCTAAGAGGAAGCTGCAAGAAGACAAGGACATGGATGCTGATGATCCAGATTATGGTGCAGGACTCTTCTAAGCAGAACTGTGAGTAGATTTTCTTTAACGCTCGTTAACACCGAAATTTGAATTTTTTTTTGTACAAAGGTACATTTTTCTCAGGAACTATAAAAGATACAGAGTTGAAATTTTTTATGCATGTACACCTACATAGCACCAAGTAACAGCACTAGAATTATAGCATTTAAATTTGTAGTTGCCGAGAAAAAAAAATTTTATGTAAAAAAAGTTAGTAAAAAATAGGATATTAATTTTTTTTTCCACAATTAAAAAAGATATTAAAATAATTCTAGTAGTGTAGCTTTACAATACATAGGGTATGCATATATAAAATTCCAACTCAATATCTCTTATAGTTCCTGAGAAAAGTGTACCTAAAGTTCACAAATTTAACATGGCGGGTATAGGGCTTTCCCACTCCCCTTAAGTTTAGTGATTATTAAATACAACACAAAACACTAGACCAGTTCATATAAAACGAAGACCTGATTAAAGCAAAAAAAAATGTATATCTGTTATTTCGTCAGATTTTCCTTTATCTTGCAAAGACTTACTGTTACAAACATTTTTCATTATTTAAAAGCTACTAAACTTGTGTTTTGGGTTGTTTTAAATCTTCTCTGTGCAGGGGGAATCAGGTTCAATCATATGGAAAATCATAAGCAGTTACAGCAGTTTAGGATCGGTTTTAACATAGTTGATAAAGAATAATTAATCTGTTATGAGAAGGATTTTCTAACGTACATCTTCCAGCAACTTTATGGATGTTTTGGTTAGGCTAAATATATAATTTATTTGAAATTACCGTATTTTACCTGAATAACATTAATAATACCTTACTAATTCATGTTTGATGCTTAAAACTAATTAATTTTTATATACGCTTAAAACATTTCTGCAGAAAAATATAAGTCTATAATTCCTAACTTATTCAGTTAGTTACGTAAACATACAACAGAGCTCGCATCCATCCATAGTATAAGACATAGCAAATTAAAATGTAACATTAATAAAAATTTTTAATAAAAATCCATTTCAATGTTCTTATAGTCTGAATGGTAAAATAGCAAAACAATTATAAAACATGTTCTTCTACCCAGTTTGCTCAAAAAAGTTTCTTATAGGGCAGTTTTCTCTTTGATCTATGTGTAAAGGTTCGATAATTACCAGCCAAATCTTATGCAGTTATATGCACTATAATCGAACTCAATATTGCCTTCATATAAATTTACCTAAATAATAACATGACTAGTTTGTGTTTCGCTCTGATTTTAATCCTCTATGTACCCAAAATGTGCAGGGAGAATCTCTTTAACTATTTAATGAAAAGCTTCTACATCTATAGTAGTATTTACATATTTTAAATACTTGATAAAAATTGTATAGTTGTTCAAGAGAAGTATATTCTTACGTATGTCACATAGCCAACCCCTACGGCATTTTGTAGGAAGTTAAATATTCACAAATAGGTCAACCTAGTGTATTAAAACCAGCAAAGATTAAGAACGATTAATTGTAGTACGTGAAATTTTACACTAAACATTGTAATAAGCGTGAGTAGTAACTTAAGCGTGACTTCCAGAATACACATAATTGAAGAGTGATCCAATCATAATTTATAAAAAATTATTGGGTGATATTGTCACGCCTCCTGCTCAGCTGGGGGCGAAGGGGGTGTACTCAGGAACCAAACGCAGCTCAGATTACAGCAACTTTATTTAACTTAAACGACAACACTTCCGAACCCACGGACACCACGCGTCACGACCATCACTAGGCTAAGCCCTACACTAGATCGGCCCTCAGGGAGCTCGGACGTCCGCTCTGCGCCGGAGTCCTCTCACGTACACACCGCCACGGGCGCTCACCTTGCTGACCTCCCCCTCCAGTACTTCCAGACGGCGGGAACATGGGCCCCGACGTCACACACCCCCAGCCAAATTAAGGGTGGTTTTGGGGTGGATGCCCTTTAGGAGTTCGTTTTCTTCATTCTTCCAGGCCCTGGCAGCTGGTCCCTTGGTTGTGTTCAGCTGGGCGGCTGGGTCACGTGCACAAGTTTTACCATGGCGTCTACCCTCACGTTTTTCGCCGCGTATCGGTAACAGTGTGGCTAGCGGTCGGGGTTCTCCAACAGTCAATAGTTGTCTTTAGATGTGGAGGAAACACATGGGGAACAACGACACTTGCGGCAGCCACTTCTACAGGGACAGTCATTTACACTGGCACATAAAGTCTCTGGCGTTGGGACGGCTCGATCACACATAAAGTCTCTGAAGTTGGGACGGCTCGATCACACATAAAAGTCTCTGAAGTTGGGACGGCCCGATCACACAATAAAAGTCTCTGAAGTTGGGACGGCCCGATCACGAGCCTCAGTCGTGTTCGCTCCCATCGGTACCTGAGCTTCACTAATACATTTCCAGGGAAAGTTTATTAATTTTTATGTTATTCCAGCAACAGGCAATGAATCGTTCCTCACAAAGGTTTGCCTTCTACAAAAAACATGTTGTCCTACGAGAGCCTATCTACCTACTCTAGTTTAGCAATGTTTGCTATTGGTGTAATCGCATTTATTTGACAGAAACATTAGTTCATAGAAACTTACTCTTAAATACCCGCGGTGGTGTCCATTCCCTTACTATACATCTATCCTTACGTGTAGGTATATTCGACATTTTTTATATTAAAAATACATTAATCAACTTTACACGTCCTTTATAATAACTTACTTGAAGCGAGAAATTATAATTGTATATGAATAAATGAGTTCATGAACACATTCCGGAACCATTCAGCTGTTCTGTGCGAGTCATACAAAACAAAATATATTAATCCTCTATATTGCCCTTTCTTATGGTCTAGTACAATGACGATATTCCAATTTAAACATGATAATATTATTATTAGAACTATTTACCAAATTACTAACTAGTACATTAATCCTTATTATCTACCCATACTATAACTTAATATTGCAAAAACACTTTTTTTTTAGATAATAACCTTACAAAGTGGATATTATTATAGGGACCTAAACTACATAATTGTAATTATAAGTCCACGACAAGGCTATTCTAGATATTTGACATCTTCCTACTCATTAACATAGAGAAGTGAAACAAACTATAATATATCAGATACTGTAACTTAAAATCACGTAAATATCATTATAACAAAGAAAGTATTAACGTCACTCCGAGCACAAAATTACATGCACCTGCAGAGCCCTCACAGTGCGTCCTATATCTTCTTCAAATTGTTACATTCAACCTAATCTGACTTAACCTACAGTTATTAGGATACATTTGTTTACTAGTAGGAATATTCCCCATTTAAAAAAGAACAACCATGTATGTAAAGGGGTCATACAAACCTTATGTCTGCTGAAGTAAACTCCCGCTTGTTTTAAACATTAACAAATACTGCCCCAGTGTTAAAACATATGTGGTTACTTTTTAGCGAAAAATTTTGGTTTTAAAGAACAATATGCTTTCTTTTAATATATCTTCAAACTTAGATTTTTCATTATTCTTAAGTGCGTACTCAAGTTTTTATCTCTATCTCAGTATGTAGTAATTTGTTTAGTCCCACCAAAACACTTATAGGTGCAATTGCATCAAAGTAAAATATTAATTTTATCAATATCAATTTGTTTAATAATCACTTAACTCAGCACTCAGAGGAGGACTACATGTAACACGATGCTTTGGTCAGAGGCAGGACCAGGACAAGGACTAACATGGCTGAGTAATTTTCTTTACATTTAGACGTTAACAATCTTCCTCTCCTCACTATTCTTCTCGCCAAAAGCAGTTTACAATCCTAATTTTAACATCTGTTACACTCAACACAAACACTAGAACAGTTCATAAAGAGAATTTACGTATTTTGTTGATTATTGCTTACAATTTCGTTCGTATTATGTCAGGATTTTGAACGTATTTTTTCTTCATTTTTTAGGGAAGTTATTAACCTTAGTTTTTTCTGTTATTAATCCTCTCTGTAACAAAAGAATCCAGAGAGAATAGGTGATCAATTATATTCTTCGTAGACAAATCAATGTTGATTGTGTAACTCTTTTACGTAGTTTGATAAAAAATATACAGCTGTTTGTGAGAAGTATTTCCTCACTTATTGTTTAAAAGCAATCTCTTTAGTGTTTTTAGATGGCTGAATATTGAAACTTAATTGAAACTTAGTATGTGCTAGCTAGCTAAATTGTTACTGGCTTACTAATTCATGCAAAAATTTTAAAACTAACATAACTTTAATAATAGAATGTTGTAAATTTTTTAAAGAAAATATAGTCTATATATTTTTTATTCATTCGGTCGTTACTAAAACGTACAATAGAGCTCTCTTCATTTGTAGAATACATGCAAAATATCGAATTGAAAATAATAAGTAAAAAAGATGAAGAATCATACTGCATTGTCAACTTAAATATTCAACATTCTTACTGTAACTAATAATAATTAAACTTCTGTTTCAATGCCTAGATAAAATGAGTCTTTTTCAAGAATAATGTATCTCTCTGCTTATAAATTATAAATCGACTGGGCAACATGTTTGTCTAAGCCATTTTTTCTTGGTTTACTAACCAAGGTATAAGGTATGTGGTTTACTAACCAGAAAGGTTAGTATTAACTTTTTAACAATGTAAATTAAATAAAATTACTAATACATTTTTCAACTCACTAGAGATTTTAATTTTTGTTTTATTCCATATTCTAAGTCAATCATTATGCTTATTGGGTCTCGAGTCAATCTACATTGTGGACTAGTAAACATAGACTTAAACTTAATCACTTAAAAAATTAAATTGCATGTGCTGTCTAAATACCAATCTTTGATACATTTTTAAGTAACTTTAATGTAAATTCAACTGTACTAACTTGTTATGATAAAGTTACAAACTTGAGACTGGCAATAAATTGTACTTTAGATGGACTCATGAGTGACAGAGGCTTGAAAGAAAGTTTTTACATAAATACATGCACTACAAATAACTCCAGAGGTTTTGCTGCTTCACATAAAACTGTTAAATGTATTTAATACAAAAAAATCCCTTTTATTCAGCAAGCGTTTTTTAATGATACATCATCGTTTTTTCAAATCTCCTTTTGTCACATCACCATATTTAGCTCTAAAATAATAATAAAAAGCACACACATAATTAAACAGGGTTTTTAAAATGTGCGTAACCAACATGTTATTTGTTTTGTGGTTATATATTGAATTTAGATTATGTATATGGGTTTACTATGGTTTTATCTATCTTTTGGGTGGTACAATTATGTAATTTTTTTATCACTGATAGGGGACGTCCTAGAGAGAATGCAGCAAAAATGTCTAAATGGAAGGCTATTAATAGTGAATATTTAAATGCATTTTTTTCTGAGTAAGTAGCTACAAGATTCTCATCATAAGGACCACCTTAGCAAAAATATGAAGTGTTTGAAATTAAAGAACATTGGAACCTTATGCGGTATTTCTGTTAAATCTAAGTTAAGTAAAACAACACAAATAATACATTTTAGTTTTTTTTTTTTCTTTCAAGTAAGTATTTATTAAACGTAATTCCCATATCAGATTGTTTTCAAAAAATTATTTCCCATAAGACATTGTTTGCAACATGTTTATTATTCTTATTATAATTAACTGTGAAAGCCCAATATTAATGTAGATGTTGACAATACTTTTAATCTTATTGTCGACGTGCCACTACAATATTGATAAGCGGCTCCACTAATGAAATTTCTTGAAATCCAATCTTCAATACTGTGATTACGTGAGGTTATCGACAATAGCACAGAAGCAATTTCTCCTTACTTATCCTTTTATCCCTATATATTTTGGTGAGAATTTGCTGATGGCTATGTTATTTTTAACGTTGTGGACTACTCATCTGTATCCTAA
This sequence comes from Homalodisca vitripennis, assembly GCF_021130785.1. NCBI lineage: Eukaryota > Metazoa > Arthropoda > Insecta > Hemiptera > Cicadellidae > Homalodisca > Homalodisca vitripennis. Next base: position 26,639,833 of record NC_060214.1, read on the forward strand.
CACGTCGTATTTTAGGGAAGTTTTTGTATAAACAAGTTAGGGCCTGAAGAGATGTTGAATTAATCTATTAATGATTTTGTAACTCACATCTTCACTGTATCATACAAAACGGTTCTTATCCTTGTAATTAACCTTTCTTTTCCTTCTCTCACAGAAGTTATATGAATATATAATCGTGGATTATCCAAAGAATACACGCTTCAATAAATCATGTTTCCCAAATATAGAGATATTTCTTCATCTAATAAATTCATTACCGCCACGTTATTTTACATCTGATGTCTTACCCTGAAGTTAGAAATTCATAAAAAAGGACCAACTGTATACACACGTAATTTAAAAATGTAAAATGATTAAAATCTTGTAAACTGTTAATTCGAGGTTTTTATTTGTAAAAGCAGAGTTTTACATTGTTACAGACAGGCCAATATAGCGCTGTTTTGGGTTAATTTCCTATAGATACGTGTAGTATAAGTAATTAAAGATAATATGTGTTTAAGAAGAATAATTTATCACAGTTATATTACAATTAAATTTACTAAAGTAAACAGTAGTAATTAAAAAGATAACTATTGCAATATAATTTGTTTTCAGAGTAATTTCAAAATCGGGTTTTTTCATTTTTTCAACCGGTTAGTACTTATTAACCGTACCTATAAATCGTTTTACAAAATGTGTGTATACAATTTTTTGTTCAATGACTCCAATCGAAAAATATATAAATTAATTAACACACAACATTCAATAACACATGACGATTTTTTCAGTGCGTGTTATCCTTCAGCTATAAATAAAACTGTAAAATATAACATTTTATAAATATATCTCTACTCAATACATCATTTCAATATCAGTAATAGGAATTTATATCGTGTTTACGCAGCAAGATCGTTCCCTGGATGAAAGGCAAAATCGAGTACGAGTAAATTCCGAACTCCATTATTTAGATGTATTTTTTAAGTTGTTTTGAAATTACAGAAGCAGATTTAAATGACAATAATTTAAATAAAATTTTTTTAAATAATGGTATAAGTTTATTTTATTAAGTTTATATCGAAAATTGTTTTTGGTTAACTGATGCTGAAGATTAATAAATTTCCACAGTTCCGTATCTGAGATACTGCACAAATCATATGACTTGGAGAGTTTAACTTCTAAATTTATTGTCCTTGGACTTTTATATTAAAATAGAAGTAGCTAATTCTTGAAGAATGCAACTTGTTACTAGTACGATCGTAATTTCTTATATTTGAGAATAAAAGAAATCCTATTAATTCCTGAATCTATAACTCACACGTTTATATTGTAAACACTTAAATAAATTTTATTTTCAGCGTAATTTTTTTATTTCTTGCTTTAAAATACCTGTAATTCCTCTTGTATTGACCACAAATATTTCTACTTTACCGATCTTCAGGGTAAGGTACCTTAAACGAATATGAATTTTAAGTTCATAATATTCTTTTACAACTCTTAAGTAGTTTATTTAATAGTTTGTGCTGTAAAAGTAGTATCACTCAAGTTGTTTTAATGTATTTTAAGAGTATTAAATAGTAGTAACAAACATTGACAAAATGTAATAATTTACTGAATAATTGGATAAAAAATACAGGTTTTTATAAAACACTAGCTGTTTCCTGCGACTTTGCAAGCTTTTCGTAAGCTTTGCCCGTGTATGTGAACTTCTGGTTTAATTGAATTATATTTACAACGCCGATGTAGAGTTCGCCTTTGCCACGATCAAGAAAATCTGTGTATGTTTATAGCCATTGTGCACGTACATGTACTTTATTATAAAGTGATCTAACACTCAAACTTTAATTTCAGTCAGAAATGTATCTTAAAGACAAATATACATAATAACTTAGCACCTTCAAATCGGGTTTGACTATGTTATATACGTAAATGACCCTAATTTGTAGTTTATAGTGTACAGGCGCTTTGAAACCTTTTATCTTTTGCAGCGCCGCCTGTGGTGAGTTACATCAATGGGCACAGGTTATAAACCTTCTCCGTGGAAAAATACGTATACATACAAATTTTCATAATGGTGTGTCTAATATTTTGCGATTCCAAAAAGGACAAACACAAAAAAATCCATTTACACACACACACACACACACACACACACACACACACACACACACACACACACACACACACACACACACACACACACACACACACACACACACACACACACACACACACACACTCACTCACACACACACACACACATATATAATAATTTATATATATATATATATATTTATATATATATGTTAAATTGTATAAATGGCAATAGCCTTATTTAATTTTAATAAAACATTGAATCGCAAAAAGTACTTGCTCCGCCGGGAGTTCGAACCCGGATCTCTCACTTGCCGGGTGAATGTGCTACCATGGTAGCACATTCACCCGGCAAGTGAGAGATCCGGGTTCGACTCCCGGCGGAGCAAGTACTTTTTGCGATTCAATGTTTATTGAAATTATATATATATATATATATATATATATATATATATATATATATATATATATATATATACGTAAGTAACTGCTCCCTTTCTGACGATTTCTATACGAAAAGCGCTACCTTTCTGACGATCCTGGCCCATTCTGACGCTCATCAGAATAGGACATGGCAGTTATTAATTTATAAACGGAACTACGTATCCACGATTTTTATTATATGTTTTATGCTGTTTAATGACTTTGAACTATTTCTATGTTTTTACTTTATTCTTCAAAAGTAATAAGACTCTTTTATCCCTGAATAATTACGTCATGTTTTTTCAGTTCTTGGACATAAGAGAAAATAAAGTATTGTATTGAGTTGCACATTTCTTCAATGCATTGCATTAAAATTAGTAGATACAAAATAAATACAAGCTATGTTTTTCTTAGCTTACAAAGACCTACTGTTTCATTCTTCTTATAGATACAACCTCCTCCCCTACAGCTCATAAGTAGTAAACACATGTAAACAAAGTTATTTGGATAAATTTATTATTGATAAACAATCGAAATCGGGGAATGAAAATGTCACTTCTGACCATCCCCACACTTTATCGTGATTAAGTTTGGGATTTTTTGTGAAGCCTCTTTTAAATGTAATAAATATCGAATTCGATAAAAATGCATACACCTACAAGGTATTTGACTGAGCGCCATTTAAGCTTAACTTTCATCATTATATCTCGAGAGCTGATTGAGCTCCAAACTTGGAATTTTAGATATTTTTATGCCATTCAGTGTACTGGCAAAATTGATTTATGCCTGTCTGTTTGTCTTTCGCAAAGATATTTTGAAAACGAAATAAATGTCTTATAGACTTTGATGATGTATGAAGCTTCATTTCTAAATAGAGATCACATTGTTACTCTTACAAAATCTTACAGGGAATTTGGCTGAGCGACAGCAGTCTCATGTAGCCCAGGTCTTTTTAGTACAGGTCTTACAGTCTAAACCAGCACTTAGGACATTGAGGCCGCGTGCAGGTAGTTGCGTCCTTCAGCTGCAGGCGCGTTTTGTAATTCAAATTGATTATACCTATGAAATAGGTTTTTTCATACACTGTTAAGGTTTGATTTGTATAAATGCACTTTGAAAGTATTCATTGATTAAAGTTAGCTTATAACGTTTACCATTGAAAAATATGATATATTACCACATCTCTTTAGTCAACAAACCTCATATATACCGATTATCTGAAATTGTAAATTAAAACTATTATTAGAAGTTGTGAACCAGTAGTTTATAACCTAATAAACAATACATATATAATATATCTTTACAGTAAATGCGATTAAGACTTCAATGTCCGAGTGTTCATAGTTTACATTTAGTTTAAATAATCTATATATCCTAATGGTCAAAATGATGCAATGATAAAACTATTGATTGCATAAATCATAAATATATTTGGACTTTCATATTTACTTTTTATTTTATAAACTCCAATGAGTAGTTTTATAGTACCCATCGATACCTAGACCTACAGTGTTACCGCATTTTTACCAGTCCTGTTTTGCACGTGATTATATAAATAGTCTAAATATTAGATTTTCTTGTATCTTTGGATACTTATAGCCTATAAACCACTTTAAGCATACGATTTTAGGCTTAAAAAATACAACTGCATTAGGAATGGTCAAAAATATTTACAGCGTTTATATCTTTGTACTGCGAGATACCTGTATACGGAAATTGTTTAATATACATACAGGTACTTAGGTCCCATTAAGGTGGTGCAATAAGGCTGTTGGTATTATGATACCCCTGATGCTATTTCTAAATGCAGAAATATTTGTTATTTGTTTAAAAATGGTAGGAATGTGAAGCATAATTTTGGACATTATAACATGGCCCACAGAAAAACTCTTGAAAATAAAAATAAGAACCTTTACAGAAGGCTATACATAAAAAATAACTAGATAGTGAAATTTCTATTTATAATAATGTCATCTCCTTATGTCATAAATTAATAACGGTCACTCCCTGAAGCTTGTCTTATTTGCGTAGGCTACTATAACAATTTTTTCATGTTTATGTTCAGCGGTTTATTTGGGACATTACAGAATTGTTTACATTTTGAACTTTCCATACCTGCAATTCCTAGTGGACTGATTAAAAATATTTTTATAAAACTGTCACTTTGAAAAAAATTATTCCACTTTTCAAATTTATTTAATTTTTTGTACACAGTTAAACAGAATTGTACATTAAAATATTGTAAGGTGATCCTACTATCGGTACTTTGTAGGTCAATACTATCCTCCAATGAAATAATTTGGCTAGATCTTTCTAATTATGTTGCCGTCACCCATAATCCCCTTCAAACGAGTAGAAATGAAATATTTTTCTGACACGCCTCTGTTTACGTGTAGCCTACAGGAAGGCACTACTATGATGCATCTATATAAAACTTTCCCTACTATGACCATTCTATGCTTAAAGGTGGATTAGCATTTGATGTTTGAGTATGGTTCCTTGTAGTGTTTAAAATATATTGGGTACTTTGGGATTATACCAACCACACCAGTATGAAGAACACAAAAATATAAATTTAAAGAAACAAAGATGATAGAACGAAAAAACAACTCATCAACGCTTAAACTTTTTTCAATGAACTTAGAACGTCATAAAACGATGTAGTTGAGTAACAGAACTAAAATTCCATCAATCAACAAGCATTTCCAGTTATTGTGATCGGTATTGTTGTCACTGTTATCTTATCTTTCTTGAGAATCCCGATTACGGCAGGCCGCGCGGCATCACATGATTATTCAAGTTTTTTGCACGGTACATAATTGCCTTTCCATTACAATTCAATTTATATTTCTGATCAGCCCCTCTAGAATTTGATATTTTACAGATAGGTACTACCTCGAGGGATGTTTTTCTTTCGTTGAGGCACTCGCATTTTGGGTGGCGGAGTGTAATCAAGAATAAAAACAAGTTTTGTGTGTTTTTTTCTCAATTAAGAGTTTAGTTCTTGTTTAGTAATGTTTGTTTTTGTTGAATTTTTGTGTTTGGAGAAATGTAGGTGTAAAACACAGAAGTACAACAAAGCGACGCACCAGCTGAACGGGCGGCGAGACTCTGCAATCACGTTATCTACTAGACCGCTCGACTTTGACCTCTGTCTGAGGATAGGGAGGGGTTTGCGATAAGACAATTCCTGTTTCATATGGACGAAATATTGTTCTAACGCTAATCTAGTAATCAGTAGAAGCAAGATGTCAAATAACGATTCATGTCTGGATGTGGTCGTTATAATCGCAAAGTACCAATTTATATTGTATTGTTGTACAATCAATATTGCTTAGGTTTACTTTTAAAACTAACTGTCTTTAGCGAGAAATGCCTCGGTATTGATTGATAATAGCTCAAAAGGTTATGAATTTGTATAAACAAAACTGTATAAGAGAATTTATTTAATGGTTTAAGACAACTGATTTTATAGTATGTTACCATTGGTAAAAAGGCAGAATTTTCCCAGTGAAAATTGTTATCTTTAGGAAGACTGAAGTAACTGCAGATTATGATAGTGTTACCAATATATCTAAGCAGCTCAGTGGCAGTGCACTAGTCTTACAATCTGTAAAGCCCAGGTTTAAATATATCAGTAGTAATATATTTTGCCTCCAGTAAAAACTAAAATTAATTTTTAATTAATAGAATATTAATACGAAGATTAATATAAACAGTTAACTTTTAATATTACCATTGTTTGGACTTTTGAATAAAATCGAATACAAACCTATTCTATAACAAAATTTTATTTTAAAAATAACTTCATTAAATGAATTAATTTTAAAATAGAAACTCAAGATTGAAATAAGATAGCTAATGTCACATGACAAAGGAGGGACATTCTCAGAATATCCTCCCACCAAGATGGAATTATAGATGTTTATATACATTCCCCAATTGGTACCTTATTTTTATTGATATTATAAAATATTAGAGGAGTATATTGGAAGACACATCAACAATTCTTTTGTTTTCAATACTATTATCAGTTATGTGGGTTGAAATCATTGATAGATTACACTTATTTCTTAGAACATTTGATTATGGCAAACACAGGCATTTTAATTGTTCCAATTAATTTTGTTCAATTGATGGACAGTTTTGGAGGTGCACATTGGGATGTTTCTTATATGTCACATGTGCTACTTTTTACGTATATGACTCATCAGAATGATGCCATTATATACTCACAATCTAAAATTGTAATGAATAAATTGTGTGACTCTATGGGGATGATTAAATCTTAAACTAGTTTTACCTTAATAAATGGAGGTAGACAAATCAACAACTTTGATTGCGGCCTGTATGTCATCTTTGCTATCAACAAGATTTTAAGAGAATTTCTAGTGGTAATATATATATAGACATAAACTATATTGAAACATGAAATTTGGGATGGATGGAATTAATTTTAAAAAAGCGCTCACTATTAGCCTACATCGTTAATAATTGTACTGCATTTTCAAACAGTAAAATTTACACTCTCCTTAATGAATTTACAAACAACCATGTCTATAATGAAAAATGTGGAAATAAGATTGGTAAGATGAAAATTTATCTACAAAATTAAGCTGTGTAGGGTCATATATCTGTACTAAATCATAAAATTAAGTACTTAGAGAAAGAATTTAAGTTTTAAAAGATCTTATATATGAACAACTACAAATAGATGACTCAACTAAAGTGTTATTTGAAATAAACAGAAAAATATGTCACAAAATTTCTTATAAAAACTTAAACAGGGATTACACCAGTAAATAAGCTAACTGTGGTCACTGATAGGTAGGGATATGGCAAAGGTTTTTGATGGAGAATTATCAAGTGGTTTTTTCAACATTTGATTATGTACTTCCTGGTGCTGCTTGACAGGCAGTAATTGGTGCTTTAAAGACCAATCCATACATTAATAAACATTCAATAATATCTTGCTAGTTGGAGGCTCAAGTGATGTTGCAAACATTACTGACTATCAATACAGATATTTTGTTGAAGGTTTGATCAATATGATGGAAGATCAGGTGAAAGGACTTCAACACACAAGTATAATATTGGTCACTATGCTATACTGATATCATATTGTTAATATAAAATGAAATTATTAGATCAATTAACTTCAAAACAGGAAATATCTTTTATCATTTTAATAATGTATACGTATATTTGGAATCTTAAATATTTGGTGTCTTCAAAGACACCGTCATATGAATCAGGGGTTCCACATCTGTAGAAGAGGAAAACAACATGTAAGTTATCTATTTGATTCATATAATTATTGAAGAAGCAACTCAGTTTGGAAAAGATTGTAGTGGAAAATAAACATATAAATAACAGAAAACATTGGAGTAATTGAGAAAAATATAAAAAACATTTTCAAAAAATATGGGTTAACATTTACTCCCTGCATTTCTGCAGCTTTTAGTTGTGAAAGACAAATGAGTCAAATGGTGGCAGAGAAATTTTAAAAAGGAATTTGTAAGGTTCTGCTCTGATGATCTTTCTAATACACATTTAATGTTCCTGGAAACATCGTGTAGAAGAATATCAGCATAGTCATAGTCAAAGTACTTTATTCTGTAATATGTACAAGGTACAAAGAATAGCGTCACTACAATGAAACTAAATACTAATATTAGTAACTTAAATCACATAGTAACTTAAGTCATATATATTTTTAGTAAGTCTTTAAATCAGGGATTCTCAACCCCATTCCTATAAACTATGTGAGTGTTATGAGTTTTATATAAGTTTTAAACTGATTTTCTGTGGCCAAAATGATGTTTTTGAAAAATGTCTTTATGTACTTATGAGAATATAAGTAACGGCTGTAAGCAAACAAATGGTAGGATATTGTCATTTATCACATAGGTATTAGTCAAATACCCTTCTTTTTTATTCAAAAACATTAAAGCTTTCATTAAAAACTACTCCAACTCAATTAAATTATAAATTAATTTTTAATCAATCAAATGATTAGCACAAACTTTCTTTCTCTGCAAATTCTTGTTAAAAACTACAATATATTCAATCTTAACATTATGTTTCTTGAAATCAAAACATGAAGACCACATGATTATCTGGTCTTGCTGAAACTTTATGCAAGTATGTATTATAATATTTGTATAAAAAACTTCAGATTTTTAAGATAAAATCCATTTTATCCCAGTTTTACTTAATAAAATGTTTTTAAAAAGAACCTTACAAGTTTAGATGAAATAATATGTTGAACTTATAAGCTATTAAATAGTTGAAAATATATTATATTGATTTCAAGGTCCATCTGAGGTTTCTTTAAGTTTTTGGATTTAGATTCTGAATTATTAAATTAATATTGAATTAAAAATTTACTAAAATTAAAGAATGCTTCTTTATCATTGAATATTTGTTTTTTCAGTCGTAAATGTTTAGATTACACCTTACCTATCACAAAAAATTAATATAATTTATAAATATAATTCTTATTCTTTTAAAACAAAATTTGTGTTTGTTTTTTCATGGGTTATACATTCTGAATAATTTTTACCATTAAAGTACTATCTGCTTGTTTAGAATGATTTTGGAAGTAAAACCTCTTTTCATCACACCAACCTGATCAGGTGTAGAATCTGCCCTTCATCAGGGATCAACAAATTTTATCTTGCCAATGAGATAATACACTCATATAAGAATATCATTGAAGGCAAATCATAGTAATAAAAATATATACTATACCAAACCGTCCAAAAATTAATCTCGCCACATCAAGTCAGGAACTTCTTCATTGGCTCCAACACATGTCCAGTACCATTCCTTACCTATAGCTCAAAATGATAGCAGTGTAGAGATATACAACTATGAATATCGAAAGGAAGTCACTCAGGAAATCTTAATCAAGTAATAAGTATCCCATGACATTTATTATCTCCAGGAGTAAGGGATTCCAATAAATATTTAAGTCTGGTTTAATATATTAATTTAATTATACAATACAAATGTACTTCTTTTAAAATAACTATGTATTAAACATTTCTCTCCAGTTTAAATTTGAAGTTAGGTTACAATAAATTATAAAAGAATAATCAGTTATAAAACAGACACTTTTTTCAAAATTATTATAAAATCATTGTGTATAATTACATAATTAAATTACAGATACAACTGAATGTAACAATGTACATAACAATCATATATCTTTTCTTATAAATAAGTTCTACTATGGTGTACGTAAGCACAATATAACAATAATTAGTCAATCTATTAATTAAGAATTATTATATATTCAAATATTAATAGTATTTATTATATATTATAAAACTTATTACATAATGTGTCATAAGTTCTGTAAAATTATTTGAAATTTTGTAGTTGCCAATTAAAATTTGCTGTCAAGAAACAGAAGTTTCCACAACTATTCAAAAAGATGTGAACACGAATAAAGATTAGTGAAAATTGAATACAATGTATCCAGACTAATTTATTACACACATTGCTGTATAAAGTCATCTCAACATTAAACCATCCAAAGGATTTCACAGATTATCTTTTTGATTTCTTAAACCAATAGTATGTGTAGTGCTTACTAAAAAAATAAACATAGTTTTATTTAGATCCCTTAAGATAAATAATTTAAATTTAAGTTCATTGCACTTAACCTTGTTAACAAAGTCTGTTTTGGCATCCAAATCTGTGTTTATTGTTTTAATGTTTGCCGGGGGCATTCTAGCTGTTTGTTACCCTGGCTTTCTTATATTTATTAGGTACTCGTCTCATGGCACAATGAAGGTTTTAAATATATTGTATAATTAGTACAAATATTTGCACTTAAAGATGAAAATTATAAGAATAAACTAAATTTTACTGTAAATTAGCTATTTAGTAGGAGTGAACTGAGATATATCATGAGATTATAACAATCAAATACATTAATATATTCTTATAAAGAGCCGAAAACGTTTGAAAATATATTTTCCACCAACAAGCTTTAATGAGTATTTCTCATATCTCATTAGTTGTATTAAACCTTAAATAAGTCACGTGAAGTAATCGACTGAAATGTAAATTTTATTTACTATCCCTTCCAATGCCATTCAAAATGTTAATGTATTCAAATACTAAAAATACATGTTGTACATAAAATTGAAGGTAAAAAACATTTGAATGTAGACTTTTCATATATCAAGCCAAGTCATGTTGTGTATCTTTTTTACTGTAAAAAACATTTTAGAAAAACAAAATTATAACAAATTGTTAAAAATTATATAAAGCGTTTTTTTTACGGGAGAGGATTTGTCCTTATGCCTTTAACGTCAAACTCTGTGTAAATTTTTGAACAGTTTCTTTAGCAAAGACTGACATATTTAGTCAGCATGATAAAAACGGGTAATAACCTTTGCAGTAAAAGTCACAAGTCCTATAGTCTAGGTATGTACCTACACTCGTGGTCAGATAACTTAAACTGCGCCAGCTTGTGAAATTATGACCAGCAATCCTGCGGTCTACACCTCGTACACCTTGTAGCCAGTGTTGCCCTTCGCCTGGCGGTCAGTTTTACGTGTCCAATAGGCGGGATTTCAACGACTCGCTTGTAGGTCTAGTGGAAGTGCATACCTGTGGCCTACCAATCAACAATAACACAGACCCAGTTTTTAAAACTGTAACCGGATTTAGTACTAGAGGCAGGACATTAGTTGGATGACTATTTGGCTGACATTAATATGTTTCCAGACTTTTGGATCCAATCGATTTATTTTAAACAAAACTAGTTTTGGCATTAGGATATGACACATTTTTTACTCATACTATAAGTTTATTGTAAATAAAAAGTTTATAGTACTTATAGCATAGGAAGTCATTGGTATGTATCAAAAGGAGGAAAACGTATACATTTGCTATGAAACTAATTTATTTTACATTTATGTTAATGACCTCATTGAAATCTTATAAATTTTCAATGCTATTTGAAGTGAAACGCTTCTAGATATAAAATTAGTAAAATATAACTGGAACCGACATTTTTATAAGTAATATAGTATAAGCCTACTACTATATAAACTGAAATCTACTTTGGAAACAAATAATAAATAATATAGAAGATTTTAACCAAAAATAAATCCCAAAACACGCTGTCATACAAATTTAAAAATTAGTACTTTAATCAAAAGTAAATCACAAATATCAGTGTTAAAAACATAGTCTTATTCCAAATTTTGTAACGATTAAATAAAACGAAATTTCGTTTAAAACCCGTAACATCACCATACAGTGTTTGGGATAGGATCTTTTATGAACTTTTATGTAATTTAAATACTAAATGAAAACAATTGGACCTACATAAACTTGGTTTATGAATAGAAAAGAATTATACAATTAAGACTCATACTGTGCATTTTGAACAACCACATTGTAGCATACATGTTAAAAAAAATTAGGACATTTCAGTTTATTATTTCATTTCTACATAAAGGTTAAATCTTTACAAAAATTTATATTACAACTACAAGTTACAATATTTGATTCTTAACATTTAAAAAAATACAATATAAAACTTAATTGTTTCTTGTATCATAAAATCATTTAAGATATGCTTAACAAATTTAGTTAATGATATATATGGACTAATCCTAATGAATATATATAAATTAACTTTGGAATCAAACAATACATAATATAGAAGCAATTACTTGTATACTAATCCCAAATACGCTGTCATAGAAATATAAAAGTATGACTTAAATTGAACATAGATTACAAGTATAATGGGTAAAGCAGCCTAAATTTTTTTTTATTTATTATCTTTTTTAAGAGATTAAAAAAGATAATAAATAAAAAGTTTTGTTACCTTAGTAACATGTGTGGTGATTCGGATGGATACTTCCATAATACCTGTTTTTATTTATATAATCCATACGTGAAAATAAAAATAATATAACCAATCATGGTACATAAACAGAAAATTATTACACGTTATGTATGACTCCTATTGTGTATTTTGTACAACAACAATATATAAAAAATACAATGAAAATTAAATTTCTTTTACGAAATATAAAAAATTCCAACGTAGTATTTTTTGGAACCAAACAACAAAAGAAAAACATTACTGTAATAATCATACATTATGTTACTTTGCATACATCAAACATATAAAAATTAAACAGACTATTTTATTTCTAAGTGAATAGGAAATCTTTGCAAAATATGTTTTACAACTACAAGTTATCACCGGAACCAATCTCATATTAATTACGGCTAATTAGATGTCAGAAATGCGTAAATTATATTAAGCTATACTACATAAATCACAAATTGCAATGTATAAAAGAATGTGGTATTACAGAAAGTACTGTAACACAGTCTGAAGAACAATATTTGACTCATTATTTAACAGATTATTTTTTGTTAAGCTGAGTGATGGGTATGTTAAGCTTATTATAAACCGGGTATAACAACGATTAAGCAACAAATTTAATAAGTTGTTGACTACAAACCCAAATGTAGAAATCGTCCATGTGATTGATTTGAAACTCTTTACTATTGCTGCAAAGTAAGTAAAATTTAGATCTCTTGTTTTACAATCTTTCTCATTCACAAAACAACTATAACATTATAGATGAGGTAGTTTCATTGTAAGTAAATTATGCCTAAAATATATTGAATTATATATAATAATAATAATACTAACTTTATTTTCCACCATTTACAAACAAATACAAAACAATATACATTCTTTGGAAATACACTGACCAAAAACCAGTAGCTGGTCAGCGTAACAAAATCAAAACAATGTACAAATATAAAATAAAAAGAATCCTTTCCTAATAAAAATAATATTCCTGCCAAAAGCTGCTCTCCATGACGTCTGCATCTGATTAAAACGTCCAGAGGCATATGATGAGATACAGTACACATTTATACACACATACATATAGTATACATAAATATAAAATACAATAGAGAAAGTTGCCATTCACTAACCTAAATTCACAATAAATCTAATATATTAATTAAAAGTTTGGCTAATACCAATTACAAGGAAAAATAACAAAAGTTTTAATAATGGTAAAATAAAATAAATTCAGAATTTAGTGTACTATTTGAAAAAATTAAAAATCGAATATTCAGCTCAAAATATTTGTTAAATCACCAATATTAAGATGCGTCAAAAGTCAAGCTTTCAGCATTTATAGACACATATCCCGTATTGACTACCATAAATTTTACCAGATTATGTTATAGATTAAAACAAAAAATGTTTGCCATATAATGTATAGCCCTGTCTAGCTTAGTTTTCTGTCTGTCCATATTGGGGGTTTTTATTTGTAATAGTTTATATCTCAGTGATGGTTTGTGGTATCAAACTGAAACTATATACGTTTAATGGTCTAAACCGTCACATCTTAACACTTTGAGTGCCACAGCGTCGCCAGTTTTTGACTTTCCGTATTTTGATAATATTTTATATAGTACAAGATTATTTTGGCCAAATAACCAGACAGCTGTATTCAATAGGTTCCAAGCTATCAATAAATATGAGTTTTATGTTGTTTCTCTACTATTTATCTGTGAAACTTAGTTGTTTGGGTACTTATCAAGAAGCCACTATTTTTGGACGAGTTTTCCTTACCGGGACAAAACAAATTACAGTAAATAACTAACTTTATTTAACCAATTTTGGAATTTACAAGTTATTACGACAGTCAATGAAATCAAAAACTATAAGAACAAACGTTTCATTATTCGAAAATGTCAGGTCATTCGTGTGTCTATTTGGAGAGATTTGGAGATAGGAAGTATAACTCATCAAGTATTATTCGATTCGTTAAGGAAGAAGGAACGTATAATGAAGTTTATTTTGATCTCTGATAAGGAAAACCCGTCCAAAAATAGTGGGCTGTGATAATATCGAAGTACCTGTGTGATGACTCAGTCTTCCAGTCACGCGACGTAGCGGACGAGTACCGTGTTGCGTAACGGCCATTCTTGTTGTTTATGTGCCGATAACCAAGCATTTGAGTAAATACAAAATAAAATAGTAACTTATACTGTATTTTAATGTATTTCTCTACAAAAAGTAATGTAGTGTTGTGTCCAAGCGAAAAACGTAAATTTTCACTGTAAATATTATTAGAGTTATTATTTAGTAAACGTAAACTTTTATGTAAATATGTTAGCAAGTATTTGATTAGCAACATTTACCAATCATATTTATTTGTGTTATATTGATGTTTTATTATATTTATTGGGAAAACTACATCATTACTAAGTAATTTCTAAACTCTGACAAATGAAGTACAGTTTATAAAATGTCGGTACCGGGCAGCATTTTGTTAATACATATAATGCCATGTTTTAAAAATACTAGAATAAGATATTACACGTGGGTTTTATTTCGAATTATATGGCCTCTATCATGGTATAAAGAAAAACTCTTAAAAATACCGTACACACTCAAATTAGGTCGAAACTTAACTTTTTATACAAAAGTAAAAAACTTTTTTATAAATACTGAAATTTTTTTATAAATCATATTTCATTTGTAACGATATGTATCATATTCTGCATTTAATAAAAAAAACAACAACAAAATTATGGACATCTGTTTGGTAGTTATTTTACAACAGCTTTTTCCCCCAAAAGTTTACAAATATGCGAAAAACAGTGTGGCACTTTATGCATATGCCTTCGGAATACACCCGTGGCACTCAAAGGGTTAAATATTCTTTAGTAATACATTAAATTTTGTAATATTAACGACGTAACAAAAACTGTGGCATTTTAACAATTTCAAGGCCTCAAAGCAAGTTCTATTTAGACTGCATTTTGGTGTTGCATTGAACGTTACTCAACGAAGAATTACAAAAATACTTTTGACTTTTCAAATAAACCATAATTAATTTATTTAGACCGTTAGAAAATAAACAAAGGAAGAGCAAACATGAGTTGTTTAATTGTGAGTGAGTAATCTTTTACCAATACAATTCCATTCTTCACATATGCAGTGTAAGTTTAAGGCTCTGATCAATGAAATCATCCATATTTTAGCATGGTCTTGTAAATGAGCTGATTTCATTTAAATTTTAGAGCTGAGATAATACGTAGATAAAGAGTAAACTATTTGCCCTTATGATTTGTTTACCATCCACATCTATTTATTACTTAACACCTTTTCCCAAGAATAGTTAGACCATTAAACAAACAGAGCTTCAGTTCAATATCTCAAACCGCCACTGATATATAAATTATTACGAAAAAACAATAAACGGAAAGAAATATAGCTAGCTTAGATACGGGATTTTATATGTTACAATGGTCCCTGAATATTGAAATAGTTTGAAGTAAATTACCTACTATGGAAATTGAAAAATTTTGTCACATTTCTGTCTGTTTTAATTACATATACTGGTATACTAGCTTGGGCCATTTACCTTGTTTAATTTATCTATACAGTAATAGCAACAATAAAAATGCTTCTTCACGTGATTCACTTCAAATAAGAGCCTGTGGCAATTTTTTTCAACTTTTGAACCTCTTAACAATTAATTGTAAAATAATATTTAGTTAAACATGTCTACTTCCAATTAAAAATTATATTACATCGTAAGCGTTTTCACTAAGCTTTCCATTATTACAAAGTACAAGTGAGATGTCACATTGTTGGGGCTATACATTCAAATGGAATTTTGCAAATAGATATACAGTATGTATTTTAATGGTACTCATATCAACTGACTTCCGGACCCCAAAATTTTATCTCTTCAAACTAAAAGTCCAATCCATTGGAAAATAATATGGCTATGACATACTTGTTATTTAATAGGTAATTGCGGGCAAAGCTACGAGTAAATGCTAGTTAATATAAATATGTATATACATATTTTTGAAATAGGAATAAATATATACATATTTTAGATGTTATTATTAGAATATAAATACGTTCAACTAAGGCGTAATGTATGCAAACTTACCTGAACCCTTTTTTTCCTTTTATATCTTGACCAACATACATTTCTGTAACTTTCGGAGCCTTATAACAATCTTCACGAAAGAGCCCCTTTCGATACTTTTCTGTAAATAAACCATCATATTAAAAAATGATTATAGCTGTAAATCAGTGATAAATTAGATTAAGCATACATCAGTATTTTATAGTAACAGAATAACCGTGATTTGCTATGCTATTTGTTTATTTGAATTATTTTATTGTCTACCCGCTACTGCTGTGTATTAAATACTATAATAAATAATCGTTCATTAACTTTTGTAAGTAAAAGTCCTAAAATTTCCCTGTACATCACATATTTTGCTACTCTCATATTGCAGAATCACAGGACTGTCAGGAGACATATGGAGGAGAATGTCAGGAGAGCCTCTTTATTATTATAAATATTGATTTTTCTTTTCTTTTTGAGGTAAGGTTATAAGTTTGTTGTTAATTTAGTATGGTTTAAATATTTCAATAGATTCAATTACTTTAAATTATCTTTTGTATTTCAAACACCATGGAGAACGTTTTTGGGTAAAAACATAAAATATGTACAATATTTAAATTAAACATTATATTTCATTACATTAAGAACAATCATATCAAAGTTACTAATTAGATAAATTTCTTTCTAATTTCACACGTGCTTTGTGAAGCACATTAAATGTATAAATGCATTAAATACAATTATTGAATAAAGACTTTTTGAACTTGAAAGTCATACTAATGGTCATACATCTGTCGTTAATACAGTTTTTAGCACTTTACGAGAAAAAAACATTTAAAATCATATTACTTAAACTTTTCACCTTTTCGTCTTTTATATTAAGCCCTAACTATTACCATTATTTGCTCATTATTTAATTCATCATAAGTATTTCTTGTATTTTTTATTAGCACGTGGTATTTGTATTTATCGAGGATTGCAATGAACATATAGACAGTTAATAAATATATAAGGTTATCAAAACTTCCACTATTAAAGTTGTATAATATTTGTGATATAATTATTATATATAATATAATTCTGCACATTTTGTTGGTGCCACCCCACTTTAAGGAGTATCCCCCAATATTTTTCATGTTTTACAAACTTTTTCAATTGAAATGTCACAAGCTAAATCCTATATGTTATCCATAGAACAAAAATGCCTTATATTGTTTTGTATGTTTAAAAAAATAATTGTGAGAGTTTATTATTGCTTAGCGGATCTAAATTATAATTTCACCTAGTAATAAACTGTCGTGATTGTAGTAAAAGATTTTCCTTATTTCCGGAGGTAAATATTGTATTCACTTATTTTGCACTGCTATCTTGCAGTTTTAGACAGTACAACAATAATAATTGCTATTTGTTGTTAGTCGAGCCTTTATATTCCTGTATGAGAAATAACATTAGTAACAATAACCTTAAACTCACAACTAATATAAATACCGAGGTATATAGTTTTATACAAAGATAGAGACATGTATGTAAACTACAAAGAACAGACTTAAATTTTAAGGGTGTTCCACATGTGTATAATATGTAAAATTAACCATTATGTTATGGATGCCTATAAATCAACTGGACTTATAACCATCCATGGTAATAGATGTTTGGTAATTTTGTTGTATTACAATCACTAGTACACTCAACAACATATTTTAAGTTTTTTTTATTTTATACTAGGAAATCAAATTTGTAATATTAAATTAGTAAAGATAGGAAATGAATATTTCTGTCATACAAATTTAGTTATTAAACAAATATAAATGGGATGATAAGTTCTTAAGCCATGTTTTGTATTAATATCTTTAGTTTAAGTTCAGCAATATAGTGTCTCAGCAATATCTTTGTCTGGAAATATTTTGAGTTTTTAATACTTTTCTAGGGTCTTAATGGCGTTCATATATTTATACGTTATATACCTAGAAATCTAAACTAAAATTTATAATTTCTGTTTTCTATCTTATTATTTGTAAAAACTAAATTAGTTTTAGTAAATATGATTAGTAAAACATCGGAAATGAATAATTCTGTTTTAAAAATGTTTAATAGTTAATAAATATTAATCGGGCGACAATTCTTTACACTGTTTAGTTTCAATAAAATTCACATTGAATAATAAAAATAAATATTTTAAATTTTTAAGCTTTTCCAACAAAATTTAATATTAATAGCTTTATTTTTTTACTAAGCAGTAGAGTAATATAGGGCCTTAGCAAAATATTTATGGCTGTAAGTATTTTGAGTTATTAATATTTGTCTCAGGCTTTATTTTATAGGAGCATATTTATATATTTATATTTATACACCTACAACTCTAGACTAAAAATGTATAACTTTACGTTAAACTAAATAAATTTCGTAAAAAAACGTTTTGCTGACTAATTCTTTCCGGTGATAACAGAACTAACTGCTAAGGTACTCCAAATCAATGGTTTAAACTTACTCAAATCAGGAGTATGAGGCTGATCCCTGAAGCCGCTTGGATCGTAGTCAGGATCGCTGTCTGTATCGTCTATAGCTGATGACATTTCATCTTCACTTTCTTCTTGTTCAAGAAGCTGGCGAACAGTAGCTTCATTCAGTGGAGACCTCGATGGCTTTTTCTTATTTACTTTGATAATTCTAACCAATTTTATAACCGTAAAATCGACAGAAAAAGCACTTATAGCAGGTGTAACGCACTCCCAACATTTTAAAACTTAGATCAAACACATTTACATCTTGGATCACTAATAACTGCTATTAAATGCTGTCTCATAACAAAACATAGAAAGTTAACTATATAGTCGGATGTTCCACCACTACCCCACTATCTATTATCATAACGAATAACGCGTAATGATGACCCCAACGACCAACACCCCACGACCATACCACTGACTGAAGGAACTAGGCATACAGCAGCCACCTAGCGCGAACCTTGGAGCGGATAGTATCGTGTCTGCATCACAGTCCCCCACCCCCCCCTCATCGACACTCGCGACGTGACCACGTGTACTATCAGTAACCAAGAATACACGGCGACACCGTTGATTAGTATGACTGTCTGTATTATCACCGAGACTCGCTAGCATATCTCTATCTCTCTAATAACTATGGCCTGTTAAGTTTTCATAAAAAGTTAAGTATTGTTTTTTAAATATTGGGAGAGTAAAAAAGAACTGTTTTGCTATAAAACATATTAAATTTAAAAATTAGCCTATATTATAATTTGAAATATAGTAATATTTTTGTACAAATAAAGAAATGCAGGAAATTGTGGAAATACAAAGGTGGAATCTAGATTGAACTGCAGATAGGGAGTTATTCCTTCTTTTCAGCTTATCATTCAAAAAGAAATAAACATTAGTTTCCTCACGGGGACTAGGGTAGTGAGATATCGCATATCCTCATTTATTTGTTTTTTCAAAAACCATTTATGGGCGATTGCATAGCTACGGTGTTACATTTGTACAACCTTATGTGCTTTTATACAATCATAAAAAGGTAGATTAAATTGATTTTAAAGTGTATCAAAATATTTCCTAATATATATTTAAGATATTAAATTTTATACATAATTTACAGTATTAGCAGTAGAAAAACATGAAAAACTTCTATTACGAGTGTTACAAAACCTATGTTTCTGAAGAGAGCCAATGTCTGGGTAAGTACTTTGGAAGTCCCAATAGGGATTCAGTTTACAGACTGGTAGCTATGTTGATTGTAGCCACTTTGGAAAATGTTAAATCTAATGCACTTTTTCGACTTTATTTTTAGTCCTATAATTCTGAGATATGTTTCATATTAAAGATATAAATGTATTTTACGCAGCCAAAGGCTTTGTAGTTTTTTCGGTAGGTTTGTCAGGTTTTTGCGAAATTATTTGCAGATAAAATTAATTTGTATTTATTAACAGACATAGAACAAATCAAGTAGGCAAATAACACCCTTTCTTAAAAACAAATAAAATAGCATGTCGTGTATAGTTTGTAAATATATAATTACTCTGCAATATTAGGACCATTTTTGAGGTACGAAATAGAAGTAATTTCTATTGTATATGCCAATAATAAGTGTACGATCAAATATGCTTAATAAATAATTAATCCCTTATATGGTACTTGCAGTTAACAGTTTCATTTTTTAAATCAGGGACACAATGAGCACATTATTTTTAAGTGGCAGTCCAAACACCTGTATAAATGTGTATAAATTATTATACTGATTATTCTTGGCCTTGACAGGGGATTAAATACAAAAACTATCTACAGTTTAAGCCAAGTCCATAAATATATTTATTAATGGAGTTATAAGTGATTTTTCATAACCAGTGGGGCGTAGCCCGCAGGGATGTTCGAAATAGGAATAGACCTAGGAGTTAATCAGAGACTAAGAATATCCATATAAAATTTCAGTTCAATTGGTCCAGTTCCTTTCACGTGATTGAACAACGCAAACACAAATACAAAAATATACGCTATTAGATTTTTATATAATAACATAGTATAATGTATTTTTTTACAAATCATCCTGAAGTGATTAGAAATAAGTTTTTGGGATACTAACAACATATGTGAACAAGAAATAAAGTAATAATGTAGAAAAACGTTGTACATAACAACATTAATATAAGTCTGATATTTCACAAATATTAACCATCACGTAAACACATATATATACGACAGCCAGTCTAAACGTATCTTATTTGAAGAACAGCGTCGTCAGGTGTACACTTCCAAGACCCCTCGCAGATCGGAAGTTCCTTTTGATAAAGAACTTCCGGTGAGTTGCGAACTTAGCAGATTCTCATGGGAAGTAAACAATCCGTACTAATCTTAAATTTATTTCCTGTATTGTACTCACAAATAGGAAATAAAGATTTAGTTAGATTTAAATATAATTAAAGGTATTAGTTTTTATATCATACCATGGTTATGAAATACAATTTAAATTTAGTAGAGCTGTGTACTTGTCACATGTAGTATAGATTACTATTATTCATATTGACACATAATTACCGTTCTTATTAGTCCATATAAAATGTAACTAAAATTGTTTAAATTCCTATGAGGTATGAGTAAAATGTTGAAATCAACACATGAGAGGTCACATGAAGGCCATTTGTTCACTTTTTATATTTTTAAATTTTAATTCAATAGGAAACCCTTATAAAAATCATGTGACTGATTTAACTGTGTCTCAGAATATGTTTCTATTTTTTACAGTAGATTCTGTAGTAGTTTAAGAATGGAAATTAATGAAACAAAATATAATTTTTATTCTAAAAAAAGTAATGAAACAAGGGGAGACTCATCTCTTCAATGGAGAATTCTGAATACCTATAAGAACTCCGTTGACAGAGTGGAACTAGATAACGGAGTAATCATATCTGATCTGTCTTTAGTAGCTGACACAATTAACAATTATTTGTTCGAAGTACAGTCAAGTCAATATGAAAATTTAGTCAATGAGCTAAACGTAACACCTAGGCTGAAGTCCTTTTTTACTTTTCCTACAAATGAAAATGAAGTGTTGCACGTAATTATGAAAAACAAAACATCTTCAGGTTTTGATAATATAAGTGTAGCATTAATCGAACTTATTGCACACATAATATCGCCTGTTCTTGCTCAGCTAATTAATTTAAGTTTCTATACTTGTCAATTTTCAGAACAACTAAAGTCCAGTATAGTTTTGCCAATTGACAAGAAAACCGTTTCTGTTAAATTGGACAATCTCAGTCCAATTAGTTTAGTTTACTTTCGGATTTTTCTAAAACTATTGAGAAATTAATGAAAATAAGATTACTTAATTATTTAAATAATACAAAATTTTTTAGTAAAAACCAGTACGGTTTCATGAAGGGAAGGTCTACTGAAGATGTCCTTGTTAGTTGTTACTGACATGATTTATTCTGGTTTAAACGAAGGTAAAAAAATGTACTGGTCTTTTCGTAGATTTTAAGAAGGCATTTGATTTGGTAGACCATTGTATCATAATGGAGGCGGCTGCAGTGAGGGGCTTGGCCTTTAGCTGGTTCCGCAGCTTCCTTACCGGGCGAGAGCAGCGAGTGCATGTTGGTCAAACTGTCAGCGCACCACTGCCTAGTGATGCGCGATTACGAGATGTTACAATCGAAACGTTTCGATTGTTTGGACCTATCGAGACATTTCGAATGTGATTCCCTTAACGAGAGGTTCTTACCGAGAGGTTTTTGCCGAGATGTTCCTAGCGATTGTTTCATTGCGACACGACATCTCTTCTCGTACCGGGCAATCGAAGTGTTTGACGAAATGTTGAAAACGAAATGATCCATAACTTTGTTTTTGCGATACACCATAAACGCTTGACGAGAGGTTTCTAGCGATTGTTTCGCTTACGTGTACGATCTATTCTTTTCTTTTACTAGGCAATCGAAATTCTAAGTGAGATATGTTTGCAGATCGACAGAAGGATTTAACTGAAATATAAATTAATTTAGTTACTTTTTTTACTGACTTGACTTCCGAGTTGTTTTAATGAATTACTATATTAGCAGCTACATTTAACATTATACTAGATTAAACGCTTATTCACGTTACAATAATGACGTATGAACAGTAAACATTCAAAAAATAACATGGTACAAAATAAAAACATTTAATATTTTAAAATAATAACCAAGAAAAGCTATTTATTATAATTTAAGATAATATACTCAATCTTAATGCTTGAAGAATTATAATTTACATTTTGACTAGACACTAATTAATGAAAACTACTGTAATTAATGGAGAGGAGAGTGGTGCAAACCAATATAATATGGAACGGAAGTATGAAAAACAGGTTGAGACAGGCTCGTGAAAAGTAAACAATAACAAATTGGCTTAACGAATGCAACAATCGAGAGAAACCTTTCGATTGTAAAGACCTCTCGCTAAGCAATCGAAACAATCGTTAAGCAGAACCTCTCGAGAAGGAACATTTCGATTGTATTAACCTCTCGCAATCGCGCATCACTACCACTGCCCGTCAAAACAGGGGTGCCGCAAGGCTTTCTCTGCCACTTTATTCTTGATTTTTATTAACGATGTATTAGAGAACATTTTTAATGCGAAGATCAGTGCATTCGCTGATGACATAGCTTTTTTATACTGTCAAACAAATAGCATACACAATTGTTACGGAACCAAATTAATGAAGATCTTTCAATTTTGAAACATTGGTGTAAATTAAATAAAATGTTAGTAAACGTTGAAACAACAAAGTATGTAAAACTCGATTTTAAAGATTTTAACTTTTATTCTGATTTCAAATTTCATGAATTAAGTTATACGGATACCATAGGAGACTTATGTAACTGTAAATATATTACAAAGGAAGACAATTTTAAATTTCTTGGAATACTTTTTGATTCAAAATTAGCATGGGAAAATCATATAACAGTCTTGCAAAATAAACTTAAATCCACTATAAGAAAATTTTATTTTTTGCGAAATTTCTGTGATGACTGATTGTTACGAATTCTGTATTTTGCTCTGGTAGAGTCAAGCCTTCAGTATGGAGTTGTTTGCTGGGGAGGGACGTATAAATATTTAATAGAGAGGTTAAGAGTCATACACAATCATTTTATGAGAATAATTACGCACAAAAGAATACGAGAGAGCTCCTTTCCTATTCGCATTCAATTTAAAATTCTACCACTGCAACATTTGTTTATTTTTAAAACTCTTATGACTGTTTTACACTAGAAGTGGTAATTTAGGAACAACGGTCTTAAATTATCCTACCAGAAGCACAGACCGGCCGAATGTTCAGAACGCCTAAAGTCAACAAGTCAATACTAAAGCATTCTTTTCTTAACAATGGCCCAAATATTTTTAATAAATTGCCTTATAACATTAAAATGTGTGTAAATGTTAGATAATTTTGTTGTAAATTAAGAACGTTATTGTTATTACAAGAAAACTGTGACTCATTTTACAAAAAAATAATTTCCCCCTATAGTTATAATTTGAGTTATTATATAAATCATGTGTACAAATAAATTAGTATTTAATTAACATAAAGAAATATGTAAATAGCAAAGAGTCATGTATTTTACTTGTGTATATTTAACATAATTTCTAGTTTCTAGTTGAGAAGGAAGGGTTATTGAGATATATTTTTTAGTTTGTAAGATAAAGATTGTAACAAGAAAAGTTTTTTTAGTTCTGTTGGTGATTCATGCAGTCCATTATTAATCTTGTAGTGCAGGCGCCACGGGGAGCAGCCCGGCTAATATCTTAAAGAATCTATAGATTGGACTCTGATAAAAAGCCTGTTTTATTTTGTTATCCACTGACCACACTACTTGCAAAAGTGGTCAGTCAATTCCGAGTTATTATTAATATGTATTGATGTACATTTTATGTCGGAATAAATTCATTATTCATTCATTATTCGTTATTAATATATTCATATACTACTTTAAATTATCTATAAATAACTGTGCTAATAAAAACATATTAAAAGTTCTATACAATTTACCGTAATACTTAGATTATGTGGGAGGTTATGCGAGAACAAATACTTTTTCGTATAAATAAAAAAATCTATTAGTACGCTACTTCAAAAGAAAATAAGTATAATAAAATAACAACTTGTTAAATGTAGCCTAAATTGAATTTATTATAAGTGAGTGATTGTAAATTTCTGTATCAGACAAAATTGCTGAATTGGTAAAAACAATTTGTATTAATTTGAAAACAAAATGAATTAAGGACTAACATATCTTGTAAAGATGTATATGAGAGAAAATCATATGAGTTCCCTCGCTGCTGATATTGTTAATCATAACATTACTACAAATATTTGAAATTGTGGCAAGCTGCCACGGGTGCGATCTATTGCGTGCAATCATTACTTTGATAATTTAATTTAGAGAGCAGTACACGGGTATCGGTAAGAATATTTTGGTTGAAATGTATATAAATTCTTCGCCCATGATCTTGTTGTGAATTTAACGTTTAACTGTATAATATACCTGAAAATGGCCAAAAAGATAACTGTAAATACGAATAATTTCACATAATTTACTTTAGCCTAAACAAGTAAGACAATTAATTAATATGGTTAAATGTTTCAAAGTTTGGTGCGAAATCGATATTTACTTGTATACACTACCTGAAAATAGCCATTCACAAAAAAATGGATTGCTGAAGTGAGCAGTGTAAAGAATCCTAGTAGCGTGCTTACAGCAAAATTATAGTGTGTATAATTGTATACTCTATGTATTGTATAATTGTATATTAATTGCATATTGTATTTGTACCTGAAAATCGTCATAGAAATGGACGGAGCTGTAAGTATGAACAATATCAATGTGAATAAATACTTTTTATCTGGCAAATTAAGACAATTGGATCGTTCCTTTTACTTTACCTGAGTGGTATATGACATTCAGGTATGTAATCCCCAGCAATGTCTAGTACAAAGGGGAAGAATAAAAACTTTCCAGGAAATGAACCAAATAATGGTAATGCTGACCACACTACTTATCAGAATGAAAGACATCCCTTTGAGGTCTAGTTTTATATGCTTAGCAATATTAAGTATAATCATCATTACATAATATAATGTAAAGTAACTTTTTGTGTTTGTCTGTTTGTGCATCTGTATTTTCTAAACTACTCAACGGATTTGATACGATTTTCACTGTCGGCTTCGTTACAAAATAGGGGGGATTTTAGGTATGATACATCAATTATTGAAAGTTGAAAAAAGTTTGTATGGTGCGAAAATTGATATTTTTGAGCTCTTTAATTGTTATTACTGATTATTAAACCTTACGACTTGTAACAAAATAATGTACTAAGAAACTGTACCTTTCAAAAAAGCCTACAAAAAATTCTGCGGTAGCATATATCTATATCCAACAATGGCAATGTGCCATTTCTCGCTCTCCCTCGCTCGAAGCGTGGGAAGTGTGCGACAGAGACTGGTTGTTAATGTATCCATCATCGCTTTGAACGGCTAATTGTAATGATTTGTAATGTAATGTAATATTTTTAACACGTTCATATCTCTATTTCATAAGAGTGTTATTATTTTTTTTAAGAGAAGTACAACACGTTTAGTTTGCAGATTTTACTAGTTTAAAACCTTTTATTTCATTCGATGTTATTGTTACACTTTTCAGTAAGCTTCTAACCAAAATTTTAAAAGTGAGATTTTTATGATGTGTATTACAAATGTTTTCAGGAAACAGAGTTAAATTATTGATGACAATAGTTATTATATTAATTTTTATAAATGTTTAGATTTTAATTTCTATTTTTTTCACTGTCACCTGGACTTTTAAGCAATTTCCGTTATTGAAAAAAAAAGAATACAATGTGATAGTAATGAAGAGGGGAGTGTTAAGACATTATGTCTAAAGACTAAAACTATTGTATACAATTCTCTCACGGTCCGATACCTCAGACTCTCCGGAAGACCTCGCAGAAGAAAAATTTTATTGAAATTCAGGAAAAAAAATAACTGTATAATATCTCAGTCTTGATTCCATCCAAATATACCAACTTTAAAAACCCTGTCGGTGGTGAACAATGTGGAAAGCCTTAATTGCCTAAAAAGATAATTAAATTGTGGTCATTTTGACTTAACGGAAGCCATTCTCGAAGACATAAAGAAACAGCGGAGATTGTGGAGATTGATGAAACCCAAATTTATATGCATATATTAGCCTACGTTATTGGTTTCAAGAAAGAGGGACAGTACAGTAATTAACTAAGTTAGTGTGGTGTAATAGAACAATGCAGATTAGATTGTACGTTATGGAGAAATATAAAATTTTATCAAATATTTTGAAGAATTTTGAGTTATTGATATTAGTTTGAAGCTTTCAAGATTAAACTATAATTTTTTTGTATGAATAGGGTTAATAATCTTCACATCTGTTGTGAGGACACCCTGATGAATTGAACAAGAAAGTAAAGATAGGAGATAGCTCAAAATACATCTTTTGATAAATAAAGAAGATAATTAAAAAAGTTCAGTTGTGGTGCTTCAAACGCTCGTTTCTTGGTATACTGGACGAAAGTTTAGCCTGATCAACTTAACAAAGTTATATTTGCTTAGTGGCGCGCCAACACAAAATTCATCAATTACCAAGGTAACGGAGTGTGTGTCCGTCCCGACCTTGAACAAATAGATAACGTGTAGTTGTTATCTGTTGCAATGAAGTAGGCGACTGTATGACGACAGCTGAAGTTCAAAGTTCGTCCACCTAGCGCTGGGAGTGATGAGTCACGAATTAAAAGTTGAGATTAGGACATCATGGACTGTTTAGCGGAGTGCAGAGTTCAAGACAGATAACCGAGTTCAGCTCTGTGGGAGGATTTCTGTGATTTTTCTATATTTTTGAAGAGGGTTCTGGTTTTCGTTCCGGATTGTACGTCAGGCAGACTGCACGTTAGATATGAACTAAGATGGGTTTTATATTGGCCTTTAAATTTATAGTAAAATTTAAATTGTAAAATTTTGTTTTATATCTAATACTTAATATTTGACACGAATATACAGTTAAAAGTTCATTGACAATGACGCTATGCGTTTTTTCTTTAAAAACAGAAAAATATTGTTAAAATTTTAGAACATTTTGAGCTAATTGGAATTGGTACATTAATTCAGAAGCATAGTCCAGCGAAATTTCATTTGCATAGTTCTTGCCGACTGGCCGACTGTTTCAAAGGGGGTTTTGTTCAGTGTCAAATTCTGGCCATCTTATGTTTCAGGGCATTTGTAAGGTAGATGAATTCTTACGTAATAGCTGAAATCTAAAACGCCTTAAAAAATATCTGTTTTTCCTTAGAGAATGTACTTACTATATAGTGTTAAAAAATTGAACATAATAAACAATGTTTTACACAGAACAGTTAATTACAATTACATGCTCCTTTAACTATTTTCACACTTTTACTGAACAAGATGGGATTTTTCGCTATTTTAAATACCAGTGAGGAGTAGCTCGGATGGATTTCGAAATAAAGGCCTATATTCTTCCCAGGGACCGTAAAAATGTCCATGTAAAATTTCAGTACATTTCGCTGAATAGTTTACGCGTGAAACCTAAACAAACAAACAATAGCACTTTCGCATTTATAATATTAATTAGGATGTACTAAAGTTGTTTTCGATAACGAAATTCTGCAAAAAATTCTTGAAGATCGTGCATGATATCCCGTTGAGTTTCAATTCGCCCATCTGATGATGACGAAGAATATCGTTTAAAATAGATGATACTTTTCTAGGTTGCCTTCAAAGGGTTGCCACTGATAACCATATCATTTATGGAACGGTCGGATTTTACTCTGGAAATGCGGTTTTATGTTCAAACTTTTATAAATTATAATTATTCTTCAATTCAGTCGCGCTCATGTCTGCAAAACATAATCAAATTGAATTCATTGTTTGTGTTTTATAATTTTATGATGTAACAATTTTTGGCTTTTATAAACTGATATTATTTGTGGATTAACGGGAACGCTCTGTTAAAATGTTTCTCAACATCAGTTTTATTGAAAACACTGTTCCAATATTTGGATGCAATATTTTTCTTAAGTTTTATTTGGTTGTCTCTAGACAAAAACTTTTACTTTTTTTGTTAACCATGTTTTCTACTAAGAAACTGGTAAATAAAAGCATTCACCGTGATCAGGCAAACTAAATTGGACAGTTTTGTAAATTTGTTACGTAAAAGACATTATGAAAAATGTTATAAATACGGTGCCTCCTCTTTTAAATCTCAGGTTGATACCTGTAATAGTTTGTCGACTGTAACAAAAAAAGATATTGAATTAGAGTATTTGCTTGACGAGTAACAACATTAAAATCTCCAAATATAATAGATAGATTTTTGTTGGTTTATATTTGTGAAACAATAGTTATTTAATTATTATGAAAGTTATTTGCCGATCGTTAACATGTGTTTGTGCCGCACTTTGTGTATGAAAACCTGTAATTATATAACTAAAATAACAACATTTCGTGCTTTGTAAATATTGAAGTAAATTAAATTTAATATTTTCTGCCTATGTTTGTTCATACCGGCCCGCGCTCCGTGTGTTTAACACGTCTGTGAGTGGATGTCAATCGCTTGACTGTTAACAAAACACGATTGCTTATTTTATGTGTAATGATTAAATGTGTAGTTGTATATGCAGTAAATATATAGTCTATAAAAATGTATGTTGGTGTAAATGCCAATTCCTTTTTATTATGGATGAAATGGTTTTAAATTTTAAAAAATACGCACATTACATATTATTTAAATAGTAAATATACGCTCCCATTTTCAAATTGATGCTTGAAACACAATCAAATTGCTTTTCTTGACCTAAGCAAAACTTTTGACTACTTAGACCAGATATTAATTGTGGCACTACTAAATAAATTAGGTTTTTAATAAAAATAACACTGTTACAAATTTTTACCACCTTAAAGTGATACAGAAGTAGAGTAGCGTCAAGGATAAATCCAACAAAAGTGCTTGAGATTTAAAAATTAGTATTTTATTGTTGGTGTTTTCATTTTAATGAATAACCAATAGGCTACCACTGTACTTAAGAAGAATATCACACCGTGCAGCAATATACGAGTTGTTCTGAAAGACAATGTAATTTTAAAGTTGTGTTCCTGCCCTCTCAGATAGTCTCATTTATCACTTCAAGTGATGGAGTACAGGATTGATTATTTACTAAATTAATTATTGGAACTTTATATAGTACCGTATAAAAGCCTTCGTGTCTGGATAATGCCTACATTAATATTCAAGCCTTTGAGACAGTACCATGTGCGTAGCTTATTACATTACAAGATTTAGCCTGTGCATTAAATTTTGTGTATTAAACTCGTACAACAAACGTTTCGGAAAATGGTCAGTGACATGAATATTGTCATATAAATAAATAGTGTCATTTGTATTTCGAATTTAACAAGCAGCAAGTAAGACCACTTACATTATTTGATTAACCGTAAGTAAATACCGTTTAAGTATATGCCTACAACTAAATACTATTTTAAAACTTATTTTAAGTTATTATGATTTAACAGCAGTAAGTGTTTTAAAAATCATCAACGCTATTCTTTTACTCTATTAAAATATAAGTACATCAGAAAAGAGTGTAGTTATTTAATGCAGTTTAAATGATACGTGGATATTTATCAATTTATAACTAATAAGTGACAATATAGTAGTAGTGTGAATTGGATACTGGGGAAACTAATGCCCATTCTGTTCCAGAAGTGATCAATATCACATGTTAGGAATTGTATTGCTAATTCCAGAGCTACAGGTTTCATATAAAGCTAGATTAGCCTGAGAAGCGTACATACAAAAGATCCCAAAAGATCGTCATACAATAGAGTTTCGTAACTAACAAATTTGGCTGCAAATATTCACATGTTTGATAAGACTTAATGATTAATGTTTTGTTTACAACATTTTTCAAATTTATCAAATAAGTATTTTTTACAAAACAAATTATCTAGGTGTTTCATTTTGATAGTACAAACAGTTCGCAAATTGCTATGTACATTGTTTTAGTATACGACAAAAATTTGTCCCGAAATATCGTGTTGACTTAAGCAAGTTATACGAGCTCTCGTTTAACATCCTTTTGTATAAGTATATTGCCTCCTACCATTTTCATAGTAAATAACAATAATGTAAACACAAATTATTAATAACAGTATAAACAACAATATCAAGTAAAAGGATATTGTAATAAATGGCTACAGGTAATGTTTTAATGTGATTCAGGTAGTGTTAATGATAGTTAGGTACATTTATTATCATACCAATGTAAGATGCTCGCGGCACGGTGCGGGGCGGGCCGGGTGCAACATGTCTAAAATGTACTTCGCTTTATCTGCACCTTCATTTGTTTTTGAGAAAAGCATTGTAGTATACATATAAATATATCTAATTAGTATATTTAGTCCCCGGTGTGTAGAGTATTATTATACAGTACATAAAATAGGTGCTAATAACCGGTTTTGTAAGGGTTAAGGAAAATTAATTAATTTTTAGTACACCTTTCTTCAAGACAAATACAACAAATACTGTGCGACAAGTACTGTTTTTTACTGTTATTACTTTTTGATTAATGATGTGTTAAAATGGAAAAAACTTAAATTTTTAACACAAAGCTGTGTTTTCTCCATAATTTTGATTGTCACAATCCACAAAATAAAATATATTTGTCTTTCACTCTAATACATGAATGAATATTGCCCAAGTAGTAAAAATTGTTTCAGAGATAATATTGGAGTATGTTTTAATGTGGTAGACGTTTGAAGTGACATTTTTAGCGTGTGAGAGAGATCGCCGGGACCTGGCTCCGTCTTTAGAAGACCAAACTATAACCTAGTCACAAGAGTATATTTAGTGGTACATAAATAAACTTCAGAATTTTATGAAGACAGCAGTACCGATTACTTGATGAATTGAGTATAAAAATATTTTTAACGAATTTCTAAGAGAACAAATACAATTAAATCAAATAGTACACTGCTACTTTAGAATCTGCCAGATATAGTGTTCAGGAAGGTCGAAGGAGAGAGAGAGAGATAAACAGATGGGACAGATAACATCCGGGAACTTGGAGTGGAGGTGGAATGGAGGTGGAGTGGAGGTGGAATGGGCCAGCGGGCTGCTTATCGCAGA
This sequence comes from Homalodisca vitripennis, assembly GCF_021130785.1. Classification (NCBI taxonomy): domain Eukaryota; kingdom Metazoa; phylum Arthropoda; class Insecta; order Hemiptera; family Cicadellidae; genus Homalodisca; species Homalodisca vitripennis. The sequence goes on from NC_060214.1 coordinate 26,671,990, forward strand.
AAACAGGAAACGATGATGCTCATGCGATATCGCGGTCAGAGTCTGCTATACCGTTGCAAGTTCAATTTTAAAGATGCGTTAAGAATTGCGGCCGCATTCTTAATGATAAATATCTATCTACTAGTAAGAGAATGTTTACATATAAACACTACAATAGGTAGGTTAGAAATCTAGAATACCTAACATTCCTGTCGTATGACATTATTTATTTATTGGCGTATGTATACTACACGCTCTGTGAATAACGCAACAGGCTAAATCAATGTCTACGTGATGTTTGGTGACGGATCACTTTTGTTTAACATCAAATCTCACTATTAGGTGTTATGTACACAAACCGATTCGTACACAAACCAAGTATTCAGTCGGATCAACAGAATGCTCACGTACACTGCTTTATAAAATTCAAAAGAAATAACCGTATTTAACGAAGCTCCCTGAGGTGTGGCGTTAAAATAGTTTTCACCCTGCAGTTCTGCCTCCTACGGCCTCAAACACATTCAGTATGAATTATAACTACGATAAGGCGTTCATATATAAGGCATGTTCAATATTAAAATCTGTGAACTTGCTTGGTCTTCTGCATTTATGTTACAGATTTGACTTCTTCGTAGTATACGAGTTTTATTAAAAGTGCTGATGACTAGTTTCGATCATATATATTTGAGTTTATATCAAATGTAATATAGTGATATATAACATTGAGTTAATCCAAAAAAACTATTATATCAAGATTTGTAAAAAGACTTTCATAACAAATAACAGTCCAATCCAGATAGGTGTCAACCTCTCAAAACATGTTTAATATTAAGATATTAAGACATCGTTGTTAAGACATTAGTCATAGAGTATCTATAACATGGTTTTTGTATAATCCATATTAACACTCTTGTCAGCTAAAGCAACTAAGTGACAGGTTTTTGTTTCTACCCAATTCGAGTTCTTGGGTAATTTATTTCATCCTAAAAGCTTTGGCCTTCTCAATTTAATAAAAATTGTACCTTTATCTTAGAATAAACTATAAAAAACACAATGCGAAATTTCGTTAAATTCACGAGTGTATACTGTATATAATTTCCTGTAATAGTGTTCTGAAAATTGTTTTCGTGGGTTTCACCTCAAGATAGTCTGGGCTCAATAACTAGACATTTTAGCAATTATTAAAATAGTTAGACAACTCAGTATCCACTTGGTTTTACAGCTTTAAAACCAGACACACATGCATTTAAAGCTCTTGCTACAGTAAAGTGTTTAGCGAGTCGTTTTTGGTATTTATAGTTTAAAGTTTAAATAACAGTATTAATTTAGGTGAGAAATAATTTTGTACATACTTGATCCCTTTCTGACGACTCAGAACAAATTATACATTCACGCTACCATTCTGAGGAGCCACTCATCAGAATAGGACAATCCTCAGAATTGGGTCGTTTGCGTATCTATATATATATATATATATATATATATATATATATATATATATATATATATATATATATATTAATGATATATCAGCTGGGTTTTTGAATGTTTTAGTTGCGTATTTACATTTTTGGTTATTTTATTTGTTGTGTTTCTTGTTTTCTTGATTTATATTATGCTTCCTGAAGATGTGGGTATTAAATCCCACGAAATATATAGGAGCCTTGTAATCTTCGATTTTCATTTCAATAAGTGAAATAATATATATATATACGCTATATATCAGCTCAGGGAAGTCTACTCCTTTGAAACTAAATTAAGATGGGTTTGATATCAGTCTATAAATTTAAGGTTAGTTAATAATTAAAATTTTATAAAAGTTTACAGTTAAAAGCACATGAAAATCACACTACACGTTTGATTCTTTATAATCAGAAAACTATTATTAATATTTTAGAATATTTCAGAGCTGGAATTGGTACTTTAGTTCAAAAGCATAGTCCAGCGAACTTTTATTTACCAAGTTATTGCCGGCTATTTGAAAGGGTGTGAAATTCTGACTTCATTTATAGCTGAAATCTAATATTATTAGGATGTAAATATTCCAAATATTCCTAAATATTCCAACCACAGTTGTAAATGGAACAAGTGCACACAAAATAATAAGTACAGTGGTGGTGCAGTAATCTGAGTTTATCTTTGGTTAATATTTAAAAAATATTCTTTGCTTCTTGATATTTAAAGACAAAAAAAAAGTATATAATTTTAATTAAAACCAACATTATAGCAAATTACAACCAAATCGAGTCTTGAGAATAATTGGACGTTTGATACCAACCATAGACCTGACAAATTATTTTATTATTCCTAATGATTCCTAAAAGTGAATAGGAGGTGCAAAAAAAAACCAGCCCTCGCCCGGAATCCTTCCTCCAGCACTTGCAGGGGCCCCAGAGTCCCCTGAGCTTGCCCCAGACCCCTCCGTCACACCCACGTGTACTTTCCAGTACTCCTTCCTACACCCTGTAGTAGTTACAGGTCTATGCTATCTTCATAGGCCTGTTACAACTACTCTCTATAGTAGGTATAGGTCTATGTAATCTTCATAGTCCTATACAACTATGCCCTATAGGTCCATGTCGACCTCCACAGCCTAGCGGTCGTGGGTGTGACGTCAGAGACCTGAGGACTAACCCAGGGGACAGTGGGGACCTGTCAAAGTGACCTCCAAGTAGCTGGATTACAGGACTACGCCACGAGTCCCGGCCGACAATGGTGTGAATTTAGGAGTACTTAGGTTTGTTGCTATAGAAATAAAAGAATCCATATTTAATTTCAATTTTTACTGCTAGATAGTGATAGCATCTCGCGTGGGCAGCCCACCTAGTGACAGTACCTCGCAAGTATTACTGTAAAATGTACAAAGAATATATGAACACCTTTACTATTATATTATTAACCCTACGAATCTTCATTTCTAGAACGATTTATATCTTCCAGCTGAAACGATTACCTTGATTACAGAAAATAACCGTCGTGTCGGTTATATCTGAGCAACCCTTTTGATGTCCATGAAAATATATATCTATATAGACACGAACGAGTTCTATAATCGTGCAAGTCTAACCATGGAATTTGATTGGGCGTTATTGAAGCGTATTTTTCAGAATGACGCAATTTATTAACAAATAGACGTTTATCCGATGGATATCTCAAGAATTAAATGAACTTTAGATTTCAAAAGTGCAAACCTTAGCGAAGCATATTACGCAACACACGGTTTGCGTACTCTTACATTGTAACTATACTAGTTAAATAGTAATGTATTTTTAGATCAGGGATACAAAGTCAAGATTACCAGTCTGTATGATCGTGATCTAAATAGAGAGCAACGGGTACATATGTCGTACATACACGCACATGACAGAATTGTGAGTGCAATTGTGACATAAAGTGGTAGTAGTGACATAAAATGATTAAAATAAGACTAGTGATAACTTCGAAGCCGACATGTATGAGAGATCATGATGATGTTTCAAAATGTAACTGTTTTAGTAATTATTCAATATTTTTGTTTTCCTTTATGTTGTTTTAAACGTCATTAAGATAATTTATCTTTTCCAATGACTGTAAAAGTTTATATTACCTTGTTTATAATTTTTTTTTCCAAAGAGTAGATCTATCCTCTTTATTTTGAATCATTCAATAATGATTGTTTTTTTTTAATCATTCTAGACTGGCTATATTAAATATTCTCAAATCAACATTAAATCATTGAGTTAATAACTATAAACTATTTATATTGCCTAAGTAAAGAGCATATCTTTTAAAATATTATGGGTGTAGATAAATACAATTATTTTACTTGTTGATGGCCGACAGCGAAACTGAAACTCAAGACATATACCTAATGCACATTATGTGGCTGTGAATGACGCAGCTGTCACGAGGAGATAAAGGATTATTCCCACATATCCTGTTCGAGGGAAGGGAAAAGGGATCAGGGGAAGGATTGTATTTTCCCTCTCTTGGCTTTGTCTCTGTTCAAAGATATGCTTGTGTTGCAATTAAAAGAAGAACCTAGAGTTTTAAATAATCCCATTGAAAATAAATTAATGTAGGGCACATGATGCATTAAATTAAAGACTCTACAATCATTTCCACAAAAATGAACACAATCCCAACACCTTACTTTGTGTTTAAGGTAGCCTATAGTTAGGCTTCTAGTTTATAAGCACTGTCCCTTACTACAAGCTCTCAAACATAGGCTAAAATTATAATTTCAATTTACATGATGACCAATTATGATGACTATTAAGAAAATAACATAGAGAATGTTCTAAAGAAAATACATTTACTCAAATTTCTTTTATTTTAAGCACAAATACACTATACTTCAACAAGTTCTTTACTCCGCTATGTTAAATGTTGCATATATTTAACATGGATCCGATCTTAAGAAGTCCCTGATGTATCACATCAACAAGTATGTTTGAAAGTGGCAACTACACAAAATAAAATATAAAGATGAGAGTAGTAATCGTCTATATAAATATTTAATAAAACAAGTATCAAAAATAGACTTTGTAGGAAATAATCTACTTTTATATCATTAATTATTTTTGTAACATTCATTACCACTTTAATTTTAAGATTTTGTTGTTTAACTCACAATTTTAATGGAAATAATATCAGAGATAAAGACCTTGTATATATACGAATAGCATGACAGATACTATAAAAAGAAACCGAGATAGGTACCTTATACTTTCGTCATACCCTGAATAAATAGAACTCCAAAACTGTTCTTTCTTTCTGGTAAGTTTATTATTATAAGAGTAACAATGCTTAATCATAACAACATTCGCAAATTAGAACATACGATATATCACGATTATTTAAAATTATCTTGGAATTCTTATATATATATATATATATATATATATATATATATATATATATATATATATATATATATATACATATATATATATGTGTGTGTGTGTGTGTGTGTGTTTTGTTTGTTTTAAGTATAAGTACATTTTGCTCTCAATTTCATTACTAAAATATATTCAATTTAATAGAACAAAATTAAAAACAGACTTTGTGAGTAAATAAGTTTACACAGAAGCAGAGTTATCCATTAAGGCGGCTAATTGAATCACTGTTAATTTGAAAATGTCTGTTATAGTTTTGCATCAAAAGCCTGTTGAAATTTGATACCAACTGCTTAGTTAAAGGAAATGAGAACTTTGTTTACTATTTCTGTATAAATATTGTTTTAAGTTCTCAGGTGATTGGATCTAGACGCTATCATTTAACTAAAGCCATACAACTGGCGGGAAATAGATGACGTAACGTTATAATTAAATTGTGTTGTAACATTTCTCTAACAACGATACCATTTCGTCTCATGTTATACGTCATTTATTAATTAATTCCAAGAACAATATGTCGCAAGAATTTTACATGTACTATAAATTGGCTAGGTCGCGCCGCCTCTTCGAGCTAAGCCACTTAAACCGCAATTATCTCCAGTTCAGCTCTGTCCCAAGAATACTTCGGCTTGGCAACGAGGTGTGCAGTGACGTAGACTTTTTCTGCAATCGACTGGGAGCTTTGAGACGTGCTTTGTTGACGGTGAGGCTGGAGAAGTTTGAGTCAGAGTGAGCTTGCCGAGTCCTGCACAGTGTTACAGTATTGCAATAGTTACTCCATTGTTATCTTTGATGTTACTGTAATCATTATTGTTATTGTTGTATTATTATTTTTTATTACTTGTTATATCACTACTTGTTATTGTTATTGCACTATTGTTATTGGTACAATTTTCGTTATTTTTCTCATTGTTTTAGTTTTATCTTGTTATATCTGTTTATTTCACTATGTCGTAGGCATGGTCAATTGCTGAACTTGATTTTTCATATTATACTTTTTTTCTTTTTTAATGAGAATTTATCACTGTTCTAGTCATCGTAAGTATTGTAATTTTGCAAAATGGTAATACCGTGGGAATGTAAATAAATAAATAAAGGAATTTATTTTTATATAAAACACTTGTTGTATAAAAATAAATTAACTAAATATAAAAATGAGTATGAACATAAATAAAACACATAAATACGAATGTTTTTATTTATTTATAAGTCATATAAGGAAAATAAAATCAATATTCTTTTGTGAGAATGCCGTCAAGGATGATGCTACAATAAGTAGAGAACAAAAATATTTAATCGTTTCAAAAACTTGGTTTTTATTACAAATAGCATTTCAAAGAGATAGCATATTTAAAAAATGTTCATTTGTATTTCGTAAATTTTTAAATATACATACTATCTGTACTCCAAACATGAATTTGACTTGCTACATATTAAAATATTATCTCCACTACTGATCTATTCATAGTCTAGGATACAAACTATTAAATAATTTTATAAATAAATCTAAATTTTGACCACTCAAGGGCGCATGAACAATGAAACCCCATTTTTTAAGCTTCTGAACACTGTAATAAATGGTGTATTATTGGGTAATTTTCATTTAAGTTGGATTCCAGAAGACTACTTGCCCCAATTTACAGCGTTCAGGCTTTCTTATCGCAGGTAACGAATATGAGAACAATTACAAATTGAATTTAATTATAGCTTTACTAGAAATCTGTAACGAAGTGACAATGTCAGTTTAATTTACATTTATTTCGTGTTATTTTATAATCTACTTCTTTGCATTTGTTTAAACCACTTGCTTTGGAGAACCTCGATGTTGAATCCTTACTATTATTTCAGGACTACAAAAATAAATTCAAAAATATTTCTGCTCTTCGTAATATTGTCACGTTTACTGATGGCTGCCTTGTATTTAAGTTTGAATCTATTATTAGATTTTAATAAATGCCCAAAATAAATAGAATGAGTGGTATATATTTAACAATCATAAAAAATCTTAAAAAACCAAATTATGAAAAAGATCCCTGTTCGACCTATGCTAAAACAACGTGAATGACTTCGGAGCGGCCATAGATAAGCAGCACAGGCAGGGTACCCAACCTTTTTAGACTAATAAGTAAATATAGGTTACACTTCTGACCATTCAGGGGGTGCATTGGATTTGTGTAAGCAAATTTATAATTATTACAATTCAGATATTTTTTGCATTGTTTTTTATTTTTATATTTAGATTTTTTTAAATTATATTTTTACAACATGTTATTTATAATTCATTTGTTAGTTAGCTATATTTTTATTTATTAAAAACAGTTTATTGTTAATAGTTTAATTATTATATTGTTGCTTTTTATGTAGTTATTGTGTCCTGTTATTTACAATTTATAAGTTCTCGTCAAAATTACAATTCATAAATTTATTTGTTGGTTTTACTTAAACTTTAGGTCCTTTGATGTAGGCTTAATGGGTTTACAAAAATAAGTCAATCATAGGTAGCAAAAAGTTCCATAAGGTTTAACATTTTATATGTACTCTATGCATGTTTTCGCATAAAGAGTTTGGTAATTTTAATTTACACAATTACATTAGGTATATAAAAAAACATATTATAATAGCGGGATAGAATAAATATTACACTTACTTAGAAATCTAGAAATAAACAAAATGTGATTACGGTCATTTCAATCATATCATCCAACTGATATAATAAAGTATGAAGTTTGATTTTATTGAATGTAGACAGCCCTCAATTACCAACACTGATTTGTATATTGTAAAAAAAGTGTATATGAAAGACGAACTGGAATTTTAATAACAGGTCAGATGAAGAATAACTAATAATAAGAAACAATAACATGTTTTTAACACTTGTTATAACTAATGTAAAAGACTAGAAGTGTCGGAGATAGAAATCTATGATCTGTTTAGCTGTAAAAAACCTTTAAGGCGCAAGGTAACTATATAACCTATTCATATTTTGCAATGAAATCACTTAATTCATGGTTAACAACATAAGTTACGTAAATCACCCAAACGATATCAGCACCACTAAAGCAAGTACCAACCGCATTACCTTACAAAACAAATACATGTTTGGTTAGTAGTTCTTTAAACAAAAACGTAAGAAAATCCTCGAAACTTGGTGTTCTTGTTTGTAAACATTAACGATGTAAAAGACCTAAAAACCTGTTATCCTTTTGAATTATTTATTTTCAATAACAATCTTTAAAGAAAGAGAAAGATAATAGTCTGAGATATTGCCCTAATGTGCCAGTTTATTAAGGAATCTGAGCTAACGCAATTCCAGGATGTTGTGGGAATACAGAAATGACATTTCCCGTTTTCCTTCCATCATATTAAGTGAGTTTTAACGTATATTCCGGCGTCTCTTACTTCCTTCCTCGATTTATATCCATCTTTTTATGAAAGTTCAATAATACATGTTCAGTAGTACAGCTTACTGATAAACGTAGTGTTTAATTCAGAAAGATATCTTGAAAAAGTTAGTTCAAGTTATACAAATATGTAAAATTAGGTAAATATGTTAATACCATTGCAAAATCTAAATTTAATGTGATTGTAACGAATGGGAAAAAACTTGAAAATACATAAATTAATTTTATTTAACTCGGTTTTTGCACAATTAGAATATATCATAGGTAATAATCATAAGTAGTTCTAAGCCTACTAAAAGTGTTATAAATTGATATATTTTTGTTACTAGCTCAGATGGTCTGTTTCTTATTAATTACAATATGCCATTGAAATGGTGTAAATACTTTACAGTTGGACTATTAAAAACCATTTAAAGTCACGGCCATTAAGATATCTACTCAGACAGGAAAATCAGTTTTACGAGAAATTTTAGATTTTAGACCATTAGAATTGGAGATTAAGGAAAACGACTGAAGGTTAAGAAGTGTATTTATCCATATATTAGAGATGTATAAAACTCACAAACTTCACCTTTGAACCCCCACCTTCAACCCTTAGCACACCCCCTCCCAACACCAAGGACTCTAGGTATAGTATTTTTAATAGGAAACTTTAATATTCACATTAACCAATTTTCAAAACTATTTGAAGTTTTGCTCTTAACCAGTGTTTTAATGAGTCATTTGATTAAACAGGGAATTGCGTGTTACTAAATAATCATGTAATAATTATTTGCAGAAAATCAAAGTATTACATTCTGATTATATGACACAGTAAGTTACATGATGTTCAAATTTCGATGTTTGTGATGGAACATTGGTGTATAAATAATAAAACAAAAACCCAATTCTACTCATACCACACAGTATCAGCTTAAAACATTGGGACCGCAGTAAAGTCATTCATTAAGGGATGGGAGGTGCGGAGAGAGAAGACGCAATTAGAATTCCAGGCCCAGCTACTTTAGTGGGCTTCAATTTACCGCTGATACAATCAAATACCCAAAACGAATTAAGCATTTTCGCTATATTTATTTAACCAAGACAATCTTAGAAATTCAGCAGGTTGTTTTAAACTAAAATTACTTATACAATTTAATTGCACTTACATTTATAATCTGGTTTAATCAGCCTATAGTATACTTGAAAAATGTCCGTGCATGGTATTTTTTTTCAGGCTGTTATTTTATCTCCCATGCAAAATAAATTTAATCAAACATATTTAAATTTGTCACGTACTTGTGCCAAACCATTAGGAAATATTTCAATATATTTCTTAATTTACAAAATTATAAATTCTCTAGGTGCACTTCAGCTACAATACCGTGCCATGCACTTGGCGAAAATGTATGCAAAAATTTTCATATTTTGGGTTAAGCCCAAACCATCCCCCTTCCTTAATATCGTTTTATATACAGATTTAATAATACGTCTACAGATCCCCTATATGTTAGCGGCTCACATTAAAAAACTGAACTCTACACACATTGTTGTCATGTTATGAAGTATTCTTGTGCATAACTACTATTTCGACCGCAAACCCAAAATGGGGGATTTTAGGCGTAACTCAATAATTTGAAAGGTCCTCATAAAATAAAACCAATAACGCAAACCTAGAGGTGTCTATCTTAACCTAGTTCAAAATTTCGGCCAATTTGAAGTTTTAGAACTTAGGTATAAGTAACCACATTGTTCAGGTAAGAATTGTAAATTTTAAGCACCATTCAGTTAGTTCTCATGTTTAAGGTATTCATTAAAGGTTGCAAGCAGGGGAAAGTAAATATTTCTTTGTAACTCGTACTTTAATATTACCGATGATGGGAAAGAACATATATCTAGTAAAAATCTTCTAACATTGTTATAAATTCCTGATTCAGGAATGCAGTTATTACTTTCCAGCAAAACGTTTCTCAATAAATGTTGAAATTGCTTTCCTCAGCTGCTTGACAATCCGCTGTTTGGTTCAAATGAAACACAAGTCACTATAATATTTCTTGAAGAATCTCTTATATTTCCTGTACATTTCGATTTCCTAGAAAGTCTTTTGACTTTGATGTGTACACTCTAATGTGACGTAACCCCACATGGAGTACAATCAAATGGTCGGGTGATCTGGCAGGCCGCTCAATAAACTAACGTCTATCTATCCATCGTTTCTTTCGGAAAAGATTAGTTAAGTAGTGACGGACTTGCCTGCTATAATGTGGTCTTGCTCCTTGAAACAAAACTTCTGCAAAATCTCTGGATGCCTGGTTTTTTGGAATCATCTGATGATGGAAAATATTTAAGTACACATCACCAGTAATGTCTTCTTTAATGAAGGGTGGTCCAATAACCTCCATCACACCTAGCCTAACTTTAATTTTTCGGGATGTTGAGTGTAGTGTTCTCGCACCTAGTAGCCTAAAATTAACCTCCCCGTTAAGCGTGAACTTTGCTTCATAATAAATACAACATAATTTAAGTTTATATTTTACTCATAGTTTTACCACAATAATGTACCGTTCGATCGAAGTCATCTTTGTTCACCTCGTGAACAAGATGAATGACTTGTATTCTTTTTCGATTTTCATGTAAAATCGTACAAACGGGTCCCTGAGAAATCCCCACATCTATTGACAGGGTAGCAGTTAACACATGTGGGTTAACAACAGGTATCAACACCTCCAGACAATGGCCCTCGGATTTTGCTGATTTCGATCTTCCAGATCTAGGCCCATTCAGTGAATCTACTTCAAACGTGTTTGTTTGTTTCAACAGCAAATTTTAATATAGGGTGTCTATTGGGAAAAGTTTTCTCGAAATAAATATCTCTCTTGATCTTATGATAGAATTCTATCACCATAACAATGTATCATTAATAATGTAATACGTTCCTTTTCGCCTATCTCCACGGTGAAGGTCAAGAACAATGTGACTAGAGTCAGTATGGTATGTCACTAATGTTATTGTAGCTAATAAGCTTCTAATAAGACTAGTAAACACAACTGATTACAACTTCTGGAATGTAGTTCTACTTCAGATAAGAATTCCCGCTAATTCTTTGAATTTTTTATTTGTTAGGTTTGATATGTAACCCATATTGTGTAGGTAACCGAGTAATATACCTGAGATTAATATCATAATTTATTAAATTACAAATAAAAACAGAGTTGGAGATAAAGAACTAGAGGGTAATGACATTGTTGTGCTCAGTGTCTATAATTCATAATAGTTCTTCAGTTCAAAAGTTGAGTTGTGGTGATATCACTGAGTGATAACGTCTTTAACGAGATAAAAGTTATCATCGTCTAGGGTTGCATTTAGCCAAACATTCGTCTTTGTCTATTATCTCAGAGCAAACCATTGGTAGGCGAATTAAACACTGAAATACAAGTCTTGGTAGGGAGAATGAAAAATGTGAAGGACATTTCCACAACAGAATTTTAAATATGAACAAGATTTGGTGGTGATAAAGTTTATTGATTTCAGTGTTATTCCTCCTTATCTAGCGTAATTCTTGGAGAATATTGCGTTGGATAAACCGTGAGAAAGCGGAAAGAAGGAACTGATTGGATAGTGCGGAGAATGTAAATTGATTAAACTATTGAATTACGAGGGCAACTCTATGTGGAGAGGCGAGGCGAGGTAAAAGCTGTTATAGTAGCAGTAGATGAAAGAACAGTGGCCATTAAAGTACTTTAAAGGGGGGGAGTAAATTTCCCTATCTACTATTGGAGGAAATAAAAAAAATCTAATGGGGATGGAGATGTCCTGCCTCCTGAAGTGAATTTTAGCATCTGGCAGTAAAACTGTGACCACAAATCCCTTAACACTATGATTGCACATTCGGTACATTTAGAAATGTTAATCATAAGTTGCATTCATATCAAATAGTTGAAATTTTGCATTTTTTCATGAGCAAAGATGTTTGAGATGATTTAATATTGTTTTATTATTAAACAGTATTAAAATGACTAGTACAGCATTTTTTAAAGAAATATTGTTTCATTGTAGTGCATCATAAATGCATAGGATGTTCAAAATTTGTTAAGATTAATTCTTTTTAGATCACACAGGGAACTGGTTACAGCTTAATAGTACGGTGTAATTAGACCTAAACCTCAACATCCAAAGTAAAAGGTTTTCCTCCAACACCAAATTGCTCTACATAGTCCCTTTATTCTATGGTAAAAAAGTTACACCATTTTAAGCGTCGGGTTTGGTGGTGAGGGGGGGAATTTGAAAAATCACTAGTTTTTTTTAGTTTTTCGTAAATATTTAAAAAAACTAAGCGGTTTATCCTAAACATTGTTATATACAAAAATGTTCTACGTTAAATTTTAAATAAGAATGGTCCTTTTCATAATCACTTTAAATTGTACGGTTCAAGAGTTTACAGACGGTGTAAATGTTAACTTTTTCGTAATTTCGATAATTTAAAAAAAAAATAAGCTTCGTGAAAGAATGTTGCTATTTCAGTGGCCGGTGGTATGTAGTGATAAGCCCTTGAAGGAACGACAACCTCACCACCTTATCAAGGGGCACTCTTTTTTAAGGGAAATGAGGCTTCCACAGGCCTAGGCCATATAAACCTGTGGTACGGAGAAACCCACCCTGAACTTTCTACGAACATTGTGCAACATAATTCAACTTCTTAAGCATAAATATCTTTCAAATTTGGAATGTTCAATGTCTTATTAACTTCACTCATCCCCCAGCACATTATCCTCCTCCTCTAGCTCGTCGTCTAAGATGTTATTATTGTCCATGTTATCACTTGCTTGGCTTGAGCAATTGCTGCATATGCTAGTGCAGTTTAGACCACTCCTTCTGCATTCACAATTACGAACGCATTCATCTTTGCAAGTACACATTATAAGGGACAGTAATTCCTGGGGGGCTGCAGGACGTGCTGTTGTAATTGGTGTCAGGTGGTCGTTAATCTTCTTCCAACCCCACTCGAGTGGATCCTTATCTTCATTCAGCCACTGTTGTACCTGGTGGTAGGTCCTAAATGAATGCTGTCTGGACGCTCCTGAAGTGGGGGGGGTAGTGCATCCAACTTCAGTAATGCATGTATAGGCTGCTTTGCAATCGCTTTCAAGTAGGACTGGTAGCGGAGACAATCTAGATCTTCAGTGTTCTTGGCTCCAAACATTGCAAGTAGGAAGTAATTTCCTGCATCAGCCACTGCACTGGGGTCGGCTTTGGGGTTGTTGAAGACCAGAAGTTTTTCACGAAGAACGTTGTTGGCTTGAACTTTCCTATAAGGTGCAATTTTTTCCCTTCTTATAGACAGCAGACACAGTGTCACATCCTGTAAAGGCGTATGTAAACCAGAAGTACATCTTTCATATCCCAATGCCTTGCTGAATGTCAGAAATAATGTACACTTTTTCCTGGTGATTTCCTATTTTAGGGGTCGACCATTTTCAGTTTTATTCCCTGAAGGTGCGTGGACAGTCAACAGTACTAATAAGTCCGTGTCATCACCAATAACACACGTTTGAACATCTTTCTTTCGCTTCATCAATAGCTGTTAAGGACTACTAATAGGTCAGCATCACCCGATGCTTGAAGAACTGTGCAACCACATTGTTGCAAGTGCGATGAAAGGAGGGTTATTAGACCCATCTTGTTTTTAGCACTAGCTAAAAATTCATTTTGATTTATTGTTGACCATGGATTGAGTTTTCTACTTTGACCACAATGTTGGAACGTGATCTTCGTAGGTGTTCTTGATCCTTTGTGTTACTTCGTTCGTAACCATCAAAAAACAACAGTCGCTTTTTCCATAATGAGTACATACGTAATCACTATATTGCTCGCAAATCTGTTTAAATGTAGCAGGCTGTTGCCAGACAACACGATGTAGGAGGTGGCCTCCGTCAATGTATATAGGACACTTTCACTGGGTCATCGATGTTTGATGATTCTTTTGAAGCTGAAACCAAAACCGTCACCATTGATGATTTTTTCCCCCTTCCTCATCAAGCAAAATTCGTCAAAACAGTGATGGAGGATATGCACAGAGTTCAAACTGAAAAAAATTTCCTCTAATCTCTCATCACTCCTTACTGTACATACCATCCGATGTAAGAGAGTGTTAGGATTTACACATACCATGTCGTTGTTAATTTTCACCGACTTCGTTATAGAGGCTAGAGACTTGACCAGCAAACTTTCTTTTCATGTGTATTTCTTTAATGTTTGTTTTCAATAGCTTTGATGGATATGGCTCCTATTTCAAATGCTTTATCAGTGCAGAAGACAGAACCACCATTGGTTGTGGCCCGCGGTCCAAGGTCACTATGATGGCGGCCACGCCTGCTTGTACTACCACGTTTCTCCTAACAATTATATTTACTTTTTCAACCTTCTATGGTGCCTCTTAGCCTCTTTTTGACTATAATACTGTAGTATATTATTACTCTTTAATTAAATCATTTACTTATTTCTATATAGCTTTATTTGGAAAAAAAAACCTTAAAAATTATATCATTGTTATTTTTACACCGTATTGCAACTCATGAACCGTAAATTTTACAGGGAATATGCATAGGACATTTTTTGTTTAAAATTTCATTTAGAATATTTTTGTATATATAACACTATTTGTGCTAAACAGCTTAGTTTTCAACCAATTTCCAAAAAAAACTCAAAAAACTACTAAAAATTTCCTACTTTTTCTCCCCCTCCCCCCCAAACCGACGCTCAAAATGGTTGTAACTTTTTACCAAACAAAAAAGAGGGTTATATAGAACAATTTGGAGTTGGAATAAAACTTTTACTTTGGATGTCAAGGTTAGGCCTTTTTTTAGGTTAATAACACCGTACTATAAATATTGAATTAATACAGTGGTGCTGCAATTTAAATGTGTCCTAAAGCTTGCTACTAAAAATTCTCTTACAAGCAATGCTTTCGATAGCAAATTATGGAAATTTAAGTATTTGGAATATGTTTATGCTATTTCTACAATCTATAATTTAGAATCTACTCTTCTTCAAAATGCTTTCCGTTCAATCCACTAGCAATCGTAAAATATGAGATTTTTAAATTGAGATTAAAAACTAAATTATGCAAATTATCTCGAGATATATTACGACAGCACATCTTAATCCGCTTGAAATAATAGGTAAACTAGTGCAGTTAATATATTCTAACTTCTGTCAAACCAGATTAAAAAGCTCTCTAAAGACTCGCAATACTTATTGCAGCTGAGACGCAGAGGTTTACAAAGTAATAATACATTCTTGATTGTAATCTACTTGGAGGAACATTAACTTTTCCCACAAAACTTTCTTGAATATCTAGAAAAGTATGTAATTAATTAAACCAAGTGGATTCGAAGTGAATATTATTACACCTGGTATCAGGTGTTTGCACACAAATATAACTTACTCCAGTTTCCATATTACCATTATTTATGTAACTTTACTGATATTATTTTCATATTCTGTAATTTAAGTCTTTATAAGATCTGTGAAAATACTAAAATAATTTAGGCGTGTTAAGATAATATGTAACATAATATTTTGTTACTAGTAGTTATAAAGTATAGGTTCTGGGACAGGACCTTTGACCCCTGTTATCTCTCTGCGGGGGGTCCTTATCAGTGATAACCTTTGACATTTCCGCATATTTTAAGATAAGCACGTTCCAGATAACCTTGACCCCAATTAAAAAGCAATTGACCTCAATTAAATAACAATTAGATAAGCCCGCGAGGTCGCTACTATTATTTACGTTTCGTTATCGGCACGCGCCGGTTCGTATCGCGAATTCTTCACCTCTAGGTCATGGACCTGATATCACTGTCAGGCGTCCGCCAACCAGTCCATCAGACCGATAAGGTTTTTTTCTCTTTAAAACTAGGTGATGAATAATATAATGCAACGTTATCCAAAAAAAAAAAAAAAAACAATTCTTCTAACTATAGTACGATAGACTCGAGAGTGTTTCGAGTTATATTTTTCTGCTTAATATGCATTTTGTAAGAATATAAATGGATTGACTCGCTATTGATTTATTATTATTATTATGTGTGTTAATCATGTCGGTAACAATGCCATATGTAATCTTCCTTTATGTTTTGAGTGTTGTGTACAGTCAACAAAATTTCTCTTCACAACACTGGGGTAATGGAAGTACACTTGTAGCTCACGCAATATCAAACAGAACAAGGATAGATTTACATTACTCACCTAAATCTCCCCATCAAGCGTTGTTCACTTTGAACTATTTCAATGTTAGTAGCCAAGAGACAACTAGTGGATCTGATGGAGAAGAATCGTTGTCATTTTTTAATGAAGAGACTATGAATGATGCCCCGTCAGAACAAGGTGATGAAACGTTTTCTTTTGACGAAAACGACTCTACATTAAATGAAGACAACTATAGTGATGACACGACCACACTTGAAATTTTAAATGAAACAAATGACTGTTGTCTGCAAGCTGATGATTGCGCATATGTTAAAGAATCTTTACAAAAAGACATTGAGGAATACATCGATAGAATAGGACAGTTAAATAATGAAATCTCAAGATTGAATACAACAATTCGTGTCCTAGAATATGATGCTGAATTAAGAAACAAGGAATTGTACGAAGTGAAGTCACCCAAATATAGAAGTCGAAGATGTTACTGTCGGAGAAGAAAAGGAATTTTAAGACGTGGTGTCTAAGTCTTAATAAAGTTAGAAGAGCAGAAATAATCAACAGTTCAGAAGATTTACTAGAAAAACAATTTTATGTATATATGTTTAATATAAATATAACTTTTTACTGAGGTATTAATTTTATTTGTGTTAACGTCCCAATAAAGACAGAAGATGATTGGTATAATATTCATTATACTAAGCTTTGATATCAATTGACCTGACCTCTGATAAATGTTTTATCTAACAACCAATTTAATTTTAAATGAAGCGCTATTTGTCCTCTATTTACCCTTGTTTACTACATTTTGTCGACACGTGGTCACCTTAAACCTTTAGAATGTTTAAAACTGCAACTTTCTATCAACACGTGTTCGCCTTTAACCTCAAACGTCAGTTCTGGATGGGTATATAGCGTTCTCCTCCTCAGAGAGTTGATCAAGTTCAATTTTCGACTTCTACTCGTCCGCTTCTCACTTAACAAGTAAGTAGAATCTTTCACTTTATAGTCAGTGTGATAGAAAATGGAAACCTTGCGGTGTTAACACAAGTTTTCTATCACACTTTAAAGAATTACAAGTCTGTAAATAATATACTTAGTGCTGTTGAGCAGAGAACGGAAACCTTGCGGTGTTAACGTAAGTTCTCTGTTTAACAGTTGTTTTATTTTAAATATTGAAAAAAAAACGTTAAAGATGTAAAATAACAATTGTTTACAATCTTACGCTTTCTAAAAGTATACTCAACTTTACTTAGAATAATATTTAGTGTAACACTAATTTGTTATTAATTATTTTCTTTTTTTTATTAGAGAAAAATGGATTCTGACAAATGGTGAAGCAGTCTATTGACGTCAGAGAACCACGTGATTTTACAGCTCATCACTAGAAGAAGAAGAAGATGGAGTTCATAATAGATTTTCAAGGGTTTAAAAATAGTAACAATGAATTTATAGTAAAAGAACTTGCTCTTATTTCAACTGATGCACAAATATATGAGCTCCATTTATTTCAGCCACCGTGTAATTTTCATGAACTCACACCACAAATACAAAAACAGGTGCTGTGGTTGGAGAGACAATACCATGGACTGTATTGGGGATCTGGTTTTACAGAGTATAATTCAATGAAAGATATATTTTCAAATGTTAAAATAAACGGAAATGTGTATGTGAAGGGAAACGAAAAACAAAAGTTTATAACTAGTTTACTGTCAGATTTTTGTGTTAATGTTATTAATATAGAAGATCTCGGTTGTCCCAATTTGTCTATTTTGAGATCTCAATTTGTACAACCGAGTTCGATGAAAGAATGTAGTTTTAATCACATTCCACACAATTGTGCTTATATTAATGTACATGTATTGTTGCAATGGTTCAATGCACAAAAGCTTGTGGAGAAACAAATGGAAAATGTCAATTTAGCTTTCAAGGAGTGTTTTCAAAAAGGATACAAACATATGTCGGCTGGTATGGTCAAGTTTATCCCAAAACATTTCATTGTAAATTATTCTGAGGATGTGGAAAATATATATGATAAACTACCCAGCAATTTGAAATGTGATATAGACATTGTCTTAAGCATGACATGTAAAGAACACTACCCGCATAACGTTAAGAAAAGACATTGTACGTACTGTTTAAATAAAGTTATGACATCATTATCTGTTCAAAGTTCATAGATAACAAATGTATTTTTAATAATTGTTCTTTTGTAATAGTCTTTAGTACGTGCGCTGTTCATCAGAGTGCTAACAACAACAACAACAATGTCAGTAGATACCGTTAATGGGTGTTGTAACATTTTCAACTGTACTAAAAAGGACTTAACAAACTCTGGATTTTATCGGACAAAGTATTTTGGGAATGTTATTTGCTGCGGATGCGGATGGCAGTCAGACAGCACCAGACTAACTATTAGACATTTAAATTTCGTTCATAAAATCAACAATCCAGATTGTGACCTGAGTAAATTTATAAAGGAGGATTATAACAACTATTGCAAGTACAAAAGGTCTGTTGCTGAAACTGAGAAGGTTATGAAAGAGACTTTTATGATGTGGCCTAAATCATATCCTGCAATAGAAGAAATGGTGAGCACCGGGTTTTACTACATTGGAACTGGTGATTCGACTACCTGCGTTAGCTGCGGTGTTACTTTGAATCAGTGGAGTCCAGAAGACAATCCGCAAGAAGAACACAAGAGAGCATCACCTTTCTGTGAACTTGTCAAATAAAATACTATATCATGATATATTGTTGTTTTTATTTTTCACTACCAGAGTATAACTCATGATGAATAAATTAGCTGTTAGAGCTGGTATTGCAAGAGAATTGCATAAACAAGCACGTAGGAATTTTCATACTCGTCATGTTGAACTTAAGGGTATTAATGATCTATATCAAGCAGATTTAGTGGAAATGATTCCATTTCAAAAAGAAAATAAGGGTTTTAAATATATAATGACAATTATTAATTGTTTCAGTAAATTTGCAATTGCTATACCGTTGGTCTAAAAGTGGGCTTGAAATTGAGAAAGTTCTAAAACCAATATTATTAAAATATCCTATGAAACATTTTCAGACTGACCAGGGAACTGAATGGTTCAATTCTAGAGTTAAATAGTTACTAAATAAGTACAATATAAATCATTACCATACATTCTCAGATAAAAAAGCGGTAATCGTTGAAAGGTTTAACCGCACACTGAAAAGTAAAATGTGGAGAGCGTTTAGTGAACAAGGTAGTTACCGCTGGCTCGGTTTATTACCAAAGCTTGTAAACGTATATAACAATACTGTTCACAGAACTATAGGAGTCAAACCTGTTGATGTAACAAATCTAAATGAGAGAGATATTTTATTAAGGATTGTTAAAACCCGTAAAACTCCTCAGTTAAAACAAAGATTCAAAGTTGGTGATCCAGTTAGAGTAAGCAAAAAATCTAAAGTGTTTACTAAAGGTTATTTTCCTCAATGGAGCAATGAAATATATACTGTATATAAAGTACAGTTAACGAAACCTATTACATATATATTAAGAGATGATAAAGGAAATGTCATTAAAGGAGGATTCTATCAAGAGGAACTAAGCAAAAACAATTACAAAGACACGTATTTAGTAGAAAAGATTGTTAGGAAAAAAGGTGATAAAGTTTTAGTGCGTTGGTTAGGATTTGATAAATCACATGACAGTTGGATTGATAAAGTAGATCTTCTATAATGAAGTTTGAAAAACAAAAAAATAATTTTTCTGTTATAAATTTAGATATGATAATAAAGGAGAAGAATTAAGAATACAAAAAACATCATGGTAAATTATTACCTAATTCTATAAGATGTATAATTTGCGGTCCTTCCAACTGCGTAAAAACGAACTTAATGTTAAATTTATTATTTTCTCCGCAAGGTCTGTCTTTTGAGAATATTTATATATTCTCGAAATCATTGTATCAATCAAAGTATGAGTTTTTGGAATGTGTGTTAAAAAAACTTCCTGAAATTGGATACTTTTCGTTTTCAGACAACGATGAAGTCCCACACCCAAGTGAAGTGAAACCGAATTCCATAATGATTTTTGATGATGTAGCTTGTGGTAAACAAACTAATAAAAAAAATTACTTCTCCATGGGAAGACATAATGATGTTGATACGTTTTATATTTGTCAAACGTACAGTTACATTCCAAAACAGTTGGTACGTGATAATGCTAATTTTATAGTTGTTTTCAAACAAGATGATCGTAACTTGCAACATATCTACCATGATCATGTAAACCCTGACATGAGTTTCGATACATTTAAAACTATTTGCTTTAGGGTATGGGATCAAGGAAACAATAAATTTATTGTTATCGATAGAGAAAGTCAAGTTAATAAAGGACGTTATCGATCAGGATTTGATACGTTTGTAACACTATAAAGGGAGAGGTAACAAATCGTTTTGCATTTCATTTACTCCTTCAGTCGATGTTTGACGATCAAGGAGTAAAGATGGAGAGTAAAGCAGCAGAGGACGATCAATGTGAACCAATTGAGAATGAAAAAATTAACAAAACAAAAGAAGATATTATCAAAGAAATTACAGAACTCCGGAAAAATATAAAACGAAAACATAGAACACTTAAACGTGACCTTATAGAAACTGAAGATATGTGGAAAAACAAATTAAAACCAATATCAGAACCGTTACAAAAACTAGTTGAGGAGGGTGAACAGCTTCAACAACAACAACAACAAGAAGTTAAGAAAGAACTTAAGAGGAAAAGTTTAGAAGACCATGAAGAAACACCTGCGAAACGTTACTTACCTCAACATCCTCAAGGAGTTAAGAGAAAGCCTCGCCTAAATCTTCCAACTCAACCTGATTATGAGAGTGATTATAAATATGATGATGGTAATAGTGAAGAGCTTCCTTCTGCAAAACGATTAGCAAGTCATGATTCTTATATGGAAACTGAATTAACAAATGATAATAACGATATTGAAATGAATACACCACCGCCGCCAAAGCAATTTGACGAGGAAATGGTATACGAGTCAACAACTGGACAGGAATTATTAAAAACACCCCAAGGAAAAAAACTTGCAAAGGAATTTGTAGAACGTGAGTTTAAGGGGAAAATTGCTAGAGATTATTTTCTAAAACTTATACAAGGAGGTAAAACTCTAGACCATAATTATGGTATTCGAATCGATGGTGATTCTTGGATGATAGGAGACAAACGAATAGATATTCATGTAGATGATATTTTAATAGATGGAAAAAGATATAAAGGTACACCCGGTCTTTATGAATTAATAGTTATGAACATTCCAAACGATTATATTTATACTGAAGAGGATTTAAATGCATATGCTGACATTTTGAGAGAAACTAACGTTTATAGAGTGAATTATTCAGCAACAGGAAAAATTAGATCTAACAGAGGAAGTAAATATAAAAATATAATTGCTCCTCTGATTAATCGAGTACCAACACTTGAAGAGCATCACATGTCAACATATTCTGATTTGGTAAATAAAGAAGCTACCGGGAGCGGTATTAATTTAACAAACACCGCACCTAATTATGTCTATTTTGACGATCCAAATGAACTTGTAGATCGATTGAGGTTATTATTAGCATCTCAACAAGCAGGGAACACAGGTCATTCAAATGAAATCAACTCAATCATTGAAGAACTACTTGAATTAGAACCTGTATTGTCAAAAAACGTTGTAGTGAAAAAATAAATAAATATTGTTATCAAGTTGAATATTGTTCATTTTATTTCTATTCCTCACATGATATACATGTATCATGAGTGTTGATAAATTTGGTCACTATTCACGATCGACTAAGGTTCTTAGAGGTCCAAAAGGAGAAGGGTTCGAACTTACTACCGAAGGCAATTAATTATGATATGCAAAATAAGAAACTGTGTAATGTCAGAGAACCTACCGAGAAGAACGATGTTGTAAATTTAAACTATATCAAAAACAATAGTCTGTTAAGGACCAAAGATGGGAGTTTGTTTAATGCAGAAAATCTAAAAATATCAAATGTTGGAAAACCTTCAAATTTACAAGATGTAGTTAACGTGCAATATTTAAAAGATTCCATCGAAGACTGTTTAAGGATTGAAAATGGAAAGTTTGATGCGAAAAATAAAGTTATATGCAGTGCTAGTGAACCGGTTGAGGAGTATGACATTGTAAATTTAAAATACTTCAATAAACATGCTGTTAATGTGCAATATTTAAGAGATAACACATTAATACTTAATAAAACAACTAAAGAACTTGATGCAAAGAGTGCTACCATATCAAATCTGTCTAAACCTAAGTTTCTGTACGATGCTGTGAACAAATTATATTTTCTAGAAAATATTGCCGACATAACCTACGCAATTTATTATCAAATTCACAAAAGGAGTAAGAAAAAGATGACTAAATCCGAATGGATAAATAAAGTTATAAAATATAAAAACATAAATTGGCTTGATCTTTTTTCAGTTAAAGTAGAGTCCCCAGTAAGTGAAGACGTCTCTTAGATGTATTTAAGTAATGGCTGTGCGAAACAACCGCTTCAGTCGTTATTGTGGCTCCGGACTGTTAAGTACAATTGGAAAAACTGCAAGTGCTATTATAAATCGAGGAATTGACATTTTACCTTTTGAATTACATTTACCTGGAGGTTATCAGTACTGCGGTCCTGGTACAGATTTACAAAAGAGATTAAGTAGACACGATCCAGGAATTAACGGTTTAAACGCAGCTTGTAAGGAACATGATATAGCGTACTTAAAATATCAAGATACTAATCACAGAGCATACGCTGACAGAATCTTAGATGAAAAGGCTTGGAATAGATTTAAAGCATCAGATTCAAGTGTAGGTGAAAAAGCCGCAGCGTGGGCAGTTACAAATATTATGAAAGCGAAATCTAAATTAAGTGGTGGATCAATAAGGAAGAAGAAGAAAGCAGTACAGAAGAGGAAACAGATGAAAACAAATAAAAATATAAAAAACAATAAGAAAACAAAGACAAACAAGAACAAAACAAAGCAAATGAAAAAAACCTTAAAGGGAAAGGGGTTATATTTAAAACCGTATTCCGGATCAGGATTAAAAAAAAAAATATTCATCGAAAATAATAGATGAGCTTCCAAGTAAACCGCTATCACAGTTTGACATTTTAAAATGTGCTAAGCTTCTAAAGTTACCATACTTTAGAGGAGTATTTATGAGAGACCTGTTACCGCCTAAAATTAACGATAATGAATCTGCAGTTGTTAATTTAGATAGTATAAATGGAAAAGGTACACATTGGGTATGTTATGTGAAACGTGGATATAACGTAGAATACTTTGACAGTTTTGGTAATTTAAGACCGCCGACCGAGTTAGAGGATTATTTTAACAGTGGACCCCATCACGTTACAATCAAATACAATTACTTTCCGAGGCAGAAGGAAAATACTTTTAACTGCGGTCATTTGTGTTTAGACTTTTTGTTCGTGAAGAAATGATTTGTGTTACAGGAAGATCGTCTGATCTCAAGTGTACGTTGTTTCCTCCTTTAGATTTATCAAGATCTAATGACTGGGAAATGGGTTTTTTGGATTTAATGACTTACAATTCAATTCCCAATATTGAAGAAAATATCAATAACGTACTTTACATCGGCTCCAATACAATATCTCTTCCAACAGGATCTTATGAAATAGAAGACATTCATAAGTATATTAACAATAAATTGAAAGAAATAGATCCGACTACAACATTCAAGTTAAAAGCAAACAACAATACACTTAAAAGTGAAATATGGTGTTCTAAGAGAATAGACGTTTCGAAACCTCACAATTTAGGTTTGTTACTTGGGTTTATAGATAAAGATATCAAGATATTGGATGCAAATAAATGGCATGTATCATCAAGTGAAGTGGCCATTAACAAAGTTGATATCATACGAATCACTTGTAATATTGTAGGAGGTTCATATAGAGACGGAATCGAAGGACACGTATTACATGAATTTTATCCAGTGGTTGGACCTGGATTTAAAATTGTTGAAAGACCTGAATCAGTACAATATCTTCCAATTTACAAACAAAATAATTTATCAGAATTTAACATAAAACTA
Source organism: Homalodisca vitripennis (assembly GCF_021130785.1). Taxonomy (NCBI): domain Eukaryota; kingdom Metazoa; phylum Arthropoda; class Insecta; order Hemiptera; family Cicadellidae; genus Homalodisca; species Homalodisca vitripennis. The sequence goes on from NC_060214.1 coordinate 26,696,551, forward strand.
GAAGATCAGAACGGAGATTTAATTAATTTCAGAGGTGAAAACATTAATTTACGCGTTCACATTAGAGAGAAAGCAGGAAAATAACTATGGGCTTGGTGTTTAACTCAACCTCTGCATCTTCTAAAAAAAAGTTAGTTAAAACCTTTCATACTACACCAAATGTCAGTATTCCTCGAACAGTGAAGCCGTTAACATTGAGGAACCGCATATTTCTTAACTCACTAGGAATATTTAAATCACCTTTATCATCATGAACGGGATACTGGATATTGGTGAAAATGTAAATTTTGATGATTCAGTAATTAATATTGAATGGCATTCTCACAATCCATACTCTTCGAATTCATTAAAGAATAGTGATGAAATTAGAATTCCAGTTCACCAACAAGATGTATACACATTACCAAGTCGAAGTTTCCTTCTGATTGAGGGAAAAATTATAAAGGTTGCGGACAATTCTGATGATATAACTACGGAGTTGGTAAATAATTCTATGTCATTTTTGTTTGATGAAATACGATACGAACTGTGTGGTACAGAAATTGATAGAGTTAAAAATGTTGGTATTACGACTACAATGAAAAATATACTTACATCTCGCCCAAGTGATGTCAACTGGATGGAAAATGCTGGTTGGAAAATTACATCAGTAGAAAATTTAAGTGATAGAACTAACTTTTCTTTTTGTGTACCACTTAAATTGCTTCTTGGATTTGTAGAAGATTATAATCATATTTTATTAAATGTTAAACAGGAATTGGTACTTTTGAGAGCATCAAGTGATAAGAATGCCATCATTCAGAGTGGAGCTGCTTTACATGATTTTAAAATAAATTTGGCAAAAGTTATTTGGAAAGTACCTTACGTACAAGTTGAAGACAATATAAAATTATCTCTTTTAAAAGTTGTAGATAAAGATCAACCCATTTCTATTCCTTTTAGAAGATGGCAGTTAAACGAATATCCATCTTTACCAGCCTTGCAGTTTCAAACATGGACAGTTAAAACTAGTTCAGTTATGGAAAAGCCACGCTACGTCATACTAGGTTTTCAAACAAATCGTAAAGATAACGCTGCTAAAAATGCATCTCATTTTGATTTTTGTCATCTAGAAAATGTGAAACTTTACCTCAACAGCAAGTACTATCCATATGATAACTTGAACAGCAACAAATCATTAATGTATGACTTGTATACAAGATTTCAATCTTCTTATTATTCAGGATGTGATGATCAACCTTGTCTCGATAAAACAACATATTTAGCTAAAACTCCTTTATTTGTTATTGACTGTTCTAAGCAAGTGGAAACGTTAAAATCAGGATCACTGGATATACGACTGGAAATTCAAACGTCTGCTGCAATACCTGCTAATACGGCAGCCTACTGTTTGATCATTCATGATGCTTTAATTCAATATTTATCATTGTCTGGTATTGTTAAAAAAATTATGTAGATTTCTGTATTTATCAATAAAGGAACATGTTACTCTATTTCGATTTTTTCTTCTTTCCTTTTTCTAATCACCTTGAAAGAAACATACAAGCGTATGTCATATATGAAAAGGTTGTGAATTAAAAACAAAGTTTTTGATTAAAAAGCTGTTTATTCTCACAATAACAAGCACAAAATGACAAGTCAAGAACTTACAAGCTATAATGACCATATGCTAGGGTGTTGATGTTGTTTGGACAAACATATCTCTTATCATCCTTATTACTTAAAGCTAACTTGTTAATTACTACAGTTTTTACATTGTGCTTCTTTGATTGAAAAGTTCTTACATCTCTTCTCATATTTTCATTTTTAAACAAACAATCTAAATAGTTTTGAAAAACTATAGTCTTATCCACGACAGCCTTTGAAATTCCTTTAGCTTTTTTCAATCTTAGGTTATTGGATTCTTGTAAATAATCATCATTTGTTGTGCGGTAGGCATAAAGTTTAGGTCGTAAACCTACAAACTCTACAATTGGAATCCCTGTACATTCGTCTTTAAATTTACCTAATGCTTTTTTGTTAGATGCATCAAAACACTTATGATCAAAAGGATAGTTGGATAAGTCGAGGTGTTGCTTTAGAATAGGATTCTCAAAGTCTTCATACAAGTCCTCAGTAAATACTTCATACAAAAAAGAATCTGTATCAAGATATAAAATGTTGATTTGTTTGTTACCATAAAAAGGTTTTACAATGTTGTAGTGAAAGTTATACATGTGAAGTTTGGACAACTCCAAGACAGTGAATCCTACATAAATTGGTTTGTTAAAACAAATCTTATCTTTGGATAGCTCAATAGCTGCAATATTTTCACCATATATTAGTCTATTCTTAAAATTAGGCTTTGAAACTAACTTATCTACTCTTTTGCTATTAGTAACTAGTTCTAAATCAATTCTTTTCCTAATGTTTTCATTTGTTTTTCCAAACATTGCATTGTTTAGTAATTTGTAAAATTCTTTCTCAAAATCGTTTTTTGATTCTTTTCGGTTTTTAGTATTAAAATCTATGTAAGGTTTTAACCAACAACTCTGGGAAAACTTTAGAATTCTATGAATCTTTTTCAACACAAGACCGTTTTGCAAAGCTTGTTTTAAGTTTAAATAATGACAAACATATTTTTTTTATCCGTTAATGTTGTTAACAGCTTGATCTGTTTTGATCCTGGAGGACGTTTGTTTTCAGGGAGAAAAGGTAAATCATTATGTTCCTAATGAAGTTGCTGTGGATAAGATAGATCACACTCTAGAATGTAGCCATTTTCTCCTTCATCAGGCTTTGTCATAACATCAAAATGTTTTATCGCTCCCTTTTTTAACCATCTAAAGTTTTCTTTCGGTATTGGTTGAGACATTGAAAAACCATACAAATTATTTGCATCAATGTAAGTAAGAAAACTAACATCTTTACCAGCATCAAAAGATGATCCTAAATAACTATTGTTAGCTTTTGCATAGCGTTTAACACCTTGGGTAATTCCTCCTCTTATTCCCTTTTCGATAAACATATACATATCATAATCATGAATCAGCTCAAGTTCAACTTTAGTATACTTTAGCATAGCATCAAAGGTAAGACTAGGTAAGGTAAAATAATGTGCTGGATCTAATTCATAATTATTTATACAAACTAATCTAAAGTTTTCAAATACATCACAGAGTAACAACACATCGGTTTTCAGATACAAATCGCTATAATCACCGAGGGTTTGACAGTTAAATGTATTCCATACTTTTTCAGCATGTTCATAGTCCGTGTCCGATATTTCGCTTAAACCCATACTATTATAAAATTGCGCTTTAGCAGGGAGTTGAGTTACATCAAGTTTCTCCCAACTATCGGTAAACTCATATGGATACACTCCTTTTCTCGTTACAAGACACAAGTCTTCATCACGAAAAAACATTTTTGTGTGAATAAATTGATCATTTTTCAAATTTTTAACCAAAGAACTTAGACTACTTGCCATGAACCTAAAGCTATCTATGAACCTTAATTTAATACCGCTATCTGTGTGTTTTACATAAGAAATGTATTTCTCTTTGGTGTTAGGAACAACATCAACTTTATTTTGATCAAGTCCTAAATGTTTAATAATAAAATGGGTATCATAATTAGAACTACCGTGAATTATAACGGGAAGAGATTTTTGATCTTGTCTTTTTAAATTACAAGAACCGCATAACAATGCTCTGAATTTACCAGTTAAGTGACAATGGTCTCTACAAGGAGCATTAAGAGCCTCACTAAATTCTGTGTTAAAACATTCACAGTGGGTGGCTGACTTAAATCTATCACTTTCTTCCCTAGTAAGAGGTAACATGGGTACGTTTACATTTAACAAATCACCAATCAGATTTGCTATAGATTTAATGTACTCTACAAATTTTAAACCGGCATTAGGACCTCGATAGAGATAGGGCTCATTAGGCAAACTGTTTACAATTTCTAGTGGTAACATATTTTCGTTGATAGCAAAATATGCACATAAGCTCATTGGTTCATGTATTTCTTTTACTGTTACATGTTGAGATTGTTTGTTACATTCTTCAGAGCTAGGTTTTTTTAGAATAGACTCAAAATCACAATAACATACTATAGGTACTTTATACTTAAAATGAAAGTTATTAAAAGATAAATAAGTAGGATCATCCTCATTATCTGTAAGATGAGGCATAACAACCTTTACGGGTTTGTTAGGAACACAGTCTTTTCTATGTTTTTTTAACAGTTTTTTAGCACGTAAGCCTTGAAAATGTTTTAAACTACTTTTACAAAAAGCTGCCTTTACTTCATGTTTTGTCATTTGTACACGTACTAATCTAGAAAAATTATTAATATAACAATAGTGGCTTACTCTTACATTGTTAGAAAATAACAACAAATCTATGTGATCTTTCTTCTCAGTCTTAACCACTTTCAGAGGATACACCTCATTATTCTTGTTAAGTCCATAGTAGTGTTCTTTACATGTCATGCTTAAGACAATGTCTATATCACATTTCAAATTGCTGGGTAGTTTATCATATATATTTTCCACATCCTCAGAATGATTTACAATGAAATGTTTTGGGATAAACTTGATTTTACCAGCCGACATATGTTTGTATCCTTTTTGAAAACACTCCTTGAAAGCTAAATTGACATTTTCCATTTGTTTCTCCACAAGATTTTGTGCATTGAACCATTGCAACAATACATGTACATTAATATAAGCACAATTGTGTGGACTGTGATTAAAACTACATTCTTTCATCGAACTCGGTTGTACAAATTGAGATCTCAAAATAGACAAATTGGGACAACCGAGATCTTCTATATTAATAACATTAACACAAAAATCTGACAGTAAACTAGTTATAAACTTTTGTTTTTCGTTTCCCTTCACATACACATTTCCGTTTATTTTAAAATTTGAAAATATATCTTTCATTGAATTATACTCTGTAAAACCAGATCCCCAATACAGTCCATGGTATTGTCTCTCCAACCACAGCACCTGTTTTTGTATTTGTGGTGTGAGTTCATGAAAATTACACGGTGGCTGAAATAAATGGAGCTCATATATTTGTGCATCAGTTGAAATAAGAGCAAGTTCTTTTACTATAAATTCATTGTTACTATTTTTAAACCCTTGAAAATCTATTATGAACTCCATCTTCTTCTTCTTCTAGTGATGAGCTGTAAAATCACGTGGTTCTCTGACGTCAATAGACTGCTTCACCATTTGTTGGAATCCATTTTTCTCTAATAAAAAAAAAGAAATAATTAATAACAAATAAGTGTTACACTAAATATTATTCTAAGTAAAGTTGATTTTTAATCTTTTATACTTTTAGAAAGCGTAAGATTGTAAACAATTGTTATTTTACATCTTTAACGTTTTTTTTCAATATTTAAAATAAAACAACTGTTAAACAGAGAACTTACGTTAACACCGCAAGGTTTCCGTTCTCTGCTCAACAGCACTAAGTATATTATTTACAGACTTGTAATTCTTTAAAGTGTAATAGAAAACTTGTGTTAACACCGCAAGGTTTCCATTTTCTATCACACTGACTATAAAGTGAATTTTTATTAATATTTTTAACATAAAACAACTGTTAAACAGAGAACTTACGTTAACACCGCAAGGTTTCCGTTCTCTGCTCAACAGCACTAAGTATATTATTTACAGACTTGTAATTCTTTAAAGTGTAATAGAAAACTTGTGTTAACACCGCAAGGTTTCCATTTTCTATCACACTGACTATAAAGTGAAAGATTCTACTTACTTGTTAAGTGAGAAGCGGACGAGTAGAAGTCGAAAATTGAACTTGATCAACTCTCTGAGGAGGAGAACGCTATATACCCATCCAGAACTGACGTTTGAGGTTAAAGGCGAACACGTGTTGATAGAAAGTTGCAGTTTTAAACATTCTAAAGGTTTAAGGTGACCACGTGTCGACAAAATGTAGTAAACAAGGGTAAATAGAGGACAAATAGCGCTTCATTTAAAATTAAATTGGTTGTTAGATAAAACATTTATCAGAGGTCAGGTCAATTGATATCAAAGCTTAGTATAATGAATATTATACCAATCATCTTCTGAGCTGTTGAATCTTTCACACTTCTATCTTTATTGGGATGTTAACACAAATTAAAATTAATACCTCAGTAAAAAGTTATATTTATATTAAACATATATATATATATACATAAAATTGTTTTACTAGTAAATCTTCAACAATCTTTTTTTCTTTCTCTGCAATTTGAAGTTTACGAATGAATTGTACCAATCATCTTCTGAAACTGTTGATTATTTCTGCTCTTCTAACTTTATTAAGGCATCAAAAAAAAATTATAAAATTATTTTTTTTTTTACTAGTAAATCTTTCAAAAAATTTTTATTACTCTCAATTATAAGTTTTATGAAAAGTTGTAACCGGTCTCAAATCTTCATCCTTAGAGCTAGCTGCCACTCCTTGAAACTTGAGAGTCTTGTACGCAGTTGTTTGTATCCGTTGGACGTGAAACCTGTGCTTTGTAATATTTTGAATCACCCCACGTCCAAGTCGAAGATGAAACGAAAGAGCTCTGAATTCGTTCACCTTCACGTCTCTCGTAGAATATTTGATACCTATTTCTCAAAACTCTTAAATTGTAAGCTTTTCTTTGTTCTTCTGACATTTTAATGTTTTTCTCCGCCAAAGTGGGATGAAAGTAAACAATAATATCAACTTCAATGACCTAGAGGTAAAGAATTCGCGATACGAACCGGCGCGTGCCGATAACGAAACGTAAACAATAGTAGCGACCTCGCGGGCTTATCTAATTGTTATTTAATTGAGGTCAATTGCTTTTTAATTGGGGTCAAAGTTATCTGGCACGTGCTTATCTTAAAATATGCGGAAATGTCAAAGGTTATCACTGATAAGGACCCCCCGCAGAGAGATAACAGGGGTCAAAGGTCCTGTCCCAGAACCTACACTTTATAACTACTGTTACTGTCAAATAGAATAGATGAATTGAGTTTTCTTGCCTAGTTTCAAAGAAGACATAAAAGTTGAAATAGATTAAATAAACAACAGTACATAAATAAACGTTCCTTAAAAATGTTACAAAGAAATGTAACAAAGATGAAATATATATCATGCATTCATTACACATGTTTCTTGCACGAGAAGCTGAGTTGAATGTAATATCTGGCACTTACATCAATCGTAAAGTGTGGCATGAAACTGCAATGTCTACAGCTCCTGGGAGATACTTTTATTAAATTGTTTAGATTTTCTCTTATTGGTTGTTGTTATAATTCCCTAATTTGTAATATTTCAGTGTCACTTATGTACACATGGCATTGCTAATCAAATTCGTATTGATCAGTTATTCAAATTCGTACATAAAACTCAGATATGTATCAAATCCTATATGAATACAAGAATGTCTCTACCACTTCTTTCTAATAGTACTGAAATATTAAATGCCTTTCAAGGCATTAATTTATTTGAAATTTAGTGCCAAACTATGAATTTGAACCATGAACTACGGCGAGATAGGAATTAAACTACGTGTGTGCTTGCTGTTCCTTCTAACATTTAATTTTTTCTGTGTGTTTTACTTTATCAAGAAGTATATTAAACCACTTCGAATATTAAAAAAAAACTGTTGCATTATAATTAAAAATTAGAGCAACGGCTGTGTGCTTAATTATCAAAACCATTCATTTAACCGGTCACAGAAATATAAAAAATACTAGCAGTTATGCGCAGCTCCACGATTTTGCACCTTTATTAGCACTTCTGGTTCGGGTGAATTTTATTTTCAACGCTAATGTTGAGTTTGCCTTCTTCCCATAATAACATGTGTTATAAAGTTTATATTTATGACTATTGTAATTTACTGCAATTAATTTTAGTACATTTTGTTCTATAGTTGATTTTGCCTTATTTCAATAAAATATATATAACAGACCGGATAAGCCTACTTTCTAGCAAAAATAAACTGAGACGCATAATTTATATCGGTTTTAAAATTTGTAGTAAAAGTTAGATTGTAACATTTTCTTTTAAATCTAATACTCAGTATTTAATAAAAATTTGCAGACAAAACACTAACAACGATCATTTGTTTCTTTATTAACAGAAAAATATTGTTAATATTTTAGTACTTTAGAGCTGTAAATGGTAAATTAGTTCAAAAGCACAGTCCAGCGAACTTTCATCTAGCATAGTTCTTGCCGACAGCTTCAAAGGGAGCCTTCAGAGAAAACTTCTAACTATATTATGTTTTAGGACATTTTCTAAGGTAGACGAGTACTTAACTAATCTAAACACAACCTCTAAGCGCGGTAGAGCCACAGAGTTTTCTTGGCATAACGTAACTATGGTGGGAAGGTTCGAATGGAGCCAAACCTAACATTCAAATATTATCTTGGCATTTAGAAAGATAGTTGGATGCTTTAAATTTAATATGAAATTAATCAGATAACATTTCAATTAGTATTTGAAAGCAATTATTGGAAATTAAAGGCTACGACTATACCGAGAGGTCACGGGTTCAATTCTCGGGGAGGTCAATAAATATTTGTAAATAAGTTTGGTCGGTTATCCTGTAAAAACGTTTAGTGCGATTAATTAAAATGCCATTGGCGTACAAAGAACTCCCTTAAAACAGCTACATCTTTATAAGATCAATATGAACATCGACCTGAGAGAAAATTTCAAATATTTTAGAGCACGTTGAGTGTTATAATTTGGTTGTTTTATCTAGATAGTTAAATTATTTATGTAAACTTGTACAAAAATGCTCCTCTAGGAATTTCGTATTTTACTGTGAGAGTGGAGGTTAGTGATTTGTATTCCAAAATAGAATTAATAAGCTTCTTACAAGTTTAAAAATGTGTACACACAGAATATGTCAATTTTAAAATATTCCTAACTCGTACAATCAAACTCTAGACATAGTGCCTTTGGGAACATCAATTAGTCAAAGAGTCAAAATAACAATACGTTTATTGAATTACATAAATTGTTTATTCATTAATGTTTAAAAAAAAAGCTGATAATTATAAAACCGTTCCAATAAAACATCAACCGTAACATAATTTAATAAGATACATTAGTTAAGATGTAGTAAATGCTTTTACACCAAAAATCTGTTTACAGTTTTAATTTAATTTCGGTATAACCATGCATTATTGATTTATATTGTAGGAATAAAAATATTAAAATAATACTTTTGTATTCGTATCTTAATGGAACTATATATTCAATTCTATATTGAGCGAGACCATATATTCAAAAAGTGACCATTTTCTCAACTAGAAAGCAAGAACTATAAATTTGAAATTTAACTTTCCAAGCCTTATGATTTGTACGCTGTCTCAGATACGGAGTTGGGGAAAGTTTATTGCTCTGCAGTGTCAACATTGCAAAACTTTAAAGTTAAATGAAGACAAAGCCGTTGAGTTTCCTTAGTAGCTGGTTTATAAAATTTAGACTTTTGATGTCCATTCAAAAAATACACTCACCTAAGGTTTTTTAAGGAAAAAAAATGAAAATTCAGTTACTTCAAAATAAAATAATATAAATTCACGTTGCAACCCTTTAATTTCTTGTGTTTTAATGATTCCAACTTCTAGAAGCTTACTATTTTCCAACAAGAAGTAGTTATTTTTAAGGTCTACAGCAAAGATCCAGCAATTTAGCACAAACATATAAATTCTTTAAATCTTCAAACCTATCGATGCAATTGCGTAGAAGTCATCACAATATCGGCATTATAACATATGCCCTCGTCATATACGTTATTTCTAGAATTATTTTATGATGCTGACAAATTATTAATGGTACTATTAGAAGTATGTTATGCCTGACCACATGCCACGTAAAAGTCCTTTCAGAAGCTGCATAAAAATCTCAAGTAGACTATTTCATTTTCCATATATCCAACAAGCATACATACAGTCAGATATAAATAAAACATTGTCTAGTCTCCAGACCGAGATTTTCTCATAAACCACACAGAAAGACAGAACAGAAATTCTTCCAATCCCAAAATGTAATGGAGGGATATAGACTACCATCAAACGTAGTGTTGTCTATATAGCAATGAAGTTTCATGCTAAATTGTATATCAAGGACAATTTTCAGGATCTTCTGGATATTAGGTGTAGTCTTCCCAGTCACCGAATCACGTACTGAACGTTGCTCTGCAGAGGACAAACTATAAGTGGTCAAGTATCACAAAACCTTCAAGAAGGTGCTGATCATCTAATTTATTTTCATTTCAATATGGTAGAACAACACGATAGTTCAGTCGATGGGAGGATAGAATTGGAATCTTTCGACCTACATGATACAGGATTAAAGATAACATTACCAAAACTAGCATCAAATAAGATAAGATACAATTCAAAAACTAAAATCCAAAAATTATGTAGGAATTGATGAATTTGTCTCCAAAGTATTAAAACTGTGTTGATGAACTATCCCCAGATTAGTTGTTATAGTCAAATAATCGTTTTTAAGAATAAAGGTTCGAAGGCATCTAAAAGTATTTCCTAAATTTAAATGTCTAAATGTCTAATTTCACTGACATCAACAGATTTCACTTTATGTGAAATAATTGAACTCCAAATACCCATGCATCATTGTGCTTATCACAATATGCTATGTGAAAAATAACATGGATTTACACATAACCTAGCTATGGTAGGAAGGGTTGATTCAATTCTGACGCTGCCTCGCACTGCAATAATGGATGGTGAACTGGAGCTATATTCTAAATTCATGAAGGAAACAGGATTTGTCCGGACATTTGCCATCGTTCAGTGAAACAAGGAATCAGTAACACTGATTTCTTGTTTCATTGAATGATTGCAAATGTCCGGAAAAATTCTGTTTCCTTCACAATCCTTCCTCGGATAAAAACAAAGTGCAGTGTAAGTCTTGCCGTGGATATTTCCACTGGAGTTGTGTGAAATTAACGGAGGCTGAAATTGAAGTATTTGCTGCTACTAACACCGCCTGGAACTGTGACGCTTGTACAAAAAAGAAAAGAGTGAGTAGGAGTTTTTCTGATTCTTCTTCAGTAAGTGCGAGTCCCAGTAAAATGTCTGTATCTATAGAAGATATTAAGTCCTTACTTGAAGAGAAGAAAAAGGAAATATTACAGGGTCAAACTAATCTGGAGTCGGAGCTTGGGAAGTCTCTGGGGCACTGCTCAGAGGGGATTGCTGAAATTAACAGATTAATCGAAAGTCAGCAGAAGCGTCTTGAGGAACAACAAGAAGCGATATCGAGTCTTCAGGAGGAAAACAACCGGCTGCGTGTTCAAGTTAAGGAACTGTCAAACCGTCAGGTTCATCTTGAGCAGTACTCAAGACGTAATACGTTGGATTTTTGGGGTGCCTGAAGGTCCAAATGAAACCTCGGAAGCTTTGAAAAGGAAGGTTGTGGAGATTGGAACAGCGTTGGGTGCGACTCTTTCTGAGGCCGGAATTGATGCTTGTCATCGCATCAACGGAGGCAGCAACCGACCGACGTCCGGAATAATCGTCAAGTTCCTTCGTAGGGATGACGCAGACGCCCTGATCGAGAGAAGGAAGGTGAAGAGGGACTTCTCCACCAGACACCTGTCTGGCTATCAGCAGGACTCTCCGGTGTACGTCAACCTGTCCTTGGCACCAGCAAGAAGGGTACTATTTGCGAAGGCCCGTAAGTTAAAAAATGACTTTAATTATAAATATGTTTGGGTGGATAGGGCTGGTCGGGTGAAAGTCAGAAAATCGGATGATAAGGCTAGTAGGGTGATTGTGATTAACAATGAGGACGAGCTGGCTGGACTGGTTGGTAGGGAGGCAAAGGGGTCTTAGATTTGTTTGTGGGTTAATCTGAATTTTACTCTGTCAAAATATATTGTTTCACTTTGTTAATGTTACTTGTTTGTAGTTTAATTTATATATATATATATATATATATATATATATATATATATGTTTGTAAATTTAAAGTTAATGTACGTAAGTCTGTACGGTTTGATCTACTATACAACAGTACTTTGAGTTTATTTAATTTTTTCGTCATTGATTATTATTCTAATTTAATAGTAATGAAGGCATATTTGGTTTTATTTGATTACAAATGGAAAATCAGCATAGTTTAAATATTTACTATCAAAATGTGCGTGGCATGAGAACGAAAACTTTTGAGTTTTATGAATCTATACTAGGTGAGGATTTTGACTTAATAGCATTAACTGAAACATGGCTCGAACCCGGTATAAGTAGTTCTGAAATCTTTGATGCAAGATATGAAGTTTTTCGTAAGGATAGGGATCAGATGGCGACAGGTAAAGGGCGGGGAGGAGGAGTATTGTTGGCAGTGCACCGGCGCGTCTCAGCTGTGTTGATGACTCATCCACTGATAGCGGACTACCTTGACTTGCTCTTGGTTCGGCTGACACTGCCGCCGCCGCAAGGCACGGTTCTTGTGAGCTTACTGTATATTCCTCCCGGTCGCTCAGCTCATCTTTACACTAACTATTGTAATTCATATGATAATTTGAATATTAAATATGATGGTTTCATAATTTGGGTGATTTTAATATTCCTAGAATAAACGGTACAAATTTTGACTTCTCTGTTGCTAGATCCTCAGCCGGAGTAATTAATACACTCCTGTGTGAATATAATTTGAACTCCTTTAATAACATACGTAATTGTGATAATTTTACATTAGATTTAGTTTTAAGTAACTTAAAGGATGTCAAAGTTAAAAAAGTGAGTCTCCCCTGTTGGCACCAGATACTTATCACCCTCCACTATCTATATCTTTTATGAGTGATTGTAGCCAATTTAAATTTACAAATGTTTGTCTGCCAAAGAAATATTATGTTTTTAAAGATGCGAATTTTTTGACTTGTATAATTGTAGACTGAGAGAAATTAATTGGTTTGAAATGTATAGTCTTACTTGTGTGGATGACTGTTTAGATTTTTTCTATAAAGTTTTCTTCTCTTGTGTCGATAGTACTGTACCCCAGAAAAGCTTTGTAGTAAAAAGTAAATATCCAGTTTGGTTTACGTCTGAAATTAAACATGACTTAAAAATGAAAAATAAATTATCCAAAAAGAGAAAGTACTCAAAGTATCATGACGAATTATTTAAACAATTAAGGAAACGTATTAAAGAAAATATTAGACTTGCCCATAGAAATTATATACGTAACGTTGAAAATAGCATTAAAACTAATGTTAAAAATTTTTGGAATTATTTTAAGACAATAAATAGCAGAAGTGGCTTTGATATTGGTACACTTAAGAGTATGACTTGTGAGGGTAATACTATCAGTAATAAGGAAATTCCAAATGCATTTGCAGGTTATTTTTCTTCTGTGTATGATAGTTCTCCTTCCAAATACCAGTTAAGTTGTGAGTCTTCATCTGTGGATAACTTTCAAATATCACCTTTTACTCCATCAGAAGTACGTATTGCAATCAAAGAAATGAAATCAAAAAAGTCATCGGGACCTGACGGTATACCAGCGTATGTTGTAAAGGGTTGTGGTGAAGTATTAGCTGAACCTTTATGTTTTTTGTTTAATTTATCGCTTTCGTCCTGTGTATTTCCGCACAGATGGAAGGAAGCAAAGGTGACTCCTATTTTTAAATCTGGCGATAAACATAAAATAGAAAATTATAGGCCTATCTCTTTATTAAATTCATTTGCTAAGGTCTATGAACTACTTTTATTTAAATAAATTTTCAATGCGATTAGGAGTAAAATTCGCCCTGAGCAACATGGTTTTCTTCCTAAACGGTCTTCCGCGACTAATCTAATGGAATTTTCTTTTAATATTTCTTCTGAACTCGATGTTGGGGGTAGGCTGGATGTAATATATACAGATTTTTCTAAGGCATTTGACAAAGTTAACCATGATATTCTGTTAAATAAATTATTAAATTTGGGGTTCTCAATGAGGGCTTGCAGTTTGATGGCTTCATATCTAAAAAATCGACCTCAGTATGTCTCAATTTCTGGTACTAGATCTTCAATATTTCACAGTTCTTCGGGTGTGCCCCAGGGCTCAAATTTAGGACCTCTTCTTTTCTTAATTTTTATTAATGATCTACCAGACTGCTTCTCTGACTGCAAGTGTTTGTTGTTTGCTGATGATTTAAACAATATTCAAACCAATAAACAGTACATTAGATACACAACTGTTACAAATCTCAATTGATCGACTTAGTTCCTTGTGTTTATTTAATAAATTATATCTCAATGTCCAGAAATGTTTTGCTATGTCATACTCTCGGCGAAATGTTTCTATAAATAATTTATATCATATTGGAAGTACTCCGTTAAAGTCAATACAATAAAGGACTTGGGCATAATCTTTGATTCCACTCTTACTTTTAATGATCACGTATATAGCTTGATAGCTGAATCTTATAAGCTGTTAGGGTTTGTTAAAAGAAATACTAGGTCTTTCCAAGATACAGAAGCCATAATAAGGTTGTACCAAACTTTAATCAGAAGCAAATTGGAATACTGTGCGGTAGTGTGGGATTCAATAACCAAGTCTGATTGTGATAAAATAGAAATTCTCCAGAACAAATTTCTAAAATATTTATATTTCAAAAGATTTTCTCGTTCATGTCCCTTTGATTTTCCTACTTCCGATTTGAGAAGCATTTTTGCTGCCCCTAAACTGTCTCTGAGAAGAAAACTTTCATTAGCATCCTTAACACACAAAGTTTTAAATGGTTCTATCGATAGCAGGTTTTTATTAGAGAACATTCATTTATATGTACCTGGACGAAGTGTAAGAACATTTAATTTGTTTTCCTTACCAAGGTGTAAAACACTGTCACATTTTAACTTTCCTTTATACAAAATATTGAGATTATTAAATTGTTATGCTTCCGATCTAGATGTTTTTAATGATAAGTTAAGTGTATTTTTAATGAAATGTAGCAACCTTTTTGATTTAGATTAGTTATATTGATATTCCTGTTTAGTTTAACTAATTGAGTTTAGAGTTATTCATAGAATTAGTTTAAGTTTAGATAAAAATATGCTTTTGGTTATTTTTTAACGTGACTGTCAGAATATTATTTTCATTATAACTTGTACATTACTATTTATGTCTATATATTGTAACTTAGTTAAGATAGCTGTTTTGGAACATGTTTCTGTAGCTGTCATGTAAATTGTTTGAATAAATAAATAAATAAATTTCTTCCATCGTCAAAAAAATAACCTTCAAACAAAGAATTCTAAGTTCAATAGAAAAAAAACCTACGTTATGTGTAGAAAACTCAGCTGCTCCACCGGGTTTAGAGATCGTGTCTATCACATTGTAGTGCGCACCAGATGAGACAATAAGACTAAAACTTCACCTATTTATGTGTCTCTGATGTCGAAAGAGGGAAACTCTCATTGATTGATTGAGGGGTGAATTGGCCTTAATTCTTGACTTAAGTAAAGCGTTTGACTGCCTTAGCCACAAAACAATTCTAAAGAAATTATAATGGCCTGGAATTAGAGAAACAGCTAATTTATAGCTTAAGAGCTACTTAAAATTTCGCTCACAGTTAGCTGAACTAAACCTCATTAATCGAATGGCATCACACGACAATCAGGTCAAAATTCTTCCTTGCCAAAGAGGTGTGCCACAAGGCTCTGTACTAGTACCAGTAATTTTCAATCTGTTTACTAATGACCTACTCAAATACTTAAAAAAACGTTTGCACCCCTCTAATATATGCCGAACACATTACTGTTCCTGAGCCAATATTCTGCAGACAGCCTTGCAGTCTAAACCTATATTGCCCTCAACATGGCCATCCAGTACTGCTGTGGAAACGTCTCGCAGTAAACCCATTAAAGACTAACCAGACCACTTTTTGAAGGAGAGCGCTAGAAGTACCAGGCATTCCTGATTTAAATATTTTACCTTAGCTCACATTCCTTAGATTAACAATAGATACAGATCTAAATCTTGTGAATTACGTGGACAACCTCAGTAAAAATCACGTAACGCTTTGTTATCAAACTAATGAGTTCCCTTAGTAGCCTATAAATATCGAAAATACCTTACTTCTTGATTCTGCCTTTCTAATCTCTGTCCCGAGTTAGCGAAACTAGACTTCACCGAAAGTCTCCTCAACCGCAACAGGAGGTCTCGGAAGCGCGCCCCTCCCAAACTCGGAGCAAAGCATAAAAAAACAACGACATGCCACTAGTGGGAAGAGAGACAAAGAGAGACAAAATTTCCAGTACATAATATAATTAATCCGATGGCAAACATTCTCACACAAAATACAATAAAATAAATCCCCTTGCAAACGAAGTAAATTAAATATTTTAACTGCAGCACCACGGTGCACCGAGTAACTTATAAACTAAATAACAAAAATAAATATAATTCCAATATTGACAATTACATAATAAATATAAATGTGACATATAAATACCGGAAACATAGTTTCAGGTACGGCATGTAATAAATATAACATTTTAAACTGGTAATTATTATGAACCGAGGGGAGGGAAAAGGTTGTCGAATTTCTAGGCCCACTATTTTTAAAAAGTAATTTTGTTTCAAGCTTCAAAAAAATATTTAAAGACGATTTTCGAAGGAGGCGGGGGCTTAGTTTCCTTTACGAATCCGAATTAAAGATGAAATCCTCCCCTACAGATCATGTCACTAAACTAAATAAATACTTTGTTAACTTAACACTGGCCCTCCTCCAGATTTAATATCTGGCAGCGCTCCATAAAACCTGATCCTCTCAAGTCCAGTAAAAGAAGAAGGAAAAAACATTTTAGCTCCAACCTTGTTCAAGATGAATTGAAGCACAGAGACAGTCCAGTTGGAGGACGGTACAGTAGCGCGGGCAGGGCGCGGGCATTCAATTTTGGTTTAACAGTTGTTTCCATTGGGCAGACTCGCCGCACCAGTCATGTTGACGGCATTCACGGGGACTCTGCCGAAAGTCGGAGAACTAGCCAGCCATGGGCATCAGGACGACCAGTTGACAGTAAGAAATTCACGTCGCCTCTGCCGAACGTGTCCGACCGCTCCGACCAGTAGCAGCTGCCGGTAATCAGCTGGTCGGTAATCAGTCAAGATCAACCAACGGAATCACCCCCCCTCCACAGATTGACATAAGTGGCCGAGGTGGGAAAAAAATTTACAAAATTATCCAAACTGAGCCCCGGCTCATCTCATATGCAATATTTTATTTCAATTTGTATAAAGTGTTATTTTCCATGTAGGTATCTGATAGAAAGAAAGCATCAATACAAACAAACACTCGAGCTGCTTAGCCTAAATGACAGGGTTCTGTTAACATAATAACATTTAAGTCGTAATTTGTATTACTTTTGATATTGGATCCCTCGTTCAGAAAGAAAGAAAACCCATAATTCGATTACTATACGTAAGTTAATAAAGTCTGATTCCCACTCATAACATGCTGTGAGGTAATAACAAAACTGTTAACATGAATAAAATAGAATTTAACTATTCAATTTGTTTTAGATGCACTCATGTTTTTATTTTCAAGTACCTAATAAATGTATGAAATTATTTTCAAGCAATAAATTTTGCTCCAAACATTAGATTTGCGCTTAGAATCTTTAATACACAGACGTCAAATAAGTACACTTAAATAAAAAAAATAGGGAAATAAGTTCCCGTTAAAATAAGAAAAAACCACACTTTTAACTTTTTATATGAAAAATTTGGATGGCAGGTTGAAGCGAAATATTTCTCATGGTTTAAGGTAACAGAGACTCGTGGTCGTGCAAGCTGAGGCTCAATTACTTAAATATCTGGCTGTAAACTGTAAACGCCTCTAAGCCCAGTTAACCTGTCACTGCCTGATACAAGATAATACCTGGGGTTAACCAACACTGTTTTTATTACCTTTTGCGACACGTGTCTGTTCAGTCTAACAAGTTGTTTTATCGTGATACATTTTTTGCTGTAAGATACACTTCCATAAACAAAATTCCACTATGGTCAGTAAAGTACGCGTTCTGTTAGAAATACTGGATAATAGTAGGCGATTTTTGACAAGGACTTTGGTTTTCGAATTGTATTGCCAAATTTTATTGGAACTGTCTCTTGATGTGACGAATTTTTCCGTATTACATTTCCAAGAGTAATTTATTTATTCTACGGCCACAATAATATTCACAAGTTATTACAAAAGAATATTCTAAGAAATGGCAAGAACATTTACAACATGCCCATTGAGAAGATAAATACAAATAACAAGGTGTGTTAAAGCATACATTACAATGACCAATAAAAACCACATACTAAATAGTTATGGCAATAAGTAACAAGAATATATATCGAATTATATAATCTAATGTTGCTTTGCATTTAAGATGCAATAAAAGAGAAACAATTAACAAAATATGACATCTTATGAATACAAGTTCCAACGTGCAAAGATAAAAAAGATTAACTTTCCAGAAATTAGACTGACTAGTAAAAGCAAAACAATGAATAAAAACCACAAGTACTAGCATCCAAAGAAAGAAGAGCTAATACTAAACAATTACTGCGTAAGCTGATTGAAAAAAAATCGAAAATAAGTATTGAACTCAAGTGAGACAGTAAGTAATAAGAGAGACTTGTAGAATAATCAAGAGTGAAAGCAACTTCACGAAGGATGCAATAGTGTGAAGTTGTCAATAAGTTTCCAACCGGCGATAAAGGAGCCGTATTCATAATAAATTGCTCCAGCCAATCACGAGAGAGCTCCGCCCCTTCAACTCGCCTGTACAGGCGGCTGTTTATTATTAGCAGATGACTGTGCATGACTCTCAACAGCGAGGCTTAAATATGTCTAAGAAATAACTGCGTGGTCAATGCTTCAAAGCAGTGTGAATTTGAATAATTTCATGTTAGTAAATATTATATAAGCACACAAATAGTACAATCAAACGTTCAAATCTTACGCCCTTAAGGGGATCAATTTCTATTGAAATTAATTATTTTTAAATTAAGCTAAGACCAAGCATGAAATGTATTGTATTTTGTAATTTTTACTATCTTACAGAATTAATTTAAATGTTTTCAATATATTTTATCAGACCATGAACCACTAAAAATATTGATCTTTGTTGCTATTTCCTCATCCTAAATGGGTAAAATAAACATTACAAATAACAGTGTAAGGTATATTCTACTTTAATTGATTTTATATTACTAAATTACTAATATTTAGGTTTGCTGGTGATATTTTGGTACATCCAAAAAAGCAAGATCTCCGTTGTATTGTCTGAAACCTTTTTAATCTTGAAAATTTACTAAAACAAAATAAGTATATTCGCCTAATAATATTAACTTTATGCGTTATTATATATATATATATATATATATATATATATATATATATATATATATATATCTTATTCCCCACCCAACTATTGTAGAAATATTTGAAAATAATTCATAGTAAAGTGTTTGATATAACTGATAATCATAAAAAACCTGTTTTATATTAACTATGTATAAACAAATGTATAAGAGTGTTTGTAACTAATTTGTTTTTCATCATTCAACTTTGCTAAAAAGAGTATCTCACATTTAGTAAATTAATTACTGTCATAAATCCCCTATTATTTAGTAAATAAGTATATGATAAAGTTGATTATCAATTCATGTGCCACTATGATGAAATTATAAAGAACGCACAGTGCGTCGTGACCCATATATTGATCAAAACCAAAACTTAAGAATATGTATTATTCAACGTCATACAGGCAAACTGTGTTCACACAGTATTACTATATCAAGATTTTCTAGAGCTTTTATTTTCTCAAGTTGGTCAGACATGTTTCTCTGGGATCAAAAATAAACCAACATAGTGAGTACGCAGAACCATGAAACTCAGTTTCCAACCGTGTGGTGTTTACGCTTTTGGTGTAGTTACAAACAATATTATTCTGCATATAGAAAATAATATTTTCCACAAGAGATTTTTAGTTTTATCTGACTAATGTATTTTAGGAATTAATGCTAGGATATGGAATACATAATGCTTTGGTAGGACAATGTAACGTTTAATATTTAGCAAACAAGTGTCAGGAAAGGTAATATATCACAAAGTCGGGGAACAACCTCATTTTTCCTCTCAAATTAGACGGTGACTGAGGTATTCACAGTTTATACCCAGATCCTGAAGTAATTGAGGCTCATCCCGTCACTTCCACGTTTGCTTTTCATCTCCAACCTTTTACCTCCAAAACTCTATTTATAGCCTACAGCGTAACAATATGTATAAATGCGAAAGCGACTTTGTTTTGTTCGTTTCGCTTTCACGCGTAAACTATTAAACTGATTTCATTGAAATGTTTCGCGGAAATTCTTAGCGCACCTGGTATTTATATAGGCCTAGTCTTATTTCGAAAATCCCTCGGGCTTCTGCCCATTGGTCTTTAGACAATTTCCAGCTTATTCTCCAAAGCTGTGTAATATAAATTGAAAGTGCCTGTAAAATGTAATAAACTTTTCTGTGTGAAAATTGTATTATGACAGCACGATCATATGTTTTGTTAATTTAAAAACATTTTCATTTTTTATATTAAAAAAATTTGATTTATAGTATAACAAGACTTCTTATTTCAAAATTGAAGCAACAATTTATTTATTTCGTATTTTAATTAATTAAATAAATTGGTAATGTCTATATGAAAGGTACTGAATTTGGTTTCCTTAGATATTTTGGCACCCAAATTTAAAGTAGCTGAATTACCAAAATCGGAGGCATTGGGCACAAGATTCATTCAACAAACCGTTTGCTCCATGGCTACATTTTAGAATAATGAGTCAGTGATTATAGTAAGTGGAATCATAAGGCAATACAAGGGACATTAAACGCAATTTTTATGACAGAAAACCATTGAAGGGAAATTGCATCTACTTCTCACTGATGATGTATACTGATTAGGTATATAAATACTGATATAATTCTTATACTAGACCGAGGAAATAGTTTGATATTGCGAACAATTATATGAATAATGGTATGATATTGGAAAGCAAGAATACATACGAGTACTTTACTGTATCGTGTGTCATATTTATATATGGTTAAAAACTGTGTTAAGTAGTAAGTATATGAAATATGTAAGTACCATTGATGTTGTTTTTAGTTTTTATTTTCATTAACAAGATATATATCCATACACTTTAGAAAAGTTAGAAAGTATTTTTTTTTTTTTTTTAATAACCTTATTTTCTATATTTTTGTAACAGATTTATACCTTGTCCTTTTAGTATTTGTACACTTTTCATTTCTGTCGTCAAATTCCAGGTTTGTGTTATCATTTCAGCTTTTTAGTATCCATTTAAACGTTTTTTATTTGTAACTTTGTAAATAAAGGTCTAGTTTTTTCGAGTTGTATCCCAAATTCTGTAAGATTTCTTTCTATTTTAAAAGTAGAACATTCCTTAACGGATTTATCCGTTTATCGGATAAAAATGTATAATATACACATAAGATTTGGCAACATAAACATGAAACTTGATAACAAGACGTAAACTTAATAACAAAAGCGTTTTGTTTTTGAGATTTACACACTCATGTTTTATGTTATCATATTCATGTTTTAAGTTTTCGTGTTCTTTTATGAATCATTCTCGTGTAGCACTGACTTGCTGATTTGCCGTTAAACAGATTTTTTGTAGCAGATTTTAAAATATCAAATGTATTTTTGTCATTGAATCCGATCAGAACTGACAACATTCGTAGTATATTTTACAACATTCTGAATAGACTGTTGGTATATTAGTAGCAGATTTGACTAATTTCCAATAGATTTTTCATTTATTTTTGGTATATTTGACCACATTTCCAATAGATTTGTCTTTTATTGGTAGCAGATTTGATTATATTTCCGATACATTTTCAGTTAAATCTTTTATGATTTAACTACATTTCTAATAGATTTTCTTTTATTTGTAGCAGGTTTTACTTTATTTGTACTGTTAGAAGCATATTTAAAATTTCCAATATATTAGACATCGATTCCAAGCAAATTTGGCAACATTTTAATAGATTTATCATTAATCTCAAGCAGATTTTACTGCATTGCGATTGATTTTACATTGATTTTAAACAGATTTTTATTGATTTCATCAGATTTATTTATTGGTTTCAAGCAGATTTTACAGTTGATTATCTTAACAGATTATCTGTTTTAATTTTTATGGTCCTTTAAAAACAGATATTTATACGGATTTTCGGTCTGTCCCAAAAATGTGATGGCAACCTCATATTAGTATCTTCTTATTATCTTTTCACTTTCTGCAGCCATTTTTGAACACAGAGTAAGATAAAATCCAAGTAATAAAATTAAAATATTCAGTAAAAACATAATTTTAACTGTACACTTTAGTATATATTAAGTATGAAGTGCTTGGGCAGTACAATAATCATTCAGGTTTAAAAGACAAAATTACACCTAACTTTTGCTATAAGTTAATAGGCTGTTATAAAACCCATATTAGTAGTCTTTTTTGCAGACTTCTCCATGCTGTGTATGCATATTTATTTATTTATTCGTTTGACCAACGGTAATGCCTTTCTGAACATATGAAAACAGCGTGAATCCAAATTATATGATAATAATTCTAATTATATACCTTAATAAATTTACGTATAACAACAATAAAGTCAAAAATGAATAAGTAGAACTTGAGTATAAATTTGAATTTAGAATTCAAAAATAATAAATATAACAAAAACAAATCTTTAAATAAAGAATAAACTAATTATTTAGATCACATTTACTGTCTTTACTGTTGGCTACTCACTGAAACCTACAAATAAAATTGAACAGGGTATTTTTGAACAATAAAGTGTCAGTTTAAAATCTTCCATATAGATCGTGTTGTGTCAAGTCAGTTTGATGACCTTTGTAGGATAATATTAATTATCCACTGCTGTCGTCTCACGCACAGTGTCAGGACAAAAATGTGCTAGAAAATATATAATGATCTGATTATTTATAAACATATGTGGGTCAACGACATCGCATTGGTACCTCAAAACGTCACTAGTTCATCCTATGAAACAGTACTCGAACGTTGGTACAGGCTATTTACAATAACTTACGCAATCTGTAACAACAAACGTGTTATGATCAAAATGGGGAATGAAGAAACGTTAAAAGGAATGCCAAGCGGAGTATCCCAAGGATCGGTTCTGGGACTTCTGCTCTTGAAAGTAATGCGTGGTCGGTTTACATGGTTCTTATTTTCAGTGCAAGCATACCTGTATGCAGAAGTATGTTCTTTTTTTCTTGTTGAAAGCTAATTTATTCTCAAAGAAAGTACTAGAAAGCTTTCAAAATACTTAAGAGTTAGTGAGAAATAAGAGCATGAGTTTTGTTGGGGGATGATTACGTTATTATTGCTTAAAATGTAAATGCTGAGAATGCACGTAGAAAATGTACGGTTTGGGAGTTAAGAAAACCTTAATTACTTAAATGATGAATTGGATGACGTTTGATGCTCTCTGCGAAGAATTACCTGTGAGCGTAAAGGCAGAAAGGATTTACAAAAACAAATATGGTCTGATATTTTGGTGAGCTGGAGTTTCCAACATTGTACAGTGGAGAGACGAAGTATATATCGATGGCAGTGAAAAGGAAGACAATGAGTGACCAGCTCTTCTAGATGATGTAGGATTAGTGCATGATATCCAACGAGACACTCAGATTCATTCATTTGTTGTGCGCAACAATGTTAGAAATAAGAAAATTAAAAGTCGAAGGGGCAGGCTTGGGTCTGAAAGAAACTAACTAATAAGAAATAAAGGAGTCCTGGATGTTTTTAAACTAAAATGATAATATATCAGAATAGCATCAATTATGTTATTGTAAGGAAATAGAGGTGTAGACAAAGGTAAAATCCAAGCGGACAGTAGGTCATGACATTATAGATGAGCGGAATCTGTATGTGAATGTATTGTGAGTTTGGTGAATAGAGTAGTGAAATCTTAGAGAAAAATTATTTGATAGATGATTTTGCTTAATCTAAAAGGGTCGCAAAAACTCTCATTGTTGTCAGTTAATAGAAAGAGAGAAGAGTGAATCGGAAGTAAAATAAGGTAGCAATTGAATCAATCGATGTAAGTAAATAAAGGTATCTGGAAAGGAGTATAAAGTTAGATGAGAACTAGTAACATTGTTTGTTTTCAGTATCAGGGTTCTGGAGGGAAGGTAAATATTTTGTTACGATATAAGAAGAAAGGACGAAACTGAAAGAAAAGGGGCTACATAATTAAATATCCATAAATGAAGGGTCAAATTGGGCTCTTCCCCTGTCTTTTTCCCCGCTCACTCTATTCCTCTTCACTCTTCATCTCCCTTGTATCACTCTCCTCCTCATCTCCAATAAACTACTATCTTTTATTTTCTCACCTCACCATTGTTTATTTTATTTGGGTGACCATTCTTGCAAAACATTACTTACATGTAATCTTTATAATCGATTATCGTTAGCAGATCAACGATTATATTGTCAACATTTAGTTCCTACGTCTTCTCTGATCATAATTTGATTTCGGTTGTTTTAACCTTTCCATACTACAGCTATTCATTATCCGTTGATTCCAGCATTTTAATCAGCCTAGTAATTTTTGTTAAGATAAAACAATACGAGTTTCCTTTGACCTTGAAGTAGAAAAATTGCGTGCCTTATCACGGTAGATTATTAAGCCCTAACAGTCTTTTTCACACTGTGTATAAGTCCCTTTTATGTTAATAATCCTTTCATTCCTTTGTGAGAAACTCATAAGTGCTGCCTTATAGTGAAGTATTACACAGAAATTGGACAATGCCTTTATTGCATATTCCATCTTTCTAGATGGCTTAAGCTCATGTATTCTGGATGTAGAGGCTTTGAGGATTAAAAACTCAATACAGGTGGTGCTACTACACCCATCAACTTATATTGGTTTACTCATCTGTTACGTTATAGAGTGTATAATGACAGCTGTATAACTTTACTTTCTCCTATAGTGTATTATACAGAATAGAACACAAATTTGATATATATAGACATATGATCAAACATTTTACTAATTTAACTGTAAGTTAACAATAAATTGACAATGAATGTAATAGTAATACTTTGCCAAGTGTTATCTCAAATATGCCACCGGATGAATCATAGACTAAAACCCAATTACAATAGCCGGAAGTACATGATATATAACCGCCAAAATTGTGTTATTTTCTTAATCTGGCGAACAAGGGAGGGTCAACTATGACATCAGAAATGCCTTAGACTAGAGTAATATGATATGGAAATAAGTTTTTGTACCGCATTAGTCTTCTCAGATAGGCGTAAGCACGTATATACTGTCTTTTTCAGAGCAAAAAGGTAAACTTAATTGAAACAAATATAAATTATTCGAACCAGAAGAGATCATACACTCGCATAGCATAAAATAAAATCTATTAACTATTCGCTTTTAATATCTGATACTCTTTACCAGGGACACTGAAATATTTTTCATCTGAAAAATGCATTCTGTCGTTTATAGAATACAGATGTCTCAGCATTTATTATTTTATTTGAAAACATAAGGACTTCGGCTTTAAGATTCCTCCACACAAGCCTAAATAAGTATAATTGTAATCTTGAAATATTTGAAGCTATTCAATCTTTGGACTTACTTAAAAGACTTATAAAACTATTTCTCTCTGGCCTCAACCTTCTATCTTTAAACTTAAATGTAAAAAGGATCAGGAGATTAGAATCAGTGACTATCACTTATCCCATGGGTGTTTAGAATATCGTTACAAAGAATATTCCCATGATGTTCCTGTTTTACAGAATGAAATTGCGTGCAAAACTGCACGTAAAAGTCAGTAATTATTTAACCCGATAATCTTCATTTATACTCAAGTTTTGTATTTTGTTATTTTTAATTAAATTCTTTTAGCCTAATAACGTGAAGCCACTCTAAAAGTGTTGATTAAACCCAATATCAAAATGTTAACTATACAACTACAGGGTAAGGACAGACAGACAGATACACAACAGTTTGACAGACATACAAACATAAATGAAAGTTTTCTGGCAGGTACGTGATTCACACGGCAATCCGTCTGAGTAAACTCTTGACAGAGATATCTAAGAGACTTGAACTTGTTACACATTTTCATCTTTATCCAAGGAAGAAAGCTACTGACATTGGTGTCAAAAATACTTAGGACAGTTGGCCCACCTGTACGTCTGTGTGATGAATCTTTCGTTACGATTTGTTGGGTCCGATACTCTTTTGTATCGGTTTATTTAGTTACAATACATTTAGTTACAATACATTTCAATAATCCTCTTCTATTTCATATATAATTAATTGAATCACCCATAACCACGATCAAACTATTGTTCAAGTTTTATTCAAAGAAGGGAAAGGGGGTTATTTTTAGGAAAGCAATATAACACTTCTTAGTCCTTGCTACAATTTCCTGAACCTCGTGGAGAAATCTGGGTCGGCTTGCTAATGAGAGACATCCTTCGAACAACCATAACTGACCCCCAAAACAATGTGGAAAACCTCACCAAGAGGAGGCAAGGAGATTCATTTTCATCATTTCATTTCATTTATTTATTTCCAACGGCAGAACCAAATTACATATAGAAGAGTGAAATATAACAGTAACATAACAGTATTAATTCTAACAACAAGTTAACAATGAAAGAGTGTAATAACAAAAATAACAATAATATCAAAGATAACTTGGCGATAACAGTAATAAACATATGACAACAGTAACAGTACATACAATAACATATAAATAATGCAGATTACAATAAAAATAATAGAAAATTAACGATAAAAATTGATAAATAATTTAGGCTATAGATTTTCAAATATGTGTGTATGTGTGCGTGTGCGTGTAAGATTTGTCATTGTAGAGAAATATCATTTGGATTTTTTGTTTATAACCCATGCAAGTGACTGTATAGTTATTTCAGGAACGTTTGGAATTCTCTTATGAGTTTTTTTTAGAATAAGCAAAACAATATCTGTATAAAATAGTGCATACGAATCTAGATTGGTTTCTGAAATAGTCACTTTTTCAAATAAAATCAAACCACTGATAGCTTTTGTGAGAGCCTTATTGGTAATTGCGTTCAGGGACGCTTTTTTATCTTAAAGGGGTGTAACTATAAAGAAATACAACCAAAGAAACAAATTAATTGCTTCAGTGGAATTACGACAAAACAGAAAAAGAAATAAAACTGTGTGCAAGGAAGTCAGCTTGCTTCATGCGCATGTAATCATTACTAAACTGCATAAATATTGATAGTTTACTTTTGACAACTTATCTGCTACGCGATATAACTAGTGAAGATGGATTTAATTTTGCTAAAATTAATTTAATTTTTCCATTGTGTAAAATTTATTACCGTGGATATTATTGATGATTGTAAAAACCTTTAATTACCTTCCATGACAAAATTTTAAATACTGTTGAAGATTATTTTTATTTTTTATCATTTATACATAGCGTGCTTGTGTCCTTTACAAGTTGCTTTATAAGTTCTGTACATATTCTCATTTCTAATGTTAATACATACTTTACTAGGTTAGGAGAACAATCTTCCTTGTATAGGAGAGCTACAATTCTTAGTAAGTTATAATTTATGATTAAAAGTATTTAGTTTTTGCATAATAATTCAATAATCCTGTAAAATAATTGAGATAAGACGTCTCGTGTTCATACAAGAGTTACTTTTAGCGATCCATAATTCAATCATGAAAGCTCATACATTTAGAGCGTTTTGTATTTCATATTAAATTAAAAGATCGTTTATTTTAATTTATAAAATAAATCTATATACAGTGCTATTGAACATAAATAAAGAAGAGTTACCTATATTGTCAGTCATATTTATTTTCGTCCTGTAAGGACATTGATCAGTTCTAAAACGGAATTTCCTTACTTTTTTATTACGGTTTTAGATAGAATCTCATTGGCTAAGTGTTAACGATGCCTATCATGTGAGGGGCCGGAGAAATTTAATTTATATCTCTGGAACGAACTGACCTGTAGACATAACGTTTTGCGTGGGCTCCATTTCTTTAGACAGGCAACACCGTTCGATGATGGTGCTTGGTACGCCATAGGATTTCCCCGAACGTTAGCAAACATTTTTACATTGGTCTTGTGGGTAAGCATGATGGCAGCTAGAAACTTGTAAGCAAACAGAGTACAGTCTTATGGCATTTTAACATGTGCCGTAGTAACACATAGACTTACATTTTGCATGAAACCTCAGTGAAGTCTTTGCGTGGCATGGTATGGGGTAATACTACATGTTTAAAAATAGGCGTAATGATTTTAATTTTTATATATTATAACTGATTTGTAAAAGATTATTGCATTATAAAAATATTCCAACAGATCATGTACACAGTAACCAAACTGTACTAGTGTTTTGGTTAAAGATTAACATTGATCATATTAAAGTAACTCAGACTCGTTAGAATTGAACCGGCCTAACGCTTCATTAATAAGACGATTAGCGTTAAACATTAAGTGCTGAGCATTAATTAAGCCTCTGTCAATGAGCAATCGGCTTGTCAGATGCTTAATTAACCCTAACAGTATCTAAGCATCTGTGTCATGTCATGTCATGTCGGTCATGTTAATTAGGAATATTACTCACCACACAATCTCTACCGTTTATTGGCTGAGCATTAGTGAATCCTATAATACGCTGAAAAACTTAAATCTTTGTGTGTCTGTCTGACTATATACCTGTCTGTTAGTACGTACAATACTTCGAGAATAGACAAACCTGTAAATTTTTAAATTTACATGGAACTTTATTTCTGTACACGCAAGATCGAGTTGTAAGATGGTGCTTTACACTAAATGGAATTTGGCTGAGCTTTAGCGAATAATTTTACATTGATCCAACGATGGCCACCCAAGATAGCAACGATAGGATTGCAGAATAGATCATTGGATTATAAACTTAATAATGCTTACTAGCAATATAGAGTACATAGGAATGAAGGCCATAAGTATAGATATTTCCAATTCAATTATAAGATGTCCTTCTACTCTAAAAATAGCCTTGTTGAAACTTTTAGACAGTTAAGAACAAAATGTGGATAGGAAAGGGAAAGGTACATGGAGAGATAAGGGTTGATTACAGGAATGATGCCATTCACCGAAGTCGTCTTCACCTGCTATTTGCACAGCTAAGACGTCTTATCCTCCCAAAGGACATCACAGACTCGACACTTGTCTATAGTCAAAGTTAGAGTTGATAGCAGAGTACATTTCACACTCAGAATCCTCCGGCATCAAAGGGTAGGAATATCCAATGAGGCGAGAATCCAAATCTACTCTGGGTCACGAAAGGTGAACTCCACAAAATTTAAAGCAGATCAAGAGGAAACTATGAGTTAACCACTGGTAATATTTAAAGAGAGAAAAGGGCAACGGATATATGCTCGGCCCAAAATGAGGAAAGACGTCAAGATCAAATATGTCTTCATTCACGCCAGCCGGGGCAGCGACGCGTAGCCGTTCCGTCGCTTAAGTGATTTCATTACCAACCAGAGAAATATCTCCCCAAGAGCGTTCACTTCTGGCTGTTTTATACTTCCCAGTTGATCCCACAGTGGGTACAGAATAAACCAATCTATCACTTAAGTCTGGGCATTCTTGTGGATGTTTATAAGCGGCATATCACTAATATATAGGCTATGTCGAAAATGGATGTGAGTCGAAATTCTGGGGCGCAATAGTAATTCGATAGGTTTAGTCTACTGCGGGAGATGACTGTTGGAGTTGTTGGTGTTTTTTCAGTAAGAGTCAAAATTTCTTGCCAGCCATTCCAAACCTGCTTTGACTAGGGAGGCTGGTTCAGAGCTGGCCTCCCCTTCTTCCAGGGGGACATGACTGACATTAGTGCTCTGATTCTTCCTCATGAAACTCGACAGGAGGAGGCCCTACTCCCAACCCTACCCATCCAAAATATACTGTCACTCCGGAAGCAGCGCAAAGGTCCGTATAGGACTAGGTGCTATTTTCTAAGCTTCTTGTCCTAAAAGAAAAAATACCAAGAGAAATCTGTCAAAAACTTTGACCACTCAAAAGAGCAGTCACCTATCCTAATTATTAGTCCTTGTTTATGTCCATCCAGACAGTGCAGACAGTATAAACATTGAGTACAAAAAAATAGAAATGTAGATTAAATAAATCTAAACACTGAAGCTATATATTTTAAACTAAAAAGAAACAGAGTTGTAAATATCGTACACTCGTAAATTACATTGACTATCTACTGACTTGAAAATATCACTTACGTCATTTTTACTCAGAGTTCACATAAAATTAATTAAATTAAATTTTCAAAAACCTCACTAACTTTCCAAGACGTCATGGAAAACGCGGGGAAGAATAAAAATTGATAATAGAAAACAAACATAGATTTTTAACTACAAGGTATTTTTTAAATTTTAAGTCTATGGCTTATTTCATTCCAGAGATTTTATCACACAGACAGAAAGACATACAGAAAATAAAAGATTACATTCCCCTGAAGTCTAAAGAGAAATTGAGCCAGCCTCTTGAGTGGTGGCATTCAATGACGGTCATCCAAATTCCATGGTGTGACAACATCCATCGACGAACTTGGTATTTTCTACAAATAAATGAAGCTCCATGAAAAATTCCAAGTCTACAGTTCGTTCTCCAGATATCGTGCGATAAACAGACAAACTAAATTTTACCAACCGTTGGAGTTGTAAGCTTTGCTAGGGTTCAGTTCACCGCCTCTGATTTTTCTGTTCCTAAAGTTTATTCACTAGACAAGAAACAACCAACTGTAATCGTTCTGAAAAAAATAATAAATTAATTTTTATATATTTAAATTGATGTCTAAAAAGAAAGATTTCTCAACTATCTTGACCAGAGTCATTCACCAGTTTTAATATTAGTTAATTTCCTCAACTAAACAAGCTCTTTAAGATACTGAACAAAATTTTACTTTACAAATAAACATATTCTATGTTAGAATCACATATGTAAATGCTATTTATAATCGCTTGTTTGACCTAATGGTGTCACATTCTGTTGCTTCCTGCTCAACACCCCAGTTAATTAATTTTAGATAGACATCGAGATTTGATTACCTTTGGTTCGAAATGCGATGCTTTTGTCAGGTATTACCTCATTGTGACTTGGATTTGTCATCAATGGTACCGCGGTTTTAAGTTAATGCCGTCGATTTTCCAGTAGCTTTCATGTCAAATTCATTCCCCTTTAAGGCAGCTTCCCTGAATAAAGAAATCTGTTTTTTATCATTCCTGGTGAAATAACAGGTATTTCAAGTACGAAATTTGGGCAATTTATCTAAATATTCGCGTTAATGTTTTTTAAACTGTATGGTTTATAAAATTTGAAAATTAGGAAATAACACAGTTTAAAATCAGAGATCAGTGCTACATTTAGTACCATGTTAGAATAGCATGACAAAATACACTAAACTGTACCGTGACTACATAACATAATTTTATCAATAACACATTGCAACCCATTCTGATCTTTAGGTGAAGCTGTGAAGTTTTTTAACGTTGATATTCCTTTACGTTTGCCTTTTAATCATATGAAAATAAAATATCTAAAGCAGTGTAATGTTAGTTAAATAAAATTTTCATATTATAACTAAAGTTTAATATAACTATTTTTAAATTTCTTAATCCTAATATCCCAAAGATACAGTATGTGAAAATTTTTTTGTAATTGCCAGGAACTGAAAAAAGTATGACTCACACATTTCGTAAGCAGTTTCATATAGCCAATATATTAAAGTAAACCTGTAAAGTGTGTGTGTGTGTGTGTGTGTGTGTGTGTGTGTGTTCATGGCATAATAAGCATCAGTTTTCAGTATTCATGTTCATAAAACAAGTTTTCCTATGCACAGTAATTATTCTTCCCACAGTCAGTTAGTCCTTAGATTAGATAAACTGTTTAGCCTTATATAATTTTCAGAGATAGCGATAAGAACAAGTCAGCTGCGTCTGACACAAACGTTATAGAAAAACTGCTCAACAGTTATTCAGTTGCAACTCTGGACTCTAGAAATAACTTTTCTTTTTGTTGTTATTGCCGAGCACGATATTTAAAAATGTGGTCGGTTTGGCTCCAGAAAGTATATATCTTTGTGTACTTATTGTTAATACCTACTGGAAAAAATAATTATTTCATATATCCTAATACATACTGTAAGCTACGTCGAGGAGTATTGGTGGCATTAGAGCAAATTAAACAAAATATTCAGTAATTAGCATTTATACAGTCTATATTTACTAGCTATAAATGATCGCTATATAATTGGAAAATTTTGTTCAATGTGCTGTTTCAATGCAGAGTTACAAAACAACTTTTCAAGAAATACTGCGTAAGTCATTGTCAAAGAAAGAATGTTTCACGGCTGGTAACTTGTTTTAATTGTTAATTTACTAATTGGCAGAACAAACTAAGTTCTTGAACGAGTAGTTTGAAGAGATTGCTTTTAGAGGAAATTCTGCGTGCACCTCTACCACTATATCATTCTGAAATATTCATTTGGAAAAATTAAAAATACTAACGAGTTTTTTAACTAGCTATTGCATAATGTACTACAAATATGTAGATAAAATTCATAACTATATTTTCATATTCATACTGTTCATAAATAATAAAAAAATATAATAATAATATAAAATATTATTTAAATATTTATAAACGTTTTACTTCCCTTACTGTGTGTTGATATAATGTTATGATTCAGAACTCTGTACAGATGTTTATCATACTCTACTAGTAACTAATAATAAACCAACGCGAAGTATCAGTATTGTTTGAGAATTTCAAGTAGCATGATCTGATAAGAAGGAAGGCCCATTCTCATTCCAGTTACGTATTTCTGCCGTGAAGATCGCTATTTCCTAGTGGCCTACCGCCATTTACAGATGGTTCTTGTGATTCCTAACTTACAATCATTTTTGCGTAATTTGTTTATTTTAACATAGATTTTAGTTATGTATTAAGTGAGTTATCCACCTGAGGAAGAGATCAGATTGCAGATCTCGAAACGTAGTGTGATGATTTTGTGCGGACAAATTATCCAGTCTATTGATTAACTCTACCGAAACGAAAATTAAGCTCAAAATTAAGCCATGATCATTATTTAGCAGAGCAGTGTTTGTATTCATTTATTTTGTTAGTAATTACTGGACAAATTTCTCTACTATATGTGCTAATCTCGATTAGGATTAGGATTAAATTAGTGTTTTTGTATATACGAAGAGAACTGTTATTATATTAAATGTTATAATTCTCCGCATTTAATAGCATACATGCTGAAGGGTTCTCTCTCCGGTGCCTAGGTTTGTGGAGACACTGAAATATACTTATTTCAAGCGGTTAACTAAGGCAGGTCCTGCACGAGTTGCTGAAGTTATAGCAGGGATAGATATTTAAAAGCGACGCATTGAGATTAAAAGCTGTTACCAACGATCGTGCACCTAAATAACAGAATGGAAATCAGCAAGTAGTTTTTAACTACGAGTAACTGGTAAGCACGGTTCTCATGATTCCCTGTGATATGGAATTATTAAGATAGCTAGTGTTGTATTTTTCAACAATCTACTGTTGTAAAACCCTGTTTAGTGAACCATACTTCATGTCGCGCAACAGGTTTCACTGAAGTTCTTTCTCTAGTATAGACGTTCGTTCTGTGGACAAATAGACAAACAGAATATTATACATGAAATTATTTTTTACATCCAACAGGGAGATAAAACAGAAATAAATTCAGCCTACTGATTGGCAGGCTTCAATTTAGTGTAGACAAATTTCAGGGTTAAACATGCACCACCATATAGCCAGTCTTTTCTATATAGAAATGAAGTTTCATTTAAAGTTTACATATGATCTTTCTCAAAATCTTGCCTTTTGATACACATTTTTTCAAGGAGTTACGTTTTATTTATTTATTAAGTAATTAATATATTATTTATTTAATTATTAGCTCTCGGTGCAATGTCATTATATTAGAGAAACTCAGTAATAATTTTGTACTTAACGCAAGTAATAACCTATGATCAATAACAATGATTAAAGTATGATTAAACCTACATACAATAATAATAACAACAATACATTTTTGATCAAAAATAACAAGTAAACTATAAAGAAAGCTAATAAATTAGTCAATTTAACGATCTGTGTGTGCTACCTGGTAAAACGAATAACATCACGAAAGCAAGATTCTTTTATAACGTCAATTTAATTAAAATTAATTTAAATAGATAATAAGTTACAATTATACTTCAAGGTTAACAATAATACCGTAACGATAAACAATGTAACTAGGGGTTTCAAAAAACTTAAATAATTATAATAAAATTCAAGAACTTAAACATAAGAAATATTAACAAGACATGACAATTAACAAGAGAATGCATGGGTTATTAAAAAAAATAGGTAAATACTGCATCTGGGTTAGGCTTGGATGAGAGAATGAGAACAGCCGTGCTGATCTAATGACGCTGATAGATCTTATATTTGACTCTTTTTAGGCTGTCATGAAAGAGATCAACTTCTGCAGGGAGAAGTGCAAATTTTGTACGAGTTATATAATACAATTCTACACACAAAGTCGCCATAATATAACGTGTTAGGATATGGGTCACAATGTTAAAATCTCTTATGAGTTTTCTTATCGGTTTTTTTTATTGTCCTATGTTCTTGATGCCATCGTAGTTAACACGTTTAAAAATACTTCCTAATACTCAATCAAATAGCAGGGAGTGACATCGAATTCAGTGTTGCTACGTAGAAATAATTTTAAAAGTTGCTTCGTAAAAAAATGTCAAAAGTCAGATCGTTTTCAAAATATCGTGCTGTCAGTCAGACAAAAATGATAAGTTTCCAGTCCCACGGGTGATAGGCTTCGCTAACGCTCATCTATTTAAAACGCGTAAGTAATTATAAGCACAAGAATAGTTCTTTCTTGAAAGACATACAAGATGGAAATAGTTCTTGTAATTGAAACTCTACTCTGACTAGAGAAACCGTAAAGTGTTCTCCAGCTTAGACAAAGCTTGGAGAAACAAAAGCTGCATTGTTATAGAGAGTGGGTTTTGTAGTGCAGCATTCATGACAACTGTTATAATTTGATTTCAGAATCCTTTGTACTTTATACTACTCAGAATATTGTTTAGACATTTGAATACTTGGAAGAGAGCTAAACTTACATAGACGTTCCGAAATTAAGGTAAGAGTGGGCTGTACTACTGTTTCATTAATATTTATACAAATTTACTTATTTGTAACGTGTACTATTATAGAATTTAATAAAAATTGTTAATAGAAATAATACTTTAGAAATAACATTATGGTTTCCTTCTTAATATAATAATGGGATCTATGGAAATAAATAGTATGGACATTACGGACTGTAATCTTGGGTTTATTCCCTTAAGAACAACATTATACAATATTGGGTTAATGGTAAAATTATGGTAGATCTTTCATTTTATGGGTTCAATCATTTCTCACCAAGCCTTGTTTTTTCAATATTTTTATTAATTATTCAAAAGAGTACATTGCAATTTATTGTACTTTGTCATTTCGATATTCTAATCGTTTACATATTACGAGAAAACATGTTTTTTAGTTTGGACACAGTTAAAAACTAGACACCGTTCATAATTCTACACCAAAAATAAAATATAAAAGTGTTTGGGTTTAACATTTTTCTTATGGGGTCTTTTCAGAACTGGGTCTTAAATCTTATCTTTCTATTTCTTGTCGTGTATCAAATAATGTTTTATATACCTGTACTTTGACAAAGTAAAGATAGAATAGTTCATAAATAGTAAAATACTACGGTAGTTACATAAATAATATATAACAATTGTTTTAGAAGTACAGATAAAAAATAACTATTATTAATTTAGTTTTTATTTATTTCTAAATAAAACAAAACCTTTTAATAACAGCGACATGATCATTAACATTCCCAACACGTGTGGTGATTGATTAAGCCAGTTCAGAATGACACGCTAAATGTCGTAGTAAACGGTTACTCCGTTAGCGAAGAGCTGACGCTAATAAACGTTAAGAGCCTGCTTGAGCTAAGCTACTAACGGCAACGAGATTAAATCGCTTCTAATGACTTGTTGAAGCTCAGCAATATTTTGGTGTAAATTGTGAGTGTCAACTCTCAAGTTAATTGGAATATAAGTGAACAGAAACGTTCCTACGTGTTAACCTTCCACTGTAACCATGGGTCAGTCAGGTACGGTTATAAAAAGATATTCAAATTAAGGGATGAAAAACTTTCGAACAAACGCCAAACCAGTTAAAGCTTGACTAATACTTCAAAATATTAAAGAATATCCGATTAAAAAAGATTTGGGGATTTCAAAATATATCCAAAACATGTTCAAAATGTTCTTTTTTAAATATGGTAAATACCATAAATTTTAGTATTCATTCTACGAAAAGGAATTTAAATAAATAAATAAGGACTTTATTTTGGAGCGGTTTTCAACAATAATTGCTGGTTTACAAAACGACTCATGTCTTATTATAGTTCTTAAAATATTAAAAGCTTATTTTATAGTTATTAATTAATAAAACATAATATTAGACATACAGTTATATATGGCTATATCACCTTGTACATTAAATACTTGTATATATTTTCTTTGTATGTCGTTTCAGATACACCCTGGCCTGTTACGCTGGAGGACAGTTCATTATATAATTTGGGAGCAAAGTACGCAAATCGCTTTCTTTCAAATTCAGGGCGAACGCGAGGCATCTCCAACACTTGATCCTGTCTAGTACTGCGAGATCGGACTTGAGACCTGCTTTTTAGTTTTTCTCTCAGATATCCCGGCCTGCCAGTGGTCAGGATTCTGTAAACCAGGCATGAGGAGCGCAGGGTACAAGTATCAGCTACAGTCAACAAACCCAGCGATCGTCGAGCCTCCGAAACATGGTCAAACCTTCTTAAACCACATACATACCTTACACACATATTTTGGACCCTCTGTAATTTTTCTAAATCTCCTTTAGACACAATGTTACCATAGACAGGGAGGCAATAATCGATCACAGAGAGCACAAGAGCCCGGACAAGGCGAAGCCTGGTCTCTCTAGGAAACATGTGCCTATGCTTGTATAGCATTCTCAGTCGACCAAGTATTCGCGACAAACAGCACTTACATGACTGTAATATCACGGATTTAGATTTATACTATAAACAGCATTGAAACCACTGAAGTATATTAGAAAACACACACAAAGTTGATATGTTACAAATGTTTTTTTAAACTAACCATAGATAAATATATTTATGGGAGAAAATAATTGCTTAAGGCATTAGAAGAAACTAAAATACAAATTAAAATCCAGTATTAAAATTTTGAAAAAATGTTAAACTCAAAACATTTTCCGGGTTGTCAGGCGTCAGGCCCAAGGTTACACGTATGGGAATAAAACCTAAAAGCCCATTCCTCCCAGCAAATCTAGGATTTAGCACAAGTGAGGGAAATATTTAGAACTCAGTACAGAACAACTCTTACGCAATTTTCCTTCTTTCATGAATTTCCGCACAACAGAAGGCTCATCTGAGAGTTACGATGGTCAAAACCATAATTTTAACTTTTTCTGGCATTCACTGAACATGCCTTTGTGGTTACAGTACGAAAATGTTTAACTTTCTTCTGTATTAACGTTTTTTAATCTTATATGCTGTTTTTAGCTCAGTTCGTATGTTACTGCAAAAGTTCGTTTTCTATCACGCTCTTAGAAACACTTCCTTATGACATCATTTGTTCAATAACTATTTATTAAAATATGTTATGTTATTACTTATTATTATAACTATCGAATTATTGACGATATTGGATTAACGGAAAAAATACCAGCAGAAAAACAGAAGAGGGTTGTGGTGTATTCAGGTCTATATACTTGATTTAAATATTTTACTTAGAAAGATACATTGATACATTTGATTTAATATTTACCAACGTCGAAGTCTTTTTCAATATTCTCTATCATACAAATCAGTAATATTACCCGTAATTAATATAAGTAGTTTAATTTCGTCAACTGCAACGTAGTGTAAGAGGACAACAAATTTTTGTAAGCATTATGAATCTTTCCTATAATTGGTGTGTTACCTGCTACAGTATACAAAATGATAGAACACCACAACAAGTGTCGTGTAACAGTATTTACTGAAGTTGCATGCAAAATTTAAAATACACATACCACATTTCAACTTGCTATCCTGCGATCTTCTCGTTTCCATCATAATTGCCGATAAAACCAGTACAAAAAGATTGACCACAGCTTAAACTAATCCGTGAAGTGGTATCTGCCATCATCGGACTCATGTTCGTATAAAATAAAGCCTCATGCAAAATTCATGGGTCACTTTGTATTCGAAATGTAATACGGGCAGACAGCAGACAGATAGAAAATAAATGTTCATTGCCCGTTGAGTAAAAGGTTTTACCAATTCAAAGCCAAGAATTTCACTTTTGGAAAAAGAGGTATGTTTTTATACTATAAGTTACAATAGAATAAATACAATACTGTACGTATTAATTGTAGTTTTTGGAACAAAACAGACGTCAAACCATCCAATAAAGTACAAATTCTAAGTTCCATTTTATTTCTATCACATTGAGGAGTGGTCAATTCATAATGAAAAATTAAGTAACAAATTAGTGTAATTATTGTTATGTAACTTTCCGGATTATTTGGTAATCAACCTATAAAATTATCTTCTGCTGTGAGGACAGTGGAATGAAAACCCTAAATTGAAGTGTTGATGTACTAAGTTATGAATAATACAAATAACTTTCTTTTTCTATTAAACAAATTTACAATTGCTATAGATATTCCTAAAGGTTATCTATAAGTTTATGTCAGTGTATACGTCGTTCACCTTTTACCTTGGATTCAGAGTGTATAGAGTATAGTTACTCTATTACAATACAGGATAGCAATGTAGGCCAACCGACAGAGGCATTCATTGTATACATTAGCATATATCTGACAGGAAGCTATATATCTACTTCCGGTGTAAACTTTCACAGAGGAAAATATTATTACTGTCACGATATGATAACAAGGTGTTTTATTTCTGTTTTACACAAGAGGCGTTCAAAATAAAACAACATTTCTGGGACAGTAGGTATCTAGCTTTAAGTTTCCATGTTACATGCGAACCAATCTTTACGTATTAGTTTATAAATTGTACTATTAAAAATCATTAATGACGAATATTTATGTTGTTTAGGCTAATCCATTGTCTACGTTTTACTCCACTACACTCGTATTGTAATTATAAAAGAAAACGGGTATTTCAATTCAGAAATGTAAAAAAATGACGTCACTAATTAAAGTTACAGGAGCCTTGGTACAGACATATAAAACGTTCTTAATTTATTTATCATTTGCGATTTCATTGTATGGATAATCGATATAACATTTATTGTACTTGTCATTGATTAAAAAAACATTAGGTATTGTAATTATAAAAACAAGATGAATAATTTTATATAACACATATACAGTTACAAAAAATTGCCATGATGGTAGTTAAAAAATATGACAATTTGGTTTCAATTATCTATTTATTTTATTTACTATACCCTACAATTAGCTGATGATGTATTCGTTAAATTAGAAATCTATATTGTACAAATTAAATCTATAAAAAAGTGTTAGAAGGTTTATTATTATATATTTATATCAAACACTTTCAAGGCTTAATTTCACACATTTTAATTTTATGCTCAATGACATACTACAAGGAATTAACGTATGCGCTTTAGTCAACTCATGTGAACTTTTTATCTATAACTATTTCAGTATAATAACGATTCCGAATGAGTTATACATTTTTTATTATTTGAGGAACATTATTTATTATTATCTAAACTTGATGTGATACATAATCATGTCTACTATACTGTACATGTAGTAACTGTCTGCTGTCATACGACTTTGAGTGTTGTGAGAAATCTGACTTTGATACGTCTACTCAAGCTGTCTACTCAAATGACGAGTCAAATGGCAAAGTGCATTACGTGTTAAACCAAGTATTTATGGTAACCTCAAGTACACTTCTTGAAGAATATTTTCTGGTATTACGATTTTTTTTACTTGAATCTAAAGTGTAAAATTTTAAAATAGTCTTATGTTAAACTTTTATTAACTAGAACAGAGCCTTTCTTTGTTTCAAAATTCATAATTTTATATTTAGAGACGTTTAGATTTAGAAGGTTAATTCACATTCGTTATAGTGTTATGTTCTAATAAAATTTCTCTAGAAAAAATGTTACAATAACTGAGGAAAAACTAAAAGATATGGGCATAAAAGGACCTATTTATTCAACGCAACGAGGAAATTTATCTCTGAGAAGACATGAGAGCGGTGTGAAATTTGCATTCAATGAAATAGGTCGTTTCGTCCAAGGTGTCGATGTGTTGTCCCAGAAGTAGAGCAAGACGACAGCATCAATATGTACAGTGCGCGTGACGTTCTACCATATTGCTCTGCTTAGTTCTATTGCACTATAAAACAGGTCAATATTCTATTGATAAGACTGATGTAGGATGAAAGACTGAAATTGAACGTAAAATAACGTGATATAACAATAAATATTTTTAGTAAACCTAACAAATATCTTTTTATAATTTTATTTCTACCCTCAAATCCTATGCCATATTTGACAAAATAAAAAAATAGTGACGTGTAATAAATCGAATTAAAAACATTATTATGATATGGTATTAAATTCTATATTATTGCATGTTTATATACAAAAGATTTACTCTTAACAGGCCGAAATACCTGTAAATATTTGAACCAAACATATTTATTTTCAAAAATATTCTCTGTGTTGTAATAAATATACGTAAAAATGAAGCTCTAACCTCAACTAAATATCACGTTTCATTAAGCTATTTACTAATAATTAATAATTGTTCTAGAGCGTGAAAAAATCCCACTCCTAAACAGAGATTCGATTCGTCAGGTGTACTCGGCTTTCGACTACACGGGAGGCCTCTCCGTTTTTTTGTGAGGCTGGCGACCCCGGGGCTACCTGAGCCTAGCTATGAGACTCTCCTCACAGTCCTTCTAGAGCTAAGGCCTTTCTTCTCTCTTTCGGAACTTAGCTCGACATCTTTTATCTTTTCTGAGCAAATCTTGCCCACCTTTTCTTTTCTTCGACCCCACGTGGGTGTCACTTCTTCCTTCTTTTCGACTGGCGCATACCGGAGAACCCGGGGAGTGTCCCTGAATTGTCGCAGGGACTGATGTATGCTTTGCACTGCCGATGGTGTTTTCTCTGGTATGTCGCCAGGAGCCAGCCCCTTCAGGCCCTAGTCGGGAAGTGCGCCATGGATGCAGAGGTCGGACTCTGCATTGCTACGGTCGGCCCCCGCACGTCTGGTTTCCGGTGCTGGGATTACGGAGGTCGGGCCCCAGGGAACTGGGGTAGAGGCTCAGTCCTTGAGGGTACATCCGTTCCTGATTTTTCCGGACCGCCCTTGTCGCACGATGCGCTGGTAAACTTAAAGTATGGAATCAAAAAAACCCATCGACAACAATACAGAGAGTTTGAGGAAGGAATTCCCCCCTCTCCCTTCGTCTACTGCTAACCAGTTTGCTAACAGTAGTCGTGTATTGAGGTCCCCTCCTTCGCGACCTCAATCTCGCTAACTCCGCCTTTGGCATCTCGGCAGGCCATGGCTTCCTGTGCCCCACCAGAGACGGGACACCGGTTGTCTCTGATGAGTTTCAGTCTGAGGAGACACCAGTCAGAAGTCAGGAAATGTCTTTTCTCTTGGTTTCCCCCGATGGGAAGAACATGGAGTATGCGACGGACACCATCTTTACGGAGGTAAAGAGGATGAATTACGTTCTTCTCGAGATGGGAGCAGGTACGTCTCGACAGAAGAGCCTAAGCACGGCAGGCAGGAACGGCATGATCTCTCTGGAGTCGTCTCTAGATCTGATCGATACATTTTTGCAGGTCTGGAAGATATCGATGGAGAGACTGCAGAGAGAAAGCCACGAAAAAGAGACTCAGGCCCCATCACCATCTATGGTGGCAGCAGCCTCTACCACAGCTGGGAAACGAAATGCCTGAAGTCCCCCTGAACATCCCAGGGAGGAAAAGCGGCAGATAGACGCCGGAGAGCCTGCTTCTGTCGACGCGACAGAAGAGAGCAAGTTTCGCCCGGTAGTCTCAAAAAAGAAAAAAAAGAAAAGCGAAGGCCGTAGATAAGAGCGGGAAGAGGCAAGACCTACCTCCACCTCCTTCCCCACAAGTAAAGAATCCAGAGAAACTCCCGCGTTCCAGGCCTGGGAGGCAGGTGGTGATTGTCAAGCCTAAAGCTGGCAAGTCATACGCCGAGATTCTTGGTGCAATGAGGGCTGGAGTTACTCCCGAAAAGTCGGGCATTGTGGTACGCCATAATATAAGGGAGACTGTCACTGGA
The DNA here is from genome assembly GCF_021130785.1 of Homalodisca vitripennis. Taxonomy (NCBI): domain Eukaryota; kingdom Metazoa; phylum Arthropoda; class Insecta; order Hemiptera; family Cicadellidae; genus Homalodisca; species Homalodisca vitripennis. The sequence continues at coordinate 26,739,128 of NC_060214.1, forward strand.
GGAGTATTACTGTAACTCGCAAAATGCGACGACAGAAGGAAACTCCAGGAGGCGATACAGAAGGCTGTGGGTTACAGGCCCGGCGATGTTCGCTTTATTGTTCCTGAGGCAAGGCTAGAGATCGTAGATCTGGACACCTTGACCACGGAAGCCGACATCTCGGACGCCTAACCGGTAAGAACAGAGGAAGCTGGTTGAGCTGCTCAAGAGTGACTCCTTGACAGTACTCCGAAAGGGGAAGATCAAGGTCGGGTTGGTCGTCTGGTGGATTCGGGACAGTGTGGAGGTGGACAGATGCGTCCGCTGTCTTGGCTACGGTCACACCGGGAAGAACTGTTCTGGACCCGATAGGAGCAGTAACTGCTGGAAATGCGGCAGGAAAGCCCTGGACGACAGGAAGGCCCATACTAGGCTACGAAAATGATCCGGTTTATCCAGGCCAATCTGTAGACATGTCACGCTGCGGACACAATCCTTGAACAGCTGGCCTGTGAGACCAAAGCCCAGATAGTGATCGTCGGTGAACCCGTCCGAACCAAGACCAGCTCATCTCAGACAGTCTCAGAGTTTGGATCTCAGACAGTCGTGGGGTCCGTGTACTGAGTCATGGTTCCGGCGACGGCTATGCCTGGGTTAAGTTGGATAGCGTTACCATTTACAGTGTGTATCTCTCCCCCAATTACTCCGCGCGAGAGTATCTGGAAAGGTTGGAAACACTGGAAGACAGTCTCCGAAACGTCCCTGGGCGTGTTATAGTGGCGGGTGACTCCAACGCCCTTGCGGTCGAATGGGGTATGCCCGTGACTAACGTGAGAGGAAGACATATTTTAGATATGGTTTCGAGACTCGATTTGGAAGTCGTGAATAGAGGGACAAGGCCGACCTTTAGAAGCACTCTCGGTGAGTCAATACCAGATATTAAGCTGGTATCGGCCGATTTGTTCCCTTTAGTAGCGGAATGGCGAGTGATGGACGTCTACACTGCTAGTGAGCACAAGTTTATCGCTTTCCATCTTATCAATAATCGGCTGCAGCGGCGAGCAAATACCCGAAACACTCTTGGCTGGAATCTGGCTAAGCTGGACAGGGGAAAACTCGTCGAGCAGCTAGATCGTAGTATCGAGACCGTTGTTCCGGGGTTTCCCGAGTCCACTGCAACAGCTGAGGTTGAGGCCTATATCGACTCTTCCATTAAACTGATAGAAAACGCTTGCAATTCGTCAATGCCTCGTAAACAACCCTACCGGGGCCGTTGCCAAGCCTTCTGGTGGACGGACGAAATCGGCGAGCTCAGGAGAACTCCACTAATGTGCAGACGAGCTCGAAACCGGCCTGAAGCTATAACTAGGTCGGCAGAGCATAAGGCTGCTAAGAAAGCTCTTAGTGCAGCAATTCGTCTGTGCAAGGCGAGATGCTGGCGTGAGCTCTGCCAGGAGGTGGACTCGGACCCTTGGAGAAGAGGATACAGACTTTTGAGAAAAAGGATCGGAGGAATGGTGGCTAACAGCGCGGAAATGCCAGCTGGAACGATTTCGGCGATCGTGGAAGCTCTCTTCCCAAATCACCCTGTTAGGCGGGAGGAGAAAGTAGCGAGGCCGGTTCCAAACGTATCCATTTTTACGGAGCAGGAGCTTTTAGCGGCAGTGTCTACCATGCGCAACAAGAAGGCTCTAGGACCTGATGGCATTCCAGCTGAGGTTTTGAAGGTTGTGGTGGCGAATAATCCGCTCTTGCTGCTGAATATGTTTAATGCATGTTTCTATTTTTAATACTTCACAATACTTCTATTTTTAAAAACAAATTTCATACAAATAATTCATTCTAGGTTAGGAGCTGAGGGAGTAAACTAATCAAAGAACTTGATAGCTTGCATTTTTAAAACACACTAATTATTTAAAATTTTTGCACAAATGTAAAGTTTAAATCTTATGAACCTAGGTTTTAGATATGCATTAGTTTAAGCATATACCTCAAGAAGAAATCAGCTAGCAAACCTCGAAATGTAGTGTTACTGTTTGGTTTGAATCACGGGACTATGGCAAATGTCCGGAAAAAAATAATGTTTTCTTAACAATCTTTCAACGATTAACGAGTATTTTTGTTTAATTAATCTCAAAGGGAACCAATTAGTAGTTGCTATTACTCATATAACAGAAAATCCTTTCGCAGGCTGTTTTATAATTTAAGATTACTGGTAGTCAAACTGATAAAATAAATTACATATCTAATAAAAAATATTTTAAATCCTAAATTGAGACTGGGGAGTATTTCAAGATCAAACATATGACGCCACGTCATACATATAAACGTTCGGAATGATCAAAATTAGGAACACTAAAGTATAGAGTAATATTTATTATATGTAACATGTTACTATATGATATAATACAAAACTCTATGATTGAAGCCATTTTTATATATCTTTAGAACTGCTGACCGGTGGTCGGACAGTATGTTAATGACCAGAAATGCAACAAGTTCCAGTTAACCACATGGTACTCATACTCGTCTGTTACCGCTGTTGTATAGATGAACCTGTTTACTCGGTCTAACCACAGACCTCACGTTGTTTGTCAGTGGTTGTCATCATCTACAAATGTTGATAATCATTCTGCTCCAACTGTGACATGAATAGGTCTGTGTTAACTATGTCCAGCTCTAGACATGAACCTGTAAGACGAATTACTCACATTATAATATACAACTATATTAATTGTTTTAAGTGTATGAAGCAAATGATTAATTTCTAAAAAAACTAAGAATTGTTCTCATCCGAAAAGTTACGTGATTACATATAAACTGTTATGTCCAGATAAAATTGTATGTTAATCCTCAAATGTTATCTATCATCTATATATTTTTATGCTGGACAACACATTTTAGCAGATTTAAAACATTTTTTTTTTAAACAGATGGAATTAATTTTTTCATAATTATTTGGAATTCTATATTTAGGGAAAAAATATGAGGACAGAAAATATAACGTGCAGAAACTATTAGTTGTTCAGCAATTACCTGTGTGTACGAAATACTTTTTGTAAAAACCAAAATAATCTAAACTTGCAGAATTTATCAAACTTGCAAGTTTGTGATTCCTGACTTATGCGTGCCACAACGCTTCGGTAAGATTTTTTAATTTTAAACTAGTTTGTAATAATTATGTATTAGTTTAGTTCTTTACCTGAAAAAGAGATCAGATTGCAGATCTCGAAACGTAGTGTTACTGATTTCTTGTTTCACTGAACGATGGCAAATGTCCGGAAAAATCCTGTGTCCTTAACAAACCTTATATGTTTTAGAATGTAAGAAATTTATTAAATGTAACATAGAATAAAAAGTCGCTGTGTCAAGTGATGAAGTTTATAACAAATTTAAACACCTATTCTGGATAGGTTAATTCATTACAAACACAAAGACATAATATTTTTCACGGTTAAAGACTACTAAATAACTCACAGAATATAAAAGGATACAGTGACTCATTGTAAGTTACTTTCTATAAATGCGTGAACCAAGAGCAACTCAATATGAGCTGCTAACCAATAGGATGGTTTGTTAAGATAATGAAGAACCCACACATTGCAACATCAATTACCTTCCAAGTAGTCTGTCTAATTATATCTCGATATAGAAAACACAATCCAATGGGAAACACCACATGAAATATAATTTACCCTGTAAAATAATACGTAAATATTTTGCAATACAGCACTGCTCAATATATTTACTTATAACTAGTATTTGACCGTGGATGGACATGTAAAGTCGACGGGATTTTTCCGGACATCTTTTAGAATTCGCTAATTTCAAAAACAACTTTTCGAGATCTGCAATCTGTTACCTTTCTCAGGTAAATGACTTTACCAAACTCTACGAAAGCTTTGTTACACAAAGCTACAAAGTACTGAACCATGATTGTTAGTAACTCCTTTACCCAACCTTTTCCATCACTATTGAAATTAATTTGTTCTGCGGTGGAAAGTCTTACTAAACATAGCAATTTTAATTTCCAACTTGATTTTTATATAAAATGTATTCTTTTATTTCCTATATAAATTCATCACACTTATGGAAATTCAAATATCAATTTCACTAAAAAAAGATTTTGTATCGCTCTTATCTATATTATCACTGTCCTATGTGTTAGTCCTTAGGACTTTTCCTCTCTACAAGATGATTAAAAGGAGCTTCTCATTCGACTGTTATCTATTCTTACTTTCAGAAATATTTTGATTTCATGCTTTTCAATAAATGTACTAAATTATAACATTGAAATTCGTATTATATAAGTTAGTGTAGTTTCACGTTCTTTTATTTCGTCACCCTGCTTCTGAGTACAACTAATGAAAATCCTGACCTATTTTGGCACACTACTTGTAATATCCTGCAAGATAAAATCAATATTACATTTATCTCATGCTATGCAATGCATGTAATGTATCATATTTCTGTCCCTAAGACGACTTTGAAATGAATTCTATATTTTAAATTCCTTCTTCGTATTATCTCTAATGATAGTATTAGAATATTTATTTAAAATTTATTGCTTTGAGTAATGTTGCAGTATGAAACGTAAAATATCCCAAATCATAAAAATTATATTTTTTTAACTTATTTAAAAGATTTAATCCTGATAGATTATGCACCAAAACTGTATCAAAAGTTATTTGAAATAAAACGTGAATAGTCATCACGAAGTCTACCATTTTTAACTAAAACATTTCATTGGTTAAAATGTATATTTTAGCATAATAGCAAGGTTTATTTTATGCATATTATAATATAAATAGTACGTCCAATTTTGTTCAGTGGGTTGCCTTATCGGGTAAAGGATCTATCCACACTTAAGTTGTAAAGTGAAATATGTACAGTCGGACTAAATATTGTCACTTTGTATATTGGCAAATTATTTCCTTATCGCAATTATTCTATATTCTGGTTACATTTTTATGTCGTTCAACTTTAGTTAAAGTTATAAATTTTGTATAAAGACAAAACCTTTTCTGTTAGTAAAACTCGAAAGTCTTACCTTTAAAGAATAAATAGTGAATTTACATCTCTTTCTTTATTTTTATATATTTTTTATAGTTTGACGATGTTAAATATTTCAGCACTTGTATTTATAAATAGATATCATACTTAGAAATATAATTTAAAATAATAGAATATATCGAAATAACTACAAAATAGCAATCTAAAGAATATATAGTGAAGTGTAAAACACCTTGTAAAAAACAAAGTATATTGTACTGTTAACCACACAACTTTAATGATTTTTCACATATTTATTTTGTGATAAAAAATAAATTTTCATAATTATCAGATTATTTAATGATGAAAACAATATCCTCCACTAAACAAACGTCTATTTAAAAATATTGAAAAAATGGTGTAAGCAAAATGTATATATGCAGTGTATGCAGAAAATACAGATGCAGTGAAGGCTCAGAGCAACGAGTGTAGTAAAATGAGTAATCTCATAGAGGCCCTTACAACTGAAAATAGCCAATTAAAGAAAAAAGTAAAGGAGTTGGAAACTCGTCTTGAAGACATTGAGCAATACTCAAGAAGCAATTGCATTGAGATTCAAGGAATTCCTCTGGAGCCTGCAGAAAATGTGTTAAACATTGTTAAAGACGTCGGAAGGGCCTTGGACTTTGATATCTCTGACACTATGGTTGACGCATGTCACAGGTTGGGTGTACAGAAAACTGGAGACAAGCCACCAGGGATAATAGTGAAATTTGTGCGTCGCATGGACAAAGAGAGTTTTATTCAGCGGAGGCGTGTGAAGACGACCCTGTCGACCCGTCACATTGGCAGGAAGGACGATTGCCCGATCTATGTCAATGAGTCGCTGTCACCAGCTCGGAGGAGGTTACATGCATTGGCGAGGAAGTTTCAGCGTGAGAAGAACTACAAATTCCTCTGGGTCCGAAACGGGAAAATCTTCATGAGAAAAGAAGATAAAGCGCCAGTCAAGGTCATCTCGAGTGAGGAGGACTTACAACGGTATCTGTAATTATGTACATAGTCTCATTTAGTATTAATTTTTACACAAGTGTAAACCTTTCCAGTATTTTGATTTGTATTCCAAGGGTTATTTTTATTGTATTGCTACAAAATAATATTATTTTATAATTTCTTTATAAACTAATTATGGAACTGTCAAGCGCTTTAATGCAATAACAACTTTAAGTTAGAATTATAAATATAAACAAAATGAATATTTTGAGTTTATAGAAAGGGCGCATCTGTTATTTTTGTATTATTATATTGAATTTTGATTTAATATTCTTTGATCTGGTTTTGAACCTTGATGGACTCTTGTATATATTACATTGTAGTATATTGTATTTTTGATGGATTTTTATTTGTTTAATGAAAATGAGTTTATAACAAAAACAATTTAATGACTAAAGAGTGGAAGAATTTAGAGGTATTAAACCAAAATATTCGCAGTATGAGGAGTAATTTTGATAGCTTCTTGGCTGAAATGGATGGTAGAGGTTTGCATTCCGAAATAATAGTATTGTCAGAAATTTGGATTGACGAAAATGAAATAAATTTTTACAATATTCGTAATTACACAAGTTACATAAAACCTAACGGAGATCATAGAGCTGGAGGTATTGCAATATTTATTAAGTCGGGTATTGAAGTCAATAGTTTTGATATTGTTAATATAATGTCAGCTGATATGCTAAAATTAGAATTTAAATTTAACTCTCAATATTTCTGTTTAATTGCAATTTATAGACTGCACAGTTTTAGTAAGGAATTATTTTTGAACGAAATTAACACATATTTTGTGGACAACCATAACTTCAATAATAAGAGGAATGTTTTTTTTATTGGTGACGTAAATCTTAATTTACTTATTAATGACAGAACTGTTGATAAATACAATACTTTTCTTTCCTCAAATGGATTCGAATGTTTAATAAAAGAACCAACTAGAATTACAGCTGAATCGATTTCCTGCATTGATCACGTTTTTACAAAGATAACAAACAAATATATGACGGAGGCGGAAGTGATGGTTGTTGACACAAACATAACGGACCACCGGATGGTTGTCTTGAGTGTACGAGTGTGCGCTAACCGGACGGACAGACAGATAGACACGTCACCTGCGAGCTCTGGCCCTTCTTATCGTATTGATTACGTCAAACTGAAAACAACTCTAGATAGCGTAGATTGGAAAGATGTCTTCAGTGACACAAACCCGTCCTCTGCATTTTATACTTTTCACAGTAAGCTTCTGTCAATCATTTCTGAATGTAAAGTTGAAAAACGCAATGCTAGGGAAAGCTTAGTTAAAATTAAACCGTGGATGAATAATTATATATGTGCGAAAATAAAATTTAAAAACAAGCTTTTTGAGAAAGTTAAAAATCACCCGAACAATGATAAATTAATTAATTATTTTAAAAAATATAGGAATAAACTTCAGATTGAAATAAAAAATTTAAATTCATACTATGAGAATGCTTTTAAAATCTGTAACGGTGACTTAAAAAGAACCTGGCAAGTATTAAATGAAGTGACAGGTCAAAAAGTAAAAAATAAATCAATAAAGAGTCTGAACATAAATGGTAATGAAGTTAAGGATACTAAAACTATTTGTAATGAGTTTAATAATTTTTTCTTATCTATTGTGAATACATTGGATATCACGAAGACAAAACCTAGTAATCTGAATTCATGTTATTTTAAGAATTGCTTTAAGATAAAACACTCAGTTAACTCCATGTTTGTTGATCCAGTACTTGCTGAAGATTTGATTAGAGTAATTAATTCACTAAAGAGTGGAACTTCACCTGGGATTGATAATATTAGTTCTGGTATGCTAAAACAAATTTATCCTAAGATCTCAGATGTTTTGTTGTATTTAGTTAATTTAAGTTTTGAAAAGGGAATTTTTCCGGATATGTTAAAGACTGCAGTGGTGATACCCTTGCATAAAAATAACTCTGTTAAAGATTGCAATAACTATAGACCGATATCTCTTCTTTCTATTTTCGCAAAAATATTAGAAAAATTAATGAAAAAGAAACTAGTCACATTTCTTGAAAGAAACAAGTTTTTTAGTGAAAATCAGTTTGGATTTAGGGAAGGGTTGAGTACAGAGGTAGCATTAAAACGTTTCATGGATTTAGTTTATGAGTCCTTAAATTCCGGAAAAAAAGTTAGTGGAATTTTCTTAGATATAAAAAAGGCATTTGACACAGTAGATCACAAAATTCTTTTGGAAAAGTTATATATGAGCGGGGTTAGAGGAAATGCTTATTCCTGGTTTGGAAGTTATTTATCAAAAAGGAGTCAATGTGTGAAAATTAACAACGTTTTTAGTGAAATTGGTTACATCAGTAGTGGAGTACCCCAAGGGTCAGTTTTGGGAGCAATTCTTTTTTTAATTTACATTAATGATCTTTGTAATGCAAAATTAAATGGAAAATTAACATCTTTTGCGGACGACACAGCTTTGTGTTACGTATAGTTTTAGAAATAGAGCAAGCCATGAATTCTGACTTGAACGCTATTCAATGGTGGTTTACAAGCAATTGTATGCTTTTAAGTCCGGAAAAAACAAAATACATAAATTTCAATTTAAGAAGTGAGCAAGAATTTGATAATGAAATTATATATAAATGTATGGACTGTTTGCTTAAAAATACCCATTGCAATAATAGATGTGCAATTGTGTCACAGACTTATAGTTTGAAATATTTGGGAGTAATTTTAGACAGGGAGGTAAACTGGAAGAAACACATTGAAAGTTTAAAGAAAAAGTTATACAATACACTAAGATGTTTCTATTTTTTGAAAAACATGTGCACGGAAGATGTCTTAAGAATGTTGTATTTTTCATTAGTAAACAGTAGACTGGAATATGGTATTTTCTGTTGGGGTGGGACTTTTGACAACAGTTTGAAACCACTTTTTACACAGCAAAAGAAAATTATTAAATTAATTAAACGAAAAAGTAAATTTGAACCATCTTGGCCTTTATTTGTAGATTTAAGAATTCTCCCTTTAAAATATATGTTTGTATATAAAGTATTAAAAATTTTTTTCGTGAAAAGTGGGAATTTGAATGAATTAAATAATTGTTACAAAGATAAATTGAGGTATAAAGAACGTTTGGAAGTACCCAAGCCAAATTTGACACTTTTTACAAAAAGTTATTGTTTTATGGGTCCTAGAATTTTCAATATTATTCCGAAAAGCATTGCAAATTGTACAAATGCTAAGTTGTTTGCAAAAAAATTGAAGTTTTGGCTTTTAAAAAAAGATAATATTGATCACCTTATTAATATACAAGTTTAATTTGTTTGAATCTATATCGTAAAGAAACAAACATTATTCTAAGCGGCTAGGTTTGATGATGTTATATTGCCACAATTGCATTTATTTAGTGGGACTTTATGTAGTTAAAGAAAATATAAAAATCTTTGTAGCGCAAATTGTTTAATCTTGGAGAAGGAACCTCTACACAGGCTTTGCCTTAGAGGCCCTATGTTTTTTGAAAGTAAATATATATTGGATATATACTAGAATATGTGTGCTGCATTTAAACTTATATTTTTATTTATTATATATATTATATATAGTATTTCTATTCTTTTAATAATTATGATAATTTATGATATTGTATAGTTTAATCGCAGTCATTAATTTAAGACTATATGTGAATTAATATTATTACCATCTTTTTTGATAATTTTGCACCAGATTATTTTAGTTGTGATGGATTGTAATTACTTTCGAAAAATAAATATATTCTATTCTATTCTATTCTATTCTATATATTGCGTATCGGTCGACATTGATTAAGTCATAGCATTTGAAGCACTATTACTAAATGAAACTCTAAGTGCTACTGATTGTATGAAAGAAAACATTATTTTATAAATTATTTCCCTTCTTCATCCCTTCAGCGTAGAAATTAAAATCCGCCAAATGGTAATGTACCTTATGCAAAGAAAATCTATTTTATTACATACATGAAAATTTTTATATCTTAAAGGAGTATTTTATAAATTTTTACAGCTTACAGTATGCTTTATAGTATAGGGACATCGTAATAAAATAGTAAAAAAAACCAACTAATGAGATACATATTGCATGAACATCAAGTTATAATGGACATAATGAGTTCGTGAACTTAATTATTTAACTTTGTGTCCACTACACAAATTTTTACTAAGTTATGCTATATTAAACTAAACTTAATACTGTCATATTGTAATAAATTATGACACACACACACACACACACACACACACACACACACACATATATATAATTTCAATAAACATTGAATCACAAAAAGTACTTGCTCCGCCGGGAGTCGAACCCGGATCTCTCACTTGCCGGGTGAATGTGCTACCATTACACCACAGAGCACTTACTTTTTCCGATTCAATTATTTTGTATTTGGCCGTATCTGTCACATATGCGTTTAAATAAGCAATATATATATATATATATATATATATATATATATATATATATATATATATACACTGGAATACGTACCAGTGTTTATGTTATCCAACGTTACAATATGCACAACAAACACTGTGTTTTAAATACTAACGATATTAGCTCGAGGGAAGCTGGAACATGATAACATTTTCTACTTTGCAATAACCATCCGATTAACAGTTAAGCGCTCGTCAACCAACCAACGAAAAAAACCTTATCAAATTATAATTTATTACGTGAAATTTGCGTTTTAGCAATGATCAGCTATTCATGATTCATGCAAACAGAGGTACCATAACTGTTTGGTTTTGCACCATTCTTCAACATCGTCTAAATATTTGCAGAGTAAACAATGGCGCTCGTATCAAGCATTTGTAGTGCATATTAACAGTTCTTAATGAATAACACAGCATCTGTTTCTAAAGTACGTTTGAAATTGATTATGAGCTAAAATTGTGTCAGTGGCGGTATGAATATTCATATTCAGAACGCTTTGAACTTTTTGTTAGATATTTCAGAGAAATACAGTGTCACTGTTGAGCGCAATATTTGTTAACAGCAATTTCTGAAGAATTTTACTCAATAACAGTTTAAAGTTTATAGTTGAATTAATACAAAACTGTCACTGGTACAAGTAGAAAACAGAGGAGCAAGAGATAATACGGGAGCTAACAAACCGTATATTTTACAATATTCAGGAATGATTAATAAATGTTGAACACATTCAAACTGGTTTACTCATTATATTGTCTGTATAGTTCTGTTTTATATTTTCTCCAATGTAGGAATATATCCACCAATTTCCATATCTTATGTTACTATATTAAAAAAGAACACCTGCTAGATTTTTTTGACATATATAGAACCTTAAATTGTTAGAATGTCGGAGATATTGCACTTAATGAAAAAGAATTTTAAAACTGTACAAACCATTACCTTTAGTTAATTTGCAACTCTTAGAGGTATAATTATCTAGTTTTAACTACGCAAAGCGTTACACAGTGATTAAATTTGAATAATGCACTACAGAGGTTAACAGATTACTATTTTAGTGGAAAAAATATGAAGCGTAGAACTCTGTATTGGTGGTGTATTTATATATCGAATTTGTATTTACGCCTTGGTCCCGTTTGGGTTTCAATAATCACCCGGTTATGGTGGTGATACACCATTTAGTAACGTGCAAGAGCTAAACTAGTTTTGTGTAATTAAATTTGAACTAATCTAACTTACTGAAACCCCTACTGAGAAAACTTCAAACTGGAGCAGCAAATTGTGTTTACTAAAGAGTTATTACAAACCAGCAGCAACAAACGTGTAACAGTTGAGAGGCATAAGTTATTTGTTGTTCCCGGCTTCTGCAAGCGTGGAAGCAAACATCTAAAGTGATCGAGCTGGTTTATGCGTTGATGTATTTAGTTAAAAACAATACATTTTAAATTTTTATAAAAATTACAAAATATTTGTTATATTGTACATTTGTTATAAATATACTGTTTTGTGTAACTTTATAAGAGTTCAATAGGGGCCATTTTGTTAATATTTAAGTAAATAACAACTTTTTTTAGTTTTTCCTCTTATTAATTACTACTTGCGTGCAAAGGTTAGCATCTGTAGCTTTAATATTTTTATATATAGCTATTTTTTATACAAAATAAAAAATGACAGCTAGTGAGTAAACAACACATGTCTCGACCTATGTTTACAAAACACATTTTGTTTTGAAGTTACATGTACTATCAGCGACAGTACCATTTTCTAAACAATCTGTTTACGCAAACTGTTAAATATCTTGTAGAATTTTATCCACAGAGGTACAAACTTGTATGACTTCTTGAAGGATTTTAGTTTATAATAATTATATCATGTAATAAGACGAACATACTTACTTTAACCATAAATGTTATTTAAATACTTTTATAAAGTTGTTTATTTCATAATAGTAGAACATTTACATGTTTAAAGTGCAGTCATGGGCTCACAATGCACTACTCACATTCACTAATTGGACAAGGTGTGTTTTACATTATACAGGACATCGGTCAAGGTTACAGAACAATACATGATAGCAATGTAGGCTAACAGTCAACTGACCGAGGCATTCATTATATACATTAGCATACATGAAAGCTGTATATGTGATAGGAAGCTATATATCTACTTCCGTGTAATCTTTCTTAGAGGAATTTATTATTCCTGTCACGATATGATAATAAGGTGTGCATATTTGTATGTATGTATACATTCATCAACCTAAAATTTCAATAACATTTCCAGGACAGTATTCTCTTAACATTTATGTTCTAGACTGTATACTGGAAAGATTGGTTATCATTCGGTACTGTCTCATGAAATATAAGTTCATACAATATAAAATTATTAATACTTCTATTATCATATAACACTTGCGATCTGTATGTGAGTGTAAATCGTGGTGATGCTGCACAAAATTTTAATCTTGAATCTATAAAATATAGTTACACACTCAGATAATTAATGCAAACTAGTGTTTCCTCATAAGGAAAACATTAAATTGTTTACAGACACAAGGAAAAATCTTAAGAATATTTTTAATCACCTCACTCGGTTTTGCAGTTTAACTATAAACCCTTTAACCTCTGAGGTTTGTTAATTTTCTTTTCACGAACTTATTTTACCTCTTAGGACATTACTATTACTCAAGTCTCTTTGCTTCGCCCCAATAGACTTTACGTCAAAAGTTAATAAACTACGCATAATTTATCCAAAGGAATTTAATAAGATTCGATATTAGTGTTGCAGTAGAATATTATACGTCCCCTCTCTGAGTAGCACTCCGGGTTTATGACTCTTTGTACTACTAGAATTTCACTACATTTTATCATGATTCCTGAAGTACTACTCACATTCAAAGCACTTTTACAAATGTTGTTGATCAAGTAAGGTCGAGAATATTTGAAACTAGTAGAGTCAGATATATAAACCACAGAATTAATATTCCTTTAAATAAGTCACTTTCTACATAAATATCTTTATCCTGTGAGTATACAGAGTGAAAAAACAGAAGATTCCAAAGTGATTCTTAGGGGTCTCCGATGACTAAAGCAATAAAACCTACACTTATGTAGATGCAACAAATTGTATACAAAACTATAAAAACTTATTTTAAGTATTAATGTGGAGATGGATTGAATTGAATTTAAGTCCTTAAGCTGACATTACTTCATAAGCAGTAAGCTGATAAACCAGAGAAAAGTCAGATACGTAAAGACACCTGTAATTTCACAATCATTTATAATCAGACATTGAATGATTCTAAAATAGTTCTGAAGATCAGTATCTCCTGCCGTTTCAATTTATTATATTAAGAATTATAAAAAAAATTAGTTTAAAGAATTTATAAAAACCGCACGGTGGCATATAATATACCAATAACTCCTAATTAATTGATATAAATTTTAATTATTTTCAATTAAAATAACTTTAATATTACAAATTTTACTTCAATAATAATGTCATAATGCAAAGGCCAGTAGAGAGTAATAAACTTGTGCTCTCGTAGACAAATGGAAACGTTAGTACAAAGAAACTCAACAGCTGGGTACACTCGATCTCTCAATACAAATATATTAGACTTCTAGCTTTTCTTACATTTTGTTTTGAGTTATTCTTCCACTTTTAAATAATTTAATATTTGTTTCGTACAATGATTATAAATTTTAAATCTGTACTTTGTCTCTAAGAATATAAACGTTCCTTATGAACTGGATGGGGTTATTGTCTGTGTAAGTACTTGAACAGAATATACCAATTCGTATAAGAAAATATAATGTAGTTATTTATTACTTACTGTAAAGAATTTGAAACAATGTAGAGGTCTTCTATTATGTTACAACAATATATTAATACAATTTTTTTGCTTTATATATTAAAAAAAAATATTGTAAAATCAATATTAAAAATTTTTTTTACATAATTTCTTACATTTAATTTCTTTAAATCGTTCTTTATACACATTCCGGAAAAAAAGCTTATTTTCGTAGGTTTTGCTATATTTCACTTGGTATTAGTTTAAACATATCTTAGAAATACATACCTTTCTTTTTAAAAATTAAAATATTTGATAAAGGTCATAAAGTAACGATTGTAAGCTATTCCTTTGAATGATTGTTTAGCTGTCTTTATATCAAGATAAAATCTAGTTCAAACGACTATGACGGTCCTTAACCTTACTTTTGACTCAATAACAGTTAGCCTATTGTCACGCGTAACTTTGGAACTTTTTGTAATATAACTTCTCACAATGTACTGTTATTACAAAATCAAATATACCTGACAAAACAACGGTCTTGAATTATTAGTTGCAAATTGCAAGATTTCGTCATGAATAAGTTCTGTTTCTAACTGCCAAGAAACATAACTTATCATTCTTGATTTCATACTAGATCATAACCTGCCCAATACTTGCGTGAAGTTTAATGAATTCTTAAACTTTTACAAATTAATCAAACAAAGAGTGCAGTTTTCTTTTTCACTTCAGATAATGACTATTTCATCATAGAACTTACCCTTAAATATTCTGGTGTTTACTTCTTTCTTAAGGTTACTCGACTGGTGTCATATATGTACGTTGTTTGACTAAGGTGTATAAAGTAATTTGAAGATTGAAAATAAGTTATACATTTTTGTTTATTCTACTTACTTTTGCAAGACCGATTAAATAAGTTACGTAACTAAATAAAAAACCTTGATACTGATAATGTATCTGAGGTTTCTCACAGTGAGGTTTCCTTCAATTGTAAATAAATGTTGTATTTATTATACTAAAGAAATGCCGAATGAAACTGATATCAGATAAATATTAAAAAGTTTTTCGGTACTTCGTTAAGATATTGGAGTAAACTTGCTGTATTATTGTTCCAATGTGACGTTGGAGCTCTTAACGACGTCTAATATATGGTACCTATGTAAATGTCAAGTTTTGATACGACTCTGAATGCTGTGAGAAGTCTGTGGTTGATACTCCTACTCCAGCTGTCTACAGCCATACGGCAGTAACAAGTGAAATAGCAAAGTTTATTACGTGATTAACCTGCCATCTATACTAATCTCAAATGTATCTGATTCTAGAATAATTCCTGCTTTCACTATATGTTTAGGTAACACCAATTATTCTGAGATTGGATTGTATTTTTTTATGTATCTTTCGTAACTGGAGGATCTTCATTATTGAAATTACGTCGCCACATTAATAATTTCTATTGGATATGAAACTAAAGAAACGTTTGATACTTTGAATATTAAGAAAAAGTTATAAAAACTTCTTGGAATATATGAATCAAAATTTAAGTCATAGTGAAGAGTCTATTGGACATCTCTAATGGTTAAACTTCCAACGTCAGATAACTAGGACATTAACGGTTTCCCATATATGTTTTGTTGTCAAGTATGAAAAAGCAACTGGACCTTCCAATCTCACGTTTATGATGTGGCTGACATTCGACACGATGATTAAAGTAAGAAGACTTATGTACAAATATGATTACTTTAAGTCCTATAAATGTCTGCCTGGAAAATTAACTAAAATATGATAAAAATTTAACCCTCTTTAACAATGCGTCGAGCAGATCTATCTTTGTAAGGACATGAGGGGTATCGAACAACATTTACAGAAGTGGGTAGTTGTGCCCACGTGTCGATGTGACGTTACAGAAGTAGGACATAACGGAGTATCAAGATGCATAGCGCGCGTGGGCGTTCTACTTCATTGTTCTGCTCCGTTCTGTTGCAGTATAAATAAGGCCAGATTCATTGGTAATATATCAATCTATAAAGATGGCTGAAACTAAGGATAATTTCCGAAAATATTTTTAATGAACAACACTCAACAGAGTGCAAGTCCGCTTCATCGAAGCTCTGGGAATAAGGCTTGGGTATCAGTACACGGAGACCCCAATCCACACCGTGAAGAACTGTTCGACATCCAACCACTCTTTTTGCGGCGGGTTTATCCGGACCTCAACTTTCTGCGAGGGCTGGTCAACAGCGATATAGACTGTCCTGACCTTCTGGGAGCTGTGAATTTCTCTGTCCCGAGAGGGACTCGCTCGAAGTCAGTTTTCAGTAGGCGTTTCCAGCCAACTAATTATACTCAAAACCACGGCATATCCAGACTCCTGAAGACTGGCGAAGCGGCTTCATCCTCCGTCAATTTCTTCGGGAATTCTTCTTTCAGGACGGATGTTATTGGTTTCCTAAGAGACTACAAGTGATGCGTGGTGCATCAGCTACGTAGTCTCTGTTTTACAATTAATTCCTATATGTTTAAATACCTTGATATTGTTTTGCTTGGTTTTTGTTTTGTTTGTATACTTATTATCTATTGCTGGTTTCATTCGGATCTACTTGTAATATTTGTAAAATTGGTGTTGTACCGTTGAAATAAATAAATAAATGAACGTCTGCCTGCCTAATGTTAAATAAATTAATATTATTAATAAAGTAAAGTTTGCTTTTACAATAATCCTGAACATTAAAACAGTTTTACCGCTATAATGGAAACAAAAATAACACATCCAGAGATATACGGTTTTATTAGACCACGAGTGATAGTGGCTTCCATGGTGCTTAACGAATAACCAAAGTTAAATAAATGATTCCCATTATTAAACAACAATAATTAACGATAATTGTATGCATCTAACCATTCGTTGCAACAAGTGGGTAATTAAAATGACCCGCGTGGTATTAAGCTATATGTACCATACATTTTTATAACCCTATAATATACTTTTGAGGATATTTTAGTACATTTTATAAAATGACAAGGAGTTGCCCGCGGCATCGCACGCAATTTCCTGTTGAAAAACAGTACAATATATTCACGTGTTCTAAACATTCCTGAGATAACTGATAGCCGTTCTTTGTAAGCCTCTGAGGCGCATTATGAAGGCATGAACCATATTTCCTGCCTCTATTATCATATGATACATATGATAATATTACTAATTATTACATCAATCCCCTAACGCAATGGATTCTACAGTGTATTTTTGTTAGCCAACCCATAGCTAACTAAAAAAAAAAAAAAACTGAATATTTTGCCCAATCGAGAGCATGCCAAATGAAATTGCCTGTGTGTAAATTAATACTTACTATATAATTAATACTGCACGGATTTTTTTCTACAACCTAAGGTGCAAACCTGTGTGAAGACTTCTGGTTCGTGTGAACTATATTTATGACGCTAATGATGGGTTTCCCTTCTTCCCAGGATAAACATTTTTTAATGGTTAAATTATGGCCATTGTATTTTACTTTGATATTAGTGTTTTTCCATTGCTGTTTAGCCTCTTTTCTGACTACTATATATATATATATTATATATATATATATATATATTATATATATAATTATTTATATATAATTTCAATAAACATTGAATCACATAAAGCACTTTCTCCGCCGAGAGTCTAACCCGGATGTCTCATTTGCCGGGTGAATGTGCTAACATTACACCACAGAGCGCTTACTTTTTCTGATTCAATTATTTTGTATTTGGCCGTATCTGTCACATATGCGTTTAAATAAGCAAACTTACATATGATCGGGAGACCAAATACCTGTCAAACGACTTTAATTTACATTAAATTGAAAAAAAATGGCAATAGCCTTATTTAATTTCAATAAACATTGAATCACAAAAAGTACTTGCTCCGCCAGGAGTAATTATATATATATATACGTACACAGCTCTGATAACCTCTCTTTTGTAAAATGACAAATAATTTAGGTTTAATAACAGTGTATAAATGCAAAGTAAATGTCATACTACTGTTTTTATTCAAAAATAGAATGATAACAGATGATTTAAATTTTTAGGCTGAGGTGTCCTGCGAAAAACAACAAAGTTTATAAAGGCGCAAGGTACACGTTTATGTACTTTATTAAAAGTGGTCAAAAATTCGAGCTCAAAGTTCAACCATAAATGATTTATTTTAAACACAAATATACATCTTAACTTAGCGCCTTCAAAAAGTGTTTGGCTACATAACATGTATAACAGTCTTGTTTTTGCAGTTTCCATTGTGCAGGCGCTTTGACAGCTGTGATCTGTGATTATCAGACCTACTGAATATGCATGTAACATTTTGTATTAATCGGTAAAGCCGTTTCGGAGGAGTAAGTTAACTAACATTGTTACACGAGATGTATATATAAGTTAGCTGCGTTTACATGTACATCCATTTAACTAATAAATATAAAAATGCCTGCATAATCGAGTAAAATAATACATTATAATTGTTAGACAAATAAATTTAAAGTTAAATATATTAGGGGTTCAAGGGAGATATGTGGAATGTTTTACATTTTATTTTCATCTTTATTAAGCAATCTAGATATACTTTTTAAAAACACATGCCAATTATTAAATAAGTTATTAATCAACTAATTAATATTATTATCTCATAATAATATTTCCCCTAGTCAGTATTAGAAACCACAATTTATAACGAAATTCATTCCTAAATAGATGATCTCAATATGGAATGCATTTTAAAATTGTAAATGTAATCACTTCTATTATATGTAATGGATTCTATTTTTCTGTATTCTTATTAGAGATGGATAAAACTGAAATTAACTTTAAACTACACACAAGACCATTGGAAAGTAATAAATACATTGCGTGATCAAAGAGTGCAGAACAGTACGAGTATTTCACAGCGTTTAACTATTTTAACTATTTTAACTTTATGACACATTTTGTTTGATAAAACTAAAAAGCGTATTCTTATTATGAAATTCACAATCTTAAACAATCTATTTTCACGAAATATTTTAATGAGCAACATCTTTGGTTGAGGTAAAAATGGTTGATCATAATATTAACTTATTATTACTTATGCAGTGAATGATTTTTTGTTTTAGAATCATTGTTTAGTTACATTAAACAAATTGGAAAAGCGCTCTTTATATTGAGATATAATATATAGATCACGTTTGTATGTTAAGGTTGTAGAACGAACTCACTTAGTAATTGGGTGAAAAACTCAAATTGTAAAACTTAGGGTAAAATTCATGTAAAGTAATCCAAAATAAGTATAAACCATGATAAAAAATATATAATGATAGAAAATGTGCCATAATTAAAAAATATTAATTTAGTTGCAGACGAAAAGTCACAATTATCATGAAAACTTTTGTTATAACATTCAAACACATGCGATTTACTGTAAAAGTTTTAATGTGCATTAAGAAAACTTTTATATGAAGTATGTAAATGCTTGGTGTGCTTTGAGTACTAATAAAAATATGCGTTCAAGTGATCTGTAAACGAGAAGACCGTTCTTGATTTTTGGTACTATTTGATAAACGTCGCAGCGTTAATCAACCAAGCAGCCATGCCAAACATAACCTTATGAAAACAACTTGTATAAACATGCCCTTTTCAATGATGCAACTGTCAGTTGTTTCAACTCATGTAAATGTTATTATCAGTGTTTGCTTTTGCTCAATTCTTCACTTTTGCCCACATATTGGCAGAGTAAACAATGCTACCAACATAAGCTTCAGGTAGATAAATACCTAAACTGTACTATTTACATAACGGTTATTAAAATACAGAGGTTTTCTGATATTCTAGAGAAAAACACAAATGCAATGGTTCTATTTTTGTCTATTAACCATATTTTGCATTATTGCGTGGGTAAGAAACATGCGGCTACTGGATATGAAAACGATGAAAGACAATGAGAATAAAATAAAATGAAATGAAGAGTCTAGATAGTGCAATTTTTAAGTTTCATATCTTACATAAATTGAATATTACAAGAAAACAATTTAAAGCGCTGTTTTATGATTCATACTTTGTCAGACTATATACATATCAAATTTACTTAATCAATCATTAAAACAATGCTTCAAAGATAAAACTGGGGTTTTAAGTAAATTTATTGAATAATGAAGAACTAAACTGAGTCGTTAAAATAACAAATTTATATTAGTAAATTAATCGTTTATTATCACAAAAATCTATTAATTTGTGATATAAAACTATAGTATACAGTTACAATATTGATTAAAACCGATCCATCTCACTTTTGTCAATTAATATTTTACGAATTTAAACAAATTCGTTTTAACAAGTGAACATATAACTATAATATTATACGAAGTTAGGTAATGTTAAATTCGATTCAACATTATAATTACATTAGAAATTAACATTCTAAAACTACTACTATTATTTTGTTGCACTTGTTGATCTTCAAAAAGAATAGAACCTCAGTAAAAGTTAAAAATTTTAGAGTTATTTTTGCTACAATTACAAACGTATTTTAAGGATGATACGAGCCCTTTAAAAGTATGTAATTGAGAATCATGTAAAGAATTGCATTGCAAAACAATACATTTTAAAATAAGTAATGAAGTTTGAACAATTACACAATCCGATACCAAATCTATATTTTTGTAAAGTAAACTACACTGCAGGTTAAATCTGGTCTAAATATAAATTATACTGGAGTTTACAGTGTTATTGGAGAAAAGGTGGAGCGTTGAACTCTATATTGTTGGTGAATTTCTGGATCGCGTTTGTGTTTACGCCATGTTCTTCTTTGTGTTACGACCCGTTTATGGTGAATCACGCAATATCAAACGACATTTTGTTTAATGGAATTTGAAGTAATCTAACTTACTAAAGCTAGTGAGGTGGAAACTTCAAGATAGAGCACCAAATTGTGTTTACTGAAGAGTTATTACATTGTGCAAGTATAATGCAGCACAATTATCTGTAATTGGACGCGGTTATGCATCCCTAATCCAAACCGCAAATGTTGAACTTTCTATTTTTGTTCTTTTAGGTTCGTTACAATAACTATTTTTTATTCAACCTGGGTTAAATCTAATATTACATATTTTTTAATTTGCCTTTTGCTGTAAAACCTCAATTCTTGGATACATAATAAATTTGTTAAAAAATGTGTAATTTCATAAATAGGCAAATACACAAAAAACTATTAATTATATTTTATTTTGTAACCTTTACACTATATTAATCACATGTGGAATTCAAATCAAGATTATGAGTTTGATGTAAAATCTGTGTGCTACCGAATCTGCTCAAACATATAATTATAATTAATTGAATTTAATCGCAACCGATATTTACAGTCTTATATCTGGGACTTTATTTAAGTTTTTTAATATTTCTTATGATGGAACATTCACATGCTTTAAGTCAAACAAAAGCATACACTGCTCTCTCCACCTTCACTGATTTGGCATGTTGCAGTTCACATTACACAGGACATCAATCAAGCTAACAGAACAACACAGGATAGCAATGTAGGCATCAACGGACACAAGATCCATTGTATACTTTAGCATAATTTTGACAGGAAACTATATATCTACTTCCGGCGTAATCCTCCACAGTTTACTATATTATTCTTATCACGATATGATAATTGAATCATATATTATTTTATTAATATGGTCACTTTTTTAGGACAGGACCATTCTAACTTGAGGCTACCAGACTGCATACTAATTGGCTACCTTATCAATAATTGAACAATTGTATTCTTTTGAACAATTGTATCTTACAATGCTGTAAGATTAATACTTATAAACGTAGTATT
Source organism: Homalodisca vitripennis (assembly GCF_021130785.1). Lineage (NCBI taxonomy): Eukaryota > Metazoa > Arthropoda > Insecta > Hemiptera > Cicadellidae > Homalodisca > Homalodisca vitripennis. The sequence continues at coordinate 26,761,246 of NC_060214.1, forward strand.
CGGCTATAACCAAAAAATATTCTATGAAATGGTTTTAATTGTTTACTGTTATATAAATGACATGCCCATTATTTTTGGGACATCATGGATGTAGAAGTAGGTTAGTAAAATTGTATAGTATTCATCATATACATGCTATATGCAAAAACCAAACGAAAACTGAAACTTAAGTTTCCCGTGTTCCTTGTAACCGTTACTTGATGAAAATTGGCCGAAAAACGATTACTCAAGGGACTGGAAAATTTGCCTTCTATCTCTTTGTCTTTGTGTATTTCAGCAGGATATCTCGAGAAATATTTAATTGTAGGATATATATTGGGATTCGAATTATTTCACATAGAATATCAAATTCTATGAAAGTCCATATTCTTCCATGAGACCACTCTCCTTAATCCTTATTTTATTCTGTTGCGTAAAATACGTCTAGTTTAATCTTGTTACTAAAGAATAATAGATAATAATAATTAAACTATTTAAAACAAAGTTTTAACACTAAAAATAGTCGGTATAAGTAAAAATATGGTAGATTTCAAAAACATGCACGAAATATTAAGCTATTATTTTAAATCTTATCAAATTCTTGTTAAATGTTTGACCGATGTGAATAGATAAAAAAAATCTATAAATTTGGCAATTACATAATTATGATAATGATAACGTATTCTTTAAATCATTATATTAAAACTATTCTAGCAATTTAGAGGGTACAAGTTATTTTGCATGATATGAGAATATTTAGATATTCTAATGTATACGTCCACGTGTCATTCTAAATAACATGGGTACAAAAGAAGAATCTTGTATCCAGCTCGATAAAAGAACTTCAATTTTACGACAGTGAGAGTCGACTCTGTCAATTAGTCAATACCCTCATCAACGCCATAAAGTTTGGAACCCATGTCAGACTGTTGAAACGTTTGATTCCTTAGTCAACTAAATATTAATCATTTACATGATAATGCATATAGGTGAAATGTATATAAATCAATTATAGAATGCTTTTATGGTAACCTGTCTAGAATAGTATTTGTCAGAATCTTGAAAACATAAATGCCTGAGCATTATTTGAAGCAATAGTCGTATACAATATCATTCATGATCAACCTGATATCAAAGTATATTCCAACGATTTTCAGAAGATACGCACAATCTCTGTGACATTTGAGGCCATCATTCTAAAAGTTGTAGAGCAAAGTTATTGAAATTAAATTAAAGCAGTATATTTTCTTGAGATAGAGCTATTGAAAGTTTAGCTGCAGTTGTAGGTCCCAAAAATGTGTGCTATTTCAAAATTGATTCAGAATTGCTCGTCGGACAGGAAATAATCTCATCAGTGATTTCCATGCCAAAGATATAAAACATTGTCATTGACATAAATCAGTAAAATGCTACACTGAGGATTAAGCCTTGTGGGCCACCATAATTCAAATAAATCACTTCACAGAATATTTTTTAAATTAGGAAAATTTTCGTATGTGGATTTAAAATAACCAAAAACACTCCTAGATGGACGCGTCTTAAATGAGGAGATTAGGATTTTACTTTCTGGAGATGTGCAACGTGATCAACACAATGGAATGTTTCTAGAAGCCGAAGCATTACTGTTATTATCGTTTGGACATAAGATATTAAAATATACGTATACTGTGTTACTTTAAAATACTGTTTTCCAATTTAATATCGTTCAGGAGATATGAGATTTTCTTCAGAATGGTGTTTTTAGTGTTAAGCCTATACTTTTTTATGTTTTTTGCTCCCTAGATTTTTTACCACTAATAACGTTGTTTTGGCCAAAGTAGCCGTAGATGGCTGTACCGACCACTGAAACTAAGGTTGAAAATACTGACTTCAATTTCCGAATGCGGTGATTGTGACCACTCGGTGTTAAACGATCTCAAAGCACTATAGTTACAATATCCGTTACGGCTTAATACGCTTGATATATATTCAAATCTGACAGTTTGGTTTTATCGCCGGAATAAAGTTTTCTTCCCAATTCTTTTTGCGTTTTGAATTAGGATGATGATAGAATTACATTCTTTTGAATACAGCTTGAGCCCTACAGGTAAAACTGAAACTGGAAACCTATTGTTTAACATAAACTAAAAAAAATATGAACTATTTGCCTCATTTACAATAAAATATTTTACAATTTCAGCAAATAAACACTTGTTATAAATTCTTTCATTTTAAAATAGATATTACTGAAATATATAATTGAAAAATATCTATTTTGTTTATTGAAATTTTCATTATCTGTAAAAAGTTTTTAATAAATGATTCTCTATGACCTGGTGACAAAATATACTACATTAAAATTGTTTATTTAAATAAATAAATAAAGAAAGAAATCTGAAAACGTTGATTTTAAATAATACATCTAGACACCCGTAAATCATTTACAATCCATAACTGTGTTGTATTTAATTTGGCATGTACTTGACAGTCAACAAAAAGTAATAAAAAGTAAAATGAATATGTAGACGTTGCAATACTAAACGAGACAGCCTACGCTCTACAGAGGCGACGCGAGGTGAATATCATGGGTTTGAATTAATTTTCACGTGTCGTCTAAACAACGTCACGTATCTGCCATCGTTACCAATATCGTGTGAGTAAAAGTAACAGAAATTATAATGCATTAATACTTTCAGTAGCAGTTCATTAAAACGTTATACAAAGAATAACCCACATAATCTGTCCAGAGTCTGCGCATGGTATACAGTCATTAGAATTGTAATAAATTACAACAAAATTGGTAGAAACAAAATGTTGTTACAAAATTTGATCTGAAATAGAATCAGGGTAATTAATTATTGACCTATGTCGAAGTTAGCTTTTTAAAGTTGGCAATGTTCTTAACAAATCCTTAATCATTGGAATCAACCAATACATCTGAGTATGGAAGGACGAAACGGAACTCATTAAAAGAGTTATCGCTTACACAGACTGACAGACGAACTAATCTGTCACTTATGACCCCAAAATCAGTAGTCGTCTTCTTTGGATCATCAAAACGAATCTATCTGCCAAGTTTCAAGTCTCTGTGAATTTTCTATCAATAATTATTGACCAGATAGGAAGAGAGACAGACAGAGAACAAATGTCCCTCTGACCTTTAGACAGAAAAATAAATGCATTACCTTCTTTAAACAAAAAGGAACCAATATATATATATATATATATATATATAAATATATATATATATATATATATTTAACTATATATATATATGAAGTTTTCAGTTTCTGATACCTTTCTAACAAAAATAATAAATAAGCAGACAACAGACGATCCACTTGACCCCTAATTAGCATACTTCCAGGAACAACAAAAAAAACATTCGGTTTAAAATACCACACTTTGCAAAGAACTGAATGTTGTACGAGTAAAATTTATTAGAATAGTAGAAAATATTAGAATAGAGTATTTTTTCCATTAATGGAGTTTAAAAACCTTTTCAATTTAAAAAAATATTGATATCAAAATCTATCCTTATCGCACGAACGGACAGACCGAAGGACAACGACGTGATTTTAAGAGGTTCCCATATAGTCCTTAATGATGCTACACAAAATAAATAATATTCGTGTTAACAAACCAAATTTTGATTAACTAATACGAATTATAAATTAAAATTAATCCTTAAGAATAAAAAAACACAGTAGTGAAGAAACAAGACTTTTGAATTAACAGGAAACCATGATTGTCTTGCTACTAGAACAGGTAGTTCGGTCGGTGCTTAATGCAGTCGTGTAATGAGGATTGGTCTAGCAATACAACATACAGGGTGTTATAAATGTTTTAACTATCTCTGCGCCAGCCTAGAGAAACAACGTCTCCACTCGTCTTAGTATCTCTCTACTCAATTTGGTGGGCAATGTTTTAGAAATATCGTTTACAATAATGAAAAGTGCTGCAACATTACTTGTTGTCAACTTTGTTCACCAGCCTTTTTAAATATTAGTTTTTAGTTAGGAAATAATAAATATGTGTAATTCACTGTGGTATATATCCAAAATTACACTCCAATTTATTTGGTTACATGTGGTAGCGCTTTATTCTTCATCACGTGCAGCAAAACCAGGAACTATAATGGTTGAATATAAGGGATATTACATTAGTATTTCTCGTAGTAACATAACTCTCCAATAATACCTATTTCCGTGCGAGGTTTTTTGATTATATTTGGGTATATTTCTAAAAAAATATATTAGTGTAGGGACAGAAAGACAATTTGAACTATGCAAATTGGTTTTTGTTTAGAACAATTGCCAGCCTCTATACTTTCGGCACGGTTAAAATTATTAGAGCTTGAGGAAGGGTAAAAGTGTGAAACCATAACTTTTTCGACTATATTTTTCTTAGTTAAACCCTCAAAACCAACTTTTGCGCACGTAAATAAATGTTAAGGTAGCATCACCCACGTACAAACTGACTATCTGGCTGAAAAAGGTGAACTCAGCCTCTTTCTTAAACTGTCTTAGAGTGATACAACACAATTTAAAATATTACAGTTTGATGTTTTTAACTCTTAATATCTACCAATTTTGACCTCCATAAACATTTGCGCGAAGATTAATTTTTCTTAGGAGAAAAGCCTCTATAGATCTCAAGTATCAATAAGCTAGGTTGCGTGTTTGTACAATATTATATCTAAGCTCTCAGACTAAGAGAGCCAAACAAGTCACGTGACTTGTCCGCCCTCGCAAACGATTAGCAGTATTCCTGACTAGACGACATCACCGCTTCGTCAAAAGATGTCGTCTGGGATTTACTACCCATTAGGTTAAAAAAGTCCTCGGTCTATTTGCGATGTCCTACTTTACCCAGACTTGAGTGACAGCTACTGAGTGTATGTAGTGTAGTACTGTGCATAAATTTGTCGTTTTTTTAACTTCCCGTACAAGTATTTATCTGCCTTGCCAGCAAAGTTATCCAATGACAGCCTTTAATGCAGGAGACCTTGTTCTAAGACAAATATGTATTTTAAACTTACTTTTTAAAACATCAAATTGCATCCAAAACGTCACACTATTAACCATTAGCACTTTTAAAATTTTGCGTTGGCATCAAAGATTTTTCTTATCGGACTTTTATAAACTTTCATTTTCTCAAATGATAATTCATTTTCATGGTTAAATTACTTCAGCGAGTCTAAAATACTTTCTGGACATGTGATGTAGACTGGAAAACTTCTCACAGCAATTGTAAGGAAAGGTATAGTGATTTCCACTGATCTTGACCCGTTGCTCCTAAACGTAATTTTACTTTTCCTCCAATAGGGATGTAATACCAAAGCCAGACATAACAATTATGTTTCTTGGAATTTATGAGGTAACATTTAGTATGAATATTAAGTTAACCTCCAAGTCATCTTCCTCTAGTGCTGCGTCTGGGATCTGACGCTGTTACAAACTTGAATTCTGGAAACTGGAATCAATATTCATCTTAGGAGATCCAAAAACATTCGGCGAAGAAGAAGCTCAAAATAAAATCTTTACCACATTAGACACTTAGACTACATAATATAGTGTAACATATGTGAAGAGGTTTTCTCATTGTTTCATTAGGTGCACTAATATATGTTTCATTAGGTGTGATCATATATTACTCTAATATATATCTTGTCCTATGATAACCTTTCCCAGTGTGACCTTGGCTGGTTTTGTCGGCGTGCGAGAAAAATTCTGGGTACAGTAACAACGATGTGACGTAAACCTTGGCAACACAATAAAAGTGAAATTGTAATATAATTTTGGAAATTTGTCATTGTTTTATGCTACAAAAAACGTACTACTCTAAATGTCGAAGATTGACGTATTGATTCACCTTTCTCAGTTCCGGTGTGACGAGTTTGTGCTTTTGGCTCTTGACATCCAGTCTGGACTTCACGCAGCTCGACTGTTCGTCAAATTATAAAGTGACAATGTACTTTTACTAGTTTTTACTAGCTGTTTACAAAAGTCCTTGGATTTTAACGTAAGTGTCTAATATTTATGTTTTATTACTGTAAGCCTACAACCTGAAATGTACTCACATTCGAATTGTTTCACAATTGTTTGTCTGTTTTGTTGCTTACAAAGTGTGAGAAAACTGCCAATCACTTAGCCCTGTTAAAGCGTAAACAAACATATTCGCACTAAACCAGAATACATTTATCGGAAACAGTTTTAGTGATGTGGTTGGGACATATTACATGGACAGTATCAGACCACGTATGTTAATGGTTTCGAGAAATTTCTGTTATTAAATAATAAATTTCCTTTTGAGCGTTTTGAATGGATTTAAATCTTCCGGGAGGTAATCTCAAAGCAATATACCTTCTAGCTCAATATAGCACGTGTTATTGGTTTCGTAATACAGTTTGACGAGATTATTAAGTGACTTTATGTCTCCTTATTATGCAATAAACAATATTACTAACCAAATATTTAAATGGTTGTCACCCACTTAATTTAAATTGGTTTGTAGTTGAATGGATCATGTTATTTTATTATTATGCAGCCATTATCAACTAAAATCACTTAATAATTATCATAATAATAATAATTGTTACACAAACTTTAAGTACTTGTAAGAGAAATAAACGAATAAATACGCATAAATTTTTGCTTTGGCACTGCAATTATTTATTTAAAATATTAACAATAACCATGATAACATGGTCATAATTTCTGAAGTACAGTTTAATGTAAAAGTATCTCTAGAAAAACGAAAAAGGATCTTTATAAAAAGTACCCTATGATCACTTAAAACTCCAAACTCCGCTAAACGACTCCAAGCACACAATATATCAAATCTTATGTGACAAGGTCTTGACAGAAATATAATTCTCTTTTAAAAACTTACTTCGATCAGCTACGGTAACTGCAAGACTATGTGTAATATGAATTTTTTACTTAAGTATTCCTCCATCTGCTTTCAACATCGAAGACATCTCGAGAATGAAACGATTTATTTACTTGAAATTATTCATACAACCTCAGCGAAGCCTGTTGCACGCTACGTGTAATTTCACCTTAAATAAATAATAAAAAATATACATATATAAAAGAATCATGGAAATAAGTTTGGATTTGTATTAATTATGATTAAAATAAGATATAAACTATAATTCTACGACTAAAATGTGCTGAAAGTTTAACATAACTCTTATACGGTATCATTTCAGGTTGTTTTCCTACTGCCAGATCTTAAGAGGTCAAATCTATTATTATTGTAAACTTAAAAAATCAATCAAATCATTTTACTATAAATTTAATTGAAAATTTTTCCTAAGCTCTAAAAGCAAGATTCTGACCAAGTAAAGCAATACTCACATGAAGGAGTTCGGTGCAAGTCGTTCTGGTGTCACTCCTACTAACACTCTCAATTTATCGTACAAATCGCGGCAACAAATCAATTTATGAGGTATAGCTACAATTTCTTTGTATCTATAACACTCTACCGAGTAATTCACGAGCACTGACTGCCTGTTGGCACACCTTCACCCTTACGAGCACTCATACTCATTAGCACGCCTTCGCGGCTTTGAGCACTCACTATCCACTGTAAGGCATCACGGCTTTTGACTTACTCTATCCACTGGATCGCCTTCACGGCTTCGAATTTTCACTGTCCACTAGATCGCATTCACGGCTTCGAATTTTCACTGTCCACTAGATTGCATTCACTGCTTCGAATTTTCATATACATATTGCAAAATAAATATCTAGTAAATGAATTACTTACATAATTTAAACCTCCGAATAACATTTCTTACATTATTGTACTAAACTCCATAAACAGTCCTCAAGATATTTCCAGCCCTATCTATGAACGATAATTGCAACGATTAAGAATATAAATGGCACACAGCTCTTTTAACTCCATACATACTAAATAAAAAATTAATTAATTAATATTAAGTGATATTAAATTAATTTTGTTGTCTTTTTATAACAAAAAATTAAATTCAGAAACTACAGAGAAATCTGCATAATTAATTCTCGATGAACAATGGAGCAGAATGAGGATGAATTTGTGCAAGAACAGTTAAAAAAACATTAGTTGTGATGATGAGCGCAAAGGTTTTTGGGTAGAAAAAAGAATTTTATTTTATGCAAATTCGAGATCTAAATCCACTAAAATAGTTTAAGTCAGTCTTTGATTATTATCATAAAAGTCCAAGTGGGGGGAATTTTGTAGTTAATAACACATTAAGGAAAATTGCAGCGGTGTTTTACCGTCTTAATCTGAATGAGTTTGTGAAGTCCAATGTTAAAAGGTGTTTGTCTTAGCAGTAAACCTACTAACTGGAGGGACCGTGGTGAACTGCATGTAAACATTTCGACACATCCACTACAGAAAATCTACATGGATGTATTTGGACCTGTGCCTAGATCTTCAAGGCAGAATGAATACATCCTAATCATGGTGGATGACTTCACCAAGTACAATTGGATCGTACCTCTCAAGAAAGTAAATTCAGGTATGGTGTTGCAAGCTTTAGAGAGTAATATTTTTAAAAACTTTGGTTTGCTGGAAGTTATTGTGAGCGACAACTCTACTTACTTCACCAGCGAGGAATTAAGGGCAAATATTTTCAAATGGGGAGTGACTGCGGACTGTTTGTCACGGCTGTTTGATGACACTGATGAGGTTAATAATAAAGAGGTGTTGAAAGAACTGTCAAATAGTTCTGCTGTAAATGTGTTTACAAATAGTGTAGTAAATGTAACTTGTAATGTACATAACTTCTATCCTTTATTCCCCAATGATTTAGAAGTGGAGCAGAGTGGCGCAGTCAATATAACGATTTGGATTGTAGATATTACTATTCCAGAGTATTAATATTTCAATTATCAATGAGACATCCAAGTCGATTAATTATTAAGTTCAACATTTCAGAATTTTCATCATTCTATTATCCACAAAGAATTGACCAACCTTTCAGTAAATTTAAAAGTTCCTTTGGCAAGAAATAAAAATATTAATCAAATATATAAAACTAAAATCAGAGCTCTATTCTAAAATAAAATAATAAAGTTTTAAAATAAAAATCAAATACCACTTGGAAATAACTAAAATAAAAATTTTCACTTTTAAGTAGACTACACTCAAAATTCAAAATAAAAATTTAAACTTCTCCTTACACTAGTTGAACCTTAACTTTCAAGTCTCTGCTATTCAGATTATAACTCTCTCAAACAATTATTAAAGTTCAATTAATTACCAATTAACAATTCATAATAAAACAGTTTCAATTAAATATTAATAAATTACCAAATCTCAATTAAAGTTATTAACAAAGTTCAATTTTAATTCACTTTTCTTGCAAGTATGAACCAAATGTAACTTGTATGATTCTATTATGCTCTATTGTTTATCGAGAATTAATTATGCAGATTGCTCTGTAGTTTCTTAATTTAATTATTTCTCATAAAAAGACAACAAAACTAATTTAATATCAGATCTGGAAGACTATTTCAATAAATTTGGTGCTTACCTCAAAATCCCTCTCGGAAAAAATTAAGAAACACGGCGCACTCTAATCAACTTAATACACGAAAATAACCAAAAGAAGGGCGAAAATTATGAGTTGGCCGTTATATACTCCCCCCTCTAATCAACTCTGCTGGACATCCGCCGTGTTCTCTCATTGGTCCAGCTGTATCAAACAAAGAGAAAAATAGTCGTAACAAGACAAGTTCTAATCAATTCAAGGCAGTCAAGCGCCTTCCTTACAATTTAAAACTACCAGTACTAACTTGCCAAAGGATTACATTTTCGTTTTTACTCTGACTTTTCACAATCTAATTTAAAATTAAATCCCAATATTTCATTCCCAAAATCTTCATTTAATTTAAGTTTTAATAAAAAATATAAACCAATATAGCTTTAAAAACGCTATATGGAGATACTGCTATCTCTAACGCTGAACTACTATCAAGAATTTCAACGATACATAGTGTCCTTAGCTCCAGAGATAATACGGTGCTATGTTTTTAGGACACATGGTAGTGCCTTAATGTAATGAGAAGAAAAGCCGTCATGAGTATGACTTTTTAGATGGACAACAATACCTGGAGCAAAGTGCAACTGAAGGCTAGAAGGCAGTCTTAATCCATTACTTCTTACTTTAAGATCTAGCCCCTTTTACTCTGTAAAAGTATTCTTAAAATTTGCATTCTTTAAATTTGTTCAATATTTTTTAGTTTCTTCTGACGATTTTATTAAACAAGCACAATTGAATTTCATTTTATATAAGATTAACTTTCTTTTACTCACAAAACGGATCTTATTTAAGACGCCCCTTCATAGATAACATTTGAAAATTATAATCCCAAGTAAGGTTATTTTCTAGAACATTTTCTGAAAACAATATTGATTAAAAGGATTACAAACATTTAGGTCCTTGTAACGCTATCATGGAAGGTGTTTGAGGATAAAAGTATAAATAAGTTTTAGTTTTTAAAATAAGTGTCTGTTTTAGAAATCTTTACAGGACAATATTATCACAATAAATATGTAAACTTTAAAGCGGAAACCCCTATTAGCATTGCATAACAATTAAGTATATCTGAAGTGTCCCGTGAATTAAATCAAGTCTTCTAATTTTAACCTAACATAACATTACAAGTTCGTATCTTGAAAATCTTATTCTAATTCTACAAAAGGACATTTCTATATAGTATTACGTATCAGTTATAGGTTTATATGTTATATGATAATTTAAATTTTTTTCGCTACTATTAAAATAGATTTTTATTTCCTCTCGGACGGTTTTTAATCCTAGTGTGTGTATTTGCATTTTAAAAAACGACCATTATTTCTAGTTATATAATTTCTTGTTGGATAAACGTAATCACTTAAAATAATTTGAGTATTTACGGATATAATTTGAAATCGTTCTAGTCTTCACATTTTCCCCTGAAATTAACCATTTCCCTAGCATTGAAATATTTGAGTTGCCAATTATTATTGAATACTTAGAAACAAAAACAAGAACATATTAATTACTTATGATCAAGCATTAAATAAACTTAAACTTTCATTACAGTTTAGTGTTTCCAAATCAGTAACAAGTGCCCTGACGAGCGAAGCGAACTAAAGTAATAGACAAGTAATTGAGTCAAAGTCAATGGGTGGTTCTATTGAAACAGTTTACTCCACAACACTGAATACGTGGTGATTAATCGGTAATTAATAACAGGACATGTCAATCAATTGTTATAGTGGTACATTATTTAATTTATACTATTATAATGCTAATAGTAGAATAATTATACCATTTATAATAAATACATATATATATATATATATATATATATATATATATATATATATATATAGACTTAGTGATTATTAATCAGTAATTTCTTTAACCTGTATCATAACTTGCACCTACATTATAATTTTTTCTATTCTTCCCAACTATACAATATACAGGGTGTCCAAAAAGTCCCGGGTCGGTTAAATATTTTTCCAAATATTTAAAATAGAGCTACAAAACCTTACACAAAGTTACTGGACATAAAAATCTATTTTTATTACATATTCAGTGATCCGCTACATCCTCAGGGGGGCGGCCCGCTAGGATTCAGAAGAAAATCTTAAATGTAAGCATAGGTTGATATGCATATCAAATAAAAGGTCTTTATTAGTAGAGTACAGATCCGCAAACCCGACCTCAAACGGATAACCGAGTCAAAAATGACAGCCGTTCAAAGATGGCTAGAGTTTGCAACTTAGTTTAGTATAAAAATACACTGATGAGCTTTTTGTTTTTAATTTTACTATCCCCAAACTGTTTACAATTGAATCAGTCATTTGAGAAACACCTCATGTCCATTTTTTACCAATAATGAGTTAGACTTGAAATTTGTAGCTGGTGGCAGCACTGTTCTTGCTAATATTATTCTAGCCTAGAACAGCTGTTAAATGTTTAATAATTAATTGTTGTTGTAGAATAATAAGTTTCATTATTTCTGAGGGGTATTCCCGCAGGCAGTAACCATTCTTGCTATAGTTAGACGTTATTAGTGGCATTCTACTCGTTAGTAAAGACAGACCATAACAGTTTTTTACTCTTAATTTGTTTCAACTTAGTTTTATCGTGTCTTTGTTATGGCACTTAGTGAACGTGAGAGAGTTACCATATTAATGATGCGTGGTTGGGGGGATTTAACACGGTCTCACAGTGAAGTTCAACACCTATTCAATGACTCATTTCCAAACCGAAACCCAATATCAAAATCAACAGTTACGAGAACAATAGACCGTTTTGTAACTCATGGAACTGTCTCTGATCTTCCTAGAAGTGGTCGTCCACCAAGTGCAACCGATCAGGATTCGAGTGTGGAAGTTCTTCAGTCATTCATTGAGAATCCTCATGAAACGCTCAGATCGGCTGCAGGCAATCATGATATGTCCAAAAGCTCTATTCAAAACATTTTGCATAAAAATGGTTTCAAGCCATACAAATTGACACTGCATCAGGAACTAAACGAAGACGATTTTGACAGGCGTCTTGAGTTTTGTGAAATTATGACGACCATGTTAGATACAAATCAAATCCTTCTAAATGACATTGTATTTTCAGACGAGGCTACATTCATGTTAAATGGCAATGTAAACAAACACAACTGCTGTTACTGGACTGATAGTAATAAGCACTGGATGATAGAAGGTCACACGCAACACCCACAAAAGTTGAATGTCTGGGCCGGCATATTACGTGGAAGAATTGTGGGGGCCGTTTTTTATCAACGGAACTTTAGACGGAGTTTCCTACCTTGACATGCTCAGAAACCGTATAATACCAGCTCTTCGAAATATTGTTGGTGAAAACTTGGCTCAAATCTGGTTTCAACAAGACGGAGCACCCGCGCACTACAGGAATATTTTAAGGGATTACTTAAATGATATGTTCCCTCAAAGATGGATCGGAAGGAGAGGTGCCATTGAATGGCCCGTTCGTTCCCCCGACTTAACTCCTTTGGATTTCTTTTTCTGGTGTTATCTTAAAGACAGGGTGTATAAAAGAAAACCACGGGATTTGGAAGAATTGAGGAACAGGATCTTAGAAGAAAGTGGTTGTTTTGAACGTGAGGAAACAGGACTACAACACGCTGTGGAGGCCTTTTATCACCGATTAGCTCACTGTCAAACAACAGAAGGCGGCCACTTCGAGCATCTGTTGTGAAAAAGCTCTCTGTAAGTAGTAATCTTCTAATGACTAAATCATTGCAAATAATGAAACTTATTATTCTACAACAACAATTATTAATTTTATACAGTTTTGGGTTAGTAAAATTAAAATCAAAAAGCTCATCAGTGTATTTTGTATACTAAACTAAGTTGCAAACTCTAGCCATTTTTGAACGGCTGTCATTTTTGACTCGGTTATCCGTTTGAGGTCGGGTTTTGGGGCTCTGTACTCTACTAATAAAGACCTTTTATTTGATCTGCATATCGACCTATGCTTACATGTAAGATTTTCTTCTGACTCCTAGCGGGCCGCCCCCCTGAGGATGTAGCGGATCACTGAATATGTGATAAAAATAGATTTTTATGTCCAGTAACTTTGTGTAAGGTTTTGTAGCTGTATTTTAAATATTTGGAAAAATATTTAATCGACCCGGGACTTTTTGGACACCCTGTATATATCTAAGTTCTTTCAGTAAGGAATATAAATATTCTACATTGGCAGTTTTTGAACAAGGTAGTAGATATCCATAGAATATAGCCAAATGTGGAAGAGAATAAATTAAGTGCAAGCTGATCCACTTAATTCAAATTATTCTAAGTGCAAGTTAAGTGTTATGATAATGTTGAAGAGCAAGTCAAGTGAAATTTTATGGAATCCAAAAACTGTAAAATATTATGGAAAATATTGATAACTTGCAAAATACCCCTATCCGAAGTACCTTGCCTGAATTATATTGATTCTTTACTTCCAACAGCTAAATATATGAAGGTAGGGTGACCATGATGCTCAAAGGTTCAAATAATAGATCTTTTATGACGTCAAAAATTTCTTACTACTACTGGAGATACAATGTTACCATGTAAATTGATATTCATCTACAAGATAAATGACGAAACTTCCCTAATGTTTAGATGTATGTAAAATGTAACACAATTCTAAAAAAGTGTTTGTTGAAGTAAAGGATGTAGTAGGTAAATTAAAGATAACATACTGGCGGACATAAACGATTGGTATATGTTACTAAATTATACACTACTACGTTTCGTGGATTAAAACCTATCCTCTTCATCAAGTGTCAAAAAGTCCTAGGCACCTGCCTGCAAATCCATAAGACCGAAGATGTCTGTCCCTAACCCTCCCCCTTCTGACCATGCCTTTATTTGAGGTAAGTACCGGGAGTCCAGTATTTCCAGGAATTGTCAGTATTGATTTCTCCCCAGTCTCCCATAGTCTCTGTGTGCCGTGTACCGTATGCTTGTGTAGTAGGCAGTTTCTGTGCAGTGATGCTATGGGATTATATCTCATAGTCTGGACAGGCATATACTTGGCCATTTGTCGTATAAATACTGATGTTATCACGTTAGATAGTGTGAGTTAATCGGACTTTAATGGGTTAAAGAATAAAATAAACTTTGATCCTTTTTTAACTGTGTTCTTGAATTTTTGAAACCAGAGGAAGAGGGTAAATTTTAATTCTTGAAACGTTTTTTATACATGTTTCATAAATATTACATTGGAATATGGCTACAATTGTGTTGATCCTTTAAATCCTCTATCGTTAATAATGATTTTTTTAAAGCACATAAAGCTAGTCAATACGCAACTCCTCATTTTAGTACAATGTAGAAGAGCCTACTTAATAATCGCTTTCAAGATTTATTGGTTAATTTTTCATATGCACATTAAACTAGTTCTTTATTGGTTCATATTTAGCATCAAGATTAGATTTAATCTATGGGTCTATAATCAAGGAGAGTTTATTACCAATTTTGCTTATTCTATGGCACCTCCAATATCTCTTTCTGAATAAGTATATATTCATACTCCTCACCTTTTTTTCCAAATGCAGATAAACACTTGTAATAATAAAGTGAATTACCTATGGTGATAATATGTTTCTCAGTTTTAAGTGATTGTAAGTTGTGATGTCCTTGTGATGAGATCATGCTGTCGTGATTACAAATTTTCTCGATGAATTGCTAATCTGTAGCGAATTTATTTTAGACACGATCTTATTCTATCTCCTTTACTTCTTATTTCTTCTCTTCGAATTCTATTGTTTTTGAAATTAAACTAAAAGGATCTGATGTCTAAAGTCGA
Source organism: Homalodisca vitripennis (assembly GCF_021130785.1). NCBI lineage: Eukaryota > Metazoa > Arthropoda > Insecta > Hemiptera > Cicadellidae > Homalodisca > Homalodisca vitripennis. The sequence goes on from NC_060214.1 coordinate 26,776,541, forward strand.
TGTCGGGCCTAGTCTACCGAATTCGTAATATGTCAGGCTCCGACAAAGTTTAAGGGAAGTCATGGCCAGTGTTTTATTAACATTTGCTTTATAGGCAATATTTAAAATAACTACACTCACCGACAGATAACATTTGAGTTTATGGTAATTCTACTTTGGCACCAAGTTGGCAAAGTCATATTTTTATTTAATGTCCAGAAGCGGTGCAGTTAATTAATTTCCACAATCAAACCGGCTAGTAAACTTTGCAATTTAGAATATTTATTACTACGACATTAAAGGCCAAACTTTTTAAATTTAAATAGTTCACGATCTGATACATTATATGTATTAAGATCTTCGGTTAACTGCGATGATTAATTTCTTGTGACTTTAAAATTGTTTTAAAAACTTAATTTGTCACTGCACGGATTTTAGGCACACCACGACACTTCATTTTAAATCTATATTTCATTACTTAATATTTTATTTTGTTGTGCAATAAACCAAATACAAGCTAGATCAATAATATTCCACATATGTATAAAGTAAGATAATTTATGTAGTTACGGCCTTATTTATAATCTAACTAGCCTTTAGTAATAAAGTACCTGCATTGATCTTGTTACGGGAAAATTAGGTATATTCCTGGCACGTAAGGGGTTTTGTAACAGACAGTACTGTTAGACGTACTGAACTTTTGTAATGCACATTGTTGTTTAGCTTTGGCTGTAAAATAAATTACATTTAACTTGATTGATAGTAAAGGAACCCGAAATAGCTTTGTACATCAAAATGTATTTATTAACAGTTTATTGTGCCTCAGAAAAAATAAAACAACACGTGCGTAAAACAGTGCAACGTGACGGGAATAGATTTAAGGGTTTATTCGCGTTTCCTTTGGATTTTAGAGTTTTTTTGTTTTATCTTTCTCATTGGTTTTGTTTACTTGAATACACTTAACATACTTTAACGTGCTTCTATAAATTTGTGTTTTGTGTTTCGTATATGTTTTTTAAATAGTTTTTTAACTATATACAGCTGCAACGCGCTTCTTATTTCAATCATTTCGACTCTGTACTGCATAATTGTTTAAGTTAATTGGTTAGGTATTGATATAGTTGTATGTATTAGTGTACTAATAGAATCAAAATTAATAGAAAGTGTTCTGAAAATAGTATTTATACATACAGGAGGTACTGAAATACAAGAATTAGAAGAAATATATTACAGCCATGGTGTTACCCAACCGATAACTGATACAATAGGCGCCCTCTTTCGGATTAAGTAGGGACTCTTAGGAAGTAATCCAGAAAGCAGTCCCAAATGATGTGCACCTAATGCATGTAACTACAATATTACTTAAGAAATGTAAAAGCTACATGCCTAAAGATACATGTAACAAGCTATCTATTGTTCTGAAACCTCGCTCCTATGGCAAAAGTGGACTCAATAATATATTATTGAAGTTCTATTAACAAAACTTCAATTTAAGATAGTTAAATATTTTTAAAACAACAGTAATGAAACGAACGTTTTACATGTCACAGATAATGTCTACCTGTTTTATAGTTTAGAAAGGTAATAGTTTTATTTTTCTAGTTCAGCACGTGAGCCATTTAGTTTGCAAACAAATATTGATGCAATAAAGTACCTTGTGGGACTCCTCACAGAACGAGCTGTGATGATGTAAAATGCTTTGTACAGAGGATGGTTCTTTCATCTTAGTTAGGTCATCCTTGGAGTTAAATTAAATCAGTCAGTGAATAATTTATTGGTATTATATTTAAGACTTTCCCTAGCAGGGGCTTATATATTATTTTGTAATTCAAGTTTAAACGATTAAATGCGCTTTTTATCGCCAGCTATTTACTAATTGTCTACATTTACCATTTTAAAGTACTTGAAATTTCACGTGTATTAATTAAGGAAATAGTTCTACTTTTTATGTATTTTTGGAGGTAATTTAAAAATGGGAAGAATTTAACATTTCAAAAATCTAAATCGTCTGCACCATCTTGTTTACAATCGGTATTTTTGATAAGCTGGCAAACTACTGTTAGCTATTTTTAATAAAGTACAGCTATAAGTTACTTGGTTCATATTACTTTTGTATCCTTCCCCGTTAACACGTTCGAAGTATTTGTGAATAATTAACAAAAAAGGAAGTTTAGTAACTTTTTTATACCTGAAACTCAATGATGATTCACAATTATTTAAAAGTTGTATATTGCTTCTGCTGGGAAATAAATCTGAGGGTGCACGTAGAAAGCCTTAAGCCAATATAAGAAAGCCAAAGCTAAGATTCACTCGTATTAAGAAGATTATGAAGTAATCGATTTAGACTGCGAGCTAAGAGCTAATTTGCATTGAACTCAACCTAGTTTGCCTTCAAATCGATAGAAAATTTTGCCTAAGAAATAAATCGATTGTCAGACACACGGCATAAAACTAGAAGGCTTAAAAATGGTAAGAAATAATGAGCGAAAATTTTTTTCATACTAAATTTTACATAGCTTTATACAAAAAAATTGCAACCACAAAATTCCCAATAACATCGAGCATAAATGCTAGTTATATCACCGTTAGACAATTAAAATGTGATAGTCTGAATATCTGTAAATGGTTACCTAACGCTGATTAAATATTCATTTTTATGTTTGACGGCTGCTTTTAAATATGTTAACCAAAGAAAATATGATCTGAAAAAAGTTCCATTTCATATTTAACCCTTTTTATACCCTGCTGTGTCGAATATTTCTTCATTTTAGGAATTTCTCTATGGATTTCAATAAAACTATAGTCTGTGCCTGTAAAATAAAGATTGACTATCAGCGCTTGGACTGTTACCATAGAGCTCAAAGAGGTAGAATGTCAGTTCGTATGGTCATGGAATAATAAACTTCCTTTGGATGGCTGTTTAATTTGTGTTTGGATGAAAGTAGTTTGCTGTATCACAAGGAAAACCATAGTCTGCCAAAGATGTATCAAGAATTAAATTAATATTTATTAATACTGATAATTTTAATATTAATTTTATTACGAACCTAAATGATCCTCAACTCCAAATCTAAACTATATTATGCTTTAATCTAAAATGTATTATGCTCACTTAGTCTAATTAGAATTCTTTTTATGATATAGATTATACTAAAGTAACTTATGCTCTTAAATATTAAATGATATATGATTATTAAGCATCTTTTGACAAAAACTTTAACTTTTCGGTTAATTGGAGAACAGAGTACCAATTTAAGACAAATTCGGATTACTTACCTTCAACTTTTGCCACACGGTAAATTTAAAAACAAAGAAACCGGTTAAAAAGTCTAAGGTATAAATATTATTGATGAAATGAGACGAAAATAGGAATTATATGACTAAAGATTAAATTGTGTCCTGTCAAATAACAATGAACAAGTATATAGTAAAGTTTAATAATGAGAAGAGCCAGATTTTTAGTTAATATCTGTGAAGGAGGCACGAGCAGTATTTTAAGACGTGCCATGTACAGTTAACCAGCGTCAATTAATAACCTGCTATAATGAAACAAAGTTAACGAGATTGCCCCAGAACACACACACACACACACACACACACACACACACACACACACACACACATATATATATATATATATATATATATATATATATATATATATAGACTTTTAAGAATAATCCTCTCACTTTCTGTTTCAGAAATTCTTCTGAAACTTCATCTCAATATAAAAAATTATATGACCGGAAATTATGATATCTACCCCTCTTCGAATGATGACTATTTTGGAATCATTGATTTGTTGAATTCGTGGTTAAAATAAAAAGAGCCTAATAGATATCAAATCAAATTTTCGCATTACTTTCGTGCCGGTGTTGGTCCACGGATTTATTATGAAGCAAAAAAGCCAACTGGACAAAGTGTAAGATGTGTATGTGCATGTGCTTCTTGAAAAATTTCAAGTTTACAGGTCACTTTGTTTTAGAGATATCATGCGATCAAACATACAGAAATTAAATGTTTTCAGTCCCTCGAGTGACAAAGCTTCGATTAGACTCGGTCAAAATATTAGATCATTACCTTCAAACATTTGTATTGAATAAGTTACTTTATTACGTAGGCCAGATTTCAACCTCAATACTCTTAATAATTAAATTCCTACAATTATCTTGTTGTGGAGAGAATAATATACCGAAACCGAAGGTAATCTTACGAGAATAGAACTCTGTAGTGATATATTGTTGTTTAGATTTGGAAGTAAAATAAATTACACAGACCGATTGTAAAGTACACCGAAATAGCTTTGTACAACAAAATTTATTTCCAAACAGTTTAATGTTCCTCAGTTAAAATAAAACAACACGTGCATGAAACAGGTCACGTGCCTAGCATATATTAACACTCCTCTTCAAGACTTCCTTTCGCGTAGCTTCGGCTTCCAGCTTTTCTTAGTTTATTTCTTAAATGTATTTGTCTACATAAATACAGTTTCCTTTTTCCAATTCGGTGTATGTCTTGTAAATTGTATTGTTCCTTTGTTATCAAATTAATTTCCAAATATTTTATTGCATTATAGGTGTAAATTGCTTAATAAGCGTTTTGTGATTACAAGTCACGAGTGTAATACACTGACCGTGCAATATAAAAAATCTAATAAAACAGAAGCTTCACTTAGAAATGTAATCTTTACAAGGTTTGTTAGAAAAATTGTGTAAATTGTGTCGTTCAATATTTTTTTGTATTTTTAAGAAACTGCCCCCCTTTTTCTAAAGGTTACGTAATATTATATTGTATTCATAAATCTTAAATTTTAGTAAAGATATATATTACTATTAGTATAAAAGTGGTATTATAAATGTTTAACATGACACAGTGAAGAGGTAGACTAGAGTTTTATATTTAGTTTAGTAACACTAATAGTCTAGTTCTGTATGATCGTCAAAAAGTTTCATGTCCATGTTTGAGTTCGTCAGACATGAGATTTACCAGCCTCTCGAGTGATAAGCTACGCTAATGCACAGCCAAGAAGATGCGTTGTCATGGGGGACTTATCGCCCTTAACTATAATTGTAAAAAAGAACCGTAAAAATAAAACTCTTGTATTATAGTTATTGCGGGAATTGCAGTGCAAGTGTTTTTTTTATGTAATAGCTTAATATTTTCTACTGTGTACTTGTGGTGTGGGAAGAATAAATCCCGACACGTTCATTTTTTTATAAACGACTGTACTGAAAGAGGTACTGAACTTTTAATGATACATTACTGTTTAACATTGGCTGCAAAATAAGCACAGATAACGATAGTGCAAAAAACCAAAATATGTTTAAACAATAAAAGTATATTTACATCGCTTGTGCTCAGAGTGAAAATAAAACAGGTGGGAGAAAGGGGTCACGTGAAGAGAATATATTAAAACTTTTTCACAAGCATTTCTTTGACGTCACCTCTGTTACAGATCCCTTGGTTTATTTCTTTTGCAGTATTGGCCACCTTAACCACTACTTTCCTGCTTCCGTAATTCGGTAAATGTTTGTATTTGTGTGCAGTGCAAACTCTTTCATTGATTATTTGGATGTAACATCCTATGACTCGATATGTGCCTGTCTGTCCACGTAATATGTTTAAAAAGAACTTCAAAATTTGTATGAAGCTTCATGTCTATATATGGAACATTGATTTAATGATGATACAAGTTACGCCATACAGTTTAGCTGAGCGTTAGTGAATTTCACATTTTTTGTAAATGATAATCCTCATGATAGGAACAACAAAATCTCAGAATAAAACAAACACTTTAATATACTTCAATAGGGCTACACAACAATAAGAGGTTTTAACATATAATATTTAGTGGATAGGTTGTTAATACTTCTGTTACCTTCTATTTGCTTCTTCAATACTCCACTGAACCTGTTTATTTGTTTACAAACCTGATGTTTATTTATAGGTGATGTTTATTTAGGCTTGATGGTGCTTGTTTCTCTATTGATTTGGCTGAGCATCAGAAAATCACACACTTTCTTGTAATATCTCAAGAATGACGAGTTATAAAATTGAATTTTGTTTATCTGTCACTCAACAACTTATTTCTCTGTAGGACTGTCTGACTATTAATCTATCTGTGTGGGGTTTTTTTCTGGATATCTCAAGAATGAATTGAGTTATGGCTTGAAGGTTTGATTTAATGTCAGGCTATCACCAATGTATAGAATAATTAGTTTAATGTATGTATTTCACCGAGCTTCATGAACATAACGCAGCCGGCTGGCAAAGTTTTATTTTACTAGTCTGTATGGGGGCTGTACAATATTCTGTTCTATAAGACAATATTGAAAATAAAATGAGCTACAGACTTGATCGAAGCCCGCCACGCAATATTTTATGTTATCAATATTATTATCAATTACAAATTTTAAGTCTGATTACGAAACGAATCATGAAATTACAATGCGTAAAATGGTTATTGTTTTGTTAGTGTAAACTACTTTGTAACAGCAATATCTTATAAGAGTATCATCTTATAGCAAAATAGGACTACTGATTGCTGGGAATTAATTAGACATAAGAAATTGGGTGATTCGTTCATGAACCACAAGTACGGCAACTAATTCAAGGGACTTTCAGAGATTCAGTTAATTCGAAAATTCTACTTTTTAACTTGTAACATTGACTTAAAGTGTTTAAATCTAAATATAATAATGTATTATATTTTTTAGTTACACTAGGAATAGCAGAATCTGGAGTGGAAGGAAGAGGACTAGGCCTAGATGGACCAGGCACATTCACTAAATTTACTCTTTCATTCTCAGATATCTTACGTTTTCTCGACCCAAAGAACTGTTTTGGTATCTTCTGAAACACTTTCGAACTACGTGGCATTTTAAAAAACCAATCAAATATGAAACGCTTCACTATAAACTCTTTTCATACTTCAGAACAAAACACTGTTATAATAGTAAACAAAACATACGTAAACAAAACAACTGTTTATCAAAGCTTTGTAAATGTAATAGCAAGGTACAGTGAAAGAGTAGTAGATCCATAGAGTAAGCACAAAAAAACTTCATAGACAACTTATACCATGTGAAATAAACGGAGCGCCGCTGAACTGTGGTAGGTGATGAAAAGTAATAATGTTTCACAACATGGTTTTCAAATTACTATAAAACTACTTCTGTATATCGTAACCATATAAATGAGGTATTTTTTGGAAGTATAGAAAATGGAGAACAATAATTTATATAACAAATTGTTTTGATAAAAATAAGGTTTTTGGCCATCCGACTTCCCTTAAATTAACGAAAACGACTATAATGATTGAATATTTTAATTTGAGATGTTGTGCAGTTTAAAAATTTTTGCAAAAGGACAATTTACATCTAAAATGTACATCATAAGAGTTTAGATCTTCATATAATAGTATAAGAATTGCGATAGTCTAAATATTACATACTGCTCACATAGCACTGGAGGGAATTATCTTATTTATAATTAATTACTAAACTATACCAAAATGTTTTGGCCTCAAGACCTGCAAGAGTTGCCGAGGAATATTTCCTCGTGATCCCTTCCTCAGGCTTCTATCCTTGGGTGGAAAATCTGTCTTCATTTTCAGTACTTTACGTTTTTATTCCACACAATTCAAAACATGTCCTTGGTGCCATTCATTACAAAAAAAAGACTACATATCTTGAACCGAAATATTTTAATCCTCTACCAAATTATTTATATCAAAACTAATGAAGCCCTTTCCATATATATAAAAAAACTTTATAATTATCTCATAAACAGAGTATTTTTACTTTAGGAGGCTCGTCTCTGACGGTGTAAGTTCATTCTATTCTATTTTTCAATAGCCATGTTATTTTTCAAGGATCTGATTAAATTTGAAACGGCATGTATTAATAATATTATGTGTAATATCGTTTGAATAAATATAATACGATTATGACAATGTACCCTGCATTTGTATTAATGAATAGTAAACATTTTATTTCAAATTTAGTTTGCTTTAATTAGATATTAATGTAATCACCATGAGAATTAATAATTACATTTAGTACAAGTATTACAATAATTAATTAATTACAAATATTCTAATATGAACCCATGTAAAGGTTGATTAAATTCTTTAAAAGTACTCGCATAACACATGATTTTTTATATTTTGTGAGTAATACAAACTATCGCCTTCCTAACAAACCTTTGTGTAAGTCAAACCTTATGCAGTACACAATATGTTTAACCCACTGACAACTTAAGCCTTACCAAACTTACGAGGTCGCTCTCTGTGTACTAAGCACTGTACATCGACACTGAGGGGCGTCCCGCTGGGTAATTCATGGCAACAATCTTTGTTTACAAAACTCAAGTGTCACATGCAAAACTGTTTCGCAAGAACAATGATACTATTTTCTTTCAAAACTAAATATCTGTACTATTTATTAACTTTATAATGTAAACAAATACCTTTGTTTAAGTTTTCATACACGTGCCAACTATTAAATCCATGGTCCTTAAGACAATTTTGCAAAAATTGCTATCGATATTGATTTACAAATAGTGTTCAACATAGAATTTTAGTTCATTTTTGCGAAAGCCTTGTGGTATCACACTAAAATTTTTTCCGCAAGTGCAACACAACTGCAGAAATTTAACATATGCCCTTTACGTTAAGAGGTTTATACCAAATATCCGAATCAAAGCAACTTGCACAAGCAATTGATATTAAATGAAATTTGTCATTTATTTTATAGTAAGTTAATTTTAATAGAGTCTATTAACATACCTCAGCGTAATTTCTAAAATAATTTATAATTAGCTAAGTTAGTGAAAATATACAAGGATATTGGAATATTTTAAGATTGCGAAGAACATTTAAGGAAAATAAATGTATTTTTTATTATATTAATTAGTTAGTAAGACTTTCTCTCACTCTAGCAGAAAGTGGTAGATTTATTGGTGTAAACAACAATCGTTCATAAAGATGTACCACACATAGACAATAATCAAATTTTGTTATCTACAAATAAAAAAGATCGAGCAATGCTCAATTGCAGTTAACATAGGGACAACTGGGACAAACACATATGAGTTAAATAGCTAGACTCAAATGATGTATTGTTGACAAACAAGCGGAATGCTGCTACTGAATCTGTGACCGAGATAACGAGTTTGTTGTTGAGCAATATTGTTTGATTGTTTAGTGCATATTGAAATATTAGTATATTACGTAGAATACACAAATATCAATGAATTTTATGATGACGTAGCTGTGTATACAAAAATAACAGTTTTTTTTCATTTTTCTACCACGTGTGTATTTACCACTATAACAGTCTAAATACGATGGAATCTACGAGATTCTAAGCTCGTAAGTGTGTTTCGGTCTACATTCGGACAAAAAACGTTTAATACGTACAGTAGATACTGAACACACTTACCACGTTAAACTTTGTGTACGGTAAAATCGGCTATAGTAAACCACAGTTTTAAAATCAGACGTGAAATAGAAATTGAAAAATTTAAAGTACTTTCAAAGTTTTCGAATAGTATCCAAGTACCCATAGGACAATTTGCGCTCGGCAGGCCACTACGTGTGGCCCATACTTATCTCTCGCTCAAATCAGGTTAAAATACAGGTAGTTCTCAGCTCAGCGGACCTACGTCACCCCTTGGCGCATGCGTAACCGTGTACGTCATTTCAACACATTTAAATGACAGTATTTGTCCTTGCACTCTTAAAATGACTGGGATTTATTTGAAAATCTCAAAAAACTTAAAAAAACTTTGTTATGCTTAATTGTTTAAACTTTTATCCATTGGATATTTATTGTATGCTTTTAAACGAACCAAGTAATGTGAAATTTTAATTGTAGTTTGATCTATTTTACAAGTAGTTTTATTTACAGAATATAAATATAGTCGTTTCTATGTTTTTAGGATGGTCTCTACGAAGTTCAACTATTATTTTAATAAATTCATAGGATACAATATAAGAGCTACAGTTACACTAAAAAAAAACTAAAACAACTATTATAAACTATGTTTACTAAGGTATCTGCTCCAAATAGAGCAATAATAATTTATTAATTATCTGATTAGGAGATTGCAGCAATGTCCAGCCATGTCTGGATAAGGATTTAATTTTATAACTGCGTACTACAGTGGGCCATACGTTTTGACCTGAATGGCTAACCACCAAAACAGCCATAGCCATTTTTTGTGGTCCGGACGAGATGAGGGATGGAACTTTGTCATAAACCTCCTATCTATCAGATAGAACATCTATAACAACACATGGTGGCTCCCCTAGCAGAGAGGATAATCACATTCAACTCCAAGGATTAATCAAAAATATTAATTTCAGTAAAGACGATAGAATAAATTATCACAAATCATAGATCCGTGGTTCGGATCATAGTCATAGATTTTTTCATATAGGCTAATTAATCTATAACCTACCACTTTACACATCTGCTCTCTTTAATTCAGCTGTACAAACAGAAAGACATTTCGACAATTTAGGTTAGCTATATGGAATGAATATGGTATTCCATAGAAAGGTGACACTAGTTCATGAGAATTATTATTTTAACAATTTAAAAATTAATTCAGGATACTTCAATGAGTCATAATACACCTTTCGTCTATGCCAAGGAACTAAGAATGCCAGGTATTTCAGCATTACAAGGCATTAAAATTGTTACACGAATCAGTAGAAAACCATAAGTAGGACGGTTAGTTTATAGACTTATAGAATATCCTGGATTTCAAAAGCCTAAAAGATCATTAAAAGTCCGCACTCAATGATGTCGAGTCATTAAAAATAATAACAGCATGTATATATTGTTATTCAAAATTAAACGCTTGTGATAGTTTTATCCTGTGTGGACTTATAACTGTTTTTTTTGAATAAGTTACACCTTTATCTTTTAGTGTCTTCCTATTGCAGCTAGCTGGGAGTACTTTGTTATGTATTAAATTCTTACACATAACGAAGAAGGTAGATTTCAATTCTCAAACGTAGCATTATAAATTGTGTAACATATGACGATAGCAAATGTCTCAAATTTAAACATTCTTTGAACCTCCCATCGTCAATAACATAGTTTATATAAAGAAGCGTATAACCCGTTTGAAAGTGATTCAATATTTAAAGTTTGTCAAGACGATAAACAAAAAATATAAGATGAATCGAATTAAAGAATAATAAAATACTTCTTAATTATCCCTAATAAAACTCAGATGACAGCTTTTTCCCTGAAATTTAAAACTAAATAAATAATAATATATTCACGCAGCGGTGGAGAAAGTGCAGTGATCTTAACGATGAAGTCAATATATATGTAAATTTTATCCGGATGCCGGTTTTCTTATTCCGATCTGTTTTCAATATTATCATATTATATTCTTTATATTTTCATTGCATAAATGTATAATTTGCCTATGGACTGTCTCATACCAAAAATGTCTATATATCTTACCAGTTTAGTATATTTTCTTGAAATTTCTCCTCGAAATGTTACCAAAACCTTTTAGACGGAGCAATGGTTTTTAAATTTGTGATATGTCTAAAATAGAATTATTAAATATCAATAAAGTGACCTATTGAGATTTCCAAAAAGTATTTCTAAAGAAAGTAATCAGGTTATGTATATGTAAACTATTATGGTAACCATTTCAGTAATTATTTTCATTTACAAAATATTATACTTACATTTATAACAAAATCTAAAGCTGTACAATATTAAAAAACAGAATTTAAATTTATATGCCAGGATTCTTTATTATCTGATTGCTCTGAGCATGGACAAAAAACAGCACTCTGTTAAATTATCGCAGTAGAGTTGAGTATTAAGTGGCGTTCACTCAGACAGCGTATTGTATTTGTTTATTCCTCGTCACAGTAGCAGTTTTCTACTTTTATTTCTCTTGTTTTCTTAATTTAATTATATGCTGTGCAGATATTTTAGCAGGCATTAAAAGATTTACTATATCATTATATGAGTACAAAGAAAGCACTTAAACCGTGATTTACAAATTTGTATTTAGATTTTTAATCATTATCCTTCCCTTACAGCTATAAAGAGGGGTGGTTACAAATAAGAGAACTCATAATTCAATACTTTCCATATGCATACTAAGAATATTTTATACTGTAACAAACGCGTTATTCTAACAGCTAAATATAGTTTAAAATCTACTTTTTATATGAATTCCTTTCCTACACTTCCTCTTTTGGTAAATTGTAAATTTAAGTTATTTTACCTTTTTTAAACTAAATCCAAATATTTAACTTATCATGCCATTTCTGTAATGTTTTAATTAAAATAAAGTATAAATAAATATTATTGTAAAAACTTTATTTATTAATAACATCTGTATAACGAATTGGATTGTAGATAATAATATTCCAGAATATTAAGATTTAAATTATCAATGAGACATCCCAAGACGATATAAAATATTTATTGATTAGTAAGCTCCGAGGGAATGTTCAGTACAATTTATTACTAAATTGTTAACTATTAAATATTATCTGGTTTGTCTAAAATAACAATCACAGTTCTAAATAGAAATAATGGATTTATTTTAGGCTGGCAAATTAATAAGTACAATGTTTCACAATTTTCATCACTCTATTTTCCACAAAGAATTGAAAAACAGTTTAGTAATTTGAATAGGTCCTTTGGCAAGAAATAGAAATACCATTCAAATATATAAAACTATAAGTCAGAGCTCTCTTCTGAAATAAAATAATTAAGTTTTCAAATAAAAATTAAATATAGCTTGGAAATAAATATTTTCACTTCTAAGTTCACTCAAAATTCAAAATAAAAAATCAAACTTCTCTTTCCACTATTTGTAAATTAACTTTTAAGCCTTTACAATTTAGATACAACTCTCTCAGTATAAAACAGTACAATTTAGATATTAATAAATTACAAAATTTCCAAATTTAAATTAAATTTATTAACAATGTTCAATTTTAATTCACTTTTCTTTCAAGTGTGATCCAAATGTAACTTGTATGATTCTATTGTGCTCTATTGTTCATCAAGAAATCGTTATGCAGATTGCTCTGTAGTTTCTATAAATTTAATTTTTCCTACAAATCCCTCGCAATTGGAAAACAATTGGAAACACGGCACACTGTAATCAACTTAATTCACGATAATAACCAAAAGAAGAGCGAAAATTATTAGCTGGCGGTTTTTATAGTTCCCCTCATCCTCTTCTGATGGAATGGCGTTCTCTCATTGGCCCAGCCGTATCCAACTTAAGAACAATAGCCTTCTCATATCTAACGTAACTGCAGTACAAGACAACTTTTGATCAATTTAAGCCAGTGTACCGCCTTCCTAATAATTTAAAATTACCAGCACTAACTTGCCCAAGGATTACATATTCGTTTTTATCCTAACTTCTCACAAAATATAAAGACACTGAAAATTCCTCCTTTATAGTCTGAATGTGGTTAGCTGAACTTTAATTTATGGGTCTGATGGTGAGCTTGTGATGGTTAGTTAATTGTGTCAAAGTAAGAAAACTGCAATTGAAGAAAAATGTTGATCCAAACTTTGTATACCCTATTATAACTACATGCACTAATACTAGTGTAGCTGATGATTAAGTAATAATTAAACTTGAGATAATAGTCAGAGAGTGGAAATAATCTATGCAATTATCTATAAAAAATCTATAAATTTTATAGACCAAAACTATGTTTCTTTCTTATATAAATAGTTTTTGATTCTTGATTCATACTTCCTTTTCTTCAAATTTAGAGATCGGTATGTCTTCTACAAATCCTACAATAATAGAAATAGAAGTAATAAATGTTATACAATATCTATGTTTTTTTATATATTTTTGTTGCATTTTTTAAATTTTATGTTTTTATATATTTTTTTTAGTATGACCCGGGGCGATACTTCTACTACTACAATAACAAAGGGCTGGGCCTTTGTTCTGCATGTGATGTTAAGATTGACACCAACGGTACAACTTCTAACGGGAACGAGAAAAGAAGACATCGAGGCTCAAGACGTCACTATCCTGCCCAAGAGATAACAAACAGCAAGCAAGGCTTTCTAAGCGACCGCTACCGTTCTATGTCATCTCCAACGGTACCGATGATACAATTTCGGCCGCTAAGGGAGGCTCATGGACGGCGGACAGACAGACAGGCGGGACCTCCACCAACAGGACAAGGTGCAATCCATACAAGGGTCACTGATGAGCTCGCCAGATATTGATTTTCCCCTGAACTATTTCAAAGATAGTTAGGAGTCTTATATTGAATATTGAAACCAAACCTCTTTTTACTGAATACATTTTAAATATTATACAGAAATAATTACTGCTTACCCATAAATTAATGATACATTTATCATTTGTTAACATTAATAGTAAATTTATAGCGCACATGTTCTCCTCTTTATAATTTGTAACAATTACCTAACTAAAATTGTCTACGAGCCACCAGATAAAAATTTTAGAAGTTGCTTCCTCCAAATAGAATGGTTTTGTAACAAATTTGCGATAAGGAAATTTAAAGTAGGCTGTTAATATGTTTAGGCAACACTGAGTTTTAGGATGGCTCATGTCCGTTTATAGGATTTGGCAGAACTATAGCAAATGTTTTTACATTTACTTGATCGCAGAATAAATAAATCTGTAAACAAACTGAGTACAAACATATCAGATTTTTAAATGTAACATATTCACACATGTAGCGTAACTTCGACACGTACAACACTTTTGGTTTATATCGTGTCTTTATTATTTAAACACTTCTATAAAACCCAGAAGTGAACAAATATGTGAATATACCATGATGGTATGATATGGTAATATATCTCGTGAAAAATTTCATTCATGAACTAAAAAGCTCTATGATGGTGCATGTCCAACCTTGGAATTTATCATCACTCATTAAAAAGCAAAACTTCTCTTGTTTTTCGAGGAAGTACACATATAATTTCTGCATGTAAACTTCTTATTATTCTTATTCTTATTATAACTCTAAAATTTCCATAACAAATTAAATGACAAATAACTAATTCAATAACTAAGAATCAACATACTAGGCCTTAACGGTTAATATTTATTTTTATACTTAATGCCCATTATTGTTTAATTAAAACAAGTTAAATATTTTCAAATCATCAACTATGAGTTTGTATAGAACATCCATGACACTGTAGTGGAAACTTTAAATGGTCAGATCACGACATATGCAATTGTTTACGACTGCAGGCTGTCAACTCAAAGTGAATAGAGGGGCTGTGGTCACAGTGCGACACAAAAAACCATTACGGTTTTATTTCTGTGAGTAGAATTGATGGTTTAACAGATCATTTAGTAAGCGTCTTAATTATTTATATTACAGTGTTCACCCGCTTAACTATACAATTGAATTGTAATATACGGTTACCCGTTTCGTATACAAGTACGTTATTGTAAGGTAAGAATTTTTCCAAAAGCGTTGTCATTTAATACTGCTTATGTAACTTCTGTAAAGTATAGAACTACTGATAATACAGGGTGATTCATGAAGTTCTCCCCCCACTTCTACAGCACATTGTACTAGTAAAAATAATGAAAAAATGTTATATAAACATAGGTCCGAAAACGCTTCGTTAGCGAGTTACAGCTAGCGAAAGATTTCGCCTGAATTCCTGGGTAAAGAGTAAAATAAAGCCATACTGAACTTTTGGAAAGGTTAATTAAGTAAGAAATATCGTGGATTCTTATGTATTTTTACCTGATAAAGCTAATAAAATAGGTTTCAGAACTGTACCTGTAGTAGTTTTTGAGGGATTCAGGGTTAAATGCAAAAAATTGGGGCACGAAACAATGTTTTTTTAAGTTTGATGTACAATAACTTTGTTAAATTGGTAATAAATACATAAAACAGACAAACATTAATTGTAGAGAATTTAATTCTGAGAAAATTGATATAATCAAAGTCTAAAATAAAACAGAAATAAGTACCAAAAAATCGATGTTATTCAGTATAATACATTACTAGTTTTAAGCAAAATTAATCAGGTTGGGCCAACCGTACGCACCTTTTTATAATAGATGTTCGAAAATGAGGCCATCATTATCAATACATTTTGCAGAACGTTTGTGTATTGGTTTTGTTGCGTTTCTTAATTTTTCAGGACTTCCCTGTATCTGCACAGCCGAATCCATAATACGGGCAATTAATTCATCACGAGAATTCACTTTTGTCTTGTATACAATGTCTTTCATCCATCCCCAGATGCAATAATCCAATGGAGATAGACCTGGTGATCTTGGTGGCCAAGGGTGAGGCCCTCCACGACCAATCCAGTGTCCAGGAAATTGATGATTTAAGTAAGCAGAAACGGCACGTGAAAAGTGGGGAGGTGCTCCGTCATGCTGGAAGTACAAATTTTGTCTGAGATGTAAAGGAACATTCTCTAACAGCTGCGGCAACTCTTCTTGAAGGAAATGCAAATAGAACTCAGCATTTAGGCGTCCAGGTAATATGAAAGGTCCAATCAGCCGATTGTGCAAAAGGTTACACCAGACATTGACGCTAAATCGGTGTTGAAAGTTCTGTTCCACTACCTCGTGTGGATTTTCTTCTGCCCATGAGTGTTCATTGTGCAAGTTATTGACACCATCCCGAGTGAATTGTGCCTCATCCGTAAACAAAATACGCTTGTAGAGTTGATTATTAATATTCAAAAAGTTGCAAAACTCCAAGCGAAGCGGACCATCCCCTAGCTGTAGATGGAACCTTTTGTTTATGAAACGGATAAAAATTGTTTCGATTAAGTGACCTCCACACCGTTGACTGTGAAACTCCTATCCGCCTAGAAATACGTCGTGTACTTACACCTGGACTGCGATGAACAGCATTAATAACAATATCATCATCAAGTTGGACAGCTCGTTCATAATTGGTTCTAGTACTTGGTAGTGATCCTGTTTCCCGAAGAGTACGAAAAGTTCCTGAAATTGTTTTGGTATCTGGAATCCTCCTATTAGGGTAACGTAGTTCATATTCTTCTACAGCAGCTCTAGCATTACCATTACAGTAACCCAAAATAAAAACCATAACAGCGTATTCCTCTGATGTAAATAAGTAAGGCATTTTTTCGCTGAATAAACAATCGAATTATAACTCACAGAAAAATTGCATTTAATAACACGATTCACAGAACCCGATCTCCTGCTGTAGCTTGCAAAACACCACTAATACACAGTTCTAACGTAACAGTACAGAATACCATTGTTGATCAGCTGTTATTCGTGCGTTACCAACTTAGAAATTAATAAAACAAAAAACTGCATTTCGATGATTAGTAAACAATAATGGGAAAATGTTTGCTTCATTTATTTTCGAACATTTGATGTAACTTTTTATTAAAAAAAAATACAACGTAATAAAACGATATTTTTATTTACAAACAAATTTATTTAACAGTTAAACTTGTTTTCTCAATTTATCTCATCATTAAGGAACAAACATTTAGTTTTTGTTTTATTTTAACTAAATACCGTACGGTATTTCTTTACAGCTAGTAATGTATTATACTGAATAAAATCAATTTTTTTGGTACTTATTTCTGTTTTATTTTAGACTTTGATTATAACAATTTTCTCAAAATTAAATTCTCTACAATTAATGTATGTTGATTTTATGTATTTATTACCAATTTAACAAAGTTATTGTACATCAAACTTAAAAAAACATTGTTTCGTGCCCCAATTTTTTGCATTTAACCCTGAATCCCTCAAAAACTACTACAGGTACAGTTCTGAAACCTATTTTATTAGCTTTATCAGGTAAAAATACATAAGAATCCACGATATTTCTTACTTAATTAACCTTTCCAAAAGTTCAGTATGGCTTTATTTTACTCTTTACCCAGGAGTTCAGGCGAAATCTTTCGCTAGCTGTAACTCGCTAACGAAGCGTTTTCGGACCTATGTTTATATAACATTTTTTCATTATTTTTACTAGTACAATGTGCTGTAGAAGTGGGGGGAGAACTTCATGAATCACCCTGTATTTAAAGTGAATCATAATTGATTAGTTAGTAATTAAGTGGCATACATTCAGCTTAATTAGATCTCTCATTTGCATTCACAATGCTGTAGGTATGACTTGAATATGATAAACTGATCTATAATTACATTTTGATTAGTGGATAATGCTTGAGGTAATGTCGCACCCAATAAATTTCAGGTTAAAATCAAAATAATTTATAAGAAACTACATATAATAACAACATTGTTATACGTGTTTTCTCACGGTTTAGAGATTCAAATATCTGGATTCGAAATAGTCCAATTCCTATATCCTAACTAAAAGGCAAAAGGGAAAACTCTGTAATATAGTGTGATATAGGAAAAGTACTGTCATATCGTTATATTTGCTGGCTTTCTAAACATAATGCATGTCAGTACGAACGTTTATCAATACAATATGTTTCAGTAGGTCTAAAATCTTGGCTATATCCACTAATGAGTAAGCTAGACATTTGATTGTAATAATAAAAATATTCTTGTAATTTTATAATTTTTTTGACGTACTCATAAGGCATATAAATTATATTTCTTTAAATGTATAGTTTTGAATTTTATGGGATATATAATTTATATTTTAATATGATCAGATAACACTATTGTATAAAATATTTAGTATTGCAATTGCTTGAAAAACATTCAAAAATATTCACATAGTATTCCCATTTATTAAGCAATTTAAATATTCTGCATTAGTATTTAGGTTTAAAAATTATTTTTCTTGTCTTTTCTGTGTAAAAATATAGAATCCTAGATGCGACCTACTTGTTTTTTCATAGATTCTAACAAATCTCAAAAAAGAAATTTTCCAGGAGAAAGAAGTGAATAGCTTTTGTCAGGTGACAAGTCAAAGTGTTGTCGGTCTGCTAGTTTGCCAAGTTATCCGTCGTTAAACTCCAGTTCTTTATTCAGTTTTTATCAATAAAACCTTTATGAATACAAGAAACTATAAAAGTAATTAGAATAAGACGGTCGTTGTTAATAGATGTAAATATTTTATCGCCAATGTGGCCAACATTTTTGCACTCATCCGCTTAGGTTAGAACATTTTTAAGCAAGGAATCATTATTCTATGTCCACTATTTGTAGTCTGCTTCGTATTTACATTTTTCTAAAAAACTTTATACATCTTATAGTGTACTAAAATAAGATATAAACTGTAAACAATGGGCTAGTTTTGTTCTCTTTATCGTTTTATTGCCTCTAACTGGTAGTATAGAAACTAATTTTTTTCGAATTTATAAATTGTATTAATACTTTATTTTTTATTTGGTTTGTATGAAGATACTATTTAATAGATTAGCGGGTTATTCAAAATATTAAACTTAAAATGTAGTGATATTCATGTATAATATACCAACTATAAAAAATGTATAAACTTTATGATTCTGATATTTTTAAATAACACTGTTGAATATGAAAATCATCCTCTTTGAAGCACGATAATTTCATCGAAGTGGGAACTTCTTAATTATATAGCTCTACACAATAAATCAATATTTGGGACTATTTATTAATATTTGCATTAAATGCTTAGTTTATAATGTTCGTAAGTGCGCAAAAGATACAGATATGAGAAAAATACTTAAACCGATTCTTAGATGCTAATTTAAAATTAAATTAATATAATTGTAACTTCTATTAAAAATTTTGTTAGCATGTATTGAAGAGACGAAACACATGACGTTGGGTACATCTGAGATCGTAGTAATGAATACCCGATTTGCGAAATTTACTTATATTGTTTAATTGTGGCAAATAAACGTAAAAGCACCGCTTCTAAGTGTTAAAAATAAAACTGCTACGTTAATGCCAATTATAGGGATAATGCACTTAATGATACCAAGGGGTTGGGTTTAATGGTTCCATTGATCTATGAGAATTGTGCATACGAACTTAATAATTATTAAAGCTTTAAAATTAACTTCTTCTGACCCTTCACATTGATGCCATCTCAAAAGTGCGGGCGTCTGCATCTTGGCTTGACATTGCAGCTGTAGTCGGAAAAAGGGAAAATTAGTAGACTAGAGGCTAAAACATGAATGCTGGAAGCATTCTAAGTTGTACTCATAGTTAAAATCAAACTCAAGAGACTCAAAGTTAAACTCGTCTAAAACAAAATCACGACGGTATTACCCGGTATTATCGAGTCAATTTAACATTCATAACAACGTGTCCTTGTCAGACTGATATCACCACAATATTATCTATAATAATCTGCCAAATAAAACATCAACCAAGGTAAGTTACTTAACTATTTACAACTTTCATTTATATTACATTCAAAATTAAATGTGTCACATGAAAGGGCTAGTTTATAATAGGAAAATATAACTTTTACTTAAGTACAAGGGGTGCGAGGTGATCCTCGGCAGCGAGATGTGCAGCTACAAAGTTCCCGAGAGAAAAAATTAATACGCGTGCTAATTTTCGTTATTAATTCGTAAATAATGTAGTTCCAAAAACATCCAATGAAACTTATACTAACCAGTAACGACTAATAGGGTTGCGAAAGTATGTATTATATAAAAAAAGTACTAAATAATGGTACAAGGTCTAAAATGGTTACCACCAGAAACATATTTCTGTATGATACTAAGTATTACATTTATCTTTAGATCATTATGGTTGAGTGTATTCGAGTATATATTTCATGTTTTTCGTATTGGTTATCATAGGATCTCGTATTTCCTTTCAAGTACATTTTATATAAGCCTAAAAAATTTAACTATTGGAAATTTCCCTTTACTGTAATATCGGTTAAGGAGAGTTTTCACAAAAGTTATGAATATTTACATTGTATATTATATATTTACACATGGCTTTTCTAAATTATATCTGTTTCAAAAAATTCGAAACAAATTCATACTTGGTAAAGCAATGTGTCTTATAAATATGTAGTCTAAGTTCGTAGATCGGTTCGGTACACTATTACGTAACGTGTGGCGGCCGTATAAATTTAAACTATCAAAACTCAGTTATGTAAACACCGACATAAAAGTGTTCAAAATTCATATAACATTTTCTAATCGTTTTTAAATAAGCAGTGTTTTGTATTTTTTTTTTTTTCAATAAATCAATCATATGTCAATGCCATAAACATCATTAATATTCCATCTGTCTTTAAATTTCCCAGCTACTTCCGAGTGAGCAGGTATGAGTAATTATTGTTTAAATATTTTCTATATCAAACCATCAAAATTCAGAATTGTAAAGGCTATTTTAGGATTATTAACAACTGGTTTTGAGTTTTACTATTTAACAAATAGTAATCGTAGATATTAAAAAAATGAAATGTTTAACCACATCCGCCGTAAAAATAATTTTGGAGCCATTGGTGTAAAAGCAATACATGGATATCATTGAATTCATTGATTGATACGATGGTTACAAGATCGGTGGTGCGATAATAAATGCAATTCTGGTCGTTCCCATATATTTTATGTCGTTTTGTCGTCAGTTTTATTAAAATTTCTATATTATATACATTCAATATTTAATATATTTAAATCACAGCTGACCTATATTACAATGATTAATGCCGGTAAACGAGCTTGGTAGTTAGTTAATACCTATAACATTAATATTCGTAAGCATGATGTGGATAAACATGCATTATAATTAGGTTTTTACAGAGTCTTAGAAGAAATTTAACACGTATTTTTTCCTTAAACAGTGACCTATTATATAACCAAATGATTGGCTGAGCGCTAGCGAAGCCTATTACCTGAGGATCTGGAAAAATTCATTTTAGTTTCTTTGTCTATCTGTGCGCATCTTCAGAGCGAATTATGGTAATTGTGTTATAGAAAATGCTTAAAGCTTTCTTATGGGAGTCTCCCATACCAACGGTAAATCTAAGATTATGTATATTTATAAATAAACTTAGTATAACATTTTAAAACGTAAAATTGTAACTTGAGAATCTATAGACTGTTAATGTAGCATGTAGCCTTGCCAATGAATTGATTTGCAATAAAACAACAATTTTTTAGAGGGCACAGTTAATTTATTATTTTGTTTAGCTTTATATACACACAAATATTCGACAGACAAATAAATAATAGTTATATCGGACATTTTTCAAGAAGACAATTATTGAAATTTGGCTTGCATTTATATTGTACAACAGAATATCTTCCATTAGAAAGGCCGTTTTGCCTCCACAATGAATCTGCTCTTGCCATTAACTTACAGAATGTTCATACCAATTTTTGTAAGATGCAATGAGAATTGCGTTCATAGTCGTGGTGATACATAAGTCGAGGATGTATACATTTAAATAGCTATAGACTAATTTAAAATTTACCTAAACAGCAAAGTAATATCAAGAATTCGTGGTATTAAATTACAATAAATTCAGTTCATACAATTGCAGTTACAGATTGTAAGTCGTTTCCACTCTACCATGTTAAGCTCGAATATGCAGAGATTAAAACCTAAAGCGACTGTACGCGTTATAATTAGCATAGTTTACATTAGCTGTTGATCCGATTACTACTCTGAACTCCTTGAAAACTTCAAAGGAAATAGTACTCTCATGCTTCTGTACTAACATTATATGAACACGTAACTCAAGTTAACTTTACTCTCCTACTTTCTTCGGCTGCATATTACTTCTAAGAAATTACAATATATATTCATATCTGCTCTTTACCAACAACATCCAGAATACATATTACAGCTAAACATGATAAGTTCTTCGTTTTAATCTTATATTATATAACCAATTGATTTTCATTTTCATCATACTTGGATGGCCTATTAATAATAAATACATGGTGTTGGTTATTCCTACAACAAAACGTTTAAAATTAAAATGACTCAATCTCATCACACATTTTTCAGAGACTTTTAAAATTGATATTATTTTTTTCAATGATTATTATGTACTACTTGAATATTACTGCCACAGGCTTCGATATTTGTCGATTAATTCAATATAAATTAGGCGGAAAGAGCTAATAAGCCAAATGTCATTCTTAGTTTAATGTTACCGTATTTATTTAGCCTTATTGACATTAGGTGAAAAATGATTGCAGGAAAGCTGGCCACTATAGAATTTCAGTTTATAGTTTAAACGTGAAGTGGAATCGTATATGAGGAGGTAAAACGGAGTATCGCACAGATGGACAGAAAGGCTGACGGCAACCTTTTAAGCTTTTAACTCTATCGTCAATGAAATGCTCCACTGTGGAAAAAGGAACCTATTCACCAAGGCTCAGGACCTTTCATTGAGTTTTATTGCATGGACAGACGGAGTACTCTTTAATTGCATAACTCCCTAATCAACTGGACCCTATGCCCCACGTCTCGTCTGAACTTTTCTATGAAGAGTGATTGCACATGTGGACAATCAGTTAGACTCCTGTTTGACCACTAAATCAATATATGTCTTCTTGGGCCAAGGGGAACGTATGTCCTAAGTTTCAAGTCTAGGACCTTTTATGAAGAATGATGGCACAGGCGGATGATCATGTGGATCATGTGTTTAAATTCCTGTTCGGTCTCCAATGAATAGAGTTCTTCCTTATAATTATCAAGTTTAAACACTGTAGAACCTTCCATCAAGATTTATCGTACAGACGGATGGACACATATCGAGACGATTTTGAGTTGATCCAGTAGAATACTTAATAAATAATTAATTGTTAATACCACCACAATTTGTTTTAAGTCAATTAAAACTTATTTTTAATTGTAATTGGATTATTTTACTCTTAATTTATAGTGCTGAGTAAGTGCTATAATAATGTGTAAAGTAATAAATACAATATCTTACCAGATTCAAATTTTTAAAAAAATGCAGGTTTTTTTGTAAATTCGTAAGGATTGCTCATAAACTCTGTGAGAATAGCAATAAAGAAATTGTTTTTATAAGCGTAACTTCAGCATCCATACATTCCCAAAGGTTATTACATAATATAGTCTTACGGGCTTCATAAAAATGTTTACATCCATGTATTTATTGCTTACCATATTTAAGCTGCCATATTTAAGTACATTGGATATTTTATATATTTAAATAAACAATCAAATATTATATTCTTGTAATGATGTTAAAGATCTATCTTTAAATCAATCTCAATTGCACTGTTTCTAACAATGTATTTGCAGTATTCCGAATCAGGCTGGTATTACTAATTTTAATTAAAACAGAATTTCGTTCATGTTAGGCCGTGAAGAACCCTTCATTAATTTAGAGAATCCTTCTCCTTTGTCTTGTATTGGTTCATCGATTTCTCTAAAAGAGTCAACTCAATAAGGATCTAGAACATTACAAGTATCTCTCAAATGCTGCTCAAGTGCATGCAAGACGTAAGAACATTTCTGATGATTTTGCTTTGAAGATTATTGTTTTATATAACCACGACAATTTAATCCCAAGATTAAACATTGATAGAGCTCACTGTGTATTGAAATTATAGACAAATTCAATTATTATTTTAAATTGCAAAGTTGGCATTTTGTAATCAGATAACATTTACAAATTAAAGTACGACGCATGCAGTAAACATTTATCATCACAGTTAAAATATATACTATTATATAAAAGTCCAATGGTGTCTACATATTTTTGGGAGTTTAAAAGTTATTAGTTTGTAATGAAACTGGATATTCTAAATTTACTACAATCACCAATGTTGTGATTGTGGACTGTTGGTTTTCAAGGCTATTTTACAAGTTTGAGAATTTAAAACCACTATCTCGTTACTGCCGAATACTGGTGTATATAAGTAAAATTTAAAAAAGGAGGAAAAGAAAGAAAAACATTAAACATACGTTGGAGTCCGGCCATGATAAAGTAAACTCAGGTGTTGTCACTGCACAGGATGCACGAGTCACGAGCACGAGAAGTTAAGAGAAAAAGCACACGTTACATTAGTAGAGGCGGAAGTCGGACAATAGTAAAATGTAATATTACTTTTTGGAATACGAGAATTTTAAATACGTTTTTTGTGTAGAAACTATGAAATAATTTTTAATACGTGAATTTTTATACAGTTTCCAGTCCCGGTGGAGCAAGTACTTTTTGAACTAGGCTATTGCTATTAAAGAATTTTAATGCATAAAAATAAATCCCTTGGGAGGTATTTGGTATTCCTATTATAAGTTAGTTTGGTTACATAATAACACATACGTGACAAAATCGGCCAATTAAAAATAATTAAATCGTAAAAAGTAAGACATTTAAGATATAGTGGTAGAACAAGTGTGAGATCCGCGCTCCAGTCCCGCCGGAGAAATAATTATACAATAATTATTTAAATAACATTACGCTATTACCAATGATAGAAATTTAATGAATAGCCATTTACAAGTTAATAACCCTTAGAATTAATTAATATGGATGAAATAATGTGAAATTGTATTTCAAGAAGTGGTATTTACTTGGTAACTTGTTTCAACATGCTGAAGACAGTCCTAGTTGCACAGGAGTACACAAGACAGCTACGATCACTTCGTTGTGAGAACGAACAGATGTTATCGTTCTTAGAACAGCTGAGATGTACGAGCAAATCAAGCAAAGCGTATTGACCGGCGGTGGCGTACCTGCAATCACTGCTGGTCTGGTCGCTCAGCTAATGACATTGCTTGCTAGGATTGAATAACTTTTGTACGGTTACAAAAAATGTACATTGTTTTAAATGTGCACCTTGCAATAAATATTATTATAATTTATTAGTTCAATAAAACATAAGATTAATATAACGATAACAAAATTATTAATATAGTTTGTTGTTTATATATAAAGGTGTTTATTATTTGCAATTAAATTTGAAAAAATTAAATAACAAGCAAATTTTTAAGAAGGTAATTTTTATTTATAAAACAATTGCACTACAAGTGCTGAGTGGGAGTCGATGTTTATTTAAACATCCATATTTAAAATGGTATCTTGTAATCATTTATTACGAAAAACATATGGTCTTCAATCTGGATTTTTTCAGAGATTTATGTTGAGTTAATTTTGTATGCTCTTTTATTCTATTGGACATTTTCTTCAGTTTTATTTTCCTCACAGGGCGAAAGTAAATTTTATTTTCTTTAAAAACTGTCAAAGATGCATTGAGTTAGGTCTTTAACGATGGTATATTTAAATAAATAAATACGCATGGATATGCAATTATTTAATATTTATTATCAAAACGTAAGGGGGTTAAGATCAAAAACGAATAAATTTAGATTAGGTGTTCTTGAAGGAAAATATGATATACTAGCATTTACTGAAACTTGGCTGAACAATACAGTTTATAACTCTGAATTATTTACTGATGAGTATTGTATATTTAGACGGGATCGTGATCAACAAGTAACCGGTAAATCTAGAGGTGGAGGGGTTGTAGTGGGAGTAAGGAATAATATTAAAGCATGTAGATTGTTTCAGTTGGAAACAGAGGAATAAAATTTTTGGCTTAAGCTAACTTTTCACAACTCTTATTCTGTTATTTTTGTCGTAGATTTTTTTCCACCTAATTCTCCTTAGTTTTCTTACAAAAGTTTTTTTGATATGTTAGAATTATTTAGACTTAGAGAAAATAGTGATTTTAGGTGATTTTAATTTACACATAAACGGAATTAATCATGATCTAACAGCAAGTAATGAAATATTTAAACAGCTATTATTTTTTAGAAAAATGTATGGATTATGTTTGAAAAACAATGTTTTAAATAATCAGGGGCGAACTTTAGATCTTGCAATGTCAGACATAGATAGCTTAAGTGTTAGTGAGGAGTGTAGCCCGATCGTGGTGCCTGACAGTTACCACCCTGCATTGCTTGTGGAAATGCCAGTTCGGGAAGAAGTCAAAAAAAAAACAATAACTGTTACAGTAATCGTTTTAACTTTAGTAGAGTTAACTTTTTGGAGTTTTATCTTTGTATTTCACGTATAAACTGGACTAAAATGTTTTTTGAAAGCAATTTAAATAAAGCTGTAGACTTATTTTATGAAGAAGTATATAAAGTTTTGGATTTGAACGTCCCTAAGATTGGTAAAAATAAATCTAATTTCCCAGTTTGGTTTTCATTAAATTAAAAAAAAATAATTAAGAGTAAGGAAATAGCTAGAAGACAGTACAAAAAATATATAATGACACAATTATTCGATCAGTATAAAAGCATAAGAGCTGACACTAAACGTTTAATTAAACTGAATTTGATGAATATATTATGTCGGTTGAAAGCAAGTTAAGAAACAATCCCAAATCCATTTGGAACGTAATCAAACAATTAAAAGTTGTTGATAAGAGCCCATCCATAATGCACACTGACGATGGGATGGTGGAGGGGGGTACGGCGATAACGGAGGCTCTGTCCACATACTTTAGTTCTGTTTACAATACTTGTAATCTCACTGAGGACGAGCTTTGTACTCGCGCGCTAAGAACATCAGTTATGGATAATGCGGGTACATTTGCACTTTTTGAAATTACTGAACAAGTTATTAGTTGCGCTTTAAAGAAACTTAATCCTAAAAAAATCATTGGGCCCTGATGGAATCCCACCCTATGTATATAAAGCGTGTGCAGAAGTTTTTACTAAACCATTTCACTACTTATTTAATTTGTCTATCAAACAAAGTTCATTTCCAGAAGCCTGGAAGCGTGCAAAAATTGTACCCGTCCCTAAAAAGGGGGGGATAAACCAAGTACAAAATCACAGACCCATTGCAATTTTGTCCCCACCTGCAAAAGTTTTTAAGTTAATTATATACAGTAAATTATTTTTACATATAAAAATCTACATTAGTGATTACCAACATAGTTTTTTCCCTAATAGATCAGTTAGTTCTAACTTACTAAATTTTTCTCAATTTTTAGTTCCTAATATAGATAATAATATTCAAATTGATGTAATTTACACAGATTTTGAAAAAGCTTTTGATAGGGTGGACCACTTATCTTTGTTGTAAAAGTTACACTTCTGGGGTTTGAACAGTAACTGTGTTCGTTTTCGCTGTTCCTATTTGTATAAAAGAAGACAGTACGTTAGTCATGCAGGATTAAGTTCAAAAGAATTTATTGTGGGGTCTGGAGTCCCTCAGGGCTCAAATTTAGGATCGCTGTTATTTATCATTTACTTAAATGACATTGTCACTTGTGTTAAGCACAGTAAAATACTTATGTGCGCTGATGACCTAAACATTTTTAATAGCAATATTTCAGATTGTTACAAAATACAACAAGATTTAGATTCTCTAAACGACTGGAGTAAGCAAAACCTAAAGTTTAATGTAAAAAAGTGTGCAATAGTTTCATATCATAGAAAATCGATAAATAGTGTAATATGTTTTGATTATAAAATGGATGGACATAAATTAGATAGAAAGATAAAGTTAAAGGATTTGGGGGCTACATTTGATTCTAAGTTCACTTTTGCAGACCACGTTATTTCTATAAGTAAATCGGCTTTTTATATTCTTGGTTTTATTAAGAGAACAGGAAATTTTCTCAAAAATTCAGATTCTCTCCAGCTGCTTTATTTATCATTATTAAGATCAAAATTGGAATATGGTTCTGTTGTTTGGCACCCTCATTTAATATGTTGGAAGGTGTTAAAAAAATATTTGTATGATGTTTGTATTATAAAACGTTTGGTCACTACACTGATATTATTCCGTATACAGAGCTTCTCAACATCTATAATATGGATAGCTTAACAAAGCGGCGTAAATTAGGCATGTTGTTGTACCTACATAAGCTAGTGAACGGAGTGCTGGATGACAGCGCCTTGTTATCTATGTTGGACTTTGCCGTCCCCCGCCCCAACTCCCGCTCTATTGCATTGTTTGTTCCGCGATTTTCTTGCACTAATTTGGGTTACTTCTCCTCACTTAACACAATTATTAGACTTTATAATGAGCACTCAAACTCTTTAGATGTATTTAATTCCTCTTACAAAGATTTTAAGGTTAAAATACTCCTGATTATCAATTAATAGTTAAAACATAGATTTTACGTATTGTTATTGTTGTTGTTATTTATATTATAAATATTTATTGGTGTTTTATATTTTTATATATATATATATTTTTTTTTACTGAATCAAATTTTATAATTATTATATCGTTATATATATATTTTGTTAACTACCTTTAGTACATGTTTAATTGATTACTTTTGGACAGTAGTTTATTGATTCTCAGTTGTTATTTATTTAATTTATTTAAATTATTTGATTCATCTTGTTGTTAAGTTATTTATCGGTGCTTCGGTGGTGTTGTCAAATTTGTCAACTTTAAAATGCTCTTCTTTGTGTATAGTTGATATTTAATGTAGTTGAGCTGTTGTTTTGGATTGAATTGTGTGTTTTTTTGTTTTACAGTTATCCAATTATATTCATATATAATAATATTAATGTCACAGTGTAATTGGCTTCGGCTGTATTGTAACATTATAAAATATAAATATAAATAGTGTTTATTACTAATGAATGACTCAGTGAAATTTTTTATTTAATATACAAGTTTAATATATTACAACTAAAAGAGCCGAGCATTTAAACAGTAGTGATATAACATAGTATAAAATAAAATAAATTTAATTTAAAGTTGGTGCTACATTAAAATAAAATATTAAAAACCTTTTTCTGTAAAACGATTTGTTTTCTATTAGAATAAGAAGCTTAAAAATTGCACGTAGTCCTTAAAGGATCTTTGCGCTGCTTCCGGAGTGAGAGGAAATTTCTGAATCAGGTAGGATCCGCCTCCTGTCAAGATCCATAAGGAACAAATTAGGGTATCAATCTTAGTCATGTCTCCTCTCAAGAAGGAGAAGCCATCACTGAACTAGCTTTCCAGTTAACGTAGGCAGGGGGTGGTACGCCCCTTGTCTTGGTTATCAAGAACCTTTGACCCTTAAGGAGCCCCACCAACTCCAGCACTAGACTAGACCTATGGATGTATCCCTACATCCCAAAATCGAGATATTTGTTGTTAGCTCATGGATATCCAAGTTTCTCCAGATTTATAATAACAAAGGGTTTTTTCTGTGCCCAGTGGTAGGTTCAATTGGATGGAAACAACTTAGATTTCTTTATATTTATATTTCTTTCATATATATATAGAAAAGGGAATAATAGTTGCTTCTATTATGATAAAAGGTACTCCATAATCCAATATGTTCCAACTTCAAAATAACTCATTTAATATCGTATGTTTGTTGAACATGGGTTTCATAAAACCGCATGAGGAGATAACTCAGTAAAATGTTTATGATGTCAGTGTTGTAAGTCTTGACATGAAGGGTTCGTCAAAACGTAAATCTATGTCCCTAAAACAGCATATGAAATAATTAACAACTAAAGTAAATTAACTATATTTATTTTCAAATATACAATTAAGATACTACGGAGCTTCTCTCAAGAACGCCTATGTATTATTCTTGTCAAGTACGTTTTATCTTGTTCCTAAGAGATCATCTCTTGGTCCGGTGACATTTCTTCTTTGTATATGGCATCTAACTTTCAATCACTCGTGGCAAGGTGGTTCAGTGAATATATTTCCGCCCTCATTAGTTTGAATAAATATTATATTATACGACACTGAGGGGACAGTCAAAAACAAATATGAATGAATAAGAATTGACCTAAGTGAAGAATTTAGATGCTAATTCTTGCATTTTTCCACTTTGACAGTTGTCATGATTTATTTACTCATGTTTGTAAGCAGTAAAACATTTTAATATCATTATAATTCGTTACAGTCTCTAAAATCAATGGTTTAACATAAGATCTATATTTAATAACAATATATTACTATATTGTAAAAATAAAAGCGATAATGTTGTACCAATCCGACAGCACAACAACATGTTTGATTGGATGTGTCACACTTGACACCTGCTATATTGCTTGACCCAGAATGTAAACAGGGGTACACGAGTAAAAGAAACTTGCATATAATTAACTGCATTGCATGGCATCATAGAAACTACCTTAATGACGTACACTTAATGAACTTCTTTATCTCTTAGGTTTGTTTCATACTCTTGAATATTCTTCCATTCCTTTTCTATTTTGAATTAGATCAAACGATTCTTTTTATTCATTTTAATCACTTCCGACTTAGTTTTACATATTTGTAACTTTGAAATCTTAATTAATACACATTTACGGCTATTAACCAGTCACTACGTGACGCTATTTAATAAAACAAACATGGCGTTATTACCGCACGCAGTCAAAAATCAAACGTTTAAAAATGAATTTCTAAACATTTTACAACGTGATAATTGATAAACAGGCTCAGTAGTATACTAGGCCCGTTTATCAACAGTTTTCCATGTTAGCCCAGTAACTATATGACGAAATATATAGTTTTATGGCCTAATATTGCAATAAAAAACAATTATATAAAAATAATAAAGATGTTTTATACTGTTCTCAATAGGGATGACATTGTCTGCATACTTCAACAAAACTGCGATTTGCTACCAACATATTTATACCAGAGAAATTTGCTTAATTCTTTTCATATTTCGTCAATGTTTAGTATAAGTCGTGTAATAATTTTATTGAGATTGGCCCTTTATAAGTTAACCCTCTAATTACTTTTTAAAAGATCACCATTTAAAATTTTTTATACATAACATACAATAATTTTCTTTACCTTTCTTGTTGCTATAGTGAGATTTCGAATTTCCCATCAACAACCTCCGTGGCGCAATTGGCCAGCGCGTTCGGCTGTTAACCGAAAGGTTGGTGGTTCGAGCCCACCCGGGGGCGTAAGATTTTGTGTCTTTTAAAGTCTTACAATAATATCCTTCTCAGGATTTATAGTTAATAATGAATAGAAGCACTTAGAAATTAAAATTTTTTTTAACGTTTTACGTTTGTGATCATTTTCACATATACAACCATTTTCACATTTATAACTGAACATTATTTTATTATGAGTTTATTGTGTCTATTGAATTATTTTTCAACTCATTCATCATGATTTATGTTTTACGTAATTCACACCACTCTTTATACTGGTACCTCTTAATCGATTGGATTGTACGACTACATTTTTAACTTGCATATAACGACTTTTAAACCAATACATTTCCATATAGACGATAGTCTATCACTTTATTACTTTCAATACATTAGGTTATGTTATATTCTATTACTACAGGTTTCCATTAATATTCATAGTGTTTAAATGTAACTGTAAACAATTTAAAATATTTTTTCTTGATAATTTGTAGGTGAACTGTAAATAAAACAGCAAAGGGAGGACAATATTACTTGTACACCTTGCCTAGGGGACGATTAGTCTCTAAGCAATATTTAAGCGCCTTTGGTTGCCAATACATTTTTCGCCAACTATCTTTATTTTTCCCTACTGAAACTTAAAATAAAATGTAAAAAGTTTCGAAACTATTTAAATGACTTGGCCATACTATCCGACTCAATTGCGTTTAACGCGAGAATAATATTAACAAACACAATCGCAATTAATTGTAAGGTCTGCTCAAATCTGTTTTTCTGTTGATTTAGTTACTCAAAACAAATACTCATATTTTAACAAATATAAATTCGCTTCAACATCAATCAACTGAGCAACTCTATGTTGGTTTAACACAGCAAAGGAAAGAGAGCATAACAGAGAACAATCTAAATTAAATGTGTAACTTGTTATTGATGTGGGCACAGTGTTCAGAGTATCAGAGTTGATTAGTTACGATTCCCATACCTTGTTACTTCGTTAGTTGGCTTCCAATGATTTCTCAAATAAAACACAGTGCGCTCTTTTGCCTTCTATCGTAAACATCCCTTAAAATTAATTTATGATTTTGTAACATCATTCTTAATTTTGTTTGATATTCCAAACTGCTTTAAAAAGTATTTGAGTATTTTGCTGTTGCTGTCACTCGATAGAATGGAAAGCTTTAATTTTTCTCTACTAAAGAGTATGTACGCAAGATATATAAAAAAGACCTGGCCTTCAAGCTTGATGTTTTAAACGAAGACTAAATTCTATATTATGCGAAACATTAAGCTTGATGATGGTCCATATAACTCAATAAGATTTGGCTGAATTTTAGAGAATTATTTTTATTTTTTTAAGAATAACCTTCGAAACAACGAGAAAATAACAGAATATTTTTTTATAATTAAACACTCCAATCTTATGAGATATTAACATGTTACATATTAATACATATAACCTATCTAATCCATTACCTATTAGTGCCGCTGTTTAAATACAATTCTTAGAGTGAAAAGAAAAAACTAATAGCTTAAAGTCAGTGTTAATAATGGATATGAATAGTTGACTTCAGTGCACTCTTATGGTGAGCACTCTACATTATATCGTAGTACTCTCACATCCTAACGGTTACATTTATTATTCAAACACTAATTTGACCTAACTTAATGGAATAAGTTTGAATATCACGTGACAGGTTTTCTTGATACAAATTTCAACTGTACACTTTAAATGTGCAAGAAACTGCATTTTTATAGAGACAAAGAAGAAATTGTATGATTGTGCATGGCTGACTTGTGATTAACCGCCATTAAAACCTACTAACTGTTCATGGAAAAAAATACGTAAATAATACATATAGTTGCTAGTAGATAATAAAATACTTAAGGGTTTTTAATTTTTTATGTTTTTTTATTTTATTTTATTTATTAACTTTTAAAGGAAGAAAAATGCCGTACAATGAAAACTGTACGTTACTTTATTGGTAACCTTACAAAAAGTTTTAAATCAATGAAAGAAGGAATGGCAAATCTCACATCTGGAAGAAAAACAAACCTCAACTGCAAATAGAAACGACCATTGTGGCATCGACCCCGTCAGCCGCTGGTAAACACTCGGTCACCACAAACAAGAATTTTGAAGCTCCCGGTCATTATTCTTCAGGCGTTTGGCTCTTATTCGTGCTTGCACATCGGCCTAGTGAACCGCTGGTAAACACTCGGTCACCACAAACAAGGATTTAGAAGCTCCCGGTCATTATTCTCCAGGCGTTTGGCTTGGATTCGTGCTTGCACATCGGCCTAGTGAACCGCTGGTAAACACTCCCTCACCACAAACAAGAATTTAGAAGCTCCCGGTCATTATTCTCTAGGCGTTTGGCTTGGATTCGTGCTTGCACATCGGCCCAGTGAACCGCTGGTAAACACTCGGTCAACACAAACAAGAATTTAGAAGCTCCCGATCATTATTCTCCAGGCGTTTGGCTTGGATTCATGCTTGCCCATTGGGCTAGTGAACCGCTGTTAAACACTCGGTCTCCAAAAACAAAACTTTAGAAGCTCCCAGTCATTGTTCTCCAGGCGTTTGGCCTGGATTCATGCCTGCACATCGGCCTAGTGATCCAAGGGATAGTTTAGTTGACGCTCAGCCAATGTATTAAGGTTTTAAATTTAGTAGCAGGTTACTGTAAACTCTTACAGGTTTTCTCAAGTTTTAAATAACTAACAGGAAAATTTTGCTGAAGATGCATCATTATTTAGTTCGACTGCTCTTTCTGCAATTTACTAATCCCAGAGGCTGGAAGTCACGGTTGTTTCTGGTGCAGCTTGTGACTGCATGTACATGTAGCTGAATTTTTTTCATGATACATTATTTGATTCATACTTGGATTTTTTAGAGAAAAAAAACACAACTTATACCATTTAAATTTAGCTATAAATTTAGAATACTATGACATTCAAATTCAGAATTCTTCATACACGTGCAACGCCTACAAATTTGATTGTGAAGCAGCGGTTAAATGCTATTAATACAGAAACATGATTCTTCTAAACTACTGTTGGAACTGTAAATGGGCAAATTCTATTATTCTGGAAATAAATATTTTCTAAAATGTTTTATTTACAAAAAAAATTATCAGACAATTCGCGCGTCGCCGAAATCGTGGATGAAGTGTGGGTTTATTTTGGCGGGAGATATTAGTGTTGTGACTGAGGCCAGGAATAGAGCTACAGCTGAAATGTGGAAGAGACACGGTGTTTACATTAATGGCCGAGAACACACACGCTCACACGCCCGCAGGCGGCAAGAAGCACTTACTACGTTACTACGTTAATATATTAAATGATGAAATTTTTATTTTTGCTATCCACACTATAATATATTATATGATGAAATTTTTATTTTTGCTATCCTTTTATTAGAGGAACTGGCTTATATCATTTAATCATAGATGGACATTATCAAAGTATCTTTGAACGTTTAATTATATTCCTTTAATTTTTAATATTATTTATTTAATTCGGCGTTATTAAGCCACTAGCTGAAATAACCTTATATGTTGTGAAAGCATAGAGGTCGAATTGTAGAAAAACTTACTTCTTTGTGAAATCTAAGAATTACGCCAACCCCAATAGTCAGGAAGATGGAATTGCACGTGTACCTGTTATCCTTTAATCGTTCACTGGTTTTCCATTTTTATAATATATATAACATATATCTATCTTTAGTGTAGAATATTTATCATGTTGAAGGCATCAATTTTATCCATCATAAATTCAACACGAAAAAGAATATATTTTTATATTTGCAACCAAGCTGTATCATTAGTTTCTAAAGCACTGCATTTGGTTGTAATTACTTAGAAACAATGTTTATATATTATTATAATATACTGCCACGATTATTTATAAGGTACAAGAAAGTGTACTATTTCCACATGTGCGTTGCAGTATTGCAGAACAACGAGATCAACGACAACCGCAAATTTCTCACCTTCGCTCTCACATATTTATCTTTTAGCAGATTACTTTAACTGAGATTAATCTAACTAAACCATATTATCAAAACTAAATGAATTTCAACAATTTTGGAAACATATTGTTTAGAAGTACCGTTGTTGTTGACAAAGGGATTAATACCAGCCTACGTTTAGTTA
Source organism: Homalodisca vitripennis (assembly GCF_021130785.1). Classification (NCBI taxonomy): domain Eukaryota; kingdom Metazoa; phylum Arthropoda; class Insecta; order Hemiptera; family Cicadellidae; genus Homalodisca; species Homalodisca vitripennis. The sequence continues at coordinate 26,812,450 of NC_060214.1, forward strand.
TACATTTTCACTCGGCAAACCCTCGTACTGAAAACTTATATATTAACGCTCTAACACTCTTAATGTTCCAGAAGTTACGTAATATTTCCTATCGACTAAGTTTCAGAGGTAATTTCAGTGTTAGGTGGTTGTGATATTTGTATGTCTTTAGAGCCACTTGTGCTTCTGTATTAATTGTTTTCAAGCACCTTATCTTAATCTTTGACTACACTATGTAACCTTATAGGGATAGTCACCTTATTTTACTTAAAACTAACTAATAGTTCTACTTCGAAAATATAAAAGTTGATCTTCGATCTGTACAAGAGAAGCAAATACGGCTCCTTATATTATTTCAAAAGAAGTAACATGTGTATTCATTGATGTGATTTTATTAACTTAGTCAGTGTCTTGAGGTTTACACTAAGTCGACATGCTGCTTACTCAATTATATTCTTGAAATATTTCGGGATCACTAAAACGAGCCTGTAGTCATAGTTTTCAAACCGAAACTGTCAATATCTCTGATGTACGATCTCTAATAGCGCTGTGTAGTTATTGATTTCCAACAGTAAATGAATTGTATCTGCTAAACACAAAGAGTGCTTTACAATAAAGCAGCAGGGCGCCTGCAGGTTCAATTGTCTGGTGCTTGTGCTTTGTCCTGTACCTCACTATCGGAGACAGGCAGAACGGTACTGAATGTTCAATCGTGTATGGAAACTCTTTTTATTGGATATATTTTACAATGGTTGTACAATCTATTATTTTTTAATAAGCAATTCAATTTCATTTTTATTCATAACATTCAAGATATGATTGTACAAAATGGTTTGTGAACGTACAAAAAATGAATGTTACAAAATTTTAATTAATTTACAATTAAATCTACTCAAGTTTTTGGAGTTTATTGCACTTTCAGCATTGAATACACTGGTATAACGCTTGCCAAACAACGAATCGAAATATTGCATTATCATGTATTATCAGCAGTAGTACAGGTTGGTGAACATAATTATTTAGTTTTAGACTATGAAATCATGAAAAGTATTAAACCTTTCGTCCACTATGTGCTTTCAAACATTTTAATTCTCTTTTAAGGAGAGATCCCCTGAACTCGTTTAAATATGGATTTTATATCAGTACTCTCAAGATTTACTAGGTGTATTTTTATGATGATTTATATTTTGGGTCTCATAAATTTTTTTTGAATACCGGTACATATTATACTGTTACGCTGAGTCCAGTAAAAACAAAATTTATGACATGTGTGATAGTACAACTTTATAAAATACTTTGTTCTAATTTTTATACTGCATAATTCCAAGTAGGTTTTAACTAAACTTCTAAGATATATATTTTTTTAATAACTATACCACATGATTGTTCTATACGAAACAAAACTAAATGTTTTGGAATTGTTTGCTCTTAAGTTTTTGACGTTAATTTTTATGGAGGTATAGAAGTGTATGAAAACAATTTTAAACTTATCATTTGATATGTTATTGCGATTTTTTTATTCATAAGGAACCTTTATTTTTTATCATACTGATAGAAAGATGTGAATAATTATAAACTTAAGTTAAAAATATTTAAAAAGTGCAATTTTTGCTTTAACATACATATTGCTTCTTTCATCCTTTGCTTTGTATGCAATTTTTAATGTCACGGAGACTATGTTATTGTTGTTTTTTATACAGTTGTGCCTATTCAATTGAAAATAAACATTAAATACCGTATTCTTTACGTCATACAATGTGTTCTTGTATATTTTTCTATATACGTCAATACATAGGCAATTTTTATTTTATATACTTTTCATTTTCTCTCAAAAAATATTCCCTATTTATAATTGAACTACTGTACATTATTTTTACAGTTTTTATTTTAAGTCCTTTTAATATCCTTGTGTATTTAATTATGTCTGAATATATTAAATTATCTATATATATATATATATATATATATATATATATATATATATATATATATATATATATATAAAAGAAAGTCGTGCTAGTTACACTATTTATAACTCAAAAACGGCAGAACCGATTTGGCTGAAAATTGGTAGGGAGGTAGCTAAGAACTGGGAGAAGGACATAGGATACTTTTTATCCCGTTCCCGATTCAGAATTCCGCCCCACTGGTCTCTAAAAGTTACAAAAATACCCGTAAGAAATGCATTGCAGCAAACATATGTTATTAAGTGAAAGAGCCTGTTTAAATTTAATCAGCTGTTCTTTGTAAACATATATAATGCGAGAAAAGAAATATATGTTTATACCATTTAATTACCATTTTTAAATTTCTTTACACCTATAGTTTGAAAGCATAGAGTAAAAAAAACTTTATCTTGAAAATAACAATTGCCTGAATTCCAAAATGTAAACAAACAACTGTAAATTTGATTGACACTTTGACAGCTGCCTGTGTCATTTTTCTGGGTTACTCAGTCAAACAAAATGAAATCATGGCTACTGACATATAGATTGTCCTTTCAGTTTTACTTAATAATCAGTTTTTGTACCTTTGCAATAATCTGTTCGTTTTTTAAAAATACAAACAACTTATTACTTCGATTGCTTTTGGTTCGGATAACTTTGTTTCGCACTAAATTAAACGATTTGCGAGTGTTTGTGAACATTGAGAGGATTATTATAAAGATGCCGCAACCCAGAAGATCAAATCTGTCTCAACAAAGCCGTAATGTAAGAAGGCTTCGTAACTTTGTGAACAATTCTACTGAAGAAGAACGTGAAATCGGACGACAAGAGCGTCGCGTTGGTATGGCCCAACTTCGTGCTTCTCAATCTCAAGAGCAAAGAGAGGAAGCCCGTGAAACAGCTCGCTTGGCTATGCGAAATCGGCGAGCTACTCGTACTGATCAACAACTAGATCAAGTTCGACACGCAAGAAGGAATACATCAGCTGTTGATTTGAATAGAGCATCATTTTTTTTTTATTGCACTTATGATTACAGTTCGCATGTATCTGTACTTATTGGTCCAATGGATGTGGTTTGTGGGCATTATATTATATATAAAAGAAAGTGGTGTTAGTTACACTATTTATAACTCAAGAACAGCTGAACCGATTTCGCTGAAAATTGGTAGGGAGGTAGCTAAGAACTGGGAGAAGGACATAGAATACTTTTTATCCCGTTCCCGATTCAGGATTCCGCCCCACTGGTCTCTAAAAGTTACATAAATACCCGTAAGAAATGCATTGCAGCAAACATATGTTATTAAGTGAAAGAGCCTTTTCAAATTTAATCAGCTGTTCTTTGTAAACATATATAACGCGACAAAAGAAATATATGTTTATATAATTTAATGATTATTTTAAATTTCTTTACACTTATAGTTTGAAAGCATAGAGTAAGCTTAAGAGAAAAAGCAAATTTTGTTTCAACTGTTTCTGCAATCACTGTTAAACATAGAATTTACTATCCAGATAATACAATTCAAATTTGACGTAAAAATTTACCTTTATCTGCAATATTTATTAATGATTAACAGAAACCATGCTCGTGCTTGATCATGAGAGCAATGCAGATATCAAAATTACTATCTTACGTTGGCTACAAATATAAAGAATGTTATAAAACCAACCTTAGTTGTTTTCTTTTGACGTGACAACGTCTTCAATTAGGTTGCGGCTCGGAGTCACTCATGAAAAAGTGTAACGCCCGGTAACGTTACGATGCCCGTCCAGTGGGTCCGCCGCACGGGATCCGCACGGGATAAAGCAGATAACTGTGGGTCCGCCGCACGGGATAAAGCAGATAACTATGTTTATTCGTGAAAATGTGGAGTGCTTAGATTCGTCATTTACAACAATAAAGGTAAATAATTGTACACTGATATTTAATTATCGTAAACTATGATTGATTGATTAATTGTTAGATTGACACAAAAGTTGAGAAACTGAGTTTATAGGTTATGTCATACTATTGACAAATGTACAACAATAAAGGTAAATAATTGTACACTGATATTTCATTATTGTAAACTATGATTGATTGATTAATTGTTAGATTGACACAAAAGTTGAGAAACTGAGTTTATAGGTTATGTCATACTATTGACAAATGTTGATAGTGTTAAGTAAATTATTAGTTTAAATCACTCTGCAATCAATCGTAATTCAGTCGATTGAGAAGAAACAGCGCGTATTGCTAGTCAAACATTTAAAATAACAAATTATAACCTATAACCTGTCATAACAGTGCGACCAAACAAACGAACTAAACCGACCAATCACCACGCGCGGAGTTAGAATTTAACTGTGTTTAGCAAGAATTTCAAATTCCAATTTTAGTAAATGTTTTATTCAACTTTACCATTTACAATAACAAATTTTAATTAATTTCAAATTATGTACAATGTTTTAGTAAACAAAATATATTTCTATAGTTAAAATTTGTGCAATTCTTATTTTCATTCAATTCCTTGTTCCTATTGTGCAATTTAATAATATTCATATCAATAAATATTCTACCGAGAAAAAGACGTTGTCACGTAAAATCTTCGCCCGTAAAACCGACTTTACAGGCAACCATAAATTTTTTTTATTTTAGTAAAATTGGAACCCAATCCCAAAATCTCAGGTTTCCGGTCTGCCCCAAATATTTTTTTTGTTTTAAATTTAAGTTATTCCCGATTCGGAGGGCTACTGAAATAAGGGATGAAGATTATTTTATTTTATTCTTACCCTTTTTACAATTATCAAATTTGAGGATTACTTAGCACTAGGATAACCACGTTGCCAGTAAATTAATTAACTTATAATGTGTTGATTTTCATCTAAATCTTGACAAAATCAAAGACAGCTGCTGTTACCCTATACACAAGGGCCTGCCACCCTTTACCGCTTTAGCTGGAGACTGGCTTTCCCTTCATCCAAGGAGACATGGCTTTAATTAATGTCAAAAATCGTTCCTTATAGATCTTGACAGGAAGCGGTCACTACCCCCTACCTTACCCCTCCAGCTTATATTCCTAACAGCCCTTTTGGGGCAGAGTGCAATTTCTCAGTTTGTTGTCCTAAGAGAACATAAAAAAGTTTCATGCACTCGGAGATTAATTTACATAGATTAATTCCTCTACAGAACTTCGGATTTCAGGATCTTCGATATCTAATTACTAACGAAATTGCAATGTTAGAGGTTTAAGCTACTCCTGAGAGGTATAGAAAGGGTATGGTGTGATGCCGCGTACTTGTCTATAGACATAAGAACGAGGTGTTTTACTCAGAAAAAGATGGTTGTATGAGCTAAGTGATTGCATTACACCAACAAAACATAGAAACCCCTTTAAATCACTGTTGGCCTGGACGATACTGTTTCCAAACGGTATTTACGGTATTGAAAACACATGCCATCTAGATTTATCACAATAATAAATGATATTATAATGATTACAATTAATAAAAAGATTGTATATATGATTTACAGAAGTACATAATTTTAATTGCCTAACAGTGATAATTTTGTTGTAATGTATAATCAAAAAGAAACAAAGGTAGTTTTTATTTCTGTCATTTTGCTTGATGTGAGGTTATAAGAATAGTTAAATTCTAAAATATCAATTTTCTGTTTCTACTTAACTATAAGAACTAGATAAAGTTAAAAAATAAATACAGGACGACTGCTTTAGCACATTTATTGCCTTTTATGACGTTATAAATAGTTTCAAAGAAAGATGAATATGTTTCCATCTTTTATGAGCATTTGCCATAAAAACAAAGAGCTTATGCAAATTCTCGTTTATTTTAAGAATTAAGCTCTCAGAAGTTGTTTTTTCAAGAAGCCAAATTTGCATAACTTCTTTATCCTTTGGGCTTATTTTTCTCCTTGTTCAAACATTGTTCTAGAGGAATTTTTCTTTGTAATTAAAGAAATTTTAATTCAAGCAGAAAAAAATGTAAACCAAGAGTATTGGATTGAGTGGTAGTATTTAAAAAGGCAGTATATATTGATTTTTTGAACATTAATATTATAGTTTGTGGATATAGATAGAGATTTTTTTTTATAAATGTTGAGAGAAAAGAAAAGAGTTAATAAAACATATTATATTAAATTTAATTTAGAATCATTTAAAACATGATTTAATATCACACGTTATAGATTTACATTTAGCTTCTTTTTAATGGGTTCTGTATTTCCTACATCACATAAAAGTTGGAATGTGCGGCAAAGGATTGCTAAAAAAAGAAGAAAGGAAAGACAACAATTAAAATGGGTTTTATTCCTTTTTAGTCGCCGTTCATTGCCGCACGTTTTTCCTTTTTTATTTTTCTTCTACATGACGAAGGAAATTGAATTCAATCCTGGAAACGTTGTGCTATACATTTTTAAACAAACAATGAAGGCTAATTGCCGAAGTCTTGTAATAGTAATAAATTTATCTAGTTATATGTGATCAGTTACATAACTGCAAAAACTTTTACCTTTGTGAGATTGTTTTATACGATTTCCGGTTTAACCGACTTTGTGGTTATCCGATCCTGGCCTAGTTTCGACATGGGCGGTTGAGAGGCAGGCTAATGTATTGACATAATTTTAAACACTTTTTAATATTGAATTTTCGAGTCTCACAGCTTAAAACTATAACTATCATTTGTATTCGTTATTAAGTTTAATTCGTTTTATTTCTATAAGACCATGGAAACAGAAAAGGGTTTTGATTTATCCTACCAATAAACCAATTACCATTCAAATTGTTACGCTCCTAGGTTAGTACTGGGTGGTGTTGGCAGACATTGGTTTGGTGTTACTAACTCCAGACAGTATAGTTTATTTCACTTCTGTTATGAAATCTATTTAGGATTTAAATTCAATCCCCGTAACTCATGTTTCATCTATAACAAAGTACACAATGGACGGATATATATTCGCATGTGTACGGTTGGCGGTATATTAGATTAAAAAACAAATTAAATTTGACAATATTTTATATAATCATAATAATAAATATATAAATAAAACCATTACGATACAGTAGAAATGATTCTACTAGTACGTACACTTCAATTATTGATATATGAGAGATATTTCACCCGAAGATACGGTTTCATATATAAAAATTACGTTATATTAAAATGAAATCATTAAATTATTATTTTTAGTAATTATATGGTAAGTTTAAAGGGTAAAAAAAATAGTTTTGAACCATTACAAGATGTATTACAATACTTTATTAATACATTCCTGTTTGAAATTTATTCGTACAGGCATGATTTACTTATTACTAACTGAAACAAAGCAGGAGTATGCCCCGTAACAAGCTTCGGTTCGTGTATGCCAAATTTTAAAACTGTACCTCAATTTGTTACTATGTCGCATGATAATTCCTTAATATTGTTGTGCTTAAGAGCAATATTTGAAATATTCCGTAACGCTCAGCCAAATACCATGTAGCTATATGCACCGAATTCGAGGTTGCATTTGTAGAAATAAAGCTTCTTGCTAAATGTTTAGTCAATCGGTCAATTCATTCTTGACATGTAGTGTAGAGAAACAGACGAACTTACAGATATAAATGAACTTTTACTCGCAGAATTGAAAATGTTCACAAAAGCTCAGCCTATTAAAGCAGCCGCAACCGTTTAGTGTACGTATTTTCTTCAATAGAATAAATACAAATCCTTTTCACAACAAAGTTGTATTAAGTGACACGTTTTTATAATGTGATAAATGACTAGGAACACGTGTAAGGCTCAGGTACATTACAGACGTCTATCATCTTAATCTGTGGCAACATTTGTTACAGTAAATCTCTCGCCAGATGTGAGTTGGCTCACTCTCACATGTCGGTGTAGTGTCCAGCCTCTTTATGTGCGATAATCTATGGACACAACCTTGTTTGTTGGAAATAGATGGGAATGGCTACATTTACTCATTACTAGGCAGATGCAACATGCTGGTAATCCGGGCTTAACTGCAAATTTACTTTAAGTAGGTTAACACAGTCTGGAGTTAACCTTGTTTCGTAAGGACACAAAAAGTTATGCTTTAGAAAACATTTATTAGGAAACAACGGTGTGAGATATAAATATTATTTAATATTGCAACAATATTGTAGTAAGTTTACAATTTTTATTTTTAAATTGGCGTTTTACATTGTTTTTACTTTTAGGAACAGATCATCAAATATTATACTCTTAGAAAAATACAGGGTTGCTTGACATCCACAGAGTGTAGGCCTACATGTAATACTTTAGGCCAATACGTATATCATTTTGTGGCTTTTATGCAATTTGATTATTTGTAATTATAGTGCCTAAGATTTTGTCAATATGAGTACTAAAGATATAAAACCCTTTACTTTTTGTGCAATTAACCAACTTTTTGACAATTAACGCTTTGGAAGCCCTTGATAATGGGTCTGTACTTAACAAATAACAACTCGTAATTTTAGGTAAAATCTTAACTGTTATTTAAAGTAACTCAGTTAATCTACCTTCCAACGCTTTGGATAGCAGCGTTGTATGTGCTAAAAATGTGTAAATATTTTTAGATATCCTTTGGCGATAGGATGGAAAAACTTTGAATTGTACACTGAAATACCGTGCCAAACCAAATTAAGGACGAATACCTATTTATTTCACTAAATACATAGAAATATTTGATTTTCTTGCTTTAGGCCTTGATTAAAGATTACATTTGGTATCTTGCCACAGGTCAAAGTGATAAAAATTTTCTGGGTGATAGCAAAGCCTATTACTCAGGAGGTTGCTAAAACTTCTGCTGTCTTCCGTAGAATATCCGTAGAACGAATTGAGCTTCAGTATTTTACACGAAACTTTACTTATACATAAGTAAGATTTTGCTGATATGTTTACAAAAAGGTACTCTACTTAGTCGATTTCTATATATTTAGAGAAAGGATTGCTGCAGCAGTTAGTTACTTTGTCGATTACCGCACAGAGGAGTTATGAGGAGCAGTTTGCGTTCAATCATATCATCCAACTCTTTATGGTTTCCAAATACTTCAAGGATGAAGCTTATAAGCATTTGGATAATTTTTGTTTGTTTAATTTAATTTATTTAATAAATATTTCAACAATAAAGAGTTATTTCTGATTCTCAAAAAATCACGAGCCTAAATATCTATAAATTTCTGGATAAAGAAGACCCCAAATTGGAAGATTCATTCTTGAACCATTCTGTGTTCTTGCGTTTTAGTGGATTCTTCTCTTAGCAATAATGTAATACGAGTAATAAAATCACATGATTTAAAAAACAATTTTAAACGGATTTTTGTTAATCATCCATAAAATCATGATTATTTTACTGAATTCACCAAAGTATCTGTACCTACATTATACACTGCTCCATGTTAAATTTACCTACTCCAGCAGGATTATCATGCTCATAAAGTACCCTCATTTGCGTTATGTTATCACTCCTTATCCACCTACTAGGATGGCTCAATAATGAGTGTCAGAATCATAACAGAAGAGTCAGCAGTCCGGGATATTATTCCCACATCTTTTATATTATTCTGTTACTTTCCCTTACTAACAGACGTATCTTTTGCTAAAGATATGTCCATGAGTAGATATAAATGGCTAATTAATTTTAAAATATAAAACGCCCAAGTTTCTGTAGATTTTGATAAAAAGTTTCACGTGAGTTAGTTCCAGGGCAGAATAATTGGCTGATGATTAGCGAAGAATATCACTCGGGAGGCTGGAAAAGATAAAACATCTCGAGAACGAACATTTAGACTTTGCGTGAATCTTCATTCTTATACAGGCAACACAAGATGTAGCACCTCCATGGGATTGGTTGAGTGTAAGCGAAACCTTTTATATTTACCTTATTGGTAGCTATGATGACATTTGCATAATCAAGCTAATACTTTATCTTCTTAGTGACTCACTTTAAGAATTGCATTATTTGAGCGTGTGGTTATTCAGCTACGCACGAACAGGGAAAACTCAAAACAAGTAACCGGTGGGTCGGATATTTGTTTTTGTTTTTACATCTAAAGATAGATTAGCACTTTATCTGCAAATTGGAACTATATCTAAAGCGTATAGATATTCAAGCGTATTTGCTAACGCTCACTCTAGCCTCATAGAGTGTCACGCACCGTCATTGAACTAAATGTTGCTTGTATAGAAGTGATATAGAAGCTTTATACAATATTTCAATTTTATACGAGTACTTCCTTTCATTCTCGAGATATGGTGGGAACCAATAGACATACACGAGTTATTGTGTAATATACTTTGGTAATGCTCAAAAATAATGTCGTGATAAATAAGTGTTGGATCTGGTAAAAATGTATTTTGAAAGATTTTACGTTTTAAGGTTTGATACTTGTTTTCCTATGTTAATTTACTTTGTCGACAATGTTTAAAAACAACTTATTTTAATGCTATTTTACGATATGAATTGTTGTTTTACGACATTAAAAATAAATACTTTACATCTCACCTAAAAGATCAGATTAAGAAGAGCGACTTATAAGGCAGAGTTTTCCAGTTGATTTAAAGTCCATTTCACCATGAAAAAGCTGTGCGATCACATACAACAGTGTTATTGCACAAGTTGTAATCTTTGTAAATCTCTCCACAAAACAACCTTCCAAAGTTATTACTTTCAAAAAGTAGAAGTTTAAATCTTCTGCAATGTTTCATTCACAGTTGTGTTCACACGATTTAGCTATAAGAAATACTTTAAACGAAGTTTTAAACAATTATTCATCAAAAGGATATCTCTATGTTTTTTAAAATAAATTTAGTAAATGGATATCATTCACAATAAATTTAAACAATATTTGTTGTAATATAAGGATACTGTGTTAAACACAGAATTGCTAAATTTAGCAATACTATAGAATATTCACAATTATTAAACCTAATAACAATAAAACAGCTCTTTTTAAGTAAAATTAATTATTATTTCATACAAAGACAATCTAAACTAAAGCAATTCACATATTTCAAAACTATTGATATAGAAGTAATGAATATCATAAGTAAATTTGAAACCAAAATAAATATGTACTACTATCAAAAATAGTACGGTATGTTAATTTTGAGTTTAACTCTAGTTCACCTTTCTCTTTTTGCTGCGTTAGAAACCTGACGCTGTCGCAAACGTGACTCCTGAATCTAGAGTCACGTTTGCTTGAAGAGATACAAATATAGTCGGTGACTAAGAAGCATCACACGATTTATCTACAAGAAATAATTTAAACGACGTTTTAAGTAATCATTTCATAATTGTTTCTATCACTTTTTAAATTAATCTAGTGAACGGATTTCATTCAAATTAAATTTCTACAATATTTTTATAGTATAAGGTGACAAGACAAAATTGTTAATTTTAGCAAGAAAATTACGCATTCTCAATAATCAACCCTAATAACAAAGAAACAACTCTTTTTAAAACTATAATTAACTGTTAGTTCTTACGAAGGCAATCCATGCTAAAGAATTGCAATTATTTAATCTTTAAAAACTGTTGATATACATGTAATTAATGTCATTGAACTCATATGAAAACGAAATAAATATGGACGATATGTTAATGTTGAACTTAACTCCAGTTCACCTTCCCCTTAGTGCTACGTTTGAAACCGGACGCTGTCGGAATCGTGACTCCTGAAATCTGGAGTCGTTTGCGTCTGAATAGATACAAGAAATTCGATAACGAAGAAGCTCAAAATTAACTTCTTAAGTCGTTCTCACACCAGAGACACCTTGAGCAAAAAATATAGTCCAATGCAGGTGAAGAGCCGTTCTCACTGTCCCATCAGGTGCAGAATTGAGTGCACTACGTGAGTTATCCGTCATCTCTAAGCACGGTCGAGCACCAACCTTACGTTGCTATAGTAGGAACATTCAATATTAATGTTGAGTTGTATAGGTCTAATTAACGAAGTATTAAACATTTTACAATCTGTATTTTCAAAATGGTGAACTCTGAAAATACTTACTCGTAAATATCTTAAACATTTAATAGATTTAAGATATTATGAAGATACCCATAACATCAGATTCTAAAGCTATATACCAAATTTCAATTTAGGTCAAAAAATAACCATAAGGAATTCTCAAATTTAAAATATTTAAGTGAAAAATACAAAATAGCTGTGTGGGTAATTAGTAAGTATTAGCATGTTTAAACATAGTACGTGGAAACACCACGGACGCGCGTACTTTGTATATTCCACGGATCTTTGGAAAGATTATGGTTAATTTTGGGACACTCTGTATAAAATGTTTAGTTGACTTGCAACAATGCACAGTCACGTATAATAATAATTATTAATTCCAAATATTTATCTCCTGGGCTCCTATAAATGCTAATAAATGATTTGTACTACATAATTTTAAACGTAGTCATGGAATCACTCTTAACTGAGTTTCCATGCAAACTTTCAACTCCAGCACTCATTACATTACTAGGTCACATTTTATACGGCCAAAATTGCACTCAATTTGTTTAAACAAATATTTATCCTGAGATTATCTGCTTGCTATGATGGTTCCCTGCAGATACGTGAAAAGATTTTGTCTAATGCTCATCTATCGTACACTCTTAGCTTCATGAAATATCTAGCATTTATAGATCAGTTATTTTTATAGATAATATGCACAAAGACAAAAAGATAAACAGATATACCAATTTTTCCAGCCCCTTAAGTGCTGCTTTTTTAACGCTCAGCCAATTATTTTACGTTCGTAACTCTTAAACAATAATACGCTATGACAGAATAGAGGTTATATTTCGCTGCTCAGAGCACTTGGTCATGTAATCCTAGAGCGTGATACTACCCAATCCCCATTAAACTGAAGGATGAAAGCAAGTGACATGATTGGCCAGCTTTGGTTATGCGACACTAAACCTAGTAGTTAGTCCGCTGCTAACTAGATTGCTACATAAGAGTAATCACTCGATCATTGTGAGGGATTTTTAATTTAGGAAGACACTTAGTGGAGTTCTCTCACACATTAAATCACCATTGATCGAGATAGTCTATAAAAAGCACTGATTTCTGTAAATTTCTGTTACTCAAGTATAATTTAAGATTCGATATGGATAAATAAATAAAAATCCATGTCACTTATGAATTATTAATATATTTTCAAACAATAGACTCAATTTTTCAATAACTATTCAAACTATGAACATTTAAGATTTCAAGGGTGATTCTAAGTTAAAAATGACGAATAATGTTTTCAAATTTCCACTTACTTTAGCACCTATACATTATATTTTTTATTTTTATTAATAATATGTGTTGTTATCTTTACGATTGTAAAAACAATTGTAAATGGGTCCATATCGAAAGGTATTATATAAAAAATAAGTTTAATTAGTTTTCTATTTTTAAAATGGTGACCATTTAGTTTTCTATATAAAATAAATAATAACTCGCTGTTTTAAGAAAATGTCATAAGACATAAAAATGTTGTAAAACACCTTTTAATTTCAAAGGATAACTTATTTGTAAAAATCAATATGGAATAACTATTATGTGGAAGGTTTCTTATTACACATCAAACTAAATGAGCTCATTTTTGATAGTATTCAAACAGCTGTAACTGTAATTAAATGCAACAATGAAACTGAGTATTGAAAATTTACTGCCTAATAAATGTGAAGACATAACCAAATTAGCAGGTTTGTAAGATCAGTTTGCAATTAATTGGTAGTGTTATGGAGACATATTATGGAAACCTTTCTAGAGATGACGGACATGCGCCTGATGTAGGGTCTTGCAAATTAGAATTTGATGCTCGTCGTTTGTATACATAGAAGTTTCCAAATGGAAATTTATAAAATGAGAAAACATTTGCCAGACTTCATGACCATTCGTATTGTATCGCGTTACAAATGCAAACTAAATGGCCTATAATATGACAGTATTTGAACTGTTGCTATTTAAATCAACATTTACTGTAAGTAAAATACAACACTGGAACTGACTATTGAACCTTTAACATCTAATAAATATTTTTTTCACATAACATCTTCCGCATTGTCTCTTTGTCTCTCTTATCCAGCTCATACTATGGAAGATTCTGGGGGAGTGCTGGGAGGTACGTCAGCAGTTCTGATCCTTGTGCTGTTGCTGGTTTATCGGAACTGGCGCTACGAGCAGGAGCTGGACAGTCTGCTCTGGAAAGTGGACTTCAAGGACATCCAAATGAATGACAACGAACAAGCATCTATAAACTAGATCAATCGAGTATGTTCAAATATTTTCTTAAGCTCGAAGAAAACTTCAATATCTCTATTGCAGATTTCTGACTGGATGTTCACGAAATAATCAAAAAAGCTGTCGAATATCAAGAAAAAGCAAAAGATATAACACCTCATGTCGTTTTACTTGTTTTAAGAAATTCCGGAAGGCACATTGTTTTTGAAGTTCAGCAGAAAACAAAATACTTCATAGCGACATCCTCATTAAATGAGTCTTATTTTAAATCTCCTGAATAATATCCAAAATTTGGAAGAATATTAAGGAAGTGAGGTGCCTTAAATCAATTTGAAACAAAAATATAGTATTTACTGAATATAGTACGTAAGTAGCTACTAATATTTGAATGAACAAAGAACTATAGTCTAGTGTGAGTTTACATGACACTGTTACATATTGTTTAAATTAATAAGAATTAAAAGGCAATTAATTGCCTATTTTTGTATAAAAGTCTTTATTCATTGTTTTCGTCGAAAACCTATTAATCAAGTGTTATTGGTTGTAATTCTTTTATTACAATAACAACTATTAAAATTATTATATGCTATTTCAGTGAAACAAGAAAAATACAATTTTTTACACAGTATACAGGAATTGATATGTCTCTATCTATTACGATCGTTAAAGCACACTATTTAAAACTTTTTTGATATTTTTATATTATATTCAATATTTATTTACAATAATTTTCTTATTTTTATTAACTCTTCAGAATTACAATTATTATTGTATATTATTATATTAAATATTATTTGTATATGTTATGTATGTAAAATGGTCATATTTATATAACACCAGCAAATACACTTATATCTCTGAAAACATATTTATAGACACACCAGAAATGAAATTAAAGTACACAGTTTAAGAGGCAGTTTCTATTTCAATTGGGCAAACCAAACAAATTAAAATTCGAATAGTTGTTCTCTTTTGCATCAAACAGTAATTAACTCTACACTTATTATGTTTAATGTAACTCTTGAAAGAGGTATTGAACTTAAGGGTGTTTACATCCGGTTTAATTATAGCCAGGAACTGCTTATTATGTGACATTAAAACTGATATAATCGTCAAATATAACAACTGGCATTAATGTTTGTAATATTCGTTCTATAAAATGTAAGTTTAATAAACTGCAAGCATTTGATTAATTAAATTTTGCAATTCTATTTATTAAATAATATTTCAACTAGAATTTATTCCCATTATATTGTAAAATGTAATTATGTTTGATTATGGTATTAAGCGGAGAACAGTCTATCCCTACTTACTACTTGTTCTAACGCGTCATAGGTAGGTAAACCTATACGAGCTTATTTTGAATGGAAAAATTAAATTTGGGTACTTTCTCAACTGAGGTTACTTTTCCCGCCAGAAACGAGATAGCGTGTTGAAGCCCGCACTGACGGCCAGGTGTATTTCCGATCGATACATTTCCGACGTCCGATCACGTGCCTGATTGACCAACGTGATTGAGGTAAGTGAGGAATTCGATAACACATTGATAACAACTGTTCTGGCGAGGAAAAAAACGTCCATTGATATAATACCCTAACTCAAGCACAGATCACGTGAGTGCTCGTAAAGGCTAAGTTTAACTTTGGTAAAAACAAGTAGTATATAGAGACGAAGTGGTCTATGTGTACTATAACGGTATCAATGATGCCTTAAGTTATATTCACTACTAGTTTCCTTGTCCAGGCCACTCCTACTTCATTCGGACCAGCCAGGTGTCTCTCAGTTCCAACCCCGACGGGGACTTCCGTACTCCTCCATCTACACCCAGGGGACGTGCACTCGCTACCAAAACCGTCGCCAAGAAAACAGTCGACATTACCCGCAACATGAAAAAAGAACTGAAAACTGTAAATTAACCTTTTTCAGAGGAGACCATTTACTCTAGTTGGTAGATTTTGTATAAAAAAATTGATCTATTTTAGTTGTGTCTATAGAAGCACCCAAGGAAATTGTTTTTATCGCACCCGCAGAGCCCAAAACTACCCTCCATTTCAAAGTGTATATGCTATATTATGTAGCTTTTCAAAACGTTAACTGTCCCAGAAAAAGTCCTATCAATTTGAAACTTTCTACCATATGTTAGTCTTATAAATATCTTAATCGTATTGTTACATTTGTCAATTTATGTAAAATTAGAGTTGACCATATCGAATAAATAAATAAGTAAATAAACTTCAGCCACAACCATCATTGTGTAGCTTGGTTAGTCATTTCATTCCTATGGTAGGTGTTAAAAATTAAAGACGTCACGTTACAGATTGTTATAGACCTAGAGGAAAAATTGAAAAGGGTTTTTTAATTACATATAACACTTCCTGTAAAAATTTATTTTTTTGTAAATATCCCACACAAAATCCAGCTTCACACACATAGAATATTTGATAGTAATAATTAGACAATATTGCAATTACAAACTTCTCCAAATAATGATCAATGTATTTGAAAAATGAGCACTGGGTGGTATAAAGAAAAAAAGTGCAAGAAGCAATAAGTTTAGGAAATATTCAACTAAGCACTTTCATGACTTGTGATGGGTTAGAAACTTAAAACATTTAAAAATATTTGTCTTTTCGTTTTGACATATGTTTAGTGCCAAAAGAAAAAACCTTTTCTTCTTTAAAATTTGACATGAAACCAACTCAATTATTTGGGAAATTGTTAATGGAATCATCGTACATATTCCAATATTCTTAAGAGGAAAGTGAGTACATTGGTCTATAAAATATCTGACTCCGATATGTTCACGAATTTACGTGTGAATGGGAAATGCCTTATGATCTTAGCAAACTGGAGTTTTAAGTTAATCATTATTACTTAGTATAGCCCTACACCTAAATGATTAAGCGTTAGTAAAGCCAAACATTCACGGAGATAGAAATTTGTATTTTGGTTCTTCCGTTTATCTGTCTGTGTATCAGTACAATTTTTGGAAAATTAACTAATCTACGGACTAGTATTTGTTCATGAGACTTCATTTATATATAAGGAATACTGAGTTCAATGATAATGCACTCTATAGGATTCGGCTGGGCGTTAGCGAATATTATACATTGGTCTCAACACACCCATAAGAGGTTCAGACAGATAGTTTAACACATGCAGCCTAACAACTATCCCAACGAATACATGATTAAATAAACTTAGTATGTAGAACTGTATTATTTTAACACTGAAATGAAACTAAATTAAATGAATAATATATGAATCCATCACGTGGCAAGATATGTCGACAAAGATTTCATACCCATATATATATACTTTGGCTTTTTCATGTAACTTCATTTCCACAAGGATGAGTTCTATGATGCATAATTTTTAGTCAACTTAATTTTTGCAACAGTAACTGTCTCAGTTGGCAGTACATCTCTAGTATGAAATAAGCTATATATTTTTAATAATGCATTGAATTTCAGTGAAGCCTGTTATGAAATGTGGCTTGTTGCGCTTATATTTTTTAATCGAAAATACCACTGTGAAGTCCTGGTATATCCTAAGAGTACGTAGGTTCTCTGACTTTAGCTTAATGATCTTAACCCAGACGGCTCAGCTCTTAACATACTAACATAAAGTGATAGGCCTACTATAAGCGTTATATATTATGAAACTATTTAAATTCCTAAGAATTTGTCAGTTTCATTTATGTTTTATTAATAATTTTAAAAGAGTAAATAAATATATAGCTAGTGATTGTGATTAGTGGGTTTAGAAAGCTTTCAACTAATCAAATAATATTATAAACAAACATTTTCTAAAGAAGGTTAACGCAAACCAGAAACATCACTAGACCAAGGAATTAACCCTGGGTTACTCCACTAAGCGAATTTCTTAGACGAAAGTATGAACTTCAGATAGAAGTTACTAAAGTGAAAAAGCTATGGCACGTAATTAAAAACTATATTGATAGTCTGTTATTTATTTTAAGAATTTTTCTAATAAAATTTAATGATAATGGTGCATTTGTCCATAGCTTAGGGGTCTACGACATGACAACTGGAATGCCTTTATTGGGGCATGTGCCCCCCCCCCCCACATCTGCATAGTCAGCGAATATTGCACCAGAGGCAGCCTCAAGGTATGTCTGGTAGACTATAAGGGTAGCCAGGTTGTCTTTACGTTTTTACTAGCAAATACAAGGAAAATTATAATTTATATTACAAAATGTTTAACAGCTTAAGTTGCAGAAGAATAAACATTTATATGCCCTAAGTAATCTCAAAAAGACAATCTGCACTCGAGACAGTCTGTCTGTGTGAACATTAACATAAAGCAATATTGCAGTCTTTTCAACTCGTACATACATACATATATTTTAGTCTCTGTTTGGCATGGAAACAATACGTCACATATTAAAAAGTACATTTAGTTTAGTTTTTATAAAAAACGATTCCATGCCTTATTTGCCACGTATACTGGTGAATTAGTCCTGAGTAAGTGTAAACACTTGTGTTTTTATTGAGTAAAGTTCTCTGTATTCCGCATTATTCTTATATTTTAAAAGCGAAACATTAATGAGATATTATTATGATTAGGTTATGTTTTGCCGAAATATAACCCTATAATGGTAATAAAACTGGTAATAGTAATAACGATAAAACGATAAAAAGTTAAAAAAACTCGAACAAAATTAAATTAACTGTTGTTGATGACATTATGCTTTATAATTAATTAGTTATTGAACGATGGCCTGTGTTGTGTCAGTTAATTTAATGTCTAAATCCAATTACTGGAAAACAGAAAACAATATTTATACTGACACAATTAACATAGATTGACTCGATTACTCAAGCACAGTTCGTAGCGTGAACTAGTTCTTGATAAAATATTGTAGATTATAGATGCGCTTTAAAAAGGCCACTTTATTCAGGAGTTCAAATAGTCGTGCCATGGTTCAACAAACAGACAGCCACTTAACGTGACAGCGATATTTAGAATAGTATATGGAGATTGAAAAGTTGCTCAATTGGGTATTCAAGGGTTATTCTTCAGACACAAGTATTTTTTTATGGAATGTTCCTACTTAAATATTGTGCTTTAAGGTTTAAACGTATTCATTAAAGTGATGTAAAGATTTAAAGTGAAGTTAAAGAAGTACACAACCATTACGTAGTCACTGGAACTGATCATGATACTGGTTATTTCATGGATTTTGTCCTCAGAATATCTTGGAGAGTAAAGATGTTAGCTTTATAACATGTTCGTAGCTTTTCTCGTCGCAGACATCATAGAAGTAAGTCTTCAAGAATAATGTTTTAAGGTTCTTTATAAAACAATAAATTAATCCTTGATTTATTCCCATTTATCTCTTCTTACAGAATACATTTGTACGGAGAAATTGAGTTCTACACAGAAAACAAAGCTGTAGCGAGAAGGGGTGATTCAGTTTAATTTTGAGTTTAGCTCCAGTTCACATTTCACTTATTGCATGTTCTTTACTCTGACACTGTCACAGATTTATCTCTTGAAATCTGTAGTTATGTACCTCTAAAGATTTCTAAGTATAGCTAGAGAAGAAGAAAATGTGGCAAAAAAAGCTTTATTTGGGCACCTGATGAGACAATGAGGTCGCCTTTTTACCTAAATTACACTTGATATTGTAGTCTAGGTGTCTCTGATGTCGAAACCATGTATTTATTTTATTTTCAGCTTCTTCCTCGCCGTCTGTTTTAGATCTCTTCAGACGGATTTTTTCCCAGATCCCAGGATTCACGTCTGTCAGTGTTAGATTTCAGATTAAGTGGCAGACAAAGCGTTAATTAGAGGAAGGTGTTTTAGATCTCTTCAGACGGATTTTTCCCCAGATCCCAGGATTCACGTCTGTCAGTGTTAGATTTCAGATTAAGTGGCAGACTAAACAGTAATTAGAGGAAGGTGAAAGGGACCTGAATTTAACATTCGTATTGAATCAATTCTTCCTACCATTGCTCTTCGCTTTGTGTACAACAAATCTTGGTTGCTTCACCATGAGTTGGGATCGTGTGAGACCATCGTAGTGCACTAAATTGTGCATATGATGAGACAATTAGAACTTCATCTGGATTAGATTTTCTTCTAGTCTAGATTTCTCTATGTCAAAACTATATAAAGAGTTTGTTTTGATCTTCTTCGTCGCCGAATGTTTTTTGGATCTCTTCAGATATACATGACTCCAGATTACAGAAGTTAAGTTTGTGACAGGGAAATTAATTTATTTTTTTAAGTTTGAATATTATATTCGTCTTTGCTTCAGAGACAATGCGTGAACGGGTCGGTACAATTATGTAAACTGGATGTAGTAAACGTATAAGACAACTGATGTGTAGTGTTACCTTATAAACTACTTATTGTTTTTTGCCTTCTAAACTTCAATAGTATCACAGTTTTGACATAAAAGTTTAAATATAGTGAAACTCAACACATGTTTATCGCTGTGATTTTCATTAGGATATATGAGTTATATAAATAATAATAATAATTTTATCAAATTTGTAACTGCTTTGTAAATTTATCTGTTATTTAACACCAAGTTAGTCAATTGAATTTAGGTAGTTATATTTGTAATTCTGGTTAAAATTTCAGAAATTAACCTTGGCTCATAAAAACAAATCTAATTACCGTTACGTCACATTTCACAAACACACTTCTCACGGGTTTTTTTCATCAGCGTTAACACTTAAACCAAGTAGATTTAATAAAAGAGACTTGGTCTCAGACTTCACTTTAATCCGATAACGACAACTTAATTAAGTTGTTTGCCGAGTGTCAACAAGCTGAATTCCTGCATCTGCCAGCTTAACGGAAACCTTACTGTTCAAAGTAATCTTAATGAAGTAATTTCCTAAATCTATTGTTGTTGTCCTTTAATTACTCGTGTGTGGATAAGGGAGGTCTTATTTAAACCTCACTTTCTATAAACGTTTTTAATTCAATATAAAAGAATAAATTACTGGAGAGGCCAGAACATAGCTGTCCTGACTTTTTTCCAATGTGACGTAATTGAGATATATCTCACAATCTCTTCTCATGGGATCTCCATAAGATGCGGCCCCTACACCCAATTTCACAGATTTTGTATATCCTGCCACTACGGAATCAAGTGTAAGGATCCTTTATTACAGCAGTTCAAGGTTTCTCTGCTTCTTGTGACTTTATGATTTTAAGAATGGTTATTGAATCGAGAGATTTCATATTACAACTTAGCAGTTTGGGGAAACTCTATTTCGGGATTATATCCACGATTGACTAAATGCCAAGCAACAATGATACGAGTATGAGCTAGAGTTGAAATAATAGAAATGGCATTTAGGTAACCAGTGACATTTTTAAATAAAAAATTTAAATGATAGATGTATTTATTGAATACAAAAAAAAGATATTCCATTTTCAAGGTTAGGACAATTAAAATCTTTCTTACACCTAGTTATCAATTTATAAACGGCACCTTTATAACGAAGGCATAATATAGTCTAAATTGAATGTTGTACATTAAAAAATTATACTTTAATTATAAAATAAAACGAACGTTCTTTATGAAAATAAAAAATAAATAAATAAAAACTAGGAGGAAATTAACAGACATACACCAATACCCATTCCTACAAAGCCATCGCCCCATACCCAATTCGATGAAATCTTCAACCCGACGAGGGTCGAAACAGATGTCCTTAACCACCGCCGTTCGTGACTACGAAAACAGTACCTATGATGTGATCTGGGAGATTATTCCAGAGTCTATAAGCAGAGACCGTGAGTGATTTACTGTAAAAACAAGATCTATGATCAGGAATAAACGGCAAAAAGGCTTCAAGTCGAGTGTTCCAACTACTTGTTTCAGAAATAAAAGAAAACCGAAACAGATAAATAAGAAGGGGAATAATAGTTAAACAGAATGGAATGCAGTTTGTTCGAAATGTGGAAATGACGTAAAAGATTAAATTTTAGCAGATTTAACTGATTAATGAAGGGGTGCATCATATCGTCTAAGGTTGAAGATAAAGTGATCACAACAATTTTGAGTACGTTGTAAAAGCACTGTCTGAAAGCTCAACCGTCAAGTAATTTATTACTACGCTACAGTAATTGAAGCAGAACATCAGGGCCTTCACTAGCATTATTTTAAAATTTAAGGGTAAATAAATAGCAAATTTCTTAAAACTATTGATACAAAAAAATTCCTAAGCCACAAGCCTCAGTAATATTATTTACCCAACTAAGATTTGTTATAACAGTCAGTCCAAGATTTTTGATCTTGTCACTGTATGAAATAAAATGACTATTTAAAGTAAGTGTGGGAGAGTTTTCCAAGTCGATACTGCTCAGAAGTCTGGAAGTTTCAATGAGAATAGTTTGATTCTTGCTTTCATCGAGTTTCAGTCCCTGACGTTGTTCTGGTGTCACTTTGCAGAACATTCACAAGCTTTGTCGAATGTTGGCATGGCCGTAACACAAGAGCAGTTGTTCCATAGTAGTGATGTAATACACTTGTTACGATCCATAAAATTAGCGATGGCCTGTTTGTTATTACCACTTCAGTGATACGTCGAGTGATTATGGGGAGTGGAAACGCAACACATAATTCGTGGTGTCAACCACCTAGTTGTCTAAATATTGTTTCTTTGATTCTATTACCTGTTATTATTGGTTCTAAAAATTAAAAGAATCGTAGAATAATTGTGAACAACTTTCCTCTTCTTCCCACTCCATTTCACGTCTTTCGAATATCAGATAAGCACCAATGAAATGGCACTGGAGAGCCATACAAGTTTAATTAATAGTATTTTGGGCATCTTAGAGATGTTAGCTAAAACGAAAAAACTATGTATGGACCACATTTGGCTTTTTGGGGGAAAATGCATTATCCAGCAATTTTACCACGAAAAAAATCCTCTTAAATGGTAGAGCGTCTAATTGTGTGTTTACGTAGATTTAAGTAGATCTGTGAAAATTTTTATTATTTCTTAGCCCAGGAAACTTTTTCTAAATGTCCTTAAATTTGTTCCGACCACTCTGCGTTTTGTGTTTCCACCACAAAAGGAAACACAAGAGTGATTATCTTATAACGTACATAAGCATAATTTTTCATTTATATGGATCTTTAACTGTACCATAAAAATTTATTTTCTTACCTTAAAATATATTGTGGTTTCAACCTATAAATAAAAATAAAAATTGTCTACTTGATTCTTGTTTACAATGTCATATACTTCTAGTCACCATTCAAATGTTGATAAAGTTTACCATAATACGCTTTAGTTTTAGGCAATGAAATTCTAATGGAGTAGTATGCAGTGTAGTATGGATACAGTGGTATTTTGCGAGAAACCGAGTCGAGCGTTGCTGCTACTTGGTTGGGAGACCGTTGAATGATCCGGTCTTTGCACAGCAGATCGCCTGCCCAGGCACTGGTGGTGATTTTGAAGTAACCTGTAAGTCGTTGGTCCCCAGGTAGCCTAGTGAAATAAGACATTCTTTTGCTTGCTTTTCCTTTTTACATCTAATTTTACTTGTACGATCATAATACGCATCTTGCCTCATAGTAAGTGTATTTTAGACCTTACAAATCTCATTGCGGACTTAACTTCCTATCTTAAGAGAACGAGATTCTTCACCAAAACTAGGGTATACTGGGTTATTCAAATTAGGGTATTCATATTTTAAAACTCCAAAATAGCAATATCTTAGAAGGATGCGTTGACAGGTACACGATTTAGAAAACACTCGTCAATGTGGAATTCAGTTTCATTGAGTACACTCATGTAAGTCTGTATACTGCTAACCTGTGTTATGTCGTCTCTGGTGCGTGCGACATGTGGTTGTGCAGTTACATGATTTTTTGAAGTAAAATCTGTTTGAATTCTGTGTCACAGTGTGCACTGACTGGTATTTCTATCTATTGGGTACGATTTAGACGCTTTTGTTGTCAATTTCTACATTTTTGAGTTAATCACCACACTTCCATTAATCTTAGTGTATAGTTAAAGTATTAGGTTGACATAGAATTTTTGTATAAATGACGAAGGGAATGGATTAATCTTGAAACGTCGTGTTTTACAGGTTTATAACATTTAATTATGGTAATTATGCGCAATACTATTATTATTTCAAGTCAACCATTGCTAAAAATAATATTTAATAAAAGAAATAAAACTTTAAAACCGTTAAAAATAATGATGATGGGTAATTTATTAAATTTAATTTTTTCAGCTCTGAAGATCAATTGCAGTCAGGCTTGCAAACATCTCTTGGACCGGCTGGGTGGGTACAAGCTCGTGGAACGGGGGATAGTGGGGATGAAGGGGAAGGGGGACGTGCTGACCTACTGGTTGGTGGGAGAGGAACACGAGTTTCAGCTCAGGAGAACAGAAGAGCGGGAGAAGAGACGTGTGGAGCTGAGCAGTCGGCATTCCACAAAGAGAGGAAAGTCTCAGTAGAACTCGAACGCCTGCATGGGTGGAGCTCCGAGGAGTTCACTGAGGAACCGTAACTTGGCTTTGACTCCGAGCTCGAGAAGTCATCTATCCCGATGTATCAGTTTAGAATCTCCAAAGAAACTAAGATTCGCGAGCAACCACGCATTGGAAATCTCCAAGCCTTACCAAAGGTGCAGCAAATACCCACTACTGGAGGTTATCAAAGGTAACAGCCCCAGCAAAAGGAATCTTTGCGGTGTGAATGAATCGACGGAGACTTTCTGTGTTAACCATTTGAGCGTTTCATGCCCGTGTATATAGAACTACTCCCCACCGGTCGACAAATCTCCCTGCCTCCCACTCCTGGAATTAGGGTCCAACAGTGAACCCGCTCTGTGTGCCTCTGCCCCGGTCTACCCTCACAAGTGCTGCACGCTGGAGTCACCCTTGTTGGTACCTCCTGATGAGGCTACCGCTCCCCTGCTCTTTTTATTCGATCATGGTCAGGACTCACTAACTTTACATATGTGATTATGTAATGTCAATTAGGTTCCGTCTTACTTACCATTTGTGAAGTGTACGTAGATAAAACTCTTCAATAAAGCTTATTTCAAATTGTACATTTTGAAATAATCACTAACTTTTCAAATTATATGTTATTGGTTTCCAGGTTACCTTTTTCGTATAAATGGAGATTTAATATTATTCTAATTATCAGTTATAATGCAACATTAATTAATTACTTTGTGTTTCTTTTCATAAATTACATACTATGAATTTTTAAATACATGTTATTTTCAGCTGTATTTTCAGAAACTATTTAATAAGTTTTTTAATATAAAATCCATATACAAGTTAATTTTAAGTGAACGTGGCTGTCAAACATATTTTACGAGTAAGTAATTGCGTCTATCGAATTATTAGAAAAAAACTTTGTTTTGTTTAGAAGGTCCTTGTTAAATCAAACGAGAATTGTATAAAATTAAAGATTGTGATATATTAGACAACTAGGACAGTGGTGTAAGTCTAAGAAAATATTGTATTATCGATCATAAAAACATTGTTTTAATGAAAATTCCTCTAAACATTCAAACAAAATGTAATGATATTTTTTACATCGAGGGTAGAGTTTCAGGAATATAGTAGTTGAATTACTCGCTGGATAAATTATTGAATTATTTTGTATGACATTATTAAACCTCGCCCTTTGTTTATGTTAGCTCTTGTTTTCTTGGATCTCTAAATATTGAGCATTTAGTATTTAATTGTATTTTATGTGTATTTAATTGTACATATTTAACCGTAATAAGCTATCCAGCTTTTCCGACATTGATTATAAAACCTAAAAATATTCTCAGTAGTATGGTTTGGTCATAAAATATCTGGGTACATACTGGTAATATTTTAAGTGAATTCCACTAAGCAGAACTTGCAAAGTTTAAGCACAAAGTGTAATAAACTATGTGTCTAAACTATGTGTATGAGAACAATGTCAGACACATCCGCTCTTCAAAAAGTAATGCTCAAGGAACTTATAGAACAAAAACGACATCAAAGAGCACTTATGCTACATTGTTGCTATACAAAAACGGGATATAATTTGTTGAAATAGAATTTTGCAAATTATTAAAATCGTATTGTAGTACTGAGATGACAAACGAAAACAACACGCCAAGCTAATCTTTATCTTATTTATAATCAGCTAATTTTAACCAAATACATTTTAATTACACCTGCACTTTTTTAAATCAACATCATCCAAAATAATTAAAATGTCACAAAATTTGCAGTAACGCGCCCAAGGAAAAATATGGTGGATCAAATTTTTTGAAATTATTTCAATGGGAAAAAACAGTTTTTATCAAGGGTTGAATAAGTTAGCTACTAATAGAGCCTGTAAAACAACTGTTTGCAAGTATAATAATAATAAATGAAAGCAAATAGTATATTCATTTATGAATATTTAGTTCCAATGTAGCATCTTACTCGTGGGCGTTTACAAAGGAGAAGTGTTCAGTAGTGAACATAAAAATTGTATTCAGTAGTTTTTTTTCAGATAGAACGTATTTAGAAGTTCTTAAAGCAAAAATACTTTACGTAAGAAGATTACCGTGGCCCAAGTTTTTTATACCCAGTTAATACCTATAATACATTACAGTAATAATAATAATGTATAATAATGTTATACAATACCCAGTTAGTCGACCAACCAGAAGAAATAATATGCTATATAATACGCCACTCACATTTTATCTCTAATGAAATTCTCTGTAAAACCTAGAACTTTACTAAAAGCGTTCCCAGACATATCTAACGGTGAACTTATAACATCGAAATTTAGCAATTGTGCATAATTAATCCACCCAAAAAAGTTAGTAAAATATTACTACTTTAAACCACTTGACGTTTGACATATTTTATTTTAAATTTCTATGAGTATTCTTAAACTTATAAAAAGTGTATAGTTTATTGAATGTCAGAGCCTAGAGCATTTATTGAATTTTATGTGAAAAGAATTATTGGGTTTTTATAACAGTAATAAATGTACCATCTCTAAATTGCCCTATATTTTATTACACACTACAATTAAAACTATAGAAAACTCACTACTTATTTAAAAAGGATAACACTGTGCTATTACTTATATCAACTTTCTTAACGTATTCTATTTCATATTAAATTATAAAATAAATAATGAAAGTTTACAAAATTGGTGAAACTTTGTATGATAGTTTTATATGATATCCCTCAATTTATGTACACAACCACAACTAAAAGTTTAAAAAAAATAATTGAAGCTGGATATTTTAAAAATTGCATCATCTAATATTACTTAGAAACTACTTATATATTGCCTTAATAATGTATCTACGTATAGGCTACTTTAATTTTATGAATGCAGGAAAATGAACTGAATGTAAGACAACGTATTAAAGGTATTGTTTATATTGTTGTCACTATACTAACTTTACTGAATATTTTTAGTTTTAATGTGCATTCTCTATGACATCATAATATCTAATTCACACGGTAAGAAAACTAAATAATATTAAGTGTATTATCAACAAGTTTTGTGATTATTATTTTTTCACTATCATAGTTCACTAAGTTATATTGTAAAAATATCATTTCTCGTACAATACATTGATGTAAATACCAAAGAAATCAAATCAATGTATCATTTCTTCTGTTCATACTCCTCTAAAGTGCCTAATACTTAGGCACTTAATTGTACATATTTAGTCAATTATTGACATATTTAGTGACAATTATTGTCACTATACCGTAACGACCAAGCACGCATTGTTATACACATAAGGTTGACATGGTAATAATAGTCCCACAAACTTTTACTTTTTACAATATTTTATACGTTTCGCTGCAACAAAGTGGATTAAATAACAATTAAACGTTTCTTTTTTTTAATTTAGTTTAAACTGATATTTTAGACGCGTACGCAGCTTTGTTGTACAAAATACAAACTTTTTTATTATTACCTCATTTAATGTTTTTAATGAATGTGTATTCTAATACAAAAAAATATTACTGTAATTATACGAATAATAAGCCATATCTCGAACATCACTTTGCAATGAAAAATAGGATTACCACATACTAGCTAAGTGGATGCCAGAAGATCAAGGATTGCTTAAAGGCTTCAATTGCGGCATTCCATAGGAAGTATTGGAAAAGTTTTCAAAGTGTGCTGGATTTGTTCGCACTTAATCGGGCTCTTCTACCAGAGCTCCATATTTATTTTATTTTCATATAAGCACATTATTAGTTTACTAAATTTTCTCCAACCACGTTTCACTATACCTTATTATGACTATTCATTACTAAAAAATTTAAGTTAACAAACAATGTTATGTTATATAAGTGCGGAGTGAGCCGGGGCTCAGTTTGGACAATTAATTTTTGTCTATTATTTTTCCCACCTCGGCCACTCTTGTCAGTCGGTGGGGGAGTCACTCCGTCAGAGTATTGATTTTTCTGCCTGGTTGGACTGATTGGTTGAGGTCAGCTGGTTGACCTTGACTAGTTTACCGACCAGCTGTTCACCGGCACCGGCACCGGCACCGTCTACTGTTCGGAGCGGTCAGACACGTTCGGAGAAGCTACTACGTTTCTGTCTGTTCACTGCTGGTCCCGTTCCCCATGGCTGGCTTAACTCGACTACTTTCGGCAGGTAATTGTCTTTTTCACTCTCCTTACTTAATTAGTTGGCGGTTTTTCTCTCCCATCCAGACTCATATTTTCGTAGTTTAGTTATAAGTAGTTTATATATATTATTTTGTAACTGGTGTTCCTCGTGTACGTGTTCGTGTCGCAAAGTGTTCTATCCTGTCTTTCGTACGTTCTAAATTTGTTAATTTTATTTACTATGCAAGTTTAAGTTTTTTATTTTTGCTCTAGTGCTTTCTAACTGATCCGTTCGGCGAACGGAAATTATTTATTCCGTGTACACACTTTGTCTTTTTTAGTGTAAGCGAGACGGTACACACTTTGCAAATTTTTGTTACCTCGTGTTTTGTGTGCGTGCAAAATTGGGTGGCAATATTCATGATTTCAATTTTATTATTTAATTATTGCCTTATTAGTAGCGTGAACTGATTAGAATTTAATTATTGTTATTTGGGAAATAATGTATTGTTATTATTTGTAAATTATATAATTATTATTAGGCCTACCTTACAATTAATATTTAATAGCAAAATGTAAATTATTATAATATTATAATAGAATATGATTAAAATCCAGCGAATTATAGTTACAAGTAATTGTTATCACGCTTAATCATTTAGTATGGCTGTTCTAGCCTATAAGTAAATGTTATATATTTGAAAATTTGTTTTGTTTGTAATATTTAATATTGTCACCAAGTAGTGTAATCTTATAATATGGTGTCCTTGAGGTATTTTTGGGAAATAGTCTTCTGATACTTAAAAGGTACTGTTAGTTACAGATTGTTATTTTTTTTTAATTGTTAAATTTAAATATTTTATTATACTTAGTGGCAAACATAATTAAGTTTTTATTATTTCTCGGGTTGTAGTAAAGTTGTTCTGAATATCTACTGGTTATGTTGGGATTCTATAGGGTCCCCGTGAGTGCCGTCAGCGGGGACTGATGCGGCGAGTCTGCCCACAGCACTGAAGCCAACTGAATGCCCGCGCCCCTGCCAGCGCTATTGGACCGGGCCATCCAACCGGAGTGTAGTGCTCCCATTCATTTCTTCTGGAACAAGGTTGGATCAAAAATGTTTTTTTTACTTCTTATACTGAACTTGCGAGGACTGGGGTGCAGGGAGCGGTGCCAGATGTTAGATCTGGAGGAGGGCCAGTACCTAGCCAGTATTTATTTAGTTAGTTACATGACCTGAAGGGGAGGATTTCATCTTTAAATTCGGATTCGTGGAGGCAACTAAGCCCCCACCTCCATCGAAAAATTGGCTTTAAATATATTTTTTTAAATTTCGGCTACAAACTTGAAACAAAATTTACTTTTCAAAAATAGTGGGCCTAGAAATTCTACTACCTTTTTCCTCCCCTCAGTTCATAAAAAATTTACCTGTTAAAAATTTTATATTTACTACCGCCGTACCTGAAATTGTTATTTATATATCAAATTTCTATATTTATATTATATTATTTATTTGTTATTTAATTTATTTCTATTTTATTATGTTATTGTCTATATTGGAATTTTATCTGTTGTTATTTAGTTCTTAAGTTACACGGTGCACCGTGGTACTGCAGTTTATTGTACTTTTGCATGAAAATGTTTGCCACCTTCTAATTATATCTTGTACTCGAAATCTTGTCTCTCTTTGTCCTCTCTTCCCACTTAGTGGCATGTGATTGTTTTTTTTTTTATGATTTGCTCCGAGTTTGGGAGGGGCGCGCTTTCCGAGGCCTCCTGTCTTTTTTCGCCTGCTAGGAACAGGAGGATGTGATGAAACTGAGAGATTATTGACAAAATACTTTTTAATTGTTCCATTAAGTTTTTGTTATTTTTATTATTAAATTATTGGAAAAAAAGAATACGATAATACATAAAATATGAACGTCATATCGAATTAATCTTTAATTAATTTAAAGTTACTGAGTACTAAAACTTGTTTGTTACCTTTTAATTACACTGTAAAGGTTTTTACTCCTTGTAATTAAACTGTATTATTCACTTGAAAACTGTAAATATCCATAAAAAATTAATATTTTTATGAAAGAACATATATTTAAACTAACATAATCATAAAAAGTTAGTTTCAATAAATGTTTACATTTTACTATAATTGAACACTTTACCTGGATGAATAAACTTATAAAACAATATAAATGCATTAAAAAGAAAGGTAAAAGACGTTTTTGACTAACTAGAAAATATTTGGTTTTGGTGAAATTCATCAATAAATAAAGATGTCAATAATTAACGGTGATACACTATACACAATATTTTGCAAATTATATAATACACATAATTGTCAATTATTATATTTTAATAAATGAAGAACAATCTGGAAGCATCTTCTTAGTTATACTACGGGAAGTTTTGGAACAAGGATGAATCTCGAATTTTTGTCCTACCTTATTTACAAAATGAAATAAAATCTATTTAAAGAAATTACCATTTATTGTGCACCAAGGTTGTCTATATATATTTATATATGTATGTATGTATGTATGTTAGTGTGTGTGTGTGTGTGTGTGTGTGTGTGTGTGTGTGTGTGTGTGTGTGTGTGTGTGTGTGTGTGTGTGTGTGTGTGTGTGTGTGTGTGTGTGTGTGTGTGTGTGTGTGTGTGTGTGTGTGTGTGTGTGTGTGTGTGTGTGTGTGTGTGTGTGTGTGTGTGTGTGTGTGTGTGTGTGTGTGTGTGTGATAGAGTTTTTATTGTGATTCTTACTATCAAAATTGAGTTTTACTCAAATAATTATGAAAGCTGCTCACGTCAATTCGTGAAGATACGTGTCAGACAGCGTTGTATAGTATACTCCTTTAGTATAATAAAGAACAAGAGAATATAATTAAAGGCCGATCAGACAAGATTAGAAAAACAATGAAATTGTCTTATTTAAGAATAAAATAAAAATAAGGTTTTTGATTTGATTCCATGGATACTTCATAACTAATTGCATAATTTTGAAGCTGCGCATAAAATACTGTTAGAAATGTTACAGAACAGTAAATTTTATATTCATTACCTCCATTTTAACACGAAATAACTATGAAACCATACAAATGAACTGTATTTGTAAATCACTTTTATCAATCGTAGGACCTATTCCAAAGTCCTAGTTTATTTTAAGGCTAGTATTCTCTCTCCAGTTAAGAGTAGTTAGAGCTCCGATGTAGTAAGTCCAGACTATAATACAGACCGTAGTACTGATACTGTGACGTCACGCAATCCGTCCTTCCGCTTTTTCGTTTTAATATTCTTTATTTTTTGTGTTTAAAAATAGTTAAATGCAATATTATGTAGAGTATATTTTGTTAAATAGTTTGTTTAGTAAAATAGGTTGGTCTTTTTAAAATTGGATTTTCATGTAACATACATACTTTTTAAACCTTTTAACACAAATGTTGCAGCAGACAACCAATGATGTATAATACGTGTACTACTTAAAATCAACAATTTGTTATTAATAAGTGAGTAGTATATATGATTTGTTTCGATGATCCAATCAAAAATATATACACGTACGCAAATCTGGAAAGCTTATTTTAGTCAAAAGGTGTATACCTATGGCAATTGCACTTTATTCCGGTCCAAGGTATTTGTGGTGAAATAGTTCATTTTATTTAAGAGGCTTACATCACTCATAAAACACTAAGTGTTTTGTAAGTTTTTAAATATGTTGTCAAAGAAGTTTAACCATAGAAAGAATAATTTTACTTAAACTTTTTGGCAGTATCATCAAACATCATACTTTATTTATTGACGGCCTATAAAAATCATGTTAAAATAAAAAGTGAATGAAAGATTTTATCTGAAAAGAATAGGACCCACATTAAATAGAAATTTTGTGACACAAACTATTATTTATTGGTTAACTTGAAAACCCCATTCCACTCTTTGTCTTGGAATGTTTCTCCTAAGCCACTTGCTTCAAACAGGTCGTAAACGAAAGCTTTAAATTGCAAAATTACCTTCATCTTTGTCTTTATAAAAGTTTAAAGATGTAGAGAGTCTAAATACATTATGACAGTCTAAACTCATACATACCTAGTTTGTTACAATATGCCAGTTATCCCACTATAGTAAATTCTAAAATGTTTTGAATTGCTGCACACGTTTGAAAGATTAAACTCTTTATTTTAATAGTTACAAGTTCCAAAAATTGCCGTAAGGTTAAAAACACTGAGTAAATTTAAACCACCACCCCCTCAAAGTAAATCAGGTCTTTGAACTAAAGGTAACTGTACTAATTTCTGACTCATATAGTGTATAAATTGATCATATTTTTAAAGATCACGAGGTTATACGATTAATGAATTCAATTACTTTAAAATTTATAAAAATAAATTCGCCTAAAATGCTCCCGAATCTCCCAATCAATTTTAAAATATAAAAATGGCATTCCCAATGCAAGACGAATCTGATAAACTTATTGTTCGGTGCGTGCGTGCGCGCGGGTGTGTGTGAGCTGTGGGGGAGTACACCCTCCTCCAATGTCCAACGCCGGCTTAGTGTAGCGGTTATCCTCTCGCAAATTCATCACCGCGCCCCAAGATTCGTTACAACAGTCAAACAACCTGAATATTCTAGGAGGTACAAGACAATAATGGAAGGAGTTCTGAATAATTTAGTTATAAGAAGTTTTTATTCGCAAGTCTAAGCAGAAGTTGATGTTCACAAACAACTCTCTGTCCAGGAAACCTTTCAAGTTTTGCGATATGTTTTAGTGATTGATGTAGATTTTCGGTTTTGGATTCTTCGTCTATAACTTTAGAAGTATCCTAACCTTACAAAACTCCTTGTTTGGTACGTAAGTTCTTCAACCAAGACACAGGCAACGAAGTAAAGGGTGTGTTGGGTGAGTTCTCCTAGGGTTCTGCTAAACTTTTCTTTGTTTCCTTTAAAAAATTAGTGATAACGAGAAGAGTGCAAAAGAACGTCCATAAGCGTCAATATTTTTTAATAGTTAACTGGTTTTCTTCGAGATAAACAATAATTGCAAATTTTAAACTTTTGTTCTTCTTGTTTCCATGGACAACTAGATAATTATTACCATTATACTTTTTTACTTATAAATGCAAAATGGTGTTGGCAATATAATCGATATATGGGGAAAAATACTTATTGTGCTCTTAGTTAAAATGTTTATTTATAAGTATTTTAAATTAACCCCCATATACTATTAAAAGTAATATCTGCATTAAAAGCAAATTTTAATATGTTGACTAAAGACACTTCTTACGGTTTCCTGTCAATGTACTAGTAGCACAATGTAGATTAACTGCCGCCATACAGTATATTAATGAGGTCCAGGTACTCAGGGCTCATTAAATATTATTTAATTAGTTCCGGCGGCCTTTAGTATGAAATCAGCAAATTATGATTGGATGTATACATCAGTGCTAAACGCTCAGCTGATATTTAGCAATGCCTATAGCTTTTGGTATAAACTTAATTTGTTTTACCTGTATTTCGGTACTCACAATATTTTGAAAATGGAACTGATCCATACATTTAAAAAACGTGCATGAAGTTTCATTTCACACATTTGTTTTCCATTACCCTGAAATTAAAACATGTGTAACTTTCATTGGTTTTATAAAATTTAAAACTTGATTGATGTTGAACACAACAGGTTCACAGTTAATGTGTTGCACTGCTACATGTATTAACACCCCTTAAAATATTACAACTTTGAATGTCATTTAAATGACCATATTATAAAAATATGCTAAAACACCCACTAAAGAAATGAAACCAAAATGCATTGTCAGATATTTTTAAGTAATGGACTATATTTCTTGCCACACATTTTGTTAAATTAATTTATCGGAAATTACCAGCCATGACACAGGGATCCCGAAATGTAGGAATTATGTAATTGATCATAGAGACACAAATATTATTTCTAAGGAGTTTTGAAGGAACATATTTTCCACCAATATACTTGAACAATAGCATATCCTGTTCCAGCATTCTTTTAAGGATAAAGTAATGCTATAAGTGTGACCGATAGGAAGGAATACATCCCAATATATTATCCTAGGTCACAACTATACTAGGTGATTAATCTAATACTGCCGTCACAGTCATTTTAGCTATGAATATTCTAAGAAAGTAATTATTATTTGGTTAATATAATTCGAAACTCGGTTTCAAAAGAAAAAATAATCAGTTTGCACTTCTTATAAAATATTCTACATTACGTTCCAGCAAGCAATTTTTTTTACAAATATAATTATTATTAGAACTAAAATTGGACTTGTTTAAGACTATAATTTACTACAAAATCTAGTTCATAACAACTAAAAGAATTATTCTATATTAAAAAAACAGTCCAAATAGCATAAACAGTACATAATATGCACCTCGAATCTCAGAGCAGATGACACTAAAAAACAAACCTATAAATATTTATGAAGTTTAGCTAATGGTAAATGTAATTGCTCCTTCAATTTATTATGATGGTCTGGTTTATTCAATATTTTTGTATTACTTATTTTAATTTGAAACACCTTACATTCACGTGATATTGCAGTCGAGGAAAAAATAATATAATAAATAGCTGCACTTTTATATAATTATTAATTGACACTTATGTTGGAAAATAAACATATATAACCACAATTTCAATACTATTCCAATATAGCCGGTTGTCTGAATATTGTAAGAAATGTCTCATTATTTTACAAAAATACTACTAGAATTTGTGAATCAATGATGCAGATACGTACAAGTATACATAACAAACAATATTCAATCAAATATACATCAGAAGTTAATTATTTCCAAGAACAATGTTGTAACTTATTTTTTCGATTACGTTAAATTAGGTGTATGGTATTGCTTAAACTTTTAAAATAAATTTGTCTACTCGATGATATGCTTGTTTTCTTTATCATATATATCGGTTTTATCTAAAAACTGATGACTAAATTATAACTTAAGTGTACGAATTTGTGAACTTTATTGTAATTTACTGTATTAATAGTAAAGCAGAATTATTAAGTACAATAAAAGCGTCGCTTCGTTGCGTATTATCATTTCGTCACAAAGTTATTCTATGGTGATATAATATAATAATGTATAACACAGATCGAGTGTAAATATGCAATAAACATTCGGGTTCAGGTTATTTCACTGGTACCTCTAATGAACAACGTAAAAATGCTAATTCTAAATTTAATTAATTGAGATAATAGAAGTCATAATTCCTTGCCTCACAACATCTTCTCTCGCTGCTTATTCCTGAAATATTTTTCCACGATCTGTGTGATAATGGAATATGTGACGTAATGATAGCTCAGGAAATATTGATTTTGTTTTTGATGACATTATTCAGTATTTGCTTTGCTATTGTACAACAGTAAAATGATACACCATGAATAATAAGAGTTGTGTAACCAATACAATGTCACTTATTATATTTTTAGTACTGAAAATAATTTTGTATTCCCCTTTTTATTTAATGTAAAGCTAATAATATATATATATATATATCTAATATATATATATATATATATATATATATATATATATATATATATATATATATATATATATATATATATAGAAAAAAGATCATTTTGTTTCTTTAGGCAAAGACATTAAACATTTTTAGTGATACATATAATAAATAAAATTATTTCTATCTTGCAAGATATAAACATGTTCATACTAAACCCGGCTAAATAAGTCTAAATAAAGGTTATTAATTATGCATTCAGTATTTGCCGATATTTCAAAACCGATAGAATAATAATTTAGTTTCTATATTATGTAGTAAAATTTGATGAATTGTAACATTTCGTACTCTGTCTACCACAAGATATGGAAATATAATGTTTTATAAAAATATTAAAACGTTGAACTAACGTTGATAATAAACATGGAGAAATATGTCATAAAACCCCTTTTTATTTTTTGCGAGATCTACATATCTATCTAATAAAATAATATTTGTGTTCAAATTTTAACCCAGAAACTACAGTAATTACAATATAAAAAATATTTCGTTTTCCAATAAAGTATAATATTTGGAAAATCTTGGACAAAAACATATGTCCCGTAAAATTTTTATTCTAAAATTATTTTTCATTTATTTACTCTAAAGGTGACGGGCTTGGCATGTGGTATTATTATTGCCATATAGGATACTTGGATGGCTTTATCCACTTCACGTATAATTTCCCTTAATAGAAGTCATATATAATACATACTACAGTAAGACTCTTTCTAATAACAGTGATGGATTCTCACCTCCCATAATGGTAAATTGCAGGCTGAAACAATACTAATAATATATGGCGACAGCTGCTGTTGTTCTGATAGCAAAAAAAAATTGAATATTACTGGATATTAAATCCTTTATTTTATATAGTAACTAAAACAGAACTACTCATTAGTATTTTAATCACAAGTGTGATTGGTGTATTTGCATCGCGAGAGGGATATTTACTAATTTGTTGGATTATTAAATAGATAATTACCAAAACCTCTTTGTTTCATTACCTCATGTTACAGCCCATTTCCCACTTTTAATTGTCTGCGCGTAAGTGAAGCCTCTCGAAGTTGAAGTGAAGTAAGTGGTCACTCGGAACTGGAAACGTTTTCTTCTTCTTCTTCTATCTGAATAGATAATCTTAATTGCAAAAACAAATAGTAAAAGCTTCAAATTCTTTAGGAAAAAACTAACCAAAACCATTTTTTCATTTAAAATAAGAAATGCTATGCATTAAATTATTTCTTGTTTTTAATAAATATAGTTCACTTACTTTTTGTTTGTTTATCGTAGTTTGTATATAAGGAAAATTAAGTTCAATAATAGTGTGTCACTTTATGGAATTTGGCTAAGAGTAGTTGACATACTGAGCATAATCTTAGTATTTTAACATTAGACATAAAAAAATTATCTATAGACTTAAAAATTCACATTCACACTCACAGAAGCCTGTTACGCAAACAAGCTGTGTCATTTTATGTGCAATACACACCAAGAGTCAATGCATAGCAATTGGGAATGTATTCCCAACTCTCCACAGACTTTTGAAGTGAATAATCACCACTAAATATAGAAACAAAATTTATATTTGTAACTCACACACCTCTTCTGTGTCATCATATGCTGACTGGAGTTTAAAGTTTGTGGAAATAAATCAGCCATATTGGTATTTAGTTTAAATAACTAAAACCGAATTGTAATCCAATCCTAATGTTACAGCTAATATAGCCCGCCGAATTGCATTCCCGTCCTAATAGTGGAGCTATATAGCTCACCGAATTGCATTCCCGTCCTAATGGAGGAGCTATATAGCCCACCGAATTACATTACCGTCCTAATGGAGGAGCTATATAGCCCACCGAATTGCATTACCGTCATAATGGAGGAGCTATATAGCCCACCGAATTGCATTCCCGTCCTAATAGTGGAGCTATATAGCCCGTCGAATTACATTCCCGTCCTAATGGAGAAGCTATATACCCCACTGAATTGCGTTCCCGTCCTAATAGAAGGAGCTATATAGCCCACCGAATTGCATGTACATCCTAATAGAGGAGCTATATAGCCCACCGAATTGCATTCCCGTCCTAATAGTGGAGCTATATAGCCCACCGAATTGCATGTACATCCTAATAGAGGAGCTATATAGCCCGCCGAATTGCATTCCCGTCCTAATGGAGAAGCTATATACCCCACTGAATTGCGTTCCCGTCCTAATGAAGGAGCTATATAGCCCACCGAATTGCATTCCCGTCCTAATAGTGGAGCTATATAGCCCGCCGAATTGCATTGCCGTCCTAATGGAGAAGCTATATAGCCCACCGAATTGCATTCCCGTCCTAATGGAGGAGCTATATAGCCCACCGAATTGCATTTCCGTCCTAATAGTGGAGCTATATACCCACTGAATTGCGTTCCCGTCCTAATGAAGGAGCTATATAGCCCACCGAATTGCATGTACATCCTAATAGTGGAGCATATAGCCCGCCGAATTGCATTGCCGTCCTAATGGAGGAGCTATATAGCCCACCGAATTGCATTTCCGTCCTAATAGTGGAGCTATATACCCACTGAATTGCGTTCCCGTCCTAATGAAGGAGCTATATAGCCCACCGAATTGCATGTACATCCTAATGAAGGAGCTATATGGCTCACCGAATTGCATACCCTTCCAAATAGAGGTGCTGTATAGCCCAAAGAATTGCATTCCCATTCTTATGGAACATCTATATTGAACACTGATTTGCATTCCAGTCCTAATAAAATAGGAGCTACATAGCCCGCAGAATTCCAATCCCACCAATGGAACATTTGTATAGCCCTCTATCAGGGGATCAGGAATCAGAAGTGGGCTTTGTAATTAATAGAGAAAGAGTCTAAATGGTTTGCGGACTATCATAATGTCAATATATTTGGTTGTTGCTGATTGATTGCTTCGCTTTAGCATAAATTAGTGATAGTTCATGACTCTGATTTTTGTAATTGTCTTACACACAACTTCTCTTATTTAAACGAATATGTGAAACGCAATTTGACTTTTAATTTTAATGTTTAATTACTAACTATTATTAAATAACACCGAGTAGTTCAGTTATCTAACTATAATTATAATCTATACTTTTTAAATAACTAATTACTTTAGGGTAGTTATTTAGTACATTAGGTAAAACAAAATTAATATTTTATTGAGTTAACTAACAATCGAAAAAATATTTGGTAACTTTAATGTTAATATGATGATTAGGGCCTTTGAAGAAACTTCAAGAATACATATACTGATAAATTTATGATCACAAGAAACAATATATCCACGTGGGGCAACCCAATGTGTGCAAAATATCAGTTATAAATACGTTTTGTAGCCTAATAACTGATTCTAATACTAGAACAATGTAGCTACATTCATTTAAAAATAATGTGAATTATACAATATAAAATTACATATGAAACTTATATAGGTTCCACGTTTCCTCTATCCTTTGGTATTTTACATATTTGGAAATTGTTTAGTGCAATTATATTTTTTATAAAAAATTATTAATAAATAGCTAAACAAGTTATTTTATATTGTTTTCCTGTAAAATAAAAATTTGTATTTGTTCTAGAAATGTTATATAATTATTAATTTAATTGACGCTTATTTTGGACAATAAACATATATAAAGGCAATTTAAATACTATTAAAATAATACAGCTGGCCTGAATATTTTCACAACTTTCTGATTATAAAAAAAATATGATAACTTGTCTTTTTGAATTCATGAAGTAAAAACTAAGTTTTGACCTATTATTGGAAAACCTTAATACTACAAATTACGCAATGCGGAAGAACCACATATTTTCTTTATACAAACTACTTCCCCTCCCATTATTTTTTATAGAGTTTATTTTTCACTCCGACTTTAAATGTTTGTAGGCTTTTTATTGCGTAGGACTTGAAGAAATTGAGTGGAAATACCTGAAATTTAGTCGATTAATAAGTCAAAACTGTTTTTATTACCTTACACACGTATTTATTCATAAAATAACCATCACAATCAGGAATTTAATCTATATTAAGATAAGATTTATGTAATATTTTATCAGGCAGACATTCAATAATTCTTCAAATAAAAATATTTATGTATATAACGAAAAAGCAATAAAATTATATGTAATCTCTTTAATCAGTTCCTGATGCGATGAAACTTTATGTGAATTGCTATGCTTTATCGTGAACAGAATAGGGGGATAACCGATTTAACTCCTGTTTTAATAGATCGCATCTCATTGCACTTAAGGTTGAATGGAAACCAATCTTAGGACTTAGGGGCTATTCTATACACAACCGACGTGCATTTATCTCTTGCTATAAACCGTGAGTTACAATATAATTCGTTCAACAATAAAAAGATTTTAGATTAAATATTTTAGTTATCTTTTTATATATTTTGCTGCTATTTGAAGGATTTTTTTTACAGATTATACATTATACCTTCTACGCCTGGATGTATTCCATACGGATTAAGATATCGATGCTCAATAATCTTTATGCCTATTAAAGTTCGTTTTGGAATTTTCGAAGGATACAATTACTGTCCCCCTTTTCCAATGAGTTTAATATTTATTTATAAATTTGTAAACTGTGAAAAAACTAAGGACAAAACATGGTTTCAGTTTACTCTTATGCTATTTGTAATCAGTTTCTAATTTAATTCATTTCATTTTTGTGACGGAAGGCTTATAAATAAACTTACCTGAGATTATGAGGTCAAGGGATTAGATTATACCGTGTATTTGTATTGTAGAAATTCCTTTCCTCAAATAGTTTACATTTTAGTTTTTAAGGTAATATTGCTTCTAAAAAAGTAAACAAGTTGAAGTTCGTATATTACATGCTAAATGCATTTTGTTGCTTAAAAAAGTACTAAAAGTTATTTGAAAATCGGCGTCCTAGGAAAATTTAAATCTATATTTGTATTTAAAAAATGTTTGAAATGCAATGTGTAAATAGATACACTAAAAACATAATTTTTCTGTTAATTGTGAATGAAAAATATGCAACAAATACTTCACACAAATTAAAGCTGCCCACGCAAGATTCACCTCTCCAGCCAGGGAAATAGAATGTCACCAATTTCCGAGGAAGTGAAAGGTTTCAGAGCCTGTCACAAATGGTGACTACATATTTACTCGTACATCAGGTCCAAGAAGGTTATAGACAGCCAATACCAATCTTATATTTAACATGAACCTCTTGAGGGCAAAGTGTTTTATTATATCAATGAAGTTTATGTTTAAAAAACGCCGTATAGCAAATTTGTTTTTTATTATTGTTATAATTATATTAATTCTATTAATAATTTC
The DNA here is from genome assembly GCF_021130785.1 of Homalodisca vitripennis. NCBI lineage: Eukaryota > Metazoa > Arthropoda > Insecta > Hemiptera > Cicadellidae > Homalodisca > Homalodisca vitripennis. The sequence goes on from NC_060214.1 coordinate 26,854,081, forward strand.
GAGTTACACAGAACAGTTAGCATATTATACTACGTAACGGCTTATAATCTGTTATAGTAAATTTATCAACGAAATTACCACCACAAGAAGGTGGCAAAAAATTTGGGTTCTGTTGTAATCAAAGTTCTGGTATATTTTGAAATATTGACAAATATCAGATATTTTCATTGTTTATCTGGATAGAACAAACAGTTCAGATATTTATACAGAAGCCTCGGTTAAGCCGATACTTCCAGGACAAGAGCATTTATATATATATATATATATATATATATATATATATATATATATATATATATACGTATATATATATATATATATAACTAAACATTAAATAATTATAATTTTGACTCTTTGACATCTTTAAAAGTGAATAGAGAAAATGTAAAAATTTGAAATATTTTTAATACACCAATCGATACAATTTTAGCACGTGATGATTAGACAAGCCATGTTTTAGGACCAGGGGATCGTTAAAAAAACAATTAAAGATAACTATTTTATTGTGTTATATGTTATTCTGGTCGGTATTCACTTGGTATTTCAATACAGTGATAATGGAGGATATAGAAAAATAATAACGAATTTGTTACTGTGTTTTAAGCTGTATAATATTAAAGCTTTGGTAAATTTTAAAACTCAGTTAAAATTCAAAACCTTAATTATTTTACATAAATATCACTTTTTATTATTGGTTCCCAAGGGAAGCATTATAAAAAAAATATAAGACTTTATTTTGTTTAAACTTTAAAGTAAATTAACAAAGCTATTAAGTTTATGTTGTTCTAAATAAAATCTCTTAATTAATTGGTCCAACCAAATGTTTTGTGTCTGTGTGTGTATGTGTGTCGTCAAACTATGTACTAACGAACTAACTAAAAAAATGTTGTGTTCACATGTTCATTCAACTCTAGAAACTCTAACTGTATTTAAATGTATATAATTTTGAATATTTACATTCCAGTAGAAGATTCAAAATTCAAAGATTTACAGTATTACCTTTGTTGCCAAATCCATATAAATTTTGTTGCAGATTCAGGCTTGAGGCAAGTCATGTAAGAGACTTTTGTTCACAGCGATTTGTCAAGCTTCAGAAAAAACAAGGGTAGAATAAATTAATGAAATATTGAATCATACAATAGTAATGGTATTGTTTCACGAACTCGGAATCACGAAAATGTTCTGCATGGGTAAGTTAAGGAGATCTTGTACTACAGATCAAGGTGTGCTTTGAGCTATGGCTTAGAGTTATAGCAAAAATAAACAAAATGCTCTTGAACACAAAAACAAATAATAAAATTATCATATTTCACGCTGCGTTAGTACCGTTCAAAGTAATAAGCTCTCTGGAAATATTAAAAATATTAATAACCAAAATCATTTCCATGTTCAGATCAAATAATTCTCGTATAATACACTCTACTCTATTGACGAGTTTATTTTGAATGTAATTATTAATAAATAGATGCGAAAAATGGTGATGGTAATATTAAGTAATTAGTGAATCACTCCTACAAGATGTCTTAGTCCTAACAATAAACAGAACATCGAACTTTACATCTCTACCTTAGCGATGAATAATGTAAGAGTCCGCTTTTTTAAAATTGTACTATAATTTTTAGTCGCAATAAAAGTACTCATACAACTTGAAATTATATTCCAAACCCTTAATTAATGAGCAAGAAATGTGATATTACTGCTATGTTCATAAAATACTGATTACTAGAATTTTGAATTTTAATACTCACATAAAATTAAGCGATTAATTTAGTTTAATTCTTCTTCTCTTTAGAAAATATTTATCATTTGAGGTTTCGCTAAGTTTTGTGCAATAAAGAAAAGGTGCAATTGTTTTAAACCAGTGCGTAGAGAAATCATGAAGAGTTCTCCAGCTGGAACAGAGCCTGGAGAAACGAAAGAGAAATTTATTGTTGCGACAGGTGTCTTGTTGAGTAGCATTTAACACGTTTGTATTTTAGCGTGAAACTCGGATCGTTGTTATTTCCCGCTACTTCTAGTCATAATGAAATATGAAAATATATTTTTCACCGTTATGGACGAAAATTTTTCGTTATTTCTGTCTGTCTGTTCACACGATATCTCAAAAACGAACTGACCTATAGACTTTAAAATTTGCAAAAAGCTTCATCGTTGTATAGGCAACATCGAAATTGATCTCGGTCCTGTCGCTTTAAGAGGTTTGGCTGAGCATTATCGAAGAGTTTCCATCGGTCCTAGCGTATAAGGTTTTTTACATTTAACGACTGTCTAGCTACTTCAGCACATTAAACATCATTTAGTCAAAGGCGGAGTTTAAAATCAATGATCCACGGATTATTATGATAGTGTCATACTTCCTCCCCCTCCTAAGTGATTTCCGCCGTTTCGTGGCCCCAGTTGTACCAACTTTGGTAATACTATATTGCGTGATCAAGTGTCACAAAAGCTACAAAAACTGTTGCCACCTGAACCGTACAGATAGCGCTCTCTCTATCTAGCGGCATACGAAACGGGAATGATAAATATAAAAGTATAACTGGGCTCTCTGCAATGATGTTATTCGTTGACCAGAGAAAAACATAAATATATACAAAATCTTAAACTTACCCTTTTGTGAATTATGATTATTAATAAGTCATTTGATTTGATTTGATAAAGATGAATATATCAGAGGTACCAAGTTATCTCACGGGAATATATTCTAGCAAGAGCGACCACACTACATAATCAATACACGCCTCCAGGGTCTAGGTCGAAGTGAATGAATTAGTGAAAGTCTCTTGAGAAATTAACCATTAGCCCCTTGAGATAACAAGATTTCACGACGTGATGTCCCCTAGACTTATGGTCAATTAAGGCGGTTCTCGTGCAACACTATAACGTGGTCACAACTACCATCTTTAAAAGATTGTCGTAAAACTCATATTCATAAAGTTGTTAATGTATAGCACTGTACTTGTCATGTTAATGATAATTAAAAGTGCTAGAACTTCGTAATAAGCTCTGATACTCCTTATCCATAATACATCTTTGGAAAAAAACATTATTTTATCAATTTGGAAAATGTTTAGTCTCTTGTAGGCGGTCCATTTTAATTTAAACTGCTATATTACTATACAGGTAGAACAAGCTCCCTATAGCATCAACATGCATATTCGATTGTATGCATAATTTGTATATTTCAAAATGGCAGGTACATAGTATTTTGAAATAGCTCTTATTACATAAAATGCAATGCGGAATTCGTATGATTGTATGAACAATATTTTTATGTAAGTATAAGGAAACAATAAACGGACTCTAGCGTGAGGTATATCGGTATTCCATGAAATATACCTTCACATCATATCAAAATAATGGTTTGTTAACTTGGAATCTAAAAAAAGATTACAAAACTAATTTGTGTAAATTTGATTTCTCAAAATAAATATTTTTTTATTCAGAATAATTCCATTTCTCTTATGTAATAATTTCATAAATAGGTATATATTATTTTGTATACTATATCCATAATAATTTATAAATCATATTCTGGATTTTATTTTGTAGTTTTGTATAACATTAGTAACGATAGAGGGAGAGTGAGAGAGGGAGGGCGAGAGAGACTAAATTTATATATATACATATATATATATATATATATATATATATATATATATATATATATATATATATATATATATATATAAGTAGCAATAGCCTTATTCAATTTCAATAAACATTGAAACGCAAAAAGTACTTGCTCCGCCGGAACTCGAACCCGGATCTCTCATTTGCCGGGTGAATATGCTACCATTACACCACAGAGCCCTCACTTTTTACGAATCAATTATTTTGTATTTGGCCGTATCTGTCACATATGCGTTTAAATAACCAAACTAACATATGATCGGAAGAACAAACACCACTGTCAAATTACTTTTATTTACACTAAATTTGTATAAGTAGCAATAGCCTTATTTAATTTCAATAAACATTGAATCGCAAAAATAGAAAAATTGAACGTACCAGTAAGATTAAACGCCGGGGCGGCAAATCACGAATTTTACGTTACCAACGTATTCTGCTCACCCTCCTGAACAAAAAATATATATAGTACTATGGGGTGCAAATGACAAATAACATGATTTTAGGGGGTATATTGATAAGTGGTTAAGTTCCTAATGTTTTAAGGTTCAGTTTGTGTGCTGTGTCTGGATAATCTGTTTACTTGAATATCATCTGCGGCCGGGATTGATAGCAGCCTGATAACGTACCTGTTTCGAGTTCTCCGGGGCATGGGTCAGTTCTACACAAGATATCGTGTTCAGTAGGTCGGATTGAGTGAGTGCGTTTACAATGATGAATCAACCATCCACTAGTTCAACCAACCCTAGTGAATTGTGTGTGTCGGAGTGTTTCGTAGGGCACGTAAAGAGTTTACGTTTTAACCGAAACGAAATTATCTCTTTTTTAATTGAACATGGAATTTAAAAAAATGAGTGTATGTGTTCGTCGTGCGGTCGAGTGGTGTTTTTAAACCGGGACACTTTGTCGTTTCGTCGTGATAGACGACTTTTTTTGTTGCTGCTGCTCAGCTGTATCCGCCAACACACTAATGGTATTTGTTCTCTGATCCATCTATATATTTGAGTTTTTCATGATTTATTTAGTTTTTTAACTTTACATAATTGCCTTTGCATTACATTTCAATTTATATTTTTTATCAGCCCCTCTAGTATTTTATATTTTACTGATAGGTACTATCTCGAGGGATGTTTTTCTTTTATTGACATCAGCGCGGGGCAGCACCTTAGGTGCTGCCCCGCGCTGATGGCCGGAGGCACTCGTAATTAATTTTTTTCTCGAAATTAAGAAAAACATTATTTATTTTGATCAAAATTCTGCTCATTTCTGTATTATTTTTCATTTACGTTTGCAAAGATGGCGGCGCAATCGATGACGTCATCACGAGGTTCAATCATTGGCCACAAAAGGTCACGTGACGCTAGACGTGGATGTAGAACATGGATATATCACTGAAAAGTTATTTAATTTTTCATTTTCTAGAACTTCGTTATTTCTCATTTTCACCCCATTAAACCTTATACTTTTTTGTTCTATATGACGATTCCAATAAGTTTTTCACGCAAAACTCGTATTTTTTCCGCCCCAGCCGTTTATATGATAATTACCAAATTGAAATTATATATATATATATATATATATATATATATATAAAAAATACTATATATATAATATAATATAATATATAATAATAATATAATATATATATAATATATAATAATATATAATCTAATATATATAATTATATATATATATATATATATATATATATATATATATATAATTATTTTAAAAGAATGCGTCAGTAATTGTAATAAAGTAACGTAAAAACAGTAACGTAATTGTTTACAGAAACATGTCTAAATTTAATATTATATTTATATATGTGCATGAATTCGAATAGAAAAATATCGTGTTTACGTTTTTCCTTGGCTACTGGTAACTTCGTATATAACGTTCAGTAGGAAATGTTCTCCAAGTGACAACCCCGGGCGTAGCTTGCCTCAGCGCAATAAATGATTTCACCCCCTCCTACTCCACAACCACTTCCACAACGTTATCTCCACTCTCAGTGGTCGCCCACCACATGCAGATTTGTTGTGTCCATCTGCCACATTATCTCTGTTTTGCATTTTGACTTTAAATATTCTTAAGCTAATTGTTGTTGCATTCGAGCATTTAATAATGTAATTCAAATATCCACAGTATAACTCTATGAAGTGTGAAACGAGTCAATTGTGCTATGGCACGTTAGTCGAGTTATTTTAAAAAACTGAAACATTTTGTTTCCCAATGACAGGTTTTATGTCTCTGAAATTGACAGTATCGATAGAGACACTTTAGAGAAAGTTTTAAAAACATTCACACAAATACCTGAAGGAATGAATAGGCCTTCCCTTTACATTATAATTGCGAAGTAAATATATGTCTCCCTCTTATTTGTATCATTCCCGAAGTAGCCTAGTAGGTTTCATGAAGAAACTAAAGCAACAAATTCGACCAAAGCATGAACAGTTAAATATTTTAATATAATTCATATTTCCCATTAAGTCGATCACTCTGATTTTAGATCTCCATTTTATAGGTTTATAAAAGAACACAGAATTTCAGGAAATAGAGAATAAAATATTAATAAACTCTGTTTACATTTTAACGACGTATAGGGCACTTGTCTTATTATTTAAAAAGTTAAACCTTGCGTAAAAGAAATTCTTCAAAGAACCTTCCAAATCAAATGTAATAGTAATTTGAATAGTAATCATAATATTCCGTAATGCTTACTATAAACTTTTACTCCCAAATTTGAGAGCTTCAAATAACTGGCCTTTAAATATTGCCAATAAGACAAAAATGTTGTTTTTAAAAACAGAATATCTGCTAATACCAGTACCATCTAGGATATTTGTGATAAAAACTAAAAATTCTTTCCTATAACTGCATTAATAAGTAGATAACTACGGATAATTATTTATTAAGCATAATATATCAATCTGCTACAAGAAACAAAATATACACAGTGAATATTAAAATTATGCCAGTATAACACAATAATTGTAATAAATACTTCAAACCTACCTGATATTAATGATCTGTAATCTTTGTATTCAATTATTATAATATTCATCCTCTTGATAGTGAATATCACTGAATGAAAAATAGCAAATACTCTGTATGGATTTGTTCACATATTAAATACTTTTTAATCTATAAAGGTTTGCAATGCCATTTCAAAAGTTTAACTAATGATCAAAGATAATGATTTAAAAACGCTTTAAGGAACGAAAAACTCCAGTTCTACCTAGAAATAATCTATTTAAAAGCGTCTTTTTATTGTTTGCAAAATTATATACTTCGTAAAATAAAGAAAAATTCTTTAAGTTTATGACTAAAAGAATTTCAAGTATCTCACACCAGATCTGGAAGCCAAACAAACCTCAACTGTAAATAGACCCAACCATTAAGGCGTCGGCCCAGTGAGCCGCTGGTAAACACTTGGTCTGCACAAACAAGGCTTTAGAAGCTCCTGGTCATTGTTATCAAGTCTTTTGGCCAGGATTCATTCTTGCACACTGAGATATACAACGTTTCTTACCAGTTATGGCTTACGAATGCCATAGGCTATAGACATCTCTATTTCAACCATATTCATTATTTATAACAATATTCTTCGACCCATACTACTGGCTTGTATTTATTGATTCTAGCGTGTTTTTCATGAGTGTAAAATTACCACTTAGATTATTTCTTGTTGGAAGAGCAGCATAGCGTATCTCCAAAAGGGGTTGGCCGAGTGTTAGTGAATATTTTTAGATTGGTCGTATGTTACAGAATAATTAAACATGTAAACATGTGACATAGTAATACTATAGAAATTTAGCAGGCAAACTCAGGAAAGCTGTTACCCGACATGTGCTGTGGTGTAATCCTGTCTTGTTGATAATTATACTAAATTTAAATTAATTTAAAATTGATATAAACTGAAAAATGATATTAGTTGTTTCTACTTAAAAAATATTATATATGACTGACCTGTTGCAATTAACCTTATAGTGTATGAACTTTAAGACCAGCGTGTTGGTAAAAAAAGGAAGATAACCTTAACGGGGAAAACTACTTAAGACTATTAGAAGAGATAAACCTATGTAGGAAATTTATCTTTGCTATTTTGTGTTACAGTACAGTATCATGCACATTTTTATTTCATGTTAAGTTGCACATGAAAAACATCCTTCCTTACATTCTTCCTCTTGGTGAGGTGTGCTTTGGGTACCATGTACCTTGCTCCTGACTGTACCATGGTGTTTAGGTGATGCCTTTAAAGGGTCACACGTTTTGGTTTTTCTGGAGGCGTAATGTGGTGTAGTGCCTCTATGAGTGGAGTAGTGAGAGGAGCTTCTTGGTGGTGACCTTAAAGGGCCACAGGGAGAGGTCCTGTTTTTAGGAATGGTGCGGTACACTGTGTGTGAAATTGATTACCCAATTCTTGCGACAGTGAATTTCCATTTCGGCATTACTGTTATTGAATTAGTAAATTCACTACTAATTGATGATTGAGTTCTTATTAGCTTTGTTACTTGTAATTGGGATTAATTGTTTTTAGTGGACCATATATTGTTATAAATAATGAATATGGTTGAAATAGAGATGTCTATAGCCTATGGCATTCGTAAGCCATTATTGGTAAGAAACGTTGTATATCTGTGAATTGAGAGTTAGAGCGTTGATTTACCGCACACACTATTCCTTGTGTAACTTTATCCATTAAGAAGTTGAGTGTTCCACCATAAAGCCACCTAGCCATCTTGATAAACAGAACTAAAATAGAAACATTCCCGGTGATTAGGTCTCTGATTATGAATCTTAGTCTTCATTCACTGCTCATGTAACACACTTGTTTCATGTAAAACTATTTTCTATATGATGTACAACCATGGAATTTTTCCGACCATCTTTGAAGTTCAATAGGCTGATACAACCTTTTTTTGTATTCCTGTAGAATATAAACATCAATTTTTATTTATTTCTCTCCAACCTCTCCCCAGAAATTTCAAGAATAAATCGAGCTGTTATATTGTAATTTCGAACGCGAACTAAGCGAAGGCACTTCGCGACACGTGGGCTGGCGTACAGTTACCTTGTAAAATGTTAATACGTGTAGGAAAGTATATAAAGTTGTTTCAACACATTGGATTAATGACATAATCTGATCATACATTTATCTCCATTAATATTGGCATTCATTGTGGCAAGAAACTGAAGAAAGCTAATTAATTATTCAAAAACTTTCAGGAAGTTTCTTAAAGAGGTATACTTAAGTTTCGGAAGTTTCTGAATGCTGATTGACGTTGTTGCGATAAGGAATACTGTCTAATAAATCAGAATGATTCTTTTTAATTTGAAGATCCGGACAAATCACCCGAGGAATTATTTAATTCAATTTAAATCAATCGTTTGCAGTGTTAAAGGAGTTATGAATTAGAAACGTCGACATATTGTTCTAAAGTATATTTAATTTAAAATTATACTTTTTCCGAAAATGCAATTTTTGAAAAGCTTGAAATTAAGTTGAAATACACCTCTGGTGTGATAAATAATTAGAAAAAGGATTTATTTAAATAAAGCATTGGTCTTCATAATAAGCCTACCATATATAGTTTTTTACATAATGAACCTACGATATAAGTTATATTTTTATTTGTTTTTACACCGGAAAATAAATAACAAAGTAGATCTGGCACAAATTAATTAGAGTAGGCCGCATTATAACAAAACTTAAAGTAATACATCAAACTCAGTGAAACGACTTCAAGTTAAACTTAAATATATTTCCTCTCGTTTAATCGGGTAATTCATGAATTTGCTGCATTCTATACTATGTCTCACATAAGCTTATACCCCCATTACATATTGTGTTCACTGTAAACATACAACCTATGTTTAACATATGGCGTTTACCACAGCCAATGTGATAAAGTTACAATAATGCAGTCGAACAGTCACTTGAATTTGATTAGCAAATAATTGGGTTTAAAACATAGCAACTAACTTACATGTTAGGTTATGAATTAATGGTTGTCTGTATGTCCTTTATAGACTCAGAAACTATTTAATGATTATTATGGAAATATGTATGTATATGTATTTTTCCACAGCAAATATTTAAGTGCGATATCCATTGATGTAACCTGCCACGCGGTGTTGCAAAGGATAACACTCTTCAAAGCGCCTTCACTTTATAAACTGAAATTACGTTACAGTTACAATTATTAAATAGCCGAACACTATTTTAAGGCGTCAAATTTATATGTATACTTGACTTTAAAATAAATTTCTGGTCGAAAGAAAGCTCGACAGATATTTTTTATCGTAGCAACATGGTAATCTCTACATCGGCGTCGGAAATATCACATGAACCAGAAGTGATCATGCACGGGCAAACCTTACAAAAAGCGTGCGAAGCCGCGGGAAACAGCTATTACTTACAGAAAAAAACTAAAAATTGAATTTTCCAACTCAAAGACAACAGTACGAATTTTATTCAGTATAATACATTACTAGTTTTAAGCAAAATTAATCAGGTTGGGCCAACCGTACGCACCTTTTTATAATATATGTTCGAAAATGAGGCCATCATTATCAATACATTTTGCAGCACGTTTGTGTATTGCTTTTGTTGCGTTTCTTAATTTTTCAGGACTTCCCTGTACGGCCAATTAATTCATCACGAGAATTCACTTTTGTCTTTTATACAATGTCTTTCATCCATCCCCAGATGCAATAATCCAATGGAGATAGATCTGGTGATCTTGGTGGCCAAGGGTGAGGCCCTCCACGACCAATCCAGTGTCCAGGAAATTGATGATTTAAGTAAGCAGAAACGGCACGTGAAAAGTGGGGATGTGCTCCGTCATGCTGGAAGTACAAATTTTGTCTGAGATGTAAAGGAACATTCTCTAACAGCTGCGGCAACTCTTCTTGAAGGGAATGCAAATAGAACTCAGCATTTAGGCGTCCAGGTAATGTGAAAGGTCCAATCAGCCGATTGTGCAAAAGGCCACACCAGACATTGACGCTAAATCGGTGTTGAAAGTTCTGTTCCACTACCTCATGTGGATTTTCTTCTGCCCATGAGTGTTCATTGTGCAAGTTATTGACACCATCGCAAGTGAATTGTGCCTCATCCGTAAACAAAATACGCTTGTAGAGTTGATTATTATTATTCAAAAAGTTGCAAAACTCCAAGCGAAGCGGACCATCCCCTAGCTGTAGATGTTGAACCTTTTGTTTATGAAACGGATAAAATTTGTTTCGATTATGTGACCTCCACACCGTTGACTGCGAAACTCCTATCCGCCTAGAAATACGTCGTGTACTTACACCTGGACTGCGATGAACAGCATTAATAACAATATCATCATCAAGTTGGACAGCTCGTTCATAATTGGTTCTAGTACTTGGTAGTGATCCTGTTTCCCGAAGAGTACGAAAAGTTCCTGAAATTGTTTTGGTATCTGGAATCCTCCTATTAGGGTAACGTAGTTCATATTCTTCTACAGCAGCTATAGCATTACCATTACAGTAACCCAAAATAGAAACCATATCAGCGTATTCCTCTGATGTAAACAAGTAAGGCATTTTTTCGCTGAATAAACAATCGAATTATAACTCACAGAAAAATTGCATTTAATAACACGATTCACAGAACCCGATCTCCTGCTGTAGCTTCACTACACCACTAATACACAGTTCTAACGTAACAGTACAGAATACCATTGTTGATCAGCTGTTATTCGTGCGTTACCAACTTAGAAATTAATAAAACAAAAAACTGCATTTCGATGATTAGTAAACAATAATGGGAAAATGTTTGCTTCATTTATTTTCGAACATTTGATGTAAATTTTTTTCTTTAAAAAAAAAATACAACGTAATAAAACATGATATTTTTATTTACAAACAAATTTATTTAACAGTTAATCTTGTTTTCTCAATTTATCTCATCATTAAGGAACAAACATTTTGTTTTCGTTTTATTTTAACTAAATACCGTACGGTATTTCTTTAGAGCTAGTAATGTATTATACTGAATAAAATCGATTTTTTGGTACTTATTTCTGTTTTATTTTAGACTTTGATTATATCAATTTTCTCAGAATAAAATTTTCTACAATTAATGTTTGTTGATTTTATGTATTTATTACCAATTTAACAAAGTTATTGTACATAAAAACTTAAAAAAACATTGTTTTCGTGCCCCAATTTTTTGCATTTAACCCTGAATCCCTCAAAAACTACTACAGGTACAGTTCTGAAACCTATTTTATTAGCTTTATCAGGTAAAAATACATAAGAATCCACGATATTTCTTACTTAATTAACCTTTCCAAAAGTTCAGTATGGCTTTATTTTCCCCCCACCCCCCCCCCCCCCCACCCCCCCCCCCCCCCACCCCCCCCCCCCCCCACCCCCCCCCCCCCCCACCCCCCCCCCCCCCCACCCCCCCCCCCCACGGAACTACAGGAGCGGAGAATCTTCGGTTTACGAGTCGGAAACCAAGTGTGCTTTATACCCCCTCCCTTAATCTAACATGAAAGTCTCTTTATCTAGTTGTCTGACGGCGGCGTTGTGACTGTTATTTATATTTCTGACGGTTGGTTATAAGGTATAAAGCTATGAACAAATAATATAACAACATCAATCCCTGTTAGTATTATTTACTGTTTTATACCCTTCTCTGTTTCATGCCCCACCAAAATTATCTTGGCTGGCTAGTGATTAATTTCTTAGGAAATATTTCCAAATCGATTAAAAAAGGTCGTGTTTTGTTAGCTGTGTGTGAATTAGCTCTCAACTCCAAGACTGCATGGATTACACCTTCAAATAAAACGAATAAAACCGTACATCCTAGAATCTATTCCCTAGCAGAAGCAATTTACGGATTTTAAATTGTGAGTCCTCTCTAAGTTTCAGATAGGCAAAGGTTAGTAATCTTCTTATTGGATTAAAGTTCCAGAAATATATTATAGTTGGGAGTGAGGAGGGATGTAGCATTAGTATGAAACAAGTACGTTATTGGGACAAGAATAATTGAATTATACTAACAGCAGCTTGCCAGCTTGTGCAAAATATCAAGCGGAAACAAGGTGGTCCAGTCGATGCTGGATTTTAAAAATATGTATTTACATTAATTTCATATAAATTTCATGAATACATAAACAGGGGAACTAAGTTTTTGTATCACTCCACGTTGAATTACAGGCAAAGTCGGAATTTCAAAATCATGCACAAATCAATGGCTCTCTCTGTAGCATCGAGTTTGGAAAAATGTTACTAAGATTTTTTTTAACACCAAACTATTTATGCGTTGTCATATTACAGTTTACTCCACTGACTAGCTAACTAAGCTGACAATAGCCTCCCTCTGTTTAGTAAAAACTGTCCTGACACACCGTCAGCTCGCTCTGTGGGCGTCCCGCAGGGTAATTCATGGCAACAATTTTGTTTACAAAGCTCAAGGGTCGCGTGCATAAACTGTCACTAGAACACTGAGGCTATTGCCTGTTACTACACCAAATATCTAGGTCTATCTATTCAACGTGTCACTTTAAACATTTCTTTTGCCGCTATGATACTACGAGTTATATGTATTTACTAAAATGGAAGATTTATAAACATAATGTAATAACACTGATTAACTTTAATACACAACGGAATACACAGTTTTTACTTATTTTTCTAACAGAGCATGCAAATTTTACGTTTTTTAAGTAAAATGTTTGTTGCATTTATTTTTTGATATTGTATCGTCAGCGTATTACACTGGTGAGTTTGACTAAACAAAAAATTAAAAAATACCAACCAATGCATCACTCTCTCAGGACTGCTACCTACATTACATTCAGAGGGCACTAACATTGTCAGTCAGTTGGTTGGGTTAGTCAACACCGTACTACGTTTCTTCTAATTTTTTGAGCTTTATGATCCGCCTGATCTAGATACCCTGTTCTGGCCACAATACGAATTAAAAGACATAAACGAAAGTAGAAAAGGCAGTTTAGTTTAGTAGACAAATACAGTGAAGAAATAAACCAAGAAGAGCTGAAAGCCAAGACAGCGCGAAAGAAAGCCTTGAAGAGGAATGTCAATATATACCCATCACGTGACTTGTTTTATCCACGTGTTGTTTTATTTTTACTGAGGAACGTTAAACTGTTTGGAAATAAATTTTGTTGTACAAAGCTATTTCGGCTTCCTTTACAATCGGCCTCTGTAATTTATTTTACTCCCAAAGCTAAACAACAGTATATCACTACAGGGTTCGTTTCTCGTAGGAGTACATTCGGTTTCGGTACTTTTCCTCTCCGCAACAAGACCGTTTTCGGCATTTAATTGATAAGAGAACTGAGCTTGGAATATGTCCTATGCAAGAAAGTGACTTATTCAATAACAAGTACTTGAAGTTAATTACCTAAATTTTTGACTAAATGTAAGCGAAGTTTGTCACTTAAGGGATTGGAATAATTTATTTCTGTATGTTTGACCACGTGCATTAAACTTCACTTACACATAAGTAACACGAGATTTCAATGATTTTGTATGTTACGTCATGATATTTTGAAAACTATTAGCTAAAAGGTTTGCATTGGTCTTGTAAATAACCATGACAGCATCGAGAAAATTTCAATATAAACTGAGTACCTTGAAAACTCTTAAAGCAACTGGATGAATTTAAAATGAGTTAATATTAAATCAACATACAGTAGTCGTGAAACGGGTTTTGTTGAAGTTGCATACACAATATCCAGTATATAGCTAATTTCATTCTCTATATTCTGCGGACAGTTAGACGAACTGATGTAAAAAAATATTAAAGTTGAAATTTCCTCTGTCAGGCAAAGACAAATTTTGTTAGCCTAATGGTCGCCCAATTTCCAAGATTGTACATGCAACATCCATACAACTCCATACAAATTATAAGGTTTATGCAAAATTAAAATACAAAAACGAAATATTTCTCAAGATATATTTATACGTTATACATATACTCTTTTTTCATTGAGATAGGTTCGTGTTTGAGATACCGTGCGGTCAGACAGACACGCCAATCAATCTCTATAACCTTCAGACAATCAATAGTCTTCTCAACACATGATACTAAACCAAATCCGCGTCTGTGACACATGACGTTGTTATATATGAGAGCCACTCTAGTTTAACAGTTCATGTTAATATTACAAGCACAGTGTCTTCACGAGTGACCAAACGCGACTAAAAGCTTCCCCGTTATATCGGTACATATTTCATCCAACAGCGGTTGGGTTCAAATACTTCTTTTTACCATCTCAAGATTCTGTGAACCGTTCGAAAATTAATGAAGATTAAAAAGTAAAACACTGGTTATTTATGAACTTTCAAAATAGTGTTTTTCCATCAGTATTTAATTTAATAATAACCAATGTCCAATCATTAGGAAGTATCAGTTTTGTTTTATATGTATTTTAAAGGAGTTTAGAGTACAAAAATACTATTTTAGATTTAATTACCATCATAAAACCATACCTTCTGCATAGTTCTACAATATGGGCTGATAAAAAATATGTACAATCGGAATAATAAAGGTGATTATGATTATATTACCTTATTCTGTTTTCTGTAAATCTAAACTAAATGGAATGAAAGGTCGATGTCACTTTATGAGAAGAGAATGAATATAAGGTAAGAAGTGTAGATCTTACTTACTTGCTCATTAGGAATTTTCCCTCCTGAAAGATGACCGTAAAACCAGTGTCATTATTTTTTAATATCCTTCTAAACTTCGTTTTTGTTTTAGATTAACAAATCAATATGAACCAAGTAATTTATATCCGTAATTTATTTAAAATTTCTCACATACCAAGGTGTAAAACAAGGTGGAACAGACTATGTAAAATTTTTCAATATTCAATTTTTTAACTTTTTAAAATCATTAGCTCCCAGAAAAAAGAAAGTGTACAAATATTTTTTTAATTACTACACGTGAAATTACAAGAACTTTAAAATCATTAATATGGACAAATATTAAATAACTGGCAATAAAGAGTGTAAATATTGGTTGAAACTTAAATAAATATTAAGCTCATGTTAGAGAAAGTCTTAAATATAATCCCAAATGAATTATCCGCTGATCGATTTGATATTATTCCAAGGATGACCTAACTAAGATGAAAGAACCATCCATTGTGTACAAAACACTTTACATCGACTCCGCTCGCTCTGTGAGGAGTCCCATAAGGTTATTCATAGCAACAGTATTGTTTACAAAGCAAAAGGTTCACGTGCCGAACTAGAAAAAACAATATTATTACCCTTTATAAACCAACTATTCAGAGTCATGTACAACGTTCCTCTCACTACTGTTATTCCCAAAGTGTCACCTAGCGTGTTTGGAGGTTTGATAAATAAAACGTCAATAATTTAATATTGAGTCCTCTTTGGTCATAGGAATGAGGCTCCAGAACAAACCATAACTCGCAACATGTAATTTTTTGCAATGACAACCTAACTAAGATGAAAGAACTATCCTCTGTATCCAACCACTTTACATCAATGCAGCTCGTTCTGTGGGGCATCACACAAGGTAATTTATCGCAGTAATATTTGCTTGCGAAGTGAAAGGAGCACGTGCTGAACTAAAACAATAATACTAATACTGTTTGTAAACTATATAATAGGTAGACAATAACCGTGACATGTTAAAAATTCCTTTTATTACTGTTGTATTCATCTAGCTTGTATGTGGTTTATTGCATAACAAACCGTAATGCAATACAGTTTTAAAATGATGTGGTAGGGATGTGCATAAAACCCGAGCAGTGAAAACGTTATTTTTTTAATAGATTTTAAAGTGAGAAGAAATTAAAAACCCTAAATAATCGAAGATCCTGATAGAGTTGCAGATTCTGAAATACTTAAATTACAAATGTTTGGTTTTTTAGTACGAGTTAATACACTTCCATTATAATTAATTGGTCTTACTGTAAATTAGAACCATATTAGTATAATGTAAGATATATGTAGTCATATTTTTCAAATTTTATATTTTATACATATTTTTAAAGACAGAACTTATGGAGCCACACTTATATATCATATTTAACACTGTACCAAACTATTATACGTAATTTATTAAAACCTCACTGAATTTTATTGGAAAGTCCTTAGTACCAAAAATATAAGAACATAAAATTTCACTAAGAGATTAAAATCAATAGAATGTCAATATTGTCAAGTCTGGCCCTAGAATTACAGCTTCTTCTGAATGTGTCCTTCTACATACATTTTCATTTATATGACCAATTCAATTCATAATTCTTAGTATATGATACTAATCATGTCATAAATTGAGCTGTGTGACACATGAACTGGTTATGTATGAGAGGCACTCGAGTGTCACAGTTCGTGTACATGTTACAATCTACTACAACTACTACAACTACTACAACTACTACAACTACTACAACTACAACTATCAGTCTGTCTTCTCAACATTTCACGCTGTTGAGTACGGTTTAATAGCAAGTGTAAAGTAAAAAGTAAAATCATTTCGTTTAATTCAGTTGCTCTTCCTCTGTAGACATGGTTAAATCATGGCCCAGCAGGGATCACTTCTGGTTGGTTTATACCTTCCAGATGAACCCACCACTGGGCACAGCAAAAATCGATGTGTAACAAATCTGGGCACCTTATAGATGTCCAGGAGCGGCACATCACTAACCGCGTCGAGATTCTGGAGCCCAAGGGTAATTCGATAGGTCTAGTCTAATGCAGGATATGACTGTTGGAGTTGGTGGGGTTCGTTCCCAAATATTCAAAGGTTCTTGCCAGCCTAAATACAAGGGTGTACCACCCCCTGCCTGCTTAGACTGGAGAGGCTAGTTTAGATGTGGTCTCCTCTTTTTTCGAAGGGACATGACTTAATGTTAGTGCCCTAAGTTCTTCCTAATGAATCTCGATATGAGGCGGTACCTACCCCCTCCCTACCTTGCCCATCCAGAATATCCTGTCACACCGAAAGCAGCGCATAGGTCTTTCAGGGCTAAGTGCAATTTGTAAGCTTCTTGTCCTTAGAGAACAGTACAAAATACAACATATTTGCCAGGCTTTATATCGAATGTATATTTTAGTTATGAATATAACTTAGCAATGTTTTAAATAATACAACTTGTATTGGGTGAATTTTTGATGTCGTAGTAAAATTATATATACTCGAAATTGCAACTTTTATATTTGGGTTTGATTGTAGAAAATAATGAACCGCACCACTTCTAGACATTAAATAAAAATGTGACTTTGTCAACTTGGTTCCAAAATAGAATTAGAATGAACTCAAATGTTATATGCTTATCTGCTATAAACTTAACTTGCACTCTAGCACTTAACTTGCAGTCAGCTTAACTTGATTTTAGTGCATCAGCTTCCACTTACTTTATCCTCTTTAACCTTAGGCTATATTCTGTGGATATCTACCAACTTGCTCAGAAACTTCTCAAGTGGAATATATATTTTCCTTACTGTACTGAACTTAAAAATATATTTTGCTTGGTTGGGTGTAGTAAAAAATGTATAATGTAGATACAAGTTATGATAAAGGTTAAAGAAATTATTGTTTACTAATCAGTAACCCTGCATCTATTTATTCTAAATGTTATACTTATTCTACTATTAGAATTATAATAATATAAATTAAATAATGTAGCACTATAACAACTGATTGACATGTCCTGTAATTGACTAACCGATTAATCACCACGTATTCAATGATGTAGAGTAAACTGTTTCAATAGAACCACCCACTGACGTTGACTCATTTACTTGTCTATTACTTCAGTTCGCTTCGCTCGTCAGGGCACCAGTTACTGATTTGGAAACACTAAACTGTAATGAAAGTATAAGTTTATTTCATGTTTGATCATAAGTAATTACTATGTTCTCGTTTTTGTTTCTGAGTATTCAATATTCATTGCAACTTAACTATTTAAACGCTCGTTGATAAACAAATGGTTAATTTTTGGGAAAACTGTGAAGACTGGAACGATTTAAAATTTCACGTCAAAAAATACTCAAATTATACAACATAATTACAATTACCCTACAAGAAAAAATTTAACTGGAATATGGTGGTCATTTTAAAACCTGGAAATTCATACAAAGACCAGGTTTAAAAATCTTTTAAGAAGAATTAAAACTCCAGTTTTAATAGTACTGAAAATTTAAATTCAATTGCAATAAAGTATAAACATATAAAGCTACTTACATAATTAAAAACATAAAGTATAAACATAATTGATACTGAATGATGCACAGAAATGTCCTTTTGTAGAACGAAAATAACATTTAAAGTTACGAATTGTAATTTTATATTAGGTCTAAATTGGAAGACTGGAATTATTTCACGGGAAACTATAGATATACCTAATTGTAAGGCTTCTATAACAGAGTTTTCCATCTTCAATACTTTTATATTTCTTGTTTTAATTTACTGTGATAATATTATGACCTATACATTTTTCTATAACAATAATTTATTTTAAACACTAAAATATTTTTTCACTTTATCCTTATTAAATTATTTTATAACATAGTTATAAAGACCTACCAACAAACACAAGTTTGTACGCCTTTTAACCAACGAAAATACGGACTTTTCAGAGAAAGTATCTAGAAAGTAACCTTACTTTGGATCGTAATTTTCAAACGTTATCTATAAATGGACGTTATAACTAAGATCCGTTTTGGGAGTAGAAGAAAGTTGATATTATTTAAAACGAAATCCAATGATGCTTCAGAATAAAACTAAAAATTGTTAATCAAAGGTAAAGAATACACTTAAAGAGTAAAAGCGGATGGATCGTAAAGTAAGACGCTGTGGACAAAGCCTCCTAGCTTTCAGTGTACTTTGTTCTAAGTATTGCCGTCCATCTAAAAGTGATACTTATGTCCGCCTTTCTTCTCATTATATTATAAGGCACTGCGCTGTATCTCCTCGAAAAGTATCTCTCTATGGAGCTAAGAATGCTATATACCAGTGAAACTCTTAATAATTGTATGTATCTTTCAGAGTAAGAGATGACGGAACCTCCAGCACTATCTCTGGAGCTAAAGAACTGTGTACCAGTGACATTCTTAATATTTATAAGTGTAGTTCAAAGATAGAGCTGGTGGTATCTCTAGTACTTTATTTGGAGCTAAAAGAGCTATGTGTCCGTAGCATACTTAATTGTAGTTCAGAGATAGATCAGACGTTATCACCAGCAATATGTATTGAGCTAAAAGAGCTAAGTGCCAGTGATATTCTTAATCGTTGCAATTATCGTGTATAGATAGGGCTGACAATATCTTGAGGACTGTTTATGGATCTAAGTGCAGTATAATAATAAACATTATTTTCAGGTTTAAATGGTGCGTGTAATTCATTTAATAGATATTTATTTTGAAATGTGTATGTATAACTGTTTTGAATACTCGTAGATAAAGACAACTGCTTAAAAACACGTGCAGTCTTAGGTCATTTCGAGTACAGAGGAGTGCATATGCACAACTAAGCGGCAGCGGGTTTATATGGGTTGTGTGTGATAAACTATTATGTAGTAGTAACTAAGTGACCTTTGTAGTAAACCGGGCCGAGCCACCGACCTCTTCCACCCCTCCAATCACCCCTTTGTATTTATGGTTAGTAGTGTGTTCTTTAAAGAAGAAAAATAAATTTGTGTTCTTGAAAACATCATTCCAACTAGTTTGACTGTTCATTACATCATAAAAAACCGGTGGGCAACGATTGTTCCAGGCCGTGAAGACGTGACGGTAAATATTGCAGCCGTGGAGGCATGCCAGTGGGCAGTGAGTATTTGAAGCCGTGAAGGCATGCCAGTTGCCAGTTTTTGTTTGTGCCAGAGGACAGTGAGTGCTCAAAGTAGTGAAGGCATGCCAATGGGCAGTGGGTGTTTATCGCAGTGAAGGCTTGTAAGTTGCCAGTTTTTGTTTGTGCCAGAGGACAGTGAGTGCTCAAAGTAGTGAAGGCATGCCAATGGGCAGTGAGGTTCGGAGCCGTGAAGATTTACCAGTGGGCAGTGAGTGTTTGAAGCCGTGAAGGCATGCCCATGGGCAGCGGGTGTTCATAGCAGTCAAGGCTTGCCAGTAGTCAGTTTTTGTTTGTGCCACAGGACAGTGAGTGCTCAGAGTAGTGAAGGCATGCCAATGGGAAGTGGAATTTTGTATCCGTGAAGATTTACCAGTGGGCAGTGAGTGTTTGAAGCCGTGAAGGCATGCCCATGGGCAGCGGGTGTTCATAGCAGTCAAGGCTTGCCAGTAGTCAGTTTTTGTTTGTGCCACAGGACAGTGAGTGCTCAAAGTAGTGAAGGCATGCCAATGGGAAGTGGAATTTCGTATCCGTGAAGATTTACCAGTGGGCAGTGAGTGTTTGAAGCCGTGAAGGCATGCCCATGGGCAGTGGGTGTTCATGGCAGTGAAGGCTTGCCAGTTGGTAGTTTTTGTTTGTGCCAGAGGGCAGTGAGTGCTCAAATTAGTGAAGGTTTGCTAATGGCAGCGGGTCTTCGCAGCCGTAAAGGTGTTAGTGCGCAATGGATGTTCGTAACCGTGAAAGCTCGCCAGTTGAATGTGAGTGTTCGTAGCGCTGCAGGTGTGGCATCTGGCAGTCAGTGCTTGAAAATTACTCGGTAGTCTTGTATAGTTACAAATGATTTGGGATCGCCACGATTTGTACGATAAATTTAGATTATATTTAGGAGTGAATCCAGATCAACGTGCACCGATCACTTTCATGTAAGAACAAGTCTTGGTTGACTTGGTCAGAATCTTACTTTTAGAGCTTTAGAAAAATATGCAATCTAATTTTATAGTAAAAGGATTTGATCTATTTGTCAAGTTAATAATTACATTAAATTTAACCTCTTAAGAGCTGGTGATAGAGAAACGACCTTAGATTCTACCCCATAAGAGATTAAACTTCTATTATATTGTAGTCGTTGAATTATAGTTTGTATCTAATTTCAAACATAACTAATACACATCCAAACGTGTTCCTAGGAGTCTTTTAAATATTTATATATATTTTACTTATTGAATTAAGGTAAAATTACCACGTGGCGTGTAACAGGTTGAGATGAGGTAATATGAATTAGGTAAATAGCTCATTTCATTCTCAAGATTTCCTCTATGTTGAAAGCAGATGGAAGAATACCTACGTACAATATTCATATTTATTTATTTATTTATTTATTTCCAACGGACATACTCCATTTTTACATTCAAGATCCATAATTCAAGATCAATAATTACAACTTAACCTAAACCAAAAAATTACCTCAACAAAAACATGTGAATGACTGAAAGGAAATATTACATAATACTCTAATGCAAGGCATGATATATGCTAGAATAAAAACGTATTTAAATGTTTTAAAAACTATAACAATACCATAATGAAAGAACGCAACAATAAATAAACTATAACAATAGAAATAACATAATAACAGAAATAACTTAATAACAGTAACAACAGAAAAAACATAATAAACTATAAAATAATATAACAGGGATATTCGTAACAGTGTTTCAAAACAGCAGACAGTAAAAATAACAATGGTAAATAGACAAACTATGACATACAATAAACCGAGAAAATGAACAAACATAGACATTAAGTGGAGGCATTTACGTTGGCAGCACTGCACCTTTCACTTTCCACTTCAATGATCTCACGCCATCGTGGAACAGGTCGACAGTTATAGGCAGGTTGTTGCCGGCCCTCTGCAGGCGAGCCACCGTGCTGTTTGCTGCATAGTTTGTGCCATAGTGTTGCCTGATGAAGAGGTCATTGGAACGAGTGCTGGATGGTGTCTTGAAATTGAGGAGTTGAAGGACGTCCGGGCAAACCATCTCACCGTTCACCAACTTATGGAGAACCACTAAGTCGGCTACAGTCCTGCGAGTATCAAGATGTTCCAGTTCAAGTCTGGCGTACATATCATCAATTGGTACTTGTTGGTATTGGTATCCATTTCTGACACCCACCAAACGGATGAAACGACGCTGAACTCGTTCAAGATCATCACAAAGGTACTTTTGGTGTGGATTCCAAACAGTCGATCCATATTCCAGAATCTGGCGTACCAGGGCACAGTATATTGTCCTCAGGGCTACCATATTTGTTATATGTTTAGAAAAACGGGAGATAAAACCAAGCATTCTGTTTGCCTTCGAGCAAATATTATGAACGTGAGCCTCAGGGCTAAAATTCTGTGTCAGAGTAATTCCTAAATCTCTCACTTCATTTACTCTAGCGATGGTTTCTCCTTGCAACAAGTAATTGTATATTATAGGCGAAGTGCAACGGTAAAATGATATGGCTTGACATTTCTTGGCGTTTAGTGACATTTTGTTTATTAAGCACCATTCATATACGCCATGAAGACTATCTTGAAGTGATTCACAATCCGCAACATGAGTAATCTGTGAGTATAACTTGACATCGTCCGCAAACAATAGGCAGTCACTGTTGATATTCAGAGGAAGATCGCAAAGGGAGATATTACAAATAGTCTTGCAGTTACCGTAGCTGATAGATGTAAGTTTATAAAAGAGTATTATCTTTGTTGTCAATACCCTGTCATATTAGGTTTGATATATTGAGTGCTGGGAGTTCTTTAGCGGATTTCGGAGTAATCAGATCTCAGAGGGTACTTTTTAGAAAGATAACTTTTTGTTTTTATAAAGATATCATCAGTTCACTAATCCGTGAATTTGAGATTATGTTCGGATATTATCATGTGTAATGTTGATATTGTGACTGAATATTTGCATTTGCCAACGCAAACATATTTATTCGTTTATTTCTCTTTAAGTACTTTAAGTTTGTGTAAAAATTATTATTATTATAATAATTATTAAGATTTTAGCTGATAGTGGCTGCGTAACAATAAAATAATCTGCTCCATTTATTTACAGACCAATTTACATTAAGTGATTTAAAACTATTTAAATATTTGGTTAGCGATATCGTTTATTACACGATAAGGACATATAAAATCGAGTAATAATCTCGTCAGACTGTAATACGAAACCAATAACACGTGCTATATTGAGCTAGAAGGTATATTGCTTTGAAATTACCTTCCGGAAGATTTAAATCCAATAAAAACGCTCAAATGGTAATTTAATCTTTAATAACAGAAATTTTATTAGGGTAAAATATCACTCTTCATGAAAAGTGATTTAATATTTAATTTGGGTTTTCAATTATAACGCTGAACAATAAAAACTATACTCGCGGCTTTGTACAAGTATTTTTGTTGAATAACAGTTACATCATATGTTCTTTTAAAGGTTTCCTCATGACTCCTGAAAATAATGTGTGGCCATTGGAAGATATCCGAGTATCCTGATTTATTTTAGAATAATTATTTAGTGTAACATTACAGAACAATGTCTTAGCGTTTTCAAGTCTGGGAATGAAACTTTAAAATAGTGTACAAAAAATTCTCTCAATTAATTTATATACCATTTGAATGAACAGCTAAAGTAATGTCAATATCGCTTGAAATATAAAATCCAGGAGTACTAAATCCCTCGTAACAATATTGAAAGCACTTATGAAACAGTATAATATGGTAATTTAGATTCAGACCTAATACTTAAATTTTTATGTTTTGTATTTTTTCAGTGATTTTCGTTTAGAGATTTAAATGCTAATCAAAATTACCACTGGCTCTTTTTTGGGGTTTACCGTGTAAAGAAACTTTAATTGGTCGAATCAATAATGATTCAGACACCATAGTAGATTTTTTTTTATACACATAAAACAATTGCTCTGAGAAATATACTGCTGTAAAAACTTTCTACCATCTGCTATCATAATAGTAATAATTGTTTTTAGTGAAGACAATGTGACATTGTATAGCAATCTTCAGAAAAAATATGGTAATCGTATTTAAATTTGTCATTCATTCTTTTATCTAGATAAACAATGTACAGTTTCTACATTCACTCATTCTCATTCATTCGAGTTGTACCACTTCAGCGTCTGGTTAGTCTGTCAATTCTGCGGTCTTCCATTGATATGCCAAGAACTCCTACTATGTTGCATGTTTCTTTAAAAAGATATATGTCTTGAATATAGAGGCAAGTTAGTGTCAACAATCTCAAAGTTTTGAACGCTGGTTTGAACGATTTGCTTTTCCAGATTAGTAATTATTTTGACTGCTCTTTTTTAGAGAATGAAGATTTTGAAAAGTTTGCATTTGAGCAACATTCCCACAAAGCCAATCCATAGGAGAGGTGTGGGTAGATTACTCCGTAGTACGCCGTCATCAGTACCTGAGTTGGGCAATACTCGGACAGTTTCCTCAATCTAATCTAATGTGTCATTTGCAATGTTACAAGATGAAAAAACATATCGGTTTGAAAATTCTTCATCATTTAAGAAGTGACTACTTCCGGTCATGGAAATCTACATCTAGTGCTGTTATAGCGTTTGAATTGTTACCCAAATTAAGAAACATATAATACGCCGGTAAAAGGGACAACGTATGTAAAAAATTACTACTTACAGTAAATTTAATTTACGTCCGGTTTAAGGTATTTTTGGAGCCTTAGGAACGTTTGAACTGTTGCCGTTATCATGTAAAAATGGGCTGAAAAGTCTTCCTTGGCCATACGTATATACTTCCATTCATAGTAATCTAGAGTGATGTATTATTCCGGTATGCCTTATAAAAATATATATTCAGACGTTCGTCTGAGATATAAATATAATTACATTCTTAGGCACACCCAGTGCCCTAGTAGTGTTTGTACACTTGCCCTGATCAAGAAACAACGTATGTAGGTCGAAAATTTTACTTCAGTCCAAAAGCTAATTTTGAATATTTTCGGCAATTACAATTTACTTCCTGTCTAAGATATTTTTAGAGCTGTATACTACTCTAAAAAAACGCGTTTACGTTTTTACCTGATAAATAAAAATATGACTGGATACCTATATTTGATCAAAAAATGTTTCTTGGGCATTTTATTTTACCATGGCAGCGTTCGCCTTATTTTCTCGATCTATAAAGTACATACGTACGTTACACTGAAATGTTATACCGTAAACTTTTATCTTTCCAGTACATTGGGAAATTGAAAGACAAGAGTATGGTTCTTCGGCGATGTAACCCCATTTAAACATATATATATATATGATTGATCTTATGTTAGGAACAATGCGTCCGTTGAACAAATATCAGCTATTTCAGATGTCGGAAAATTGAAAAATTAGTGAGGGTGAGCGAGAGCTTTTATTCCGTCAATAATGCATTAATAAAACGTCGTTCATAATTGATATTGGATGCTAACAGCTGCGCTCTAATTAAATCTTGTTTCACAAACGAATATTGACTTCATTTAGTCTACACTACATTTAGTACACTAATGAAATCATAATATAATTGGTTATTGATTCATCGAAACCAACAACACATACTATCTAGGTCATATGTCCCGACTGTGTCACTAAAAATGTTTCAGATACATGTATTCTGGTTTAGTGCGAATATGTTTGTTTACAGTTTACCAGGCCTAAGTGATTGGCAGGTTTTCACAGTTTTAGAGCGGCGAGCAACAAAAAAGACAAATAATCGTGAAACAAATTCAAATGTTAGCACATTTCAGGTTGTAGGCTTACTATATTTAAAAATAAATGTTAGTCACTTACGTTTAAAAACAAGGACTTTGGTAAACAGCTAGTAACAACTAGTTAAAGAACATCGTCACTTTATACCTTGACGAACTGCGTGAAGTCCAGACTGGAGAGAATGAACCCAAACGATATTAAGAGCAAAGAGCGCAAACTAGTCACACCGTAACTGACAAAGATGAAGCAAAAGGTCAATCCTCAAAATGTAATATAGTACGTTATTGTAAAATAAAACTATGGAAATGTTCAAAATCATATTATAATTACACTTTTATTGGGTTCCCCAGATGTAGGTCAAATCTTTGTTACTGTACACTGGATTTTTATCGCACGCCGAAGAGACCAGCAAAGTTCACGCTAGAAAAGATATATTTTAGAGTAAAATGTGATCATCATGTTCAACGTCTCATTAATTGTGCACGTAATGAGACAATGAGAAACCCACACTCTAAGACAGTTTAATGAATAGGCTGAGTTCACCTTTTTCGGCCAGATAGTCAGTTTGTATATGGCTTATACTACCTTAACATTTATTTACGAGTACGAAGGTTTGTTTTGAGGGTCGAAAAAATTATAGTTTCATACTGTCACCCTTTCTGAAGCTCTACTAATTCGACCCGTTCCGAACGTACAGAGGCTGGCAGTTGTTCTAAACAAAAACCAGTTTGCATAGTACAAATTGGCTTTCTGTCCCTACACTAATATTTTTTATGAGAAATATACCCAAATATAATCAAATAACGTCACGTTACGTACAAACATTATAGTTCCCGGTTTTGCTGAACGTGAGGCATAAGGAAGTGCTACCACATGTAACCAAATAAATGGGAGTGTAATGTTGGATATATATCAGAGTAAATTACACATATTTATTATTTCTTAATTAACCACTAATATTTTAAAAGGCTGCTGAATAAAGATGATAAGAAGTACTCTTGCGGCAATTTCCATTATTTTATACGATATTTCTTTAACATTTCCCACCAAATTGAGTAGAGAGATACCAAGACGAATGGAGACGTTGTTTCTCTAGGCTAGACAGAAGGTACTGAATATATTTATAACACTGTGTATATAGTATTGCTAGACCAATCCTCATTACACCATTGTATTTAGCACCGACCGCCCATAGCTTTTCCAGTAGCGGGGCAATCATGGTTAATTTAAATTTCTTGTTTCTTCACTACTGTTTTTTTATTCTTAACGGTTTCATTTAATTTATAATTCGTATTAGTGACTCAAAATTTGGTTTTTTAACCCGAATATTATTTTGTGTTGCGCAATTAAAGAATATATGGGAACCTTTTAAAATCACGTTGTTGTCCTTCGGTCTGTCCGTTCGTGCGAAAAGGATAAATTTTTATATGAATGTTTTTTAAAATTGAAAATTTTGTCTTTTCTACATACTTATATATTTACTCGTAAAACATTCAGTTGTTTCAAAAAAAGCGCTATTTTAAACGAAGTGCCCTTTTTGGTTCCTTGAAGTATAATTAATTTTGGGGTCAAGTGGGCTGTCTGTTTGTCTATCCTTCTGCTTGTCTGTGCCATTATTTACTCTTATTAGAAAGGTCCGATTTAAAACTCAGTATATATAGGTTCTTCTCTGTTCAAGAAGGTAATGCAATTATTTCGATGTCTAAAGTTCAGCGGGACATTCGTTCTCTGCCTGACTGTATTCTGTGCGATAGTTATTGATAAAAAAGACATACAGACTTGAGACTTGGAAGATACATTCCTTTTGATGATCCAAAGAAGGATCACTGATTTTGTGTTCAAAAGTGACAGATTAGCCCGTCTGTCTGTCTGTCTAAGCGATAACTCTTTCGTTACGTTCTGTATCGCCCTTCTATACTCAGATGTATTGGTTTATTAGAATGATTAAGGATTTCTGAAGTGCGTTGCCCACATTAAAATCTAATTCATAGTCATTAGTGTAAGACTCTCATAACATTTATTACATTTTTGATACAGTTTTTTTAACAATTATATGTTTTTACTAATTTTATTGTCATTTATTACTGTTTTAGGGACTGTATACAACGCACGAATTTGGGCAGGTTATGTGGATTACTTCAATATATAACGTTTCTGTAACTACTTCATACTGAGAGTAACTATGTATTATAGTTTCCGTTTCTTTTACACCCACGATCTTGGCCACGGTAACATAAGTCACATTGTTTGGACGATGTGTGAAATTTAATTCACAACCATGATATTCGCCTCGACGGTCTTCACTGTCCCGTTTAGTGTTGCAACGTCTACATATTCATTTTACTTTTTATTACTTTACGGTGACTGACGAGTAAATGCAAAATTTCGTAACAGAGATATTGAATTGTAAATGTTTACCGTTGTCTAGCTGTTTTATTTAAAATAAAAATGGTCAGATTGTTATTTTCATTTGTTAAAAAAATCAATGTTGATGTATTATTTTTAGCCACCAGATGAGGAAAATAAGGAATTAAAATCTTTTTGATAACAATTTAAAACAATTATAGTAAAAAACCATTTCATTTTTGTGGTGGATGTACATGTTAATTCGCTACATCACTATGTTTCTGATAATGAACGTTTAAATCACTAAAATTTATATGTTTACACTATAATATTTAAATTATATATACTTTAAAATAAAATAATTATAACGAGTAATTAACTTTAGAACTATAAAATATTGTATAATAAGGGGCTGCAGGGATCAAACTGTATTCAATAAAAACGAATTTTACGTTATACTGAATCAAAAATCTCCAAAACATATGAAGAAACATTTATTCGAGTGATGAAATCAAACTAGCAGATTTGAATATACATCAAGCGTATTAAGTCCTAATGAATATTTTAACTATAATGCTTCAAAGTCGTTTAACCTTGAGTTGGTACAATCACCGCATTCGGCAATTGAAGACAATATTTTCGCCTTTCAAGTATTACCGTGTCACTGGTCGGTACAGCCGTATATGCAAAAGGATTGCAAAAGTGAATTGAAAACAGAACAGTAGAATGATCAGTTAAATTATAATGGAAAACATTAGCTTTGAAGTCAAACTGAAGATTGCCCTTTTTAAAGAACCGTACAAAAACATGATCTAAACATGTAGACGAATTTCCTTTAATTCTAGTGGGTTCATTAACTAAATTTAACATTCCCTTGCTGCTCAAAAGGCTCAAATAATTATCGCTCTCAGCTGACTGACTCAATATATCTAAATTCATATCACCTACCAAAACAATATTACGATTTCCTAGACCCGTTAATACATCCTCAATATCATCAATGAATGCGGAGCGCAAGGCAGAGTGGAGACGGTAGACTGCGATCAGTGTAAAGCGCTCAAGGTCACTGACTCTGACGTCTAGCTGCAGAACATCAGCTGATCTAATATCATCTCTCCACTCACACCGCTACACTGATAACAGTCGCGGACGTACACTATGGTACCTCCCGCCCTGTACTCCTCATTACAATTAGCAAAAGCATTGTAGCCAGAAATTTTTAATAATTTAATTCAGCTTTACTAATCCATGTCTCAGTTAAAACTATTATATCAGGAAATAATCGAGCAGATTCTAATTCACTTAAAAATAAATTGAAATTCTGCCTTACGCTTCTAATATTTTGATTTAAAACTACTATACTATTAGTGTCATTAATATTTCACAACAACAAAAAAAAGTGTCGGATTGATAACTAATACTAGCCTAAATATACAATTTTCTAACCTCATTTCCACAAACTGTAGTTCACAATTTATCCAGGTCCGCCAGCGAAGTTACAACTTTCACAGGTTCGCCCTCCGCCTTCCTCATTAATATCTTGCCTCCTCTGATCCATAGATACGTGTAATGTTATTCACTTTTCTTTTCCCGGGCTGCGTTCAGAAGTCGGCGTCGTCCAGGGCTCAGGCTTTCATTAATATATATAGGCATCGCAGGACTTGCAGTTAGGCCTATATCGTGCGTATTTAAATTACGCTTCACTCGCCTTTTTTGGAGGACAGCCTCAGCATCCATGCGTCGGGTCATCTTCACTATAATTCCAGGGGGCTTGCCAGGTCCTTCCCTGTTTCGCAGTCTATGGCAAGCACTGATCATATTTTCATCTATCGTCAGGTCCAAGGCTCGCCCCACTGTTTTCACCACCTCGACGATCTGTTCTCCTCTATCAGCCGGGATACCGTGTATCTCGATAGTATCCCTCCTGGAATACTGTTCGATGTCGTCCATACGGCTCTCGAGCATAGCGACCTTATTCCTGAGGGCAGCGTTTTCCGTGGAGAGTTTGTTTACAAGTTCTAAGAGTGCTGACATTTCCTCTCCTTGTTTACTAACCAGGCCTTTAGTCTCTTTTAACTCTTCAAAGGCAGTGTTGATCGATTTGCCCAGTCCAGCTTCAACTCCTCTCAGGTCCTTTCTCAATTCCGATACTAGATTAAAAACATCCTCATTGGTAATGGTAGAGGTCATAGATGACTCAAGGGCCATGCTCTTACGTCGTTCCTTGGCGCAAGCTTCACACCTCCATACGGTATTGTTCTCGACGTAATACTAAATGTCGTCAGGTGTAAGATCGACACATTTTCCATGAAATGACAATTTACATTCAGCACAATCCACCTTAGGAGCATTTTTCCCAGTTTTAGGGATCGGTCTCACACAGCGACCACAATCAGTCATTTTTCCTGGTGTTGCGCAATCACAAACTTTCACGGAAAACACCAAATCAATAATATCACTAATATGTTCAGCTTGAACTATGAAGCAGCTAACAATAACAACCAAGTGTAGCACAGATGACAGTTGATGAGCAACGTTTGAGGTTATGTTACGGAGCGCTGCGACACACGTCCGTTCGCTGCCGAGTCATGACATGTAATTAAAGATACTGAAGAGTACTATAGCCAGATTGATTTGGAAAAACTTACTGCTGAACTTATTAATGTAGATTGGGCTTGTGTATATGAAAAAAATACTGTGTCTGATGCTTTCCAATGCTTTATTGATGTATTAGAACTAAGTATAGGTAAATGCAAGTTTGATGTACGTTCAAATAAAAGTAAACAGGTGCATAAATTAAAACCTTGGACTACTGACAGGCTATCATTTAAGCTTCAAAAGAGAAAAAAAAATTTACAAGTTATTGATGAAAAATCCAAATAATGTAAAACTTAAACACTAATTTTCGAAATCAATTAAATTTAGAATTAAAAAGTTCAAAGGAGTAATTTTTTAGAGATAGGTTTGAGGGTTCGATAAGTCACAATGGAAAATAGTTAACGAACTAATTGGTGAAAATACAAAAAAATACTGTAATAAGGGAGGTCGTTGGGGAATCTTGTATTATATACGAACCTAAACTTATTGCCAATGAATTCAATTCACATTTTTTAAATGCCCCTCGGAAATTGAGAGGTCAAATAGATCAATCGAATCTAGCGCAGCACACGGTTTTCGACAACGTATTCAATCAACGCATCAATCTTAAATCTTTTTTTATGCAACCTATTTTAAGTGAGGATGTTTCTTCATTTATTTCTAGTCTGAAAAACAACAAATCACCAGGATTTGACAAGGTCAGTCCAACGATGATAAAAAAAATAGCTCCCAGTATTATTCCGATATTAACATATCTCTATAACTTCAGTCTTATGACAGGGGAATTTCCTAGATGCTTAAAAAGTGCAATAGTAGTTCCAATCTTCAAACGTGGGGACCCTACACAGCCAAACTGTTACCGACCAATTTCTTTGCTCTCAGTTTTTTCAAAAATATTGGAAAAGGTTGTTAAAAAGCAGTTACTTTCATTTCTTAATAAAAACAAATTCTTTAGTAATAATCAGTTTGGGTTTCGAGAGGGTATGTCTACTGAGGATGCCTTACTTTCATTCATGGAATCAGTTTACGAGCCAATTAATAATAGTAAAAAGGTATCTGCATTGTTCATTGATATTACAAAAGCTTTCGACACGATTGATCATGAAATTTTACTTCATAAGTTATGGCTGGCTGGTATTAGAGGTTTACCACTTGACTGGTTTTCTAGTTATCTCACGGGGAGAGAACAAAGGGTAAACATTGGTGGCGTCATGGGAGATCCAGGGAAAATTGAATTTGGTGTTCCGCAGGGTTCTGTTTTGGGACCAATACTTTTTTTAATTTATGTCAATGATCTTTGTAATGGTTGTTTTAATGGTAAATTGGTTGCGTTTGCCGATGACACTGCTTTTGTTTATACAAACCATGACTTAAATTCGCTTTACCAATCAGTGTCAAAAGATTTATTTTTCCTAAGGTTATGGTTTGACAAAAACTTTATGATATTAAGCGAAAAAACTAAGTTCATGTTATTCAGTCTGAGATTCGACTCCAAATTTAATTTCCCACTTAAATTTCATGAAACTAAATGCCTTGTTCCGCTTGTTCCTGATTGTGACTGTTTGGAATTACAGCAAGTCAATAATATGAAATATTTAGGTTTAATCATTGATTATCAATTGACCTGGAAAAACCATATTTCAAAATTAAAAAAGAGCTTTATTTCAGTTTGAGAAAGTTTTACCTATTAAATCAGTTGTGTGGGTCTAACAAAATTTTAGTCAATGTATATCACGCTCTTGTAGGATCCAGGATAAGCTATGGTATCACATGCTGGGGTGGGACATACAGTACTACCTTATATCCGATAGTAATTTTTCAAAAAAGATTCATCAGACTTATTTCGAAGAAGACAAGGTTTGAACATACTTGGCCACTGTTTGTTGAGATGAAAATTCTTCCTCTACGGTATTTATACATTTTTAAAGTCCTAAAAATGTTTTACATTAGAAGCTCTGCTTTTTCAATAACAAGACAGCCTAGTTACAATCTTAGGCGGTACCAAGTAGTTAGTGTGCCTAAATGAAATTTAAATATACATCAAATATTTTACAGTAGTTTTGCACCACGATTATTTAACATAATTAGTTATAAAATTGGCGACTTCACAACACAGAGAGAGTTTTTGAAAAAATTGAAAAAATGGCTTTTTGAACAAGAAGCTGTCGATAAAATATTAAAAATAGTAAAGTAGGTTGAGTCTTGAACATTTTGAATCGCTTGCACTTACTTCTTGCCTGAATTTCCTATGTGTTCTTGGTACATCTATTTGTTTGCTTACTAGTATTTGTCACTATCTCTTTAGTGTCTTTTTATTTCTTTGAATTGTAAATATAATTACTTGGTATGTTGGTGAAGGAGATTTTTACCATTGAAGTTACAAAGAAATAATTTCCATTCAATGGCACAGTATGTCTTTTAATCAATCTCTTTTTCATACATAATTTTTAAACTATGTGTTACGTTTCGCTGCTAGCCGTTTCATTCTTTTTGTTTAAAACAAGTGATGGAGATCCCAGCTCAGGCTTTGCCTAGGGGATTCCTATTTATTTTGCCTTATATTTATTTATATTGTTATTGTGTTAATTTATTCTACCTTTTTATTGTTATATTTTGAACTCATGGTATTGTAAAAACTGTGTTGTGTACTTGTATATGAAAATGTACTGTTTTGTACTTGTTTTTTGGCAAAATAAAGATTATTTATTTATTTATATGACTGTACACGACGAAACCAACGTGGGGTAAAAATTTAGAGAGCCCAATACATCCAAAAGAAGAAGAGGTATAGCACCAAAAATCAATTCAGAAAAAAATATTTTATCGTGTGATCTTAAATTGTATACGTATAGTTTAATATTTTATGTCCAAACAAAGATAACAGTATTTCCTCGGCTTATCGAAGCATTTCATTGTTTTGGTCACGTTGCAAATCTTGAGGAAGTAAAATACAAATCCTCTCATTAGACACATCTCATTAGTGGTTTTGGTTATTTAAACCGTAAATACTACAAATTGTTCAAATTTAAAACATATTCTGTGAAGTGATGTATTTGAGTTATGGTGTTCCACAAGGCTTAATCCACAGTTTAGCACTCTTTCCGATTTATGTCAATGACATAGTATTATATCTTCGGTATGGAAATCACTGATGAAATCATTTCCTATCCGAAGAGCAATTCTGAATCAGTTTTGATATAGCAGACTTTTGCTGGGACTGAAAGCTGCTAATAAAAATTTAGTAGCTGTACCTAAAGAAAACATTCTAATTTAATTTAAGTTTATTAAACTTTGCTCTAAAACTAGTAGTTTTGTATGGTGGCTTTAAGTATCATAATATGGTGTATGTTGGAAAAGTTAGTGTATCTTTTGAAATTCATTGGAGTATACCTTGATCTCTGGTTGGCCATGAATAGTCTTGTATACGATTTTTGCTTCCAATAATGTTTAAGCATTTATGTTTTCATGATTATGACAAATACTATTCTGGACAGGTTACCATAACGGCACAATATGATTGATTTATGTACATTTCACCTGTATGTATTGTTATTTGAATGAATAATACCCAAGTGACTAAGGAATCAAAGGGTCCAACAGTCTGAAATGGGTTCCAATCTTTTTGACGTTGATTAGGGTATTCACTAATTGACAAAATCGACTCTCACTGTCCTCATTAACTGTCGTGAAACTGAAGTTTCTTGATCGAGCTGGACACACGACTACTCTTTTAGTTCCCTTGCTATTTCGAATGACACGTGAACCAATTCGTGAGAATATCTAAATACTATTATCATAGTATGCCAAATGACTTGTACCCTCTAAATTACTAGAAATAAAGAATACGTTATCATTACTATGCAAAATTGTTCAGATTTATTTGTACTCTGTTATCTTGTTGTATCTATTTAAATCGGTGACACATTTCACAACGAGTTGTTAAGAGTTAGAACACTAAGATTATTATTTCACGCATGTTTTTGCAATGAATCATATTTTATTTAAACTGACTGTTTTGTGAGTGTTAAAACTTAGTTTTAAATAGTTTAATAAATATCTTCTATTGCTCGTTACTAAAATAGTACACTATACGTATCTTACGCAACAGGATTAAATAAGGATTAACGAGAGTGATCTTATGGAAGGACATGGACCCTAATCGAACTTGATATTCTCTACGTAAAATTATTCTAATGCCAATTCGAAGTATATAGCTGGATATTTCTCGAGACATTCTCCTGGAATATAGGCAGACAAAGAGATAGAAGACCAATTTTCTTAGCCTCTTGAGTAATAGTCTATATGTAGAGGCCTCAGTTTCGCTGAGGTTACCTGCATTATTTTTTTAGGTATTGTATTTTTGCATATGGCTAATACAAAAATGTAAACTAATGATCAAATAGAGCCCATAGAGTTCCATGCACCATCATAGAAAATTATGATCATTATAAAGAAATTAGGTTTCTTAAAAAGTGTAAAATTAGGTCAGATCATTGTCGATACATCGTGCAGTCAGACAAAAATGGTTTTTCTTTCCCCTTATGTGGTAGACTCTTGTAACGCTTAACCAATTAGTATGTAGTGTGAGACCAAGTTAGAATGGTCCTGTCCTAAAAAGGAGATTAGTTTCATAAATATATCACATAATTATCATATCGAGAAAAAAATAACATAGTCCTCTGTGAAGGATTTCACCGGAAGTAAATGTAGAGCTTCCTTTTCAAATTATTATAATGTATACAGTGGATCCCGAGTCGGTTGACTGTTGGCCTACATTGCTATCCTGTATTGTTCTGTGAGCTTGATTGAATATACTAAACTACAACATGCCCAATCAGTGAAGGTATATAGAGCATTGTGTATCCATGCTTTGATTTGGAATATGTGAATGTTCCAATGCAATAAATATAATAAAACTGAAATAAAGACCCGGATATAAATCTGTAAATATCGATTACGATTAGAATTTTAAATATCTCGTAAACCAATCATATTATAGATTCGGTATCACACAGAGTTTACGTCAAATTCATAATCTAGATGTGAATTCTACATGTAATTAATATAGCGTAAAAGATACAAAATAAAGACCAGTATAATTAATATTGCGTAAACACGAGCACGATCCAGAAGTACACCATCAATACAAAGTTCAACGCTCAACCTTTTCTCCAATAACATTGTAAGGTACAGTACAATGTATATTTAGACCACATTTAACCTGGAGTACAAAAATATTTATTTGTACAATATATTACCAGAAAATTATATTTTCAAGTACAGTATGAACGTGTGTAAAATTTGTACACATATAACATCACAATGCAATATACTTTGGTTGGCTGCACATTAAACTAACAACAAAAATGGATTTGTAATAATATTAAATTAAAATTTACTATTTGCCTGAACCAAAGCTTATACCTGCTGTTACCATAACAAAAAATCAAAATAACACATTACATATATTACATATTTTTACTAATATTATTATAAGTTTTTAATTATACGATGACAATTTAAAAATTCCAATAACAGACTCCCATCTCATACCAGATCCAAGTTCTATATATTAGAAGTATATTATAATCCTACATATTTACACATAGTACAGTTATAAGCTATTAAATAAATACATATAAAAGTATTTAAACAAAAAACAACAGTATAAATCTATATATTCTAATAACAAAATATTATAATTACAATTAATAAAGGACAGAAAATGGTTGAAAATAAACCTTATACCATTTTTCAGTGTTACCATAAAATACAGAGATAAAATATGCAGCAATGGGAAGTTTGTCACTGATTCAAATAGAGTCTTTTGAATCTGATGTTCCCCGGCTAAAACATAACTATCTGGAATCACCATGGTACTTTAAAGGAATGCAAATATTTTTCGCTAGTATAGATTTAACATATATTATGTCCTGTTTAAATTATCTGAAGGAATCATATTTAGTTCCGAGATATTTTAAAATTAGTATAAATAAGTAAACTAAATTTTTAGTATAGAATGTTACAATATGTATTACAATGTAATCATATATTGTGCTAGTATTGAGAGTTATTTTAGGAAATATTTTGAGGAATTTTGAAATTATTCAAGTTGTTTTTATAAATACAGTACTTAATGTTTGTTTTTATCTAAGGTACATTTTATCTGAATTTTTCACACAATAAATAGCCAAAAAAATTAAGTAATAATGTTTAAACTGTTTGTACGGAGGCTCCTAACTCTTTCATTAGTGGCATGATTATTATTTATTCTTCTTAGATTCCAGATTAAAAAATACGGGGTTTGTTCAATAAGTATAACTTATATTAATCACGAGTGCTACAGGACAAGAGTAGGTAATGGAATGACCTAAAGAATATAAATATCTGTCATTAATGATTATGTAATAGGAAAATTGATAAGCTAATACTCGAAAATTGGTTCGCATGTAACATGGAACATTAAAATTAGAGACTTACTGTCCCAGAATGTTGTTTGAGTTCTTGTGTAAATAAGAAATAAAACAGTTGTTATGATATCGTGACAGGAATAATATATTATTCTTTGAAGGATTACACTGGAAGCAAATATATAATTTACTGGTAGTTCTATGTTAATGTAGCAATGGATGCCTCGGTCGGTTGACGATTGGCCTACATTGCTATCCTGTATTTTTCTGTGCGGTTGATTGATGATCTATTTAATGTGAACTGCAAAATTTCCAATCGGGAAAGGCAACTAAAGAATCATGTGACCATTTTTGTATATTAAATATGGAAATATTACAACGCAAGGTGTATAGATTTATACATCTTGTTAATCTATACATCTTGATTCCAAGATGTCAAGTATGCACTGACATAAATTTATAAACATTTACTGTTATCTATAGTAATTGAACATTTTTGTATATTAAATATGGAAATATTACAACGCAAGGTGTATAGATTTATACATCTTGTTAATCTATACATCCTGATTCCAAGATGTCAAGTATGCACTGACATAAATTTATAAACATTTACGGTTATCTATAGTAATTGAACATTTTTGTATATTAAATATGGAAATATTACAACGCAAGGTGTATAGATTTATACATCTTGTTAATCTATACATCTTGATTCCAAGATGTCAAGTATGCACTGACATAAATTTATAAACATTTACGGTTATCTATAGTAATTGAACATTTTTGTATATTAAATATGGAAATATTACAACGCAAGGTGTATAGATTTATACATCTTGTTAATCTATACATCTTGATTCCAAGATGTCAAGTATGCACTGACATAAATTTATAAACATTTACGGTTATCTATAGTAATTGAACATTTTTGTATATTAAATATGGAAATATTACAACGCAAGGTGTATAGATTTATACATCTTGTTAATCTATACATCTTGATTCCAAGATGTCAAGTATGCACTGACATAAATTTATAAACATTTACGGTTATCTATAGTAATTGAACATTTTTGTATATTAAATATGGAAATATTACAACGCAAGGTGTATAGATTTATACATCTTGTTAATCTATACATCTTGATTCCAAGATGTCAAGTATGCACTGACATAAATTTATCAACATTTACGGTTATCTATAGTAATTGAACATTTCTGTAATAGGAAAATTTTAACTTGTACTATACAGAGCTTGTGAAGATATTTAATGGGTATACCCACACTTAAATTTATGGTTTACTTCCCACTGTCTTCACAGCAGAGGAGGATTGTATAGGTTCATAACAAAATAATCGTGAAAGTTACATAACAATACTTACACTAATTTGTTACCCATTTTTGCCTTATGAGTTAAGTACTCCTCTACTTGATATAAATAGAATGGAACGTAGAATGTCTTATTTTATAGAATGGTTTGACGTCAATTGTTGTCCAAAAACTACTGTGAATACAATTAGTACTGTATTTATTATATTGTAAATTATAGTGTAAAAACATCCCTCTTTTTCGAAAGTGAAGTTCTTGCCTGAGCATTGTTATAAACTATTACTTGACTGGCAATAAACATTTATTTTCTGCCTGTCTGTCTGTCTGTGCGCATTACAAACTGAAACATAAATATTGCATGAAGCTTAATTTTATACAAACATGAGTTCGATGATGGCAGATACCACTACACAGATTAAGTTAATCTTTAGTGAACCTTTTTGTACTGTTCTTGTGGGTAATCATGATTAACACGAAAACACAGCAGGAAAACATTTTAAAATTTGGTATAGTAACACATGCAGCTGTAGAGTTAAAATTTTGCATGTAATTTCATGGAATACAGTTACACGAAATGTGGTGTGGCGTGCCCTCATCCTGTATACTGTAGCAGGTAACACAAAAATTGTAGGAAGGATCATAATGCTTTAAAAAACAGTTATACTAAATTAATAAAAGCTCAACAGTTTGAGGTAACACGTAGAAATAATATATAGTGTTGTAAAGTGAACTAACTTAGAGGTACACCATTCTAAATATAAATCAACCTATATCGTATAACTTTTATTGCAGAAGCGTTACAAAATTGCGTAATTGCAGTTACACGAAATGTGGTGTGGCGTGCCCTCATCCTGTATACTGTAGCAGGTAACACAACAATATTGTAGGAAGGATCATAATGCTTTACATAACAGTTATACTAAATTAATAAAAGCTCAACAGTTTGAGGCAACACGTAGAAATAATATATAGTGTTGTGAAGTGAACTAACATTGAGTTACATCATTCTAAATATAAATCAACCTATACAGTATAACTTTTATTGCAGAAA
Organism: Homalodisca vitripennis; assembly: GCF_021130785.1. NCBI lineage: Eukaryota > Metazoa > Arthropoda > Insecta > Hemiptera > Cicadellidae > Homalodisca > Homalodisca vitripennis. The sequence continues at coordinate 26,894,051 of NC_060214.1, forward strand.
ATAGAACATTGAACTGTCTATTGTTAGTGTATTTCAGGATCGTGTTTGTGTTTACGCCGTGTTCCTGTTTGTGTTGCTGTTACAACCCAATTATGATTAATCACACCAGGTAGTTAGTGGCAACGCAAACAACATTCTGTGTAATGGAATTTGAACTAATCCAACTTACTGAAGCCACTGCTGAGGGAACATCAAAGTGGAGTAGCAAATTGTGTTCAGTGAAGGCTTATTGTGCAACTATGATGTAGGTCACTGCTGAGGGAACATCAAAGTGGAGTAGCAAATTGTGTTCAGTGAAGGCTTATTGTGCAACTATGATGTAGGTACGACTTTATAATTCAAATAAAGACTAAGTGCTGCTCTTAGCTTTCAATTTAACGTAAAGTTTGCTTCAACTAAAAATGGCTAATAATTGTGAAACCTTTTAGAGTACTTATAGAATTGTAAATAACTTTAATTTCCAATAATAACTATATATATATATATATATATATATATATATATATATATATATATATATATATATATATATATGTGTGTATTCATATCAGTTAATAAGTGCCCATATACTTAAGACTTCGAATTAAGGTTTGGTTTTTCTCAGTTTAGGTTATCCATAAACCATTTTATGTTCTATTTCATTTTCAGGGGTTTTTTATACTTTGCAAAAATGGTAAATTTAATTACTGTCATAGATGTAACCCGTTTTCTCAAGATTAGTATCGAGAATATATGTACAATTTTGGGTATTTGACCTTTATTGTTTGTCGTATAAATATTGATTTTGAATATCGATAATGATTACAAGTAAATCAACACTTAAATATTCTTCCTATTTCTGAAAATTACATTCAATGCTTAATCTATAATAACATTTATTTGAACTGCCTTAATTTATATATATATATATATTTATATATTATATATAAATTATATATAAACACTTTTTGCGATTCAGTGTTTATTGAAATTAATAAGGCTATTGCCATTTATACAATTTAATGTATATATATATATATATATATATATATATATACGTAGATAGATAATATATGTATATATATATATATATATATATATATATATATATATATATATATATATATATATATATATACTACGATTTGAAGGGTTTCGTATCAATAATAAATGTCCATAAACAGTGACTAGTTTAATAAATATATTGCAATTATCATATCGTGACAAAGATAATATAGTCTTCTGTGAAGGATATACCGGAAGTAGTTATATAGCTTCCTGTCGAAATTAGGCTAATGTATACAATGGATCATGTGTCAACTGACGGTTGAAATACATAACTATCCTGTATTAGTTTACGAGTTTGATTGATATCCTTTATAATGTGAACTACTCCATGTACAATCACTGAAGGTGGTGAAAGAGAATTGTGTGTCTCTGTTTACACTTGAAACATGTGAATGTTCCTACACGATAAAACTATTTTGTGATATATTAGGACTCTACAAAAGACCTAATTGTAGCCGAAACGCTGTATGGTTAATCTCAATACCAGGTGAGAAATAAATCCCAATTTGAAATATTGAGTAGAATTTTTTTAGAGAGAGGCAGGAAAATGCTTTTGCGCACACAGGTGGCCAGCCTGTAGTGTGGTATATTGAGTAGTATATGAGTACTTTAGTACTAATAATAATAAGAATTATAATGGTTAATTCATTCTACTGATACAATTTATTAATTTAAGGTTTTGCATGAAAAAATCATCTCTTTACCCTTATTAAATTGATTGAAGTTTTTATTTATATCGGATAACAATTTTATGTCGAAAAACTTTTCCTAACAATATAGATAAAAACATATTATTTATACACAATTAAAGTTTGACTGTTTAATGCAGTTTTTAACTATAATATTGGTTCTATTTTCTTTTCAACCAGGTTGATTGATTAAGAAATAGTCGTGATCAAGAACGAAAAGACACAAGAACAGAAAGTTATCATTTGCGGTTTGGATCCCTAATGCAAAATAGTTTCTAATCGAAGAAGTTTGTGCTCCACTACACTTGCACAATGTTATAACTCTTCAGTCAACATAATTTGGTGCTCTATTTTGAAGTTTCTACTGCAGTCGCTTCGGTAAGTTGGATTAGTTCAAATTCCATTACTCAAAATGTCGTTTGATATTGTGTTATTCATCATAACCGCAGTAGTAATCGCAAAACAAACAAGAACATGACGTAAACACAAACACGATCGAGAAAATAATACACCAGCAATGCAAGTTCAACGTTCCATATTTTCTTGTTATTTAAATTCGTACAATATAAGGACAAAAGTGAAATTGATTGGTTTTAATAAAAATTGTTACTGATTCTATAGAGTTAGATTATACGCTGATAAAATTCTAGTAGCGATAAGCGATTGATGTACTAATGCAAATGTGTTATTTTAACGAGACAATTTAGCTCTCTATTATGGCACGAATTTACTTTGACACCCCATTATATTTTTGGAGCATACTTTAAATGATTTTATTTAGTAAATGTGATGTTTATAATAGTCTTGCAAAGTATATTTCACAAATAGGGCAAACTTAAAATTGCACTATCTAGACTAGCATTTCGTTTCATTTTCTTCTCATTAAATGTCGGTGTTTTAATTCACAGCAACCGCAATTTTATTACCCACGCAATAATATACATGATAGGTAAATGAATGTGACATCCATTCGAAACACAAGTGGACAAATACTATTATAAACAGTATTGTATTAGTGCATTTCTCTGAGATATTGAAAAACCTCTCAGTTTTAATAATTGTTAAGTAAATATTACAATTCTGGTATTATATAATTGAAGCTTATCTTGGTAGCATTGTTTACTCTGCAAATATGTGGGCGAAATTAAGAATTGTACAAAACCAAATAGTAATAATACTGTTTACATGAATTGGAACAACTGATAGTTGCATCATTGAAAAGGGCATGTTTATATAATTTTTTTGATAAGTTCATGTTTGGCATGACTGCTTGGTTATTAAAGCTGCAACATTTATCAAATACCTACCAAAAAGCTAAAGTTTTCTCTATCACAGATCGCTTGAAGTCATGTTTTTTAGTATTCAAAGCAAACAAAGCAATAGTTTATATTAAAGGTTTTGTAATACAAATTTAAACCTTTACATACAAGGCATGTGTTGAAATGTTCTAACACAAGTTTTATGATTATGTGACTCTTCGTCTGCAACTAAATTAATATTTTGTACTATGCTGCATTTTTATTATTTTCAATATTTATCGTGGTTTATATTTATGTTGGATTACTTTACATAAATTATATTTTTCAGTTATTGCTCTTTTTATAAAACGTGCCAAATTAGAATCGATTCGTTCTACAACCATGAAATACTAACATTATCTCTAAAGTTTGTTTCAATAATAACTGAGTTTTTCCAATGTGTTTGAAATAATTAAATATCAATTCTAAAAAAACTTCTTCAATCATGTCACAAGTCAAAATAAGTTAATATTATGATGTTGACCGATAACATGTTGATAACATGTTGACCGATTCAGATGTTGTTCATTAAAACATTTAGTAAAACAGAGATTTTTATGAATGCTCAGTTTATAATAATAATACGCTTTTTAGTTTTTATGCACTAAAATGTGTCATAAAGTTTAAATAGTTTAAACACTGCGGAGTACTAGTACTGGCATACATGCCTTGCTCACTCATTCTATTCACTACTTTCCAATGGTCTTCTGTGGAGTTTAAAGTTAATTTCTTTCGCTTAGTTCCTTGTTTACATGAGTTACAGTTCATCAAACTGGTATATTTTGAAGACGAAATTTTACTTACTAATTGGCATGCGTTTTTTTTTATTGCTTCTATATTATTCCATTTTGAGGCAAATACAATGTAAACACAACATATCTCGCTTGAACCCCTAATATATTGAACCTTAAATTTTTTCTCCAAAAAATTGTACGTATTGTACCTAATCCTAGAGTCAATTTTAGTTTTACTAATAGAACACATATGAATATACATGTAAACGCAACTAACTTATAATTATATAAAACTTATAAAAATATCCTCAATCCTTATCGAGTTATACAAAATATATGGTACATACAGTTTGATACCACACAGGACAATTTAATTAACGACTTGTTTGCAACGAATGTTTATATTCATACAATTATCGTTAATTGTGGTTTAATAATGGAAATCATTTATTAAACTTTGGTTATTTGTTAAGCAAAATGGAAGCCACTATCAATGGTGGTCTACTAAAATTGTATATCTATGGATGTGTTAAAGATGTTACCATGATATCAGTAAAACTGTTACAATATTCAGGCATATTGTAAAAGAAAACTTCCAGCGCGAGAATTTTTCTTTACTAATAATATTTATTTATCATTATACAAGCAGTTCATGAAAAAGTTATGTAAATATTATCTTTAGTTTAAGTCATTATTCTGGATGGGTCCTATCAATGGAATACTGGCCATTCCTATACTTCAACAGAACGAAGCAGAACAATGAGATGGAACTCCCACACGCTGTATTCATCTTTATACTCCGCTCTGTCCTACTTCTGTGACGTCACATCGACACATGGACACAACGACCTACTTCTGTAAATGCAGTTCCATACACCTCATGGCTCCACAAAGATAGATTTGCCGACGCATTTTTAAAGAGGGTTCCATTTCTATCCATACAATTTAGTTCTTCTTCAGTAGTCGATACATTTTCCAGTCAGACATTTTAATGGAACTTAAATTGTAATATCTGTGCATGAGCATTCCAACTCAAATCGTCGTATCAAAGGTCAGCTTATCATAAATATTAGATTAGGAAGTTCAGCTAGTATTTAATACTTGACAAAAAAAAGGTGTATGGGAGTCTTCTGACGTTATCTGACGGTGGAGGTTTAACCATCAAAGAAGTTATTGGACTTTACTCTTTTAGAATGACTTAAATCTTGAGTCATTTATTCCAATTAGTTTTTATAAATTTCTCTTAATATTAAGAGTATCAAACGTTTCTTTAGTTTAAAAATCATAAGGTTTCATATTCAATGGACCATACCTATGTGGCGATTTAATTTCAAGAATGAAGATACTAATATAGAATCGCACAATTCACAGAAATGCTACCTACAAAATATAGTAAATGCAGAAGGTATTCTAGAATAAGATAGATTTGAGATGGGTATAGATGACAGGTTAAACTCGTAATACACCTTGCTATTTCACTAGTTACTGACATATGGCGGTAGACAGCTGCAGTGGGCGTATCAACCTCAGACGTCACGCAGAGTCGTATCTGAATATGACATTCCCTATAGGTAAAGTGTAGTTGACGTAGTTAAGAACCCGAACATCATATTTGAACAATAATACAGCAACATACACCAATTTATTTACAATAAGAGGAACCGTACTATAACTAACCTGAAACAAAGGATCTGCATCAGGTTTTTTTTATTTAGCCGCATAAGTTATTGAATCGGTCTGGCAAGGGTTAGTATAGAATTAAAAAAAAAACTTATCTTCAATCCTTAAATTACCTCATGCATGTCATTAAAACAACCCACATATGTAACAAAAGCCGAGTAATCTTAAGAATTAAGGTCACGTTAGAACATGTAAGTGTAAGTTCTATTGTATATATAATACGCTGAAATACTCATTATATGAAGTGAAAAACACAAATTCACTTTTGTTTAATTAATTTGTAAAAATAAAAAAGTCATATTATTTCACCTAGATATTGAGCACGTTATGATCTCCTATGGTCAATAATGTTCTGACAGTCTCTTGGGAGTAGGATACATAAACTAATAACAACGAAATCTTGCAGTTTGGTAATCATTATTCAACACCGCAGGTCTTAGAGTTATATTTGATTTTGTAATAACGTTACAATACTAGAAGTTACAACACAAAACGTTACAAAGTTATGCGTGACAATGTGCTAACTTTTATTGAGTCAAAATTATGTTTAAGGATCGTCATAGCCAATTGTCTCCTGATATTAATACTGATCAGTGGACTCCGCACTTTAATCCAAGGGAATACAATCGTATTTCTGTACTTTAGGGCATTTAACGGAGAATTTATTTTGGGTGTCACATGTGTAAATGTGAAATATGTTTAAACGAATATCAAGTGAAATACAGCTGAACGCAAGAAAATATGCTATTTCCAGAATGTGAACGAAGGACAATTAAAGGGAATTACATATTTAAAGCTAATAAATTAATTTTAATATAATAATATAATGTAATAGAATATCTCTACACTATTTACAGTAAATAAATAAATAACAACTTCATAATAAGAATTTGTACATACTGTTCAAGCAATTACAAAAACAAATAATCCCATGCAATTCATAAGGAACGTTTGCATTCGCGGAGACAAAGAGTAAATTTCAAACGTTTATTGTCGTACAAGAGAATAAATATTAAATTATTTCAAAATGGATGAATAACTCGGTCAAATAGAAAAAGCAAGAAATTTAATATAATTACATTGAGCGATCTAGTGTACCCAGATGTACAGTTTCTTACAACTAACGTGTTTTATCTAAAAGAGCACAGACTTATTCTACTCTACTGACTTTTGCACCATGACGTTATTAGTGAAGTAAAAAATGTTAATATTAAAGTTATGGTAATTGAAAATTGTATAAATTAATTTATAGTTATTGTTATATGTTTTGCTACCCAGCGGGTACTCTCATTATCCAACCCTTTAAACTACTTTTTGATAATATCTAATATAATAAATTGAAACGGCAGGGGCTACTGCTCTTCAGATCTATATTGAATCATTCAATGGCTGATTCTAAATTATTCTGAAGTTGCACAGTTGTCTTTAAGTATCTGAATGTATTACTGGTTTATCGGTTTACTGTTTAAGAAGTAATGTCAGATTAAGGCCATGTACACATTATATTTAAAAAGAAATTGTATATTTTTTTATACAATTTGTAGCATCTTCACCAATATAGGCTTTATTGGCTTGGTATTCGGGAACCCCTAAGAATCACTTTTGGAATCTTCTGTATCCACTAGGTATTATCACAGGATAAAGACATTTTTTTCAAGACGATTGATTTAAACAAGTGTTAAATTTGTTGTTTATATATTTCACTCTACCTGTCTGAAATTTTGATTCCTGACGGGATGTACTCGAACCTTACTGACGACCAACATTTATAACAGTATTTGGAATGACAGTTGTACTTCAGGAATGATGATAAAATGTGGTACTCAGGTAGGTAAACTACACCATTTTACTGCATCAGTATTGAGTCATATTGAATTCCTTTTGATAAATTCTGCACAGTTCATAAATTTTTGACGTAAAATCTATTGGAGCAAAGCAAAGAGAATTGAGTAAAGTAAGATCCTGAGAGGTAACATGGTACGTGGAAAATAAAATCACCCAAACCGTTTACAAAGTATACGATTTATAATTTGACTACCAAAAAGAATTTGCGTCGTGACAAAGAATATTCTTAAGATTTTACTTTGTCTGTTATAACAATAAATTAAATGTTTTTTTATTGCCAAAAAATAAAAATTAGTTATTAGTTATTTGTGTGTACATTTTGGATTCAAGATTACAATTTTGAGGTATGTCAGAATAATTTACATTAAATTATGAGTGTATTTAATGATAACAGAAATATTAAAAATTGTGTACTGAATAAAATTATAATTTATGAGACAGTACTGAATGATAAGCAATTATTCCAGTATTCCAGTATGTAGTCTGGAACATAAATGATTATGAGAATACTGTCCTGGAATTTCTATTGGAGTTCTAGTTTGATGAATGTATATACATGCATACTTATATGAAATATATTATTATCATATCGTGACAGGAATAATAAATTCCTCTAAGAAATATTACACTGGAAGTAGATATATAGTTTTTCTGTATGATAATGTTTATAATGGATGCCTCTGACAGTTGATTGTTGGCCTACTTTGCTATCCTGTATTGTTCTGTGAGATTGATTGATGTTCTATGTAATATGAACAACACCATGTCCAGGCAGTGAAGATGCGTAGAGCATTGTGAGTCCTTATTTGGACTTGATACATGTAAATGTTCAAAAATAATGAAATAAACAATTTAATAAAAGTATATAAATAACGTAACGATTAAATTAAGTATATTCATTATTTATTACACAGTATTACTAGAAACTAAAATCCTCCAACGAGTTATGAGAATATGTATCTTGTTCAAATTCTACAGGATATTTTAATAGTATGCATATACAGGGTGTTCGGAAAATGGTGGCAAACATTTCTGTAGCTGATAGTACTCATCAGTCTAAAAACAATGTTTTGTAAATATATGTATTGTTTACTCGCTAGCCGCCATTTTGTATTTTGTATAAAACAAAAATTACTATCTCTAAAAATAGAAAAACTATAGATACCAAATTTTGTACACAGTTGGTTATAAATATAAGAAATTTAAAAATAAGTAGTTGTGATTGGCTTAAAACTGAACAAAATGACTCCTGTTGGAACATTTTTAAAGGAAATAAGACAAAAAAAACATTATAGTTGAAACACATTTACAAGATATCAACTGTTTTTGAATTTTTATAAAAATTTCAGCTGTATTATTCTCCACGAAATATATCAACGCCTAAGCCGGCACGATTACTTTAGGGATGTTGCAGAAGCCGAGAACAACAAATAACATATGCCTCTCAACTGTGACACGTTTGTTGCTCCCGGGTTGTAATAACTCTTTAGTAAACACAATTTGCTGCTCCAGTTTGAAGTTTTCTCAGTAGGAGTTTCAGTAAGTTAGATTAGTTCAAATTTAATTACACAAAACTAGTTTAGCTCTTGCACGTTACTAAATGGTGTATCACCACCATAACCGGGTGATTATTGAAACCCAAACGGGACCAAGGCGTAAATACAAATTCGATATATAAATACACCACCAATACAGAGTTCTACGCTTCATATTTTTTCCACTAAAATAGTAATCTGTTAACCTCTGTAGTGCATTATTCAAATTTAATCACTGTGTAACGCTTTGCGTAGTTAAAACTAGATAATTATACCTCTAAGAGTTGCAAATTAACTAAAGGTAATGGTTTGTACAGTTTTAAAATTCTTTTTCATTAAGTGCAATATCTCCGACATTCTAACAATTTAAGGTTCTATATATGTCAAAAAAATCTAGCAGGTGTTCTTTTTTTAATATAGTAACATAAGTATGTAAGAGTAAGAGTATAAGTAGTAAGATATGGAAATTGGTGGATATATTCCTACATTGGAGAAAATATAAAACAGAACTATACAGACAATATAATGAGTAAACCAGTTTGAATGTGTTCAACATTTATTAATCATTCCTGAATATTGTAAAATATACGGTTTGTTAGCTCCCGTATTATCTCTTGCTCCTCTGTTTTCTACTTGTACCAGTGACAGTTTTGTATTAATTCAACTATAAACTTTAAACTGTTATTGAGTAAAATTCTTCAGAAATTGCTGTTAACAAATATTGCGCTCAACAGTGACACTGTATTTCTCTGAAATATCTAACAAAAAGTTCAAAGCGTTACTGAATATGAATATTCATACCACCACTGACACAATTTTAGCTCATAATCAATTTAAAACGTACTTTGGAAACAGATGCTGTGTTATTCATTAAGAACTGTTAATATGCACTACAAATGCTTGATACGAGCGCCATTGTTTACTCTGCAAATATTCAGACGATGTTGAAGAATGGTGCATCAAAGGCTATGACTTAATCAATGTCGACCGATACGCATTATATACATTTTTCTGAGACCATTTTTTCAATATTTTTAAATAAACGTTTATTTAGTGGAGGATATTGTTTTAATCATGAAATAATCTGATAATTATGAAAATTTATTTTTTACACACAAAATGAATACGTGAAAAATCATTAAAGTTGTGTGGTTAACAGTATAATAAACTTTGTTTTTTTACAAGGTGTTTTACACTTCACTATATATTCTTTAAACTGCTATTTTTGTAGTTATTACGATATATTCTATTATTTTAGATTACATTTCTAAGTATTATATCTATTTAGAAATACAAGTGCTGAAATATTTAACATCATCAAACTATAAAAAATATATAAAATTAAAGAAAGGGATGTAAATTCACTATTTATTCTGGTAAGGTAAGACTTTGGAGTATTACTAACAGAAAAGGTTTTGTCTTTATACAAAATTTATAACTTTAACTTAAGTTGAACGACATAAAAATGTAACCTGAATATAGAATCATTGCGATAAAGAAATACTTTGCCAATATACAAAGTGACAATATTTAATCCGACTGTACATATTTCACTTTACAACTTAAATGTGAATAGTTCCTTTACCCGATAAGGCAACCCACTGAACAAAATTGGACGTACTATTTATGTTATAATATGCATAAAATAAATCTTGCTATTATGCTAAAATATACATTTTACCAATGAAAATTTTTAGTTAAAATGGTAGACTTCGTGGTGACTATTCACGTTTTATTTCAAATAACTTTTGATACATGTTTGGTGCATAATCTATCAGGATTAAATCTTTTAGATAAGTTACAAAAATATAATTTTATGATTTTGGATATTTTGCGTTTCATACTGCAACATTAATCAAAGCAATAAATTTTAAAGAAATATTCTAATACTATCGTTAGAGATAATACGAAGAAGGAATTTAAAATATAGAATTCATTTCAAAGTCGACTTAGGGACAGAAATATGATACATTACATGCATTGCATAGCATGAGATAAATGTAATATTGATTTTATCTTGCAGGATATTACAAGTAGAGTGCCAAAATAGGTCAGGATTTTCATTAGTTGTACTCAGAAGCAGGGTGACGAAATAAAAGAACGTGAAACTACACTAACTTATATAATACGAATTTCAATGTTATAATTTAGTACATTTATTGAAAAGCATGAAATCAAAATATTTCTGAAAGTAAGAATAGATAACAGTCAAATGAGAAGCTCCTTTTAATCATCTTATAGAGAGGAAAAGTCCTAAGGAGTAACATATAGGACAGTGATAATATAGATAAGAGCGATACAAAATCTTTTTTTAGTGAAATTTATATTTGAATTTCCATAAGTGTGATGAATTTATATAGGAAATAAAAGAATACATTTTATATAAAAATCAAGCTGGAAATTAAAATTACTATGTTTAGTAAGACTTTCCACCGCAGAACAAATTAATTTGAATAGTGATGGAAAAGGTTGGGTAAAGGAGTTACTAACAATCATGGTTCAGTACTTTGTAGCTTTGTGTAACAAAGCTTTCATAGAGTTTGGTAAAGTCATTTACCTGAGAAAGGTAACAGATTGCAGATCTCAAAAAGTTGTTTTTGAAATTTTGAATTAGCGAAGTTCTAAAAGATGTCCGGAAAAATCCCGTCGACTTTACATGTCCATCCATGGTCAAATTACTAGTTATAAGTAAATATATTGAGCAGTGCTGTATTGCAAAATATTTACGTATTATTTTAAAGGGTAAATTATATTTCATGTGGTATTTCCCATTGGATTGTGTTTTCTATATCGAGATATAATTTGACAGACGACTTGGAAGGTAATTGATGTTGCAATGTGTGGGTTCTTCATTATCTTAACAAACCATCCTACTGGTTAGCAACTCATATTGAGTTGCTCCTGGTTCACGCTTTTATAGAAAGTAACTCACATTGAGTCACTGTATCCTTTTATATTCTGTGACGTATGTAATAGTCTTTAACCGTGAAAAATATGTCTTTGTGTTTGTAATGAATTAACCTATCCAGAATAGGTGTTTAAATTTGTTATAAACTTCATCACTTGACACAGCGACTTTTTATTCTATGTTACATTTAAATAAATTACTTACATTCTAAAACATATAAGGTTTGTTAAATTTTGAAAAATACTATATCTAAATTACCATAAAAAACTATCAATGTTTTGTATTTTTTTCAGCAGTTTTCAATATCTATTTCCTTGTAATATTATCCTTATAATATGTACATCTAATATTTCTACACAGGCTTATATATAATTTATAAATGATAAAATTCTGCAAGTTTAGATTATTTTGGTTTTTACAAAAAGTATTTTGGACACACAGGTAATTGCTGAACAACTAATAGTTTTAGCACGTTATATTTTCTGTCCTCATATTTTTCCACTAAAATATAGAATTCCAAATAATTATGAAAAACTTATTTGCATCTTAGTATTAAGAGTGTGAATTTTAAACTAGTTATGAAAATTTTTATTAATCTGCTAAAATGTAGTGTCCAGCATAAAAGTATATGGATGATAGATAACATTTGAGGATTAACATACAATTTTATCTGGACATAACGGTTTATATGTAATCACATAACTTTTCGGATGTGAACGATTCTCAGTTTTTTAGAAGTAATTAATTTGCTTCATAAAGTTGAAACCAATTAATATAATTGTATATAATGTGAGTAATTCGTCTTACAGGTTCATATTCAGAGCTGGTCCTAGTTAACACAGACCTATTTAGGTCACAGTTGAAGCAGAATGATTATCAACATGTGTAGACGATGACAACCACTGACAAACAACTCGGTGTCTGCGGTTAGACCGAGTAAACAGGTTCATATATACAACAGCGGTAACAGACGAGTATGAGTACTACGTGGTTAACTGAAACGTGTGGCGATGTTTGTCATTAACAGACTGTCCGACCACAACTCGGTGTCTGTGGTTAGACCGAGTAAACAGGTTCATATATACAACAGCGGTAACAGACGAGTATGAGTACTACGTGGTTAACTGAAACGTGTGGCGATGTTTTCCTCATTAACAGACTGTCCGACCACAACTCGGTGTCTGTGGTTAGACCGAGTAAACAGGTTCATATATACAACAGCGGTAACAGACGAGTATGAGTACTACGTGGTTAACTGGAACGTGTGGCGATGTTTTCCTCATTAACAGACTGTCCGACCACAACTCGGTGTCTGTGGTTAGACCGAGTAAACAGGTTCATATATACAACAGCGGTAACAGACGAGTATGAGTACCACGTGGTTAACTGGAACGTGTGGCGATGTTTTCCTCATTAACAGACTGTCCGACCACAACTCGGTGTCTGTGGTTAGACCGAGTAAACAGGTTCATATATACAACAGCGGTAACAGACGAGTATGAGTACTACGTGGTTAACTGAAACGTGTGGCGATGTTTTCTCATTAACAGACTGTCCGACCACAACTCGGTGTCTGTGGTTAGACCGAGTAAACAGGTTCATATATACAACAGCGGTAACAGACGAGTATGAGTACCACGTAGTTAACTGAAACGTGTGGCGATGTTTTCTCATTAACAGACTGTCCGACCACAACTCGGTGTCTGTGGTTAGATCGAGTAAACAGGTTCATATATACAACAGCGGTAACAGACGAGTATGAGTACTACGTAGTTAACTGAAACGTGTGTCGAGATTTGTCATTAACAGACTGTCCGACCACAACTCGGTGTCTGTGGTTAGACCGAGTAAACAGGTTCATATATACAACAGCGGTAACAGACGAGTATGAGTACCACGTAGTTAACTGAAACGTGTGGCGATGTTTTCTCATTAACAGACTGTCCGACCACATAGCAGTCAGCATTGAGTTCTAAAGATATAAAAATGGCTTCAATCATAGAGTTTTGTAATATATCATATAGTAACGTGTTACTTATAATAGGCTAAATGTTGCTCTATACTTTAGTGTTCCTAATATTTTATTATTCCGAACGTATATATTTTATGAGGTGGCTTCATATGTTTGATCTTGAGATACACTCCAGTCTCAATTAAGGATTTGAAATATTTTTGTATTAGATATTTAATTTATTTTATCAGTTTGACTACCAGTAATATTCAGTTATAAAACAACCTGCTAAAGTATTTTCTATTATGTGAGTAATAGCGACTACTAATTGGTTCCCTTTGAGAGTAAGTAAACAAAAATATTCATTAATCGTTGAAAGATTGTTAAGAAAACATTATTTTTCAGGAAATTTGCCATAGTCCCGTGATTCAACCCGAACAGTAACACTACATTTCGAGGTTTGCTATCTGATTTCTTCTTCAGGTATATGCTTAAACTAATGTATGACTAAAATCTAGATTAATTAGTGTTTCAACTTTACATTTATGCAAACATGTTAAATGATTAGTGTGTTTAGTTCACTTAAGATGCAAGATCTCAAGTTCTTTGATTAGTTTACTCGTTCCAGCTCCGTACCTAAAATCAATTCATTGTACGAAGTTTGTTTTTAACGATGGAATTATTGTGAAGGAAACATGATTTTCCGGACAATTTCTATGATTTTCAACCTTATAAACATAGATTTTAGTAATATATTATCTTGGTTGTATATCTGAAAAAGAGATCAGATAGCAGATCTCGAAACATAGTATTACTGATTGTATCACTGAACGATGTCAAATGTCTGGAAAAATTAAAGTGAATATGTTTGCTTAGCTTGAAAGACTTTGATTTGGTGTTCTATATTAATTTGGGAAGCTCAAAATTTTAAGAACTGTAATGAAATGATCAAATTGTGCAGGTAATTTAATAAACTTAAGCAGTTCTTAATATCTTGTTTATTGTATATATTTAACGTATGTGAAATTAATCTTGGAATTATAATCGGAATATAGTTTAAACATATAGTGGAATAGAGGTTATATAAATAAATTCATACTGAAAATAACATTAAAGACGCTGATATAAATGTATTTGCCATGCAGCTTGTTATCAAGGTCTTCAACGTTGTCGTAGAGGGGTGAATGTTTTGGAGGTCCTCTTGACCACTATTTACCAGCAAAATTTGTAGCTTTAACAGGTTCTAAGTATTTCTTCTGTATGAAGAATATGTTTATTAGTCCTTAATTCCGAGTTTTTGACCACACTACTGGAATCACAAACACTTTTATCATTTTGTTTCATAACTTTTAAAGATTGTTTTACTACATATAGCAATCGCGTGTATATCAATACTTTTTATTTTAACTTCATCATGCCTGATTGTTATCTTGTTTGTACATATACACTGTATCTAATGAAAGTTGGAATTTAAGACGTATAGCATTAGAATGTTATATAGTGTCATCACTGGTAGAGTTACATATTTAAGAGTTAAGCTCGACTAGTTTAAGGAGTTCTGTGTGACTCCAAAACATATGTAGATAACTCATCCATAACTAACCGATTCCCGAGGCTTCGCACGCTTTTCATAAACTATATCGGTTTAAGGGAATTATATTTCCAACTCCGATGTAGAGTTTTCCTTGTTGCCACGATGCCTAGAAAATCTGTCTAAAGTGTATGTTTAGAACCATTGTATAAGTACATGTACTTTACTCTAAAGTGGTCTAACTCTCAAGCTTTCAGTTCAGGCAGAAATAGATTTTTAAGACAAATACACATTACAACTTAGCGCCTTTAAGTTTTGTTCGGCTATTTAATGTACGTAAGTGTCACGTAATTGCAGTTTATAATGTGCAGGCGCTTTAAAAATTGTACTATTTTTTTCAACGCTTCCTGGTGGCGAGTTACATCAATAGGCATATCACATAAATCTTCTCCTTGGATAAAACTTATAGATTATAATTTTCATAATGATCCGTCAAATAGTTTAAGATTGATATATATATATGGTGGTTTCGTCTATATATATATATAATCATTGTTTTTGTATAGTTTTAGTATTAATTCAGTTTCAAAATAGTTCTAACCAACATTTTAAAAATAAATAATTACGCGAAATACCATTGAGGAATACATAAACTATTTTAGTGTTTAGTAACTTTAATCGTTTAATTGTTAGTTTGGTTTCTGTGAATTTAATCTGAATAATTATCAACTTGGATATAAATGAAGTTTGAAACCACATAGCATGTATATTTTAGATAGTTGTTTTCTAAACTATGAAAACCAACTACAAAAACTTTAAATCATATGTGCTGTGAATTTTAACAAACACTAAGGGAAATTAATTTAAAAATAATAATTAAATTAATAATGTTACATTTGGTACTCTAATTTAGTTAGTACCTTTTATAATAAGTTCTCAAAGTCTATTCAAAGTCGGTTTAGTAATGGAAATAATTATTTTACTTCCTTATTAGTTGAGAGCAATTTAAATTACCAACAAATGTGAACTTCTATATCACCAAGATGTCAGTAACACTTTTTCAATTATAGTAATCAAGTTTGTAGTGCACCTATTGTATATTGGGACTTTCCACTCCAGTTGTTATAGAATTTGTTGCAATAGAAACAGTGAAATGGTTTGATATGTAAGCGTGAAACAAAATAATTTTAATTTTAACATTATTATGTCATATTTAAAATTAAAACAAGGTATTTAAAAAAACACAAGTTTGTAAAATAAGTTTAAGTTGCCAGTACCGGATATTTAATTTGTTATTTTTGGCAACCCTAATAGGTTATGGTTTGTGTTCCATTAAATCCGAGTTCGAATCTCAGTTTTTTTACGTAGGGGGAATGCATTTGCGCACGGATTGTGGGGCTCCCTTTACCCACTAAACCCCCTACGGGCCACGGAGGACCCAGGCCGGAACCCTTTCGGATGATGTCTTGCCTGGTCCGTGTGTCTTATGTTCCATCCAGGACAAAACTACTTGTTTCGGAAGCTAGGGGTCAGCCAGGTATCCATCTTCATGCTTTTGATGAAGGATCGCATGCACATGAGTGGTGACTGCATTCCAGGCGTCCTCACTCTCCAGCATCAGCTCCACAATGGTGTCTGCCGAAACATCGCCAACTGTGGTGGCAACTGTGGAGGCGAGCGTTCGCCTGGCTTCGATGAAGCTCACGCAAGCGAAGAAGGTGTGATGAACATCATCATCCTCCTCCGGGCAGTAAGCACACCGAGGCGACTTGACTTTTCCCATCTTGTATAGGTACTTCCTATAGTAACCGTGCCCCGTCAGGAACTGACACAGGTAGAAATCGATCTCTCCGTGGTCACGATCTATCCAGGGTTGAAGCTCTCGAATGAGACGGAAGGTCCAGTGACCGTCTGATCCTTCCGTCTACCTCCGCTGCCAAACCTGCAAAGTCTCCACCCTGGCAGCATCCAAGGCATCCTCTCTACCCCGCTCGGCAGCCTCCCGGAAGACGGTCTGTCTCTCGATGGCCAGCAGATCAATAGGAATCACCCCAGCTACGACCACCACGGCAGAACCGGAAACGGTGCGATAGGCGCAGGCGACCCTAAGTGCCCCTCTTCTCTTTACCGATAACAGCCTTTGACTGTATCGCCTTATCCTCATGACACCCGCCCAAACCTCTGCGCCATACAAAAGGGTTGAGTTTATAGTAGACATGAGGAGGCTTCTCTTACTTGACCTAGGACTTCCCACGTTAGCCATCAGCCTTCCGAGAGACATAACCACCTTAGAGGTTTTGTCACACACCGCCTGAGTGTGCTCCCAATACCGAAGACGGCAGTCGAGGAAAATACCCAGGTACTTCACCACAGTCCTTGTCCGAACCTCAACACCCCCTACGTTCATAGAGATCAGAGTGGGGATTCTCCGTCGAGTGAGGACAACTATTTCGGTCTTCGGCTCAAGTCTGTGGCTCGTCATCCAGGCATTGACCCAAATCTTTACCTGATTTAGGCGTAACTGTGCCAAGTCTGGAGTCCTCGCCGTGATGAATGCAGCTACGTCATCGGCATAACCCACGAGGAAGACGTCGTGGGTCATCTCGAGGCGAAGCAAATCATCGTATGAAACATTCCATAGGTCTGGGCCGAGAATAAACCCTTGAGCCGCACCGGCAGTGACCTTTTTCGTTCTCCTTCCGTCTTTGGTTTCATACAACAGCCGACGGTTCTTCAGGTAGTCCTGCACAACGATCAGGAGATAGTCGGGCACGCTGAAGTCTCGCTGCAACGCCTCTAGCATGTCCTCCCACCGAGCAAAGTTAAACGCGTTCTTTACGTCCGGGTGAACAACAACACAATTGGCCGAGCCTGGTGACAAGCTGTTTCAGCTTACTGGATGGCACTGATCACCACTGTGATGGCGTTTATAGTTCAGTGTCGCTTTCGAATGCCGTGCTGCCGGGGAGAGAGATATCCAGCGGCTTCGATGGACGACTGCAATACTTCAGCAACCTTTCATAGAGCTTCCCCGCGGTGTCAGGCATACAAAGTG
Source organism: Homalodisca vitripennis (assembly GCF_021130785.1). Lineage (NCBI taxonomy): Eukaryota > Metazoa > Arthropoda > Insecta > Hemiptera > Cicadellidae > Homalodisca > Homalodisca vitripennis. The sequence goes on from NC_060214.1 coordinate 26,912,324, forward strand.
GCCTGTATGCCGACGGGGTGACCTATGCCTTTTCTGATCAGCGCCAACCTATCAACCTTCCAGCGCGACGGGAACGCACCCGCTACCAAACATGCATTAAACATATTCAGCAGCAAAGAGCGGATTATTCGCCGCCACAACCTTCAAAACCTCAGCTTGAATGCCATCAGGTCCTGGAGCCTTCTTGTTGCGCATGGTAGACACTGCCGCTACAAGCTCCTGCTCCGTAAAAATGGATACGTTTGGAACCGGCCTGGCTACTTTCTCCTCCCGCCTAACAGGGTGACTTGGGAAGAGAGCTTCCACGATCGCCGAAATCGTTCCAGCTGGCATTTCCGCGCTGTTAGCCCCCATTCCTCCGATCCCTTTTCTCAAAAGTCTGTATCCTCTTCTCCAAGGGTCCGAGTCCACCTCCTGGCAGAGCTCACGCCAGCATCTCGCCTTGCTCAGACGAATTGCTGCACTAAGAGCTTTCTTAGCAGCCTTATGCTCTGCCGACCTAGTTGTAGCTTCAGGCTGGTTTCGAGCTCACTGCGCTCTACGTCTGCAAATCAGTGCAGTTCTCCTGAGCTCACCGATTTCGTCCGTCCACCAGAAGGCTTGGCGACGGCTCCGGTAGGGTCGTTTCCGAGGCATTGACGAAATGAAAGCGTGTTTTATCAGTTTAATGGAAGAGTCGATGTAGGCCTCAACCTCAGTTGTTGCAGTGGACTCGGGAAACCCCGGAACACCGGCCTCGATACTACGATCTAGCTGCTCGACGAGTTTTCCCCTGTCCAGCTTAGCCAGATTCCAGCCAAGAGTGCTTCGGGTATTTGCTCGCCACGGCAGCCGATTATCGATAAGATGGAAAGCGATAAACTTGTGGTCACTAGCAGTGTACAAGTCCATCACTCGCCATTCCGCTACTAAAGGGAACAAATCGGCCGATACCAGCTCAATATCTGGTATTGACTCACCGAGAGTGCTTCTAAAGGTCGGCCTTGTCTCTCTATTCACGACTTCCAAATCGAGTCTCAAGACCATCTCTAAAATATGTCTTCCTCTCACGTTAGTCACGGGCATACCCCATTCGACCGCACGGGCGTTGGAGTCACCCGCCACTATAACACGCCCAGAGACGTTTCGGAGACTGTCTTCCAGTGTTTCCAACCTTTCCAGATACTCGCGCGGAGTAATTGGGGGAGAGGTACACACTGTAAATGGTAACGCTGTTCAACTTAATGCAGGCATAGCCGTCGCCGGAACCATGACTCAGTACACGGACCCCACGACTGTCTGAGATCCAAACAGCCGCAGTGCCGAGTCCATCGTAAAACCAAGATGAGCTGGTCTTGGTTAGGACGGGTTCACTGAAGATCACTATCTGGGCTTTGGTCTCACAGGCCAGCTGTTCAAGGAGTTAGAAAGATTGAGATCGCGAAGGAGGGGACCTCAATACACAACTACTGTTAGCAAACGGGTTAGCAGTAGACGAAGGGAGAGGGGGGAATTCCTTCCTCAAACTCTCTGTATTGTTGTCGATGGGTTTTTTTGATTCCATACTTTAAGTTTACCAGCGCATCGTGCGACAAGGGCGGCCCGGAAAAATCAGGAACGGATGTACCCTCAAGGACTGAGTCTCTACCCTAGTTCCCTGGGGCCCGACCTCCGTAATCCCAGCACCGGAAAACCAGACGTGTCGGGGGCAGACCGTAGCAATGCAGAGTCCGACCTCATACAAAATTCCAAATTACAAATTGGCAAATGTTTACTGTCGACACCACTCCAAAGGAGGAGGCGTTGCTATTTTCCTGAAGAACCACTTTTCATTTTCCACATTTTCAATTCAGGAAACAGTTGACCGAGATTTCGAAGCAGTCGGTGTCAAAATTCAATCACACAACTCAAATTTTTTCATCATTGGAATATACAGGTCTCCCAGTGGAAACGAAGAAGTCTTTTTTTCAAAATTAGAGTCTCTGCTCACAGACCTGACGCACAAACTCAAGGAATTCGTCCTGGTGGGCGACTTCAACATTAACGCAATGGACAACAATCATCCAACCACAAAAAAATTTGAAAATTTGTTGAGGTCTTTCGGCTTAGAGTTGTTGATCAGGACTCCAACGAGAGTAACTGCAACAACTCAGACAGCCATAGATAACGTCATCACCAATCTTCCGAGCGTCGTAGTTTCCGTGGTTAACACAGCAATCTCGGACCACTACGGCCAAGAGGCTATATTTAGTGGAAAGAGATTCGAAAGGGAGCCCAAAATTATCAAAACAGTAAGAGACATACGGCCTGAAAATATTGTTCTTCTCAATGCAACCCTCTCAAAAGAAAAGTGGAATTTTCTAAATTCAACGCAATCCGTAGAACAGCAGTTTAAAATTTTTAACGAGGTCCTTCTCTTCCATCTGAATGTTTGCTGTCCTACAAAAACATTAAGAGTTTGTCCCACAAGGACAAAATCCAAATGGATCACTAGAGGCATATTGGTGTCAAGAGAAAAACTTAGATTTTTTTCGGAAATCAATAAAAATTCAACGAACGAAGAATTTAAGTGTTTTTTCAAAAAATATAAGAAAGCCTACAAGAAAGTGATCCTTGCAGCGAAAACCTATGATGTCTCTAAATCCATTACGTCATCAAAAAATGTTTCTAAAACTGTTTGGGGCATCATTAACAATAAAGAAAACCCTCATAAAGAAATTAAAATTAAAATTGGGGATAAGCTTGTGGATGATGCAAAGGAGGTGGCAAATGAGTTTAACAGATTTTTCGCGTCTGTTGCTTGTGAGCTGAATCCAAGACCATTACAGCCCCGAGTGAACCCTACGCGTAGGCAGAGTCCTGTATCCTCAATGGGTTTAGCGCCTGTCGTTGAAGAAGAGCTCGAACGAATTATTCAGCAGCTCCCAGCCAAAAGTTCAAATGATTCCAATTTGATATCAATGCGTCTCTTTAAAATATGCTCTAAGCACATTTTGAGACCATTAACCCTTCTAATTAAGTTGTCTTTTGACCAAGGAGTTTTTCCCTCACTCCTTAAACTCGCGAAAGTAAACCCAATTTTCAAAAAGGACGACCCCAGTTCCACAAACAATTACCGGCCTGTCTCAATTTTGCCAGTAATGAGCAAAATTTTTGAAAAGATTTTTTTGTCAAGAATGCTACAGTATTTGAATATGCACAACCTACTTTCAGAAGACCAATTCGGGTTCAGAAAGGGTAAATCGACAGTAGACGCGGTAGCAAGTCTGGTCTATTTGGTTGTAGAGGGATTTGAAAATCGTAGGTCCACCCTAGGTGTGTTCCTCGACTTGTCTAAGGCATTCGACTGTGTTGACCACAAAACGCTGCTCGAGAGACTGGAATTCTACGGCATCCGAGGCGTGCCACTCTTGTGGCTCAGATCATTTCTGAGCAACAGAACTCAAGTTGTCCAAATTTCAGACCAACTCTCCCAACCAATTCAGCTGAACTATGGAGTCCCTCAGGGATCAATCCTCAGCCCAATCTTGTTTCTCATTTATGTCAATGACATTGGGTCATCACTACTACATGGAAAAATTGTGCAGTATGCTGATGACACGACTCTCTGTTTCAGTGAAAAGACAAAATCTTTGTTGGAAGAACGATCTTTTGTTGATATTAACAACTGTGTTCAGTACTTCAACAGCCTCAATCTCATAACAAACACACAAAAATCCAACGCCATGAACTTTTCTCTTCGATCTGTAGACTCAGAGTGTGACCCTGCCATCATGTTGGCAGATTCCATTCTGGAAGAAGTTTACAGTATCAAATTCCTTGGAATACACCTCGATCGGGGGTTGACATGGAATTTTCATATCGACCATGTTTGCAAAAAATTGTCCTCAGGCATTTATGTCTTGAGGTCTTTAGCCAAATATTGCCCTACTCAGGTATTGATGACGGCATATTATGGTTTGATATACCCCCACCTTACCTACGGAGTAGTATTGTGGGGTGCCAGTGCAAACAACCAGTTGATGAGAGTGTTCAACCTGCAAAAACAAGCGGTTCGGATAATCGCTCATTTGAATTTTCGAGAGTCCTGCCGAGAAACCTTCAAAATTTGCAGCTATTGACTCTGCCTAGTCTCTACATTTGCGAAACGACACTGTTTTGTATGTCTAAGTGTGCCTTAACAACTGGCCGAGACATTCATTCGTATGAGACCAGAGGCAGGGAAGCCTACCGAACTGGACAACACAGAACGGGGGTTTATGAACACCTGCCCTCACAAGCAGGTGTGCATTTCATCAACAAGCTGCCCAATGGGATCAAAAATGCACCATCGCCCCAGGCGGTCAAAACTCGGTTGAAAAGCTTTTTAGTGTCACAAGCATTTTACAATGTGGCCGAGTTTTTTGGCATTTAACTGGGAGACCACCCAACAGGGAGATTGACTTTGGCTGAGGAGGTGGGGAAATTGGCGAATGGAAGTGCGATGAGTGAATGCGGATTTGTATGTATGAGTGTGATCTTGATGTGGGGAGAGTGGAAAAAATTTGAGTTATTATAGTGACGTTTGCTATACATGTTATACATGTCTATTGCAATAAAAAATGATTGATTGATTGATTGCATCCATGGCGCACTTCCCGACTAGGGCCCGAAGGGGCTGGCTCCTAGCGTCATACTAGAGAAAACACCATCGGCAGTACAAAGCACACATCAGTCCCTGCGACAATTCAGGGACACTCCCCGGGTTCTCCTGTATGCGCCGGTCGAAAAGAAGGAAGAAGTGACACCCACGTGGGGTCGAAGAAAAGAAAAGGTGGGCGAGATTTGCCCAGATAAGTTAAAAGATGTCGAGCTAAGTTCCGAAAGAGAGAAGAAAGGCCTTAGCTCTAGAAGGACTGTGAGGAGAGTCTCACAGCTAGGCTCAGGTAGCCCCGGGGTCGCCAGCCTCACAAAAGAAAGGAGAGGCCTCCCGTGTAGTCGAAAGCCGAGTACCCCTGACGAGTCGAATCTCTGTTTAGGAGTGGGTTTCTTTCACGCTCTACAACAATTATTAATTATTAGTAAATAGCTTAATGAAACGTGATATTTAGTTGAGGTTAGAGCTTCATTTTTACGTATATTTATTACAACACAGAGAATATTTTTGAAAATAAATATGCTTCGTTCAAATATTTACACGTATTTCGGTCTGTTAAGAGTACATCTTTTGTATATAAACATGAAATATTATAGAATTTAATACCATATCATAATAATGTTTTTAATTCGATTTATTACACGTCCTTATTTTTTTATTTTGTCAAATATGGCATAGGATTTGTGGGTAGAAATAAAATTATGAAAAGATATTTGTTAGCTTTACTAAAAATATTTATTGTTATATCACGCTATTTTACGTTCAATTTCAGTCTTTCATCCTACATTAGTCTTATCAATAGTATATTGACCTGTTTTATAGTGCAATAGAACTAAGCAGAGCAATATGGTAGAACGTCACGCGCACTGTACATATTGATGCTGTCGCCTTGCTCTACTTCTGGGACAACACATCGACACCTTGGACAAAACGACCTATTTCATTTAATGTAAATTTTACACCGCTCTCATGTCTTCCCAGAGATAGATTTCCTCGTTGCATTGGATAAATTGGGTCCTTTATGCCCATATCTTTTAGTTTTTCCTTAGTTATTGTAACATTTTTTGTAGAGAAATTTTATTAGAACATAACACTATAACGAGTGTGAATTAGCCTTCTAAATCTAAACGTCTCTAAATATAACATTATGAATTTTGAAACAAAGAAAGAGTCTGTTCTAGTTAAAAAAAGTTTAACATAAGACTATTTTAAAATTATACACTTTAGATTCAAGTAAAAAATATCGTAAAACCAGAAAATATTCTTGAAGAAGTATACTTGAGGTTACCATAAATACTTGGTTTAACACGTAATGCACTTTGCCATGCGACTTGTCATTTGAGTAGACAGCTTGAGTAGACGTATCAAAGTCAGATTTCTCACAACACTCAAAGTCGTATTACAGCAGACAGTTACTACATGTACAGTATAGTAGACACGATTATGTATCACATCAAGTTTAGATAATAATAAAACAATGTTCCTCAAATAATAAAAAATGTATAACTCATTCTAAATCGTTATTATATTGAAATAGTTATAGATATCAAGTTCACATGAGTTGCCTATGGCGCTTACGTTGATTCTTTGTAGTAAGTCATTGAGCATAAAATTAAAATGGGTGAAATTAAGCCTTGAAAGTGTTTGATATAAATATATAATAACAAACCTTCTAACACTTTTGTATAGATTTTATTTGTACAATGTAGATTTCAAAACTTTAACGAATACATCATCAGCTAATAATTGTATTGTATGGTAAATAAAATAAATAGATAATTCAAACCAAATTGTCATATTTTTTAACTACCATCATGGCCAAACTACCAAATTTTTTTTAAACTGTATATGTGTTCTATAAAATTATACATCTTGTTTTTATAATTACAATACTTAATGATTTTTTAATCAATGACAAGTACAATAAATGTTATCTCGATTATCCACACAATGAAATCGCAAATAATAAGTAAATTAAGAACGTTTTATATGTTTGTACCAAGGCTCCTATAACTTTAATTAGTCGCGTCATTTTTTTAAATTTCTGAATTGAAATACCCGTTTTCTTTAGTAATTACAACACGAGTGTAGTGAAGTAAAACGTAGACAATGGATTAGCCTAAACAATATAAATATTCGTCATTAATGATTTTTAATAGTACAATTTATAAACTAATACGTAAAGATTGGTTCGCATGTAACATGGAAACTTAAAGCTAGAGACCTACTGTCCCAGAAATGTTGTTTTATTTTGAACACCTCTTGTCTAAAACAGAAATAAAACACCTTGTTATCATATCGTGACAGTAATAATATTTTCCTCTGTGAATGTTTACACCGGAAGTAGATATATATCTTCCTGTCAGATATATGCTAATGTATACAATGAATGCCTCTGTCGGTTGGTCTACATTGCTATCCTGTATTGTTATGTGAGGTTGATTGATGGTCTGTATAATGTGAACTGCAAAACTTCCAATCGGGAAAGGCAACTACAGAATTATGTGACCTCTTTTATATTAAATATGGGAATATTCGAACGCAAGGTGTATAGAGTAACTATACTCTATACACTCTGATTCCAAGGTAAAAGGTGAACGACGTATACACTAACATAAACTTATAGATAACCTTTAGGGATATCTATAGCAATTGAAAATTTGTTTAATAGAAAATTAAAGTTATTTGTATTATTCATTACTTAGTACGTCAACACTTCAATTTAATGTTTTAATTCCACTGTCCCCACAGCAGAAGGTGATTTTATAGGTTTATTAACAAATAATCCGGAAAGTTACATAACAATAATTACACTAATTTGTTACCTAATTATGAATTGAACACTCCTCAATGTGATAGAAATAAATGGAACTTAGAATTTGTACTTTATTGGATGGTTTGACGTCAGCTTTAGTCCAAAAACTACAATTAATACGTACAGTATTGTATTTATTCTATTGTAACTTATAGTATAAAACATACCTCTTTTTCCAAAAGTGAAATTCTTGGCTTTGAATTGATAAAAACTTTTACTCAACGGACAATGCACATTTATTTTCTATCTGTCTGTCTGTCTGCCAGTATTACATCTCGAATACAAAGTGACCCATGAATTTTGCATGAGGCTTTATTTTATACAAACATGAGTCCAATGATGGCAGATACCACTTCACGGATTAGTTTAAGCTGTGGTCAATCTTTTTGTACTGGTTTTATCGGCAATTATGGTGGAAACAGAAAGATCGCAGGATAGCAAGTTGAAATGTGGAATGTGTTGCTATGCAGCAGTGTATTTGAATTTTGCATGCAACTTCAGTAAATACTGTTACACGACACTTGGTGTGTTGTTCTATCATTTTGTATACTGTAGCAGGTAACACACCAATTATAGGAAAGATTCATAATGCTTTACATAAAAAATAAATTCTAAACTTTGGGGGAACATGTTGAAAAATAGTGGTTTGGAATAAAACATGAAATTATAACTTTATAAATATAAATTAAACTGTACCGTACAATTTTTATTGGAGAAAAATGGTGCGTTGATTTTTGGATTTTTGGTGTATTTCTTATTAGTGTGTGTTTTTACGCCGTGTTCCTGTTTGTGTGGCTGTTACAACCCAATTATGATGAATCACACCAGGTAGTTAGTAAGTGGCAACGGAAACAACATTCTGTGTAATGGAATTTGAACTAATCCAACTTACTGAAGCCACTGCTGAGGCAACATCAAAGTGGAGCAGCAAATTCTGTTTACTGAAGGCTTATTGTGCAACTATAATGTAGGTTCAACTTTATAATTCAAATAAAATTAAGTGCTGCTCTTAGCTCTCAATTTAACTTAAAGTGTGCTTCAACTAAAATAGCTATCAGTTTTTAAAACCTTTTAGAGTACGGTACTTAGAAAATATTAAAGAACCTTTAATAACTATTTGAGGGCTATTTATAGAAGTATTCCTATCAGTAAACAAGTGATCATGAACTTATGGTTTTTCTCAGTTTAGTTTATCCATAAACCATTTTCGTTATATTTTGGTTTTATATACGTATGAAAAATGGTAAATTTAATAACTGTCAAAATATTTTGCGGATTCAAAAAAATAGTATCGAGAATCTATTTGCAATTCTGCATAATAATTGACCTTTATTTTCTATCATTGATGAAATATAAATTTAAAATAACCGAAAAACTAATCATTAAAATTAAATCAATACATACAATTTTTTGTACTTGAATATTAAAAAATAATAAATTTAGAATTGTTAAAGTACCTAAATGTATAGGGATACTGGAGAAAATAAAATCAATTTTCATTTTGCTACGCGTATATTAAATTCAGAAGGTTTTAATCTAATATATTATTAAAGTAATTATATAAAACAATTGTTTATCATGTTATTATTTACGTTTATTAATTTATTAATTAAACTCTCAAAAATACAACTATAATGAACTTCTACTACTGATATGATCTATATCTATAATGTAATATAAGTGGTTCTTGTTTTGTTTTACTATCTTAGTTAAACTTTACAAATAGTAACAATTTGACTGCAGACAATAGTAATAACCGTTTTATTGCGTTACAACCACAATTCTAAGTGTATCTCATCAGTAATAAATTCTGAATTCTATAGATAGGGCCATCATCGAGATATTCCCACTTTTTCAGACTTACAATTGGTTACACACGCATTTGTGTTTTAAAACAGGTTTGACAGTTTTTTTTACGGCAAATTAGGAATATGTAACACCACGTGTTGTGTAACAGGCTTCGCTGACATTTCATGTAAAATGTACAGTCTTGTAGCTAATGTTGTTACCTTTAACACAGACAAATAAGACTTTCAGTCCTTCTAGTTATAGGTTTTCCTAGTACTGTGGCAACTGTTCCTAAAATACAATCCATGCATATTTCAAGAAAATAATGACGTACTTATAAGGTGTGGTTTACTTTTTTATTTTACAAGATATAAAATTCGCCACACCACGTGACGTAACAGGCTTCGATGTAAGGTTTCATGCAAAATTATAGATAGATTTTTCATTCACGACATATGTTGTGGTCAGATATACAGATAGACAATCATACAAAAACAAGAATTTAAAACATAAATGACGCATCATATTACTCATTATTGTGAAAAAAAGAAAAAAATTCTAATTCTTTTCCAGTTTATGTCCAGTATTATTATTATAATTTTTTCTCAAACGCATAAACAAGAAACTATTCAACACTCTCACGGTCCATTTTATCCCTTTTAATGTCTATGTTATGATGTTCATATTTATAATAACGTTTAATACATTTGTAACTGTATTTAACACAGTGCATTACAAAACAGTTCAACAAATATTTAACATCATGGTATAACAATTTATGTTATCCCTTTAGAAGCAATTATTAAACTTATCCAAACATAACTTTCCATGAGTATTATACTTCAACATCCTCATAACATGTTATATACGGCTTTAAAGATGTTGATTTAAGCTGGCTAACATGAACATTCTTCTTAAAACTTTTGGATTGTTCATATTCTGTGCATTAAGGGTGACTTCATGTAGTTTTTGGATTGGCTTGTGCAGATCAGAATACGACTTTGCCAGCTTATATTGGAACTTATCAAGGGGGTTGTGTACCTCTCTATCCCGCCCATGTTAAATTACACTAATTTGATGTACCTTTTCTCAGGAACCAATAAAGATAGAGAGTTATATTTATGGTTTTATTTTAGCTTGAAGCCTCATCTACCCACTGAGTTTTTATTACTATCAAGAAAAGGTTTTCCTACTTTAAAAATATATATTTCTAAAACGTTCTAAATATTTTTTAATTTATATACATATTTAAAATATATATATATATATATATATATATATATATAAAATATATATATATATATAAAATATATATATATATAAAATATATATATATATATATATATATTTTTTTTTTAATACCTAAACCTTAACCAATTGTCGTAAAAAAACTTACTACTATTTTACTAAATAATTGGTAAGAATTTGAAATCCCTAGCTACAAAACTTTCTGAAATAAGGTACATTATGTACTTAAAATGTTAACTTTCGGAAAACGAGGATTTTGTAAGGCGATCACCTTTTTTAGTAGAGCCCTGCTTTATAGGAAGGTCCAGCTTCATTGTCCTTAGTTTCTAATTCCTCCTCAAGCTTCCTCTTAGCTATCTTTTACTTCTGATTGTCCTTTTTAAATAATTCTTGAGCTTCACGGTCACCTTTTTGAATACGGGACACATCTAATATCTTCATCGCTTTCGCACAACACTTTCCCGGACGGATCCCAAGAGTCTTCAGAATGTTACATCTCATTATATTGCCATCATTGTGTGTTGCTACAGCTTCATGAACCCCTAGTGATAGAGTCTCCAACTGGAAAAAAGCGTTTTATGGTATTCTATTCCATATTACATTATTCAATGATTCATTTTGATTTTGGGTTTTGCCATGCAAACATTTAGTCAAAAGTTCTTTTTTTGCGAGATCGCGAAAAATAGGTTTTATTTTTATCATCACATCTTCAGGGAGGTAGAAAAGTGTTTTCAATGATCAATAGTAGTTGCTGTAGCTTCTGCTTTTCTGTACTTGCACCAACTATCTTCGCCACGAGGGCATAGACCGTGCTGCGGTTTATCATTACTCGAACACAGATGAAAATATTCCGCCCAAGCAGCTTTTGTCATTTCGTCAAGATTGTTTTGATTCCTTCGAATCGCTAGTCCAAAGTATTTCTGTATATTTAAATTAGCAACATATGTGAGCCTATTACGACCCGACAAAGATTTCCTGTCGTCCAATTTTTGACATTTACTTTTTCGCTTCAATGCTAGAAGTCTGGTACCCATCCTCTTTTGCACGTGGCCAATACATTCTAGATTTTTATGGGAAGATCTTCATAAATACTGGCCTGTGCTACACTGTCATAAACCTTGGAATCCCCATCTCCTAAATAATACTCATAACAGACATTTTTTTCCAGGGATCTATTGAAAATATCCATAACGCCTGCAACCTCCATTCCTCCGCTAACACCACTGTAGTTAGCAGTACAGTTTTTGTTATGTTCATTCTTAGCTTGTCCTTTATAACGGCAATATTTTGATTTTATAGCGACATCTAACACCTTTCCTGTATCGACACTGTCTTGTTGCCGTAACAACACCATTGAGGGAACTGTGGCGACTCTTTTGCCAGGTTCCATCTAATGTGACGCTAATGTCTCGGTTACATTCATTAGCGATCACTGCTTCTTCTGTTGCAGTTTGCATTGATTCTAATTCAACTTTCTGTGCTGCATCACTAACAACTGTATCATATTTTGAAAAACGGGTAGGAGGTGGTGGCAAGTTCATAATCCCGCAAAATATTTTGCCTGCAGTAGGCCCTTTGCCAATGCACAGAAGACCGTACACTAGACTAGCGTTTACATCAAATAAGCAAAATTTGTTACTAGGTGACAAAGGCCTTTTAGTTGCTGGGATTATTAATAGTGATGAAAAGGATTTAATTGTGGCACAACAACCGGTACATTCTACTACAATCTCAGTCGCCAAACCATACAAACGAGCAACAGTTACAGTCAAATCGCAACCACTGTCTCGACACACTGATGCTTTTTAAATTAATGATTATATATGTCAAGGCTTATGATGATATTTTGATCAATTGATTCTTCAAATTCAGAGTACTTGTATAACTGTGGAGTCAATTTTGAGTTTGATACCCCTTTTACACTACTTTCTGGAGTTGTCACACTAGGCCTAGGGCTCACCTTTCCACATTTTAGACTAGGCCTACCGCCTTTCCCATTTCTGCTTTTTAAATCAGAAGGTGTAGAAAACCTTTGCGTGTTTAAAATTTACTTATAATACATTAAAATTCAACAATATCTTTACTTATAACACTATTCAAACAAAATGATCCTATTAGTTCACTGCAACTTTTATAAAACAACTTTGTTTCCACAAGAAACAAACAATCATAACCAAACCTAGGAATAAACACAATAATGAATTTCTCCATAGCTGGCAGTGCTGCTAATGAAAAGACAAAATATCACACTACTCATATTTACTTTATAAAGTCTGTTACTATATAAAAACTAATGCAGATTCATAAATCACAAAAACTCACCATTGCAATGTATTTTTATAAATATTATTACAATATGTTCCAAATACTGGAAATAAGCACATATTATACATCATTTTAACCGGAAAGAAACGTAGAATAAAAAAACAAATTAAAAAAAATATTTTTTTTCGATTTTGAGGTACAAAACTCCCTTTGTTTGCTTAGATAATGCGTCTATACGTACACTGTGTTTACGCTGAAAAAATAAGAATATATACATCGACATGTTCATAAGTCCTTCTGATTTTAAGTATGAAAATTGTGTCATGCATGTTGTTTCCTCTACTGCACTGACACGCATTAACTCTGTCCATTAAATTCAATATGACTACACAACAAGTTTTAACTTCCATTAAAAAAAATCGTCATGTGACTGAACGCCTTGTACTTTTATCTCTCGGGGTACCTGAAGTCATTGGTGTATGCCAATAAACCCCCTAAACGTCAGTGTCCTGTAGGAGGAAATTCGACGGGCTGTCGGCGAAATGGCAAGGAAAACTTGTCGTGTATAGTGAACTTCATGGACAGGGTTCTTTTGTGCTAGAGAGGTAGATATGACCACATGCATGACGTAATGTTCCATAAGTGTTCTATTCGGAAGCTTATATAAACATGTTTATTTTTTTATGAGTAACGTATTTCTTAATTTAATATATCAAAACCAAAACACTTTTTGAAACACCCTTTCCTATTAAAAATTGATTCACATATCATAAAAAATGGTTCGACAAAATTTCAAACAATTATACCGTACCAGAATTGACTTGTTTGCAATTTATTGATGCACTAAATTTGAATAAAAAATTAATTACCGAGTAGGGTTTATTTTAATTACAACTTTTGGTTAGTTAATATTTTTCAAAAGAAAACTTTGTTAGCAACAGATTTTTAAAATTGTTCTAAAGTAATATACAAGAGGAAATGTTTAGGGGTTTAAAAATATTATATTTCTAATAAAAATTTATTTACTATTGTAAGCGATGTAACAATGTATCAATGTGAATATAACGGTCCCCTAACACATATTTAGGCTATCTGCATAAAATACATAATGTAAATATTACTATAGTGCCCCGTAATGTCAATACCAACCTTATACTTCTGCCTATGTCCATTCCGCCCCTCTTTCGTAACTCTTATCCATTTCATGATTTATTTAATGTATTTCTAGTATGGGTAAAGAAAGAGGAGTTAATTGTTAAATACGTGAAACCGTAATAATGAAAAATTTATTCTAAGTTCTGAGTAGAATTTCTCCTTCTTAGTAAGGAACAAAGGGCTTTTGAGGGCTGAACAATAGTATCACCCCATTGTCTTCAGGATTTTGTAGTAATTGACACAAGCTGTAAGAACTGACGTAGAAATTGTTCTTTTACAGCACATTGGTACATTCAATTTAGCTTTTATATTCCTCATTGAACTAATAATTGCTATGGCTGTAATAATACTATTGTTTAAACTTGTTAATTATTCAATTTAAAATTGTATTTGTACTGATATAACTATTTACACATTGATTTAAAAAGAGTAAACGTCGTTATTTCCTTTGATTTTGAACCTACACACATTAAAATTGCTCACGCATCACATTCTACAACACACAAAATTTGAACGTGTCGTAACAAGCGCTTTAAGTAATGTCATGTGAGTTCAGAAATACAGTCCTCCCTCAAATGGTTTCCAAATATGTACACTTTGAAATATAAAATTACATACAATAAACATTAGTGTCTTAGGTCATTATCTATACTACTGCTTCAAAATGAACATATTTATTCACAATAAGGTAGTTTAAGCTTATTGATTATTTTTATACGCGGATTTCAAGCCATTTAAGTCGAAATACGGAAGCGGCACGTGCACAGACTAAACACATGCACTAACGAAAAAGTATGACTGTCTATCATAAAGTATACATACACTACAGTTTAAAAATTAACCAAAAACTAACTAGTAGTTCATTTCTGCGTTTAAACATGCAAAAAAAGTAATTTACAAGCAATAACATTAGTTTTATAACAAGAACAACGAAAAAAAGTATACGTGTTTGGCAATTTTTAACCATACTGCAACTTAATTAACAGATGACTCAAAAGATAAGCCTCCAATTAAAAAAAATTAGGAAAAGTTAGACTATTTTTTGGGTGTGTAGTATTCGAAATACAAAATAGTTATTATTAAATTATAATAAATAAATATTAAAATTAAATATCATAACCAGAAAGTAAAAATTTAGCTTGGGTCAAATTTTGGAGCCTTTAAATTAAATTTTTGGACGTGTAGTACTGAAAATCACTATTTAAAATATGTTATATCCCACGCAGATTCAACTGAGCTACGAGGGAATATTAATTTTATCTCGGCCGGCGCCTACTCGTTTAAACCCGCAAACCGCTATACTGCCCAGGGCAGTCCGAAAAAGAAGATAAGGGTTTAATTGGATGACGGACCCATACATCTGGTTGGTCACCAGCATACAAAATGCATTTCCATCTTTTTCCAATAAAAATTGCCTATAAGACCCATAACATAACCTACACCGTACTATAAAATATAAATACTGTATGGTAAGCATTACCCTATCTAAATATACCATCTATATCTTGTATGTCTGTAAAATAATTATAATTATAATTTTAATTTCTTTTGAATCTTATCTATTTTTAATCTAACTACATATTTTTTTTAAAATTTAAATGTAATTAAATCGATATTTGTTACGGTTACTTTTTCGTAATTATTATCTCGTTATAACTTACTTTAAAGTCTAGTCTTCAATATATAACAACTTGTATAACTGGTCACAATGTCTAGTTCCTTTAGATTTCTTATTTATTCCATTGTTTCTGATGATAATGAACATGTTGGAACAATATATTTTGAAAACGAATTTTGGCTACAAAAAGGTAATTTTTATTAAACGATGCTGTAATAAACTGAAGGTAACCAAGGAAACTGTTCCAACTGATCTACTACTCGCCGCTCCTGGGAGGGATCGTTCACTTCCAAAATTTCGCTTGAATTGTGTCAATAACACCACCACTGCATTTTATAAAACGGTTTCTATATTCTATAAGACTGATAAACAGTTAAAAGTTACATTTCGGTACCCTGTTGTTATTTATTTGCAATATGGAGAATATTTTTTCATATGTTATTAATCCTAACATACGCTTTACATAGAATAAACATAGCTTGAGGAACGGCTGATAAAGGTTCACGAGCAGAAGAGAAACCACAGTTTTTCTTGCAGGAAAGATTTCTCAATCATATAAAATATTTCTCAATAGATATAATAGAAACCTATTAGTATATACTAATTAATTATCTTGAAAACATGATGTTTTTTTAATATTATAAAGTGCAGCAAAAACTATACAATCCACGGTTTCTTGGTGTAAAGAAAAAATATACACAATAAGATGGTTTTGTTGTATGATTTATAAGAATGGGCTGTACCGATTAAAATTATCTCTGATTTGCTCGTATAATATACGCTCAGAATAGTAGAATAATTGTTAAAATTTCACGAAAAAGTAAGGTAAGTAGAAAAAGAAAAAGATTTTATGCAATTAACATAGATTAAAAGAGCCTGTACAATGTAATCAAAAGTTATCTATAAACATTTTCTATGCAGTACAGCCATATACATAATCTAATTTAACCACTATTTCAATGTTCTCACATATATAGTGTTGAAGGAATATAGTTATTTTGAAAGTAAGAACACTTCTTACTAAAACTTTTCCTTCAATTACTGTTTAGCACAGAGTTAAAATCTTCAGATAATAACATTAAAGCTTCAGTAAAAATATACTTTTAAATTTACTCGTAAATCATAGCAAATCGTAATTAATATGCAATGCATGGTCAGTTACCGCAATGGAAATATCAAAGACAAAGATACTATTTAAACATATGTTATAAATCACCTCTTAGTTGTTATATTATGTTAGGAACGAGGCGTGCGTTACCCAAATATCAACTATTTGAGATATCGGCAACTTGAAAAATTAGTGATGTTGAGTGAGGACTTTTATACCGTCAATAAAGCATTAAGAAAGCGTCGTTTTATAATTGATATTGGATGCTAACACCTCCGTTTTAATTGAATCTCATTTCACAATGAATATTAGCTTCATTTAGTTTACACTAAATTTGGTAAATAATGTAAATCATAATATAATTCTGATGATTGGTTATGGATTTATTGAACCTATTAATACTTATTTTATGACACTTTTTAGGTAATATATAGTCCACCCATATCACTACATCTGTTTCTGTTACGTGTATTCTGGTTTAATGCGAATATCTTTGTTTACGGTTTAGCAGGGCTAAGTGGAATGACAGTCTTTGTAAGCAACGGGCAACAAAGTAGACAAAATACCGGGAAACATATCCGAATGTAAGTTCAAATCAGGTTACTGGCTTACAATATTTAGAAATAAATATATTAGTCACTTACGGTAAAATACAAGGTGGATTTTTTTGTATACAGCTAGTAAAAACTAGTTAAAGTACATTGTCATTTTATAAATTTACGAACTAACGAGCTATGTGAAGACCCAGACCGGAGAGAATGACAAAACCCAAAACGATGTTAAGTGCCACAAGAGCACTAACTCGTCACTAAGAGACCCTTAACTGGGAAAGTTTACCATAGGTCGAGATTTATTTTAGAGGGCGCTCTAAGCTTCCTCCGTCGCCGAATGTTTTTTTAATCTTCTTAGATGAACATTGATGCCAGTTTCCAGATTCAAGTTTTGTAAAAGCGTCAGATCCCAGAATATGCACTAGAGGAAGATAAATTGGAGGTTAACTTAATATGCATACTAAATTTTTACCTCAGAAACTCCAAGAAACATCTTTTTATGTTTGACTTTGGAATTACGTTCTAATTGGAGGAAAATTAAAATTACGTTCAGGAGCAACGGGATAAGATCAGTTGAAATCACTTCTACCTTTTTTATTACAATTGCTTGTGGGAAGTTTTTCCAGTCCACATCAAATTTCCGGAAAGTTTTTTTAGACTCGTTGAAGTATTTTTACCATGAAAATGAATTATCATTTGAAAAAAAATGTTTGTAAAAGTCCGATAATAAACATCTTTGATGCCAACGCAAAATTTTAAAAGCGCTAATGGTTAATAGTGTGACGTATTGGATGCAATTTGATCTTATAAAAAAGTAAGTTTAAAATACATATTTGTCTTAGAACAAGGTCTCCTGCATTAAAAAGGCTTTCAATGGATAACTCTTTGCCGGCAAGGCAGATAAATACTTGTACGGGAAGTTAAAAAAAAATGACAGATTTATGCACTGTATTACACTGCATATACTCAGAAGGCTGTCACTCAAGTGTGGGTAAAGTAGGACATCGCAAATAGAACGAGGACCTTTTTAAAAAACCTAATGGTCAGTAAATCCCAGACGACAACATCTTCTGAGGACGAAGCGGTGATGTCGTCTATAGTCAGGAATACTTCACTGCTAATCGCTTTGCGAGGGCGGACAAGTCACATGACTTGTTTGGCTCTCTTAGTCTGATAGCTTAGATCTAATATTGTATAAACACGCAAACTAGCTTATTAATACTTGAAAATCTATAGAGGCTTCTTTTCTGCTAAGAAAAATTAATCTTCGCGCAAATATTATGGAGGTCAAAATTGGTGGATATTAAGAGTTAAAAAACATAAAACTGTAATATTTTTTTATTGTGTTTTATCACTCTAAGACAGTTTAAGAAAGAGTCTGAGTTCACCTTTTTCAGCCAGTTAGTCAGTTTGTACGTGGGTGATGCTAACTTAACATTTATTTACGTGTGCAAAAGTTGGTTTTTGAGGGTTTATACTAAGAAAAATATATAGTCCGAAAATATTATAGTTTCAACACTTTTTACTCTTCCTCAAGAGCTCTACTAACTTGACCCATGCCGCGAAAGTATAGAGGCTGGCCAATTGTTTTCTAAACAAAAAACCAATTTGCATAGTTCAAATTGGCTTTCTGTCCCTACACTAATATTTTTTTTAGAAATATACCCAAATATAATCATAAAAACCTCACACTCACACGGGAATAGGTATTATTGGACAGTTTATGTTACTACGAAAAAATACTAATGTAATAATAGCTCTTACGTACAAACATTATAGTTCCTGGTTTTGCTGCACGTGAGGGAGAATAAAGTGCTACCACATTAAATTACACATATTTATTATTTTCTAACTAACCACTAATTTTTAAAAAGGCTGGTGAACAAAGTTGACAACAAGTACTGTATGCAGCAATTTTTTTATTACAAACGATATTTCTTAAAACATTGCCCACCAAATATTGAGTAGAGAGATACTAAGATGGGTGGAGACGTTGTTTTCTCTAGGCTGGCGCAGTGATAGTTAAAAAATTTTCTAACATCCTGTATGTTATATTGCTAGACTAGAAAACATTCCTCATTACACGACTGTATTAAGCACCGACCGCCCTATCTGTTCCCAGTAGCCAAAGCAATCATGGTTTCCTGTTGATTCAAATGTCTTGTTTCTTTTACTACTGTGTTTTGACGTGACAACGTTTTTAAATTAGGTTGCGGCTCGGAGTCACTCATGAAAAAAGTGTAACGCCCGGGTAACGTTACGATTCCCGTCCAGTGGGTCCGCCGCACGGGATCCGCCACAGGGATAAAGCAGATAACTGTGGGTCCGCCGCACGGGATATAAAGCAGATAACTATGTTTATTCGTGAAAAATGTGGAGTGCTTAGATTCGTCATTTACAACAACTACAACAATAAAGGTAAATAATTGTACACTGATATTTCATTATCGTAAACTATGATTGATTGATTAATTTGTTAGATTGACACAAAAGTTGAGAAACTGAGTTTATAGGTTATGTCATACTATTGACAAATGTTGAATAGTGTGTAAGTAAATTATTAGTTTAAATCACTCTGCAATCAATCGTAATTCAGTCGATTGAGAAGAAAACAGCGCGCGGTATTGCTAGTCAAACAATTTAAAATAACAAATTATAACCTCTACAACCTGTCATAACAGTGCGACCAAACAAACGAACAAAACCGACCAATCACCACGCGCGGAGCGGAGTTTTAGAATTTAAACTGTGGTTTAGCAAGAATTTCAAATTCCCAATTTTAGTAAATGTTTTTATTCAACTTTTACCATTTACAATAACAAATTTTTTTAATTAATTTCAAATTATGTACAATGTTTTAGTAAACAAAATAAATTTTGTATAGTTAAAATTTGTGCAATTCTTATTTTCATTCATTTTTTATTCTTAACGATATAATTTTATTTTATTATTCGTATTAGTTTTAAAAATTTGGTTTGTTAACACGAATATTATTTATTTTGTGTTGCATCATTAAGGACTATATGGGAACTTCCTAAAATCACGTCGTTGTCCTTCGGTCTGTCCTGTCCGTTTTTAACGATAAAGGATAAATTTTTATATTAATGTTTTTGAAAATTTAAAAGGTTTATAATCTCCATTATTGGAAAAAATACTCTAACCTTATATTTTCTACTACTCTAATAAAATTTAATTTGACAACATTCAGTTCTTTGAAAAGTGTGCTATTTTAAACCGAGTGGTTTTTTTTGTTCTTGGAAGTATGCTAATTAGGGGTCCTTGTTACTTTTGTTATAAAGGTCTAAGAAACTGAAAAACTATATATATATATATATATATATATATATATATATATATATATATATCCCTATTCACCTATTCTGGAATATGTCCGACTCAAGTTATAAGAAGGTACGATAAATATTTAGTAATTTTTCATTGCTCAGCATTATACTCTAGGTTGTTTTGCCTATTTACAAATTAAATATATTATGAACTTAGAGCACATTGTTCTGTTTATGTTTTTCCATTATCATTTATTATTTTTTACCTTACAAATGATTTAAATTCAGGGTATCTAGAACCATGCTATGAATGTCTACGACCTCTATAAATTTAGTACAATTAATCTCTAACACTAACTGTAAATATATCAAAGAAAAATGTGTATAAGTAACCAAATAAATTAAATTTTGGCACTTAGTCTGAGCTTTAAACTATTCATAATGATTCAGAAGTATATTATGCATATTTTTAAACATTTATATAAAAATCAAATCAAATCATTTTTATTTTGCCATAACATTACAAAAATGTATAGCAATAGTCATTTTTCTATAATTTGGATCAATCACTCCACATTGAGACCAGTCAAACATACAGAAATTTCAGTCGCACCACATTCACTCATGCCAATTTTTCCCCATTTTCCAAACGCTGGTTGTCAGTGTTCCAATTGTGCGGTCACCCAGTCGAATGCCATAAACTCGTCAGCACTATAAAATGCTGAGACGCTAAACAGCGCTTTAAACGAGCTTTTAATGCCTTGGGCGTTGGGGGCGTTTTTGATTGAATTTTGGCAACTTGTTGAGAAAACGAACTCCTGCCTGCGAAGGCAAGTGTTCTTTAAACCCCCGTCCTGTGACTTCCAGTTCGGTAGGTATCTCTCTGCCTCTTGTCCCATACGAATGTATGTCTCGGCCACGTGTCATGGCACATTTAGGACATACAAAAAAAGAAAGATTGTCTCTAGGATGTAGAGACAACGGCAGAGTCAATAGTTGCAGTTTTTTAAAAGCTTCCATTGCATGTTTTCTCTGAACCTTAACTGTGCGATTAATGCGAATCGCTTGCTTCTGCAAATTTGAATGCCCTGAAAAAATGATAGTTTGCGCTGGCTCCCCACAGCACCAAAACCGTAGGTGAGGGGGGGGTAGATCAAGCCATAATAAGCCGTCATCAGTACCTGAATGGGGCAGTATTTGGCTAAAGACCTCAGTACATAGATGCCCGAGGCCAGTTTTGAGCAAACATGATCAATTGTGATTAATTCCAAGTCAATCCCCGATCCAGGAAAGGAATATTCCGAGGAATTTTTAACAGTCGAACTTCCTCCAGGAAAAAAAGTCATCCAATTGTAAAAACGGCCTGGCCCGTCATTGAGAGTTTCCTGATCGCAACGCCGAAAGTCAAGAAAATTTGATTTCGAAGAATTTGCTTTGAGGTATGAGGCGGTTGAGTTGAAGTGTTGGACACAATTGTTGGTGTCAAGGAAGATTTGCTGTTCCAGAATAGTTTTTGATTTTTTTGGTGAAACAAAGTGTCGTGTCATCAGCGTACTGCACAAGTCTTCCATGTAGTAGTGATGACTCCATGTCATTGACATAGATGAGGAAAAGAATCGGACTGAGTATTGATCCCTGAGGGACACCATAGCTCAGCTGAATCGGTTCAGAGAATTTGTTTGAGATTTGGACGATTAGTGTTCTGTGGCCTAAAAATGAGCTAATCCATTGGAGCGGCACGCCTCTGATGCCATGAGATTCAAGTTTGTCGAGCAATTTCGAGTGGTCAACACAGTCAAATGCCTTAGATAAGTCGAGAAACACACTTAATGTAGAGTCTCGACTTTCTAACCCCTCTACAACCATTTCGACAAGACTCACAACGGCGTCTGTAGTCGATTTCCCTTTCCTGAAACCAAATTGGTGTTCAGAAAGCAGGTTATGGTTGTTTAGAAACTGAAGCATTCTAGTTAAAAAGAGTTTTTCATAAAATTTTGCTCAATGGCGGGCAAAATTGAGACAGGCCTATAATTATTGGTTGAGCTGGGATCATCTTTTTTTTAAATTGGAGTTACTTTCGCGATTTTAAGGAGCTAGGGAAAATCTCCTTGTTGAAAAGAATGATTGACTAATTGGGATAATGGACTCACAATATGCTTTGAGCACATTTTAATGAGCCACACAGACATTAAATTAATATCGTTTGATTTTTTTTTTGCCGGGAGCTGTTGAATAATTCTTTCGAGCTCATCCTCAACTACAGGACCCAAAGTCAATGATGACACGGGGCTCTGTCTTTGCGTGGGGTTTACTTGCGGAGTAGATGGACAAGGACCTTGCTCACCAGCAACAGACGCGAAAAATCTTGTTAAACTCGTTCGCAGCCTCAGTCGCATCCTCTACAAGCCTATCCCCTATTTTGATTTTTATTTGGGTCTGTGGTTCATTTTTATCGTTTATGATGCCCCAAACAGTTTTAGAAACATTTTTTGACGAGATGATTGATTTAGAGACATCATATGCTTTCGCAGCTTGGATCACTTTTCTGTAAATTCTTTTGTAATTCCGAAAAAAAAATTTTGAAATCTTCGTTTGAAGTAGTTTTTTGAATTTCGGAGGAAAATTTAAGTTTTTCTCTCGATACCAATATTTCTTTTGTGATCCATTTGTTGTTTGCCTTTCTCGGGCAAACTTTGATTGTTTTTAGTAGGACAGCATAAATTTAGATGGTAATTAAAATTTTTGGAGAACAATTTAAAGTGCTGCTCTACTGACTGTGGTATATTTAAGAAATCCCAATTTTCTTTGGAAAGGGAAGCGTTGAGGAGAGCAATGTTACCTGGCCTTATGTCTCTTATTAGTTTTAGTAGTTTTTGGGCTCCCTTTATATTTTTTCGCCACTAATTACAGCCTCTTGGCCGTAGTGGTCTGAGATGGCTGTGTTTACCACGGATACCGCGACACCTGAAAGGTTAGTGATGACGTTGTCAATTGCTGTCTGTGTTGTTGCCGTCACTCGCGTTGGTGTTTTTGACTGACAACGCAAGGCCAAAAGACCTTAACAAATCGATAAACCGTGTTGTGGATGGGTGATTTTTGTCCAGCGCGTCAACGTTGAAATCACCCATGAGGACATAATCCTGTATTTGGTTTGTCAGGTCAGTCAGCACGGCTTCGAATTTTGAAAAAAAAAAAATTTCTTCGTTTCCGCTGGGTGACCTGTAAATTCCGATGACAATCAATTTTGACTTGTTTGTGTGTGAAGTTTGATTCCGACTGCTTCAAAATCTTTTTCAATTGTTTCCCTAACTGAAAAAGTGCCAAAGTTGGAATTTTGTCTCACAAAAATTGCGACTCCTCCTCCTTTGGATAGTTGTCTACAATATGAGTTCGCCAGCTTGAAATTTGGGATTTTGCAACGATCAACGTTTTTGCTGTTGAAGCCATTTTCAGTAACTACAAGTACGTCTGTCTGTAGATCCTCACACATGAGTTGAACTTCATCTAATTTGTTTGTGACAGATTGTGCGTTTTTGATGAAGCAGTCGTATTGAATTTGATTTTGAAATTTTGACATTGTCCGTCTTCCATGGGTTAGCGTCAGTCAATTTAGACCGGCGCTGGTAGATGGGGGTCCCTAAAAAACCAGATTCATATTTAAGGCCTGACTGACATTCCTTTGGCCTGAGATTGGTGGACTGCCCAGCAGGTCGGCTGATCACAGCCTCCGCGTAGCTGTGATGCTGGGCGGTTGGTGTCGGTGGTGTCGGTGATGCCGATGGCGACCGGGGTGGAGCAGTAGGAGCAGTGGTTCCGAAGCGGCGACGAGGTAGACTGGTTAACTCCTTCACTATCACACCAGCCAGTAAAGATTGCCCCGTTGTTGTCAAGTGTAGGCCGTGAGGGGTGAAGTGTTCACGGCCCAGGACACTGATTATCCATCATCGCCACGCCCCTCGTATAGCGTTCACACACAACTCGCTCACATAGCTGTTCGCGAGAGCTATGGACTCGTGGATGGGGCTGTCGGGAGGCAGGTCGTATCGAGGTGGTAGAGGCGACACTAGGAGATTAGAGGAGATCCTGCAACTCTTGATTACCTCCTCCATATGCTGGAACACGATGTCCTGTCTCCCGGCAGCCAAATCGTTGGTTCCGGCGATGAGGACGTAGCAGTGGTTCTCTGGAGGGGCGTGGGAGGGTGCGATGTGGAGGAGTCCAGCGCCGGGCTTGCAGACTCCGATGATGCTGGTGTGGCCGGCTGTCTGTGCTCTCATAATGGCAGAGAGGTGACGGCTGTGGCTATCGCCCTAAAACAGTCACATTTTTGAACGGGAGGATAGTTTTTTTAAGTTTTGTGTGTTTTTTACTTTTTGTATCGTGATCATGTTTTTTTGAAGATATGTGGTTTTTTTGTTTTTTATTTTTTGTTTTTATCCTGGCGTTTTTCTTCTTCCTACTCACTACTGTGAAGCTTGCCGTATCCTCATCGTTTAGGTCTGATAGGGCCATGTATCTGTTTCCTACAGTTATTTGAGGAGCATGAGCAGGTGACGTATGTGGCTGTTTCTACCATACACCCACATTCTTCCTTCCCCCTAAGGCACTTCAGCTCCGCCTCTAAGACTTCAATGGTGGTCCTGAGGCTGGCCACAAGATCTCGGGTCTCGGCACACCGCTGGTCCCCGCAGTTGTTCGGCAGGTCACACTGCACGCCGCAGTCAGTCGCGGAGACACGTACAGGTGAGTCAACCCGCGGCGTGGACGCCCAACAAAAACCTGGTTGGTGTACTGCATGAGTCGTGTATCCGACTCAATAGAGTGGTCCAAAACGTGCTTAAACTGTTCTTCGAGCTGCAGTAGACGGTCTTGGAGAACTTTGTTTTCGGCAACCAGGTCGGCTACTTCCGCGGCAGAGGCAGAGTCAAGACAGACAACCGGAATCGAGGCGCCGGTGGACGTCGCGGGTGACGCGGGGAGTTCAGCATCGCTCGAGAGCGCGGGCGTCGCGGCCAGACTGTGCCGACGAGGCCACAGGCGTCGAAGCGGAAGCGGGCGTCGCGGGAGATGCGGCAGGCGGGGTAGGTTGCAGGCGACAAGGACAGAGTCCTCATGGTGACTGGATGGGGCCCTTGGTGTTTGCCGCTGCACGACACAAGTCTCGTCGCCTCGACGTTGGTCTTCAACGTCGCTCCACAGTTCCGCCCCAAACAGCGGCCAGGCTCTTTCCCCGTTCTTCAAGCAATGGCTCTCTCTATACTTGTAGTTGTGGTGGAGGATAAGAGGTTTTCCATTTTTCGTTTGCTCAAGAGTCAGAGTCATTTTTTTGTAATAAATATGAATATAGGCACTAATTTATGACATATAATTAAAATAAATATGGGTATAAGTTAAAATATTTAAATAATTTAAAATCACAATAAACAGTTTAAACAAACAAACAAATAAATAAATAACTAAATAAAAGACACGAACAAAAATAATAATTTAGTCAATAGCAAAATAATTTAATCATCGGGGGTACAAAAAGATAGCCTCCCTGATGGGATTCGATCTGCTGTTCCTCGGATTACTAAGCCTGAACGCTATCAGTGAGCTTGGTGATAAGACACAGTCACTTGTTCATAGGTCGCACCGACGAAGTCCGAGTGAAAAGGCACCTGTTACTAACTCTTGAATCGTGTTTGTTAGTTAGTCAAAGTTAGGTTATGAATGAAAAGTCCCAATATTACTGTGTGCCTTACTTACTTGAATGTCACAAACAAATTTAAATTGGATTGCAAGTCCAATCACAGCCACGTTAGATAATTTAAAATTCACTTCACTAATTGTTAAAATTAAAACTTTAAATTAGTAAATTTGAATAAAAATAATTAGAAGCGATATAGCACCAGTGCTGCACATTGGCGCATGCGCCTAACCTCCTCCTATATCGTTTTCAGACTAAAAATGATGTAGTTGGAATCTACGCTTTAGAAAGAGAACAGAATGAGCGGAACAGTAATACCACAAATGACTACGAACTCAACAGTGTCAATAAAATGTACATACAGCAGGCCTTGGCATAAGAGATTGCGTAAAACCTATCTTTTCAACTGAATACTCTACGGCAGACTTTTAAAAAATGATTTGGAGTATACGCGTAAAAATATAAATAAATGGATAGAAATGCAAACAAGAAACATGATTGTGGATTGTATACCAGAGGGATTTCTAGATAAGTCCACATCACTACTATTGGTAAGTTGTAGAGCTAAAGTTATTAATATCGTGTACTATTTTGAGAGCAAATATGTGCCTTTCTAACTTAATGTCACATTTAAATGGTATTTTACATTTTTTTTATTTGTACAGTAACTGATATATTTTAAAATTTATTAATATTTTGTTATTAGGGTTCGAATCACATTTTCCGACAAATTCTTAAACCATTCATTTATGTAAACGGTCAAATGATGCATTTTAAGAATTGCAATTTCATTGCAAAGTAATCGATTTTATTCTAAATACATAAAATATTAAACGTTTATTACACTTTTTCAAAATTGTGCAACATATTTGATACCTTTCCTATATCAGTTATGTTTTATATATCAGTTATAAAAGTAATAACTGATATATAACCGAATCACTATAAGGTTTTGTTAATTATATCTAGTAGGACTTGATCGCTTTGAGGGAAGGAACTCTCCTATATAACATTAAAAAAGTATGACTTTCAAAGTCTACAGTCACATACTTATAAGTACACTACTGTTACCGTAGCTATATTAGGAAAGATTGAGACGATCAAAATAACCGTTTGCATAGCTTATATTCACTGATATTTTTCAGTTCAGGCGTCTCTGAAGTTCAAACGAAGAACAAGGTCCGTTTGTGCTTCTTCGTCAGCGACTTTTTGTTTGAAATTTTCAGAAAAAACATGACTCCAGGAGTCAAGGCTGTGATGGCGACACGATTTAAACTCAACATTTACACATTACCTTCAGAATTACCTCCTTCTTTAACGGTGAATTTATTACAGAAACCATTTAAAACTTAAAGAAATGAGACAGAAGTAATGATCAGTGTGAATTGTTTATAAGGTGAAATCCGTGTATTTCAAAGGGTTATGGAAGTCAAAATTCAATAAAGATAAGACTTCCCCTGAAGATTTTCACATGGCTGATGGATCTACAAGACAAGCTGAAATGATGAACCAAAGGCGTATTTTTCAGATCCGGTGAGTTGTGTGGGTTCTAAGAACGCAGAGATGTTTTATAATATGTTTTCATGTTTCTAATATGAGACATGTGTGTAATACCGGATGTAATTTATAAGAGAGATTTGTTGTTCTACATCTTTCCCAACTGTATTGATTCCATCTTAATCATTTCGGCACTCAATTCTTGTCCCTAATGTGGACCATGTATTCCCTAGTTTATGTTAAATGCATAACAAAGATACTACTTTGCATCAACATTAGTCAATGCAATATGAAGGAATCTGTTAAGCCACCACCGCTAATGAAATGTTCACATTTCTGTTCCCGACAAGCAAGCTTTAGCAAACAACAAACGTGTCCTCAAAGCAAAAAATCTACGGCCCAATCAGTTTTGACCATAAATGATTATAATAGCTTTTAGCCCTATTCAAACCTGGTCTATGAATTTTCTGTTATTTACCTAATTTTAACTCAAATAAAATTTGTGTAAAGCGTTATATATGATTACTTATGAGGTTTCACAGTGTGTTGTTAAAAAATTATTTACCGGTTAATATTTTCTAAACGAAAAAAACTGTATTATTTTTAGAAACACCAAGCAATTTACTGTATAGACCAGCATTTAAATGCGCTTATTAATTTAAAAACTATTACCAGAATAGTATGAGCTTATCTCCTGATCAATGTATTGAGATATATATAAATTTAATAAATTTATATATATATATATATATATATATATATATATATATATATATTCATTAAATTTGTATAAGTGGCAATAGCCTAATTTAATTCAATAAGCATTGAATCGCCAAAAGTACTTGCTCCGCTGGGACTCGTACCCGAATCTCTCACTTGCCGGGTGAATGTGCTACCATTACACAACAGAGCCCTTACTTTTTATAATTCATTTATTTTTTATTTAGCAGTTTTTTTCACGTATGTGTTTAAATTATATATATATATATATATATATATATATATATATATATATATATATATATATATATATATATATAAATGAAATATTTTTGAATCGTAAAATTGTTTATATATATATAAACAATTTTACGATTCAAAAATATTTCATTCATTAAAAACGTGATTGCTAATCTATGCAAATGTGTTGACAAATATATATTGATAATATAATAAAACCTATATAAATAAAATAAATTTGCATTAGGTATATCATTTATTACTTAAGTATTTTTATATCAATTATTGTGATATATAATTTGTTATATTCCTTTCGGAACAGAATAGCTGAATATCTATTCAATAAAGTAAATGTGTACGAAAAAATCAATGATGTAAATATAAGAAATTTATAAAGGCATGTCAAATGTGCATTATTATATAACATTGTAACAGTAGCTTAAGAAAAAAACAGAGAAACAAACAGTAATGTGCCTCAGCGATCCAATATTTTCTAGAGTAAAATCCGTAAATTACAAAGACTTTTATAATGCAAACCCGTATACTCGATGGTATCATTACCAAAATATCATCACCTACCTATATCATTACCTATATTGGTGCACTATAAGTTAATTAAAACACTGGAAATAAACAAGTTTAGCACAGTAATTGCTCCGAACTACCTAAACTACAAAATTAAAAGTCAGGGCTTTTGTGACCGTAATAGGCATCCGAGACCTATGTATTTTTATTTTCTTGAGCCAAAAAATAATGAAAACTCCACTACGGCGTCATAAATATAATTATTTGAACCAAGAATGCTCCTACACGAGCAAAACATGATATAATAGTCATATTAAACTTTGATCCCCTGAACCATGACGCTGCAACAATACGTACCTGATATATGCCTGTATATGTTTGAAAAATGGTATGTGACTCCATTATGTTATATTATAAGTAGGCTACTTTTACCGAATTGTTTAAAGGATTTAATATAGAAAATTTGGTTTTAAGTAATGGGTACCAGCTAGTACTTAAGAAAGAAGCAACAAACGTACGTTCACTAATGCTATAGTTAAAATTGTAATACGAGAATTCTAAGGAAATGTATTTGTAGGGAAATATGTAAGAAATATTATTATAATAAATGCGTTTTTGTAACACAAATAGGAGTTGAATATATTGGTTTTAACACTGTAAAAATACATAAACATTAGTTTTTATATATTGTAATATCATCCGTCCCTAGTAATTAACCGAAATAAATACTAACTTCAGAAATTATACACAACATATATTATTTGATTTCTTGTATTTGTTTTAGTATTTTCTAGCATTTATGGAATACATAGCTTAGAGCTTCCGTATGAGGGGGATGATATCAGCATGTTCATAATTTTGCCTGAACAATATCATGCAACAGCAGTACAAGATTTACTGAGGACATTAACTTATGAACGTCGAGATATTATTCTAAGTCAGATCTTACACAGTCATCTGAAAGAAATGGATGTTATTTTTCCTAAGTTTAAAACTGAGAATAAATATGATCTTATACCGGTAAGTTTAGTAATACTGATAAATACAGCGTTTGCTAGCATAAACTCGTGGCCGACGAAGACAAACATTCGATAAATTGTGGACTTTCCACATGCATTTGTATTCATTGTCTACTTTAAGTAGCAATTAGCTGTATGTAATTCTGCAATACGTAATTACGTGGTTCATATGGTAAGAGACATTTGGAAAGACCTGGAGGTTATCACACAACGAATTTACTTATACCAATACTTTCCATTGTATGTATTATTAAGGTTATTTTATAATTATAAATATCTTTTGTACATACTGACCAAATACCATTAAAATCAACAGGAAGCTGCCTGTCCAGCAAAAATGTGCAAAATATATTTAAGTTATTAAAAAAATACAAGTATCATTATTCTAAGTTACAAATAAAGCTATTGTTCACAGATTATTAATTATTAGGATCATTATATACATAAACCGTCATATTTTATGATTTTAAAACAATATGTTTTAATTTAATGATAATACCAATTAATTGTTTCAGATATTAAAAGATTTCGGAGCAGATAAGTTACTTAAGTTTGTCAACCTCAGTGACCTTGTTACAACGTTTAAAGAGTTTGGAGTGGATAAGGCCATTCACACCGCCAAAATTGTTGTATATGAGCAAGGCACGGAGGCGGTGGCTGT
This sequence comes from Homalodisca vitripennis, assembly GCF_021130785.1. NCBI lineage: Eukaryota > Metazoa > Arthropoda > Insecta > Hemiptera > Cicadellidae > Homalodisca > Homalodisca vitripennis. Next base: position 26,943,122 of record NC_060214.1, read on the forward strand.
TACAAAACTGTCAGTCAAGGTGGCCTCGACGAGGTCAGATAAATATCCAGTTTTTCGAGCAAATAGGCCTTTTTTGTATTTTATTTATAATACTGTAACAAGAACGCTCCTATTTTCTAGTGTTTTTAACTCTCCATAAATACGCATAGCCGTAACACATTTTTATATTAATAGTGAATGTTGTTAAAGTGTACATGCTACATGTAGATTCATGAAAATGTTATTTTCTCTAAACGTTATTGTAAATATCTTTGTTGCACTTATCTTTTCAATAAACTTGAGGAAGACTTAAATTTCCAGTATAAATATATCTTATCTTCCCAAAATTTAACACTAAAAGTAAAAAATCTGATATAAAAATTATATTAATATGCATACCTATATTGTTTTGGAAAAACGTCAAGCAAGACCTAACATGTGCGGAGTAATATATTATTTATTTATTATATATATTAAGCAAATCTATTTATGAGTTGTATTGAAAGGAGAATTATTAGATAAACAATGATTATTCTGTTTGAAATGGTTACGTTATATTGATGATATTTTTTCACCTTCATTTAACACAATTTTCTTACTGATCTTCAAAAATTTTCTTCTTTAAAATTTTGATGGAAATTTGCCAATCTAAAGTTACGTTTTTGGACAAAGATTTTTCTCTTAAATCCGGATTTCTCCAAACTAAATTAAATATTAAAGAGACTGACAATTATGGATTACCTATTACTACAGCTGTCACCTAATGTATGTCAAAAAATAATTTCCAAAAAAATATTCAGTAATAGAAAGAAACTATGCACCAGTACAAAAAAATATTCAGTAATAGAAAGAAACTATGCACCAGTAAAGCAGATTTTTTAAACCACATCGACTAAATTGGGTAAAACATTTAAATATTTCGATTACCATGAGAAAATGTTCAAAAACTAAATTAATAAACCAAAAAGTCCACAAAGTTCTTAATTATTATTCAAAACAACTTAAATTTGCTATTCCATCATTCCCTAGTCTACAAAAAATTAAATATATTATTAAAATTGGAATTAATTCACTTCAAAGTTCCCCTGACACTTCAAACTTTATTTTAAAAGCATCAAGAAGTAGTTTTTTAGAAGACCTACAAGTTTGAGAAAAACAAGTTGTTTAACACACGATTTCCAAAATCTATCAAACTATATGAGATGTGGAACGTGTAAAATGATGGGTTCTTCAAGATAATTCAATAGCAGTAATACCGGAATGACCTATCCTATAAATGGCAACATCGACTGTAATGACACGTAAATAAAATCTAATATACCAAATGAATTGCAAGTTTTGCTTTAAACAATATATTGGGCTAAACAACTAACCATTTAAGAACTCGTATGACAGGGCATATATTTCATATTTTCCATAAAGATAAGGAAAACCATCGGTAAGACATTGTCTAGAACACAAAAAAGACAAAATTTAGGAGTGTATTACATTAAAAGGAATATACCAAATACCACCATGCCCTAAAGAAAATTACAAAAGTTTAACATTAAACCACATAGAGCTGGCTCATCAAATTATGCTTAAGACAAAAAAATCCATTTCGTCTAAATGCATTTATTACTTAAAAACTTTTAAAAAATTACAAGTTATATTCCATTCTTTATACAAATCGACTGTTCCATCAAGATTAAGCTAGAAAATAATTTACGTCAGCTAGACTTTATCAAAGTTATGCACTGTGTATACATTAATGGTTTCTTTATTCTTGTTAAAGTTTTATAGTTTTGTTGTTATATATTAATTTATTTTTAAAACATCCTGAAGACGGTGGTATTAAATCCCCCAAAATATAGAAGGGAAAAAATAGTTCTTTTGTTTTCTTCTACTTAACATTAGGCAGTCAGATGTCCATTAAAAACATTCTCGGTAATTATCCTTAGTTTCAGCCATCATTATAGATTGATAACTAATCAATGAATCTGACTACAGATCGGAGCAGAACAGTGAAGTAGAACGCCCACGCTATGTATCTTGATACTCCGTTATGTCCTGCGACGTTACATTGACAAGTGGACACAACGACCCACTTCTGTAATTAAAGTTTGATACCCATCATGTCCCCACAAAGATAGATTTTCTCGACGCATTGTTGAAGAGGATCCAATTTCTATTCATACAATTTAGTTAATTTTCAGCAGTTGATACATTTTCCAGGCAGACATATTTATGGGACTTAAAATTATAATATCTGTCCATGATTCTTCTAACTTTAATCATCGTGTCAATCAAAGGTCAGCCATATCATAAATGTGAGATTGGAAGGTCCAGTTGCATTTTAATACTTGACAACAAAACATATGTTTACAAACATATTAGAGATGTCCAATAGATTCCTTCATTATGACTTAAATTTTGATTCATATATTCCAAGTAGTTTGTATAAATTTCCCTTAATATTCAAAGTATTAAACGTTCTTTAGTTTCATATTTAATAGACCATAACAATGCGCTGGGGTAATTTCAATAATGAAGATCTTCCAGTTACAAATGATGCATAAAAATAATACAATCCAATTGCAGAATAAATTGGTGCTATCTAAACATATAGTGAAAGCAGGAGATATTCAAGAATCAGGGACATTTGAGGTTGGTATGGATGGCAGGTTAAAAACACGTAGTACACTTTACTGTTTCACTTGTTAGTGACGTATGGCTGTAGACAGCTGGAGAAGGAGTATCAAACCTCAGACTTCTCACAGCATTCAGAGTCGTATCAAAGTGTGACATTTACTATAGGTACCATATATAAGACATCGTTAAGAGCTCCAATTGAGCAATAATACAGCAAGTTTACTCAAATATCTTAACGAAATACCGAAAAAAGTTTGAATATTTATCTGGTATCGGTTTCCTTCGGCATTTCTTTAGTATATTAAATACAAACAATTATTTACAATTGAAGTAAACCTCACTGTGAAAAACCTCAGATAAATTATCAGTATCAAGTTTTTTTTATTTCGTGACGTAAGTTATTGAACCGGTCTGGCAAAAGTAAATGGAATAAACAAAAATGTATAACTTATTTTCAATCTTCAAATTACTTTATACTGTACACCTTAGTCAAACAACGTACATTTATGACACCAGTCGAGTAACCTTAAGAAAGAAGAAAACACCAGAATATTAAGGGTAAGTTCTATTGTATGTAATATGATGAAATAGTCATTATCTGAAGAAAAAAGAAAAACTGCACTCTTTGTTTTAATTAATTTGTAAAAATTTAAGAATTCTTTAAACTTCACGCAGTTGTTGCGCAGGTTTATGATCTTTTATGAAATCAAGTATGATAAGTTATGTTTCTTGGCAGTTAGAAACAGAAACTTATTCATGACGAAATCTTGGAATTTTGCAACTAATAATTCAACACCGTTGTTTTGTCAGGTATATTTGATTTTGTAATAACAGTACATTAAGAGAAATTACATTACAAAAAGTTCCAAAGTTGCGTGTGACAATAGGCTAACTGATATTAAGTCAACAGTAAGGTTAAGGACCGTCAAAGTCGTTTGAACGAGATTGTCTCCTGATATAAAGACAGCTAAACAATAATTCAATGGAATAGCTTACAATCGTATTTCGGTACTCTAGGACCTTTAAACAAAGATTACATTTTGGATGAAAGTTGTGTATTTCTGAGATATGTTTAAACCAATATCACATGAAATAAAGCAAACATAAGAAAATTAGCTTTTTTCCATAATGTGTATGGAGAACGATTTAAGGAAATTAAATGTAAGGAATGATGTAAAAATGTTTGAAATATTGATTAGGCAATATTATTTTTTTAATATATAAAGCAAAACCAAATTAGTTTTAAATATAGTACTGTTATATAAAATAAGAAATTTTTATTATTTTCTAATTCTTTACAGTAAGTAATAAATAACTACTTTATATTTTCTTGCACGAATTGGTAGATTATATTCAAGCATTTACACAGATAATAACCAGATCTAATTTATAAAGAACGTTTACATTCGTAGAGACAAAGTACAAAATAAAAATTAATAATCATTGAAGAGAATAAATATTAAATTATTTCAAACTGGGTGAATAACTTGGTTTAAATAATAAAAAAAAAAACTATAAGTTTAATAGTTACGTTGAGAGATCGAGTGTACCGAGCTGTAGGGTTTCTTAGAACTAACGTTCCATTTATCTTAGAGAGCACAAGTTTATTCCTCTCTACTTACCTTTGCATTATGACATTATTAGTGAAGTAAAAAACTGTAATATTAAAGTTATGTTAGTTGAAAATAATTACAAATATATATACTAGCTGACCCGGGCGAACTTCGTACCGCCTTAAAGGGTCCACAGCATCCACATTGGTGCTTGAAATGTGCAGAATAAAAGACAAAGTAAAAAATAAATCAAATTAGGTCCTATGTGATTTTTTTTTCCTTCACAACTAATCTGAAATTTAAATAGAAAAACAAAATAAAAAACACAATTCGTAAGTTATCTAAAATAATTTAAATCGCAATAAGCAGCAAAGATACAGATACATTAAATTTATTAATATTGATTCTCTTTCTTCAGTCGAGTACCTTGTGATATATAAAATTTTTTGTCTTGTTATTAGGTGCAAGAATGAATAAAGCAGATGGTTTGCCGACACGTGAACATGCCACATATAGTTGTCCATGAGAAAAACATAGATTTTCTAAATTTAGTCCACAAACCCTCAAAGATTGGCCTTGTGATTTATTGATCGTCATGGCAAATGCAAGACGAATCGGAAACTGAGTTCGTTTAAATTCAAAAGGCATATCGGTAGGAATGATCGGAATCCTTGGAATAAGAACTTCCTCACCTTTAAATTTTCCTTTAAGAATCGTCGCGTGAATCACATTTATCATCAATTATTTTACAACCAAACGCGTTCCATTGCATAATTTTGGTTGATTTAGATTGCGAAGCATTATGACTACTGCACCAACCTTCAAAAGTAAATTATAGGGTGGTAAGCCGGGCACATCTAAAGAGTTTAAAAATTCATTTGGATAGTTAGTGGCCTCATCTTCATTTGTTACGCAATCAATAGATTTGAATGTTTGCAGAGTACCATAAATTTGACTCTGAATTAAAAAGTTCAAATCATCCACATCCTTGTTCTTAGCTGCCAAGATTGCTCGCTCACTAAACCAATTGTTATTTTTGTGATTAGTATTGATATTGGGGAATACTTTGCTGATTAGTTCATCTTTTGTTGAGATAAAGGTGGAAAAATTGGATGGAAATGAAATCAATCCACATTCTTGATCTACAGGAACACAACCATTACCAATAGTCAACAACTGATTAGAAAAATTTTGAGCAGATGGATCGTTTAATAATTCAACTCTCATGTTTGCAGTCAACTGTGGTTTTTTACATAACGCCACAAATTTGAGGATTTTAGGCAAGCGTTTATTTCATCAGCAGCAGTCGATCTAGGAATAACTGGCAGTGTTTGGCGGAAAATCACCAAACAGTAAAATTAATGCGCCTCCAAAACATCTTGTGTCATTGCGCAGATCTTTCAATGTTCTATCAAGTGCTTCCAATGCACGTTTATGGGCCATTATGCATTCGTCCCAGATAATGATTTTTGACGCTACTAAAACTGTTGCCATTGCTGAGTTTCTTTGATATGTTGCACGTTGGTTGCTCAATGGTTTGAAGATTCAAAGGCAGTTTCAGCGCTGAATGAGCCGTACGACATCCTTCCAATAATGTGGCTGCTATCCCAGAAGAAGCAACTGCTACTGCAATATCAGATCTTGCACGAACAGTAGCCAAAATCAATGACATTAGGAATGTCTTTCCAGTTCCACCGGGGGTATCTAAGAATAATAACCCACCATTTCCATCACTAATTGCCTTTATTAATGTACTATAAACTTCCTTTTGTTGGGGGTTCAACAGGGGTACATTTGTTTGAACTAATTGTTCTAATTCACAACACGGCGCTCTTGTCGTCCGATTTCACGTTCTTCTTCAGTAGAATTAATCACAACGTTACGAAGCCTTCTTGCATTACAGCTTTGTTGAGGCAGATTTGATCTTCTGGGTCGCGGCATCTTTATAATAATCCTCTCAATGTTCACAAACACTCGCAAATCGTTTAATTTCGTGCGAAACAAAGTTATCCGAACCGAAAGCAATCGAAGTAAAAGTTGTTTGTCTTTTTTTAAAAACCAACAGATTATTGCAAAGGTAAAAAAAAATCACTTCATGATTGACTGATTATTAAAAACTGAAAGGACAATCTATATGTCAGTAGCCATGATTTCATTTTGTTTGACTGAGTAACCCAGAAAAATGACACAGGCAGCTATCATAGTGTCAATCAAATTTACAGTTGTTTGTTTTACATTTTGGAATTCAGGCAATTGTTTTTTTCAAGATACAGTTTTTTTACTCTATGCTTTCAAACTATGTAACTAAGTGTAAAGAAATTTAAAATAGTAATTAAATGATATAAACATATATTTCTTTTGTCGCATTATATATGTTTAAAAAGAACAGCTGATTCAATTTGAACAGGCCCTTTCACTTAATAACATATGTTTGCTGTAATGCATTTCTTACTGGTATTTCCGTAACTTTTAGAGACCAGTGGGGCGGAATCCTGAATCGGGAACGGGATAAAACGGGATTCTTAGCTACCTCCCTACCAATTTTCAGCCAAATCGGATCAGCCGTTCTTGACTTATAAAATAGTGTAACTAACACGACTTTCTTTTATATATATATATATATATATATATATATATATATATATTTGGAGTTATTGATATATAGTTTGATGCCCAGCGGTTTACACTCATTATCAACTACCCTTTAAAACTACTTTTTGATAATTCTTAGTATAATGCGTTGAAACGGCAGGAGATACTGATCTCCAAAACTAATTTAGAATTAATAAATGTCTGATTATAAATTATTGTCTCTGGGTTTTCGGCTTACATTACATTTAAAATAAGATTTTATAGTTTTGTGTACAATTTTGTAGCATTTACCTAAGTATAGGTTTTATTGCTTAGGTCGTCGGAGACCCATAAAAATCATTTTTGGAATCTTCGCTTTTATTATTCTCTATACTCACAGGACAAATATATTTCTGTTGAATGTGACTGATTTAAAGAAATATTAATTCTGTAGTTTATATATCAGACTCTACTAGTTTCAAATCTTGAGCCCTGATGGGATGTCCTCGACCTTACTTGATCAACAAAATTTATAAAAGTATTTTGAATGTGAGTATACTTCAGAAATTATTATAAAAGGTGGTGAAAAATCTAGTGGTAATAGAGTCAAAAACACGGAGTGCTACTCAGACAGGGGACCTATACTAATCTACTGTAACACATTAAATTCCTTTTCATACATTCTGCATAGTTTATAAGTTTTTGACGTAAAGGCAAGTGGAGCGAAGCAAAGAGACTTGAGTAATAGTAAGGTCCTAAGAGGTAACATAAGTGTTCGTGAAAAGAAAATTAACAAACCGCAGTTAGTTAAACTGCAAAACCGAGTGAGGTGATTAAAAATATTCTGAGGTGAGTTTTCCTTGGTCTGTAAAACAGTAAATTCAATGTTTTCATTACGAGGAAACATTATTTTGCATTAATTATCTGAGTGTGCAAGTAGATTTTACAGAGTCAAGATTACAATTTTGTGCAGCATCACTAAGATTTAAACTCACATACAAATCGCAAGTGTTGTAGAATAATAAAAATATGAATAATTTTCTATTGTATAAAATTATATTTTATGAGACAGTACTGAATGATAACCAATTATTCCAGTATTCCAGTATGTAGTCTGGAACATAAATGATTATGAGAATACTGTCCTGGAATTTCTATTGAAATTCTAGTTTGATGAATGTATATACATGCATACTTATATGAAATATATTATTATCATATCGTGACAGGAATAATAAATTCCTCTAAGAAATATTACACCGGAAGTAGATATATAGCTTCCTATCACATATACAGCTTTCATGTATGCTAATGTATATAATGGATGCCTCTGACAGTTGATTGTTAGCCTACTTTGCTATCCTGTATTGTTCTGTGAGATTGATTGATGTTCTGTACAATGTAAAAACACACCTTGTCCGATTCAGTGAAGATGCGTAGAGCATTGTGAGTCCATGACAGGACTTGATACATGTAAATGTTCAAAAATAATGAAATAAACAATTTAAATAAAGTATATAAATAACGTAACGATTAAATTAAGTATATTCATTATTTATTACATGATATTACTAGAAACTAAAATCCTCCAACGAGTTATGAGAATATGTATCTTGGTTCAAATTCTACAGGATATTTTAATAGTATGCATATACAGGGTGTTTCGGAAAATGGTGGCAAACATTTCTGTAGCTGATAGTACATATCACTTCAAACAAAATGTGTTTTGTAAAATATATGTATTGTTTACTCGCTAGCCGCCATTTTGTATTTTGTATAAAACAAAAATTAGCTATATCTAAAATATAAAAAACTATAGATACCAAATTTTGTACACAGTTGGTTATAAATATAAGAAATTTAAAAATAAGTAGTTGTGATTGGCTTAAAACTGAACAAAATGACTCCTGTTGGAACATTTTTAAAGGAAATAAGACAAAAAAACATTATAGTTGAAACACATTTACAAGATATCAACTGTTTTTGAATTTTTATAAAAAATTCAGCTGTATTATTTTCCACGAAATATATCAACGCCTAAGCCGGCACGATTACATTAGATGTACGTTTGTACGCTTGCAGAAGCCGAGAACAACAAATAACATATGCCTCTCAACTGTGACACGTTTGTTGCTCCCCGAGGTTTGTAATAACTCTTTAGTAAACACAATTTGCTGCTCCAGTTTGAAGTTTTCTCAGTAGGAGTTTCAGTAAGTTAGATTAGTTCAAATTTAATTACACAAAACTAGTTTAGCTCTTGCACGTTACTAAATGGTGTATCACCACCATAACCGGGTGATTATTGAAACCCAAACGGGACCAAGGCGTAAATACAAATTCGATATATAAATACACCACCAATACAGAGTTCTACGCTTCATATTTTTTCCACTAAAATAGTAATCTGTTAACCTCTGTAGTGCATTATTCAAATTTAATCACTGTGTAACGCTTTGCGTAGTTAAAACTAGATAATTATACCTCTAAGAGTTGCAAATTAACTAAAGGTAATGGTTTGTACAGTTTTAAAATTTTTTTTCATTAAGTGCAATATCTCCGACATTCTAACAATTTAAGGTTCTATATATGTCAAAAAAATCTAGCAGGTGTTTTTTTTTTAATATAGTAACATAAGATATGGAAATTGGTGGATATATTCCTACATTGGAGAAAATATAAAACAGAACTATACAGACAATATAATGAGTAAACCAGTTTGAATGTGTTCAACATTTATTAATCATTCCTGAATATTGTAAAATATACGGTTTGTTAGCTCCCGTATTATCTCTTGCTCCTCTGTTTTCTACTTGTACCAGTGACAGTTTTGTATTAATTCTACTATAAACTTTAAACTGTTATTGAGTAAAATTCTTCAGAAATTGCTGTTAACAAATATTGCGCTCAACAGTGACACTGTATTTCTCTGAAATATCTAACAAAAAGTTCAAAGCGTTACTGAATATGAATATTCATACCACCACTGACACAATTTTAGCTCATAATCAATTTAAAACGTACTTTGGAAACAGATGCTGTGTTATTCATTAAGAACTGTTAATATGCACTACAAATGCTTGATACGAGCGCCATTGTTTACTCTGCAAATATTCAGACGATGTTGAATAATGGTGCAAAACCAAACAGTTATGGTACCTCTGTTTGCATGAATCATGAATAGCTGATCATTGCTAAAACGCAAATTTCACGTAATAAATTTTAATTTGACAAGGTTTTTTTCGTTGCTTGGTTGACGAGCGCTTAACTGTTAATCGGATGGTTATTGCAAAGTAGAAAATTTTATCGTGTTCCAGCTTTCCCTCGAGCTAATATCGTTAGTATTTAAAACACAGTGTTTGTTGTGCATATTGTAACGTTGGATTACATAAACACTGGTACGTATTCCAGTGTATGTATGTATGTGTGTGTGTGTATGTGTGTGTCATAATTTATTAAAATATGGCAGTATTAAGTTTAGTTTAATATAGCATAACTTATTAAAACATGATTTTTGTAGTGGACACAAAGTTTAATAATTAAGGTCACTAACTCATTATGTCCATTATAACTTGATGTTCATGCAATATGTATCTTATTAGTTGGTTTTTTTTTACTATTTGATTACGATGTCCCTATACTATAAAGCATACTGTAAGCTGTAAAAATTTATAAAATACTCCTTTAAGATACAAAAATTTTCATATATGTAATAAAATAGATTTTCTTTGCATAAGGTACACCACCAATTGGCGGATTTTATTTTTTACGCTGAAGGGATGAAGGAGGCAAATAATGTTTTCTTTCATACAATCAGTAGCACTTCGAGTTTCATTTAGTAATAGTGCTTCAAAGGCTATGACTTAATCAATGTCGACCGATACGCATTATATACATTTTTCTGAGACCATTTTTTCAATATTTTTAAATAAACGTTTATTTAGTGGAGGATATTGTTTTAATCATGAAATAATCTGATAATTATGAAAATTTATTTTTTACACACAAAATGAATACGTGAAAAATCATTAAAGTTGTGTGGTTAACAGTATAATAAACTTTGTTTTTTTTACAAGGTGTTTTACACTTCACTATATATTCTTTAAACTGCTATTTTTGTAGTTATTACGATATATTCTATTATTTTAGATTACATTTCTAAGTATTATATCTATTTAGAAATACAGTGTGTATCAAAATGAATGACCTGATTTTAAAACTCAATATCTATTGCTAAAAATGTACTACAAAAATAATATTTATTGTAAAATACTCACAAAATCTTAAAGTTTTAGGTATGTTATTACAAATGTTCTATATGTCCACCAGCAGAAGCACGAACAACATCCAGACGATAGCTAAATTCCTCATAAACCTTACACAACGTATCTGCGTTCACATACCTTATTGCGACAGTTATTCTGTTCTGTAGTTCTTCGATGTCATGAGTTAGAGGGGGAACAAACAATTTTTCCTTTACAATCATATCCCCACAAGAAAAAGTCGCATGGAGTTAAGTCTGGTGATCTTGGAGACCAAGAATGAAGGGCATTGTCTCGAAGTCCCGTGCGCCCTATCCAGCGGTGGGGCAGAGTGTTGTTGAGAAGCTGCCGAACATTGTTGTGCCAGTGAGGCGGAGCTCCATCCTGTTGGAAAATGAACCTAAAACTTTAAGATTTTGTGACTATTTTGGAATAAATATTATTTTTGTAGTACATTTTTAGCAATAGATATTGAGTTTTAAAATCAGGTCATTCATTTTGATACACGCTGTACAAGTGCTGAAATATTTAACATCATCAAACTATAAAAAATATATAAAATTAAAGAAAGGGATGTAAATTCACTATTTATTCTGGTAAGGTAAGACTTTGGAGTATTACTAACAGAAAAGGTTTTGTCTTTATACAAAATTTATAACTTTAACTTAAGTTGAACGACATAAAAATGTAACCTGAATATAGAATCATTGCGATAAAGAAATACTTTGCCAATATACAAAGTGACAATATTTAATCCGACTGTACATATTTCACTTTACAACTTAAATGTGAATAGTTCCTTTACCCGATAAGGCAACCCACTGAACAAAATTGGACGTACTATTTATGTTATAATATGCATAAAATAAATCTTGCTATTATGCTAAAATATACATTTTACCAATGAAAATTTTTAGTTAAAATGGTAGACTTCGTGGTGACTATTCACGTTTTATTTCAAATAACTTTTGATACATGTTTGGTGCAAAATCTATCAGGATTAAATCTTTTAGATAAGTTACAAAAATATAATTTTATGATTTTGGATATTTTGCGTTTCATACTGCAACATTAATCAAAGCAATAAATTTTAAAGAAATATTCTAATACTATCGTTAGAGATAATACGAAGAAGGAATTTAAAATATAGAATTCATTTCAAAGTCGACTTAGGGACAGAAATATGATACATTACATGCATTGCATAGCATGAGATAAATGTAATATTGATTTTATCTTGCAGGATATTACAAGTAGAGTGCCAAAATAGGTCAGGATTTTCATTAGTTGTACTCAGAAGCAGGGTGACGAAATAAAAGAACGTGAAACTACACTAACTTATATAATACGAATTTCAATGTTATAATTTAGTACATTTATTGAAAAGCATGAAATCAAAATATTTCTGAAAGTAAGAATAGATAACAGTCAAATGAGAAGCTCCTTTTAATCATCTTATAGAGAGGAAAAGTCCTAAGGAGTAACATATAGGACAGTGATAATATAGATAAGAGCGATACAAAATCTTTTTTTAGTGAAATTTATATTTGAATTTCCATAAGTGTGATGAATTTATATAGGAAATAAAAGAATACATTTTATATAAAAATCAAGCTGGAAATTAAAATTACTATGTTTAGTAAGACTTTCCACCGCAGAACAAATTAATTTGAATAGTGATGGAAAAGGTTGGGTAAAGGAGTTACTAACAATCATGGTTCAGTACTTTGTAGCTTTGTGTAACAAAGCTTTCATAGAGTTTGGTAAAGTCATTTACCTGAGAAAGGTAACAGATTGCAGATCTCAAAAAGTTGTTTTTGAAATTTTGAATTAGCGAAGTTCTAAAAGATGTCCGGAAAAATCCCGTCGACTTTACATGTCCATCCATGGTCAATTACTAGTTATAAGTAAATATATTGAGCAGTGCTGTATTGCAAAATATTTACGTATTATTTTAAAGGGTAAATTATATTTCATGTGGTATTTCCCATTGGATTGTGTTTTCTATATCGAGATATAATTTGACAGACTACTTGGAAGGTGATTGATGTTGCAATGTGTGGGTTCTTCATTATCTTAACAAACCATCCTACTGGTTAGCAACTCATATTGAGTTGCTCTTGGTTCACGCTTTTATAGAAAGTAACTCACATTGAGTCACTGTATCCCTTTATATTCTGTGACGTATGTAATAGTCTTTAACCGTGAAAAATATGTCTTTTTGGTTGTAATGAATTAACCTATCCAGAATAGGTGTTTAAATTTGTTATAAACTTCATAACTTGACACAGTGACTTTTTATTCTATGTTACATTTAAATAAATTACTTACATTCTAAAACATATAAGGTTTGTTAAATTTTGAAAAATACTATATCTAAATTACCATAAAAACTATCAATGTTTTGTATTTTTTTCAGCAGTTGTCAATATCTATTTCCTTGTAATATTATCCTTATAATATGTACATCTAATATTTCTACACAGGCTTATATATAATTTATAACTGATAAATTCTGCAAGTTTAGATTATTTTGGTTTTTACAAAAAGTATTTTGGACACACAGGTAATTGCTGAACAACTAATAGTTTTAGCACGTTATATTTTCTGTCCTCATATTTTTCCACTAAAATATAGAATTCCAAATAATTATGAAAAACTTATTTGCATCTTAGTATTAAGAGTGTGAATTTTAAACTAGTTACGAAAATTTGTATTAATCTGCTAAAATGTAGTGTCCAGCATAAAAGTATATGGATGATAGATAAAATTTGAGGATTAACATACAATTTTATCTGGACATAACGGTTTATATGTAATCACATAACTTTTCGGATGTGAACGATTCTCAGTTTTTTAGAAGTAATTAATTTGCTTCATAAAGTTGAACCAATTAATATAATTGTATATAATGTGAGTAATTCGTCTTACAGGTTCATATTCAGAGCTGGTCCTAGTTAACACAGACCTATTTAGGTCACAGTTGAAGCAGAATGATTATCAACATGTGTAGACGATGACAACTACTGACAAACAACTCGGTGTCTGCGGTTAGACCGAGTAAACAGGTTCATATATACAACAGCGGTAACAGACGAGTATGAGTACTACGTGGTTAACTGAAACGTGTGGCGATGTTTGTCATTAACAGACTGTCCGACCACAACTCGGTGTCTGTGGTTAGACCGAGTAAACAGGTTCATATATACAACAGCGGTAACAGACGAGTATGAGTACTACGTGGTTAACTGAAACGTGTGGCGATGTTTCCTCATTAACAGACTGTCCGACTACAACTCGGTGTCTGTGGTTAGACCGAGTAAACAGGTTCATATATACAACAGCGGTAACAGACGAGTATGAGTACCACGCAGTTAACTGGAACGTGTGGCGAGTTTCCTCATTAACAGACTGTACGACCACAACTCGGTGTCTGTGGTTAGACCGAGTAAACAGGTTCATATATACAACAGCGGTAACAGACGAGTATGAGTACCACGTAGTTAACTGGAACGTGTGGCGATGTTTCCTCATTAACAGACTGTCCGACTACAACTCGGTGTCTGTGGTTAGACCGAGTAAACAGGTTCATATATACAACAGCGGTAACAGACGAGTATGAGTACCACGTAGTTAACTGGAACGTGTGGCGATGTTTCCTCATTAACAGACTGTCCGACCACAACTCGGTGTCTGTGGTTAGACCTACTAAACAGGTTCATATATACAACAGCGGTAACAGACGAGTATGAGTACCACGTAGTTAACTGGAACGTGTGGCGAGTTTCCTCATTAACAGACTGTCCGACCACATAGCAGTCAGCATTGAGTTCTAAAGATATAAAAATGGCTTCAATCATAGAGTTTTGTATTATATCATATTTTAACATGTTACATATAATAGGCTAAATGTTGCTCTATACTTTAGTGTTCCTAATTTTGATCATTCCAAACGTTTATATTTTTGACGTGGCGTCATATGTTTGATCTTCAAATACTCCCCAGTCTAAATTTAGGATTTAAAATATTTTTTTATTAGATATTTAATTTATTTTATCAGTTTGACTACCAGTAATATTCAAGTATAAAACAACCTGCGAAAGGATTTTCTGTTATGTGAGTAATAGCGACTACTAATTGGTTCCCTTTGAGAGTAAGTAAACAAAAATATTCGTTAATCGTTGAAAGATTGTTAAGAAAACATTATTTTTCCAGACATTTGCCACAGTCCCGTGATTCAAACCAAACAGTAACACTACATTTCGAGGTTTGCTATCTGATTTCTTCTTCAGGTATATGCTTAAACTAATGTATGATTAAAATCTAGATTCATTAGTGTTTCAACTTTACATTTATGCAAACATGTTAAATGATTAGTGTGTTTAGTTCACTTAAGATGCAAGGTCTCAAGTTCTTTGATTAATTTACTCGTTCCAGCTCCGTACCCAAAATTAATTCATTGTATGAAGTTTGTTTAACGATGGAATTATTGTGAAGGAAACAGGATGTTCCGGAGATTTTCTATAGTTTTCAACATTATAAATCTAGATTTTAGTAATATATTATTTTGGGTGTATATCTGAAAAAGAGATCAGATCTCGAAACATAGTATTACTGATTGTATCACTGAACGATGTCAAATGTCTAGAAAAATTAAAGTGAATATGTTTGCTTAGCTTGAATGACTTTGATTTGGTGTTCTATATTAATTTAAGGAGCTCAAAATTACGGAAACTGTAATGAAATGATCAAATTGTGCACGTAATTTAATAAACTTAAGCAGTTCATAAAATCGTGTTTATTGTATATATTTAACGTATGAGAAATTAATCTGGGAATTATAATCGGAATATGGTTCACACATATAGTGGAATAAAGGTTATAGAAAGAACATTCATACTGAAAATAACATTGAAGTTTGCGACGCTGATATAAATATATTAGCCCTGCAGCTTGCTATCAAGGTCCTCAACGTCGTCATAGAATGGTTAATGTTTTGGAGGTTTTCTCGACCAGTATTGATCAGCCAAATTTGTTGCTTTAAGAGGTTGTAAGTATTTCTTCTGTAAGAAGAACATGTTTATTAGTCCTTAATTCCGAGTTCTTGACCACACTGCTGGCATCGCAATCACTTTTATCATTTTATGTCGTAACTTTTAAAGATCGTTTTACTACATATAGCAATCGCGTGTATATCAATAGTTTTTATTTTAACTTAATTATGTCTCATATTTATGTTGTTTGTACATATACTGAAGCTAAAGAAAGTTAGAATGAAAGATGTAGGGTCATCCATGGTTGAGTTACATATTTAAGGATGAAGATTCACGAGTTTAAGGAGTTCTGTGCGACTCCAAAACATATGTAGATAACTCATCCATAACTAACAGTTTCCTGAGGCTTCGTACGCTTTTCATAAACTTTGGGGGTTTAAAGGAATTATATTTCCAACACCGATGTAGAGTTTGCTTTGTTACCACTAAGCCAAGAAAATCTGTCAAAAGTGCATGTTTATAGCCATTGTACACGTACATGTACTTTATTCTAAAGTGGTATAACACTCAAGTTTCAGTTCAGGCATAAATATATTTTTAAGACAAATACACATTGCAACTTAGCACCTTTAAGTAGTATTCGGCTATTAAATACCGTAACTGTATCGTAATTGCTGTTTATAATGTGCAGGCGCTTTAAATATTATGATTTTTTTCAGCGCTGCTTGGTGGCGAATTACATCAATAGGCTTATCATATAAATCTTCTCCTTAGAAAAAAACTTAAAGATTAAGTATTTATAATGATCCGTCAAATAGTTTACGATTGATACATATAATGGTGGTTTCGTCTATATATAGAGCGTAAATATCTTATGTATAGTTTTAGTATTAATTCAGTTTTAAAATGCTTCTCACCAATATTTTATTAATAAATGATTACGCGAAATACCATTAAGGAATATATAAACTATTTCAGTGCTTACCAACTTTAAGAGTTTAGTTATTAGTTTGGTTTCTGTGAAGTGTATCTGAATAATTAACTCGGATGTAAAAGAAGTTTGGAACCAATAACATATATAGTTTAGGTAGTTGTACTACTAAAATATGAATAAAAACTACATTGAACTTTAAATCATCTGTGCTGTGAAAATTAACACACACTACGGGAAATTAAATAAAAATAATAATTAAATTAATAATGTTACATTTGGTACTCTAATTTAGTTAGTACCTTTTATAATAAGTTCTCAAAGTCTATTCAAAGTCGGTTTAGTAATGGAAATAACTATTTTACTTAGTTATTGGTTGAGAGCCATTTAAATTACCAACAAATGTGAACTTCTATATCGCCAATATGTCAGTAACACTTTTTCACTTATAGTACTGAGGTTTGGAGTGCATCTATTGTACATGTGGATTTTTCAGTTGTCTTAGAATTTGTTGCAATAGAAACAGTGAAATGGTTTGATATGTAAGCGTGAAACAAAATAGTTTTAAAGTAAACATAATTATGTCATATTTAAAATAAAAATAAGGGGTTTAAAAAACACATCAACGTTTCTTTAGTAATTTTATAGCTTTTAAGTTGACAGTACCGGATATTTAATTCGTTATTTTTGGCATCCCTGATAGGTTAAGGTTAGTGTTCCATTTAATAGTCCAGCATCCGAGTTCGAATCTCGGTTGAGGAGTGGAATTTGTTGACGCTCTACAAAAAATATTAATTATTAGTAAATAGCTGAATGAAACGTGCTATTTAGTCGAGGTTAGAGCTTCATTTTACGTATATATATTACAACATAGAGAATATTTTTGAAAATAAATATGTTTGGTTCAAATATTTACACGTGGTCTGTTAAGATTAAATATTTTGTATATAAACATGCAATAATATAGAATTTAATACCATATCATAATAATGTTTTTAATTCGATTTATTCACATGTCATTATTTTTTTATTATCTCAAATATGGCATAGGATTTGTGGGTAGAAATAAAATTATAAGAAGATATTTCTTAGCTTTAGAAATAATATTTTATCCTACATTAGTCTTATATTGTATGGTAAATAAAATAAATAGATAATTTAAACCAAATTGTCATATTTTTTTAACTATCATCATGGCCAAACTACCAAATTTTTTTTAAAACTGTATATGTGTTCTATAAAATTATACATCTTGTTTTTATAATTACAATACTTAATGATTTTTTAATCAATGACAAGTACAATAAATGTTATCTCGATTATCCACAGAATGAAATCGCAAATGATAAATAAATTAAGAACGTTTTATATGTTTGTACCAAGGCTCCTATAACTTTAACTAGTCGCGTCATTTTTTTAAATTTCTGAATTGAAATACCCGTTTTCTTTAGTAATTACAACACGAGTGTAGTGGAGTAAAACGTAGACAATGGATTAGCCTAAACAATATAAATGTTCGTCATTAATGATTTTTAATAGTACAATTTATAATCTAATACGTAAAGATTGGTTCGCATGTACACCGCTCTCAGGTCTTCTCAGAGATAGATTTCCTCGTTGCGTTGAATAAATGGGTCCTTTTATGCCCATATCTTTTAGTTTTTCCTCAGTTATTGTAACATTTTTTCTAGAGAAATTTTATTAGAACATAACACTATAACGAATGTGAATTAACCTTCTAAATCTAAACGTCTCTAAATATAAAATTATGAATTTTGAAACAAAGAAAGGCTCTGTTCTAGTTAAAAAAAGTTTAACATAAGACTATTTTAAAATTTTACACTTTAGATTCAAGTAAAAAAAAATCGTAAAACCAGAAAAATATTCTTGAAGAAGTGTACTTGAGGTTACCATAAATACTTGGTTTAACACGAAATGCACTTTGCCATTTGACTTGTCATTTGAGTAGACAGCTTGAGTAGACGTATCAAAGTCAGATTTCTCACAACACTCAAAGTCGTATGACAGCAGACAGTTACTACATGTACAGTATAGTGGACATGATTCTGTACCACATCAAGTTTAGATAATAATAAAACAATGTTCCTCAAATAATAAAAAAATGTAGAACTCATTCTAAATCGTTATTATATTGAAATAGTTATAGATAACAAGTTCACATGAGTTGCCTGTAGCGCTTACGTTGATTCTTTGTAGTAAGTCATTGAGCATAAAATTAAAATGTGTGAAATTAAGCCTTGAAAGCGTTTTGATATAAATATATAATAACAAACCTTCTAAGACTTTTGTATAGATTTTATTTGTACAATGTAGATTTCAAATTTAACGAATACATCATCAGCTAATAATTGTATTGTATGGTAAATAAAATAAATAGATAATTCTAACCAAATTGTCATATTTTTTAACTACCATCATGGCCAAACTACCAAATTTTTTTAAAACTGTATATGTGTTCTATAAAATTATACATCTTTTTTTTATAATTACAATCCCTAATGATTTTTTAATCAATGACAAGTACAATAAATGTTATCTCGATTATCCACAGAATGAAATCGCAAATGATAAATAAATTAAGAACGTTTTATATGTTTGTACCAAGGCTCCTATAACTTTAACTAGTCGCGTCATTTTTTTAAATTTCTGAATTGAAATACCCGTTTTCTTTAGTAATTACAACACGAGTGTAGTGGAGTAAAACGTAGACAATGAATTAGCCTAAACAATATAAATATTCGTCATTAATGATTTTTAATAGTACAATTTATAGACTAATACGTAAAGATTGGTTCGTATGTAACATGGAAACTTAAAGCTAGAGACCTACTGTCCCAGAAATGTTGTTTTATTTTGAACACCTCTTGTCTAAAACAGAAATAAAACACCCTGTTACCATATCGTGACAGTAATAATATTTTCCTATGTGAAAGTTTACACCGGAAGTAGATATATAGCTTCCTGTCAGATATATGCTAATGTATACAATGAATGCCTCTGCCGGTTGGCCTACATTGCTATCCTGTATTGTTATGTGAGGTTGATTGATGGTCTGTATAATGTGAACTGCAAAACTTCCAATCGGGAAAGGCCACTACAGAATTATGTGAACTCTTTTATATTAAATATGGGAATATTCGAACGCAAGGTGTATAGAGTAACTATACTCTATACACTCTGATTCCAAGGCAAAAGGTGAACGACGTATACACTGACATAAACTTATAGATAACCTTTAGGGATATCTATAGCAATTGAAAATTTGTTTAATAGAAAATTTAAGTCATTTGTATTATTCATAACTTAGTACATCAACACTTCAATTTAAGGTTTTAATTCCACTGTTCTCACAGCAGAAGATGATATTATAGGTTGATTAACAAATAATCCGGAAAGTTACATAACAATAATTACACTAATTTGTTACCTAATTTTTCATTACGAATTGAACACTCCTCAATGTGATATAAATAAAATGTAACTTAGAATTTGTACTATATTGGATGGTTTGACGTCAGTTTTAGTCCAAAAACTACAATTAATACGTACAGTATTGTATTTATTCTATTGTAACTTATAGTATAAAAACATACCTCTTTTTCCAAAAGTGAAATTCTTGGCTTTGAATTGGTAAAA
This sequence comes from Homalodisca vitripennis, assembly GCF_021130785.1. Classification (NCBI taxonomy): domain Eukaryota; kingdom Metazoa; phylum Arthropoda; class Insecta; order Hemiptera; family Cicadellidae; genus Homalodisca; species Homalodisca vitripennis. The sequence continues at coordinate 26,963,697 of NC_060214.1, forward strand.
CCTTTTACTCAACGGACAATGAACATTTATTTTCTATCTGTCTGTCTGTCTGCCAGTATTACATCTCGAATACAAAGTGACCCATGAATTTTGCATGAGGCTTTATTTTATACAAACATGAGTCCAATGATGGCAGATACCACTTCACGGATTAGTTTAAGCTGTGGTCAATCTTTTTGTACTGGTTTTAACGGCAATTATGATGGAAACAGAAAAATCGCAGGATAGCAAGTTGAAATGTGGAATGTGTTACTATGCAGCAGTGTATTTGAATTTTGCATGCAACTTCAGTAAATACTGTTACACGACACGTGGTGTGGTGTTCTATCATTTTGTATACTGTAGCAGGTAACACACCAATTATAGGAAACATTCATAATGCTTTACATAAAAAATAAATTCCAAACTTTAACGAACCATGTAGAAAAATAGTGGTTTGGAATAAAACATGAAATTATAACATTATAAATATAAATTAAACTGTACCATACAATTTTTATTTTTGTATTTTTGGTGTATTTCTTGTTAGTGTTTGTTTTTACGCCGTGTTCCAGTTTGTGTTGCTATTACAACCCAATTATGATGAATCACACCAGGTAGTTAGTAAGTGGCAACGCAAACAACATTCTGTGTAATGGAATTTGAACTAATCCAACTTACTGAAGCCACTCCTGAGGCAACATCAAAGTGGAGCAGCAAATTGTGTTTACTGAAGGCTTATTGTGCAACTATAATGTAGGTTCAACTTTATAATTCAAATAAAACCTAAGTGCTGCTCTTAGCTCACAATTTTAACTTAAAGTGTGCTTCAACTAAAAATAGCTATCAGTTTTAAAACCTTTTAGAGTACTTAGAAAATATTAAAGAACCTTTAATAACTATTGAGGGCTATTTATATAAGTATTCCTATCAGTAAATAAGTGCTCATGTACTTATAGTTTTTCTCAGTTTAGTTTATCCATAAACCATTTTCGTTATATTTTGGTTTTCTATACGTATGAAAAATGGTAAATTTAATAACTGTAAAAAACTTTTGCCGGATTCTTAAAAATAGTATCGAGAATCTATTTGCAATTCTGGATAATTTACCTTTATTTTCTATCATTGAAGAAATATAAATTTGAAATAACCGAAAAAACTAATCATTAAAATTAAATAAATACATAAAGTTTTTCTGTACTTGAATATTAAAAAATTATAAATTTAGAATTGTTTAAGTACCTAAATGTATAGATATACTGGAGAAAATAAAATCAATTTCATTTGCTACGCGTATATTAAATTCAGAAAGATTTAATCTAATATAATTATTAAAGTAATTATATAAAACAATTGTTTATCATGTTAAGTTATTTAAGTTTATTCGTTTATTAATCAAACTTTCAAATATACAACTATAATGAACTTCTACTACTGATAAGTTCTATATCTAGAATGTAATATAAGTGGTTCTTGGTTTGTTTTACTATCTCAGTTAAACTTTACAAATAGTAACAATTTGACTGCAGACAATAGTAATAACCGTTTTATTACGTTATAACCACAATTTGAAGTGTATCTCATCAGTAATAAATTCTGAATTCTATACATAGGGCCATCGTCGAGATATTCCCACTCTTTCAGATTTACAATTGGTTACACACGCATTTTTGTTTAAAAACAGGTTTGACAGTTTTTTTACGGCAAATTAGGAATACGTAACACCACGTGTCGTAACAGGCTTCGATGTAAGGTTTCATGCAAAATTATAAACAGATATTTCATTCACGGCATATGTTGTGGTCAGATATACAGATAGACAATCATACAAAAACAAGATTTTGAAACATAAATGACGCATCATATTACTCAGTATTGTAAAAAAAGGAAATAATTCTAATTCTTTTCCAGTTTATTTCTAGTATTATTATTATAAAGTTTGCTAAATAAAATAAACAAGAAACTATTCCACAATTTCACGGTCCATTTTATTACTTTTCAAATCTATGTTATGGTGTTGATATTTACAATAATGTTTAATACATTTTAACTGTATTTAACATAGTGCATTACAAAACAGGTCAAAAAATTTTAACATTGTATAACAATTTATCTTATCCCTTTTGAAACAATGAGCTATCTTATCCACACATATAACTCTCCATGAGCATTATACTTCACCATTCTCGTCACATCTTATATATGGATGTAAAAATGTTTATTTAAGCTGGCTGACATGAACATTCTACTTAATATTTTAGATTGTTCATATTCTGTGCAATATGGATGACTTGATAGATTAGCTTGTGCAGTAAAGAATACGACAGCTTATTTTGGAACTTATTAACTTTGTTGCTTACATAATGCGTATATACGTACACTGTGTGTACGCTGAAAAAATAAGAATTTATAAATCAACATGTTCATACATCCTTCCAATTTTAAGTATGAAAATGACTACACAACAAGTTTCCACTTCCATTTCACAAAGAACCGTCATGTGACTGAACGCCTTGTACTTTTATCTCACGGGTTACCTGAAGTCTTTGGTGTATGCCAATAAACCCCCTAAACGTCAGTGTCCTGTAGGAGGAAATTCTACGGGCTGTCGGCGAAATGGCAAGGAAAACTTGTCGTGTATAGTGAACTTCATGGACAGGGTTCTTTTGTGCTAGAGAGGTAGATATGACCACATGCATGACGTAATGTTCCATAAGTGTTCTATTCGGAAGCTTATATAAACATGTTTATCTATTTATTGTTTTTTTTATGAATAACGTATTTCTTAATTGAATATATCAAAACCGAAACACTTTTTGAATCACCCTTTCCTATTAAATGTTGATCCACAAATCATAAAAAAATGGTTCGAACAAATTTCAAACAATCATACCAGTACTAACTTGTTTGCAATTTATTGATGCACTAAATTTAAATAAAAAATTAATTCCCGAAAGGGTTTATTTTAATTGCAACTTTTGGTCAGTTAATAGTTTTTCAAAAGAAAACTTGGTTAGCAACAGATTTTAAAAATTTTTCTGATGTTATATACAAGAGGAAATATTTAGGGGTTTGAAAACATTATATTTCTACTAAAAATTTGTTTACTATTGTAAGCGATGTACCAATGTATTTTGTATTGCTTGCAACATCAATAATGGGATGATCAAAGTGAATATAACGGACCCCTAACACACATTTAGGCTATCTGCATAAAACAAATAATGTAAATATTACTATAGTGCCCCGCAATGTCAATAACAACTTTATACTTCTGCCTATGTCCATTCCGCCCCCCTTTCATAAACTCTTATCCATTTCATGTTTTATATCATGTATTTCAGGTACAATTTGAGAAAGTATGGGTAAAGAAAGAACAGTTAATTGTTAAATACGTGAAACCGTAATAATGAAAAAGTTATTCTAAGTTCTGAGTAGATTTTCTCCCTCTTAGTAAGGAACAAAGGGCTTTTGAGGGCTGAACAATTATAGTATCACCCTACTGTCTTCAGGATTTTGTAGCAATTGACACAAGCTGTAAGAACTGACGTTCTTTTTAGCATTCAATTTAGCTTGTATATTCCTCATTGAACTAATAGTGTTTATGGCTGTAATAATACTATTGTTAATTTTTTAATTGTTCAATTAACATTTATTTGTACTGATACAACTATTGACACATTGATTTAAAAAGGGTAAATGTAATTATTTCCTTTGATTTTGAACCTACACACATTAACATTTACACGCATCATATTTTGCAACATTAAAACTAATGTCATGTGAGTTCAGAAATACAGACCTCCCTCAAATGGTTTCCAAATATGTACCATTTGCAATACGAAATGGCATACAATATACATTAGTGTCTTAGGTCATTATCTATACTACTGCTTCAAAATGAACATATTTATTCACAATAAGGTAGTTTGAGCTCATTTGATTATTTTTTATACACGGATTTCAAGCTATTTAAGTCGAAATACGGAAACCTCAAGTGCATTGACGAAAAAGTATGACTGTCGGATCATAAAGTATATATACTCCAGTTTAATAATTAACCACAAACTAACTAATAGTTCATTTGTACGTTTAGACGTGCAAAACAAGTAATTTACAAACAATAACATCAGTTTTATAACAACAACAACGAAAAAAGTATACGTGTTTGGCATTTTTAACCATACTGCAACTTAATTAAATTATAACTCAAAAAATAGTCCTCCAATTAAGAAAAAAATAGACTATTTTTGGGTTTGTGGTATTCTAAATACAAAATAGTTATTATTCAATTAGAATTTTTCTGTGTATTCATAACCAGAAAGTAAAAATTTAGCTTAGGTCAAATTTTGGAGCTTTTAAATTAAATTTTTTGACGTGTAGTACTGAAAATAACTTTAAAATGTGTTATTTCCCACGCAGATTCAACTAAGGTAGATTAATTCTATTTTGGTTGGCGCCTACTCGTTTAAACGCGCAAACCGCCATACTGCCTAGGGCAGTCCGAAAAAGAAGATAAGGTTTTAATTGAATGACAGTCCCATACATCTGGTTGGTCACCAGCGTACAAAATGCATTTCCATCTTTTACCTATAAAAAATGCCTAAAGACTCATAACATAACCTACACCTTACTATAAAATATTATAAGTTCTGTACTATAAACATTTTCCTATCTAAATATACAATCTAAATCTTGTATCTCTGTAAGACAATTGTAATTTAAATTTGAATTCCTTTAAAGTCTTATCTATTTTTCATCTATTTTCATATTTTTTAAAATTTTAAGGTAATGAAATCAATATATTTTACCGTAAAGTTACTTTTTTCATAATTATTATCTCATTATAACTTACTTTAAAGTCTAGTCAGCAATATATCAAAAGTTTCAGTTTGTTGCTATATAGTTCAAACTTTATTAACTGATCAACATTTCTAGTTACTTTAGGTTTCTTACTTATTCTATTATTTCTAATGATAACGAAAATGTTGGAACAATATAATTTAAAACGCCGGTTTTTACTTTGACTACAAAAAAGGTAAGTCTTATTGAACGATGCTGTAATAAACTGAAGGTAACCAGGGAAACTGTTCCAACTTTTTGATCTACCACTCGCCGCTCCTGGGTGAGATCGTTCACTCCCAAACTTTCGCTTGAATTTTGTCAATAACACAACCGCTGCATTTTATAAAACTGTTTCTATATTCTATAAGACTTATAAACAGTTATAAATTTCGATACACTTTTGATATTTATTTGCAATCAAGAAAATATTTTTTCTCATACATTCACATTTCTCATTTTCTCATTTGTTCAAAATACGCTGTAATTGAATAACATAGCTTAAGAACGGCTGATATAGGTTCACGAGCAGAAGAGAAAGCACAAATTTTTGCAGGAAAGCTACTATATTGATTCATCAGATAAAATATTCTCATAGTTATAAATAAACCTAATGGTATACTAATTAATTATCTTAAAAAATGAAGTGTTTTAATATTATAAGGTGCAGTATTACCGTTATATTAAATCGCATGTTATTGTAAAGCCATTTCACAAAGAAAATAATTACGTTTTGATGTGAAATGAAAATTTATTTTGGATGGTAATTATATTGCAAAACTATCAGATTAAAGATTACTAATAAGCCACTTCTGCAGTGAACGTGAGTTGAAGAAAAATATTTCATTTTTTATTTACTATCCGGAATTATATTATAACATTTTATATGTATAACATCATACACGATACGGTTATATTATTTGTATAAAGAGATTATACAAAACCATAAATACAAATTTGTTATTTACAATGTAAGAACACTAGAAAGTCACTTAGAAACACTTTCGTTCTATAGTAAAAACTATATCATCCACGGTTTCTTGATGTAGAAATAAAAATTATACACATAAGATGGTTTAGTTGTACCATTTATAAGAACGGCTGTACCGATTATAATGATATCTTATTTGCTCGAATAATCTCCGCTTCGAATAGCAGAATAACTGTTAAGATTTCACGAAAAAGTAAGGTAAGTAGAAAAAAAGGGTAGGTTACGATAAGCGGATCCGGTTTATTATATCGAAGAATGTAGTCAATAATAATTAATACTCGCATCTCAAATCCTAGACTATCAATTTATATAAAATTACCTATAGTCCTCAATAACAGTCATATGTTTTAAATTAACATATGAATTTAATATTTACAGTGATAAAACAAATTATTATAACCAAAATTAGGAAAACTGAAGAGACCATATTTGCTCCTCTCACAGGGACAGTTGTTTCTTTCCCACAAATTTCACATTATGGGGTTTTCGGTACGATTCCAACATGTTAAATCCACGAAAAATACGTCTTATCAACTATCAAAGTAGTATCGTGTAGTTTTCCAAAATTGACTGCCATTTTTTATAATCAAAATTACTCATGTAAAATTGAAATATTACCCTACGTGTATTATTTTAAAGGGTTTACAGCTGTTGATATAGATTATTTCAGTTAATAGTTGAAAATAATTAATCAGTATCGATTGATTATATCGATGCTTATGAATAAGCAATATCGTTTGCCAATTTCGATATAAAAAACCAGGTCCGCTTATCGTACCCTAACCGAAAAAGATTTTATGCCATAGCATAGATTAAAAGATCCTGTGCAATGTAATCAAAACTTCTGTATAAACATGTTATATGGAGTACAGTCATATACTTAATTAATTTAACCACTATTTAAATGTTCTCACATATATAGTGTTGAAGGAATATAGTTATTTTGAAAGTAAGAACACTTCTTACTAAAACTTTTCCTTCAATTACTGTTTAGCACAGAGTTAAAATATTCAGATAAGAACCTTAAAGCTTCAGTAAAAATATACTTTTAAATGTACTTGAGTGTACATTATAGCAAATCATAATTATTATGCAATGCATGGTCAGTACCGTAATGGAAATATAAAAGACAAAGATGCTATCTAACATATGTTTTGAATCACCTCTTAGTTGTCTTTTGATACAAGTACAAAATGTGTATGTGTATTTATTTCCTTGATTGTGGAAGTAAGTCAAAATAAACTATGGTACAATATATATATATATGAATATCGGATTAAATTGTACGTATCATAAATGTAGATTTATTGACACATTTCCTGGATCGTGGCAACAAGGTAAACTCGAATTTGCATTGGAAATATCACTGAAACGCACTCAAACCACTGAAAGCTTAGAAAATCGCAAAACCAACGAGAACTTTGAGTTTTCAGTAGAGACGAGCTAAGGGGTGCATTTTTATTATGTGTTGTAACGAATTTTCTAAAGGAACGATCGGTTGACTCTTTTACATATACCGGGTGTCTTAAAAGCCTCACCCTTCCGCCATCAATTAACACTTCCTTATGAATAGAGATGGAGTGATTGACTGTGGGAGATGTTTATATGATCAAATGAGGATTTTTTAAAGTATAACACAGTAACTGGACTGAATGAATTAATGAATGAATATTTATTTCCTCATAGAAACACAGATCATACATATACAAATACAGGAAATGAGCCTCACATGGGTGTAGCCTGTGTGTGGAGAAAGAGACGCAATCATCAGCATGAACAAATACTAATAAAAATACTTTGTACAGTAAAACCTTCGCTAACGCTCAGCCATATCCAATCATTTATTCAGCGTTATATAACAAAAAGTTCTCTAAATGGGGATGATGCCTTATGCATTTCAAGTCTATAGGTCAGTTATCATTCAAAAAAATAGTGCAGGCAGAATGATACACAGAAAGAATTTTTTTCATTCTCGATTTATAGACTGCGCTATAACGTTCAGTAAAGGAATATATTAAATGTCGCAAGACAGTACAGAGTATAGAATAGAATATAGAATATACTTTATTCCAGAAAATATAATTAACACAAATTTACATAAGTACTGGTAGGAATTACTAGCCACTGTGTCCAGTAAGCGTGGCTAGCTCAACTGAAAGCTGTACTTAATTGTATAATTTTCAGTCGAATCTTAACAAGTAAACCATGCGGTTAATCCGCAGTGTACACACCCCACAATTAACAGTTATTTTAAACATAACATTTCTTAGATATAAATAAAAAAAAAACACTTTATTATTAAACTAAAATTTAAAAAGTTATAAATATTAATAAAATTTTAAAGCCAACTTTTCAATTTATTCTCAAACTTGTTTCTGTTTTTACAATTTTTTATTTGAAAAGGTAAAAGATTAAAAACATTTGACCCAAAATAGAAAAACTTGTTTTGAAAATTGACTTATTTACCTTCGGTCTTATGAACAGCCCCAGTATGTCACCTCTTATTCTTTGGGAAACTCTGTCTTTCCTGTTTCCACTTTTCTCATAGGAACTTTTAAATTCTTTGAATAAAAAGAAATATTTAATTTGTATTTAATAAATATTCTTATATATTTATAAATAGGTAATAATATTCTGGAAACTTGCACCGTTATTGAGTTTAGTGCTTCTTTAGACCTACTTTCTTCTTTTTACGTGTACTAGGAGAGATTTTTAAAAATTAACTTTTCACTTTGGAATGTCAAAGAAGGTAAATAATATTGCAAGTAATCAAATTTTTATACTGTTGTAGAATTGGAATCTTTGATGTGATAAATTTTTTTTCAGTATTTAAATTTCTATGAATAGTTTCCCACAAAGCGATATATATTCCCCATAATTATTGCAGTTGATTGTTATTAGAAACGGCTTAATATGCAGCAGTTGAAACTTATGAAAACTAAAGTTCACTTTGTTGATTTTGACCAATTGTGATGTTTAGGAAGTGGTTAAGGACCTTTTTTTTAATATGCTGTTTAAATTTGTATATTTTACTTCACAGAAAGTGCACGTAAAGAATAATCCTTTGTTTGAAATAAAAAAGCTCAAAGAACATAATTCCATTATGGCCAACACTCAATCAAAGTAAAATTTTAGTAAAACGTATTAATGGAATAAGGATTATAACTGAATGCGATTGAACGAACTACTAAAGATTATTGCGACAAAAATGGGTGAATTGTGACCTAACTGAAAACGTAATATTTCTTCTTTTAAATATTTGTTATTTCCTACTTTTTAAGGATTTTTAAAATCAATATAAATAACTATGTACATAAACCATGTATGTCTTGAAATAGTTGAAACCCAATATAAAAACTATAGCGACCACAACGACGTTCTAAAGGTACTTCTATACAATACTGGCAACGTCAAAACTGCAAATTACAAATGACATTCTGTACATTATTGTGGAATAATGTTTTTGTACTATATCTTCTTTTATACCAGACGCCTTCTAAAAAGCTTTTTAAACAATATAAACATCCACGTTTCCTCAACATTTTCATATTATCATAAAATGACAAGTGGACTTGCAGCCATAATAAGATAATGTGTTGAAAAACCCGTTTCCCAATTTAGGTAATACCTTGCTTACATGTACCCGGATTATAGCAGTGCAGAGTCTGGATAACAGTTCCATCGTGCATTTTGCAATACTATTGTGGTCAGTTACACTCTAGCGCGTCGGATAAACAATGCGCTTGTGGTTTAATAGTACGAATCCAATCAGTGCCTCTTGGATTTATGAATGAGGTCATTAAATTCGAGTGAGATTAATGAATTGGTGTTTCCGCCAAAACGTGTCATCTGATATTAAAGCTATCTCATTTATTACCCTTAATATATTTTATAATTAAAAGTGAAATTTATATGTGAATATAAATTTTACAATTATTTCAATTCATTACGTAGACTACAATAAAGGCACATAAGTTTTTACACAGAGTAAAATAGTAATACTTATTTTTAATAAATATAACTGTACTGATAACATTTTTAAATGTCTGCGCCAAATTTAATGAAACAAAAATTAAGTTCTTCTAAATTCAATAAATTTATACTTATAAACTGAACCATTTCATACATTTTTCCTTAAAGGCAAGCGAAATATTATGTCGGATTAATAAGGATTATTTAAAAGAAATATTTTATGAATTTATATTTTGTTCATATTTTAGATAGTCAATACTATGTCAGGTGTAGACGAGCCATTTTGTGAATAACCTAGACTCTAATGTTCCTTGAAACTCGATACAAATCAAATTAAATAACTAAAACTCTTCATTAATTTAATAAATTTAATTTTAGTAAAATGCATATTAAAATTATAAAATCCAAATATAATTATTAACAATTATAACACCCACAGTTGAAAACGATACTTTACATATAATTACCGTAAAATATATTTGTCCCAATATATTATATTAAATGTATATATAATAAACAATTTCGATTTAAATATTTTTACATATTCTGTTAACATCTAATAAAAACCATGACGAAGTAAGAAGAATTCTTACGAAACGCACAAAGCCCCATCTACCTTTTGTTAAACAATATCCTTTTTCAGGATCACTCATGCATCCTTTGTTCAGGTGATTGCCAGCTGCAGATTCATCGACGTGTATTGTTCTCATTACACTCTTTTATCAACCATTGTCTACTGAACAGAATAGGAAACTACTAGAAGCATTTTAGCCATTGTTACTCGTCCTATAGCTTTCAGTGTAGAATAGCTCATGCCGGTGGATTTTAGAATGAAGTAATGCCCATTGGGCGAACGATGGCACCCTCTTGAATTAGTTGAAGAGATGCGTTCCCGAGAGGGTTTCCAATGCCTGGAACGGTAGGTTTTTAGTGGGTGAAAGTCCCACACACCAGAGCGAACATCTGTCCCTGACGGTGCATAATGCATTTTCCTATCGTAAAAAAAATAAATAGCTTTCAGTGTATCACTAAATGCATATATGATTGAAATAATAATTTTACAGGTATTGTTTAAATCATGTTTTAATAACAAAATGATATGAGGCTTTTTATTTCTTTTACTTTAAAAAGTATAAAAAGTGGTTAATAAAATTAGTACTGTGCAGTAATTTCACTCTTTTATGCATTTTTGGGGAAATTTCTTCAAGGCGAGATCCAATTTTTATTCATATTTATCCAATATTTATTATCCATTTAAATTTCTCTCTGTTAAAATCAACAGGTGTATTTCTCACAAGAATCATTTTTAACTTCCATCACGAAAATTTTGTAGGGGTCTTAATGGAAAGGTGTAAACAAAGATAAAAAATAATTATACACGAAAATTAAATTACTCTTGGATTTACGCTCTTAAAATCGATAGACAAACACGTAAATAGAGATTGAATTAGCTTAATCTAGCCATGAACCTATTAACGAGTGCTAGAGAGAGGTTAGGTTAAGTTAAGCGTGTCTAGCTAAGGCAACATACTTGACTGTTCCTTTATCCTTTTAGCAAACTTCCTCCAACGATTTCAGAAAAAAATCAGATGGGTGTCTATACATCACAAATTAGCTCTGATCTCTGGGACTAGCCACTTAGACGATATGTAAAACTCAATTATCTTTAGATTATTCACGATTTCAATTTGTAATTTTTATATCCTCAATAAAAGTAAAACGACTAAGGACTCGTATTTGTAAAACAACTATTACAGTTTACACTATTTTGTTACTGATTACAGTGACGATAAGATATTGGAGATTCTATTTGCTGGAAGTAACCTTATCTCACAGGTTGACTAGTCTCAACTAATTAAAGTAAAGGAGACAATCACATGTGTGTTGATTATATAACAACGATACTTTGAAACGGATATTCCTGTGCTTATTTTTTATCTTTAACTGTATTATTATGTTGTGGTTTTTAGAAGATGAAACTAGATTCTTAGTAATCACAATAGGTAATCGTTACTGACAAAAAGCCCTATGTTTACAATTTAATTCTGTCGTTTTCATTCAAGCGTTTAAATTTAGGATCACGGAACGAAATTTAACTCTCTGTGCTTCCTCTTGCTGCTATTTAATGGATTGTATTTAATTACTGCAGCTTCTTCTTAATAAGATTTGATTGTTTGTTAGATTTTGAATAATTGTATTATGTTAGCATTGCAGAGCATGAGGAAGGAGGGTGAGGCGATTAATACATTTATTTGTGCAGACTACACATAAGTAATTATTTTACAGTTTTTATTTCATAAGTTAAATTTTTAGTTCAACTCTACTATTATAAAAACGTGACTGTATATAAGTGTTTGTTATCAGTCACGTAAAAACTACGGGACAATTGCAATGAAATTTTACATGTCCATTCTTAAGGTCCAGGTTAGCATATACGCCTACTCTTAATTTAAAAATACCTCCGGGCTACGCCCCAATGATCTTTAAATATCAGTAAAAAAACAAATATTATTATTTGAAACAGCTCGTTAATTTCAATCAACCGTTCTATGAAAATATTGTTTTCTTATTGGATAAAAATGTTTAGTTAATTTTAAAAATATTTTGAAATAATTGTACAGAATATTGTATTCCATATTATTTATGTTAATTTCAACTCGATCAAGATAAATCAAAGTAGGTCAGTGCACTCTTTAAAGAAGTTAAAATATAATATATATTATTTCCATATCCTGAATACTAAAATTAAAACCTTGTTTGAAATGTGTTGTTGACGATGGAAGGATTGTGAAGGAAACATGATTTTTTCCCAGACATTTGCCATCGTTTAGTGATAAAAACACAGTAACACTACGTTTTGAGATCTGCAATCTGATCTCTTCTTCAGGTACATAACTAACCTAATACATACTTAAAAAGTAGGCTAAAATAAAAGAAACCGTACCTGAGCGTTTTTACACGCATAAGTCGTTCATTAAAGTTCTTCTTCTTTTACTTCACATGTTACATTAAATTACTTGAATTACGAAGCTGTAATTAATAAATAATTGTTCTTAATGTCCTTATGCAGTACTTTATTTCACAATTACAAGTTTCACACAGCTATTAAAAATTAATCCACTGATCAATTAACAAGTAGACGTCATTGTTACATAAGTGGTTGTCTGTGAAAGCTAACGTTATTTAATCGCCAAAATCAGTAATCCAGAGGCGGGTAGAATATGGCAGCGAGCCACGAGATTATTTCTGGCAACGATGGTGTCAGCGGGACATCCAGGCCAATCGTCACCAGCTGTCACCAGTCATGTGACATGTGTCGGTGTGATATGTGACAGAATGGTTCGTAAGAGAGAAAATTGGGTTTATAGAGGAATACAACTAAATACGTAGGCCTATTACATTGCAAAGCCTTAAAGTATAATGTAATACTTAAAGTAATGTAATGTAAACAGGAATTAACTGTATCGCATTAGCTGGGGGACTGGGGAATATTCAGGTTCAAGGTCACTTTAATACCTGCCTCAAATAAATATAATTTCAGACGTTTATTTTCAAACTGAACTCAGGTTTATGTCGTACATTAAGATGTTCTTAAATATATTAAATATGGACGGCGCAACTTGTTTAGATAATAATATACTTAATATTGGTGACATTGCGCAATAATATATAAGCATTTAAGAGATCTCTTTTACTATGAAATATTAGAAACTGAAAAAGGTCATTTGGCTTGAAAGGATAACAGGCGAGTCACTTCCCGTTCTATGATTTAGTACTAGACCTTAATGTAAAGGACCTTTACCTTTCTCCTCCTGACTATCACCCTCGTGTCCCATTGTTTCAATGGTGCCGAAGAAATTTAGCATCACAAACCAAGAATACTATGTTTCAAGTTCCGTAATGTGATCTATTCATCAGGTGGATAACTAACATAAGATATAACTACAATCCAGGTAAAATAAACATATTTCGCCCTAACGTTGTGGCACGCTTGGCCAGAAATCGTAGCAAACGTTTTATGTGTCAATGTTTTGCACAGTATTTATAAAACATTCACCTAATATAGTATGAAATATATTAAGTACGTATACTTTGTTAAAAACTTTTAAGAAGGGAAAATATAGAATAATTATTAATACTAATCTAATAATAGCAATAGTTTCCGCTTTTCACATTTGGGTGCTCTTAAATATTTATAAATCCAGTGCAAACACATTGGGGTCGAGATTGGGTTTAAATCCTTACGAGACATATATTTTTACTTTTACAACTATCTGATGTCCTAAAAACAAGTAATGTGACGCACATTAATTTGCCTCGCTACTTAAATAGAGAGACAAAAGCTTTTTAATAAAGGTCCATATGGATTTCAAATAGGTTCCAGCCTCTTTATTTGTCTACAACTTCTGCATGTCCTTGAACGATGGAATATTTACACTACGGGTGTATTTACTTAGGTAAAAAACACATAAATTAACGTTAAAAACCCATGCATGTGCTTTTAGTTGTTAAAAAAGCGATTTTTATAATGAAAATGTCCGTAGTCAAAATGCGATGTACATTGAATTTATTTTTGACAAATTAATCAATCTGGACTTTATATTGGGTCTTCCATACTTTATGCACGCAAACTGAGAGATATAGCAAAGATTAAATGGACACAGACGTGCGTAATACTATGACCAAGAAATCAATGTGGTTAGTTTAATTCTATATAGCATCGTCCACTCGCTGCGCTAAATAAATTGTAGTTGGTCCAGATTTTCTCACCGCCACAGTTCTGTTATTAGTACCTATTATGGAACTTTTTCCAAGAAATCTGTTCTAGTTATCCAATATTACAATGGAACATTTTGCAAGATAATCAAAGTTGCAGGTGTTTGACTGAACTGTGATAAAAGCAACGAATTACTTTTTACTTAATATAATAAACTTTACTCACTAAAGCACAAATGTGTTATACTCTCCTTGTAGGTAAAAAAAGAAAAAAACAGTTTTTATTATACTACTTGGATGGTTAATAAATCTGACTAATGTTTAACTGCACTTACTGTTGGAATCAGTTAATTAGAGAAACATTATTTGACAAGTCCAGTTTAATGGCTGTTACCAACAATTTCGTGACTTGCGACTTTTGTGAATAGCCCAATGTTATTAATATTATGAAAAAAGAACAAAAAATATTTTACAATAAGAATCAAAAGTCATTTATTTCGGTAATAAGAATATGTTATAATAAAGATCACATACTAATGTAATATCAATCAGATAAGCTCACAAAGAACGCCTAATGCAATTTAGATATTGTTAAAATCTTACAGGGATTTTTCTATCTTATGGACCTTTTAAATTTTCCATTTCTTTATAAATTATCTTTGCTTCATTTTTTCCATAATTGTAATCCAAATTGCAATATTGGATAATGTCTTTTCAGAAGATCAATATTGTAAATTGTAAAGGTGGCAAGCACAGAAAGTGTTAAAGCCTTGAATATTTTCTTTTATTGAATTGTTAACTTTTAATTTAGCGATACAGTTGTATTAAGGAATTTTGGGCTACAGACCACGGCAAAATTCTGTTACGTCTCCAGTTCCAAAATAGTTTTCGAAAGGTAAATGCTCGACTGCATTTCCATATCACTATATTGTAGCAAAGGTTGGATTCTTATTATGGTTTAGTGATTGAGCACCCTCTACCGAACGATGGGTTATCTCGCTTTTATTATGATTATCGTTACCAAAAATTATATCATCCCCTAAAATCATTCCTTTTGATTAATTAAAAGTCGGAAACTTTTCTAAGATAAGGTCTAAAGGAAATGGGGTGGCAGTTTTTCTCCTGATTAAATTATTTATTTTAAAGTCAAAACTCTTTTAAGAGAACTTGACTCAGGGAAAATGTTTAATTATTGCAGTTTGCGTTGAAACTTTATATGATCTGAAAATACCCTAATGACAAATTAATTTTAATTGTACTGGTAGCTATGAAATATTTAGCAGTTAAGCTTTACGATTCCTAATATGAGACATAGGTACATTCGCATTCAAAATTTAAAGAGTGTAAAAAATGTATCATCGTGTTATAGATTAGTTATTGTAAAAGGTATAAAAACATAAAATTTTTAGTCCATAAAATTTTTTCATTAAATCCCTATATAAAATATTATTTGAAATCAAACTTTTGCACAACTAGAAACAGCCACCAGCTTTAAAAATCTTATTGGTTAGTTACCAAATAAGAAACTAATGCAAGCTATGTGTAAATTATGTATTTCTATGACATCTACATGAAACCTGATCGTAAATTGGGGATAAGTATAAATATTAGGGATATATGAAAATGGATTTTCCTATAATATCCCTTTCATTTATACGTATAACGAAGGAAAAAATTCACGATAAGTGAAAACATCGTAGTTAGAGTACCATATATTCTGTGACTTCTTATACAATTTTTATTCCCTGCAGTTTGTTATAAAATTATCGATTATATTCGGAAAAACTCAATTTTACAATTTCTCTGTCCCACAAGCCTACTAGGTTCTATATTTGGTTATTCCTTATTTCCTACTGTCTATTGAATGCTCTTCCCAATGCGATCAGAAATCTTAGCATGGGTTTTTTGTTTAAGGCCTGGGTCGAGGAGATGTTGCGTGGGCGGAGCGTGTGATACGGTATGAGTCACCAGTTGCATACTTTGGGGCTGAATGTGTCAATTACTTGAATGGATGACCTAATTAATTGTGTGTTTTAAGTTACGTTGTCAATAAGGTAAGTATACTTATGGCATTCTGTTGATTTATCATGTTCTTGTCAATTTTCTATGCAATAACTGAGGTTTAATAGAAGATAGAACTTTATAGTTCCAGCTACGCTTCTAATAAACTTGAGATTAATTTTTTATTTAATTCCGTAAACTTTATGGGTGAAACTGACCAGCGCTGTGAGTATCGTTCAATTGTATACATGATGTTTATTTAAATTGAAACCCTACAAAATTTCAATTTACCTGACTAAAAATTAAAACATGGTTGAATAACTATTGCGAAATCAGTGTTAGATGACAAACGAGGGGCAAATTATCGAAATGAAGGAAGCCCGAGAGTCACGTACACGCTAATGGGACTGATGCATCACGTTTCACAGTGGCACGTCCGGCATGTTATTCGAAAACTGTTGTAAATCAACAAGGCTGTACGCGTCGTCTGTCAAATCAAACCCAGTTTTTCATTCCCACCAGAGATAAAACACGCCTAGCAGCATTTTGTTAGCGCTCTACATTCTTTAGTTATTGTCTTCAATAACTTTCGCTTTTCGAGTATTAATGCCTAAAGTTTGTAAAGAAACTATCCTTCAAATTATTATGCTTATGTGTACATTAGATTAAAATATGTTATTGGATTCTGGGGGTCGTCTAGTGGAATCTTAAGAGTATTTATTTTACAAAAGAGGATTGCTCGAATTATGTCAGGATCTGCTAATCGTGCTCACTGTAAGAACTGTTTCATCAACTGAATCTTTTCACTCTTCCAAGTATTTACAGAGCAGCTTTCTTTAAAAATAACCCCTATCTTTTTACAGACTCTGCCTTTGATAATCATTACAATATCCGCCACAAGGGTCTGCCCGATCTCTAGATTGACACTTGTTGAAAAGGGTATGTACTATTTAAATCTGCGGCTCTATGACGCGCTGCTTCGACACCCGAAAAACCTATCCAACTAAAAAATTATAAAACGTTTAAATAATTTGCGTCTATCCTGTTTACTCAGTGTAAATGCGATTTCCCATTTCAATTCCATGATACGCGTGTGTTAATATCCCTCAGGCCTTCTTCCATTATAGTATTCTGCCGCATGCATTACAATATACACCTGCGGCTGCGTTGTTTTAATTGTTTAGCTTTAACAAGGAAAACACAGCAGCATCTCAGACAAAATACCATAGTTGTCTTTCAGTATGACCAAACACTTATAATATATAAATATATATTTATATTTATAAAGAGTTTAAATAATATGAATAGCTCTGTAAGCTCTTCTAAGCTCTGTAGAAACAACTGAACATTCATGAAATATTAACACAAGTACATGGGTACTTAAATATTCTGTAGGAAGGAACTGGACTACCACTTCCGTACACTTCACTTTGAAATATGTTTCCTTTGGACTTATTTAAAAGTAACAAAAATTAAGTGGTTATCAGTTTCAAATTAATAGTTAGTAATTAGATCTAATGGAGAATATACATCCAAAATTATGTTTAACTTTCGCATAGAACATAAGTGAAGTACGCTAACAGAAATAAACAAGTCACCGTTACAACTTTCATTATTTAAGAACACAACGAATATTTTAACAGATCCATAGAGGAATTTTTCATGATAAGCAACTTTTGTCAAGTGCGTAAGTATTCATGGGAGTTAGATTCTGTGCATGGGTTTAAATTCCAAAACAAAGAGTTTCTGATTGTCTTGTATCTCTCAGTTAACTCAATAAACCAACAGTCAGAAATGCAATTGATGAAAACTATATAGAAAGTATAAAAGTGTGAATTTAGGAGTTATTGGTTGACGTTGTTTAAATTATTACTTACATATCTGATGATTTTTGTGTATAAATCTCAAATACCAACTGTAAAAAATTAAAATTTTTCATAATTTAGTAACTTCACATTCCCACCCCAAGCAAATCTAGATTGCCTATCAACAACTCTTTTCTCATGGGAAATTATTCTATCGATTTGAAAAAAAAAAACTAGATTGTGTTTTTATACAATGCAATTTGACATCACTCCGATATTAGCGTATAACCTATTTCATTGCAACTGAATTTCATGGCGGTCTTGGATTCATATATCTAATTTTATTATTTTTGCCTTATCTCTGCAGTTTTAGTAAGATTGAATGGCATGTTTGGTACCTTTGGAGACCATTGTAATAAATTACATAAATCCGTAAGGTTATTGTAACTCGCGCAAAAATAGCACAATGAGATTTAAGGCAATGTTGCAGTATTGATGGTAACAACCGTATACGTTGTATGTAAAGTCTATAATATTGCAAAATGTATATAAATGGTATTTTCAAAAGCGTATCAAAAACTTCTGCTCATAGTAAACATCATTTAAAGCAAAACAATATCCTATAAATATAGGTCAAGAAATGTGTATATTAGCAGCTTGTAGCCATTTTGTATTTTTTTTTTTTTTTTTTTTTTTTTAATTAAACCTCTACAAATAGTACAGCTACAATACCAAATTTCGCAAATAGGTACTACTAATAAGTAAGAAAAATCTTTAAACACATATTGGTCTGATTTTCTTTAAGATTTACAAAATGGTGAGTGATGAAATTTTTAAAGTCAAATATCAAAACCTCGTACTGGTATAACAGATTTATAAGTTGGTAATTTGTACAACGGTACTTTTTCAATGAAATCCGTCAATGCATAAGAGACCATGATCGTTTTAAACGTATGATTCCACAAGACAGAAGGAATAAAAATTTTATCAGTTACAAGGTATAAGCTGTTTTGCATTAGTTACAAACATTTTAAACAGGCGAAATATTTTCAAACGATATTTATAACAGTACTTTTTACAATGAAATCTGTCAAGGCACAACCGAGCACAACCACTTGAATGGTACGCTTGCACAAGCATGGAGCAACAATCAGTTGATACCTTTCAACTGTAATTAATTTTTTGCTCCTGGCTGTATAAATGTTTTGTTTCGATAGTTGTAAAACAGGCAACAGTTTTGGGTGTGGGATGTAAAGCGGGTATTCATGCTTACCAACCACCATCGGAGTATTTTCGTGTGGGCAACTGTAGTTATTTTATTATCTACAGTCTTACTACTCAATCAGATCCGATGTTCCTCAATAGATACTCATATACAATATAAAAGCTCAAACAAACTTCTTAAATACCTCCAGCCAACAGAATAAAATACATTAAAGTCACTCGTATTCTGAAACAAATTGCAACTGTACAAAGTAAAAAGTGGGGTGACAGCTATTGGATAAAGGTGTGAGCTAGATGCGCTTTAATGTCAGTTACCATTTTGATGAAAGGAAACAAACTAAAACTCTTTGTTTTAAAGATGTGAAGTAACGACTAATAAATCATACTCTGCTCTAATCAAGTAATATAAAAATATATGCGTCATTTATTAAAACAGTGGTTATTACTGTTATTAACACTTTTTTAATTTAAGTTTACCTTTTGACTCTGTTCATAATGATGCAAATTATACAGGGATTTCGTATACCTGACTTATAACAATAACACGTTACGTACATTTGTAAAGTAATTCAAGAAATAATCATTATAAACAAAATATACCTATGCGTCAGAAAATTCAGAAAGATCCACAGCATGTAGAAGAAACTAAACTCAGTGGGTGAAACACCTACAGTCTGTATAAAATGCTGTTCGACCCAGTTTTTGCTCTAATTAATCTTTAATCTTTGGGCTCGGGAATTTCTAGTTTCCTGGAACTTTACATAGTCTCTGTGAACTGCTGATTTCTAAAAGTTGTACTTTTGACGCTAATTTGGAATACAAACATGAAGACAAATCTCCATTTTTGAGAATATTCTGTCTCATAAATCTCATGGTCTAAGTCAGTAATGTCTCAAAAGGCTTCTTATCCTCCAGTTAGGCCCTAGGAAATCCTGACCTTTGTATGATTTCTGACTATATGAGTATTTTGTACGTTGGTTTTGGAACCTCTTTTACCTTTATTATAATACAATCTTCAGAGTACAGCCTTTTCAGCTGGTCAATTATCCTACTACTGCCTCATGAAATATGAGAGTATTTGAACTATGAACAATCTCTACACTCAATAGGACCTAAGCGATAATTTCTTTTCTACTTTGGTCCTTTCCGGTTTCTGGAAGTCCCAGGCTTCGGCACATATTATCCTAATGGGTGACTGTAACTGGTATCTGTACTTTAGAGTTACTGAACCATCTGAATCCCAAAAGATTCTCCAATTTCGTATCATCTAAATTTCAAGACAATAATCAATCTGGAAATATAAGCCTCTGAATTATCAATCCATCCTTGGTACTGATTCCATCTCGTGAAAACAATTAACGTGTTTTATAATTTTTCTGCAGTCCTTGCCCACCAGAACAACTTGGTCAGCAAGGAGGAAAGATAATTACGAATATAGGAAGTACAAGCCCCTACGAGTTCCCATTTATTGGGCTTCATAGTTTATCCTGAGTTTATATATAATAAACAGATGAAGTTTTGGAACTGCTGAGGTTCAGAACTACCAAACTATTCGATATGTTGTACTTAATACAATATCAAGAATTAAATTCACATGCAGCCAGAAACACGACTGTAAGTTATATAACCATCCCCACTTCTCCCAGAACAGAGGCTGCATCAAAGCAATCATCCATGTGTCTCCGATAGTCTGAGACTGACATTAAATATATATTCTCCCTGGAGTAAGGCAAATATTTACCATGCCTATAATGTATACAGTCATTGAGGTGTGGGTACTTCTTTAGTCTTTTTTCTAATTTCATTTCTCATAATACGGTGGAACATAATTAGAAAATGTTATATAGATATTAAAAGTTATTAACTGTTTTTAAAAGGACATTTGCATAAAACTGCGGAGTTTTTATGTATACACGTTTGACTTGAGAATGTAAAATATCAGTTCAGAATTCATTAAAGAATTGTTCTTAAATTATTCTTTCTTTTTTTTCTAAATTAAATTAGTGGGACACGTTTCTTTAATTGAAGAAAAGTGTTATAAATGGAACATATAAAAGGAACTTTTAGTTTTAATTTTAATTAAATAAAAAGTATTTTCTCATTTGCATTATGTTTTATTACTGTTAGTTAATGAAAAGTGTAGTTTAAATAAATTTTGAAAATTTCATATGATAAGTTTTATATGATACATGAAAGTTTAAGGTTTAAAATCCCCGTATAAGATATAAAAAGTATTGGTAATTGTAAAAAATTTAAAATGTGCCATCAAAATATATTGATAGGATATATATTTGCAAAAGTTAAAGTTACACTTTTGGATGCCAAATTGGATTTCATGTTGACTTAATTTCCAAATCTACTTTATAGACGAAACGAACGAATAATTCACGCCAATCTGCCTATTGGAATAACAGTCAGCAGTATTCTAATCATAACAGTACCACTGAAGTTGAAATGGCTCTGTATCTGCCTTACCATATACAGATATGTCTTAAATTGCATTAAAATGAATTCTCCATTATTAAAAGTAACTATTGCTATAAGCTCGTAATAAAATTTAAGATAGGGAGCGTAAAGTTGTACAAATTGCCGTCCGTATTATTTTTTGGAGTGTTTTTTTTTCATATCTATTTTCACGAATTTCTTAACATTTGGCACAATCTAGTCTTGTGTCTTTGTGGGGTGTAAAGTAAATACTAACCAACCACTTTTTGGGGGTATTTCTTTGGTTTTAAAAGTATTTTACATGTACTTAAACTATGAAATCAACAGATTTAAACTATTTAGGTTTTCTAGGCTTGAAATATTCTAAAAAATTAATTATCGTTTATAGCCAGTAAAGGTAGGATGTTTTCTAACCTATAAAACTTTTAGGCGTTCCTTTTATTAGACTCAACATGAGCAACACAGTTAGGTTGATAACTAATTTTATTTTATTGCCATTTTATAGCTCGTCCTACATTATAGTCTAAAAGTTACATCATCAATACCAGTCATTCTTGTACATATATTACGTTATTTCATACAACATTTTAAAACTAAAGTGATCTAAAACCTATAAAATGCAAAACTAATATTACAAAATAATAGGGAAGAATTTCATTCTTTAAAAATGGATGCATGGGTTTAATTCATATTTATAAATGGAAAATACATTCAAGTTCTGGGAATCTGATGGTATTCACAAGGGCATAAAATAGCCGGAACTATGAAACTAGTTATTCCAGCTGAGTTAATGCTGCAGAGTATAAACACAGGTTGATTATTTAATAGTTGTCGAACCCTTTGTTTGGAACTGCTTGGAATTCTTTCGTTTTTTAGACGCTTTTATATAGCGGAGAGTTTGGAACAAAACATATTTTTTATTAAAAACTGACTGTGCATTTACAGAATTCAGTTAACAATTTTTACATTTTTAGTTAGTACGTATTAAATAGTATTTTCGAACAATATTAGCTACGTAGTCCAAGTATTACGTGCAATCAAACAATAAAAAATATTGTCGTATATAATAAAAACAATGAATATTTTTATTTAAGAACTAACTATTGTACGTTCATATTTAAATAAAAAAATCTGTTGCTCAATCTCTGGATTTTCTTACATATTTCTTCAATCTAAACACCTATGTATATTATATAGATTTACCATTAATATTACTAATTTATCTACAAACTGTCTATAACATATATTTAATAGGTTTTAAAATATATTATCTTGATAATATTATTGAGACTACTCAACTATTTAAATTTTTAGTTTCTTATGTTTGCAGCTGGCTTCATTGAAATGCTACGATTTAATTTACTGGAGTATATTTTGGAATTACTGTATAAAACCTTTAAAGATTCCTTAAATTTTTCTTTTATTTAATTTATATGTAAAATGTACTATAAATAAAAGAGAATAATACTATAATGGATGATGTTTTTTATATAAGTCCGCCTTGCAATGACTAATATCTATAATTTATAATGATTTGTTTAGTATTTTACATACGCAGTAAATGTTATCAAAGTAAACTTCATGTCAGAATTCGTATTCTTATGTCAATCCCTGGCTTGTAAAACCATCCACTAAAGATAAATCTGTTACAATTCTTTTAGAAAAGCATTTAAATAATGATGGAAACACTTTAAAGTTACACACTGGATGAACCAGACATGAAGTTATGAATGGTGTTGACGATGAGAGATTACTACATGCCTTTGACTCTGGCTCACGAAGCTTTTACAACGTTTATATTTTATCTTTAAAGCTTTTCCGCTCGTAATATATTGATAGTGATTTGCCATTTTCTTTGTCATAACTGCAGTAAAACTAAAATAGTGATCAATATCATAAAATAAATGTTTTTAGATTGAGTTGATTGAACCAGTGTATTCTGTAGAATTAAAAAGCTTTCAAGTACATATAGTTCATTGATAAATTGTATACTAGCCAATACACAATACCCCCTTAAAATGTAGATTTTAAAAGACATAATATTTGATTTAATATTTCTCAAACAATCTTTAAAAAAAAAACACTAATATAAACCTAGTGGTAGTTCCTTTTGTTACTGAAGTATTTCGTTGAAAGCAGATTCTAGAAGGAACGTGTCAAGTAAAGCTTTGGTTGTTCCTCAGAAGCTTACGATACTAGTATAAGTATTTTTATGTAATATTGCTAAGTAAAATCGTATTTTTTTATAAGTGCTAGTTTTCAATTGTTAGTCAGAGTGAAATCAAATACCCTTTTAAATTATTAAATATAAAATAATAATGTTTGTGATGAAACCTTAGCTCGATTTAGGACATCCTTTTACAGGGAGTAATTTATAATAGAGTGACTGTTAAGATTCAGTTAATTAGGACTGTAATGGAAAGGTTGCAAAAATCTTCAACATGGATTTCCTCGGGGTTCGATATTAGCTCCAATCTTTGTTTTGATATTGCGATAGTTCCTGACACACGCATATAATAACATCTATCTAGCCCAATGATAATGATATTGAAAACAAAAAGATACCCATGTAAAGTCTGCCTTCAAGTTTGTACCTACTGTAAAAAAACTCAATTTCTTTAAATAGAATCGCTATTTAATGTGATGGCCAAACAGATCAACTATAAATTTAACACATGATTTCTTTTAATTTTAATTTAGACACAATCGGATGAGTCTTTCCACCAGTCCAAAAACCGGAGATTTATATATATTTTTTTTTTCAAATATTTACTCCAAAACAATTTAAAATCAAACGTCGTTCTTCAGTAAAGAATACCTGGTATCTGATTTCTAGAACAACCAGTCAACTTTTTAAGTATTCTTTCATATTTTCGTCAAATCCTTTAAAAATCTTGAACTTTGCTTACATTTTAATATTTGTATAAAACTTATTGTGAACCATCTTCCTCTGGATTTTGATATCTATTATACAACGTTATATACGAATTTGGTACAATATAAATTTTGAAAGGTTATATTTCCCAACTTGAGCAAGGAAAAGAATATAAATCGTCTACAACAGGAACTTTACTGTAAATTTTAGAAACTGTAACCAGCATTAGTTATCTGTAGATGCTTAAAAAATGTAGATGTTCAAGTTTATTAACGATATAAGTTGCGTTATAAGTAATAGTTCAAAAAATATTGAACTGTTGCAGAACTCTATGAATGTTTTATATTTTATAAGATTGCGAATGTACGTATTCTCAATGTTTTATATATAATTTAGTTTTATTGGCTGAGTGGTAGCGAAGCATATCTCTCAAAAGTCTGGAAAACATTCAATTTATTTCTTTTTGTCTGCTTTGTCAATATCCTTGAAAACAAGTTGACATGTAGATTTGAAATTTTGCATAACATTAGTTTGCATATAGACATAGTGCATATAACGCCTTGGAATTTGGATGAGAATTAGTGTGGTATTATGGTTGCAACAAGAAAATCGCAGAATATCTACATTTTTAATAAATCAGTACATTCATTGGGCATTTTTATCGATGACAAAGTAACATCCGTAGTTACGGACTATGGAAATTTTGAATGCAACCTCATCGATGTATGTTATGCGACACATAGTATAGTGTACTCCTATCTTATGTTTAACCGAAAACCGGGAGAATTAAATTGAGAAAAAGAAATACTTGTCAGTGTGAATGTCCTTGCGTGTACATGTCTGTAGCAAGGCGATGATCGTATCTGGAGACGACTGCAACGGACACGCAAACTGATGTTATCAGAGAGCGAGAGCCAATTTGTGGTTTCCAAGAAGACAAGCTAATTTATTGTAAAATCCATAAGTCACTCTTAAAGAAGAAAGCTAGGTTACTAACGCTAGCTTTGGTCAAAATTGAGATGTGTAAGTAGTAAAACTTTTATAATTTCCAAATTTGAAATTAAACAACTTGACACAGTTTTGAGAAACTATTTAATCATTTTACATTGTTTTCCATTTATACTACCGAACAAAACCATTAGATATTACATTTTGATCATATATCCTACAAAACCGTGGTCAACCAATAAATCCTATGTCAATTTTATAAGAACATTCCTTAAAACTATTGTGGATGTGTACATGTGGTACACAAGTTTTTATAGTATTTAACAATGTTTTGTGAGTTATGTTATATACTTGTAATTTATAACTTTAAAGAGACTGTTATAAATGTCCAATCTTTTATTTGGGCATGTTGAGTATACGATATTAGAAAAAATTCAAATAATAAAATAATTTTACTGAAAACATTACACGAATGGACCACTCCTAAATAGGGAAAAAGAGCTGAGAACGTTAAATTACTAAGCTCGTCTGAGGCAGAAGAAAGTCCTATTGAAAAAGTGGCGGTCCTTTAGGGTTTGTTTGAGACAAACAAAGACCGAGCGTCTTATTCATTAGAAGTAAATAAATTCCGGGTAAGCCGATCCGGTCCAGGAAGACTCAGAAGGATTGGGGGGAGGGGGATTCATTAAAAACAGCCGATGCTGTAAATCAGGTGACGCGAGGAGGTTGTCTTGGCAACGTAGTGGAGCAGCTGTGATGAGTTGCCATGGCAACGCAACAATGTCTCCTGCCCGACAGCAGCGTCAGTGTGGGTCGCGCGACACCACGGAGCGGTCGGTCTTGTGTTGACCTCGAGCCTGCAGTGTACGCGATGTTCTGAGCCCACATGTTCGCATAACCTCATTACAGTCGGTCGGTGTCGAGCGTGTCCTGTGTTTTAGTGTTCGGTTCACTCCTACAGTACACTGCGTACCGGTGAGTTAACTGCTGGTAACATTTTCTCAAGTAACAGAAGTGGGTAAAGTTATGTGCCCAGAGGTGTACCTTTATGTTATATTATATCAATAGGTTACTTATTCTCAAAACACAGTCGTATTTATTGAGTTTCAACTTGCCTTTTTTATTTTTTTATTTGCAATTACAGATGCAAACATTAGTGATTACATTTTAGCAAGTACCTCGTACGAAAAGCAATTTCGAGTTTGTAAATTTTTCTCATATTGTTTCTTATTTGTCAATTATAACAGTACAAATGTTCTTGTTCATACTTCATCTTCCATTGTTGTTCTAAGACACATATTATTCGGACCATGAACGAATAAACTATTTAGTAGTTATTTACTTCACTATGACAAAACTGTAATTAAATGTAGTTATCCTCCTCACGCACCTAATGAATAAATGTTTGTAATTGCGACATTATTTTTGTTTTCAATGTTCATTGTCTTCATTACTGTCAAAGGTTTCAAATACCATAAATGTGTCACATTTCATTTATATGAAACATTTGTTTTACTTAAGGCTCGTTGAGTACAGTAAATGAAAATGCAATTGAATAAAAAATCTCTTTGATATTTAATCAATTATTTCAGTAATAATCATCTTATATAGTTCAGCGTAACAAAGAGAGTCGCTTTAAATCCAGAATTATAATTAAAAGTGTGCTGTGAGGAAAGATAAAACTAATTGGAAAAGAGAATTGTCGGAGATGTGCGATCTAGACGGCGTAGCTGCGTGAAATCTAAAACCTTTTCTTTAGTTTTTTAACTAAATTCTACTTTAATTTCCTCAAACTTAATTATGCAAACTTGTAATTGAAAAGCATTAAATGGGTTACTGTTTAAGATTGTGCGTTTCCTCAGTTTAGTGCGTTACCACGACACAAATAGAAATATGGCTCAATATGTTTGTTTTTCACGCGCGTACTAGATTTTCTTGTAAACAAGGAATTTTAATTTCATAATCTAATATTAAAAATAGTAATTAATTTCCTTTTATGTGAGAGACTTTGTTTTTCACAAAAAAAGAAAAGTTCACAATTATATATTGAGTACGTTACTTGGCCATACTGCGTTTTTGTAGGCTTTTACAAATAGTAAAAACATTATATTTACTAATAATAGATCTTATATGAAAATTGAAACAGTAAGTAATGAGTAAACCACGTTAAAATTCTTTCTTTGTTAGCCTTTTTTAAGAAAATAATTTATTTGTACTAAAAGTATATCTATGCAAGAGTAACTTAAGACTTATTAGGTTACAATGTTTATATTTACGGAATTATAGGACATATCACATTTCTTATTTATAAATAATTATTATTTATTATTAAATTTTATGCTACCAGAATTTAAAAAGAAACAAAATTCAAATATTCGTATGGCATGATACTGATAGTTGAATTTTTGACCAAAAACTTATCTCATCTTTAAGAAATTGTTATATAGGTGTAATTTATAATATTTTATGGATATTATACTAGGAAACTCTAAGTAAAAAGAATCTGTAATGGTTTAAAAACAAATTTGTTTTGTCAAAAATGTTGAATTTTGTTACAGACAAATCTGTAAACTTAAAAATCTATTTCATCTATACACAATGCACATGCCAAAATTTGAAAAATATTACAAACTAAATATAAAAGGCTACACATTTTACTTAAAAGAATCATAAACTTTATATCTTACTTATAACATTGTAATCTGCAGTACGTCTTAATTCAAGATAATTCAAGACTTAGGTTGGACTTAGTGTAAAATTATTAGGAACTATGTTATTTATTATTTCAGAACACTTATTATTTTAATTTGTATAAGGTAGGAAAGCTTTTAATTTTTATTCCAAAAATTCCATAGTCATTGTCTAGAGACTAGTACAGTACACAAACATGAATTGTCTCTTCGGTGTCGATAATAGTTTTCGATTTCTCGATAGCCGTCATTACATTAAAGTGGATATTAGAGAAGGAAACATAAATGTGTCATTATATTCAATGTTGGAATACATCAATAATCGACGAAGTCGTTGTACCGCAACTCGACAAGGAACGTGTGTATGAAATTTTTTCTCGTGTCAGTGTTTTGGCCATTTATATAATGGTGTTATTTTATAAACTCTGTCTTCAATTTAGTTACCAATTCAAATCTAAAATATCCTTTGTGACTTAGAAAATGTTCATCTACAATCTGCCTAGTGTGAACTTTTATCAATAGTTGTGTTTTATAAACCGTGATATTAGTAGCTATAAAAACTTTAATTTTATCGATTTGCAAAAAACAAATTCCAATTCTATTAAGTACTTCAAAACTTTTTTTGGGTATTTTCCAATTCATTACATGTGTTTCAGAGATAGTCTATGAATACATAAATTTTTATTTCATTTTTATGTCAATGTGCTCTAAATATAGAAATAATATTTCCGAACACTATAATTGTAATGTTTACAAATAAATGTCAATTTAAAGTAAACATAGAGCCTTTAAACTAAATTACTAATATAAAAACGTATCATTGCATTTATATAATACTAAGAAATAAAACAATGTCCTAATGAATTATAACTACAATATGGATGTTTAAACTGGTGGGAGTATAAATTTCTCTGCAATTGAAATACTTTGTTATAAATTAATACGCCTTTAGGAACGTTACAGTTGCATTTATGCTTTACGTACTACCTTCTTAACCACCATTATAATGATTTTTCTTTTAAATGTGCTGTAACAGCTTTGCTAATTCGGAAAAAAACAGCAAAGTACCAAAGGGTTAATGTTTTGGTTAAATTGTGGAGAACCCGATCTCAAAATTTTGTTATATGAAATTGGCCTTGAACATATTCACATACTCAAATACACACATACGTAGAGTATCAAAAGAGTTCACACATTCATAATTATTACGGAATAACTCTTGCCACAGAAATTGGAGGAATATGGTGTTAGTCCCAAGTTTTATCACGATCTAAACTTTCCATATACCGATGGAGCACGAAAAAACTATATGTTGATCCATGCTGCAAAACACCGGCTTTACACAATGCTGGTTGCACTATTTTCCGAAAACACTTAGTTATAAAATTCATTAGCTGCATCGATATGCTGCGTAAATAGTGCATATACGAATATTTTGCACGTTTTAAGCGATAAGGTTTGCTTTCGTTACTTTGATGCCAGTTGCACGTATCCACTGCCTTTCGATCAGTTTGGAGATAACTGCAGGAGCGATGATTGCGGCAATTGAATGTTGGCCTCATCAATTAATTAATTGAATCAGACCAATTATTGATACAGACTCCATATCTCTTTGTGTCTCTTGCTAATAATTTATACAGCACTGACTTCCTCAGGATATTCGTTTTAGATCTAGACTACACAGAGCATTCACAGTGGTTCCATAATATTATATACTTCTATCTTGTCAGAAGGGTTGGAAACTTTCCACCTTCCCACAATCCCACCGACTCTCCATGTATTGAATGGTAAGGGTAATCGGAATATTGAGATATCTGAACTTGAACTTGGAATTGAGGCTAATACTACTCCAAAACACAATATTGAAGACTGTAGGATCTTGTGGGCGTGCTGTCCTATAGTACGGAGTTTTCAACACAAAAAAATAAAAAGTAATTGCTACTGCTGTCAAAATCATTTGATCTAACCACTGATTTATTTAAATAAATTGTGAAAAACAAAATGTAATATTGTAAATACGTATTCATAACTCAAACTATCGTCAATAAAGAGATAAAACGTAACATACTTACTAAATATCAAATTGTAAATCCACCTTCTTTCTTTTCACAACAATATAAACAGGATTTTTGTATTGAGTTGATTAAAATTTGATTTTTTTATTATTGTATTGTTGCATTTAAGTACAGAACAATCTTTCTCAATAACACTGCTTTCGTAATAGATTGTCCGAATTAACTCAATTGACTCACTCACTTACGCTAGAATTATTAAAAAAGAGCTAATTGACGCTAGTACAGTTTTATCCCAAACACATTAAATCCAATAGTAATTTACATTACTTGAATTATCAGATATGCTTAGAAATTCTAAGGATACATCAGTATCGACTAAATGGATCTAATTTCACTGCAGTGCATCTAATTTCTGACAATGTATTCCGCATTTTATATGACGCATTTCAACTGTCACCTTATTAGTCTGATAGAACAAAGTTCGTTAATTTGTTAGCGAAGTAAGGGCTTCTTAATAAGGACATGTCCTCTTATCTATTTGTATGAGGCTACCGGACAGCAGGCATACTAGGGACAACCAGTTCCGATTATTATATCGGAAAAATGGGATTCGAACAAATTTAGTGGGCAAATTATCAAAGTTTCTTTACTTATAAATTTACTTTAAAAAATGTAAGCTTATTTCAACCGGGTAAGGAAATTATGTTATGTATATGTTTCAATATTGATGCAGCGAGATGGTTGAATTAATTCTTAGAGTTCATCCACTAATCAATCATCATCGATTCTGGAAAGGATAGGTTTCTGTTCTCTCTTACAAGCCCTAAAACCATGTTTTTGAGGCTCCAATCTTAGAGACGATACGGTACGCTATTTGAGATAGGATATCCCTAGCTACTAAAATATTACCCTGGGGTTTAATATATTTAACTATTCAGATAAAGATTTCTGAACTTACACGTTAGATAAACAAGTATGCCTTACCACAATACGAGCTTCGCTGAGATGGCATGCACGATTTAAAGTCTGTAGGTCATTTCGTTACGTTTTCAACGTACTGAGTTTATTCACTGATTTATTAATCCAGCATCTTTCTCACTTCCATCATGGTCATAAGTCCAATGTAAAAATGTTCGATAAAAATAGAAAAGTCACAGCCTAGATGTAAATAAATTTTCAAAAATATTTAGCTTATATACGATAGTTGTTTGCGACATAATTGTCAAAACTACACGTGCATGACAGACGTACATTTGGTTTTCAAACCTCTAGAGTGATAGGTGTCGATAACGCTTAGTCAATAAGTACGGTAAATTAAAGGTGGTATTTAAGCCATTTAAAGGTATCTAAAGCTCTCTTTGTAATTCAAAAAATATTTGTATACTTACCCAATGTATAACGTTCTCCATGCATAACATTTTTTAAAAATTACTAAATTTTTACGCGATGTAAAAGTAACATATATTCAACCAGTTTATTATTATTTGGTTACTCTAATATTACGGTATAATCATTATACGGTTTAATGTTTTAAATATGATTATAGTTGATGTTTTATTTAATATTTTGATACTGTTTGTAATAAATGTACAGACCACTGTGCAATGTGAATGTGAATAAAACAACATGTTCTGGCTTTGAAACTGAATATGACTTGCTAGGCTACAAAAAGAAAGAGATTGAAATTGTTTTAAAATTGAATTCTTTTCATATTTCTTCCTTTGTTCCTGAAGAGACATTTCCATCTACCCTTGTTAACAATGCCTGTGTTCTTTGCAATTTTATTTCATATTAAACACATTAAACATATAATTTAATAAGTATCACATATCTTCAGTTTCAGTATTAAAATAACTAACTATAGCATGTAACTAAAAATTACATAACAAATCTTTTATGAGCACTTAAGCGCAATAACCTAAGAAATAAATATTGAACTTATAATTATGAAAAACATTTATACCAGATTTATTATATTCATTCATAATGACTATTATTATACTCATAATGATGTACTAACAAATAATAATAAGGATTATTACACTCATAATGATCATTGTTGTACTCATAATAATTACAATTGTGCGTTTTAAAATTCAGATTTACAGATAATTAATTGCGGATTTAAAAAACGTGTTTAAGTAGAAACATGATGTCTACTATTAATAAAATATTTTAAAAAATAAATTGTTTAGACGTTCTGAAGAACTAATTTAAACAGTTTAATGTAACAAAGTACGCATAAAAACTATACCAGACTAGAACTATATTCAAATTCTAATTATTTATGTTGGTTATTTTACTGTTATTTTATTAATTTGAGTAAAATACTTTGTTTGTGATAATTAACAAAATTTACAATAATTATATCCATAATTCATTTGCTGCTAGACAAATTTATAATGAAACAATCACGTTCGCATAGTACTTTTTTATCCACACACAAGTATGATCACCATTATTAACGTAGGTATAACCAATTCTCATGGAAATCGGCACAGACGTTATACATATAAATGAGAAAGTCAAGTCAATTTACCTTGGTGTTAGTAGAATGGGATGTGTCGCATGTGTGCTTCCTCACAAATTGTACGTTAAAAGTTAATATGGATTACAAATTAAATTGACATGTGCTATGTTATACGTAGCAAAATTGCATCAAAGAAAGTTATATATGGCGTATAAAAGAAAAATAAACACAGCCTCAAGGTACTAAGATACCGCTATAAAACTAATACGGCATCTAACACCTAAGGATGTAAATATCATTTCTCACAACCGAGTGTCAGCTGGTAATTTAATATTTGTTTTGATATTTTTTGTTTTAATGGAAGAATTGTAAAGAAAACGTAAAATTGTCAGACCTTTGTCGTTGTACAGTATTCAACATTAGTTACACCATGTTTCAGGATCTGCAATCTGATCTCTTATTCCGATGAATAACTAAACCAAAATATAACTACAATACATGTTAAAAAAAACAAATCATTCCAGAATGTTGCGACATGCATGTAAGAAATCACATTAACAATGCCTCGAGTCAACTTCATGTACCTTAACTGTAAACTAAGCACTTAAAAATAATAATAAAACACTAATTATTAAAACTTAACTACAGAATACAGGTCATAAAAGGTCTGCACTTAACGACCAACCGCATAGAACTGTAAACGTATTGTTCAGTTATATGGAGGACTGGAGTTTTCAAATATTTATATAATAATGTTTAAGATAAATTGAGTGTTATTCTATTAAACAGTCTATAGAAGTATCATATGAAAAAAGAAGAACATTTTGATCTTTCATTAATTAGTTTCACAACTGCTAGTACGTATAAAATAAATGTTACCTTATTAATTTCAGCTGTTAATATAAGAAAACTATAATTTAAATGGTAAATGTTTTGGAGTGGAATTTTTTTATGTAAAAGAATAACTACTGTTATTAATTTTTGGGCTTAAAAATTGCTGGATCATTTAAATTCCCGTCATTTCTGTTCTGATGAGGTGTTTCGATGACTAAAACCTACCTTGAAACTACTTTACAAATTGAGAAATATTATATATTGATTTAAATTTAATTTTTTGATTTTGTTCAATTATTTAACGGTTAATATGGGTTTAAAACATTCTTTAAGAATAATAATGCAAGTAAAGTTAGTATTACGTCTAATAGTCATGATTCATTTCATACATGATTAATTAGTTCTAATAAAATTTTCAAAATTAAAGAAACCATTAATAAATCATTCATTATGAACACTAGTCCAACATTTTGGGAATAGTTTCACGGATATAAACCATCTGTAATAGTGCAATTAATAATTGCACTTATTAAGAGCGGACAGAGAAAGTAAGAACGAGTGAAGCTGAAAGAATGAACAATATATGGTTGGTAGCCGCGAGGTTGGAATTTTAATGACGCAATTGGACGACTCCCAGAAAGGCTCTGGAG
The DNA here is from genome assembly GCF_021130785.1 of Homalodisca vitripennis. Taxonomy (NCBI): domain Eukaryota; kingdom Metazoa; phylum Arthropoda; class Insecta; order Hemiptera; family Cicadellidae; genus Homalodisca; species Homalodisca vitripennis. Next base: position 26,998,154 of record NC_060214.1, read on the forward strand.
TGTAGTGAGGCGAGGCCTAGAATCATAAACTTGATAGACAAACCTAACTGAGACTGACTCTACACGTAGAACGAACTACGTAAAAAATTGTGTAGACTAAATATTTACAAGTCTTGAACGTAGCTGGATTCGTATAGTCGTAGAGATTTTGACAGAGATGAGACTAAATTTCTATTATATGAAATACAACGTACTTTCCATTAAATATATACAAGAGCTGTTAATAGGTAGGAATAAATTATTATCCGGTCTAATCTTGATGATTATAAATTTCAGAATGGGGTATTATTAATTGTTGAGCGTTAGCGAAGCCCACGATTCGACGGGCGATAGAAGTATCATTTCTGTCTCTTTGTCTGTTTTCTCACAATAAACTACAGATATAAAGTTTAGCATGAGCCTTTATTTTATATATTTGAATCATCGAGTTTGTTAGTGGTGAATTTCACTCCACTGGATGTGGCTGAGCGCTAGGAAAGATTAGCATTCAGCCTCGACGATGTTTGTTTGTTACACTCATGTGAAGTACTCCTTAATACTTTGTAAATACCTAAAGTCTAACTTAATATTTTATGATTCTTTCTATTTACATTGACACAAATAATAATCAACCACGTGAATAACAATTAAATTAGCACCAGTGAATGTGATAAAGGAACCGAAAATATTTATTTTCAGCGTCTTTTATGGCTTAAGATAGTTGTTACATTTATTGGATTGTATGTAAAATTAATTGAGAGATTAAATAAAACTTTTCTCAGATCTGTAAGACCGCCCATTTTCAGGATATCTAACAAAATATGCAAAGTTCGGTATCGATAAACATGCTTTATTTAGATTTGAAGCACATTAACTTCATTAAATGGGCAATAACAATGCAAAATGTTTAAGCAAAAATTTAACCAATTAAATTCCGAAGAGAATAATTTAAAATAGGCCAATAATAAATAAACACAAAATTTAAAACGTAATGTTTAATTACATCAACACATACTACAAATTAGGACATAAAATGCACAATGTGTGTATTAAACGAACATTCTTCGTGAATAGACAAAGTTTTAATTGCTGATCATTTGCTAATCTTATATTCTAATGTCTGTACTTTATAAAATGGTGTTTAAATTGTTTCCTTAATAATTTATACACAATGTAGTGCGTTTTAAGAAACCACCTGTAGCTTTTCTGATAGCATCTCGGTCATTCTTTAGTAATCGAGAAGCGTATAAAATTCGGTTCAATTGTTCTTCAACTTCAAAATCTAAAAGTTTATGATTTGTATTTTAAGCTCTTTTGTTATCATCAGTGCAGATCGCCCTACCATAGATTTATTTCTTACCTACCGTCAAAGTCTTTCGGTACAGAAAGCGTACATTGCTTACACAATTAAATGTTAATATGTTGGCCTCGCTGTGCAGGACATACGAGTATTTATTTAACAGTTGCTTAGCTGCAGACATAACTAGTTATGATACCAGCTGCCTAAAAGTAATAACAAACATTCATTTCCTGTATAAACCCCTCGTTCAATTTCTCCCAGAAGTAGATTATGGGTTTACAACGCCTCCTGAATGAAATAAAGGAAGTTTGATACATTGTGTTTTATATATTATATACTATATATATATATATATATATATATATATATATATATATAAGTAGATAAGAATGTAAGGGTTCTAGACCACTTTTGGGACAGACAGAAAATCAAGGGAAAAATACTGTTTTAAAGGACAATAAACGAATCTGTAAAATCAAACAGTAAGGGGTTCCTAGACCACTTTTTGGGACAGTCAGAAAATCAATGGTAAAATACTGTCCATTGAACAATAAAAAAATCTAAGAAATCTAACAGGAAACCACGAATGTAAAATACTGTCCATTGAACCATAAACAAATTCTAAGAAATCTAACAGGAAACCACGAATGGAAAATAACCGAATCTATAGCTGTTTTACTGTTCATTGTAGGCTTCTACATTTATAAGCTGTTTTAATGAAAAAATCCAGAAATCTTCGAAATCTTTATTCCACGAAGTTAATTGTAACACAGTCTTTATCTTTAATAGTCTTCTTTCCAGTAACAACCAAGTGTAATTTTTCATTTTTGTTCAATTCTTTAATCTTTTTTTCATCCAAAACAGTCAAAAATCTGTTCGGTAAGTGTACTTTATAATCTTCCAACTCGGCAATTATTGTAAACCCGAATTTATCTTTCATTTTCTCCAGATTCAAAATTTTGTGTTTCTTATTTTCTTCTAATTCTATTAATCTCTTGTATTCTTTGAACTTTAAATCACCAACCTTATTCAACTCTTGTAACAGCGCCGTTTACATAGAAAAAAAATTAATACTTCTACACTTTTAATGGTGAAAAATCAAAACTATACTTCCAAAATACACAAAAAACCGGGTTTTGAACCTAAAAACACGGTTTTTTTAGGGTCAAAACCACAGCTCTTAAGGTGCATATACTAGAGTTTTTTGAAAAAATCCTGAAAATTCTACTGAATTTCTCTAATTATTGCGAATTTTTAGCTTTAAAGTTGATAATGTGAACGATATTTCTTGAAAATTCTGTTGTAAATATATTAAAATCTTAATGAAAAATCTTGGAAAAGTTAAAGAAAAAAATATTGAAAAAATAGTATTATAGAATTTAAATTACCCCCTACAAACCAATATAGTAAATAAAAAAAGTACTTTTATTTACTATAACTATACTATTTTTTCAATAATTTTTAAGTCTTAGTTTACAGATTTTTCTATAATAAATAGAAGAATCTACAGCTGTTTTACTACAATTTGTGCTGATTTGTGTAAAAATTCTAGTAAAATTCTCCACTTTTCAAAGTGTTAGTTAAACAAATTTTTCTTCTTTAAATAGAAGAATCAAAGGCTGTTTTAACCATAAATTGTGCTGATTTTTATCAAATTTTGATAAAAATCCTTAGAAATCTACTGAATTATTGCTATTTTTCAGCTTAATAAAAAGATATTTCACTAAATAGTAAAACTTGGCACATTCAAATTTCCCTATTTAAATGGAGAGGAAAAAGATATCCTGCCCGTACTGCAAAAAGATGTTTTCGAACATCATTTTAACCCGACATTATAAGTCAAAAAATCATCTAAAAAACAAAGAACTTTATTGAGAAAGAACTAAATTATTTGAGGAATTGGGCTAAAGAAAATCAAATTGTCGATCATGAAAAGATGTACAATATAGAAAAATTGCGTGAACTAAAGAAAAAATTTTAAGGAAAATTAAAAAAGATCTCAATCTATTTAAAGATGAAAAAATTCAATCAATCGCTGAGAAATTGTCCATTGAAACAAACGATAAAACTAAGTCTGAAATGATCGAAGAAATTGACAAAACTCTTAATGAGAAAACCCGAAAATATCATTGATGTAGAAGTTTTATTTCCTCAATACACGGTCTTTTCAAGCAATACATTTTAACAAACTTGAACGATAATTCCATGTCAATTTACAAATATCTTTCTATTTTGCGCCCAGAAATTAAAAAGTTTAATCGAAAAATTTCAAGAAAATGTTAAAAATAGTAAAGGATATCTCTCTTTGGAATGCGAATACGAAAGAACTTTAGTGAACGGTGAAACACAAACTTGTCCAATGTACTTTACTAATAAAAGCAGACGAAATCTTTGACATAAACGACTTTATTACTAAGCAATTTAATAAATTAACACATCGAGAACAAACGAATCATCCAAATAAAGGTTCTGGATGGACATTAAAACGCTGTAAACAACTGATTTTGAGCCTTAAATAAACACGAATTTATGAACGCAGGATCATATATCGATTTACCAAAGAAAATCAAAGATAAGAAAGCTTGTATAAATATCAAAAATAAAGATGATTATTGCTTTATTTATTCTATCCGATGTGCTATTGAAAAAACCAGAAAACTCATGTAGACAGAGCAAAAACAATATGAAAAATTTGTAAATGACGAGATATTTTCTGGGTTCGACTATCCTATGTCTTTAAAAGATATACAATTATTTGAAAAACGAAGCAGTAAAGCAAAGTATAATTATCCGAAAATGTCTGTAAATGTCTATAGTTTTGATGAAAAACTCAATATTGTTCCGTTGCAAATTTCAGAAATTTTATGATGCCGAGTTTAGAAAATCGATTTATTGTATGTTAAACAAGATGACAAATCTCATTATGTTTTGATAACAGATTTAAACAAACTTGTATTTTCTCAGTTATCTAAGTGTAAAAATAAAAAATTTCTTTGTAGAAGATGTTTAAGCCATTTCTACAAATCTGGAGATTTAACAGACCATTTAGAAATTTGTAAAAATCACGAAGTTTGTAAGCCAATTATGCCGTTTCCAGTCAAACAACAACATTTATTAATTATCAAAAGAAATTTTCTCATCCTTACGTTATTTATATGGATTTTGAAAGCATATTAGAGAAGATTCCCACATGCAAAAACAATCCGCAAAAAATCGATCACAACCAAGATTCAGAAGCACATTCCATATGGTTTTACTCTATACTTAGTGTCTAATGTGACCAATCGTATGTACAAGCCGATATGTTATCGAGCAAAAAATGAAGAAGATTTGCCAAATGTTCCTGCAAAATTGTTTGAAGAACTTAATAAATTATCGAAATTACATAGCTAAAAGTATAATTCTAAGAATAAAATACCTATGAAAATTAAACTGAAGAAGAAGAAATTTCGTATCAAAATTCCAGTCTTTGTCATATTTGTGAATTTGAGGGTTTTGATAATCAAACAAGAAAAAAAGTACGAGATCATTGTCATTTTAACAGGTAAATTTCGAGGTGCTGCTCATTTATCTTGTAACTTGAATCTCAAATTTCCTCAAAAATATTCCCGTTTTTCTGCCACAATATGTCATGTTACGATACTCATTTGTACATAAAAGAGTTGGCAAAACAGTATGGTAATGTTGATGATTTGATCGCAAACACAGATGAGAAAATATATAAATTATTCTGTAAATTCTGGATAATGGATATGAGTTTGAAGATGATAAACCAAGAAAGTTCATCAAGTTTTCTTTCGTAGATACGTTCAGATTTATGGCATCGTCTATAGAAAAGTTAGCTAAAAACCTCAAAAAAAGATGATTTCAAACATACAAATCATTTTATACAAGATGGTCTGAACGCAATTCTAGATAGACAACCAAATGACGAAGAATAAATCTTTAAAATTCTATCTGGAAAAGGCATATTTCCTTTACGAATTTATCGACAGTAATTGAAAAACTTGATTACACAGAAGAATTGAGAATTCAAGATTTCTATTCACTTTTGACAGACGAGAGCATATCTGAGAAGATTTTCAACACTACTTAAATGTATGGAACAAATTAAAAGTAAAAAATCTAGGAAATTAACTCCGATCTCTATAACATTCAAGATGTTCTATTGCTCGCTGATATCTTTGAAAATTTTAGGAATATTTGTTTGAAATTGCTATAAACTTGATCCAGCACACTATCTAACAGCTCCCAGTCTTGCATGGGATGCTAATGTTAAAATTAACGAATATAGAATTACAATTAATTAGTGATTATAATATGTATTTGATGATCGAAAAAGGTATTCGCGGAGGCATTTCTCAATGTATTAAACGATATGTGAAAGCAAATAACAAATATTTAAAAGATTTTGATAAGACAAAGCCCGAAAACTATTTTGTTGTACGTCGATGCAAATAACCTTTATGGGTATGGCCTAATGCAAAATTTACCATATAACGAAATCAAGTGGATGGATCCAAAAACTTACACAACTGCAGAATGGAAAGAAAACAATTTTGGAAACTCACTGGCGACGAAGATTATGGCTATATTCTCGAAGTCGATCTAGAATATCCGAAGAATTTACATGAAAATCATAAAGATTTGCCTCTTGCTCCAGAAACATTATAACAACAAACTTTGCACAACTCTACTGGATAAAAACTGAATATGTTGTTCATTTCGAGAAATTTTGAAATTCTATCTGGAACAAGGAATGGTGTTTAAAACATGTGAATAGAGTTATTTGCATTCGATCAGAAGCCTTTTATGAAAGATTACATTGATTTTAATACTAGTATGAGAACCAAAGCTACAAGCGACTTTGAGAGAAAGATTTTTACAAGCTGATGAACAACTCTGTTTTTGGAAAATCTATGGAAAATGTGAGAAACAGATGTGATATTTAGACTAGGAAATGAAGAATTTTCAATGAAACAAGCTAAGAAAACAAATTTTCAAATGCTTTTAACATCTTTGACGACAACTGTATAGCGAGTCACATGTACAAGCAGAAAGTTAAATTTAACAAGCCAATCTACATAGGTTTTTTCAGTTTCTTGACCTTTCAAAATTGTTAATGTACGAGTTTTATTACAACAAATTAAATCCAGAATTTGAATCTGTGTTACATGGACACAGACAGTTTACTTCCTAGAATTGAAACGTGATCCTTACAAAATTATTAAAGAAAATATAGATGAATTTCGATACGAGCGATTATCCAAAAGATCAACGAATGTTTCGCTACTAAAAACAAGAAGGTAATAGGGAAATTCAAAGACGAACTAAATGGGGAAATCTTAGAAGAATTTTGTGGCTTGAGGTCAAAGATGTACTCGTACAAATATCTAGACAAAAATCCAGTTAGGTGTAAAGGAATTAAGAGAAGCGTGTAAATAAAACAATAAATATCGAAAACTTGAAGAGATGTTTGTTTGAAGATAAAGAAGAATTTAGAGAGATGACAGTAATCAAAAGCTAATAAACATGATTTGTATACCATCACCATAAACAAGCTGGCACTGACCGCTAAAGATGATAAGAGAAATGTCCTAGAAATAAGATCGATACAGTACCGTATGGCTATAAAAATGAAGCAAAATCTGATATATTAGACGAATTAAATAAACTTGGAAACTTTGAAAATTGAGAAATAACCGGAAGTGTTTACGAATATGAATTGAGAAAGTCAAAGCTATAATTTTTTTATATATAAATGGAGTCTCAAAAGAAATGTACAATATGTCAAGAATTTAGACTTTTTGAAGAATTTTCTAAAAATAAGAATACCAAAGATGGATTATACTATTATTGTAAAGATTGTAATAAGAAATATAGGAAAAAGAATTATATGATAAAATGGAAAAATTAACTTTAGAAGAGAAAGAATGCACACGCTGTACAAATAGTTAAGAATATTTCTGAATTTAACAATTGGCATTATAGTAAAGATAAAAAAACAAGCAGAATTGTAAAGATTGTGCTAAACAAATCTTTGCTAGACCAGTTCTTTGCGTATGCGGAAGAGAAATATTCAACATTTCTATAGTCTTAAAAGACATTTACAAACAAACTATTATAATTCGAATGTTTAACATTTTCATCGTGTAATTTAGATATTCTATAAATCAGTCGAGATTCTGCCATAATTTGTAGTAAAAATGATTTCCGTTTGTATAAAATATTCAAAGATTCTTTCATTTGGTTATACAGATTGATAGAATTTTGGTTCGTCATCAATGAACAAAATCTCTAATTCAGGATAATTTATTTTTAGATGTTTAATCGGTTTTGGTATTTCTCGTTTCTGAGCTCTGATAACGTAATAAGGCCATTCCCACATGTGATTCTTCTTAATTAACACAAAAACATGGTGTTTTTTTCTTATCAAAAATCTTTACATACCATATCTCTCTTCATTAATTCCATTCGCAATTCTTGATTCTCTATTTTCAAGGATTTCATTTGACCTGAAAATTTGTAAACTGTTTTATTTCATCTTTTAACTGCTTATTTTCGTTTTTGAGTTTGTACTCACCATATTTTCTAATGGAAGGTAATACTTCTTTCGTAACCCAATTTTTAAACAATTTCGCTTCTGGTTTATGCGATCTCAAAATTAAAGAATAAAGTCCAGATTCATTAACGAAAACAGTGTTATTTTGGAAGTTTGAAGTAAGCTATTTATAGCCCCCCTTATATTTAGATTAAAATAGAAGTTTTTATCATCATTCGTCTTTTTAGGTTTTAAAAACACGAATTTACATGTAAAATCACGTTAAATTAAACGTAAAACACAAAAATTACGTTCATGTTACGTTCCACGTTCACGTTCACGTTCACGTTCACGTTCTACGTTCCCACGTTTCACGTTCCACGTTCACGTTCACGTTCACGTTCACGTTCCACATTCACGTTCCACGTTCTACGTTCACGTTCCACGTTCCAAATTTTTTTCTTGAATAAATGGATAGAGCACTAACATTATTACAAAGCGAAAAAGATAAAATCGAAGAAGAAAAAAATAATAAAATTTTAGAATTAATACAAAATGTCGAGACAGATTTTAAAAATTTAAGAGCAAGTTTTATACAATCTTCTAGATGAAAAATATAAAGCCAGAACTCGTAGAAATACAGTTTAAAATAGTAAAAGCTTTGTAAATATTTTAAACAATACAGAATCAGATTCTTTTAATTAGATACAGAAGACGAAGATAAAATATTAGAGATTATTAAAAAAGTTGTTAACAGCACAATTGATGTAGATTCTAACGATTTACAAAATGTTTCTGGAGGAAGACTCTATAAATACAGATTTAGAAGTTCTAAGTATGGTAGTGGATTAAGACAACATTTAAAAATTCTAAACACGTCTTTCTAGGGGGAACGAATCGTTCTTACCTTTAAACTTTCAAGAAAAGACTAGAAGATATACATTTTCAAGGGTATCGAATCGCGACTCTTACAAAAATTACATCCAGACACTATTTTCGACCTTTACACTCAAATAATAGCTTGGTTAAATTTTTTTTCTATCTAAATGGAGTCAGTTGTAGACCTACTCAATAATCAACTTAGATTTAAAAAGCAAACATATCTTTACGATTGTTGACGAAAACAATGTGATCTGGTTTAAGGCTAAAGACGTAGCAAAAATTCTAGAATATGAAAATACTATGCAAACGATCAGAATAAACGTTGACGAAGATGATAAAAACTTCTATTTTAATCTAAATATAAGGGGGGCTATAAATAGCTTACCTTCAAACTTTCAAAACAACACTATTTTTCATTAATGAATCTGGACTTTATTCTCGAAATAAAAATTACTAGTTAAATTTTTTTTCTATCTAAATGGAGTCAGTTGTAGACCTACTCAAATTCAATAATAAAGACATTGTAACGACTGTAGACGAAAACAATGTAAATCTGGTTTAAGGCTAAAGATGTTGCAGAGGTGTTAGAATATGAAAATACTAGACAAGCAATCATATTAAACGTTGATGATGATGACAAAATTCAATATTTTTACTTAAAAAAACAAGGGTCTATTCGAATGGCCCCCTTAACAATCTTCATCCCTGTACTGTTTTTATTAATGAACCAGGTCTCTCAAAATAAAAATTGCTTGTTAAATTTTTTCTATCTAAATGGAGTCGGTCATAGATCTAAGAAATAATCAACTAAAATTCAATAATAAAGAAATTTTAACAATTGTTTGACGAAAATAATGAAATTTTGGTTTAAGGCTAAAGATGTTGCAGAAATATTGGAATATAACAATACAGAAAAAGCGATTAGAAATAAATGTCGATGAAGGTGACAAATCTCAATACTTTTATCTAAAAGATAAGGTAGCCCTCGAGGGCCACCTCGCAAATATTCACAAAGATACTATTTTCATTAATGAATCAGGACTTTATTTCTTTAATACTAAGATCTAATAAATTAGAAGCAAAAAACCTTTCAAAAGTGGGTTACAAAAGAGGTTTTACCCCTCCATTAGAAAATTTGGTGAGTACAAACTTGAAAACAAGATTAAATATTTAGAGGACGAAGTTAAACACTTGCAAATTAAAGATGAAATGAAATCATTGAAAATAGAGAATCAAGAATTGCGAATGGAATTAATGAAGAGAGATATGGTATGTAAAGATTTTGATAAGAAAAAAATACCATGTTTTTGTGTTAATTAAGAAGAATCACATGTGGAATGGCCTTATTACGTTATCAGAGCTCAGAAACGAGAAATACCAAACCGATTAAAACATCTAAAAATAAATTATCCTGAATTAGAGATTTTGTTCATTGATGACGAACCAAATTCTATCAATCTGTATAACCAAATGAAAGAATCTTTGAATATTTTATACAACGGAAATCATTTTACTACAATATGGCAGAATCTCGACTGATTTATAGAATATCTAAATTACACGATGAAAATGTTAAACATTCGAATTATAATAGTTTGTTTGTAAATGTCTTTTAAGACTATAGAAATGTTGAATTTCTCTTCCGCATACGCAAAGAACTGGTCTAGCAAAGATTTGTTTAGCACAATCTTTACAATATGCTTGTTTTTTATCTTTACTATAATGCCAATTGTTAAATTCAGAAATATTCTTAACTATTTTACAGCGTGTGCATTCTTTCTCTTCTAAAGTTAATTTTTCCATTTTATCATATAATTCTTTTCTATATTTCTTATTACAATCTTTACAATAATAGTATAATCCATCTTTGGTATTCTATTTTTAGAAAATTCTTCAAAAAGTCTAAATTCTTGACATATTGTACATTTCTTTTGAGACTCCATTTATATAGAAAAAATTATAGCTTCGACTTTCTCAATTCATATTCGTAAACACTTCCGGTTATTTCTCAATTTTCAAAGTTTCCAAGTTTATTTAATTCGTCTAATATATCAGATTTTGCTTCATTTTTATAGCCATACGGTACTGTATCGATCTTATTTTCTAGGACATTTCTCTTATCATCTTTAGCGTTCAGTGCCAGCTTGTTTATGGTGATGGTATACAAATCATGGTTTATAGCTTTTGATTACTGTCATCTCTCTAAATTCTTCTTTTATCTTCAAACAAACATCTCTTCAAGTTTTCGATATTTATTGTTTTATTTACAACGCTTCTCTTAATTCCTTTACACCTAAACTGGATTTTTGTCTAGATATTTGTACGAGTACATCTTTGACCTCAAACCACAAAATTCTTCTAAGATTTCCCCATTTAGTTCGTCTTTTTGAATTTCCCTATTACCTTCTTGTTTTTAGTAAGCGAAACATTCGTGATCTTTTGGATAATCGCTCGTATCGAAATCATCTATATTTTTCTTTAATAATTTTGTAAGGATCACGTTTCAATTCTAGGAAGTAACTGTCTGTGTCCATGTAACACAGATTCAAATCTGGATCAAACTTCTTTAATTTGTTGTAATAAAAACTCGTACATTAACAATTTTGAAAGGTCAAGAACTGAAAAACCTATGTAGATTGGCTTGTTAAATTTAACTTTCTGCTTGTACATGTGACTCGCTATACAGTTTGTCGTCAAAGATGTTAAAAGCATTTGAAATTTGTTTTCTTAGCTTGTTTCATTGAAAATTCTTCATTTCCTAGTCTAATATCACATCTGTTTCTCACATTTTCCATAGATTTTCCAAAAACAGAGTTGTTCATCAGCTTGTAAAAATCTTTCTCAAAGTCGCTTGTAGCTTTGGTTCTCATACTAGTATTAAAATCAATGTAATCTTTCATAAAAGGCTTCTGATCGAATGCAATAACTCTATTCACATGTTTTAACACCATTCCTTGTTCCAGATAGAATTTCAAATTTCTCGAATGAACAACATATTCAGTTTTATCCAGTAGAGTTGTGCAAAGTTTGTTGTTATAATGTTCTGGAGCAAGAGGCAAATCTTTATGATTTTCATGTAAATTCTTCGGATATTCTAGATCGACTTCGAGAATATAGCCATAATCTTCGTCGCCAGTGAGTTCCAAAATTGTTTTCTTTTCCATTCTGCAGTTGTGTAAGTTTTTGGATCCATCCACTTGATTTCGTTATATGGTAAATTTTGCATTAGGCCATACCCATAAAGGTTATTTGCATCGACGTACAACAAATAGTTTTCGGGCTTTGTCTTATCAAAATCTTTTAAATATTTGTTATTTTGCTTTCACATATCGTTTAATACATTGAGAAATGCCATCCGCGAATACCTTTTTCGATCATCAAATACATATTATAATCACTAATTAATTGTAATTCTATATTCGTTAATTTAACATAGCATCCCATGCAAGACTGGGAGCTGTTAGATAGTGTGCTGGATCAAGTTTATAGCAATTCAAACAAATATTCCTAAAATTTTCAAAGATATCAGCGAGCAATAGAACATCTTGAATGTTATAGAGATCGGAGTAATTTCCTAGATTTTTTACTTTTAATTTGTTCCATACATTTAAGTAGTGTTGAAAATCTTCTCAGATATGCTCTCGTCTGTCAAAAGTGAATAGAAATCTTGAATTCTCAATTCTTCTGTGTAATCAAGTTTTTCAATACTGTCGATAAATTCGTAAGGAAATATGCCTTTTCCAGATAGAATTTTTAAAGATTTCTTCTTCGTCATTTGGTTTGTCTATCTAGAATTGCGTTCAGACCATCTTGTATAAAATGATTTGTATGTTTTGAAATCATCTTTTTTGAGGTTTTTAGCTAACTTTTCTATAGACGATGCCATAAATCTGAACGTATCTACGAAAGAAAACTTGATGAACTTTCTTGGTTTATCATCTTCAAACTCATATCCATATCCAGAATTTACAGAATAATTTATATATTTTCTCATCTGTGTTTGCGATCAAATCAACATTACCATACTGTTTTTGCCAACTCTTTTATGTACAAATGAGTATCGTAACATGACATATTGTGGCAGAAAACGGGAATATTTTGAGGAAATTTGAGATTCAAGTTACAAGATAAATGAGCAGCACCTCGAAATTTACCTGTTAAATGACAATGATCTCGTACTTTTTTTCTTGTTTGATTATCAAAACCCTCAAATTCACAAATATGACAAAGACTGGAATTTTGATACGAAATTTCTTCTTCTTCAGTTAATTTCATAGGTATTTTATTCTTAGAATTATACTTTTTAGCTATGTATTTTCGATAATTTATTAAGTTTCTTCAAACAATTTTGCAGGAACATTTGGCAAATCTTCTTCATTTTTTGCTCGATAACATATCGGCTTGTACATACGATTGGTCACATTAGGACACTAAGTATAGAGTAAAACCATATGGAATGTGCTTCTGAATCTTGGTTGTGATCGATTTTTGCGGATTGTTTTTGCATGTGGGAATCTTCTCTAATAATGCTTTCAAAATCCATATAAATAACGTAAGGATGAGAAAAATTTCTTTTGATAATTAATAAATGTTGTTGTTTGACCTGGAAACGGCATAATTGGCTTACAAACTTCGTGATTTTTACAAATTTCTAAATGGTCTGTTAAATCTCCAATTTGTAGAAATGGCTTAAACATCTTCTACAAAGAAATTTTTTATTTTTACACTTAGATAACTGAGAAAATACAAGTTTGTTTAAATCTGTTATCAAAACATAATGAGATTTGTCATCTTGTTTAACATACAATAAATCGATTTCTAACTCGGCATCATAAATTTCTGAAATTTGCAACGGAACAATATTGAGTTTTTCATCAAAACTATAGACATTTACAGACATTTTCGGATAATTTATACTTTGCTTTACTGCTTCGTTTTTTCAAATAATTGTATATCTTTTAAAGACATAGGATAGTCGAACCCAGAAATATCTCGTCATTTACAAATTTTTTCATATTGTTTTGCTCTGTCTACATGAGTTTCTGGTTTTTCAATAGCACATCGGATAGAATAAATAAAGCAATAATCATCTTTATTTTTGATATTTATACAAGCTTTCTTATCTTTGATTTTCTTTGGTAAATCGATATATGATCCTGCGTTCATAAATTCGTGTTTATTAAGGCTCAAAATCAGTTGTTTACAGCGTTTTAATGTCCATCCAGAACCTTTATTTGGATGATTCGTTTGTTCTCGATGTGTTAATTTATTAAATTGCTTAGTAATAAAGTCGTTTTATGTCAAAGATTTCGTCTGCTTTTATAGTAAAGTACATTGGACAAGTTTGTGTTTCACCGTTCACTAAAGTTCTTTCGTATATCGCATTCCAAAGAGAGATATCCTTTACTATTTTTAACATTTTCTTGAAATTTTTCGATTAAACTTTTAATTTCCGGGCGCAAAATAGAAAGATATTTGTAAATTGACATGGAATTATCGTTCAAGTTTGTTAAAATGTATTGCTTGAAAAGACCGTGTATTGAGGATAAAACTTCTACATCAATGATATTTTCGGGTTTCCTCATTAAGAGTTTTTGTCAATTTCTTCGATCATTTCAGACTTAGTTTTATCGTTTGTTTCAATGGACAATTTCTCAGCGATTGATTGAATTTTTTCATCTTTAAATAGATTGAGATCTTTTTTAATTTCCTTAAAATTTTTTTCTTTAGTTCACGCAATTATTTCTATATTGTACATCTTTTCATGATCGACAATTTGATTTTCTTAGCCCAATTCCTCAAATAATTTTAGTTCTTTCTCATAAAGTTCTTTGTTTTTTAGATGATTTTTTTGACTTATAATGTCGGGTAAAATGATGTTCGAAAACATCTTTTTTGCAGTACGGGCAGGATATCTTTTTCCTCTCCATTTAAATAGGGAAAATTTGAATGTGCCAAGTTTTTACTATTTAGTGAAATATCTTTTTATTAAGCTGAAAAATAGCAATAATTCAGTAGATTTCTAAGGATTTTTATCAAAATTTGATAAAAATCAGCACAATTTATGGTTAAACAGCCTTTGATTCTTCTATTTAAAGAAGAAAAATTTGTTTAACTAACACTTTGAAAAGTGGAGAATTTTACTAGAATTTTTACACAAATCAGCACAAATTGTAGTAAAACAGCTGTAGAATTCTTCTATTTATTATAGAAAAATCTGTAAACTAAGACTTAAAATTATTGAAAAAATAGTATAGTTATAGTAATAAAAGTACTTTTATTACTATATTGGTTTTGTAGGGGGGTAATTTAAATTCTATAATACTATTTTTTCAATATTTTTTTTCTTTAACTTTTCCAAGATTTTTCATTAAGATTTTAATATATTTACAACAGAATTTTCGAGAAATATCGTTCACATTATCAACTTTAAAGCTAAAAATTCGCAATAATTAGAGAAATTCAGTAGATTTTCAGGATTTTTCAAAAAACTCTAGTATATGCACCTTAAGAGCTGTGGTTTTGACCCTAAAAAACCGTGTTATTTAGGTTCAAAACCCCGGTTTTTGTGTATTTTGGAAGTATAGTTTTGATTTTTCACCTTAAAAGTGTAGAAGTATTAATTTTTTTTCTATGTAAATGGCGCTGTTACAAGAGTTGAATAAGGTTTGGTGATTTAAAGTTTCAAAGAATACAAGAGATTAATAGAATTAGAAGAAAATAAGAAATACAAAATTTTGAATCTGAAGAAAATGAAAGATAAATTCGGGTTTACAATAATTGCCGAGTTGGAAGATTATAAAGTACACTTACCGAACAGATTTTTGACTGTTTTGGATGAAAAAAAGATTAAAGAATTGAACAAAAATGAAAAATTACACTTGGTTGTTACTAGAAAGAAGACTATTAAAGATAAAGACTGTGTTACAATTAACTTCGTGGAATAAAGATTTCGAAGATTTCTGGATTTTTTCATTAAAACAGCTTATAAATGTAAAAGCCTACAATGAACAGTAAAACAGCTATAGATTCGGTTATTTTCCATTCGTGGTTTTCCTGTTAGATTTCTTAGATTTGTTTATGGTTCAATGGACAGTATTTTTAACATTCGTGGTTTTCCTGTTAGATTTCTTAGATTTTTTTATTGTTCAATGGACAGTATTTTACATTGATTTTCTGACTGTCCCAAAAGTGGTCTAGGAACCCCTTACTGTTTGATTTTACAGATTCGTTTTATTGTCCTTTAAACAGTATTTCCCTTGATTTTCTGTCTGTCCCAAAAGTGGTCTAGAACCCTTACATTCATATCTACTTATATATATATATATATATAATATATATTATATATATATATATATAAGGTGTAAAGCCATACCCAACTAGCACTTTTTTTATTGCGGTAAAGAAAGTTCATGGCAGATATATGTATAGAATATTTGTAATAACAAAGTGAGACAATCCTTTATTACATGAAAGTTAAAAAACATCTTTCGTACATCGTCTAGTTCAGCATTAGATTTATGCTTTCCTTTTTTTATCAATTTTCTATAAGAGTTTTATTTTAATTCGTAAAAATTCAGAACGAATTCTTAAGTGAATATTTTAATCAAATAGAAGTAGGGCTACATATATTTATATAATACGTGTGTTTAATTTCGTAAAGATGTAAGTGTTCGCTTTAAAAAAATTAAATTTTTATTATTTTTGGTGGTAAATTGAAAATGATTGAGATATACACCACGCACAGTAAAAAAATAATTACGAATTTTCTAATTTTTTAAAACCATACATAGTTTTACAATGTAGTATTAGAGTTTTGCTACATTAAATTTGTAGCAAATTCATTACAATGAGAAATCCTAAATAGGAGAGTAACAGTCGAAAAATAATGAGAGTCTTCGTTTGGAAATAATGGGATTTTTCGTTACAAACTCACCCATCATTAAGAGTCAAATAAACTTGTAAACGATAAAACTTTACTTATCTTTACTTTTGGTACTTTTTTACTATTCATCCTAACATAGAGTTATCAGGAAAATGCGAACATCTGCTCACTTCAGATTATTTATTCATAACTGACTGTCAATATTGTAATTAACTTAAATACATTATTGTTATTAAACTGCTTAGAATATCAGAGGTGCTGGATCACTAAATAAAAGTTATTTGGATAAAAGTTCCATAGTTGAATTATTTTGGTTTTACCTTTAACCCTATTCTAAGATTAAAAATGCGATATTTTGTATTATGCATTTATAATAATAATTGGATGATTTAAACACACACAAGAACTGACACACCCTATAACTGACGCACACCAACACCGACAACGTGAACACTACAAGGGGAGCACAAACACAGCACCGCGCGCCGGAGTTCCCGTACCTCCTCAGTCATGTTAAAGCGAGTAGCGGATTGAGTACCGCACTGTCCATTCTAGAAACGTATTGGAGTTTGACTGAGGGCAGGTTTCATTTGTTTATTTGTTTGGAGATAATGATATTTGGGAATTCCGGTAGCCGGCGATGTCAGATTTCCTTATGACAGTGTTGCCATTCGTCTTTGCTGATGGAAAAATGAATAGGGGTTTTTGGGACTCAAATATGTTTTTAATTTTAACTATTACTATTAAGTTTTATTTTTGAAAAATGGACGGTTTGTATCAATTAATTTACCACACATACCAAGATATCTAAGCTAGTGTTTATTCTACATACTTTTTATAGTGGACCTAACCGATAAGTTTTGTTGAACTTGGTGAGGCCAGGACTATGTAAAACAACTGTTTAATAAATAAAATAAAAAATAAAGATAAATACTTCAAGCTAAATCTGTGGATTTCACATGGAGCGTCGACAAAGCCTGTCACACAACACGTGGTGTGCTATACTCTTAACTTGTCATAACAAAAACTTTCAACCCTGTTTTTTTCAACAGTCACGTTATTGCAAACCATATCAGTAGGCAAATTTATCTTTAAAGTAAATAAGTACATTTTAGTTTTGTAAAGTATACTTAATACTTCATTATACTCAAAATTTAATTATGAGTTTCCACCTAATAATTCAACTCTCATGACTATTATAAAAAATAAATTTCAAACCAAATATTTTCTTTTGGTAAACGATTATAAATAATAATTTATAAAATTATTTGATCATTATATTCGATTTCAAAATTCTGCATTCCCACCGCACGAAGTGACTATAATTTTTTTGTATTAGTATATCAATGGCGTGGTATTTCATAAAAAGTTCTATTAAAATTCTTTTTTTTGTATTTATAGTTTCATATTTATCCTATGACAAAGAGTAAGTTTAAAATACTCAACATTTTTGAATAGGTTTACGATATCATTCTTACCATATTAGATTACTTTTCTGATAATATTTAAATTTACTATAATTGAAATACATAAAAAAACTTAAACACTGCGAAAATAGTTTATAGTCACCTTTGAAACTGAGAAAAAAATATAAATAATTCGATGTCTTAAGGGTATAAGTATGGAATTTAATTGATAAGAATATTACATGTATACTCCGTAGTGAATAAAGTTCTTGACTATTGTGAAAATTTTTTTACCAATTGTTTTTGAAACGATATTCACGTTGAATTGAGAGATAAAAGCAGGACTTAGTCTTTATTTAAATTATAAGTTGTACCTACATTATAGCTTCATGATAACACTTCAGTAAACACAATTTGCTACTCTACTTTGATGTTCCCTCAGCAGTGGCTTCAGTAAGTTGGATTAGTACAAATTCCATTGCACAAAATGTTTGCTATTGCCACTTACTTACTACCAGGTGTGATTCAACAAACTTGGGTCGTTATCAAAACACAAACAGGAACAAGGCGTAACCACTAACACTATCCAGAAATACACCAACAATACATAGTTTAACGCTCTACCTTTTCTTCAATAACGTTGTGAACTACTTTATTTTATATTTATGCAGGTGTAACTCAGTGTTTGTTAATCCTTTAACACTATATGTCAACGCTAGCTTTGATTGTTGAGCTTTTATTAATTTAGTATATAATTGTTTACTAAAACAGTAGGAATCTTTTTTTTTTATTCTTGTGTTACGCCACACACCACGCGTCGTGTAACAGAGTCACTGAAGATGCCTTTGCCGATTGTACATGTTGTAGTTTACATTATGCAGACCATCAATCAATGTCACAGAACAATACAAGATAGCAATGTAGGCCAACCGTCAACCGACAGAGGCATCCATTGTATACATTAGCTATATATCTACTTCCGGTGTAATCCTTCATAAGGGCCTATATCATTCTTTTCACAATACGATAACGAGGTGTTATACTTCTTTTCTAGACAGGAGTTTTGAAAAACTGGCTAGGCCAGTAGACCTGTAAGTTCAATGCTTATGTTACATAATTCCAACCGTCATGTATTATCAATTATATTTTTTATATAAACAATAATGACGAATAATTATGTTCCATAATTAATGTTTTCCATGACGTATATTTTATTATACGGTACTCGTGTTTAATTTAAATTGTAGTTATAGAATATAAACCGTGTTATTTGTATGGAATATACAAATTGAACGCATCTTACTATAGAGTTTAGGAGCAATGGTAGAAACATATTAATATCATTAATTGATTTAATATTTGAGATTTAATCTCTGATATTCGATATCACATAATTACTTCAGTTATGTATACAACAATATTTTTATAATAAAGAAACATAAATTATTTGGATTTTTGAAACATTTTATTAAGTAAGTTATGTCAATATTGTAAATACACTTTACATAAGCACGTATGCTCATTAAACTACTTAGATAGTTAGTTAAAACTAGTTCCCTTCATGATAAAAACAATAACTAGATAATCAGTATCGGAAAAATAAGGAAAATGTTAATCATCAAAACCGATCTACGATGAAAGCTTATAATTCAAGCATAAGCTCGAAACTTTATTATGTCTGCATTATTCACACGTGTTACCATAAAGAAATATTTAAAATTTTCTATTTATAACTAAAAAATATTAACTCGTCTCATTGTTGTACACTTTGGTCTTTAAGCAGAGATTCTTGATCAAATTCTGCTAGAGCTCACGAACTGATGTGACTAGTTCAGTAAAATAGAAACTGGATTCTCTCTTTTTAAAAATTCAAAAAATGAATTGGGGGTCACAGAATTATACAGTACATCATTAAGTTTGAGGTGTTACCCTAATAGTAACGTGCCTACGTCATATAAAAAATTAAAAACTACAACTAAACTCAATAGGAACGCAGAATTTTGTAATGAATAGATCAAACCTTTCAAGCGAATTGTTAGAAAATTGGGAAACTGATTGGATAAAAGCATTGCATAAGTGAAGAATCAGACAAACAAAAGAGTTTTCCCAACTACTTCTTCCCTAATACAATACTTATATGCAATTGCCTAAATAAAATTTGTCCTAATAGATTTTTCATTATTTGTTAAATTAGGTATTAGTCTCTACGTTATGAATTACAACAATGCTTAGTTCCACTTGTGGCTGCCATTTCGTGTGGAGTAAACTGATATACATGCTTTTAGTGTATTTTATTGACGTACCTAGACCTTTTAAAATAATATTTTACAAGACTATACGTGCAATCTGAAAATCTTGAGATACCCCCACCCCCTTTCCCGTGAGGGTCAACAATTTAAAAACTATCAATAATAGTGTAACCCTTTGCAGCTAATAAGAGTGCCGTAAACAGATTTCACATATCTAAAATAATGAACACGCTAAGGGAGGTGCAACTTACTTTTCAACATTCTACGTTTAATTCTATCGTTTCTTGTAGAGTGGGCCAAATTCAATTCTTTAAGCGTAATGGACAAACCAAAACCTTTAAAATGATATTTTACAAGACTATAAGTGCTATTTGATAATTAGTAGTTGCTCCCAACTATCCTGTCACAGAGGGTTACAAATGTGTAAACTATCATTATTAGTGTAGCCCTTTGTAGCTAGTAATATTGCAGCAAAGAGATTTTATATATGTAAAATAACAAAAAATTTAGGAGAGGGTTCAATTTACTTTTCAATAACCTTGTATATAAATATAAGTTAAATTGAATTCCCTAAGCAGACTTGTTCAGCTGCAGGCCGAGCAATAATGCTGATCAAAGAAAAACCAGATACGCTTAGAAAACATATTTCAAATAATAAGCCCTTGTTTCACAAAGTCTATTTCCATTCAGACCATTTCAAAAAGGTTGTAAAGAGCTGTATATAAAGAGAGAGGTGGCAGAATTTAAATAAATACATTCAAATTAAACTGTATCATTCATCATCTTATAAATGTGTTTCGTAACAACAAGCATGTTTTTACCTGTCCAATAGGTACATATAATCCTGCTAAAATCAGTTATTTGGACCCCATCAGTACACATTTACACTTTGACCAAATAACTAATAAAATTTAAGTTTCAAAACTCAGCAATCTCTAGGGCATCTGGCAAAGTCTATTAATCTTCAAGTTTATTTTCTATTTGACCGAGTTATTCGTCAAGTTTGAACTATTTCAATATGTTCCTGAATTATTAAAAAAGTTTCCATTGCTAGTTGAAATGCACAAATGTGACATCCCTTTATGACAGGGATGGGTTTCTTTGTCCAACAGCAGTCCAGCTTTTGCCTTCATCATTTTAATTTCTGTTGAAAAGTTTCTGATTGTTTGGCCACACTATACAATTCCAGTATGAAAACAGACATCTAAGCTAAAAAATTTATATTATTTATCCTTAGAAATTCAAACAATGATGTAATGATCGTAATATAATATAATAAGTTAGAGGTTTTTATACATTAAACATTTATTTTGTTTCAGTCATGTACGTATTTATAATACACACACAATTCATCAAGTATTATTTCTCTAAATACTTCATAATATAACTCGCTATACATACTACCTACCATAATATGTGGTTAAATTGTACTTCGTACCATGACATTTTTATTTTCATGCTTTTAGCTATTTCCCCATGATATAAATTTAACATATCTGGAAACTAAAAGCGTTCTTTTAATACATGTTAAAGCCTTATTAAGAAAATATTTATACATATTTAATTAAACAGGAATATAAGTTTAAGCCCATGATCTACAGAAAGAATATTGTACCTTCTTAAAGTACCAAGGTGATTCCATGAAGTTATGTTATAGCCGGGGACATCTCATTCAAACGACTGTCTGAAAATATTTTTATCAGTTACAGTTTTCCTATTGTTAAGCCTTTCCCCCCGAACTGTAATGTAATTTTTTTTTAGAGTATCACTTACAGAATTGTTGTATGAAGTTATCAATTTGAAACTGAAGACTTATTTACGAAGATGTTCTGTATGTAAAAAACTTTAATATAGCCTAGGCTCTATAACAGATCACACGAAGCAAAATAATGTGGAATATTTAATGCTACTAGTAATTAATCAAATTATCAGTATATCTTTGTTTTCTCCACTTGAGGCATTGAATATTTAAATATATTAAATTAGATATGCTCTAACCCTTCTATGTTGTATTGTCTTATTTCTCGTGGGCATTATTACCATAAGATGGTTTTTCACATCATATGAACAGATGGGAGATTCAAAATAAATTATAGATGTTATTATACGCTAACACTTTTCTGGGAGATTTCAATTCCAACAGGTATGATGCTTCAAATTGTAAATATACTGTTCACAGCAATACCTAGGGACAGTACATCACAAGTTAGAGCCCTTGTAAACATATTACATATAAATACTTATTGAAGTAGTTATATGTAATATATGTTACATGTGTACATATGTATAACTTCAACAATATTTATTAAACAATATCAGACTCAGTTATAATTTTCTAAGTTACTTACGTCAAATTGTTGTATTATTGTATAAACATGATGGCGTGGTAAAATTTCACGTCTAATATATGGTACCTGTAGTGACTGTCACACTGTGTTACGCCTCTGCAAGGTGTGAGAAGTCTGACGTTGATATTCGTACTGCTGCTTTTATACAGCCGCACGTCAATAACAGGTCACGTGATAAAATGTATTACGTGTTTAACGAGACATTTACACCAACCTCAAATACATTTATACTAGAATATATTCTCCTTTTAGTATATTTATAGGTTTTATCACAAGAATATTGTAAATTCCTTGATTGGAAAATAGTCTTTTAATCTATTTGAACTAAAACAGATTCTACTTCAAGTCCTAATTTAAATAGCCGATGTATTTTTTGAATTATATTGTCACATTGACCAATTTTAGTTATTACGCGAATTATGATTTCAAAATAATTAAAACCATGAAATTAATTTCACTATGAGAAATTTTTCATATCTAATCAAAATACACGACCCAAAATTATCGTAAATTTTGAATAACTACGTATTTTAAGCATCTAGCACGAGAAATTTATGAAACTAACGCAGTGTTCAAAATGTTTATAAATATTTTTGTCGTCTAGTATTAAAAAGTAGGTGGAACTTCCTATTTAACGATACGGCTGACATTAGATACAACGATAGGAATTAGAAGGCTTCGTTTATGCACGTTAAAATGTTTCGTTTCTGTAAAATGTCTCACCGGAAAATTTAACTACAACTGAGGGAAACTAAATTATATGTACATAAATGGAACCCATTTATCCAATGCACCAGTAAAATCTACCTCTAAGGGGACATGAGACGGAATCAAATTGCATTCAGTGTAATAGGTCGTTTAGTCCAAGGTGTCGATTTGTAGTCCCAGATGTAGTGAAGGGCAATAGTGCACGTGAAGTTTCACGTTATTGTTATACTTAGTTCTATTTAACTATAAAACAGGTCAGTATTCTATTGATAATATTGATCGGATTTTATAAATGAAACTAATCTAATTTCCACACAAATTATAAATGACTGGCAGCCTTTCACGTGGTAAAACAATAAATATTATTAGTAAAGTTAAGAAATACCCTGTTATCATTTTATTTCTATCAACGAATGCACTGTCATATTTAATTCTTAATTTACAAGAGTAAGGGTTCATAAAACAACTAGATCTAGAGTAAAACTAATAAAAATTTTATTTTATTAATTATATTACATTTTACATTCTTACATGTTCATATAAGCAAATATCAATCACGAGCGCTTTAGGAATTATTAATCAATAAATACTACATCGTACATCTTACATGGATAGATAAAGTTATTAATTATTACCATTAAATTCCCTGTAAGGCGTAAAATTCATACAAAAACTCGGGAGAGATAAGTTAAAGGATATGGAATTTAAGATTCATAGGAAATATAACTAGTTAAATTAATATGTTGAATGATTTGACATTTTATTTACCAATGGAGATAAATAATACAGATTAAATTATGAGTGTAACCTAAACCAATTATTAACTTTACTAATTTACTTTTTATCAACGATATTTCACGTAATCATTAATTTCAATATTGGTGATAAGTATTCGGTAACAGAATGTATACAGAAAGTAAAATCTCTACTAAATATTCATGCTTTATATATATATATATATATATATATATATATATATATATATATATATATAATATATATAATTTTATATGTTCTCTTTTGACATTGTTTGTAAAGATATTTAAAAATGCGACTGTTTTGGGTCTTAAAAGAATTTTTATAAGTGATCAAACAAAATAGTACAAGTTTTCGTGATGCCAGGACATATCTGGCCATTAGCTCTGAATTAGGGACTAATAAACTTGTTCGTCTTATTACAAATTCGGGTTATTAATAATACTGGCAGTGTGGACTTCTAAAACATTTATCTTATGACATATGTAGAAGCTCTTACAACTAGGAATTCAGCTGATCAATACTGGGCGAGCGGACCTCTAAAACATTAACCACTCTACGAGGAAATGTGCCGGAAAGAGTTAGCTGCTTTGCAAATGCATTTAAACCAGAGTCAAAAACTTAAAAACAGTTTCACTATAAATGTTCTCTGAAACTATATTCCTCATATGAACAGTATTCCGATATAAACGTAGAATTATAAACGATCTCCTGTTTCAATATAGTTGTACCATATATCAGTATTTAGCTTAAGCTAAATATATGTAATAAAAAATTTGTTTGTGCTCGAATTTAGGAAATTCACAGGACAATTTGATAACCGTATGACAGTTTAAGTAAAAAGAATCGAGCTCTGCACTTCAATATAGGACGTAAAATCAAAGTTTTTTAAGTTAAGCAAACACATTTAGTTAGTCTGCACATGAGATGTAGTTTATATATATAATGGAAGTGTAGCTAAAACTGTGAATATATCTCAAGACTTGCTACGTTCATTGCCTCATTTAGTACGTTCACGAGTTAGTTTTAGGTAAAAGTCGGCAGAAAGTTTGGCAGAGAATCTTATTTCTGTGAAACCGATGACTGTCCAGATTTTTTCATGAGGACAATAACATACATCTGCTGATGGCTTCATTTGGCCGTTGAGTTTTTTAATTTTTAACAACGAGTTTGAGAAATTCATGGTTGAATACAGGACCTTAAGATGAATAATTTCCCGAAATGCAATATAAGACCAGCAAAAGAAATAGTTTACTTGTAGTTTGAGTAGCTATCCTTCATATTAAAATTTAAATTAATATTAAAAAAGGCGTTCTTAAATCTTAAAATTAAATTAAATATTAACAATTTTGTTGTTTTTGTATTAAATTAAATATTAACAACAAATTATTAAAATATAGACAGTACATTGTTTTAGATTTGCTAGATTAATTTAGACTATTTCTAACAGATCATTTCTTATTTAATCCAAAAGGTAATTATGACTTGTGACTGGACAATCGGTTAAATTCAATTATTCAATGATCGTTACTACTCATATCTACAACTCATCTACGTTTCTGAATTTATTATCTTCACTATTTAAACTGACATTTAACAAGTCTTTACACTATAACACAGTACGTGAGCAAAAAATAATAATAATACCAAACATGCAGAATAAACGTGCGCTGAAGTACAAAACCAATATAAACAACCGGATCGAAGCGAGACATTTTTCGGGCATCTCATAGTAAGAATCACCTGATATGACAATGTGGCAACGCAGCCAATTGCGGAGGAGTGGAGTGTGGTAACTCCCCATAAGGCTTGCTATTGTCTACGTCGATATCAGATCGAAAATGTGATTTGTCTTGTTCAGTGGACCAAATTCCAGAACAATTTGAATCTATTATATCTTGTTGCCATGTCACTGCTGATTTACTAAGGACATCCTGTAATGCCTATAATTAAAATTAAGATTTGTAATGCCTACAGCAAAATATATTGGTTTAACTATAGGGATCACTCTTTCAGTAACAATAACTTTATTTGAATCGATCTTTGCAAGAATGGGTAGAATTGCTTGCTTTGCTAGAAAGTTCCTTTAATGAGTGCCTAGTACCTAGATAGTCAATTGACAAACAGGTCCTTCTATAGGATTCAAGGTTAAAGGTTTGACACAGACACAAGGGACGTAATTTTAGGAGGTGGGACTTCCCAATTATTATAATTAATTTTAAAGAAGATTAAGACTGTGTCCCGAATCCTCAAACAATTTTTTAAGTGAGTAATTTTAGATTTTAACGATAATTTGAGAGACAAAAAGTGCGAAGTGGTTAAGTGCAATTATTTAAACAAATCGGGGAGATACATTTATATTTACCTCAAGTGTCGGGAAACCCTTAATTGCAAATTACTGTCAGATCGGACAGGTGTGGCAGGCGGGATGACTGTGCAAACACCACGCGAAAAGTATGAACCACGGAGTGTAGTACGGTCCTATTTTTCAGCCTTAGTACATTTTATAATTGGTTATAATCGTGTTCATGATGAAGATTACTGACTTGAATTGCACGAATTTATTCAAGTGAACTACTCACAAGGATGCAGTACATCAATAGGTTTAATGTAGCCAAATTAAAGAGGGTAATTAGAAATAGTATTATTACAGTTTGAATACCTGATATAAGAAAGACCACCAAGGCATCCAGGATATATGGTAAAAGATGGCCCAAATAATCTTCAAAAAAATTCAGACTACAGAAGATTAGTTTGAATTTGAAAACAATTAATTAACGTATATAGGATTTGTTCGCCAAATTTAATATCATCTCTACTTAAAAAATGCATTAGCATATCACTCAAGTAAGAAAATTTTATTAAATATTTCTTTCAAACCACGAGCTTCAGTATTAATGTAGGGAGATGGTTGAATTAATTCATGAAATAAATCATTTACTAAACGATCATCACTGATTTTAGAATGAGTTATATTGCTGTAGTGAGCTCACTTATCCAATCTTAGAGACAATACGGTTCCTCTATTTGACATGAGATGTTATCAGTTACCAAAATATTATCCCAGGGTTAAATATATTTAACTATCCAGATGAGGGTTACTGAAACATACACGTTAGATACCCAAATTAATACTAGTTAGAATTACGCCTTACCACAATACGGGCTTCGCTGAGATGGCATGCACAATTTAAAGTTTGTAGGTCATTTCATTATGTTATGAACGTACTCAGTTTATTCATTGACTTTCTTATCCTCATTCCCATCATGATCATAAGACTAATGTAAAAATGATAGATAACGAGTACATAGAGTTACATCCACCAAAATCGAACTCAGGGTTGCTTAGATGGAAATAAAGCTTCAAACTAAATTTCGCTTATATATGATAGTTTTTTGCGACATATTGTGCGGATACACGTACATGACAGACGTACATTTGGTTTTTCCAACGTCTTGAGTGATAGGTTTCACTAACACTAAGCCAATTAGTAGGTGAAATTATCTGGAGGCGTCTAAATCTCTCTTTTAATGCAAAAAATATGTTTCTACTTACCCAATGTATAAGGTTCTCTATGCATCAAATATATAAATAAAATTACTAGATTTTTATGCGATGTAAAAATAAGATATATTCAACCATTTTATTATTATTTAGTTACTGTGGAGTTACGAGCATAAATATTATACGGTATAATGTTATAAATATGATTATAGCCAATGTTTTATTTAATTATTAAATGCTGTTTGTAATAAATTTACAAATCACAGTGCAATGTAAATGTGAATACAACATGTTCTGGCTTTGGAACTGAATATGACTTGCTAGGCTACAAAAAGAAAGAGATTGGAATTGTTTTAAAATTGAGTTCTTTTCATATTTCTTCCTTTGTTACTAAAGAGACATTTCCATTTACCCTTGTAAACAATGTATGTGTTCTTTACAATTTTATTTCATATGGCACACTTTAAACATATAATTTAATACGTATCATATATCTTCAGTTTTAGTATTAAAGTGACTAACTATAGCATTTAACTTAAAAATTACATGACAAATCTTGTATTAGCAATTTTAGCGCAATAACCTAAGAAATAAATATTGAACTTATGATTATAAAAAACATTTATACCAGATTTATTATATTAATAATGACTATTATTATACTCATAATGATGATTATTATACTCATAATGATGTACTAACAAACAATAATAAGGATTATTACACTCATAATAATCATTGTTATACTCATAATAATTACAATATTTTGCGTTTTAAAATTCTGATTTACGGATAATTTATTGCGCATTAAAAATTGTGTTTAAGTTGAAACATGACGTCAACTATTTAACTAAATTTTTTTTATTAATTTATTTAAACGCTCTCAAGAACTAGTTTTAAACCGTTTAATGTTAACAATTACGCACAAAAATATATATGACTAGAGCTATAGTTAAATTCTAATCAATTCTGTTGGTTAACTTGTTGTTGTTTTATTAATTTGAGTAAAATTCTTTGTTTGTGATACTTCACAAAATTTAAAATAATTATATCCATAATTCATTTGCTGCTAGACAAATTTATAATGAAACAATCACGTTCGCATAGTACTTTTTTATCCACGCACAAGTATGATCACCATTATTAACGTAGGTATAACCAATTCTCATGCAAATCGGCACAGACGTTATACATATAAATGAGAAAGTCAAGTCAATTTACCTTGGTGTTAGTAGAATGGGATGTGTCGCATGTGTGCTTCCTCACAAATTGTACGTTAAAAGTTAATATGGATTACAAATTAAATTGACATGTGCTATGTTATACGTAGCAAAATTGCATCAAAGAAAGTTATATATGGCGTATAAAAGAAAAATAAACACAGCCTCAAGGTACTAAGATACCGCTATAAAACTAATACGGCATCTAACACCTAAGGATGTAAATATCATTTCTCACAGACGAGTGTCAGCTGGTAAGTTAATATTTGTTTTAATATTTTTTGTTTTAATGGAAGAATTGTAAAGAAAACGTAAAATTTTCAGACCTTTGTCGTTGTACAGTATTCAAAATCAGTTACACCATGTTTCAGGATCTGCAATCTGATCTCTTATTCCGATGAATAACTACCCATAATATAACTACAATACATGTTAAAAAAAACAAATCATACCAGAATGTTGCGACATGCATGACTGTAAGAAATCACAATAACCATGCCTCGAGTCAATTTCATGTGTACTAACTGTAAACTATGCACTTAATAATAATAATAAAACACTAACTGTTAAAACTTAACTACAGAATACAGGTCACAAAAGGTCTCTACTTAACGACCAACCACATAGCACTGTAAAAGTATTGTTCAGTTATATGGAGAACTGGAGTTTTTAAATATGTATGTAATAATGTTTAAGATAAATTGAGTGTTATTCTATTAAACAGTCTATAGAAGTATCATACGAAAAAGGAAAAATATTTTGATCTTTCAGTTAGTTTCACAACTGCTAGTACGTATAAAATAAATGTTACTTTATTAAGTTCAGCTGTTAATATAAGAAAACTATAATTTAAATGGTAAATGTTTTGGAGTGGTATTTTTTGTTATGTAAAAGAATAATTACTTTTATAAATTTTTGGGCTTAAAAATTGCTGTATCATTTAAATGCCCGTCATTTTTGTTCTGATCAGGTGTTTCGATTTTAAAACCTACCTTGAAATTACTTTACAAATTGAGAAATATTATATATTGATTGATTTAAATTTTCTTAATAATTTTTCGATTTTTTTTCAATTAGTTAACGGTTAATATGGGTTTAAAACATTCTTGAAGAATAATAATGCAATTAAAGTTAGTATTAGGTCTAATAGTCATGATTCATTTCATACATGATTATTTAGTTCTAATAAATTTTTCAAAATAAAAGAAACCATTAAGTTAATTAAATCATTCATTATGAACACTAGTCCAACATTTTGGGAATAGTTTCACAGACATAAACCATCCGTAATAGTGCACTTAAGTATTGCACTTAATTAAGAGCGGACAGAGAAAGTAAGAACGAGTGAAGCTGAAAGAATGGACAATATATGGTTGGTAGCCGCGAGGTTGGAATTTTAATGACGCAATTGGACGACTCCCAGAAAGGCTCTGGAGTGTAGTGAGGCAAGGCACAGAATCATAAACTTGATAGACAAACCTAACTGAGACTGACTCTACACGTAGAACGAACTACCTACAAAATTGTGTAGACTAAATATTTACGAGTCTTGAATGTAGCAGGATTCGTATAGTCGTAGAGATTTTGACAGAGATGAGACTAAATTTCCATTATATGAAATACAACGTAGTTTCCATTAAATTGATACAGGAAATGTTAATAGGTAGGAATAAATTATTATCCGGTCTAATCTTGGTGATTATAAATTTCAGAATGGGGTATGATTAATTGTTGAGCGTTAGCGAAGCCCACTACTCGAGGTGCGATTAAGTATCATTTCTGTCTGTTTTCACACAATAAACTACAGATATAAAGTTTAGCATGAGCCTTTATTTTATATATGAGAATCTTCGAGTTTGTTAATGGTAAATTTCACTCCACTGGATGTGGCTGAGCGTTAGGAAAGATTAGCATTCAGCCTCGGCGATGTTTGTTACGCAACATTAATGTGAAGTACTCCTTAATACTTTGTAAATACCTAAAGTTTAACTTAACATTTTATGATTCTTTCTATTTACATTGACACAAATAATAATCAACCACGTGAATAACAATTAAATTAGCACCAGTCAATGTGATAAAGGAACCGAAAATATTTATTTTCAGCGTCTTTTATGGCTTAAGATAGTTGTTACATGTATTGGATTGTATGTAAAATTAATTGAGAAATTAAATAAAATTTTTCTATTTTACTTAATATAAAAAAAAGTAAAATACCGCCTGTAAGACCGCCCATTTTCCAGGATATCTAACAAAATATGCAAAGTTCGGTATCGATAAACATGCTTTATTTAGATTTGAAGCACATTAACTTCATTAAATGGGCAATAACAATGCAAAATGTTTAAGCAAAAATTTAACCAATTAAATTCCGAAGAGAATAATTTAAAATAGGCCAATAATAAATAAACACAAAATTTAAAAAGTAATGTTTAATTACATCAACACATACTACAAATTAGGACATAAAATGCACAATGTGTGTATTAAACGAACATTCTTCGTGAAGAGACAAAGTTTTAATTGCTGATCATTTGCTAATCTTATATTCTAATGTCTGTACTTTATAAAATGGTGTTTAAATTGTTTCCTTGATAATTTATACACAATGTAGTGCGTTTTAAGAAACCACGTGTAGCTTTTCTGATAGCATCTCAGTCATACTTTAGTAATCGAGAAGCGTTTAAAAATTCGGTTCAATTATTCTTCAACTTCAAAATCTAAAAGTTTATGATTTGTATTTTAAGCTCTTTTGTTATCATCAGTGCAGGTCGCCCTACCATAGATTTATTTCTTACCTACCGTCAAAGTCTTTCGGTACAGAGAGCGTACATTGCTTACACAATTAAATGTTAATATGTTGGCCTCGCTGTGCAGGACATACGAGTATTTATTTAACAGTTGCTTAGCTGCAGACATAACTAGTTATGATACCAGCCGCCTAAAAGTAATAACAAACATTCCTTTTCTTTATAAACCCCTCGTTCAATTTTCTCCCAGAAGTAGATTATGGGTTTACAACGCCTCCTGAATGAATTAAAGGAAGTTTGATACATTGTGTTTTATATATATATATAAGGTGTAAAGCCATACCCAACTAGCACGTTTTTTAGTGCGGTAAAGAAAGTTCATGGTGGATATATGTAATAGAATATTTGTAATAATAGAGTGAGACAATCCTTTATTACATGAAAGGTAACAATATGGTATATTCGTATAAGGTCTAGTTCACTACTAGATTTATGCTTTCCTTTTTTTTTATAAATTTTCTATGATAGTTTTTCTTTTAATTCGCAAAAATTCGGAACGAATTCTTAAGTGAATATTTTAATCAAATAGTAGTAGGGCTACATATATTTATATAATACGTGTGTTTAATTTCGTAAAAATTTAAGTGTTCGCTTTAAAAAAATTAAATTTTTATTATTTTTATGGTAACTCGAAAATGATTGAGACATACACTACGCACAGTAAAAAAAAATAATTATGAATGTTCTAATGTTTTAAAACCACACATAGTTTTACAATGTAGTATTAAGAATTTGGTACAGTAAATTTGTAGCAAACTCATTACAATGTGAAATTCTAAATAGGAGAGTAACAGTCGACAAATAATGAGAGTCTTCGTTTGGAAATAATGGGATTTTTCGCTACAAACTCACCCATCATTAAGAGTCAAACGATCTGAAATAAACTTGTAAACGAGAAAAACTTTACTTTCGGTACTTTATTAGTATATATTCTAACATAGAGTTATCAGGAAAATGCGATCATCTGCTCACTTCAAATTATTTATTCATAACTGACTGTTAATATTGTAATTAACTTAAATACATTATTATTATTAAACTGCTTACATTATCAGGGGTGTTAGATCACTAAAAGAAAGTTATTTGGATAAAAGTTCCATAGTTGAATTGTTTTGGTTTTAACTTTAACCCCATTCTAAGTTCTAAAATTTGTGATTTTTTGTCGTGTATTTATACATCAAGCTAAATTTGTAATTTCACTTCGTGTGTTGGGAATGCAGAATGTTGAAATGGAATATAATGATAAAATAGTTTTTATAACAGCAATATGTTTCATTTAAGTTGTTATCAAAAAAGAAAATGTTTGGTATGTTATTTTATTATTTATAATATTAAATATTATGATAATATATATTAAATATATATAATTATAATATATTATATATATTTTATCATATATATATATATATATTAATTTATATATATATATAGATACTAACATTATTTATTATCAATAGCGTTGTCGTATTTCATAAACATTTGTATAAAAAATTCATTTTTTAGTTATTTATATTTCAAAATCATCCTATGACAAACAGTTAGTTTAAAATACTCAACATTTTGAATAGGTTTACGATATCATTCTTACTATATTAGATTACTTTTCTGATAATAACTAAATTTACTATATTTGAAATATATAAAAAGTTAAACACTGCGCAAATAGTTTATAGTAACCTAAAATGAGAAAAACAATAAATAATTCGATGTCTTAAGGGTATGAGTATGGAATTTAATTGATAAGAATATTACAATCTATAAACAGCTATCTATAGTGAATAAAGTTCTTGACTATTTTCTAAGTATTCTAAAAGGTTTGACAACTTTTTTACCACTTCTTTTTGGAACGATATTAACGTTAAGTTGAGAGATAAAAGCAGGACTTAGTCTTTATTTAAATTATAAGTTGTACCTACATTATAGTTTCATAATAACTTTTCAGTAAACACAATTTGCTGCTCTGCTCTGATGTACTCTCAGAAGTGGCTTCAGTAAGTTGGATTAGTTCAAATTCCATTACACAAAATGTTTGCTATTGCCACTTACTTACTATTAGGTGTGATTCAACAAACTTGGGTCGTTATAGAAACACAAACAGGAACTTGGCGTAACCACTAACACTATCCAGAAATACACCAACAATACATAGTTTTAACGCTTTACCTTTTCTTCAATAACGTTGTAAACTAGTTTAGTTTATATTTATGGAGGTATAACTCGGTGTTTGTTAATTCTTCAACACTATATGTCCACACGCTAGCTCTGATTGTTGAGCTTTTATTAATTTAGTATATAATTGTTTACTAAAACAGTAGGAATCTTTATTGTTATTCTTTTGTTACGCCACACACTACGCGTCGTGTAACAGGAGTCACTGAAGATGCCTTTGCCGATTGTACATGTTGTAGTTCACATTATGCAGACCATCAATCAATGTCACAGAACAATACAGGATAGCAATGTAGGCCGACCGTCAACCGACAGAGGCATCCATTGTATACATTAGCATATATCTGACAGGAAGCTATATATCTACTTCCGGTGTAATCCTTCACAAGGGCCTATATCATTCCTTTCACTATACGATAACAAGGTGTTACGCTTCTTTTTCAGACACAAGTTCTGAAAAATGTTTCTATGCCAGTAGACCTGTAACTTTAATATTCTTTGTGTCATACTAACCAATCTATGTAATAATTTATCATTTATGCTTTTATGTAATCATTGATGACGAATAATATGTTCCATAATGAATATCCTCCATGATAGATGATAAATTCCATAAGTTATACGACTACTCGCATTTTATTATACAGCACTCGTGTTTAATATAAATTATAATTATAGAATACAAACCGTGTTTTTAGTATGGAATATACAAAATTAACTCCCCTGACTATAGAGCTTAGGAACCATGGTAAAAACCGGTAAACATTATTAATTGAGTTAATATCTGATATATACTCTCTGATAGTATAGATTACAATTATTTTAGTTCGCATTTAAAAGAAATATTAAGTACTTTAGTTATGAATACAATAATAATTTAATAAGTAAAAATCAAAAATGATTTGGTTTTTGAAACATTTTATTGAGTAGGTTATGTCAATATTGTACAGGCACTTTACAAGAGCATGATTGCTCGCTCTATACTCTACTTAGGCCTGTATAGTTAGTTACAACTAGTTTACTTCATGTTCAAAACGATTACTTGATAATGGACATCCGTAACATAGGAAAAGTGTTAACTACTAAAATCAATCTACCATGAAAGGTAATAATTCAAGTATAAGTTTGGAATTTTGTTACATCTGCATTATTCACACGTGTTTCCATACACAAATCTTTAACACTTTCCATAATTTTTGTTCCCCCAATTAATACTATACACTCTTGTTTAGAGAATGTTGACACTTGGGCTAAAAGTTCTTTTAATTTGAGTTAGAAGTTTTCAAATAAACACCCTGTATATATACATTAAACTATAAACTATAACTATCCAAAATGTTTTCTCATTTCAATCCATATATAGGAATAAATTTAAATTAACTCCCTAAGATGGCTTGTTAAGCTGCAGGCCGAGCAATAATACTGATTAGAGTCAGATCCGCTTACAACACCTATTTTAAATATTAAGCCCTTGATTTTCTAAAGTCCACTCCAATTCACGCCGTTAGAAAAGGGTTAAACTATAGACGTAAAGACGCAGGTGGCAGAATTTAAATAAATACATTTAAATTCAAATGTATCATTCATAATCCTATAAATGTATTTCATACAATAAGGGCAACAAACGTGTTTTATCTGTCCAATAGATACATAGTCCTGCCAAAACCAGTTATGTGGACCACACCAGTGCTCATTTCTACTAATAAAATGCAAGACCCCCATTGGTTTGCCAAAGTCTATTCCCATTCAGACCATTTCAAAGAGGTTGTAAAGAGCTGTATATAAAGAGAAAGGTGGCAGAATTTAAATAAATACATTTAAATTAAACTGTATCATTCATCATCTTATAAATGTGTTTCGTAAAATAAAAACAAAAAGCGTGTTTTTATCGGTCCAATAGGTGGATAATCGTGCTAAAATCAGTTATGTGGACCACACCAGTACACATTTAGACTAATAATTTTTTAGTTTCAGAAAATTCATAAGTCTCTAGAGCATCTCACAAAGTCTATTAATCTTCAAGTTTCTTTTCAATGTGACCGAGTTATTCGTCAACATTCAACTATTTTAATATGCTTCCTGAAATATTAAAAAAGTTTCAACTGCTAGTTGGACTGCACAAATGTGAACATCCATTTATGACAGGGATGGGTTTATTTGTCCACCAGCAGTCCAACTTTTGCCTTCATCATTATAATTTCCGTTGAAAAGTTTCTGATTGTTTGGACAGACAATACAATTCCAGTATGAAAACAGACAAACAGATATCCAGGCTAAAAAATTTATATTGTTTAAATCTGGGAATTCAAACAATGATGTAATGCTCGTAATATTATATAATAAGAAGGATGTTTTTATACATTAAACATTTATGTTGTTTTAGTCATATGCGTATTAATAATACTCACACAACTTCTTATGCATTATTTTCTTTAATAGTTCGTAAAATTAATCGTTACACTTGCAGTAAAAGTACTTTAACATTTTTATTCTTATGCCTTTAGTTGGTTGCAATGTATCAATTTTAAAATATCTTAAAACTAAACACTTTCCTTTCATGCATGCTAAAGGTTTATCTAAAAAATGTTTATACATGTTTAATTGAACACATTGTTAAGCGTATCCCCCTGTATTTTAACGCAATTTTCAAATTAAAGTATAACTTACAGAATTGCTGTGTTTAATTATCAATTTCAAATTGAAGGCTTACTTACGTAGATTCTGTGTTTTGTTAATAACAACTGTTATATCATTCTAGGGTTTATGACAAGATCCAAAAATACTGCAAATTATTTAACGCAACTAAAACTTAATCAATTGCTGTGTATATAGTTTTTTTATTGACTTGATGCACACACACACACACACACACACACACACACACACACACACACACACACACACACACACACACATATATATATATATATAAACAATAGAATAAAAAGACTTCATATTAATCCTTAATATTTCGACTTTTATGTCGTTTTCAAAAAGGTACAAAAAGTGTATATAATGTAAGAATTAAAAGTAAACATATGAAATTTTTATAATCAGCTGAAATATTCTATTCTGATTTATACTGTAATTTATAAATTCCTTGGTATATTATACTAAAAAGGGATTTATATTAAAATTAAAATTTAGATTAATAACATGAATATTATATATATATATATCTATATATATATATATAATATTTAAATATTTTACATCAGATATACTTTAATCTTTTCTTTTTTCTGTTTTTTTTATTTCTTATGTTTTGTTATACTTTTATTTATTCTTAGTTGGTTTGTTCACATCGAAAAAGTACTCGGATATTGAAAATAAAACCATAGGTTTTGTTCTACACTAACACTTTTCTAGGAGGTTTCACTTCCGGCAGGTATATTGCTTCAAGTTGAAACTATACTGTTCACAGCAATACCTAGAAACACTACATCACTAGTCGTAAATGTACAGATATTGGATTAGAAGGTTCTATTCTACTGCAGGGGATGACTGATAGAGTTGCTGAAGACAAGTGCTCAGGGCTGTTGCTAGGCTGGACTAAGAGATTGATAATACTGCCTGCTTTGCTTGATAGGCTGTTACAGAGCTACCCTCCCTTTTTTCCAAGGTCAAATTATTGAAATACCATGCCCGCTATATCTCCTCATGGACCTAAAGGATCCTGCTCCCGTTCCAACCTTCCCATCCTGATTGTCAATCCTAAAACAAGCACAGCATTTTTTTTAGGACAAAGCTAAATGACACGTTTTATGGATTCCTTGTACAGATCAATGGTATTAACAAACACTTGTAAAGAAATATAAAAACTAGTACCTTAAAATTTTTTCTTGTGGTTTTCTACAGTGAAATTTCCTCAAGTGGTGACAAATACTTTTTGTATATATGATTTTCATTGCGTGAAGAAGAGTTGTAGTTGATAGTCTTACGAAACAGATTATAATTATAAGTATTACATTTTATACTCAATGGCAAACTACAAGAAATCAACTCAATTTAAAACTATTGTGAACATACTTGGTAATAATATTAATGAACGAAAAGTCAAAGTTCTCCAATAATTTTATTTTTTTTTAACACAAGGCCTTCAGCATCAAAGAACATATTATCGTGAACATATTACATATAACTATATCAATATTAAAAAATCTCAGACTCAGTTATATTTTTCTAAGTTACTTATGGTGTGGTAAAAAGTCAGGTCTAATATATTTTACCTGTAGTGACTGTCACACTGTGTTACGCCTCTGCAAGGTGTAAGAAGTCTGACGTTGATATTCGTACTGCAGCTTTTATACAACCACACGTCAATAACAGGTTACGTGATAAAATGTATATTACGTGTTTAACCAGACATTTATACCAACCTTAAATACATTCCTACTAGAACATATTCTCCTTTTAGTATATTTATAAGTTTTATGAAAAGAATATTGTAAATTCCTTGATTGGAAAATAGTCTTATGAATATATTTGAACTAGAACAGATTCTATTTCAATTCCTATTGTAAATAGCCGATGTATTTTTTGAATTACATTGTCACGTTGACCAGGTTTAGTTATTACGCGAATTATGGTTTGAAAATTAATTAAAACCATGAAATTAATTTCACTAATAGAAATTTTTCATAACTAATTAAAATAAACGAGCCGAAATTATTGTAAATTTTTAATAAATACGTATTTTAGTTTCTAGAAGACATTTAAGAAATTAACTCAGTGTTCAAACTGTTTATAAATAGTTTCCGTCAAGTACAAAAAAGTAGATAGAACTTTCTATCTAACGATTCGGCTGCCATTAAATACAATGACTCTCATTATGCACGTTAAGAAGTTACGTTCCATTAAAATTTCTCATTGGAAATTGTCACTTCAACTGAGGAAAACTAAATTATTCGGACATAAATGGAACCCATTTATCAAATGCCCCAGTCAAATCTATCTCTGAGGGGACATGATGGGGGAATCAAATTGCATTAAGAAAAATAGGTCGTTTAGTCCAAGGTGTCGATTAGTCGTCCCAGTCCCAGAAGTAGAGCAGGGCGATAGTGTGCGTGACATTTCACCTTATCGCTCCGCTTAGTTCTATTTAACTATAAAACAGATCAGTATTCTGTTGATAATATTTATCCGGATTTATAAATGAAACTCGATATTTAATAAAATTGTACCTGGGATTCGTGGTTTTGTAATATCACTAGCTAAACGAAATATGTTGAGTGATTTGATATTTTATTTACCTATGGGGAGAAATAATCCAGATCTAATTACCAGAAACCTTAACAAATTATTAAATTTACTAATTTAAATATTTCTCAGCATTATTTCAATTAATCATTTATTTGAATGTTGGTTACAAATATTCGGTTACAGAAATTATACTGAGATTCAAAACTCTCTGAGCTATTTATTTATATGAATTCAATATTTTAAGGGGATTATTTTTTCACATTCTTTGTTAAGATAATAAAAAATGCGACTGTTTTGTATCATAAAAGAATCTATATAAATTATCAAACAAAATAGTAAAAGTTTTTGTGATGCCAGGATATATCTGTAAATTAACTAGTAAATAACTAATAAACTAGTTCGCCTTATTACAAATTCGGGTGATCAATAATACTAGCCAAGTGGACTTCTAAAACATTTATCTTATGACATATGTTAAAGCTCTTACAACTAGGAATTCAGCTGATCAATACTGGCCGAGCGGACCTCTAAAACATTAACCGTTCACAGTATCACAAGTACCAGGAAAAGTAAGCTGCTTTGCAAATAAATCCATTTAAACTACGGTGGAAAAACTTAAAAACAGTTTTACTATAAATGTTCTCTGAAACTCTATTCCTCTATATATGTGAACAGTATTCCGAGTATAAACGTAGATTAATAAACGATCTCCTGTTTCAGTATAGTAGTACCATATATCAATTATTGAACTTAAGCTAAATACTCGTATATGTAATAAACATTTTTTTTTGTACTCGAATTGAGGAAATTCTCAGGACAATTTTATAACTGTTTTACGGTTTAAGTAAAAATATGGAGCTCTGCACAGCAATATAGGACGTAAAATCAAAGTTTTTTTAAGTTAAGCCAACATATTTAGTTAGTGTGCACATGAAGAGTAGTTTATATATCTAATGGAAGTGAAGCTAAAACTGTGAATATATCTCAAGACTTGCTACGTTCATTGCCTCATTTAGTACGTTCGCGAGTTAGTTTTAGGTGAAAGTCGGCATAAAACATAGCAGATAGTCGTATTTTTGTAAAACAGATGACTGTGTTGAACACAGATATCTCACAACCTCTTTAAAAAAGAATTGCCGCAAGGTACATATTTAGATCCAATTTTATTTTTACTTTATACGGCAGAACTGACCAACTGTTTTCATGAGGACAATGACATGCATCTCCTGACCGCTTCATTCGGCCGATTAGTTTGTAGTGGTATCGAAATAGAAAAAAACGAATTTGAGAATTTTATAGTTGAATACAAAACACGACCTTAAGTTAAAGGTGAAAAAGTACCCGAAACTCAATATAAGACCAGCAACAATAATAGTTTACTTTTAGTTTGTGTAGCTATCCTTCATAATCCAAAGAATGAAACAACGAAAGTTATATTACGATACATCAATGGAAGTATGGGCTATGGCGCCATCTGCTTAATAAATTGTGACGGACAATCGGTTAAATTCAACTATTCAATGATCGTTACTACTCGTATTTACACCTCATCTACGTTCCTGAAATTTATTATCTTCACTATTTAAACTGACATTTAAATTAACAAGTCTTTACACTATAACACAGGACGTGAACAAAAAATAATAATAATACAAAACACAAACGCAGAATAAACGTGCGCTGAAGTACAAAACCGATATAAACAACCGGATCAAAGCGAGACATCGTTGCGTCATCGCATAGTAAGAATCAGCTGATATGACAATGTGGCAACGCTGCCAATTGCGGGGGAGTGGAGTGTGGTAACTCCCCATAACGCTTGCTATTGTCTACATCGATATCAGATCGAAAATGTGATTTGTCTTGTTCAGTAGACAAGTGGACATCTATTATATCTTGTCACTGCCGATTTAATAAGGATATCCTGTAATGCTCCTAATTAAAATAAGATTTGTAACGCCTACAGCAAAAGATATTGGTTTATTTATGGGGATCACACTCTCAGTAACCATCACTTTATTTGAATCGATCTTTGCAAGAAAGGGTAGAATTGCTTGCTTTGCTAGAAAGTGCCTTGAATGAGTGCCTAGTACCTAGATAATTAATTGACAAGCAGGTCCTTCTAGAGGATTCAAGGTTAAAGATTTGACACGGACACAAGGGGCGTAATTTTAGGAGGTGGTATTTACCAATTATCATAAATATTTTAAATAAGATTAAGAATGTGTCCCGAATATTCGCCAATCCGAGAAATACATTTATATTTACATCAAGTGTCGGGAAAACCTTACTTGCAAATTACTGTCAGATCGGACAGGTGTGGCAGGCGTGATGACGTTGATGCCAAACCGTGCAAACACCACGCGATGTATGAACCACGGAGTGTAGTACGGTCCTATTATTATTGGTACATTAGTATTGGTAGCATTAGTACATTTTATAAACTGGTTATAATCGTGTTCATGATGAAGATTAATAACTTGATTTGCACTATTTTATTCATGATTATTAGAAACAGTATTCTTACAGTTGGAATACCTGCTGTTTGAAAGACTACCAGAGCATCTAGAATATATGGTGAAAGGCGGGCCAAATAATCTTCAAGAAAATTATGTCTAATGTAGATTCATGTTGGTTTACCCAACTACACTTTGCCATATGAGCAGTGATTCCTCTATCACTCTATCTTTTACGAAACGAGCATCAGAGCCTGTTCTGGCGAGGCGGGAAACTATTTTCAACAGCACCTATCACTAAATTACTTAAGAGGACAAGCATGTTTGATTTTAAAGACAATTAATGGACATATATAGGTTTTGTTCGCCAAATGTAATATCAGATCTACTTTAAAAAATGCATTAGCATATCACTCAGGTAAGGAAATCCTGTTATCTATTTGTTTTAAACCACGAGTTTCGATATTGATGCAGAGAGATGGTTGAATAATTTCATAAAATAGTTCATTCACTAAACAATCATAACTGATTCTGGAATGAGTTATTCCTGTAGTGATCTCACGTACAAGGC
Organism: Homalodisca vitripennis; assembly: GCF_021130785.1. Lineage (NCBI taxonomy): Eukaryota > Metazoa > Arthropoda > Insecta > Hemiptera > Cicadellidae > Homalodisca > Homalodisca vitripennis. The sequence goes on from NC_060214.1 coordinate 27,040,141, forward strand.
GTACACCCTTTTTGAGGCTCCAATCTTAGAGACAATACGGTTAGGCTTTTTGAGATATTTACAGTTACAAAAAATATTATTATAAGTCAGTGTTAAATATATTTAGTTATCCAGATAAGGGTTTCTAAAAGATATTCGGAAAAGATACAAGTTAGATATCCAAGTTAATACTAGTTAGAAGTATGCCTTACCACAATACGGTCTTCGCTGAGATGTCGTGCACGTATTTAGTTCATTCACCTACTCATTTATTCTGGAATATTCTCATTTCCATCATGTTCATGAGACCAATGCAAAAATGTTCACTAATGATTAGAAAAATCATATGGAGTGACTTCCTCCAACATTGAACTCAGTACTGCCTAGATGGAAAGAAACGATAGTTATTTTCGACATGTCGTGAGGTCACAAGTGGCGTTAAGCCAATCGGAGGTGTCTCAGAGCTCTCTTTGTAAGGAAAAAATACAATAAATAATTTGTCCGTGCATAAAATTGTTACATAGGATTAATTAATCTTTTATGCGATGGAAAAGTAACATTTATTCAACCACTTTATTATTATTTGGTTACTCTGATGTTATGAGTATAATCATTATACGCTATAATTTTATAAATATAATTATAGCTGATGTTTCATTTAATATTTAGATACTGTTTGTAATAAATGTACAACCCACTTTGCAATGTGAATGTGAATAAAACAACATGTTCTGGCTTTGAAACTGAATATGACTTGCTAGGCTGCAAAAAGAAAGAGATTGGAATTGTTTTAAAATTGAGTTCTTTCATATTTCTTCCTTTGTTACTGAGAGACTTTTCCATATACCCTTGTAAACAAGTCTGTGTTCTATACAATTTTATTTCACATTAAATACATTAAACATATAATTTCATATTTATCGCATATATTCAGTTTGAATATTAAAATATCTAACTATAGAATTTAACTGAAAATTACATAAAAAATTTTTATTATACTCAGTATAATGATTATACCAGATTTATTATACCCATAAAGACAATTATTACACTCATAATGATGTATTAACACACAATAATAAAGAATATTACACTTATAATGATTATTGTTATACTCATAATGATTATTATTGTGCGTTTTAAAATTAGAATTTACAGATAACTTATTGGGGATTAAAGAAATGTGTTTAAGTAGAATCATGACGTTAACTATTTAACTTAATATCATATTAAAAAAATGTAATTATTTAAACTTTCTGAAGAAATCATTTAAGCCTGTTAATGTTAAAAATTAAACACAAAAACTATACCTGACTAGAGCTATAGTCAAATTCCAATTATTTATGTTGGTTATCTTACTGTTTGTGATACTTAACGAAATGTAAAAATGTTATATCCACAATTTTTTTGCTGCTAGACAAATTTATAATGAATCAATCACGCTCGCATAGTATTTTTTATCTATGTACAAGTATCATCACAATTATGTATATAGGTATAACCAATTCTCATGCAAATCGGCAAGGACGTTCTACATATAAATGAGAAAGTCAATTCAATTTACCTTGTTGTTAATAGAATGGGATGTGCCACATGTGAGCTTCCTCGCAAATTTTACGTTAAAAGTAATATGGATTTTAAATTCCATTGGCATCTGCTATGTTATACGTAGCAAACGTTCATCAATGGAAGTTCTTACAGGCGTATAAAACAAACATAAACAGAGCCTCAGGGTACTAAGGACCCGCCATAAAACTGCCACGGCATTCTACACCTCAGGATGTAAATTTAATTTGTAACTGCCGAGTGTCAACTGGTAAGTTATTATTTGTTAAAATATGTTTTGTGTTAAAGGAAGGATTGTGAAGAAAACTTAAAGTTTTCAGACCTTTGACGTTGTACAGTAATAAAATAATCAGTTACACTACGTTTCGAGATCTTCAAATCTGATCTCTTCTTCTGATAAATAACGAACCCAAGATAAAACAGCAATCTACGTTAAAAGAAATAAATCATTCCAGAGAGTTTTAAAATGCATGTAATAAAACGCAATAACCATATCTCGAGTCTATGCACTTAAATAGAATAATAAAACACTAATTATTAAAACTTAACTACAGAATACTGGTCACAAAAGGTCTGCACTAAACGACCAACCACATAGAACTGTATACCTATTGGTCAGTTATATGGAGGACTGGAATTTTTAAATATTTATTTAATAATGTTTAAGATAAATTGAGTGTTATTCTATTAAACAGTATGTAGAAGTATCATATGAAAAAGGAAGAAAATTTTGATCTTTCAATCGTTTCACACCAGCTAGTACGTATAAAATAAACGTTACTATATTCAGTTCAGAAGGTAATATAATTTAACTATAATTTAAATGGTAAATGTTTTGGAGTAGTATTTTTTGTTATGTTTTGTGATTAAAAATTACTGGATCATTTGAATTCCTGACCTTTCTGTTCTGATGAGGTGTTAAATCTGATTACAAAACCCCACCTTAAATTCCTTTACAAATTGAGAAATATTATATATATTGATTTAAATATTCTTATTAATTTTTGGATTTTTAAAATTATTTAATAGTTACTATGGGTTTAAAACATTCTTGAAGAATAATCATGCAAGTAAAGTTAGTATTAGGTCTAATAGTCATGATTCATTTCATGCATGATTATTTAGTTCTAACTAAATCTTCTAAATGAAAGAAAGCATTAAGTTAATTAAAATAATTCATTAAGAACACTAGTCCAACATTTTCGTAATAGTTCCACGGATATAAACCATCCGTAATAGTGCACTTAATTATTGTCCAAGAGCGGATAGAGAAAGTAACAACAAATGAAGCTGAAAGAATGGACAATGTATGGCTGGTAGCCGCGAGGTTGGAATTTTAATGTCGCAATTGGACTACTCCCAGTAAGGATGTCTGGAGTGTAGTGAGGCGAGGCCCAGAATCGTAAACTTGACAGACAAACCTAACTGAGACTTACTCTTCAACTACCTACAAAATTGTGTAGTTTAAATACTTACAAGTCTTAATGTAGCAGGATTCGTCTAGTCGTAAGGTTTGTCACAGATATGAGGCTAAAGTTTCGTTAAATGAAATGCAATTTTTTCCATGAAATCGACAAAGGAATTGTTAGTACGTAGGAATAGATCATTATTCGGACATTATCCCATTAATTGCTGAGCGTTAGCGAAGTCCACCACTCGGGGGGCGATAGAAGTATCAATTCCGTCTGTGTGTCTGTTTTCGCTCAATGTCTGAAAAAAAAAACTTAAGGCTATAAAGTCTTGTGCAGGTGGCTTCATATATATATATATATATATAAGAAGATCATCGAGTTAGGTAGTGGTGAATGTCAATCCACTAGATGGGGCTGAGCGTTAGCAAACGTTCGCATTCAGACTTGGCGAAGTTTGTTACGTAAAACGTAATGTAAAGTACTCCTTCCTCGTAAATAGCAAAAGTCAAACTTAACATTTTATGATTTTTTTCTATTTAAATTGACACAAATAACAATCAACCACTTGAATAACAATTAAATTAGTACCAAACAATCAAATATAGAACCGAAATTATTTATTTTCAGCGTCTTAACAATTATACAGGATGTCCTAAGAGTAACGTGAAAGAACTCTCAGGTGGTTTCCTCTTTAAAAAATAACTAAATATGTCTATATAAACATATGCCCGGAAACGTTTCGTTAGTAAGCTACGGCTAGCCTTCCAAGATTTCTCCCGATTTTCTAGGAAATGTTAGAAATAAGGCGAAACCTGATGTTTTATGGCGCACAACAGACATAAGTTTTAAATGTATTGGATTGTATGTAAAATTAACTGAGATATTAAGTAAAATTCTACTAAGACCTGTAAAGACCACCTATTTCCAGGATATTAGACAAAATATACGAAATTCGATTTGGAAAGACATACTTTATTTAGATTTGAAGTAAATTAACTTCATTTATTGGGCAATAAAAAAGTACACTTTTTAAACAAAACTTTTAAACTATTTAATTCCGAAGAAAATAATGTAAAATAGTCCAAAAATAAACAAACAAAGTTTAAAACTTTTCATTTATTGAAATAAACACATACAGAAAATAAAACAGAAAATGCTATATCTATTTATTAAAAGGACGTTCTTTGTAAAATAAAAGCATTTTAATTGCTGACCTTTACTAATCTTTTAGTCCGATTTCCCTACCTTATAAATGGTCTTCAAAATTATTTCCTTGATAATTTATACACAATGTGTTGCGTTTAACGAAACCACGTGTAGCTTGTCTGATAGCATCTCGGACGTTCCTTAGTAGTTCACAAGCGTTTAAAAATTCGGTCCAATAATTATTTGACTTTCATTGTAAAACTTTATGATTTGTAATTTTAATCTTCTTTGTTATCATACCTGCTGTTGTTATATAGCTCTACAATAGATTTCTTTCTTAATTACCGCCAAACTAATCCGGTTCAGACAGCGTCGAAACATTGCCTACACAATAACCTTGTAATATTACGGCCTCGCTGTGAAGGACATATTTAGTTTACATATGTTATGCCAAATTTTGTGACGTCATTACTTATGATACCAGCCGCCTAAACCTTATGACAATGATTCCTTTCCTGTAGAAACCCCTCGTTCAATTTAAGAAAAAGAGTGTTTACAACACCTCCTGAATATATTAAAGGAAGTTTGATACATTAAATTAGATATAAGGTGTAAACAGAAACTATACATAGTGAGACATACACAACTGGCAGGTTTTGTATTGCGGTAAAGAAAGTCATAAAGGATATATGTATAGAATATTTGTAATTAAAGTGTGTGACAATCCTTTACTACATGAAAGTTAACAACCACTTTCATATATCTTGTAGTTCAGCACTACTTGTATGCTTTCCAATATTCATCCCGTTTTCAAAAAGTGTTTTGTTTTAATTCTTGAAAAGTCAGAACGAATAGATGTAGAACTACGTATATGGATAGAATACTATGCGTTTAATTTCTGAAAAATTCAAGTTTTCACCTTTTGAAAATGTTTTTATAATAGTTGCAATAATAAATAAAATAAATTATTATTATTATTGTAATACAAAAATTACTGAGACATTTACCAAGCCCAACAAAAAAATCGAAGCAAATTTTTCACTGCAAAAACTTTAAACATAATTTTACAATGAAGTATTAGAATGTTATACATATACATTTTAAGCTAATTCATTACAATGAAAAAACCCCAATATAATAATTACAGTCGACAAATAATGAGAACCTTCGTTTAGAAATAATGGGATATTTCGTTACAAACTCACCCATCATTAAAAGTCAAATTAATCTGAAATAAACTTCTAAACGAGAAAACTTTTAATATCTGTGCTTTCGGTATTTGATCTACTATTTATTGTAACTTACAGCTATCAGGAAAATTCGAAGTTGTGCTTACTTCAACTAATTTATTCATAACTTACTGCTCAGTCAATAATGTTTTTGGTACGGTAAGTTTTTTCAATATACTAAAACTCATTATTAATATTAAACTTCTTAAATTCTCAGGGATTAGATCACTGAAAGTTATATGGATAAAAGTCCCATAATTGAAATGTTTTGGTTTTTACCTTTAACCCCCATTCTATGTACAAAAATTTGAGATTTTTTACTATGCATTTATACATGAAGTTAAATCTGTGAATTTTCAAATGCAGCGTTTAATTGAGACTTAAAATCAGCACTTAGTCTTTATTTAAATTATAAGTTGTACCTACAATATAGCTTCTTGATAACACTTCAGTAAACACAATTTGCTACTCTACTTTGATGTTCCCTCAGCAGTGGCTTCAGAAAGTTAGATTAGTTCAAATTCCATTGCACAAAATGTTTGCTATTGCCACTTACTTACTACCAGGTGTGATTCAACAAACTTGGGTCGTTATGTAAACACAAACAGGAACAAGGCGTAACCACTAACACTATCCAGAAATACACCAACAATACATAGTTTAACGCTCTACCTTTTCATCAATAACGTTGTAAACTAGTTTAGTTTATATTTATGCAGGTGTAACTCAGTGTTTGTTAATTCTTCAACACTATATGTCTACGCGCTAGCTCTGATTGTTGAGCTTTTATTAATTTAGAATATAATTGTTTACTAAAACAGTAGGAATCTTTATTGTTATTCTTGTTACGTCACACACTACGTGTCGTGTAACAGGATTCTTGTGTTACGCCACACACTACGCATCGTGTAACAGGATTCACTGAAGATTCCTTTGCCGATTGTACATGTTTTAGTTTACATTATGCAGACCATCAATCAATGTCACAGAACAATACAGGATAGCAATGTAGGCCAACCTTCAACCGACAGAGACATCCATTGTATACATTAGTATATATCTGACAGGAAGCTATATATCTACTTGTGTAATCCTTTACAAGGGTCTATATCGTTCCTTTCACTATACGATAACAAGTTGTTACACATATTTTTCAGACACGAGTTCTGAAAATATTTCTATGCCAGTAGACCTGTAACTTTAATATTCTTTGTGACATACTAACCAATCTTTATGTAATAATTTATCATTTATGCTTTTATGTAATCATTGATGACGAATAATGTGTTCCATAATGAAAATCCTCCATGACAGATGATAAATTTTTGTACTTGGGCTAAAGGACTTAATATGAGTTGAAGTTTTCAAATAAACACCCTGTATATGTAGTATTATATATATATATTTATATATATAATATATATATATATATATATATATATATTATATGTAGTAAATTACGTTTTTGGCTAAGTTATCTGATGTTGAGTCCATGTGGAATTTTGCTCTTTAAAACCAATTGGTGTGCTTGTTCTAATGTTCTGAGGTAAATTTGGTTTGAATTTGCATGTACTTGCCGAATAGGTTTGACTGAATATGTATTTTCAAAAGTTTCATTGTGATTTATACCATGAGTCACGACAGTTTTCTTTAAATCTTGGTGTTTATAATCAAATCGGTGTCCTGTCATTCTTGTCCTCAAGGTATTTGTTGTTTGAGCCAATATAAAATCTGCTGGACATTTTTTACATTGAATTTGGTAAATCACATTTTTTAGATTCACAAGACAAGTTGCCGATGATAGGATATGTCTTGCGTGTTTTGCTACTAGTGAATTTTCAAGAATTTGGTAACATTTTACAAATCAAACATCTTGGTTTATTACACGGATGTGATCCTTTTTGTTTTGGTATTGATTTTTCATTGGTGTTTTGTCATTGGTAATTTAGGTTTGACCAATATATCTTTAATTAATAGGAGGTCTTTTAAATGCTATTTTAAGAATATTATTAATTTTGTGAAGCCCTGGATGGTATTGAACTATTAATTTTGGATCACTGTTTTTCAAAATTTATAATGTAGTGTTTTCTTTTTTACATTAAGTTTATCTTTAAGTAATTTTCGTGGATAACCTCTTCTTAAGAATTGCGTTCATAATATCGTCAAATGTATTTTTTCCAAGTCATTTGTATTACTACAATAATTTTTGAGCTCTGCATGCTAAACTTTTTGGTATATTCCTCTTGATATGGATTGATGACAGCTGTCGTAGTTTAAATACTCCAAATTATTCGTTTGTTGTACGTTAATTTTGCTTGTTTAAATGTTCCATTTTCAATAAATACTTCCATATCTAAAAATTTGACTGATGTTGAAGACGTCTCAAATGTGAATTTTAATTTGCCTAAACATTGTTTAAATGTTCTAAAAAGTTGGTTCAATTATTCTTCCCATGTGTCCAAATAAAAGAAAATGTCATCAATAAAACGTTTCCAAAATATAGGCTTGTAATTTTGACTGTTGAGAAAATCTGTTTCTAGTTTTCCCATGAAAAGATTGGCATATGACGGAGCCATACGAGTTCCCATGGCTCTGCCTTTTTGTTGTAAATAAAATGTATCCTGAAAACGGAAGCAATTCATTGTAAGCACAAAATGGATTAATTTTGTAATAAATGAAGTACTAGGTTTTGTGGTCAATTTCTCTTTGATGAAGATAGTATGTTACAGCTTCAACTCCTTCATCGTGTTCTATATTTGTGTATAAAGAAGTGACATCAACAGTGACCAATATTGCATCGTTAGGAAGAGGTTGGGGTACATTTTTAAGTTTATCTAAAAAGTCACAGAATTTTTTATGAATGATGGTAGATTTTGGACAGTCCTGTAGCTGATGATCCACATATGCAGAAAATTTTTTCTGTAGGTGATGAACAAGAAGATACTATCGGACGTCCTGGTGGTGGCATAATTGTCTTGTGTAATTTGGGAAGAATATAAAAGACTGGTGTACTTGGATGTTGTGGTATCATTAAAGCTATTGAACTTTTGGACAGATTTTCATTTCACAATTTTCATTTAAATATTTTGAAATGTCGGAATAGAACTGTTCTGTTAAGTTTTTGTCCAGTTTCTTATATGTATCTTCATCACTTAATTGTTTGATTATTTCTGACACATAATCAACTGTATTCATTATTACTGTAGTATTTCCTTTATCTTCGGGAACAATAATTATGTTTTTGTTTTTTCGTAAAGATTGTATGGCTTTTATTTGTTTGTTATTAATATTAGTGGTTTTCGGAAGAAAATCAGGAAAATTAGGATCAGCTATATTAGATATAACAATATTGAGGAAATTGTTCAAGAGGATGATCCGAAACTTAGTTTGGGTGCTTCCCAACTAGATTTAGATTTAAACTTAATTAGTGACTCATCAATTCTGTTTTCAATGCATGGTAATTTGGTAGGATTGTTTGAAAAATAGTGTTTTGTCCTAACTTTATTAGCAAATTCCAATGTATCCGAAAACTAGTTTCATATGATCGAATATTGGCGTGGGGGGCAAAATTAAGTCCTTTTGATATCACATCTACTTCATCATCATTCAAGACATTTTGATAAATTCACAAAATTTGGTTTACTTTCGCTTTGGTATGAAAGCATATGTTTATCAAGGGAAGGATTAATGTTAGATTGTTCTAACAGTGTTTTGACATATATTAATTATCTCACATTTACCTTCTTCTTCGCAATTAATATCTGGATTCACATCCTTTTTTGCATAATCAATCTGAAGCTTTTTAATTTTATTAAGATGTTCACTGGCTTTAATAGACATGAAATGTGTTGTTTCTAGGTAATTTTATTTACTAAGTATATTTGATTTGGAAAACTTGATGTAAAACGTTTTGTAATATTCATTAATTCTTGACTGTGTATGGTTGCTTGATTTTTGTACATTTCATATACTGTTGAAGTCAAAGACGTGTTAGTGCTTCTTGCAATTTTATTTATTGAATCATGCATGTACTTTGGTATTCTGATAAAGGAAATGTTACTGTGAGGCCATTGGCGACAATGCCTAGATTTAAACAAGCACCTAAATATAGAATATGTAAATAACACTTTGCTAGTTTTGTTGTGTGATATTGGATCTGATTCAATAAGAAACGTTTTTTAATTCTTCATTGTCCGATGTCATGCTGGTTACGTGAAATACTTTTTGAGTTTAAAGTCAAACTATTTCAATATTAAAACTTTAAGCAACATAACTTTAAATCAGATTGTAATTAGAAAAAACGAATTAAGAAAGCACAGTAAAAAAGAGTCTCTAACAGTAATATTAACAGAAATATATGAAACACACAAAAGGTAACATCGAAATGAACAAAACAAGGCGTTAAAAAGGTGTATAAAAGTTGTCAATAGACTTACTTGCTTTTACTTTGAGAGTTGATGCCTAGAGGCTTTATATATTACTTGTAGTAAATTACTTTACAATTAAAACGAAGTGTTTTTAAAACATTGGCACTATATTTCGGTGAAAACCGTCTTCAGGTGCAAAAATTGTATAAAATATAAAAATATAAAAGAAAACAGTACAAACGAAAGTAAATAAACAGTGAATAAGTTTTATGTGAATATATATATATATATATATATTATGTAGAACTAATAATATATATATATATATATATATATATATATATATATATATATATATATAAACTACAACTATCCAAACTGTTTTTTCATTACAATGGATATATAGAATTAAATTTAAATGAATTCCCTAAGAAGGCTTGTTCAGCTGCAGGCCAAGCAATAATACTTATTAGAATCAGATCCACTAACAACGCCCATTTTAAATATTGGGCCCTTGATGTCCTAAAGTCCACTCCAATTCAGGCCGTTAGAAAAGGGTTAAACAATGGACGTAAAGAGGTAGGTGGGAGGATTTAAATAAGTAAATTTAAATGTATCATTGATCATCCTATAAATGTATTTCCTAAAATAAGGACAAAAACGTGTTTCTTATCTGTCCAATAGGTACGTAGTCCTGCCAAAATCAGTTATGCGGACCACAAAAGTACACATTTAGACTAATAAAATGCAATTTTCATAAAATTCAGAAGTCTCTAGAGCATCTCACAAAGTCTATTAATCTTAAAGTTTCTTTCTATGTGACCAAGTTATTCGTCAACATTGAAACTATTTTAATATGCTACTGAATTATTAAAAAAGTTTCAACTGCTAGTTGGACTGCACAAATGTGACCATTCCTTCATGGCAGGGATGGTTTTATTTGTGTAGCAGCAGTCCAAATTTTGCCATCATCATTTTGATATGCGTTGAAAATTTTCGGATTGTTTGGACAGACTATACAATTTCAGTATGGAAACAGACATCCAGGCTGAAACATTTATATTGTTTAGCTCTGGGAATTCAAACAATGATTCGTAATATAATGTAATAAGGAGGATGATTTTTATGCATTAAGTATTTATGTTGTTTCAGTCATATTTCAATATGGCTCACACAAATTCTTATGCTTTATTTTCTTTAATAGTTGTAAAATTACTCGTTACACTTGTAGTAAAAGTACTTCAAAATTTTTATTCTTATTTGTTTAGCTGGTTGCCCTGTATCAATTTTAAATACCTTAAAACTAAACAATTTCCTTTCATGCATGTTAAAGATTTATCTAGAAAATTTTTATACATGTTTAATTGAACACGTAATATAGGTTGAAGCCCGTTATCTACCGAAAGACTATTAAATTTTTTTCAGTACCAAAGTGATTCCACAAATTTATATTTACAGCCGAGGACAATCTAATTCAATGGAGTGTCTGAAAATATTTTAATCAGTAATTGTTTTCCGATTGTCAAGCGTTTCCCACTGTATTTTAACTCAATTTATAAATAAAATATAACTTACAGAATTGATGTGTTGAATTATCAGTTTCAAATTGAAGGCTTACTTAAAAAGATTCTGTGTTTTGTTACTAATTTTTTATCATTCTAGGGTTTATGACAAGATACAAAAATACTGCTTATTACTTAATGCAACTAAAACTTAATCAAGTGCTGTATATAATTTTTTTATCGACTTGAGACATATATATATATATATATATATATATATATATATATATATATATATATAATATTTAAATATATTACAATAAATATCCTTTAATCTTCTCTTATTCTGTTTTCTGATTTCTTGTGTTTTGTTGTAGGTTTATTTACTGTAAGTTGGTTTGTTCAGTTCAAAAAACTAATAGGATATTGAAAATAAATTATAAGTTTTGTTCTACACTAACACTTTCTCTAGCAGGTTTCACTTCCTGCAGGTATATTTCTTCAAGTAGAAATTATACTGTTCACAGCAATACCTAGAAAGACTGCATCACTAGTCGCAAATATACATATATTAGATTAGAAGGATATATTCTACTACAGAGTATGGCTGTTAGAGTTGCTGAAGCCAAATGCGTAGACTAAGGGATTAACAATACTTGCCCGCTTTGCTTGATGGACGGGTTACAGAGCTGGCCTCCCCTTCTTACAAGGTCAAATTATTGAAATATCATGCCTGCTATATCTCTTCATGGACCTATAGGAACCTGCTCACGTTCCGTCCTTCTCATCCTGATTGGCAATCCTAAAACAAGCACAGCCTTTTTTAGGTCAAAGCTAAATGAAACGTTTTTTAGGATTCTATGTGCAGATCAATGGCCCTAACACATATAAAGAATGATAAATACGAGCACCTTAAACTTTTTTTCTTGAGGTTTTCTACAGTAAAATTTCCTCAAGTAGCGACAAATACTTTTGGTATATATAGATTTAATTGCGTAAAGAAGAGTTGTAGTTGATAGTCTCACGAAACAGAATATGATTATAAGTATTACATTTTATACTCCATGGCAAACTACAATCAACACAATTTAAAAACGCTTGTGAACATATTACATATAAATATTTCAATATTAAAAAATCTCAGACTCAGTTATAATTTTCTAAGTTACGTAAAATTGCTGTATTATTGTTTCATCACGATGGTGTGGTAAAAACCACGTCTAATATATGGTACCTGAAGTGATTGTCACACTGTGTTACGCCTCTGCAAGGTGTGAGAAGTCTGACGTTGATATTCGTACTGCAGCTTGTATACAGCCACACGTCATTACCAAGTCACGTGATAAAATGTATTACGTGTTTAACCAGACATTTTATACCAACCTCAAAATATATTTATGCTAGAATATTTTCTGCCTATATTTATAGGTTTAATCAAAAATATATTTGTTAATTCGTTAATTGGAAAATATCTTATGTTAAATATATTTTAACTGGAAAAGATTCTATTCAAGTCTTATTTTAACTATCCTATGTATTTTTTAAACTACATTGGAACATTGGCTTTGTCTAGTGATTATGCGAATTCTGACTTTAAAATGTGAGAGGACCATGAAATTAACTACTGTAAGAGAAATTGTTTATATGATATTGAAGAAAATAGGTCGAAATTTTGGTCAATATTGAAGAACTACTCATGCTACTTTACATTACTAGCATGAGACATTTATGAAATTAACGCAGTATCCGAATTGGTTAAAAATAGTTTTGTCGTTAAGTGCGAAAAATTAGGTGGAACTTCCTATCTAACGATACGGTTGACATTAGATACAATGATAGGAATTAGAAGGCTTCGTTTACGCACGTTTAAATGTTTCGTTTCAGTAAAATGTCTCCCCGAAAAATGTCACTGCAACTGCGAAAACCTAGATTAAATGGACATAAATGGAACCCATTTATCCAATGCACCATTCAAATCTATCTCTGAAGGGACATGATGGACAATCAGATTGCATTCGGTGAAATAGCTCGTTTAGTCCAAGGTGTTGATGTGTCGTCCCAGTCCCACAGTCCCAGAAGTAGAGCATGGCGATAGTGTTCGTGACGTTTCACCTTATTGCTCCGCTTAGTTCTATTTAACTATAAAACAGGTCAGTATTCTATTGATAATATTGATCAGAATTTATAAATGAAAACTCAAGATCTAATTTCCACACAAATTAAAAATGACTGGCAGCCTTTCACGTTGTAAAACAATAAACTATTATTAGTAAAGTTAAGAAATATCCTGTTATCATTTTATTTCTATCAACGAATGCACTGTCATATTTAATTCTTAATTTTAAAAGAGTAAGAGTTCATAAAACAACTATGACTAGACTAAAACTAATAAATATGTTCTTATAGAAATTATATTACATTTTATATTCTTTCATGTTCATATAAGGAAATGTAAATCATGAGCGTTGTAGGAATGATTATTCAATAAATACTACATTGTACATCTTACATAGATAGGTAAAGTTATTAATTATTAAAACTAAATTCCCTGTAATGCGTAAAATTCGTACAAAACTTGGGACAGATAAGTGAAAGGATATGGAATTTAAGATTAATAGTTTGGAAATTATAATTAGTGAAATTAATATGTTGAATGATTTGACATTTGATTTACCTATGGGGTGATATAATCCAGATTAATTTACCTAAAACCTGAACCTATTATGAATTTTACTTATTTACATATTTACATATTTATCAAACGATATTCCACGTAATCATTAATTTGAATATTGGTGATAAGCACTCGGTAACAGAATTTATACAGAAACTCAAAACTCAACTAAATATTTATGCTTTATATATATATATATATATAATTATATGTTCTTCTTTGACATTGTTTTTAGAGATATTCAAAAACTCGAAGGTTTTGGGTCGTAAAAGAATTTTAAATAGTGATTAAGCAAAATAATAAATGTGTTCGTGATGCCAGCACATATCTGGCCATTAACTCTGAATTTGGGACTTATAAACGAGTTGGTCTCATTAGAAATTCGGGTGATCAATTCTGGTCGAGTGGACTTCTAAAACATTTATCTTATTACATTTATGTAGAAGCTCTTACAACTAGAAATTGAGCTGATCAATACTGACTGAGCGGACCTCTAAAAAATTTACCGCTCTACGATGAAATGTAACGGAAAGAGTAAGCTGCTTTGCGAATCCATTTAAACAAGGGTAAAATATTAAAAACATTTTCACTATAAATGTTCTCTGTAACTCTATTCCTCTATATATTAGGACGACATTCTGATTATAAAGCCCAGGATTAATAAACTATATTTTTTTCAATATAGTCGTACCGTGTGTATAAGTTATTTAACTTAAAAAAAATAAATGGATGTAATAATAAGATTGTGTGAATTACTCCAATTTCCAAGAACAATTTGATAAATAAGTTTCTGTTTAAGTAAATCAGCTCTGCACAATATAAGACGTCAAATCAACGATTTGTAAGCTAAGCAAACATATTCAGTCAGCGCATGAGAAGAAGATTATATATTTAGTACAATTGTTGATAACCATATTTAAGTACTTTTTTAAGTATAAACACCCAATACTATTTCCAGTAAATATATTGGACTATACGAGTATAGAACGGTATTTCGAAAATATCAGTTTTTACCGTTACGAATTAAGCAGTAACTACTTTCATACACAGAATTTAATAAAGCTTTGTTTATCGGAAATTAAAGCAATAATTTAATAAAATTTGATTGATTAACATATGTATTTTTGAAGACCGTAAAGTTGAATGATCGTGATTAAATATGAAGAAGTAATACTGTTTACAGTAAAACTAACACGGTGTGGTGTAAACAGTTAAAACTGAGGTAAAAGAAGAAGAACATATTTATTAAAAAAAACTAGGTGAACGCCTGATTCTTTTTTATTTAAGCTAAGATCTGCTTTTATTTATTCCTATATATATATTTATATCCTATATATATATATATATATATATATATATATATATATATATATATATAGAGTACACACATTTTAAATTTTAACTTTTTTTTAGAGTGTTATTAATTAATGTTTATTTTATTTGTTATTTTGTGTGATTAGAGATATCTAAATATCTTCAACAGTGTTTGTGGAGTTTTTGCGTATGAGTAAAAACTGTTTTAAACTTTTTATGAGACGAGAGAGAATTTTAAGGGCAAACCTATGACGTTACGTTAAAAAAAATGGATTATTTCGAAATAATAGAAGTTTAGATATTAAAATATTTAATAAAATATCGTATATAACATGTTTTAATATTTGATACAGTAACAGGTCACTCTATAATTTAAGCCAATTTATGTTTTCAAAACTCAATACGACCGCTATGTGGTCGGACAGTCTGTTAATGACGAAACATCGCCACAAGTTCCAGTTAACTACGTGGTACTCATACTCGTCTGTTACCGCTGTTGTATATATGAACCTGTTTACTCGGTCTAACCGCAGACACCGAGTTGTGGTCGGACAGTCTGTTAATGACAAACACGCCACACGTTCCAGTTAACTACGTGGTACTCATACTCGTCTGTTACCGCTGTTGTATATATGAACCTGTTTACTCGGTCTAACCGCAGACACCGAGTTGTGGTCGGACATTCTGTTAATGACGAAACATCGCCACATGTTCTAGTTAACCACGTAGTACTCATACTCGTCTGTTACCGCTGTTGTATATATGAACCTGTTTACTCGGTCTAACCGCAGACACTGAGTTGTGGTCGGACATTCTGTTAATGACAAACATCGCCACACGTTCAGTTAACTACGTGGTACTCATACTCGTCTGTTACCGCATGTTGTATATATGAACCTGTTTCCTCGGTCTAACCACAGACACCGAGTTGTGGTCGGTCAGTCTGTTAATGACAAACATCGCCACACGTTCCAGTTAACTACGTGGTACTCATTACTCGTCTGTTACCGCTGTTGTATATATGAACTGTTTCCTCGGTCTAACCACAGACACCGAGTTGTGGTCGGTCAGTCTGTTTATGACAAACATCGCCACACGTTCCAGTTAACTACGTGGTACTCATACTCGTCTGTTACCGCTGTTGTATATATGAACCTGTTTACTCAGGTCTAACCACAGACACCGAGTTTGTGGTCGGGACAGTCAGTTAATGAGAATACATCGCCACACGTTTCAGTTAACCACGTAGTACTCATACTCGTCTGTTACCGCTGTTGTATATATGAACTGTTTACTCGGTCTAACCGCAGACACCGAGTTGTGGTCGGACAGTCTGTTAATGACAAACATCGCCACACGTTCCAATTAACTACGTGGCACTGATACTCGTCTGTTACCGCTGTTGTATATATGAACCTGTTTACTCGGTCTAACCGCAGACACCGAGTTGTGGTCGGACAGTCTGTTAAATGACAAACATCGCCACACGTTCCAGTTAACTACGTGGTACTCATACTCGTCTGTTACCGCTGTTGTATATCTATGAACCTGTTTACTCGGTCTAACCGCAGACACGAGTTGTGGTCGGACAGTCTGTTAATGACAAACATCGCCACACGTTCCAGTTAACTACGTGGCACTCATACTCGTCTGTTACCGCTGTTGTATATATGAAACCTGTTTACTCGGTCTAACCACAGACACCGCGTTGTGGTCGGACAGTCTGTTAATGACAAACATCGCTATACGTTCCAGTTAACTACTTGGTACTCATACTCGTCTGTTACCGCTGTTGTATATATGAACCTGTTTACTCGATCTAAACCGAAGACACCGAGTTGTGGTCGGACATTCTGTTAATGACAAACATCGCTATACGTTCCAGTTAACCACGTGGTACTCATACTCGTCTGTTACCGCTGTTGTATATATGAACCTGTTTACTCGGTTTAACCGCAGATACCGAGTTGTGGTCGGACATTCTGTTAATGAAAAAACATCGCCACACGTTCCAGTTAACTACGTGGCACTCATACTCGTCTGTTACCGCTGTTGTATACATGTACCTGTTTACTCGGTCGGTCCTAACCGCAGACACCGAGTTGTGGTCGGACATTCTGTTAATGAAAAACATCGCCAAACGTTCCAGTTAACACGTGGTACTCATACTCGTCTGTTACCGCTGTTGTATATATGAACCTGTTTACTCGGTCTAAACCGCAGATACCGAGTTGTGGGTCGGACATTCTGTTAATGAAAAAAACATCGCCACACGTTCCAGTTAACTACGTGGCACTCATACTCGTCTGTTACCGCTGTTGTATACATGTACCTGTTTACTCGGTCTAACCGCAGACACCGAGTTGTGGTCGGACAGTCTGTTAATGACAAACATCGCTATACGTTCCAGTTAAATACTTAGTACTCATAACTCGTCTGTTACCGCTGTTGTATATATGAACCTGTTTACTCGGTCTAACCACAGACACCGAGTTGTGGTCGGACAGCCTGTTAATGACAAAAACTCGCCACACGTTTCAGTTAACCACGTAGTACTCATACTCGTCTGTTACCGCCTGTTGTATATATGAACCTGTTTCCTCCTAGGTCTAACCGCAGACACCGAGTTGTGGTCGGACAGTCTGTTAATGAAAAAACATCGCCACACGTTCCAGTTAACTACGTGGTACTCATACTCGTCTGTTTACCGCTGTTGTATATATGAACCTGTTTACTCGGTCTAACCGCAGACACCGAGTTGTGTTCGGACAGTCTGTTAATGACAAACATCGCCACACGTTCCAGTTAACTACGTGGCACTCATACTCGTCTGTTACCGCTGTTGTATACATGTACCTGTTTACTCGGTCTAACCACAGACACACCGCGTTGTGGTCGGACAGTCTGTTAATGACAAACATCGCTATACGTTCCAGTTAACCACGTTGTACTCATACTCGTCTGTTACCGCTGTTGTATATATGAACCTGTTTACTCGGTCTAACCGCAGATACCGAGTTGTGGTCGGACATTCTGTTAATGAAAAACATCGCCACCACGTTCCAGTTAACTACGTGGTACTCATACTCGTCTGTTACCGCTGTTGTATATATGAACCTGTTTACTCGGTCTAACCGCAGACACCGAGTTGTGGTCGGACAGTCTGTTAATGACAAACATCGCCACACGTTCAGGTTAAACTACGTGGCACTCATACTCGTCTGTTACCCATGTTGTATATATGAACCTGTTTACTCGATCTAACCGAAGACACCGAGTTGTGGTCGGACATTCTGTTAATGACAAACATCGCCACACGTTCCAGTTAACAACGTGGT
Organism: Homalodisca vitripennis; assembly: GCF_021130785.1. Lineage (NCBI taxonomy): Eukaryota > Metazoa > Arthropoda > Insecta > Hemiptera > Cicadellidae > Homalodisca > Homalodisca vitripennis. The sequence continues at coordinate 27,058,668 of NC_060214.1, forward strand.
ACTCATACTCGTCTGTTACCGCTGTTGTATATATGAACCTGTTTACTCGGTCTAACCGCAGACACCGAGTTGTGGTCGGACAGTCTGTTAATGACAAACATCGCCACACTTTCCAGTTAACTACGTGGTATCATACTCGTATGTTATCGCTGTTGTATATATGAAACCTGTTTACTCGGTCTAACCGCAGACACGAGTTGTGGTCGGACAGTCTGTTAACGAAAAACATCGCCACACGTTCAGTTAACTACGTGGCACTCATACTCGTCTGTTACCGTGTTGTATATATGAACAGGACCGTTTAACCCACAGACCTCACGTTGTTTGGCAGTGGTTGTCATCGTCTACAAATGTTGATAATTATTCTGCTCCAGCTGTGACTTAAGTAGGTCAGTGTTAACTAGGACCAGCCATGAACATGAAGCTGCAAGACCAATTACTCACATCTTTACAACTACCCGTATTGTTCTTACTTTAAGAAACAAATGATTACTTTCTCAAAAAATATAAGTTTCTCATTTTTTAAAATTATGAAATTGCACTTGGACTGTTATGTTTGAACGAACCATATAATACTATAATATCCATATTATTCTATACTGGAAAGCCCATTTTTAAAGATTTTCAAGGCCTTCCTTAACGATTGTAGAATGCAAACGATTAATATTAAGGTGCAATATTCTAGATAGACTAGTTTATTAGAAACACATATTTTCGGGGTTGAAGACTATTAAATACATCACAGAAACTGAGAGGATACGGCCACTCAGTGAGAGTTGCTTTCCATAACAGCGTGAACCAAGAGGGACTCAATATGTGTTACTTACCGGTAATAAAGTTTGTTAGGAATATTAAAGAACCCATATATTGCATCATCAATGTACTTCCTGAGTAGTGTTTCCATTTATATCTCGTTATAAAAGAACAATCCGATTTGAAACACTATAAAAAATGTAACGTACTTTGTAAAATAATGCGTACATATTTTTAAATGACTGTGGATCGTTTTATTATTGGTCTATTTTAAATTACACTATTTGGTTAAATGTCTAAATTACACTATTTTAAAACATTATATGACGAAACAGTAATCTATATTAACTTTCCTCTGCTTTAATTTTTGGGTATCCGTTTTATTTCGATCTCCCATTAATATGTACCTAAATGATGGGGGCATTTAGCGATTATTCCTAATAACAGTTATATTGTTCGTTATGAACTTCATTCTGGCCCTACTCCGATGAGGCAGAAGGAAGCCTTATTTTAATGACAATACATCAGATTTCAGAGATATTTAATTATGTCTCAAGACTTCATTGTCTCATTTAGTACGTTCGCAAGTTTGTTTTAGGTGAAAGTTGGCAGAAAACACTCTGATAGTCTTATTTTTGTGAAACAGATGACTGTGTTTGTAAACAGCTATCTCACAATCCCTTAAAAAATTAAGTTTCACAAGGCACATAATTAGATCCAATTTTCATTTGTACAAAGCAGAACTGTCTAACTGTCTACAAAATTATCAACTGAAATTAATATGTCAATGAAGACTATGAACAAACCACATATACGTAACAATATGTATCTACATAAAAATATGTAAAAAACTGGTCAAACCTGTTTATGTCCCTAAATTTAATGAATTAACTTTATGTATTGACACATGTTTACAATAAAATTATATGGAATTAATAAACTGTTTCATGTGTTACTCATACTAAAAACCTTTATACAATCCTAGTAAGTATTACCGTATCAATATTTCAGGTGAGTAAATTAAGCTAGAGGAATAGTCGTAAATACAGATCAATATTTTTTTCATAGAGCCTTATTTTATTTCCAAAATGCTCTTTTACAATTTTCTCACCTCCCTGGAAATTTTTATATAAACATTTTCTTATCGGGATAATATATTTGTGAATTGTTACTTCAAAATTGTTAGGTCAAAACACATTTATAAATTTTAAATATAACCTTTAATTGTATATTATTTTACTAACACAAATCTGTTCATATTCCAATAGTGTAGGAACATAGATTACACAAACTTCTTCTAGACATACATCGTTTTGGAGAGCCATCTGCGTAGAAATGATATCTAATTTTAGTATTTGTTGTTGCTTTAGTTATTGGCAATCCAATATTCAGTTAAATATTAATTATATATTCCTATAATATAAATATTGCAATTCTATTATCAATATTTATGTAAATGTTTTTTAAGTTATACTTTAATTGTATTAGGAGTAAAATATTATAGTTTAAAAGTTTGATAAGGCAGATTCTTTAAAAGGTGCATTTTTATTTGTGTAAATCATCGATGAAATGAAGTTCATCCCGTAAATTCACTAAAGAAAGAAGAGCATAATTTCAATTCGCCATTGCTCTTTTGATTGTTTGCAGCAGTCTTACCGATAAAATACGTCTGTAATAGTGGAAATTATTGACCAAAAGAACTAGAGAAATTATAATAGGTGAAACTGAAAGAATATGGCGGGTAGCCTCAGGTAGCCATTTTAATGTCGAAGTTGGATGACTAGCAGTAAGTCTCTGGAGTGTAGTGAGGTGAGGCTCACAATCATAAACTTGACAGACAAAGCTAACTGAGACTGACACTTCACGTGTGTGGAACTTCTAACAATAAGTTACAAACAATTTGTCAGAACTTCAAGGTCCATGTCCGAAGTCGGTTCGTCTTGGGAGTTTCTTATATTACACTAAGAAACGAGATACTTTTTACATTGTTATAAAATTTTGATTCCGTGTGATCGAGAAATGAATTCATATTCAATCTAAAGGAATTCTTCTTCAGCTGGGATATTTTTACGAGTATCGGAAAGGCAATCTAAGGAGTGCGTTGGATACCAAAATATGTAATACTAATAGTACTAGTACATATGTATTTTTCATCTTAACTATTCAAATTACATTTCAATACTATTTAATTTACATCTGCCAAATACTTTATGATCATATTAAATTGTTATCGGACAATTATAGGTTAATTATCAAGTACGGTTTTAATTTCTCGTTTCAAGTGAGATAATTGAGCTGAAAAATATTGAACTGTGGCTTTTCATATATTATTGATACTTCACTACCGTATCTTTTCCACCACCATATAAATTACATCCCTCCACGATGGAACTGCTCTCTGATGTTTATTATTTTAATTCCCATATCAATTCTTATACCCGATCCATTCTTTAATTCCCTATAAGAATTCATTGAAAACCGTGATTTTTTGTCTTGTCCTGGTCTGTATTGTCCCTGTATCGTTAGTAGTAATCCAGTCAACATGGTAACTAAGAAGAACTTCTGATTTAGCAACTGAATATTCTTTATCTCTGAAGTATTTTGGTTTCTTCCTTTTGTTTACCATTCCCATAAATGTAAAAATGTATAGCATTTAAATCCATATTATATAAGTTAGTAAAGTTTCTCATTCTTCACACGTCCAAGAAATATGTTTAAATAACATTCAGTGGTAATCTTACAACAATTAAGTGCACCTGCTTCTTAGTAAAACAAATTTCTTAACAAGACGTGACCTATTTTGGCACGCTACGTGTAATATATTCGAAGGTAAAATCAATGTTACATCTAACTCGCATTATGCAAACCATGTAATCCATTTCTGTGAGAAAGACGTCTTTGAAATAAAGGTTATATTTTGAATTCATTATTTTCATCATCTCGAATGACATTATTGGATTATTTGAGTATTTACATATGTTGGTAATGCTTTTATTTTCAGTACATTACTCCGCAATATGATGAAACGAATGGACGAAACATGTGGGGTTGAATACCGCTAAGGTCGTAGCAATGAATAGTGGAATAGCAAAGTTTAGTTATATATTTACTGTGGCAAATAAATAAAAAGCACCGCTTCTAAATGTGAACAATTAATAATGTATTGCCACGTTGCTGCCAAAATATAATAAATGCTGATAATGAACTAAATGATATCAAGGGGGTGGGCATAATGGTTCCAATGTTCTTTGGGATTTTGCATACGAACTGCAACTTCAAAACTGACCTCCCTTCACTTTGATATCAACTCAAAAGCGTGGGCGTTAGCATCTAGGGACGTGGCAGCTGTAGTCCTAAAAAGTGGATATTACTAGACTAGAGTCTAAAACGTAAATTCTGGAAGCACTCGAAGTTGTACTTTTAGTTAAAATCACACTCAGTGACTCGAATTTAAGCTCGTCTAAAACAATATCAAGACGGCAGTTACCATTTATGGAAACAAATTAAGATTCATGACAACGCGGTCTCGTCAGAATGAAATCACCACACTATTATCCATATTGATCTGCCAAATAAAACATCAACGAAAGTAAGTTACTTTAATATTTAAAAATTTACTTTATAATGCAATCAAAATTAAATACCTCGCATGAAAAGGCTAAGTTATAATACGAAGATATAAATTTTATTTATGGACAAAGCGCGCGAGGTGTTGCCTTGCAATAGGAACGGCAATTACAAATGTCCCGAGAGAAAAAAATTAATACGCATGCCAATTAGATTATTAATACGCCAAGAATTTAGTTTCAATAGCATCGGATGTAACTTATATTAATAAGTAACGAGTAAAGAGTTGTGAAAACATGTATAATATAACATAACATAATACTAACGGTTCAATGAAACACAAATTATCCAAAATCATATTAATCATAATTTGTTTAGTTCATATCAAAGTTTTAATCTTGATTATTTATGCAACAAGAACTATTTGAAAAATTTCCTTCTGTCCTCTCCGCACGATATCTGGAGAAAAAAACTGACCTGTAGGTTTCTAATGTTGCAGGAGTTCATATATGTACAGGCAACGTCGATTTGGATGGAGGTGCATTGACTTTTAGTACAACTTTTAGCATAATTGAAGGCTATAACTAACCGGAGGGTACAACAGTTTCTTCAGCCTGATAGTCTGTCTCTCCGCAAGACATCTCAGGAATAAAAAAAGGAGTAAACTTTAAATATTCGATTGGATGCAACTTCAAGCAAAGCCTGTTACATTAGACGCAGTGTAGCGTACTCCTACATTGTTTACAAGGGAGTAAAAGAGTAAATTGTCTATGAAAACCAAAAGTAAAAATTGAAGAGGTATGGAGCCTTTGAAATAAATCTAATGAAATCGTAATATAATCGTAATATCGTAATACTGTAGAGCTAGCATTTGAAAGGGGGTATTGTAGGGCAGAAGATACCTATTAAAAACCTAGCTGTGTATTGACCTGTTACTTTACAAGTTCAATATTTCACCTATTCTTTTTTGTTTAAAAAATGGATGTTTCGTTGTTATCAGATGAATTTAGTATTAAAACCACCTATCTCAGCAAACACAAGTTTCTTGGCCTCATCACAATTTATACCTAGCGTATGGGTTATCATTGATTTAGTCACTGCCATTGAATAACCTTTTATGAATTATCATATGATTATAATGTAAAAAAAAAACATTATGTTATTACTTACTTACCTTTTTTCATTCCTTGAGATAATAAACTATATTCAACCAATCGATCAACATCAAATAACAGAAAAGATATACGTACGAGATTGCGGATTGTATTAACATCAAGACATGTGAGCAAGGACATCTTAATACGTTAATGTAAACTATTCTACTACTGGAATGAATAATGAGCTAGCTACGTTTATATTTCACGGGGTTACCATATTACACACATTACATAATGTTTATTTTCACTATTTTACTAAGCTATGGTTTTATATATATATATATATATATATATATATATATATGTCATGCTGTTATTCTTCAATACATCTTAACATATATTCTGTTTACACGATACACCAGAATATGAACAACAAGATGTGTGGTAAATTACAAATAATTTAACGTGGACAACACACGATATGCTTTGATTACTAACAATATCGTTAGTTAAAGGAAACGCTAAAACACAATAAACCTTTTATGCTACTTGATAGCCATTTGATAAACGGTTTAGCATTCGACAAAACGACGAAGCCAATATTTATCAAAGCAAACCTTTTATCATGCCCTTTTCATTGTTGGTGTAATCAGCTGTTTTAATCGATGTAAACGGAGGTTACTTCGAGTTGGTGCATCCAACTCTGCTTTTGCACCATTCTTCACTATTGTCTAAATATTTGAGAAGTAAACAATAGCGCGCGTATCAAGCCTTTGTAGTGCATATTAGCTTGTTTCCATTAAACATTAAAATGTTTGTTTCCAAAGTACAGTTAAAATATATTATTACCTAAAATTGTGGTAGTCACTTCATGATTATTTTGATTCAGAAACGCTTCGAGCTTCTACTTAGATATTTTGGAAAAACTCGTTAGAGCAGTGGCAGCGTTTAACACAATATTAGTTCAGCGCTATTTTAAAGGACTTTACCATGCATACTGTTGAAAGTTCATAACTGGATTAATACAAAATTTTCCACTGTATCAGATGGAAAATCGAGCAGCGAGGAATAGTTCAGGAGAAAGCAAACAAATGAATCCTGCCGTATATTTTATAATAATAATAAATTATTAATAAATGTTGCAGACGTTCAAATTGGGTTATTTTATTTGGATTGTTTATTTTGATACTTTCTTCATTGTTTGAATATTTCCGCCAATTTTCATACATTACATTATAATATTATCAAAGGAACATTTTCTGCATGTTTATAACAAATAATCGGATAATGTAATATATTTATTGAAGTATCCAATCTGTTAAATAAAAAGAATCCAAAAAGAGTGAAAAGTGGATAGCATACTTAATGATATTTAAATGTATGCAATAACATATAAATTTAAATTTTAACAATACTATAAGTATAGTAATTATTTAAAAGGAATTACACAACTGTACATAACCCTATCATTTGCTAATTCAATGAAAACTAAACAATACACATATGGAAACTCTTAGAGGTATAGTGATCTAGTTTGAGTTAAGCAGAGGGTTACAAAGTGTCTAAATATAAATACTGCACTACAGATTTATATGTTTATTGCAGAAAAGTGGGGCGTTGAACTCGGTATTGTTCTTGTATTTATAGATCGTGTTTGTGTTTCCGCCGTGTTCCTGTTTGTGTTACGATGATGACCCAGTTATGATTATTCACACCTGTTTGTACTTATAACTTAAAATATCAAAAAAGTTTAATAAAATTGATTTTGAACTAATCTAACTTTCTGCTGGAGAAAATTCAAAGGGGAATATAAAAAAACTGTTTTTTCCTGAAGGTTCATTACAATGTACAAATATAATGCAGCATAAAATTCCCAATTAGGTGTTTTGCATAGGGGATCGAAACCAGAATAATTTCTAGTTGAACATTCTGTTTATGAGTCTCTTGGTTGAATAGCGTATTTTCATCCGAACCTCCATTTCAAAGGATATCCAAATAATACCAAATTTTTAACAATTTTGCGATCCGTGAAAGTCCTATTATATCCGTAAAATTGATATATGTTACTGAAAACAGTTGATTATTGTGAAATGTGTTTCCTTAATTAAATTAAATTATAAATATCTGGTTGGAGCTGAAAGCCCTACTTTCCAATGGGTACTAAAAAACGAATAATTCAAAAATAGTTAAAAGGTTATAGAAATTAAAAGTTGTTGAAAACTATTATCAATTTATTGTTATTAACAATAATAATGTTCCCATATCTTAAAGATATCATATAAGGCACTTATTATCAACCTTATATTTGGACTAGATATGAAAATCTTGATTTTATTTGGAGAAATAAATATATTTCACATAATAGTTTATTTAATTGCTAATGAGAAACAAATGCAGTACGCGTATTGTCGTGTACCAAAAAAAGCACATGTGGGTGAGTATTGATATTTTAGATAGGATTAAGATTGGCTTTTACATTTGAACATGAAGTTTGTTCCAACGCCCTTTGTTAGAACTTTCGAATGCTTAAATCTGTAGTAAACATCTTAAATCTAAATCTAATTACTTAATTTTTTTTCAGGATTGTATGTATTGTGAATATAGCTTGAAGGAAATGATGCATTAGATGCATTCATTAGATGTTTTTAAAGAATTTTTGGATTTAAGTTTTTTGTTATATAGCTCCTTATACAACAGATCCAAAAGTTTTGAACTAATAAATATACTTTAAATCTGAAATTAAAAGTTTAACGTAAACACTGTAAGTCACACATTGTTTTATGATTTTCGTAATAAATGCATATAACATGTATGTAATAAACAGTAAAACGCTAATAAATTATTAGTTAAACTTGTGATAATCATGTCATGATTATTCAAATTCAGAAACCATTTCAAATATTACTTACATATTTCAGAGAAAAATACAAGTTTTGGTACAAAGATTTATTTAACAAAAATTTTTAACTAATATTGTTTTAATAGTAAACGTTATTTGTAATCTTAGTTAAAGTTGTTTATTGCATTATATTTGTTCCATTCATTAGAACCCTTACATGTTTTAAATACAAGCTGGACTCACAATGCACAACAACTTGCTCAATCATTGGACATATTGTGGTTAATATTATATACAGGATATCAATCAAGCTCAGCGAACATTATAGGATAGCAATATAGGCCAACTATTAACCGACATAGGATCCATTGTATACATTAGCATACATGTAACAGGAAGCGATATAACTACTTCCGGTATATATATATGTATATATATATATATATATATATATATATATATATATATATGCATACATCATACAAAACTCCTTTTAATTTATAGTTCAATATTACATATTACATTCTAACCCATCTCTTAGTATCACCCTATAAACTGTACTTTCACACAATATGTAAATTATGAATACATTTATTACCCTACTAAAGCAGTCATGATTATATTAATATATTATATTAATATTAGTATATTAATACGGTACAATAACAAAGACAAAATTGTTATCTTCAATCTCTAAAATCTACGTCACTGACTAAAAAAGGGTTAAAAAGCCTTTCGATTTATAATCTGTATACTGTAATATAAATGATGTCTGTAGAACTCTAATTAATGAAACTTTCTTCTCATAAGAAAAATAATTCATGATTACGGATATAATAAAGATTCTAGAAACTTTGAAATCATTTATTACTTAAACAATAACTCGTTGAACCTTAAAAGACTCGGTAACTTTATTTTTCTAGTATAAAAGTATACAAAGGTCCTTACAATTGCTCAATTTCTACTTGCATCGCCCCACTAACCTTTACATCATTAATTAATTAACTATTTAGAATTTTTTAAGGAACATAACATGATTCAATGTTTGTGATACATTAAAAAGTATAGTTTCACTTTCTGAAAATCAGTTTCTTGACCATATTATTACTATAATCTCACTACTTTTCATCACTACTCCTGAAGTACCACTCTCATTCAAAACACTGTTATGCATGTGCATCAAGTAAGGATTTTCCCGGGCATCCAACCATAGCTCATGAGTTAATGAGGCTGTTTCATTCATATATAGAGTACTCTCTAGAAACTGAGAATTCCACAAATGATTGTTAGAAGTCTCTGAAAACAATAAAATTAAGGTCCTATATTCATAACGCAAAAAACTGTGTAAAAATTGATTTCACACATTAATGGGTGCATTTATTGAAATGAAACAAATACATTAAGTGGATATTATTTGGAGCAATAAGCCTACAGAACCAGTTACAATTCAGATACGGGAAGGAAACCTCTGTGAAGAAATAATTTTTTTTTTATGCCAGATTTTACCTAACTCTGGACACTCGTTTATAAATAGACATTGAATGGTTCGAAAACCGTTCTGGAGATTTCAGTATTTCCTACCGTTACAATAATTTATCACAATACGTTTGTTTGAATATCGCTTCTGGCTAAGATGGAAGAAAGGTAAAATTTACGTCAGGTGGTCAACTTAAAGATGCAATATTAGTTTATGAACTTACCCGTTGGTTAAAAGTGATAGATGATACATTGGTATCAAAGGGTGAAACGTATAAATCAGCAACGGTCCCATTTTATTGTGATTATATCCAATAAAAACATAGGTTGCTTTCTGACATCATTTTACCTCCAGCAAATGCATTCTCTTGTAAAGGATTGTAATTCCAGTTAATATAATTATCTGGTAAACTCATCATTTGATAAACCACTCCATACGATCTACTTATTCTCGTAATTTACTGAAATCCAAAGAAAGAAGCAATTATTTTAACTCTCAGTAACATTAATCAATCTCGGAATATCTTTTATATGAAAATAAGCAACTGACCATTTTATTCGTCTGATAACGATTACAGTATTTGTTTCTTCAGGTATTCCAATCGCCATTATATTTAAACCTACTGTGGTACTAAATTAACTAGTGTATAGAAACTTAAACAAACTTCCTGGTGTGCTAGAAACTTAAAATCTGGCAAAATATTACCTTACAGCATATAACAAATTGAAAACGCCTGAAAGCTACCAATTTCTTCCTTTATAATACTACATTCGAGGATAACAGGATTTGTGTGTTTATAAGTGAAAACCTGAGACAGGATTTGTCAGGGTATTAAAAGTAAACCTTAGTTTTTACTAAAGATTTTAAAAAAGATTGGTCTTTGAAGGAGTTACGTGGATTACACTTTAAAAATGCAACAAAGCGTGACTCAAAAGTTTATGTAGTAAAAAATAAAACTCCTAAAACTTTAACTACTGGATAGATCTATAGAACCTCTGCTTGTATGGGACAGCAATTGTGCATTTTTGGCGGAATAGATGAAGCCGCCATTTTATAACTTACATTGCTTAAGACTTGCTAACGTAATAGTTATTTAAAATACTGTAAAGGCTTTAATTATTTATTCTGAGTAAATTAAGGAAAAACGTAGTTATCTTGTCAGAGTGATGAACGCACTAGTTAAGACTCTCTACACCCAATATCTGATAAGCATACGTGATATAAATAACAGGTTGGAACAAAAATAATTGGATATGACCCGAGAAACCTATAAGGCTTTTTTACGCTATAATGCACAATAACATATACACCAATAACGACTTATTTCTCTTTGTTTTCTAAACACCGAATTACCGCTGTCTTGAAACATTAAGAGATCTAAAAAAATAAATTAAAAGCTGTCTATATTTACGTATTATAATTAGTAAATGTTTCCTTTTTACGATATGTATTGTGAATTAATTTTTACCTAACATTTTTGCTCTAATAGGATGGCTGCCATCTCAAAGTTTTTCATCAGTTAAGACGAACTCGTAGAAGTGATCTAAAAGTACTCCCTTTCTACCAAGTTAAGCCTGTATATTATGAAAATTACGGCACTTTCTGTGTCCACAACCTCACGTTGTATTGTACTAGCTCTTACAGTACAAATTTATTGATTGTATTGGTTTTGATGTAATTAGATTTTGGATTCTGAGGATCATGATCGGAGAAATTAAAAAAAATATCTCGGAAATTCCATTATGAGGGTGATTGAAATTGGCAGAATTGTATGAAATTAACCTAAAACAGAGTTGGATAATGCGTAAATAGCGATAAGCATAAATTAAATTAAGTTACATAGCACAAGTTATCATTCTTAATTACAAATTAATATATACAATTTTTGCTTTATTACAAATGTCATCCTGCAAAGGCAGAAGAGAGGAATAGACCTTCATTCTCTTAGATATATAAAAATAAAGTTCGAAGACACTGTACAGCTAGGTACACTCGGCCCCAAAAAGCAAGAATATAAAGTTTCAAATTTGTTTTCCATTTGAGCGAGTTATTTGTTCAGTTAAAATATTTTAATATTCCCTTGAATGGTTATAAAAGTTTTAAATTTACAGTTCGCCTCCTAAAATGTAAACATTCATTATGACTTGGATGTGGTTATTTGCCCCCCGAAGTCCAACTTTTGTTTTTTTAATTTTAATTTTAGTTGAAAACTTAGTAATTGTTTGAGCAGAATCTATAAAAAAACATATAAAAAAGTGAAGTAATTATTTATTAATTACTGTAAGGAAGGTAAACATTAAGTTAAAGGTCGGCTAATATAATATAATACTATATTAAAACTAATTGGGTACCTACTTTAGTATAATTTGGAGGTCACTATTTTTGGAAAAATGTTTCTTACCTGGGACCAAAAAAACTAAATTATTATAAAGAATAGACTTTATTTAACTAACTGTGAAAATGTATTACTATAAATATGTCACTAGTAGTACCAAAGCTTAAGATAACTTTTACGAGTACTCATAAAAACCTAATCATGGATTTGAGTACTATCTCTACAGATGTTTTTCTTTTTTTTCTAGCGACATTTCCGATCGGTTCGTTCCCGACCTCAGATCACGTGCCAGATCATCCAACGTGATCTGACATTAGGAAAGTTGGACGATCTGGGACGAGCGGGCATCACCACCCCCAATTCTGGAGATATCCCTCGCGACAATACCCTAATTCAAGCATAAATCTTGTGAGCATTCATTAACTAGTTTATATTTATACTGCATACATATGTATATGTCTATTTATATAGATTGATAATAAATAGATCATAGATAGGGACGGAGTTGCCTCCTTCTCGTCGATATCCCTTCCTTTAGGGAGACAGAGTACATTAATGGATCGTTGTAATGACTGTTATTTCCAATAATGTAGTTTTAGGTTTCCGTTAATAAAATCTGTTACCAAAGAACTAATAATATTGATACGATTATGTACATTAAACATATTATTTTGAGTAAATAATTCAATAATATTTATAAAATTAATTTCTGGTTATGTCATGAAATAGTTCCTCGTTGACATTGTGTTGAACATATTAGCTTGAACATATCTCAGACCTACACATCTTTATACATCTTTTATTCAACATTAAATCCGTGTTAAGGACCGTAAAATACCGAAAACGGCAGTTATCCCTTGAATTACCACGCTTAGTTCACCTAGCTGTGCTAATATCAGGATATCTTATTCAAACGACTGTCGCGGCGGTTCTCAAAGAAACTTTTGAATCAGTGACAGTTAGCCCAGTGTATTATATAACTTTGTAACGTTTTGTATTGTAACATCTTGTGTTACAAAGTTATAACAAAAAGAAATATAACTGAAAGAACAACTGTGGTGAATCATACATCACAAATTGCAAAGTTTTATCCCGAGTATGTTCTATTTCTTACTACTTGTCACAGCATACTGGAGTTCATAACAGATCCTAACAGTTAATAAAGTATTACGAGTTGTTGACTGTTACAATAAATTAATTAAGTAATATTATGGCGTTTTCTTACTTTTAGACTGGTTTCATAGTTTTATAGTCAAATGCATGAAATAATTTTAGAGTGAAGATAGGTTTAATTTTTTTAATAATTTTTTACCGAACCTCACTCAGAACGAGTGTCACTTTTAGTTTAGTGCTGAGGTATTTTATAGTGAGATTTCCACTTATTATAAATTAATTTTGAATTTAATTATATAAATTTCTTTACTAGTGTACTACTATTCGTGTTTTTGTAATGTACTAGAAATATGCCAAAATAAACCGATGTCAGATAAATATTCAAAAGTACATTGAGATGTTGGAGTAAAATTGCTGAATTATGGTATGAATATGATGGTGTGGTATATAATCACATTTACTATGTTGTACCCGTTGTGATGTCACATTTCGATATTGCTTTGCTTGTTGTGAGAAGTCTGACACTGATATGTCTTCTCCAGCTGTCTGGAGATGCACGTCAGTGACAAGTCAAATTTCAGTGTGTTACATATTTAACGAGGCATCGACACCGACGTCAAAGTTAGTTTCTTCTATGATATTTTCTGTTTTTAGAACATATGTAGGTTGCACAACAAGTATACTGCGATTTGAAAATAGTCCTATTGTGTACATATTATAACTAGAACACCTTTTATTATTTAAACTCCCTTGTTACGTTGGTATTTTCTAGTAAATACCTAAACTTAACTTAAAATAAACCTTTGATACTAATAATATTTAGAGGGTGAATTCTAAAAAAAATACAGGGATCAAGATTTGAATCAATGTTAAAGAGGCTCCTTGACGTTTTTTATGTTTATACTTGGAGCATCAGACATTTAGAGATTTAATGCAGCGTTCTGACTTATAAATCATCTTTGATTATCAAGTATAACAAAGTAGTTTTCCCAATCCAACGCTTATGTTATGGCTGACAATTTTATCAGACGATTAGAGTTATAAGGGTCATACACGCACGTTACAGTTTTACGTTCTGTAAAATTTCTACCTGGAAAAGATATGAACCACTGAAGAAGAACTAAATTGTATGGATTGAAGTGGAGCCCGCATCATCAATGCACAAGTAATTTTATCTTTGTGGGGATATGAGAGGCATGGAACTGCATTCACTGAAGTGGGTCGTTGTGTCCACGTGTCGATGTGACGTCACAGAAGTAGGACAGAGCAGTGTACCAGGATGCATAGAGCACGTGGGCATTCTATCTCATTGTTCCGCTCCGTTCTATTGAACTATAGAAAATGCCAGAATCACTGAAAATACCGATCAGACATTATAGATAAATAAAGTGAAACACATAATTTTCACATACAATTTTTAACCTGCCTAATATTAAAACAATAAATAATATTAGTAAAGTAAAAAGTTCACATTGAATGTTTTCCATATACATAAGCAACACCCCCAACTTGAATTTGTAACAGTTTCACATTAAAACAATGCAAAGAATATAATTTTATTAAACCACTAGTAATAGCGGTTTCGATAAAGTTTAACAAATAACCAAAGTTAAAATAATGAATTTAACTATTAAACCGACTTTAATGATAAATTTATAAATGTGAGCATTCGCTATAAAAATTAGTTAACTAGATTGTCACAGTTTGGTAACGTTGTGATAAGTTTTATAACTATAAATGAGCCGCGCAGGCAAAATGATCAAACTTTGAAAACCGACTTAAACAGTTGTAACAACATTGTGTTTAAAAATTAGGGAAATAGGGCAAAAACACTATAAATAATACATTTTATAAAGTTTGTATCCAGTTTATTTATATATAGAATGTCAACAGCAAAACAATTCGTCATCAGACTTCAAAGCATACATTAGTAACTAACGATTTAGGTCTACAACTATCAAGTTTTAGCATTTTCAAACCACTACAATATACTTCAAAGTTTCCGTTAAAAAATTTCTATTCTACATCAGAATTCCAGATATCACTCCGGAAAGGTATCTTCGAAGGTATCTTTGAAATACGACTTAGATCAATTCGAAATAATGAAAGGCAGGGACTCATAATTCATTTAATTTCCATAAATTGTTCAACCGATGCTAGGAAACGTATATCTGTTCATCGTTATGTTTTTTATATGAACAGCATTTAAGATATTTAAAAAAATCCGTTCTTTAGCAACGGCACAAAATTAGAGAATTTTTGGCGGCTATAAACTAAAATAGTATGTTTTTTAAGTTTTGTACACACGATCTGTATACATTATTTATTCTTTTTCGCAAAGTGTTTTAAAGAGTAACATATTTATCGGTCAAATATTTTATTATAATATTACAATTTATTTTGGTTGTACAATCACCGCAAATAAATATATTCATGTAGAGTAGGGTTTTAGTTTATCCAAACACATAGATAAGATTAATTTCATATCGTGAAATAGTTTTAAAATAGAGAAGATACGTAAAGTTTTACAAGACATTTACAGTTAAATGATATGTATATTTGTATAAACGATGACCAAATAAAAAAGTCATGTAATGTAAATGCAAATAAATTAGAAGATATATAAAAATGCAGAACCATGTAAAGAAAACTGTACAAAAACATGATTGATTTAATTTCAAGTGCAGAGTCCTAAATGTATGAAATATGTTTTTAAATTTTACAATTACATATAAAATATATGGCACAAGTTTCAATATGCTTTCTAAAACCTTTAATATGCACTATAAACGCTTAATGTGCTCACCGTATTCAATACTAGTAAAACCATGACTTCAAGTGATCTCTCAGAGACAAAACGCTTTATTGCTTTGGGTTAGTTATTTGATAAACTGTTACGAGTTATTGAACCTAGCATACATAACAACACAGCCTTATGAAAATAAAATGTATAAACACGTAATTTCCATTGTTGCAACAATCAGATGTATTAATTCATGCAAACAGCAGTACCAACTGTTTATTTTGCATAATTCTTCAACTTCGCCTGCGTCTCTGCTTAGTACACAATGATACCAAAATAACCTTAATATAGATAAGGAGCAAAATTTATTGTACTTTCTCGTATCGATTATTTAAATTGAGAGCTTATAATTCGATATTTCAGAGAAATACACTAATTAAATTGTTTTGTTGATAACAATATTTCTACATCCGTATTTCAAAGGATTTCACATTTACCCAGCATAGGTTTACATGTTCATTATTGCATGGGAACGCAATAAGAACTTTCAGCTGCTAGAAGCGGAAACAAAATAAGATAAATAGAAAGCTAATACAATGGAAACACGCGTAATGAAATGAAACAAACAGAATAGTTCGCTATAGTAATTAAATATTAATCATTGTTGATTACAAAAAAACTGGGTCACCCATTGTCTACACAGCGCACTTTTCATATTTTCTCCAATGTATGGATAGCCTATATCCCATTAGTTCAATAAATACGCATTATGATATTTTGCCAGATTATACAAATATCTAATTTACTCAATAATACAAATAACAGTACTTTAAAAAATGAATGGGGTATTTTAAGTAAATTAATGTAATAATTAAAAATGTTACTCTTTATAACACCCATTTTTGTTAGTCTACGAATCGTTTATAGTCACTAGATTGTAGGAAGATTTAGTTCACAGTAACCATGATTATGAAAACCAATCAATTTCACTTTTATCTGTCTATATTTAGCTAATATAATTAAATACAATAAAATACCTGAAAACATTACCATAGTTTTACTTATAATTGAAGATGACTAATGTTTTAATTTGGAAATTATAATTACATTAGTAACTAACATTTTAAGACTAATAAGTGCTATTGTTAGGTTCTATTTGTCAACCTCCAAAAATAATAAAACGACAATAAAAAGTCAAATAGATTTTGAATAGATTTTTAGAGGTGTTTTATTGCTCTTATTAAAACATTATATACATTTATGGGCCTTTTAACAGTAGGTTAAATGAGAATCATGGATGGATAAATTTCATTACAGAACAAGAAACTATAAGAGCCTAATGAAGATTACACAATTATACTATCTGATAGTAAATCCAGACTTAGAGCATTCTAAAATAAACTACGCGGTGGGTTACATCTGGTCTAAATATAAATAACACTACAGTTTATAATGTTACTGGAGAAAAGGTGGAGCGTTGAACTTTGTATTGATGGTGTATTTCTGGATCGTGTTTGTGTTTACGCCGTGTTCTTGTTTGTGTTGCGATTATGACCCAGTTATGATTACTTCTGGGTATTTTTCAATATTGTACAATACTTTGTAAGTGCAACTTGAAACAATCCAACTTACTGGGGTTTTCCTTTTTTGTAATGAAATAGACTTAAAGTTATTAATTAAAATATTTTTTGACACAGTATATTAATTATTTGTCGAATTCAAATGTATATTACAAGTTGGACTAAAATCCGCGTGCTTACGAATATATATATATATATATATATATATATATATATATATATATATATATATATATGATGTTTATGGTTATGTGCTCATGAAAATATTTATAACTAATACAGTGTTAATCGTAAGTGATATTTATATCTAGTTCATATTCCAATTTTTTTACTACTTATGTTGGAACATTCAAGCCCTAACAATGACGCACAATGGTCGAACGACCTTCACTTATTGTACATGGTGTGTTACACATTATAGAGGACATCAATCACGCTGATATAAAAATACGATTGGTCATGATTCCATAAATAGTTTTGACGCAAGTGGCTTTAAGGCAGAGATTACAGAAATGGATATTTCACACATATTTATGTGTTAAATTAAAATGACCATTATCTGCAACAAGGAAATAGGAAACCATAATTTAAATCCACCATTAGAATCAAATATTCCATTGATTAAAATGTTTTAAATTTTTTGTCCAAAAAATTAAATTAAAGATGATCTGTATTTGTTAGTTAAATATGCATTAATATGGATACATGAAATAAATAAATCAAAAATAAATTATGAGACTGTATCATTAATAATACAGCTAGACACCCGTACAAGTCCCTCTTGTATGAAGTTGGTATTTACTCGTCAGTCAACGTAAAGTAATAAAAAGTAAAATAAATATGTAGACGTTGCAAAACTAAACGGGACAGCGAATAGAGGTGACGCGAGGTGAATTGATATTGAATTGAGGTTGGTTTGTTGGGAGTGGATTAATTTTCACGCGTCGTACAAACAACGTGACGTATATGTTACCGCTGCTAAGATCGTGTGCTTAAAAGAAAAACACACTCTGATACTTGACTACTATCAGGAGCAAGTAGCCACATAACAGTTTTACGCATAATTGTCCGACAAAGACCGTTGAGAGTTTTACAATCAGTAGAGTTCTTCTTATAATCATCAAAAGGAAACAGTTTCCCAACTTTCAGGTGCTTTGCCTTTTCTATCTAGATGTTTTGCAGAGACAGGCAGACGGAGAGACTTCTTGAACAAAGAGGAACCTATTTACCATGTGTTATGTCTCATGGAACTTTCTAACAAGTGTAACATTTGTAACAGACTAGGAGAATGACAGGCAGGCAGATAGACGGACGGACCATTGAACCTAAAAATTAATAAAACTTCCTGGAACGAAAATTGCACCACGTTTAAAATAGCACACTTATCATACAAATTAATTTTGTGCGAGTAAACATATAATAATGCACAATAAGAATTAAATATCGTTTTCAGAAATAAGTTATATTATTTTGAATTTTCAAAATTATTTCTATGACAGTTTATCATTATCGCACGGGCGTACAGACAGACATACAACGACGTTGTTCGTGCTAAGATGGCCCTGAAACGCCAAAACTTAAACAAAATAAAATACTAATCTTACTAAGAAACAAAATTTAGAGTAAGAAACAAGAATTTGAATAATTCAAAGATGAGGAATATGAAACAACGCACTCGAACATAAACAAGGAAACTTAATTTACAGGAAGCCATGATAGCCTACCTCTGAACCAGGTAAGGGCGGGTGGAGTTTAATACAGTTGAGTCTTAAGAATTATTATATTGGTCTTACAATTACAATATACGATGTTAGAAATTTGTGCACTGTCTATAGACCAGCCTGGGGAGTCCATGACTCCACTTTACTGATATATTACTATCTTTCCCATCAATTAGGTGGGCAATGTTAAAGAAATTAGTTTATAATAATTATAACTGCGTCAGTAGATCACTGCTTCGTCAGAAGATGTCGTCTGGGATTTACTGCCAATTAGGTTAAAAAAGTCCTCGGTCTATTTGCGATGTCCTACTTTACCCAGACTTGAGTGACAACTACTAAGTGTATGCGGTGTAATTCTGTGTAGAAATTTGTCGTGTTTTAAACTTTAGTATGGTGCCCAAACAAGTAAGAAAAAAAAACTTTTAAAATATTGTTTTGTATCCAAAATAGCAATGATAGCCTATATAAGGTTTTCCATCATTAATCCTAAAGTTGACCTGTACTTTAGAATATTTAAATTGAATTTTAATATATCCTCATATTCGTTTCAGGTTTCATAATAAATTAGGGTTAAACCCCCTCCTAATTTTTTACATTAGTCGTTAGTGAGATACCAACATTTACACAATTAAAATGGAACATTTGCAATACATTATGGTATACCCAACTAGTGTTAAGAATAGATATTTTCATAATTTGAAACTTTACCATTTGTGTATTGCTTATGATATCTATCTCATCATTAAACATAAATCGTTTGTTTTACGTGATTCATAAGTTGATATTTCCCTCAAGACTTAAAACTTAATCATTAAAACAGGTTTTAATGTCATTCCCCTTTTTATATTTTAAAATGGCATTTAAAAATAGTAGACTTTACGAAAAAAACTAAATCTAATAAAAACTGTTACTAAAAAATTTTTATGAATAATCACCAAATTTTATTTCCAAAAATATATTTCAAATTGTAATATATAATTCCAAAATTATATTATGTGGACGCCTGTGAAAAAACTGAAAATAACTTTGTCATGCTATATAGTAAACTAATGTTTTCGCTCTAAACCAGAATACACTTGTATGAACCAGTTTTAATGTTCTAGTTAGGACATATCATCTCGACCAATTAAACCACATTTGTTAGTGGTTTCAATAGTCCATAACCAATCACCAGAATTAAGTTAATTGGGTACATTATTAAGCCAAACATAATGCAAACTGTACGTAAGTCAATACCCAATATAACACGATATTCAATTAATACGCGGCGGCTAGTATCTAATATCAACTATGAACGATGTTGTTTTAATACATTATTGACGGCATCTCTTCATATAAAGGCAAAGCTCATGCTTACTCACTCATCACCAATTCTGCAACTTTACGATATCCCAGAAATTCAAATTCAGCACAGGTATCCCTCGTTCATAACATAGAAAACTTTAAATTTTATATAACAATCAAACATACATAGAAATTATTTCTTTGTTTGAAGTTTGGTTTTGACAAGGACAGGATCGTAAAAGAAACAAGACTTTTTCGGACATTTGCCATCGTTCAATGATACAATAAAATTGCATCGTTCAGTGATTGTATCATATCACTGAACGATGGAAATGTCCGGATAAATCGTGTTTCTTTCACATACATAAGCGTTGAAATGGGTTATCAACCCGTTGCAGACTTTCCCGATGGAATACTGGAATGAAATTTAAAAGACGTACCTCGTGCTCCCAATGTAAAAATGCTATTTTCATTCTGAATAACCCAATAATGAATTTTAATTTCTCGATGTATTATACAGTTTAAGTTTTACCAAAAAATAGCCACCGGCTACTATTAAATTCCAGAAGCCAAAAGATAGCCGTATAAAAATGACATGACCTAACTCTTATTCAACAGGAAAATGTTATTCAACAGTTAATCGTGCGCAAAGCAATGGGTGTAGATATTGATTTGCTGCTTTATAATTAAAAACCGATATGAATATTAAATAAACTTTCCGTGAAGATCGATATTTTACCTTTATGCGAATTTATCAAATTACCTTTAGGGCATTTTAAATGGATTTAATCTTCTGGCAGATAATCTCAAAGCTCAACATAGCGTTTATTAGTTTTGTAATTCAATTTAGAGAGATAGTTGATTTAAAATCATCCAGTAGAATAACCTTTATGAGATCGACAGCACTTCGAACGAATTGCTTAAGGATTTTTCAACTAATTACTCAGGGAAAAAGTGTGCAGTTTAATGGAGCATGTTATTATATTTTATCATTAATTTGCAGGCATAATCAACTCTGCAATGGCTGTAAATGCAATTAGTATTTCCAAATATTAGCAATAATTATAATAATATTTGGCCACAATCTTAAAATTAGGTAGTAACGAACATCTATTGCTACTTTTATAATTTACTTTTTCAAACGAAAAGCTAACTATATAAGTGTTTTCGGAGCTCTTAAAACTAAAATCTCAGCTAAATAACTAGTGAACAAGCAGACACAATAAACACAGTATAAATAACTGTTAACAACAATGCTATTTTTTAAATCTACTTCAATCTGCTCTGGTAACTACAATACCATTTGTTACATGAATTTTATACATTTTACCAATTTTACATATAATCCTCCTTCTGCTTTCATTATCGAGCACATGTCGAGAATGAAATGAACTTTTGACTTGAAATTTTACATGCAACCTGGGCAAACATGTGACTTGACATGTAATACTTCTAGCTTGGTTAAATACTGAGAAATTGTACGGTTTCAAAGAATAATGGAATACGTATTAATTAAATTTAAATCTAATTTAAACTATAATACCACGACTAAAATGTGTTCAAAGTTTCAATTGGTTTTATAGTGTAAAATTTAAGGTATTATCTATATCGCCAGCTCCAAACATCAGAAGTTTAGTGTTTTTGTATATTTAAACAGTTTATAAAATCTTTTTACAATAAATATCGATTAGTAATTATTTATCTTATAAAATAAGATTCTGACCAAGTCAGCCAATAATTTTTTTCAAGAAAGCGCACCCTGCATGTCCTTCTAAAGTCACTCCGTCAGACACTCATGATTTATCGTATAACTCGCCGTGATTCAAAATCTTTCGTAGATACACCGCACAGCCTAGTAATTTACGACAACTCACTCTCTGATGGCAAGCCTTAACGGTATCGAAAACTCACTGCCCGGCGGCATTGCGGGATACTGCTACTGATTTTAAATATTACACAAACTACATAAACTTGTAAAAATGCCATTTTACTATTTCTATACCGCCTAGCGTGTGCAAATTATAAAAGTACCATTGTTCAAGCAAAATTATCATTATCATCAGAAATTAAAGATATTCGGTTATCTGTATTATACCAGTTTTAATTTATACCACTACTTCATCCTAAATTTCAATAAACTGTTTTCCGCTATAACAATAAAATTGAAAACGTAGTGTTATTAAACAAAATTATTTATATTGTTTTATTTGTTACATTTCTTATATTCGTAAGCTAATTTTTTATTAATATGATTAGTTTGTAAAATAATTATCAATACCAGTGCATTTGATAACAATTTCAATGTTTTATCACACTGTACTATAAAGTCAAACTGCTTGAAATAATAGGTTTCGAGAGCATAAATGTATTTCTGTTGTTTACAGACCATACAACTTAGCTTTAAATATGAAGCAGAGGTCGGGCACTCCGCCCCGATTGTCTATAAAGGTTAATACCACATACCATTTACCGCACACGTTGCATATACAGTACATCCGGTAGCACATGTTGTGAATATGAACCTGCGTTTTCGGTATAACCACAGACCGCACGTGTTCGTCACCACTTGTCATCGTCTACGTGTACTAAAAAACATATTCTATAAACATCTTAACATAAAAATATAATTAAATAATTTCCCACCACCATTTTAACCACCAAATACTGTTCTTGATTTAATGAACTTAGCTGTATAAATAGTCCTACAGATACAGACATCACTTTCTATGAACGATAGTTACAACTATAAAGAATGACTTTGACACATAGCATTCTTAGCTCCATTGATAGTCATGGAGATACCGTCAGCACTTTATCTGAACGATAGTTACAACTATAAAGTATGCCTTTGGCACATAGCACTCTTAGCTCCATAGATTGTCATGGAGATACCGTCAGCACTTTATCTGAACGATAGTTACAACTATAAAGTATGCCTTTGGCACATAGCACTCTTAGCTCCATATATAGTCATGGAGATACCGTCAGCACTTTATCTGAAAGATAGTTACAACTATAAAGTATGCCTTTGGCACATAGCACTCTTATCTCCATGAATAGTCATGGAGATACCGTCAGCACTTTATCTGAAAGATAGTTTCAACTATAAAGAATGACTTTGGCACATAGCACTCTTAGCTCCATGAATAGTCATGGAGATACCGTCAGCACTTTATCTGAAAGATAGTTACAACTATAAAGTATGCCTTTGGCACATAGCACTCCTAGCTCCATAGATAGTCATGGAGATACCGTCAGGCCTTCCTCTGAACGGTAGTTACAACTTTAAAAATAGTATTGGCACATAGTAGTGTTGGTACCAAATAAAGAATTATATGTAGATTCAAATTGAGGCAAATATTGCACTTAGCTTCTTGACCACACCCTTCAACTTTTACCTACAGCCAAATAAGGTAAACCCACGACATGTTTACCTCAACAATGGCGTTGTAATTTACAATATTCAATAGTGCACATGATACAATAGTGTGTGTGTGTGTGTGTGTGTGTGTGTGTGTGTGTGTGTGTGTGTGTGTGTGTGTTTTTCATGTGATTGTGTAGGATAGATAATAGGATAGACTTTGATTCTTGTGAAACTGCAACTACTTAGACGACTCTGATGTATAAAGCCAATGACAAATAAACGAAAATATTTTACTTTTTCCTTTGCACTTGATGTTAAACCGTTTATAATAAGGCTCGAGTTGGTGAGACGACGTACTATTATATGAACGCAACCGCCGTGGGTAAAATATGCGCCGACATAACGGGAAGCTTTTAGCAGCAATATCTGCGCGTGTGCTTATAACATGTACATAAACTGCAATACTAAAATTTAATGGCTGTTATATACAACAACAAGTTATTTGTAGCACTTGCCAATTTACGACAGTAATCCGTTTTATATAAAGAAAATTATTGGTTGAATTGGTCTTATTTATATAACAGTATATTGAAGCAGATATTCCGTAAGAGCTGTAATTGTGGACTCCGTATTTGTAACGAAAATGTTATAAATTTATGCAATTAGTTAAAATATTGTGTTATATATATATTTGTTATTAAGAGATTTTCAATTAAATATTGTTTATTGATTACTTAGTAGTTTGCTGCAGTGTTTATTATGATATTTAGATCTGGCTCCTTCTTTCCAAAGATGGATAACAAATCAAACTTGTAAACATCGCTAAATATTTAAAATATATACCAATATGGTCCTAATTTACACTAAGAAAAAATTTAGAAGAAGGATTATGTTTAAAACCAACAACGCTAATTTTGAAATATAAATAATTCAGGATCCTCAATATTGAAAATATCAAGACCTTCAATTATGTAGCGTATTTAAACTATAATTAGTTCCAAATTAATTCAGAAGTAACTTTTTGACTTTTCGGATTAAGCCAAATCCATGCCACATATATTAAAACTGTATACCATTACTTAAATTACTTTTATATAGAACAAAGGCAAGCTAGATCAATAATGTTCAACATCAGTATGAATAAGATAATTTCCATGTGCACGGCTGCATTCCTAAACGTGAATCCTTTTAAATATGTATTGATCTTGATTCTATAATAATACGTATATTCCTTGCACGTTACAGATTTCTTTTAACAGACTATACCCACAAGTACTGAAATTCGTAAAGCTATATTGTTGCTTAGGTTTGGCTGTAAAATAAATTACAGAGAGCGATTGTAAAGTAAACCGAAATAGCTTTGTCCGATAAAATTTATTTCCAAACAGTTTAACGTTACTCAGTAAAAATAAAACAACACGTGCGTGAAACAGGTCACGTGACCGGCATATATTGATACTCCCCTCCAAGACTTCGGTTTGTAACTTATCTTATTTAATTTCATCATGTTATTTATCGACATAAATACAATTTTATTTCCTTCTTTGGTTTATGTTTTGTAATTCTTATTGATTCCGTGTTAACAAATTCATTTCGAAATTCATTATGACTTAATAGATATATTTAGTTAATAAGCGTAATAATTAATACTACTTTAAAATATAAAGGTAATTGAATAAATCTACACAATTCCTATTAGTTCACCTAAGTTACTATTATGTTTAAATGTATTAGTGTAGAAAGGGTAAATAAATATTACATTATCAACGTTGTATTTTTAAATATTCAATTTTAGTACAGATATACAATTAATGGTAGAACGGCCTTTAAAGAAACGGTTCACTTGACACATTGATTAAGTATACTAGATATTTAGTTCAAAAACGCTAATAGTCTCACTGTTGTAGCAAGTCTTGTGTTTTGTAAAAAGATTGTTGTTAAGAATTACCCTGCGGGACGCCCCACAGAGCGACCTGATGGTGTGTCAATGTACAGTCCTTACTGCACAGAGGGAGGCTCTTGTCAGTCAGTTAGCTAGTCAATGGAGAAAACTGTAATATGACAATGGATATATAATTTTTTTCGGGTATTTATCTTACTAACACTTTTCCGAACTGAATGTTACAAAATTCGTAATACAAGTTTATATCACCAAAAAATACATGTTTACTTTAAACCATTTTTACTTAAAATTTTCCAAAATTCCGGTTCTGCATGTATTTTTTTGCAGTGGAAAAATCTTATATCCGATTTTCATGTATTCATGGAAGTTGTATTAAAACGCTATGAATTTCATGGCAAACATATTTTGTATATCCGTTATTGACTTCACCATAATGTTTACACTAGGTATTGTGGATAAGCTTGTAAGCTCCTGTTAAAAGAATTAAAATATCCCCCTTGTAACTACAAAGTACGTGTTTGTATTACAACCGTTTATACAAATAACACTACTGTTTATAAAGTAATTTTTTCCTAAGAAATATATTGATTGTCAAATTCGATAGTTTCAGTCGTGTTCCACATGTTGGGCCATCACAAAGGGTAAAAATAAGAAAGTATAATTGAGCTCATATATTTCTTTGCTGACACGCTTAAAATCAACTGTCAAAAACAGAAATAAATGTTAAGGCAGTATAAACAATAAATAGACGATTATTTAGCTGAAAAAGAAGAAACCAGTCTCTTCATCCAACTGTCTTGAGAGTATATAGCTCACATTCCTCACATGTCCGACGGTTGGTTTTAGCCAAGCTAATAAATATATTACATAAAACTTTTTAATATGTTTTATTTTTAACCATTTAATGCACAGCCACTGTTTTCTTTATCAAAATTTGCCATCAAAACGAAGATAATTTTTTATCTTGTAAGAAAACCCTTCATCGAATTCAAGCTATCGATAAGTTTAGTTGTATGTTAATATTGCATATTAGCTCTCAGCTAAGAGAGCCAAACAAGTCACGTGACAAATAATTAATAATAATTTGCTATCATAACGAAGATAATTTTGTTCTTGAAAGAAAAACTTCTGTCGATATTAAGCAACGATAAGCTAGTTAGTGTGTTTATACAATACATATTAGCTCTCAGCTCTCAGACTAAAAGAGCTAATAAAGTCACGTCACGTGTCCACCCTCGCAAACGATTAGCAGTGAAGTATCCCTGACTAGACGACAACACCGATCGTCAGAAGATGTCGTCTGGGATTTACTGCCCATTAGGTTAAAAAGGTCCTCGTTCTATTTGCGATGTCCTACTTTAGCCAGACTTGAGTGACAACTGCTGAGTGTATGCTGTGTTTACTGTTTGTAAATGTGGACTTTTTCAAGTTTGGTATTTTTCCTAAAAGTGTAAGAAATAACCTTTTAAAATATTGTTTTGTATCTAAAATGGCAATAAATATAAGGTTTTACCTAAGGAATGCTAAGTTCATCTCAACTTTGGAACATGTAGGTTAAATTTTAATATCTTAATATTTATTTTAGTTCCCCCATTTGTGTACATTAGTCGTTAATGAGATACCAATGGTTCCACTGTTAAAATATAAAATGCGTAATATTTATTGGTAACCCAAACACTGTCAAGAATAATATTTTCTCTTTATAATTTTTAGAATCTTTAGCGTCATGTATATTGTTTATAACATTTGTCACAACATTAAACATAAATCGTTTATACGTGATTCATGACTTGCTAATTTCCCGTAAGACTCAAAACTTAATCATTCAAACTGGAATTTATGACATTCTCTCTTTTAATATTACAAAAGGTCATTTGAAAATGTACAATTTCAAAAAATCCGACTTGTAAACCCAAGGATATGCCACAGTTTTAGAAAACGAATGTTAATAAAACCCGATACGACAAAATGTTGAATAGCATGACCAAATTTGAATTACTAAATAAATATTTTTAACTGTAATATATAATCCAAAAATTATATTATGTAGACGCTTCCCTATTATGACAGTTCTTTTAAATGTTAAGAAAACTGACAATCACTTAGTCCTGCTATATAGTAAGCAAAAATACTCGCTCTAAACTAGTATACATTTATCTGAACCAGTTTTAATGATCTAGTTAGTACATATCATCTCAACCAATTAGACCATATATGTTACTGGCTTCAATAATACATTACGGTTCATCATAATTAAATTAATCATATACATTATTAGACCGAACATGTTGGAAACTGTACGTAAGTCAATATCGGTTGTAACACGAGATTTAATTAAAACGCAGCTACTAGTATCTAATATCAATTATGAACGACGTTGTTTTAATGCAGTATTGACGTCACCTCTTCATGTAATAGGCAAAGCACTCACTCACTTACTTATCACTAAATCTGAAACTTTACGATATCCGAGAAACGTATTCCTCTTTCATAACATCGAATAACTATTTTTTTTATATAAAAATCTAACAAGCATAGGAATTGATTATTTGTTTGATTATTTTGTTTAGACGTGATTTTAAAAGAAAAGAGGATTATTCCGGACATATGCCATCGTTCAGTGACACAATACAATCACGTCGTTTAGGAAAATTCATGTTTCTTTCACATACATCAGGGTTGCAATGGGGTATCAACCCGTAGCAGAAACATATTTTTGCTTTTTAATTTCCCAATGGCGTACAGCAAAGAAATTGTAAAAAGGTACCTCAAGCCCTCAACGTATAAAAAGTAATGTTTCTGGAGGTTAACCACTCAGAAGGGTTTAAATGGGATTGCTAGCACTAGAAGATATATATGTTTCTCAATTTCTTGGAAAAGTAAAATTAAAAAAAAATGCCTAGGGGCCATTATTTGCAGGAGCCATAGGGGAGCTATTTAAAAATGGTATGACATTATTCAACCGAAACCTGTTGTTCGAAAGGAAATTGTTATTCAACAGAAAACAGGTATTCGACAGGAACTTGTTATTTAACATGAAACTGTTAACAAACAGGAAACTGTTATTCAATATTAATCCTTTATTCAACAGGAAAATAATTTAAATCCGACCAAAATATTTAAAAAGCTTACCGTAAAGATTGATATTTTACCATCATGCGAATTTGATTATTAATTATAAATTTATTTTAGGGTTTTTCGAATGGATTAAACCTTTTAGCAGATAATCTCGAAACAAGAACAATCTCATTTCAAACTAAAATTTTTAATTATTTTTAAACTTCTTACTTAGTTTAAAAGGTGTAGAGTTGAATAGAGCATGTTATTATGCTTTATCATTATTATGCAGGCATTATCAACTCTGTGATAGCTGTAAATGCAATTATTAGGTCACAACATTAGCAATAATCTTAATAATTTCGGTCACAATCTTAAAAGTAGGGACTAAAGAACAGCTATCGTTACTTTTATAATTTACTTTTACAACGAAATGGTTACTTTATAATAAGTGGCCTTGGAGCTATTAAAACCATTGTGGAATAGCACCACAGATTTTTAAATATTAAACGAACTATATAACATTATGAATGTCTTATTTTACTATTTGTATACTGCCTAGCGTGTGCAAATTTTAACAATTACTGCAAACATTGTACAAGCAAAATTGTCATTATCACCAGAAACAAGAGATATTCAGATACCCTCATGTATACCAGTTTAACTACCTCCTCTCGAATTACAATAAATCATTCTTAGCTATAAAAATACAATTTGAAGATAGGCTATTTATACTTTGAAATTTTAAATTATTTTATTATTAACACTTTTTCATTTTGTAAGTAGATTTGCAAAATTAATATAATTACTTTGTAAAATTATTCTAAATACCAGTGCAACTGATAACAATTTGAATGTTTTATTACTGTGAACTAAAAATAAAAGTGCTTTGAATGATAGGTTCTCGAGAGCATAAATGTATTCGACTAGTTTTAGACGAGACAACTTAGCGTTGAATATGAACGGGGAGGTGAGGCACTCGGCCCCGATTGTCTATAAAGGTTACCAATAGATACGATTTACCATACGCGTTGCATGTACACCCGCTACCACATGTTGTGCATATGAACCTGTGTACTCGGTATAACCACAGACCGCACGTGTTCGTCACCACTTGTCATCATCTAGGTTTAATGAAACATATTTCACATACACATGCTAACATAAACATCCATTAAACTAATTAAACACAATATTTAAACCTCCCATCACTGTTTTAAATTTAATTACCTTAGCTTTATAAATAGTTCTGGAGATACAGTCATCCCTTTCTCTGCACGATAGTTATAACTATTAAGTATGTCTTTGGCACATTGCACTCTTACCTCCATAGATATTCCTGGGGATACTGTCAGCCCTTTCTGTGCAAGATATTTTCAAGTATTACGAATTTCAATAGCACATAGTCCTCTTAGCTCCATAGATATTCCTGGAGATACCATCAACCAACTGTTAAGAAGTTAGCACATAGAAAAACTATGGCACATAGTTGTTATTGGTAACAAAATATAGAATTAAAAGTAGACTCAAAGTGACGCAAATATGGCACTAGGCTTCTTTGGCACATAGCCCTCTTAGCTCCATAGATATTATAATATTAAAAGAAACAAATAAGCTGTTATCTTTATCTCATCAATTTCACTTTTAATAATTGTAAAGGCATTATATACTTCAAGATAAATTCCAGATGTATAGATGCAATGCAGATAATGCAAAAAAAAATCGATTTATCTCAAAAACTATAATTTTGTATTTTAAATAATTGAGGATCCTCAGAATTTAATATATCAAGAACTTCAATTATATAGGGTATTTTAATTCTGCCCAGTTTAAAATTAATTAAAAAACAAACATTTCACTTCTTGTTACTATTATATTTATGTTATTACCATCCATGCCACATATTTTTAAATCTGCTTATTACTTAAAATATGTTTATATAATAAACCAGAGAAAAGTTAGATAAATTATGTTCAACATCTGTACAAGTAAGATAATTTCCAAATGTGCCGCTGTATTCCTAAAGGTACATCATTTTAATAGATAGGTACCTGCATTGATCTTGATGCGGGGAAAATTCCGGGCATAATACAACAATAAAACAACACGTGCGTGAAACAGGTCACGTGACAGGCATATATTGATACTCCCCTCCAAGCCTTTCTTTCGCGTTGCCTCGGTTTGTAGCTTTTCTTATTTTACTTCTTCATTTTATTTATCAAAAATAAATACAATTTACATTCCTACTTTGGTTTACTTCTTGTAATTTTTATTTATTCTGGGTCATGAAGATCATTTCGAATTAGAGTATTATATTATAGATGGAACTTGCTTTAAAAGCGTATTGAAGATTGATTCAATAACTTTATATTTCAACTACTTATTTAATAACAACATTAAATTTATTAGTGTAGAAAAGGGTGACGAAACATTAAATAATTGGCGTTGTATTCATAAATATTATATTTTTGTAAAAATATATAAGAACTGGTATAACAGCGGTGAAAGAAATGTTTAACATGACACGTTGAAAACGTAGACTTGATATTTACTTAAGTAACGGTAATATTCTCAGTGTTCTAGTGATACGATTTTGCACGCGAACCTTGTGTTCTTTGTAAACAAAATTGTTGCCATGAGTTACCCTGCGGGACGCCACACAGAGCGAGCTGATGGTGTGTCGATGTATAGTGCTTACTACACAGAGGGAGAACGTTGTTGGTGGAGAAAACTGTAATATGACAACGAATATATAAATTTTCTCAATTACATCTTACGAACACTTTTCCGAACTGGATATCACATATACGTAATAAAAGTTGAAATATCCGAAATATCAATTTTTACTGTTAACCATTTTAACTTATAAAATTGCATAGATTCCTGACAGGCATATATTGATAGCCTACACCCCTCCAAGACTTTCTTTCGCGTTCCCTCGATTTGTAACTTTTCTTATTTAATTTCCTCATGTTATTTATCGACATAAATATAATTTTATTTCTTACTTTGGTTTTTGTCTTGTAATTCCTATCAATTCCGTGTTAACAAATTCATTTTGAAATACATTATTAGATCATAGATACATTTGGTTAAAAAGCGTAATAATTAATAATAACTGTAATAATAAGTGTTTTGAAGATTTATTTGATTATCTTTATACTTTAAACTACGTATTTAGTATTATATTTAAAGGTATTAGTGTAGAAAGGGTAAACAAATATATTATTACAGAATTTTCAAATATTCAATTTTAGTTCAGATATACAACTACTGGTAGAACAGCCTTTAAAGAAACGGTTCACTTGACACATTGATTAGGTATACTAGATATTTAGTTCAAAATCGGTAATAGTCTCACTGTTGTGTGACACGCTTTAGCACGCGAGTCTTGTGTTTTGTAAAAAGATTGTTGCCATGAATTACCCTGCGGGACGCCCCACAGGGCGAGCTGATGGTGTGTCGATGTACAGTGGTTTCTGCACAGAGGGAGGCTCTTGTCAGTTAGGTAGTCAATAAAACTGTAGTATGACAACGGATATATAATCTTTTTCGGGGATAAATCTTACTAACACTTTTCCGAACTGAATGTTACAGATTCGTAATACAAGTTTATATCACTAAAAAATGCATGTTTACTTTAAACCATTTTTACTTCGAAATTTTCCAAAATTCCGGCTCTGCCTGTATTTTTTTGTAGTGAAAAAAAAATCTTATAACCAATTTTCATGTATTCATGGAAGCCATATTAAAAAGCTGTGAATTTCATGACAAAAATATTTTACAAATCCGTCATTGACTTCACTATCTTGTTTACACTAGGAATTGTGGATAAGCTTGTAAGCTCCTGTTAAAAGAATTAAACTATCTCCGCCCCCCCCTTTGTAACTACGAAGTAGTTGTTTAATAACAATGTTTGATCTTTCCCCACTACTGTTTATACAGTAATTTTTCCTAAGAAATATATGGATTGTCAGATTCGATAGTTTCAGTCGTGTTCCAAATGTTGGGCCATCAGAAAGGGTAAAAATAAGAAAGTATAATTGAGCTGATATATTTCTTAGCTAAAACGCCTAAAACGAACTGTCAGAAACAGAAATAAATGTTAAGGCAGTACAAACAATAAATAGAAGATTATTTGGCTGAAAAAGAAGAACCCAGTCTCTTCATCCAAATGTCTTAAGAGCTATATAGCTCACATTCCTCACATGTACGACGGTTGGTTTTAGCCAAGAAATAAAAATATTACATAAAACTTTTTAATGTTTTCTTTACCATTTAAAGCACTGCCACTGTTTTCTTTATTAATATTTGCCATCAAAACGAAGATTATTTTTTATCTTGTAAGAAAAGCCTTTATCGATTTCAAGCTATCGATAAGTTTGGTTGTACGTATGTTTATATTGCATATTAGCTCTCAGCTAAGAGAGCCAAACAAGTCACGTGACTAATAAATTAATAATAATTTGCTATCATAACGAAGATAATTTTTTTCTTGAAAGAAGAACTTCTGTCGATATTAAGCAACGATAAGCTAGTTAGTGTGTTTATACAATACACATTAGCTCTCAGCTCTCAGACTAAAAGAGCTAATAAAGTCACGTCACCTGTCCGCCCTCGCAAACGATTAGCAGTGAAGTATTCCTGACTAGACGACATCACCGCTTCGTCAGAAGATGTCGTCTGGGATTTACTGCCCATTAGGTTAAAAAGGTCCTCGTTCTATTTGCGATGCCCTACTTTACCCAGACTAGATTGACAGCTGCTGAGTGCATGCAGTGTACTCTTTGTAAATTTAAACTTTTTAAACTTTGGTATTCTTCCTAAAAGTGTAAGAAATAACCTTTTAAAATATTGATTTGTATCTAAAATAGCGATAAATATAAGGTTTCCCATAAGGAATGCTAAGTTCATCTCAACTTTTGAACATGAAGGATTAATTTTTATATCTTAATATTTATGTTAGTTCCCCCATTTTTGTACATTAGTCGTTAACGAGATACCAATGGTTCCACTGTTAAAATAGAAAATGCGTAATATGCGTGATTCATGAGTTCTTTATTTCCCTAAAGACTCAAAACTTAATCATTAAAACTGGAATTGATGACATTATCTCTTTTAATATTACGAAAGGTCATTTGAAAATAGTACAATTTAAACAAATCCGATTTGTAAACTCAAGACTATGCATGCCATATTTATTACAAAAAATGTTAATACAACTCAATACGACAAATTGTTTAAAATCATAAATAAATTTGAATTTCTAAATAAAAATGTTCAACCGTAATATATAATCCTAAATTTATATTATTTAGACACTTCCCTATTATGACAGATCTTTTACATTTTAAGAAAACTGACAATCACTTAGTCCTTCTATATAGTAAGCAAATATATTCGCTCTTAACTAGACTACGTTTATCTGAACCAGTTTTAATGATCTAGTTAGTAAATATCATCTCGACCAATTAGGGCACATATGTTAGTGGTTTCAGTAATACATAACCATTCTTCATAACTAAATTAATCATGTAAATTATTAAACTGAACGTAGTGGAAACTGTACGTAAGTCAATATCCGTTGTAACACGAGATTTAATTAAAACGCAGCTACTAGTATCTAATATCAATTATGAACGACGTTGTTTTAATGCATTATTGACGTCATCTCTTCATGTAATAGGCAAAGCATTCACTCACTTACTTATCACTAAATCTGAAACTTTACGATATCCGAGAAACGTATTCCTCTTTCATAACATCGAAAACCAAATTTTTTATAAAAATCTAACAAGCATAGGAATTGATTCTTTGTTTGAAATTTTGTTTGGACGTGATGTTAAAGGAAAGAGTATTTATTCCGGACATATGCAATCATTCAGTGATGCAATACAATGACTTCGTTTAGAAACATTCATTTTTCCTTCACATAGATTGGGGTTGCAATGGGGTATCAACCCGTAGCAGAAACATATTTTTCTTTTAAATTTCCCCATAGCCTTCTGCAATGAAATTTGGAAAAGGTACCTCGAGCCCTCAACGTATAAAATGTTATTTCCGTGGAGATTAACCACTCATAATTGTTTAAATTGGATTGCTAGCACTAGAAGAAATATATTTTATTCAATTTCTCAATGTCCTTGAGAAGTGAAATAAAAAAATTCCCAGTGGCCATTATGTGCAGGGGCCATAGGAGAGCCATTTAAAAACCTAATATTCAAAAGGAAATTTTTATTCAACAGTAAACGGTTATTCGCAGGAACTTGTTACTTAACAGGAAGCTGTCATTCAACAGGAAACTGTTATTGGACAGCGGCCTGTTATTTAACATAAAACTATTACGAAACAGGAAACTTTTAATAAACCAGAAACTTTTAATAAACCGGAAACTGTTATTCAATATTAAACTGTTATTCAACAGGAAAGTAATTTAAATCCGACCTAAATATTTAAAAAGCTTACCGTGAATATTAATATTTTACCTTCATGTGAATATGATTATTAAATTTTAAATTAATTTAGGGCGTTTCTAATGGATTTAAACCTTTTAGCAGATAATCTCATAACTAGAACAATCTCACTTCGAACTAAAATGTTTAATTATTTTTCTACTACTTACTTAGGGAAAAAGGTGTAGGGTTGAATGGAGCTTGTTATTATACTGTATAATTATCATGCAGGCATAACGAACTCTGCGATGGCTGTACATTTATTTATTAGGTCGCAATATTAACAATTATTTCTGTCACAATCTTTAAAGTAGGGAATAACGAACAGCTATTGCTACTTTTATAATTTACTTTTACAACGAAAGGGTCACTATATAATAAGTAGCCTTGGAGCTCTTAAAACCATTGCGGAATAGCACCACATATTTTTAAATATTAAACGAACTATATAGACTTATAAAAGTCTTATTTTACTATTTCTGTACCGCCTATCGTGTGCAAATTTTAACAAGTACTGCAAACATTGTACAAGCAAAATGATCATTATCATCAGATACTAGAGATATTTGGTTACCCTCATGAATACCAGTTTTAACTACTTCATCTCGAGTTACAGTAAATTATTCCTACTTATGAAAATACAATTGAAAGATATTTAAAATTTGAACACTCCAATAATTTTATTACTTACACTTTTTTCTATTCGTAAGCAGATTTTTTATTATTATAATTAATTTATAATATTATTCTAAATACCAGTGAAACTGATAACAATTGGAATGTTTTATTACTGTGAACTAAAAAGAAAACTGCGTGGAATGATAGATTCTCGAGAGCATAAATGTATTCGACTTTCTTTTAGACGAGACAACTTAGCGTTGAATATGAACGGGGAGGTGAGGCACTCCGCCCTGATTGTCTATAAAGGTTACTACCACATACCATTTACAACACACGTTGCATATACATCCGCTACCACATGTTGTGCATATGAACCTGTGTACTCGGTATAACCACAGACCGCACGTTCTCGGCAGCACTTGTCATCATCTAGGTGTATTGAAACATATTTCAAATACACATGTTAACATAAACATCTTTTAAACTAATTAACCACCTCCCATTACTGTTTCAAATTTAATTACCTTAGCTTTATAAATAGTTCTGGAGATACAGTCATCCCTTTATATGAACGATGGTTATAGCTATTAAGAATGCCATTAGCACATAGCTCTCTTAGCTCCACATATAGTCCTGGTAATACCATCAGCCCTATCTCTGAACTATACTTAATAGTTACAACTATTAAGTATGTCTTTGGCACATAGCACTCTTTCCTCCATAGATATTCCTGGAGGTACCATCAACCAACTGTTAAGAAAGTTATAGGCACGTATTTTTATTGGTAACAAAATATAGAAATAAAAGTAGATTCATAGTGAGGCAAATATGGCACTAGGATTCTTTGGCACACCCTTTACGTTTTGCATACAGCTTAAACGAACTATATAGACTTATAAAAGTCTTATTTTACTATTTCTATACCGCCTATCGTGTGCAAATTTTAACAAGTACTGCAAACATTGTACAAGCAAAATGATCATTATCATCAGATACTAGAGATATTTGGTTACCCTCATGAATACCAGTTTTAACTACTTCATCTCGAGTTACAGTAAATTATTCCTACTTATAAAAATACAATTTAAAGATATTTAAAATTTGAACACTCCAATAATTTTATTACTTACACTTTTTTCTATTCGTAAGCAGATTTTTTATTATTATAATTAATTTATAATATTATTCTAAATACCAGTGAAACTGATAACAATTGGAATGTTTTATTACTGTGAACTAAAAAGAAAACTGCGTGGAATGATAGATTCTCGAGAGCATAAATGTATTCGACTTGCTTTTAGACGAGACAACTTAGCGTTGAATATGAACGGGGAGGTGAGGCACTCCGCCCTGATTGTCTATAAAGGTTACTACCACATACCATTTACAACACACGTTGCATATACACCCGCTACCACATGTTGTGCATATGAACCTGTGTACTCGGTATAACCACAGACCGCACGTTCTCGGCAGCACTTGTCATCATCTAGGTGTATTGAAACATATTTCAAATACACATGTTAACATAAACATCTTTTAAACTAATTAAACACTTCCCATTACTGTTTCAAATTTAATTACCTTAGCTTTATAAATAGTTCTGGAGATACAGTCATCCCTTTATATGAACGATGGTTATAGCTATTAAGAATGCCATTAGCACATAGCTCTCTTAGCTCCACATATAGTCCTGGTAATACCATCAGCCCTATCTCTGAACTATACTTAATAGTTACAACTATTAAGTATGTCTTTGGCACATAGCACTCTTTCCTCCATAGATATTCCTGGAGGTACCATCAACCAACTGTTAAGAAAGTTATAGGCACGTATTTTTATAACAAAATATAGAAATAAAAGTAGATTCATAGTGAGGCAAATATGGCACTAGGATTCTTTGGCATACCCTTTACGTTTTGCATACAGCTTAAAAAGATAAATCAACGATCTATTTAGCAAAACAATTAAGTTTAATTAACATATTCAATAGTGCATAATTAAGTATTAAAAAACAAATAAGCTGTTATCTTGATGTCATAAATTTGACTTTTAATAATTTTAAAGCAATGATAAATTACAGATTTATAGATGCAATGTAGATAATGCAAAGGAGAAAATTGTTTTAATCCAAAAACTTTAATTTAGTATTTTAAAAAATTCAGGATCCCCAGAATTGAATATATTAAGAACTTCAATTATATAGGGTATTTTAATTCTGCTCAGTTTCAAATTAAATAAAAATCAACTTTGTCACTTTTTGTTACTATTATATTTCTGTTACTATTATCCATTCCACATATTTTTAAATCTACTTATCATTACTTGAAATATTTTTATATAATAAACAAACAAGACAACAAACAAGTTAGATCAATTATGTTCACTATCTGTACAAGTAAGATAATTTCCACATGTGCGGCTGTATTCCTAAGCGTAAATCCTGTTAATAATTAAATACCTGCATTGATCTTGTTGCGGGGAAATAATACGTATATTTCGGGCACGATACGAGTTTTTGTAATAGCCCTTACTACTACAAGTACTGAAATTCGTAACGCTAAATTGTTACAGCTTTGGCTGTAAAATAAATTACAGAGAGCGATTGTAAAGTAACCGAAATAGGTTTGTCAGATAAAATTTATTTCTAAACAGTTTAACTTTCCTCAGTAAAAATAAAACAACACGTGCGTGAAACAGGTCACGTGACAGGCATATATTGATACTCCCCCCAAGCCTTTCTTTCACGTTGCCTCGGTTTGTAGCTTTTCTTATTTTATTTCTTCATTTTATTTATCAAAAATAAATAAAATTTCCATCCCTACTTTGGTTTATGTCTTGTAATTTGTATTGATTCTATGTTATGAAGATCATTTCGAATTAGAGTATTACGTTATAGATGTAACTTGCTTAAATAGTATATGATAATTTTATCTATAATTTTCAATTCTTCTTATTTTTATGTACGGAATCTACTTTACTTTAATTGTATATATTTTAACGTGTTCTTATATTTCTTAATGACACTTACTTTTTAAGTTTAGTTTATTTTGTTTGAAGTTTGGTAAATATGATTGTATTGTATGTTATTAGTTTATGTGCTATTAAGTATGCTTTTATATATGCCTGGTTTTGTTAGATAAGATTTTATATGTAAGGTTCTTAAACATATCTTTAGTAAGACATATACAGTATATGACGCTGCGTTCAATCCTTTTCACGAAATAGATTTTTAGATTGACAGAAGGCATTAAAAAAATGTATAATTTATTTTTAATGTTATTTTTGTCATACGATGCAATAATCGAAACTTTTTAATCGATGCCAAACGAATCTGTACAGTGTGTAATACAATTTAGCAAAGAAGAGAAATAAAAGTAGGAAAATACAATTGTGATCAGACATAAACGAGATAAACACATACAATACGCTATCGAAGTTAACTCGATCTAATACTTATCTCTACTGCAATAATTAAACAAAGTGCTGTTGTTCTGTACGTGTCCAGAGCACTTAGTTAATAAAGAATCCATTCTTATAAATTTAAATTCTGTTAGTGCACGTCATACAACTGTCAAGCTGGTTTTACAAAGGTAAGTATAATATTTTGAAAAGCTAAATATGTTTTTGGGAAATTCTAATATTAGACTTTATTGATACTTAATTATTTTATTTATATTTA
This sequence comes from Homalodisca vitripennis, assembly GCF_021130785.1. Taxonomy (NCBI): domain Eukaryota; kingdom Metazoa; phylum Arthropoda; class Insecta; order Hemiptera; family Cicadellidae; genus Homalodisca; species Homalodisca vitripennis. Next base: position 27,098,256 of record NC_060214.1, read on the forward strand.
GATTATATTATATGTTTATAATTTATATAAAAACGAATTCAATATTTTTTTTATTTTACTTTGTAGTAACTCTTGGAAGACTCAGAAATTCATAAGAAAAAATATAGAGTAAATAGCTAAGGTATATGGATATGTATTAATATAATACAGCTCATAGGTAGAGTATATATTTATAGAAGTATAAATTATATAACAATCACTGATACCAAAAAAAGAGGCCACAATTATTGCAAACAAGTATATTTATATAATGTCCCTTTAAGTTGAATTCATCCATTAGATCACTGCGAGGAATACAAAATTTCTTTCATCACCACTAAGTGAAAATATGTTTATTCATACAGTATTTAATATGTGGTAAAATCTTGCGGATGTTTTTATATTTTATTTAGGAGTTTGAAATACCAGCACATGTAAGAAATCTTTAAAAGGTTTAATATATTTTTCAATTCAGTTAGGCCTATCTATTAATTCATGTAAAATTTTGTACCGTAAATTAGTTAATTAAATTTCATACAATGTAAATTTCGCAACCTAATCAGCCAGTATAATATAATATTATTTTACATCCAATGTTCCGGAACTAAATTATTGGGCGGAGTGTAACTACCTAATTGGCACGCGTAATGAATTTTTTTTCTTCTAACCCTTTGTAGCAGCCCAACTACGTAACCGATCAGACCTCGCGCGCTTTGTCCGTAAGTAAAATTTATCTTTTCGTATTATTAAATTAGCCCTTTGATGCCAAACGTATAAAATGAATGTAACGTAAAGTAAAGATGTGAATAGTAAAGTAACTTACCCTTGAAGATCTTTTATTTGCTTGATTGAGATAGATAAAGGTTGTGGCGTCGTCCTTATGGCGACGAGCACGTTGTTATAAATAGTAATTTGTATCATTAAATGGCTAATACCGTCGCGAATTTGTTTTAGGCGAGTTTACGTAGCTGATGTATCTCACGTGTTGTTTGAATAGATGGCTACCACTTCCCAAACTCTACTCCTCTTCTAGAAATAACCGTTCTTAGACTACAGCTTCTATGTCTCGTGCCAAGACGCCGATACCCGGGTTGTGAGTCTACCTATTGCGAAGGGAAGTGAAATATTATTGTTTTGTAAAGTAAAAAACGTCGTACGCATAATTCAATAGAACATTGGATATTTTAGGCCCACCTAGAAGATATACTTTTTAGTTATTATATTCTAATTGGCAGCAAACGTGTGCATTACATAACTTTTCCTTTACCATCTAAAAGTGGTGCTTTTAAGTTTTCGTAATTAAACTGAACTTATAAGTAAACTTCGTATTTCTAGTATTTATTACTACGACCTCAGAAGTCACCACCCCCATTGTGTTATCGTCATACGGTACATAATTTTATTGCGCCAATCTGCTATTGATGTGCCTACTCTGCCATCAACTGGGTGAAACTGAGTGAAAACGCCACGATGCCTGCCATTAAAATAGAATATTTGTCTAAAGATGAGTTGGTATTTGAACTGATAATCTAGAGGTATTAAATTAAATAGTGACAGTACAGTAAATGAACTCAGAAAGTCCTTAAGACAGTGTTTGAGAAACAATATTTTACCTACTCCTAGTAGCCTATTAAAAATAGACCACAATCAGGAAGTAAAACTTCTCAGTGAAAAAGTTGATATTATTAGAACATGGGTGCAGTGAATTGAACAGTGCTAGTTCACCTTTAGAAATCACCAAATTCCAAGAAAGGTGTAAACATTTAATAAACCGTTTATTTTTAGACAACCAGCTAGAACTAAGTTCTGTACATAGTGAAACTTTATCAGCTTTAAAGTGTAGGCTAGTAAATGTTGAACAACAGTTAGCTAAAAACTTGCTACCTACAGTGAACCTAGAACAGCTTAAAGTGTTAGAAGCCAATTTAAAGGAATCATTAGAACAAGATGGGAGGCTATGGAACAGGCAGTGAAAGAACAAATAGGCCCTATTTCTGTACAACCACCAACAATATCACAGCCTACTGCCAGTACCCCCACTTTGCCTATAATGCCTATTTATAATGCAAACAATGATTGTATTAGTCAACCTATGTCTGGTTTAAATATGTTTAATAAGTTAAACAACCCTGTAGAATGTTATTTACAAAATTTTACAGTAACAGATGGCTTAGTAGTACCTGAGCTAATAAAACTTTTTGAAAACTTTGTTAAAACTAAAATGTGAAACTAGCCTATCAGAAAATGAAAATTTTAGCATTGTTACCATGTTATGCAAAAGGTCCACTTTTAGCCAAAATAATACAGTGTAAGTCTGTCATGCAAATGTCAACTATCACATTAATTAGTGCTTTTATCCCTGTTAGGCCTAATTGAAAGACTGAGACTAGATTTAGTTTATAGGCCACAAAGGTTTGATGAGCCACTGTATGAATACATCTATGACATCAAAGAGCTCAATCAAGTTTTATTGTGTAACATAAGTGAACAGGACTTGGTAACTTGTATAAAAGAAGTATTAAGCCTACAGATAGAAATAAGTTAATTTTTGAAAACAATCCCATTTGTTTTACAGATTTGGAAAAATGTGTGTATAGCTAGTAACAATATAACCTTTAATGATAACTTAAGGGACAATTTAAGTAAGACATATGTTAACAACATGTATCCACCACAATGTTGAACTTAGAAAAAGTAGGCCTACTGTCAAAAACCCAAAGTTATGTTTCAATTGTTAATAGGCCTGGTCACTTAGCAAAAATTGTTTTAGGAATCCAAAAAACTAGTCGATAGGGGAGTGGTATTACACACAACACCTAAAAATATCCCTCCCCGGTTTCATAAGTTTAAGAATAATACTTTTATAAATAGTAATACAGTAAGAAAAGAAAAACACTATTTTATGAGAGTCTATGGTAAGGTAATTAAAAATTGGAGTAAATTAAACTATAGAAAACCTAATTTAAGACTAAATGTTAGACAGTGTAACAATATGCCTTTAATTGAAGCTATAGTGGGTAAAAATGTAAAAACAAACTGCTTATTAGATACTGGTGCTACAAGAGATATAATGAGTAAAGAATTTTATGATAGCCTATTGTTGAATAAAAATGTTTCTAAATTAATGAAGTCAGATGATAGAATGTTTGCTGCAAATAACACTGAAATAAAATGTTTTGGTTACTGTTATGCTAAGATAAAAAATTTCTAAATTTTGTTGGAAAGTAAAAATTTATTGTATTGGATAATTTAAAATGGGACATTGTATTGGGAAACCCATTTATAACTAATAGCAAATTAATTTTAGATCTTGATGGAGATTCATGTTATTTTTAAATTCAGTTTGCAATGAGAAAATAACTATTGTCAGACAACAGCTTTTGAAACATGAAGTAAACAGCATTGATGTAAAAATAGGGTGCACTAGAGCTGAGGCTGAGATACAAAACCTTATAGGGGATTTTCCAAATGTTTTTAATCCAAAATTAGGAGAGGCTCTAGATTTGGAAGTGAGATTAGTTCTAAATGACCCCACACCTGTAAATATTAGGCCTTATTTTATGAGCCTCCTACTGTAAATAAGATGAAAACAATAATACAGGATTGGTTGGACCAAGGAATAATTGAACCCAGTACTTCAGCCTACTCCAGTCCAGCCTTTTTAACCAAAAAGGACACACTTGTAGTCAATTATACCGAATTAAATAAAAAGTTACAGAAAATTGATTTTCCCATTGGTTGATTTAAATAATTATTATCAACATCTTAGTGGAGCCAAATATTTTTCAATAATAGATTTAAGAAAAAGTTTTTTGCAATGTCCATTATCACCTGATAGTCAAGATCTTACCTCATTTAGCACTATATTTGGTAAATATAAATTTAAACGAGTACCCTTTGGTTTACATGTTGGTAGTGCTATATTGTCCGCCTATCTGGACAAAGTCCTGGACAATATAAAATTTAAATATGTGATAAATTTTTGTGATGATATCTTAGTGTACAGTAAAGACCTTGATTCGCATTTAGTACATGTCAGAGAGATTGTAAATAGACTAAGCAAACATGGCTTAACGGCAAACCTAGAGAAAGCAAAGTTTTGTTTTGAGGAAATCTCCTTTTTGGGGAACTTAATAAAAAATAATACAGTAAACTATAGATCCCGAGCGAACAAGGAGTATAAGAGAATTTATGCCGCCTAAGAACGCCAAACAAATTTCACAGTTTTTAGGTATGACCAATTTCTTTTCAAAATTTATAAATAATTATGCCGAATTATGTAATCCTTTAAATCGTTTAAGAAGGAAAAAACGCTAAATTTGTTTGGACAAGTGAATGTCAAGATTCGTTTTGTAAAGTTAAAAGAAGCTATTAATGAATCCTCCTGTACTCCAGTTAGCCGATTTTTCAAAGCAATTTATAGTAATGACAGATGCTAGTGGGAATAGCCGCAGGTGGTTGTTTGTTACAGGAAAAGGACCAAAATGAATTAATGCCAATAGCCTATTACTCTAGGAAATTTACTGATGCCGAATTAAAATATACTGTTTATGAAAAAGAAGCTTTGAGTGCACTAATTTGCATAGAAAATGGCACGAATTTTTAGAAGTAAGAACCTTTAAATTAATAACTGATAACCAAGCTTTATTCCTATGTCCTCAATCACAAAAGGAAGGTAGGAAGACTTGCCCGGTGGATCGAGAGGATTTTGAATTTGCCATTTGAGAGTGGAATTTAAAAGTTCCACCGATAATGCGCTGGCAGACGCCCTTTCACGTATGTTTGAGGGCGAGTCGACGGGAACAGCTGATCCGAGCCCCAGTGACTGCCGGACCGTTCCAGACCAGGATAAAAATAGATTATCGATTTCCTTCTGCCATTCAAACTCCTCCCGAAGGCAAACATGTAAATGAACATCTAATGTAAAGCCTAAAATGCAGATAAATAATAAGTGCATAACAAGGATAATTTGTGGTTGTTAATTAATGATTTGCCATTAGCGTTTAAAGATTTAGAAAAAATATCAACTTCAAGATAAAGAAACTCAGCGAATCATTCAATCTGTAAAAAGCAATTAGTAACAACTTATGTTATTTTATAAAAAAACAATTTACTGATGTACAAAAGGAATGTAAAAAGTAAGAGTAAGATATTTTTGCCTGTACAGTTAATTTGATTTAGTATATGAATTCTTCCACAGTTCTTTAATAGGAGGTCATTTAGGCATTGCTAGAACGCAAAGAAAAATTAATCAGTATTTTTATAGACCTGATTTAGACGAAATTATAAAGGCAAAAGTGAAAGCATGTAATGTTTGTAAAATGAGTAAAGTGTGCCAAAGAAAATATGAAGGCGAATTAGTATCTGTGCCATTTAAGAATAATATGGATTGTTTATTCATAGATCTTTTAGGTCCCTTAGTGAGGAACTAGAAACAGCAATGTATATTTACTTGTAGTTGTAGATGCCGCCAGTAAATTTCTATGGCTAATCCCTTTGAGGGAATGTAAGAGTGCTGAAATATGTAATAAATTAGACCGCATAATTTTTAACAACTTTTCTGTACCTAGAATAATAGTGTCAGACAATGCCGCATATTTTACATCACTATATTTTAAGAAGTTCTTATTTAAGAATTTTATTGAACACCGTAGACTAGCGCCTTACAGGGCTAATGGAAATCTATCAAAAAGGCATATTAGAAACATATCTACATTATTACGTAGTTTCTATCACAACTGTCATAGTAATTGGGATAATGACCTAGGCTATATACAATTAAGTTTAAACACCGCCCCATAATGAAAGCACAGGTTTTGCTGCCTTTGATTTAATGTTTAATCATTCCTGTAATAATGCTTTATCTAATTTATGGAAGCTAAATGATCTAATTGGTGAGAATTTGTCCAAGGAAAACTGTTGTAAACAATTTAAAGAGAGCTGTGGTGAATGTAAAAAGGAGTATAGCACATAACAGTAATAGACAAAAGTACTCAGAGCAAAATGTAAAACATCCCTTTAAGTTGCATTCCTTAGTATGGATTAGAACCCACTATTTAAGCAATAAGGTAGAAAAGTTTTGTGCAAAATTAGTACCAAAATATGTAGGAAATTTATAGAATTTTATATTTTTTAAGCCCTGTAACTTGTATTGTACAACATACTGAAAATGTTTTGAATGTAAAAAAAAGGTTCATATTGTAGATTTAAAATTAAATTAAGACCTGTTCTGTATAAAAAAAAAAAAAAAAAAACTTTGTAGCATCCCTAGCTTAAGGAACCACTTGCTGCCAAATTTAAAAGATAAGATAAAATCCAGGAAGTTAACTGTTTGGTGAATTCTTAACGAATGTGTCAATGGAAATAAAAGATAGAAAAAGAATTTGTAAATAGACTTAGTATAAAGAAATGAGACAAAGTTGATCCTGACTGTTTGTAATGAGGGAATCAAATATGAAAAATTGTCTGTGTTTTTTATGTATGCCGAAATGTTGAATTTTGAATTTTGTAGATATATTTGAAGTGTTAAAATTCATGTAGATGTAAGATGTATAGGATGTTGTATGTAAATATATATTAAGAGTGATGCAGTATTAATAAGAAATGTGAGACTTAGCTTCTCGTGAGGGGACGTTTCATTCCAAAGTATTCGATCCATATTGGTAACTTGTCCGCAAGTCTCAGGGTATTTAATGGCACAACACTATACACAAAACACTGGTATGAATGCAAAAAAGAAGTAATGAATGTGGCGGCCTATATTAACAAAACACTACACTACACTTGTTTACGATTTAATCGCCTTAAATGCCCTTATTCTTGCAACGACCCGCAAATTCTAAAAACGCTGCAACGTGCACTGCATGAAAATAGTTTGCCTAAATTGATTTTCTATTTTTGGTCCCTAAGCGAGCAGTCATAGAACTGCATTGGCATGCGATCTAGCGGATTTCATAGGAAACATTTTGAAACCCCGCGCTATCGTATTGTTATGGTTGAATTTGAATTTATGTAATGAATAAAAGGTTGAATTAAGTTTGTTATTTAGAATATGTTTAAAGTAAAGCGACTAATTAGGTTGCGAAATCAAAACAGGGGGGATATTCTGTACCGTAAATTAGTTAATTAAATTTCATACAATGTAAATTTCGCAACCTAATCAGCCAGTATAATATAATATTATTTTACATCCAATGTTCCGAAACTAAATATTGGGCGGAGTAAACTACCTAATTGGCACGCATATGAATTTTTTTCTTCTAACCCATGTAGCAGCCCAACTACGTAACCAATCAGACCTCGCGCGCTTTTGTCCGTAAGTAAAATTTATCTTTTCGTATTATTAAATTAGCCCTTTGATGCCAAACGTATAAAATGAATGTAACGTAAAGTAAAGATGTGAATAGTAAAGTAACTTACCCCTTGAAGATCTTTTATTTGCTTGATTGAGATAGATAAAGGTTGTGGCGTCGTCCTTATGGCGACGAGCACGTTGTTATAAATAGTAATTTGTATCATTAAATGGCTAATACCGTCGCGAATTTGTTTTAGGCGAGTTTACGTAGCTGATGTATCTCACGTGTTGTTTGAATAGATGGCTACCACTTCCCAACTCTACTCCTCTTCTAGAAATAACCGTTCTTAGACTACAGCTTCTATGTCTCGTGCCAAGACGCCGATACCCGGGTTGTGAGTCTACCTATTGCGAAGGGAAGTGAAATATTATTGTTTTGTAAAGTAAAAAACGTCGTACGCATAATTCAATAGAACATTGGATATTTTAGGCCCACCTAGAAGATATACTTTTTAGTTATTATATTCTAATTGGCAGCAACGTGGCATTACATAACTTTTCCTTTACCATCTAAAAGTGGTGCTTTTAAGTTTTCGTAATTAAACTGAACTTATAAGTAAACTTCGTATTTCTAGTATTTATTACTACGACCTCAGAAGTCACCACCCCCATGTGTTATCGTCATACGGTACAATTTAAATGTCTTACAATATTAAAAATTTGGGAATCCTAGGGACTAAGCATAGGCTATAGTTGTCTTATAAATATCATTGCAATGTTTGGGATGTATACAGCTAAATATTGTTTAGATAACTGTTGTATACATCTTCCGCTCACTATAGAGTTCCATATGTATTCTATATATCACACCTAAACTGTCAATCAATCTTTTTGTTTGTACAGCTGAGTTAAAGAGAGCAGAGGTGTCACGTCGTTGAGTACTTATCAATTAATCTTGGTCTTGTCTAATAAGTTACCATCACATTACTGCTGCTATTATATTTATCTTTTTTTTCTCTGTTGTATTTCTATTGTACTTGATTATTTTTGTTATTTATTTGTAGTATTTAGTATGCCTCTTTGTTGCATATTTCATTATTTACATATTGAATAGTATTGATTTGTTAGAACGTATTTGACTTTTGGATCGTTGGAATAAATCAATAAACAATGAAAACATTTTTTCAACAACAGTCTGGTTATCTCGGACACAATATCAATAGTGGCATTCTGTTTGTTTGTCAACAACACTGCTTTGATTGTAGCTCCTAGTTAGCTCATATATGTTTGTCCCAGTTCTTCTAAACGGAGCTGTTTGCTTTGTTAAATAGACTAAACGTTTCACGAATAAGTTTATTTGTAGAACACATGATTTCATTTTTTATGTGGTACATATTTTTGACTCACTAATTGTACACACAAATAAATTTACCCATTTCTAAACATTGAGAGAAAGTTTTATTAAATAACTTACATCGTTTAAATTTCATTCATAGCCCCTTACAAGTTCTTCGCGATTTTAAATATCCCAGTCACCTCGTCTATTTTTTTAACTTATTAAATTCTAAATTATAGTAGAAATTACGCAAAATGACTTATAATCTCTACTAACATTAACTTTACTGAATCTCGATGCCTAAATCGAATTCCTAAAATTTGGATTTCGTAAAAAGGCACTTCATATTTATCTGTGAATAATATGTTTATGAGTATAGATAAATATTTTGTAAAGGTGGGAATAGCTTAAGAATGGACTTATTAGTTATAATAGTTTATGCACACCTAAACAAAAGAATTTGTTTACATTACACAGTGATACACCAGAAAATTAGTTTTGAAAAGAAAATAGTATCATTGTTCTAGTGACATAGTTTTGCATTAACACTTCTGCTTTGTAAATAAAAGATTGTTGCCATGAATTACCCTGCGGAATGCCACACAGAGCGAGCTGATGGTGTGTCGATGTATAGTGCTTAGAGGGCCGGTCCGTCAGATTAGTTAGGATTATACTGTCAGTGCGGTAAACATATTACATACTACATGATATTGTTAAGAAAGCATCAGTTTATATTATTAATAAAAAACTTCACACACTTATAACGTGTATTGTATGAAATGTAAGGGAAAATGGCGTTTATTTAGAATAGTTTTAACAAATACATAAAAACTATTGTATGGCTTTTAGTTGAAATGTTTGAACAAATTGATATGATGTGAGTAAATTTAATTACCATTATAATTACGTATATATAGCTAAACAATAATATGTATTTTAGTAAAATGTGTCATTACCATATTTGTTTACAAAATTATACCATGCTTACAATATATCATATTTATACTATCATATTTTATATTATTATATGACATTAATTTTGTGACGTACGTTTTAAATGTCTATTGCCCTTTTGCAAACTTGCTGTTAACTGCACACCATCTGAAACTGAAATTTTCATTCTTCTTTGATGTTTTCAAACTTATGAATGAGCACAAAACTGACCATTTCATTTCGCAAACAATTTAAACATTTCTGTCTTGAACTTGCTTCCGTACATTTGCTTGAACCACCCAATTCTATATGACTAAATAGTTCCAGACAATCTGCAGTCAAAATTGTTTCTAAGTTTTTAAGCTGGTTAGAAATTCGGCAATAAAATTAAAATTTATAATGCAACCTAATTGAAGTTGAACTCATTGAAAATTATTTTATGATCGTCTTTCATGGCATATTTTGTATGTTTATTTATCTATTTCATATACACGTTTTTGTTTGCTAACACGCCAACATACTGATGATATGCATGGTATGTTCCATTGCCTGATCAATTCAATAGTTATAAAAACTGTAATCTTAAAGTTTAGGATATATATTTAGTTTTAATTTTACAATAATTAACTCATATTGGAGTATTTCTATATAGAATGCTAAAATACAAATCAGTTTTTCATACTTTAATTTACACCTCATCACCCCTTAAAAAGGCGTATAAAATTCAAAGGAATTGTTTGAAAAATAATTTTAAACTGATTATCTTTTACATAGAATTATATATATATATATATATATATATATATATATATATTTATTTATATTACTATCATTATAACAATATTAAAAATAGTTGAGATTCTTTGTACAATCATGTGCTCTTGATATAGTATCATATTTAAAATTATACTATGTGATAATACTCTTAAAAGTCCTTTATAAAATAGTTTACTCGTCTAAAAATGTTAGAATATAAAATAAAGTTATAAATTAAACTTTGTAAAAGTTGTGTAAATAAATTTCAGCGTAATGGCATTAAGAGAAATGGCATTAACGTGCTACCAAAAGAGGAAAGTCAGTTGAAAAGTTAAATGTAGACAAGTTTACCAATAAATGTTGAAACGGATAAGGGGATTTAAAGAAATAGTTTGATATAAACTGTTTATACGAAGACATTTATTTAAAACCATTTATATAAACTCTATTATAAAAAAGGTTTTTAATTTCATTCTGATTTAAATACAAACGAGGCAAATCTATTGAAGTTTCCACAATATAAAAAAAGAACATTATAGGAACTTTAAAATGTTTATATAAATATATCGAAGTTCAATTTTTTATAACAAGAAATTTGTTTATTAAAATTTTAAATTTCATTATGTTTGGATGACAGTTTGACATAGACATAGAAAAAAACATAAACATGGTTAGTGTCGTAAAGTATTTTATAATTTTGAAAAAAAAAAACTATAGTCAATAATGTTGAAAACGTTTAATGAATATTTGAGAGATAAAGAAAATCACACTCCTAACTCTGTGTACGTCCGGTGCGGTAGAAACAGATAGATAATGAATGTTTAAGAGATAAAGAAAATTACACTCCTAACTAATTAAAGCCCCCACTCCTGCTTAATTTGGCTGCTGACAATGGCGCAGTGTAGCGGGTACAGCGGTTATCGTAAGATCAAGCAACGTCGAGTGTGGCTGCTGCTTGGATGGATGACCGCCGAGTGATACTGTCCTTGCAAGCAGCTCGCCTACCCGGCCATTGGTGGTGGTTCGGAAGTTACCTTTAAGCCGTTGGCCCTCAGGTTAAGTGTTAGAGAGGGCTTATAACTTCGCCTGGTAAAATAAGACATTTTTACTTTACTTTAACTCTGCCTACGTCCGGTGCAGTAGTAATAGATCAATATTTTTGGACCGCTACACAAGATTTTGTCCAATAAAGAAGTCATTATAGTGGCTGTGAATGAGTACTTGATAATCCCTGGTTGATTTAACACCGGATAATTAGTTTAAGTAAAGTTTTACAGTAATTAGAGAACATTATATTTAAAAACTTTTGACGGTGTGCCATGGTTTACACGATTTTTTGACTTTTATTATATTAAAAAAAAACTGTATTGAGTTATTTTTAAAATGGTGGCTAACTGGAATTTAAGTATTTTAATTCAAATATATTCACTACATATTTGATATCTTGTAGTATTAAATATATTTTAACTAATCTTTAACTAATTATTAAAACTATAAACTTTATTTGAACAATACTTACAACAACACGAGTCTCTTGAAAACTTCCGTTAATTATTTACTGATTACCAAATTTTCTTAACTCCCTTTTGTATAAAAAAAACAATAATCCGTACAATCCCTCGCAGACTTGTTCAATAAATTATTAGAGATAAGAACCGAGAAATCAGTAACAATTAAATCTGTAAAACATTCAAAGAACGCCGAGATGCGCGTGTTGGAGGTTTTTATACCGACCCTTCACCAACCTATTAACTTTTCCTTCAACGCCCTTGATTGACCTCTGACTATCGAATCACAAGGCTAAAGAAATTAATTGCCAACTGACAAACCCTTATTGTATCTCGTTATCAAAGTCGACTTCCAGATAAACCGCTGTCCTACACTCGCTAACCTATTCTTGAGAAATTATATTATTAATTTGAAGTACAGGTATATTTTGACAAGACAATGTTAACTCTAAAATATTGTCATATATACTTTGTCCCATAACAATTTGGTAATAGAATTTTAATTTACTATGTAAAAACGTTACACATTGTGTGAAAGGAATATTTCAAATTCACCCATAATGATGCTTTTAAGTTATAGGCTAAGAATATGATAGCCATAGTGGAAAACTTACAAGTCTGGTAGATCTGCACTTTTTCACCTAATATTGGATACTAACCAACCACTTTCAAAACTTGACGATTAACTTTAATTGCATTTCATAAAAATGTATTTTGCGCTGTCCACATTGTAGAAACATGCACAAGGCTTAGGTTAGGCAAATTAGGCAATTAAATATAACATAGTAGGGTTTCTCGAATAGTTAAAATAAATTAACCAACGATATGACTCGACGATGTTTATTAGTCCAGTATATGTCTCGAACAAGAGCAAAATTATTGCATAAGTTCATTCATTTTTCATGTTGCGGTCTTTCAAAACTGTTTACAAAGTCTTGAGATGGTAAGACGAAGTATTTAGTACTTAAGCGCAACCACCGTGGATGAAATATGCGCAGAAATAACGGGAAAGCTTTTAGTCGAGTTACTAGCTCGTGGAGACACCGTGCTTAGCATGTTTGCGAACTGTGATACTAGAGTTTCTGTCATAAATAACACGTTATGTGTCACACGCGTTCATTATTAAGTGTCTTGTGTCATTGAGAACACTATAGATCTAGCAGTGCAGACTTAGGTTCCTTAGAAATGTTATTAATAATTGTTACTGGGTCTCAGGTCATGCCTTGGAACAACTGTCTCTTTAGTCAATAGATCTGTTATACTACCACAAAGAACAAAGAACTGATCACTTTATATGATAAGTAACAGTGAAGGAAATCACTCGAAGGGCTCAAATACATTTATTTATGTCTTTCCCCACGATATATAGACAATGAATTGAGCTATCGACTTGAAATTGTTGTATACGTAACATCGAATTTGATGATTGTGCAAGTTATTCCATGGGATTTAGCTGAGCGTTAGTGAACAGTCTTACACGGCTCTTTTAAGTAACTATAATGGCAGCTGCAAAATAACAGATTAAATTACTTTTTTAACAAATTGAGCACTATCATATAAGGATTAACATGTTGCATAGAAACACATGTATACTAATGAAATTATTTACAAACTCATCTCTCTTTATTAATAATAATTAAATAGTAAAAATCTGACTAAACTGAATACTAAACTACCATATTATAGTAGCCAAATATAAATAAGAAGGAAAGCGTTTGAAGTCAATAAACATAATATTACTCATTTTATAGTCATTGTACTCAAATATAATATTTCTATACAACATATTTGTAATTAAGTAGTTCAAAGTTACTATATTATTGTCTGAGCGTTAGCAATTTCTATCACTTTAGGGGCTGGTAAAATTAATTTTTGCCTGCCTTTTAACTGCATGAACTTCATTTCTATATATACAACATTGAGTCCGAGGAACATGCTACTTTACGGGTTTATACAGAACGTTAGCATATATTCGTACATTAATAGGTATTATGGGTAACCATGATGGCAACGAGAATGTCAGAATAAATAAATCTGTAAATAACTGAGAACAAGCGTACGAGATTTTTAAATATGAAATTTTTACACATATAGCCTAACTTCGACACGTACAACATCATCTTTTATTTACTTGGCGTGTAGACGTGTATTATTAAACACTGCTACATGTGAAACCAACATTGAGCAAATATTTCAGTGTATCTTGTGGTAAAATATTTTGAGAAATATTTCATAGTGTTTACATGTTTTGTACCGTTATTATAGTACATATATTATATTACTTTGGAGCTAATACTTTATAAATCAAAACAACTTTTCGGAAATACTTGATTTATTCCGAATTAAAGTTCACCCAAAAAATTAACAAAGTTTACAAACTTTAGATTTGATTTTCTTCAAAAACTTCTCACAATCGATCAAATCTAATTAAGAGTCTGATTAAAAAAAGAATTAAAATTAAAATGAAACTAAAAATGTATACTTCTCCAAAAATGGTTTAAATTAACAAATTAAAATAAAAAGTTCTCTTCTCAAAATATTAAAAAATCAATATAACACAAAACTTGATATTAACTTTACGACCAAAAGTTAATTCATAATACTTCAAAAATTTAATTAATTCTCAGACTCTGTAATATGGGAAACTTTAGAAATTTAATTACAACAGTATAAAAATAAGAGATATTAACTAAAAGAATTACTCTAGATCCAAACTATATGATTAGAGGAAGAACTACTGCTTCTCTAGTGGACGTCCGTACGCTGTCGTCAATACTCCAACACTGGTCCCCCTCTCTCCAGGAACCGGCTCGGAACGTATCACCGTAGTCATCTCGATCAGCTGATGTACCGGTCTAAGCAACAAACAATGTCAACGCACCGCGTCTAGTTAACAAAAGAGACTACTTCCTACCGCGATTCAGCATAAATAATTACAACTACGGTACAGTTTCATAAAATTGACATTTATACATAGACAAATAAGGTTTAACTTGGTGCATGTTCAACCATGGAATGTGGCTTAGCTTCATTGATGCTCACTGTTTACTCGTTAGTGTGGGACAACTCTACATGTATGCTAGGGGACGTAGAAATATATTTTCTACATAACCGTTTGTCCGTCCGAAGGACATCTCAAAAATGAAATGAGCAATAGACTTTACATTTTGAGTGCAACATAAGCGAAGCCTGTTACGCGTCACTTGGTGTGGCATACTTATTTTTTATTATAGTTCTAAAATTCATAACAACTTGAATGACTATTAACTAATTTAAATACATCGGACCACCAATACCAAGCTAAAATCTTTACAGGTCGCCTTCATTCTAATACAGAATTAAGTATAGCTAACACTGATTATAGCTCGGCATTACTGTTTTAATAGACCCAGTGAAATATTTTATAATTTTCATACACTGTAGGCAATACGTACAGTATATATAGACCTAGCAGTTAATTGCTACTTCGCACGCAATTTTGAAGGTTTTGTACCTGTATGAGCAATTATATTTTGGTTCGATGGACTCATATATCCGACGACAATGTTGGATTTGCCTTCTTCCTATGGTCAAGAAAATATGTTAATACAGTGGTTTTTTTTTCGTTCCAAAACTGATTGGTCCTCTCTCCTGATAAAGAAAATAGATATACATACACAACTCTGAGAAGCCTACTTTTGTCAAAAGACTACTTAGATAAGTGTCCTAACAGTCTTTATATGTACATTAAAGTTAGACTACATTTTTTCTTATGCCTTCCTGCACTGCTAGCCGATACCCGCTGCTTTACACGCAATTTAATAGGCATTGCACGTTTATGACCACTGCTGGTTCAAGTGAGTTATATTTCTGACCATAATGTTTAGTTTTCTTTGTTGCCACGATCAAGAAAATTCGTCAATCATTTTATAGCTCTAGCCATTTTAATTTACTTCGTTCTTGGTATGTTTTGTTCCGTAGTTGATTTTGTTTTATTTCCCGATCAAGAAAATATATATCACAGATAAGAGAAGCCTACTTCTGTCAAAAGATAACTAAGATGATTATTTATATATATGGTCTTTATATTTTATGGTAAATTTATTTCTAATATATTATTACATTTAAAGTTGGAATCGGTACACTATTTCAAAAAGAACATTCCAGTAGAATTTCATCTAACATAGTTCTTTTGGACTACTTCAAAGGGTGTCTTCGGAATAAAACTCCGACCTTCCCATGTTCGGAACATTTTCTAAGGTGGGTTAGAAATTGCGTAATTGCTAAAGTCAAAAACAGTTAAAAAAATTAAAGTTAATCTTTATAATGTTTAATTACCTTAAATGTAAATCAATTTAAATTAATAAATAATAATCTTTACACAGAATAGTTGATTAAATTTGACATGCTCATTTAATTAATATTACCCATCCTTAGAGACGAAGTTAGGATTTTTTGTTACCTTAAAGACCAGTGGGGCGTAGCCCGGAAATATTTTAAAATACGAACAGGCCTATATTTATCTCAGGATCGTAAAATATCACCGCAATCGGTTCAGTAGTTTACGCCATAAAAAAAAACAAACTAAGACACTTTCACATTTATAATATTATTAGTATAATCATAAACCTGTCATGGAAACTTGAAATGGTCGGATAACTCGTATGATGTCGTCATATGCACTTGTTTACGACTGCAGGCTGTCAACTCTTCGTGAATAGAGGGCTGTGGTCACAGTGCGACACAACAACATCATTACGGTTTTATTTTCTGCTGCAGAATTGATGGGTTAGTTCATTTGGTAAGTGAGTTAATTATTTATATTACAGAGTTAATCCCGGTAACTATGCCAGAACTATTTAGACCTACGTTGTACGATTTTTTTCCGACATCGTTGTCAGGTAATCCTGTGGAAGAATCTTTAGTAAACTATATGATTATTGATTATGATTTAAATTAATCATACTTGCTTTAATTAGTTAGTACAAATACATACAAATAGGTATAAATTCGACTTAATTAGATCTCTTGTTTGCATTCATAATGCAGTGGGAATGACTTGCTAATGCATATATATTACACGTTTATTATTGGTAATGCTTTGAGTAATATAGCATCAAATAATTTGTATATGAAATTAAAATAATCTATTTGAAATTAAAATATAGACAACATTGCTATACGTATCGTCTCTTAGAGATAGATATTCCAATTACTGGATTTCAAACAGTCCAATTATTCCTGTACCCTGTTTATTATCTAAAGGCATGATACTATTACGCATTTTATTGCGAGTAAATGTTATTTTAAATGCTGCTTGGTTTATACTGTAAACTGTAGCCCGTAGAATAAGTTGACTATAGGAGTACAGGATGCCACGGCATAATTCTTTAATATGAAGTGATATCCAAAATGTTTCTATATCTTCATATTTCCTGGCTTTCTTAACACAATTTCGTAACTTTAATACAAAATTTCAGCAATATCATATGGTGTTCAGACGTATAAAGACTCGGCAATATTCATTAATGAGAAAAATTGGTCAAATGATTAAGCTACACGCTGTTTTTAATAATAATAAACAATCTTAAAACTGTGTTACGTTTCTGACCAACAAATTACTTATGA
This sequence comes from Homalodisca vitripennis, assembly GCF_021130785.1. Lineage (NCBI taxonomy): Eukaryota > Metazoa > Arthropoda > Insecta > Hemiptera > Cicadellidae > Homalodisca > Homalodisca vitripennis. The sequence goes on from NC_060214.1 coordinate 27,115,669, forward strand.
ATGTTATCGCTTATTTGATTTGTGTTTTAATACGATTGAGTGTGTCTAATAAATACAAATTACCATTTTAATCGTTTGAACTACGTTAAGAATATTGACATCGTATTCCCATTAATTATGCAATTAAACTTATGCACACTAGTATTAAAGTTAATAAATTATTTTAATTATCTTTTCTGTTCTAACATAGAGGACCCTAGTTGCGACCTACTTGCTTCTGCAAAGCTTCGAAGGGATCTCATAAAAGAATTTTCCAGGTGAAAGAAGTCAATAGCTTTTGTCAGGTGACAGGTCAGTGTCGTCGGTCTGGTAGTTTGCCAAGTTATCCGTCGTTAAACTCTAGTTTTTCTATTCCTCATCCATCAATAAAACCTTAACGATTCTAAGAGACAATAACAGAAATGATAATAAAAAACAATGGGACACCCGTCGTTAATGCAGGCATATATTTTATCAGCACAAGAAATTTGTGTACTCATAATTTTTGGATGGTGTATAGTAAAATAATGAATCGATATTCTATGTCCAGGAACTATAGGTTGTATCTTATTGGAAATGTGATAAAAACTTTTATATCTCATTGTGTAATGCGTAAGACATTGTAAACTATAAACAATAGGCTAGCTTGATCTGGTGGTAATGTTTCGCCCCTAACATGTAGTATTTAGCCTTTCTTTGATCAAATGTTTCTTTTTTAATAATATTTTATTCCTTATATTTTTTAGGAAGATACATTGGACTTTAGGTATATATATATGTACATACATTAAATTTGTTTAAATGGCAATAGCCATATTTAATTTCAATAAGCATTTAATTACCAAAATTACTAAGTGGATTTATATATCTGTGTGTGTGTGTGTGTTTGTGTGTGTGTGTGTGTTTGTGTGTGTGTGTGTGTGTGTGTGTGTGTGTGTGTGTGTGTGTCCTTTTTGAACCCTTATAACTCAATCTAAATGTTAACAACTCATATAAATAGGTAGTATTCAATCAGTTTTTAAAAGTAATCAGTTGAATAAATTTCTGTCTGTATAGTGAATACTGGTTTTAACCTCACTTTTACGTTACCGGTTGGCTTGATTGTACAATCTTTTTGTGTTAACCGTGAGTAAATAAACATGGCTGTACGTGTAATTACCAATCACGGAAAATGGCAAGAGAAAGAGTTAAAGACGAATTTTTGGCTAAGACGCTTTCCTGAGACTTACTGCTCGGCATTTTCCCGCCACCCTCCCTGCTACAGATAAGAAGGACAAGCCTAAGGGAGCTTGCCACGTGTGCAGATAAGATAGACCAGCGGCGGGACACGATGTGCTGGGATTGCGACGTTCCATTTTGTGTTTCCGACTGTTTTCGCACATTTCATACTCTCAAAGATTTCTGAGGAGACTTTTGTACTGTTACTAACTTGTACCTAAGTATGTTTTTGAGAAAATGCTGAATATTTTGTCAATATAATAACTTTTGTTCAAAATTATATTAGTTTATGTTTAAATACTATATGTATAAATAACGTCAAAAACGATTAATTAAGTGTTTTTCATAAGAAACCTACTGCAGTAAATCGAAGTAACAAAAAAAAACCAAGTAGAAAATTAAAAAACTATTTTTAGGGCATTTTTACTGAGAAAAAAAACCACCAGTCAAAGGGTTAGTACTGATGGGCTTTCCTAATGTTTCATATAATATTTGACAAATGTTTTTTTTTCACTGTACCACTGCTATAAATATTATGCTTAGCGCTTGTTGACCAATTATATTTGAGGCTTACCCAATAAAAGTTTGAAGCTCATGTCATTAGGTTTGAGAGTATTCTAACTAAATTTTACAGTTTTGAATTTTTTTTTATTGTGGGATCCCAAATTTACTTTCAGGTGCATTGTGTAATAGCTTAAAAGTATACCTATAGGAATATTCATTATGTTATTGCTAAGGAAAGTTTCTACATCATTTCTACATCCATGACGTGGCTTATATGAACTATAACTGTTCCTAAAAAAGGTGAAACTTTACTTAATGTACTTAAACTTACGTACCACGTGGAGTTATATATAAACAGAGAACTAAAACCTAAAACAATTATATGTGTTGCTATTAAGCTGATTTACATTAATTGATCCGATTACTACTCTAAGCTCCTTGAAAACTTCAAAGGAAATAGTACTCAATCCATGCTTCTGTACTTTCTTTATATTAAAATGGAAATATATCTCAAGTAAACCTCATTCTACTTCTTACTACGGCTACATACTACTTGTAAGAAATTGCAATATGTCTTTATATTTTATCCTTAATACAACATATTACAACATCCAAAATACATGATAAAGCTAAACGCGATCAGTCATTTTATTTTAATCTAACTTACTATAACCAATAGCTCCTCCTCTCCGTTCTACATAAGTAGCCTACTAATACTAAACACATGGTATAGGTTATTCCTACAAATAAAAGCATAATATTTAATTTCACCTTACCACAAGATCTCATTCAAAAGCTTTCACAGTTTTAATTATCCCTTTCAATGATTATTATGCAGCACTTGAATATTCCTCCCACAAACTTCGTTATTCGTTTGTTGTGCTAATATAAAGTTGGCAGTAAACAGCCAAAAACAGCGAATAAGCAGGAACGTCATTCTTAGTTTATTGTTAAAATATTTCGCATACCTGTAGTAATTACCACCCATTTCTGACATATGAGACACAATATGCAAAATTCATTATCGAGAAACAGGTTTCGTTTAAATTTGAAGTAATAGGTAATAAACAGTTTCAGCCAAAACTTGTACAGAATTTAACTATAAATAATGTAAAATATAACAATATACTAAATGTTAATATACAAAATTTTTTTGTTTTTATTATGATGACCCTAAATAGTCTCGAACTCATAAGATTTAAGTAGATACTGGTGGAAATTAAAACTGCACCTTTTTAGAAATATTCAGGTTTATTAAATCAATTCAAAGTCAATTGTTAACCTTGTATTCCACCAATGAAATGTTTTGCACAATAGTTTAAAATTACTACTTCCTTAGGCAAGGCACTTTCGATTTAACATGGACTCACTGTCCTCTAAATACGTGTGTATAAAATATAAAAATAAAATAATAATCTTGAATAAATTTGTATGAAATAAAATAAATGGGCTTCTTCTCAAAACAAATAAAATAAAAATTATAAACTTCTTTAAAATAAAATACTCAAACAAAACTAAACAGTTCTCAACAGGAATTTTTCACAAGTTCCTACAGGATATGGTGCAGCACCTGCAGCTCTTAATTTTAACTAGAATCCCTATAATTTCAATTAAATTTTTACGTTTGACTTTAAATAAATTACTCCTTTACAATTTAGATATATATTAGTCCACACTCAACAGAATTTGATCGTTAATTTCAAATTTCAATTCCAATTTCAAATTAATTCACTTCTTAAATTTTCAAATTTCAAATTTAGAAAAATTTAATAATTCAGTAAAAAGTACTTAGCTCTTTAGTCGTGAAGGTCTGGGAGTTCGGTATTAAAATAATCTATACCGACGGATCCTACGCCCGACACTACTTTTAAACTCGCACTCAAGACTTTACTCTATCGCTTCTCAACTCGGAATGGTAGCAGAGCGTGTTTTCTCGGCCTGCACCGACTACGCTCCTGTTCCTGCAGGCCTGTTTGAATCTCTCTCAACGCAGGTTCGCCGCCTAACAAAAGATTGAGTCCACTGTAGACTATTGTTTAGCATTCACTGCCATCAAGTCAGGTCTAGACCAGATTCCAAGCGCGTTGTGCCTGCCGCTGGATTACAATATAAATTTACTTTTTTATTCCCTATCCATTTACAATTCTAAAATAAAATTTTATTTATTAAATTTTTATTTTTATTTAAAGTATACCATGTAATTGGTATACACACCCCCCCTTAAAGCGCTTGGTATCTGCCAAGTTTAATACTTAAATCTAAGAAATTTATCTCACATCCTTTAGAAATTGTATTTCCACCTAGCCTTAACATGCATCATCAAATCTACAAAACCTTTTTTTTTATTTATAATATTTGTTTTAATTTATTTTTGATAAATAGTTGTAAGAAGTGGCAGCATACTAGTTGTCAAGTTATTTTAACCAAGCGTTAATTATTATAAATTCATTTTTAAAAGAGTCCATACATTATCAGATTGTTTTTAAAAACTTAACAATTAAATTCCCCAATAGAAACCTTGACCTAAACTATGGCAAATATTAAGAGTCCAATTGCCACCTACCCTTTTACAATTCTAAGTCCTACCATAAAGATAGTCCATCCAGATAATCCTTCACAATGGGTAGAACGAGGTAGTCGGTGGTTGTTGTTGTGGGATGTTTATTGCAGGTCCGGTCCGTTATTAGTTGGGTCGTCCTTGGAACCTTTGCCCTGCACGGCTGTGTGTGTTGGCTCGCCCATTCACTGGTTGTCGCAGCTTCATATAGAATTAAAACATATCCCCAGACGGGGGTGTCAGTTCTTATTTTATTATTTTTACCTATACCGTTGTTTATCATAGAAATAACAGTCTTTTTTCTTCTGTTCCCCTCTTCCTTGGCATAAATTTTATCCAACTAACAAGTTTAAATTAATATTCCAACATTCGTGTTAGTTATTAATTTACATACAAACATAAATAACACATGTTAATAACATTAATTACGGACCATGAGTTTCGGATTTGTGCATTATTCAGAAAATAAATACTGAATTGTTTTAATACACTCCTCCTCTCCCAAACCATGTAGTTATCGCAACTGTTTACTTCACCTGTGCCGATAAGCATAATGACCAGGTCTATTACATTTATAACAAGTTATTGTTTCTTGCCTCGCCCTGATGCTGTTAACCGGTACATTATACTTCCTATTCACATTAAAATTATTCCCTGTTTTCCTCACGTTGTCAGCATAACCTACATTATTCGCCCTTATACACATCTCATCCAGTTCGGAATATGTGCTCGGATTTCCCATAAACACTAGTTTATTTCTGGTTTCAGGATTAATTCCCACCTTAATTAATTCCACAACATCCCTTTCATTTATATTACAACAAAGTACTTCTACTGATTCCTTAATGTCTATAATGTAGTTGGATAAGCTTTCATTATATCTTTGGGGACGGTGCACCTTTTCAAATTTCAAAAGTTCACGCTGATGATATGGCACGAAATAATTCAATAATATTTCAAGCATTAATTTGACCGTGACATTGTCCTGTTTTATTTCTAATAGTTTCGACAAAAGAGCTCCCTGACTATGTGAAATCGCAATCTCCATAATATCCTCTTCCGTACATCTAGTTTCCTTTTTAAGTTTCAAGATTATTTTAAAGAATTCTAATAATTCTTGAACATTTAATCCATCGCAGATTTTTAACTCTTTCAAATAACGCTCAATGGGGTTCGGTAGTTTATTATAACTTAAATGTGTGGCTGTCCCGAAACAAACACCTCATCTCTCATATTTAGACCAGACTTATCTTTCACTTCCGGTTTACTAGCCTCTTCCAGCTCACCTTCTATTTCCAGATTGGAATCAGATAACTTACGCACCAAGTTATCAGATGTTTCCTTGTCAATTTTTAAGTTTTTTATTTTTAAACAACAATTCACTTAATATACTATTCCGGTTTTCAACATGTTTAGCTATATCCTTTTCTTCGATTTTAAACAATTTACTTAAGTTAGTTAGTCGGCGCTGCCAATGATTTATTTTTGTTTCACACCTAACTATGTCCAATGTTAGTCCCTGTTCAATGGATTCCTCCAGTCTACTTCCTAATACTTGGGTTTCTAACTTAATTTTATCCCATTCCTCCTTGAAAGCGACCTTTCCACTCAGGTTCAAATAATTACTATTTACATCAAGACTTATTAACTGCCGTAACTTTTTCCTTAAATCTATCACTTTAAGACTAGGAGACACTTCCACACCTCTTAACCTAATTTCATAGTCCAATTCCTCCTTGGTTAACAAGTCCACCTTAAGTGCCATTTTAAAAGTTTAATATTAAACACTTTATAAATTTCCCAGTATCCAAGCCACTTATTAATGAACAACCACTAAGTTCAATTTTATTAAGGTTCACCAGAATATAGCAGAGTGGCGCACTTATTTGTATACTAAATGTTAATATACACAAATCTTTTTGTTTTTATTATGATGACCCTAAATAGTCTCGAACTCATAAGATTTAAGTAGATACTGGTGGAAATTAAAACTGCACCTTTTTAGAAATATTCAGTTTATTAAATCAATTCAAAGTCAATTGTTAACCTTGTATTCCACCAATGAAATGTTTTTGCACAATAGTTTAAAATTACTACTTCTTAGGCAAGGCACTTTCGATTTAACATGGACTCACTGTCCTCTAAATACGTGTGTATAAAATATAAAAATAAAATAATAATCTTGAATAAATTTGTATGAAATAAAATAAATGGGCTTCTTCTCAAAACAAATAAAATAAAAATTATAAACTTCTTTAAAATAAAATACTCAAACAAAACTAAACAGTTCTCAACAGGAATTTTTTCACAAGTTCCTACAGGATATGGTGCAGCACCTGCAGCTCTTAATTTTAAACTAGAAATCCCTATAATTTCAATTAAATTTTTACGTTTGACTTTAAATAAATTACTCCTTTACAATTTAGATATATATTAGTCCACACTCAACAGAATTTGATCGTTAATTTTCAAATTTCAATTCCAATTTCAAATTAATTCACTTCTTAAATTTTCAAATTTCAAATTTAGAAAAAATTTAATAATTCAGTAAAAAGTACTTAGCATCTTTAGTCGTGAAGGTCTGGGAGTTCGGTATTAAAATAATCTATACCGACGGATCCTACGCCCGACACTACTTTTAAACTCGCACTCAAGACTTTACTCTATCGCTTCTCAACTCGGAATGGTAGCAGAGCGTGTTTTCTCGGCCTGCACCGACTACGCTCCTGTTCCTGCAGGCCTGTTTGAATCTCTCTCAACGCAGGTTCGCCGCCTAACAAAAGATTTGAGTCCACTGTAGACTATTGTTTAGCATTCACTGCCATCAAGTCAGGTCTAGACCAGATTCCAAGCGCGTTGTGCCTGCCGCTGGATTACAATATAAATTTACTTTTTTATTCCCTATCCATTTACAATTCTAAAATAAAATTTTATTTATTAAATTTTTTATTTTTATTTAAAGTATACCATGTAATTGGTATACACACCCCCCCCTTAATAGCGCTTGGTATCTGCCAAGTTTAATACTTAAATCTAAGAAATTTATCTCACATCCTTTAGAAATTGTATTTCCACCTAGCCTTAACATGCATCATCAAATCTACAAAACCTTTTTTTTTTATTTATAATATTTGTTTTAATTTATTTTTGATAAATAGTTGTAAGAAGTGGCAGCATACTAGTTGTCAAGTTATTTTAAACCAAGCGTTAATTATTATAAATTCATTTTTAAAAGAGTCCATACATTATCAGATTGTTTTTAAAAACTTAACAATTAAATTCCCCAATAGAAACCTTGACCTAAACTATGGGCAAATATTAAGAGTCCAATTGCCACCTACCCTTTTACAATTCTAAGTCCTACCATAAAGATAGTCCATCCAGATAATCCTTCACAATGGGTAGAACGAGGTAGTCGGTGGTTGTTGTTGTGGGATGTTTATTTGCAGGTCCGGTCCGTTATTAGTTGGGTCGTCCTTGGAACCTTTGCCCTGCACGGCTGTGTGTGTTGGCTCGCCCATTCACTGGTTGTCGCAGCTTCATATAGAATTAAAACATATCCCCAGACGGGGGTGTCAGTTCTTATTTTATTATTTTTACCTATACCGTTGTTTATCATAGAAATAACAGTCTTTTTCTTCTGTTCCCCTCTTCCTTGGCATAAATTTTATCCAACTAACAAGTTTAAATTAATATTCCAACATTCGTGTTAGTTATTAATTTACATACAAACATAAATAACACATGTTAATAACATTAATTACGGACCATGAGTTTTCGGATTTGTGCATTATTCAGAAAATAAATACTGAATTGTTTTAATACACTCCTCCTCTCTCCCAAACCATGTAGTTATCGCAACTGTTTTACTTCACCTGTGCGATAAGCATAATGACCAGGTCTATTACATTTATAACAAGTTATTGTTTCTTGCCTCGCCCTGATGCTGTTAACCGGTACATTATACTTCCTATTCACATTAAAATTATTCCCTGTTTTCCTCACGTTGTCAGCATAACCTACATTATTCGCCCTTATACACATCTCATCCAGTTCGGAATATGTGCTCGGATTTCCCCATAAACACTAGTTTATTTCTGGTTTCAGGATTAATTCCCACCTTAATTAATTCCACAACATCCCTTTCATTTATATTACAACAAAGTACTTCTACTGATTCCTTAATGTCTATAATGTAGTTGGATAAGCTTTCATTATATCTTTGGGGACGGTGCACCTTTTCAAATTTCAAAAGTTCACGCTGATGATATGGCACGAAATAATTCAAATAATATTTCAAGCATTAATTTGACCGTGACATTGTCCTGTTTTATTTCTAATAGTTTTCGACAAAAGAGCTCCCTGACTATGTGAAATCGCAATCTCCATAATATCCTCTTCCGTACATCTAGTTTCCTTTTTAAGTTTCAAGATTATTTTAAAGAATTCTAATAATTCTTGAACATTTAATCCATCGCAGATTTTTAACTCTTTCAAATAACGCTCAATGGGGTTCGGTAGTTTATTATAACTTAAATGTGGCTGTCCCGAAACAAACACCTCATCTCTCATATTTAGACCAGACTTATCTTTCACTTCCGGTTTACTAGCCTCTTCCAGCTCACCTTCTATTTCCAGATTGGAATCAGATAACTTACGCACCAAGTTATCAGATGTTTCCTTGTCAATTTTTAAGTTTTTTTATTTTTAACAACAATTCACTTAATATACTATTCCGGTTTTTCAACATGTTTAGCTATAAATCCTTTTCTCGATTTTAAACAATTTACTTAAGTTAGTTAGTCGGCGCTGCCAATGATTTATTTTTTGTTTCACAAACCTAACTATGTCCAATGTTAGTCCCTGTTCAATGGATTCCTCCAGTCTACTTCCTAATACTTGGGTTTCTAACTTAATTTTTATCCCATTCCTCCTTGAAAGCGACCTTTCCACTCAGGTTCAAATAATTACTATTTACATCAAGACTTATTAACTGCCGTAACTTTTTTCCTTAAATCTATCCCACTTTAAGACTAGGAGACACTTCCACACCTCTTAACCTAATTTCATAGTCCAATTCCTCCTTGGTTAACAAGTCCACCTTAAGTGCCATTTTAAAAGTTTAATATTAAACACTTTATAAATTTCCAGTATCCAAGCCACTTATTAATGAACAACCACTAAGTTCAATTTTATTAAGGTTCACCAGAATATAGCAGAGTGGCGGCACTTATTTGTATACTAAATGTTAATATACAAAATCTTTTTGTTTTTATTATGATGACCCTAAATAGTCTCGAACTCATAAGATTTAAGTAGATACTGGTGGAAATTAAAACTGCACCTTTTTAGAAATATTCAGGTTTATTAAATCAATTCAAAGTCAATTGTTAACCTTGTATTCCACCAATGAAATGTTTTGCACAATAGTTTAAAATTACTACTTCCTTAGGCAAGGCACTTTCGATTTAACATGGACTCACTGTCCTCTAAATACGTGTGTATAAAATATAAAAATAAAATAATAATCTTGAATAAATTTGTATGAAATAAAATAAATGGGCTTCTTCTCAAAACAAATAAAATAAAAATTATAAACTTCTTTAAAATAAAATACTCAAACAAAACTAAACAGTTCTCAACAGGAATTTTTCACAAGTTCCTACAGGATATGGTGCAGCACCTGCAGCTCTTAATTTTAACTAGAATCCCTATAATTTCAATTAAATTTTTACGTTTGACTTTAAATAAATTACTCCTTTACAATTTAGATATATATTAGTCCACACTCAACAGAATTTGATCGTTAATTTCAAATTTCAATTCCAATTTCAAATTAATTCACTTCTTAAATTTTCAAATTTCAAATTTAGAAAAATTTAATAATTCAGTAAAAAGTACTTAGCTCTTTAGTCGTGAAGGTCTGGGAGTTCGGTATTAAAATAATCTATACCGACGGATCCTACGCCCGACACTACTTTTAAACTCGCACTCAAGACTTTACTCTATCGCTTCTCAACTCGGAATGGTAGCAGAGCGTGTTTTCTCGGCCTGCACCGACTACGCTCCTGTTCCTGCAGGCCTGTTTGAATCTCTCTCAACGCAGGTTCGCCGCCTAACAAAAGATTGAGTCCACTGTAGACTATTGTTTAGCATTCACTGCCATCAAGTCAGGTCTAGACCAGATTCCAAGCGCGTTGTGCCTGCCGCTGGATTACAATATAAATTTACTTTTTTATTCCCTATCCATTTACAATTCTAAAATAAAATTTTATTTATTAAATTTTTATTTTTATTTAAAGTATACCATGTAATTGGTATAAACAATAATAAGGAAACACAGAGTAAAAATTAATGTTTGATTAAATCAATACATTCGAAAAATAAAACAGAAAATGCAACATCTGTTTATTAAATGAACGTTCCTCTTAATAAAGAAATATTTAATAATTTTAACTATAGTAAGTAGTTACAAAACATTTGCAGAATAAACATTGCAGTTTGAGAAACAATATTTTAAAAACACAGCGTCAATTGAAATGCTTTTAGTTTATTGAAAATGGAGAGTTGACAACAATGCTGCAACAATACCTGAATACAAGGTATTATTGTACAGCTGACCAACAATTCAGTCCATTTGTTTTTTAAACTCACCTTACTGGTCTTGTATACAAAGACTTTTTAGAGAATCAACTGCCAGTGTTACTAGAATATGTACCAGGTGAAAGAAGATATCAAATTTAATGATATTCCAACATGATGGCGTACCGGCACAATATTAAAAAAATGTTAAGGCACTTGCAGATTTAGATGTTCAGGCAGACTGATTGGTCAAGGTAGACCTATTAATTGGCCTCCTAGGTCCCCTGATTGAAATCCCTTTTATTATTACATTTGGTGTAATTTAAAGCAACTTGTATACGCAGAACCAGTTAATTCCAAAGAATATTAAACAGAATTTTAAACGCTTTTGAACCACTTATTAACGACCGAGATGCTATCAGTAAAAGTTTCGTTTAACGCACTAGACTGTGCATAAATGACCAAGGAAATCATTTTGAACACCTGAACACCATTTACATATATATATATATATATATATATATATATATATATATATATATATATATATATATATATCTTCAATAAGAATAGAAAAGAATAGAAGAAAAGAACATAAAAATTCTCTATATTTCGTCTTAAGACATTTTCAAGAGATATACAGTAGGTAAATAAGCAAATATATCAACAAAAAACAATAAACAAAAGAAACATCATATGTTAATAAAACTAATTTTGAATTACGTACAAAGAGTAAATAATTTTGCTTATTACAAGGAATATAAAGTTATAAATTAAAATTGTAGGTAATGTTATAAATTAAAATTGTAACGTGTAATTTATACATACTGCTATCCGTATCTCAAATTTAGACTATCCGGATGTTTAGTTTGTAGCACCCTCTGATGAGCTATTTCCAAATAATTTATTTTAAGTTTATGGGGGTTCTGAATTTTGTTAATACTTTTTAGAGAAAAGCATTCATCGAATTTTTTGTTATGCTCCATTGCGTGGGCCGAAATAGGATTTGATTTAATTTCAAGATTTGTATCGCTGCGATTTTTGTTCATTCTAATGTGCAATGGAGTTATGGTCTGACCAATGTAGTCCTTCGGACAGTCTTTACATGACAATTGGTAAATAACATTGCTGGATTCACAAGTCATTTTACCAATTATCGGATAATTCCTTTTCGTTGTGCTGCTACAGAAATGTTTTTAACTTATTATTAAATTACATGTTTTGCAGCGAGGCTTAAAACAAGGTTCACAGCCAAAAGGGTTGTTTAAATTTTGAGTTAGCTCATCAGAGGGTAATTTTGGTCTTACTAATATGTTTTTCAAATTTTGAGGCTTTTGAAAAATTACTTTAGGTGGATTAGTGAATATATTCTTGGTTACAGGTGAAGCCTGTAGAATATTGTGTGCAGTTTTTATTATACCATTAATTTTGTATAGCCCTGGATGATAGGTGGTAATAAATTTTCCTTGGTTTTTATAATTCCTAGGAGTAGAGTTTTTTAATTTTTGCATGTTATCATTTACAATTTTGTTAGGATATCCTCTATTTCTAAAAACATTTTTTAATTTTTCAGTGTGACAATAATAATCATGTTTATTAGAGCAGAGTCTGTTTGCTCTAATAGTTAGACTTTTCGGAATAGATTTTTTAACGTAACCAGGATGGCAGCTTGAGTAGTGTAAATATTGCATTGGATTTGTATCTGTGACATGGATTTTCGTTTTTAGGTGTCCCTGGTCTAAAAACACATCGACATCTAAAAACGTAACAAGATTTTTAGAAATATTGAAAGTGAATTTTAAAACTGAAAATGAATTTAATTGTTGAATAAAATGTGTTAAACTATCCATGCCATGTTGCCAAATAATAAAAATGTCGTCAATAAATCGGAACCAAACTAACGTTTTTAAATTTTGAGATGTTAAAAAATTTTGTTCAAGAAGTCCCAAAAATAAATTTGCATATGAAGGTGCCATTCTGGTTCCCATTGCAGTTCCTTTCATTTGTAAGTAATTTTTGTTTTTAACTCTAAAATTATTCATGGTAAGTATAAAGGTTACTAGGGCAGATAAAAAAGAAGTAGAAGGTTTTGAATTCCTAGGTCTTAAATTTAAAAAATGTTCTACAGTTCTTATTCCATCGTCATGAGGAATATTTGTGTACAATGATTCCACGTCAACTGTAGCCAAAATTAGTTCACCGTCCAGGGGCTGGGGTATTTCAGAAAGTCTGTCAATGAAGTGATTGGTGTCCTTTATGTGTGACTGTAACGATTTGGCCAAAGGTTGCAGATGAGCGTCAACGAAGCTTGAAATTCTTTCTGTTGGTGAATCGTAGCTGGAAACAATGGGTCGTCCAGGCGGAGGGCGAATCGGTTTATGTATTTTAGGTAGCGTGTAGAAAACTGGAGTTCTAGGTGATTTTGGTGTTAATAGATTGATTTCTTGGTCGGACAAATTTTGAGTTGGGCCTTTCATTTTCAAAAATTCAGAAATTTCAGTGTTAAATTGTTCAGTTGGATCTTTTGACAATAATTTGTATGTGGTAGTATCACTGAGTTGCCTTTCAGCCTCTAACGTATATTCAGTGATATTTTGAATAACAATCGAGTTGTTTTTGTCTGCAGGTAAAATTACTATGTTTTTATTATGTTTTAATGAAGTGATTGCTTTTCTTTCATTACAACTCAGGTTTAGTTTTTTTGGAAGTGAATCATCAAATGTGGGATTTGCTATATTTGATATTATGGTGTTAATATACTGTTCCACAGGATGATCAGGCGGTAGGTTAGGAGGTTCCTACTTATATATATATATATATATATATATATATATATATATATATATATATCATACCTTGTAAATGGTGTTCAGGTGTTCAAAATGATTTCATTGGTAATTTATGCACAGTCTAGTGCGTTAAACGAAACTTTTTTTACTTATATATAACCTTATTCACTTATATATATATATATATATATATATATATATATATATATATATATATATATATATATATATATATAAGAGTGAATAAGGTTATTGCAAGAGTTAGTATGAACTCAGTAACTTGTTTCAACAAGGTGGAAATTACTGAGAATGACCTAGATGCACAGGAGTGTACAAGACAGCTACGATCACTTCGTTGTTAGAACGAACAGATGTTATCGTTCTTAGAACAGCTGAGATGTAATCAAGTATAGAGTATTGACTTGGCGGTAGCTTCCCTGCAACCACTGCTGTTCTGGTTTGCTAATGACTTTGCATGTTAGGATAGAACAACTTTTGTAGGATTAAAACCGATCACATGTTATTTTATGTTTTAATAAATTTTCCCATAGCAAAATATAGTAATAGACGTTAATAAAGTAATATTCAATAATACATAAGATGAAAGTAACTCCAAAAAATATTTATATATTTTGATGATTAAGTTTAGCAATGTTTGTGATTTATAACTAAATTTAATAAGTAATTGACAAGTAAGTTTTAAGAGATTAATTTTGTTTATGAAAGAATTACGGTATGATAGATGTAGGAGGTGATGTTTCCTAAACGCCCACCTTGCAAATTGTCTATTGCAATAGTTTATTATTATGAGAAGTATATTTTAAAACCTTTCATTTTAATATTCATAGCGATTTATGTTGAGTTATTTTTGGGTGCTACGTCCATGTATTGGAATTTTAGAAAAAGTTTCTTCAGTTTTGTTTCGCAAACAAGGTTGAAGTAATTTATGTCTTGTTTGACATTATCAAAGATGCTTTGAAGTAGGCCTTATAAATATATCATTCTATTTATTATGAATTAATTTCTCCGTGACATTGTTTCTTTGATATAAACGTTTGATATATTGCAATTACTAAAGCCAATCATTTAAACAGTAGTAATATGTCATACTAAAAATAAATTTGATTTAAAATTAGTGCTACTATAAAATGACCCGTTAAAAGATTGTATCTGTGAAACAATTCTTTTTTAGGACAGAAAGCTTAGAAATTGCATATAGCTCTTAAAGGGCCTTTCCGCGCTTCCAGATTGAGAGGACATTTTGTATGTGTAAGATTAGGTTTAAGAGACGCCTCCTGTTAAGATCGACTGGGAAAATAATTTAGGGTATTAATATCAGTCATGTCTCCTGGAAAGATGGGAAGAAAGCTATAAACTAGACTACAGTCAAAGCAGGCATTAGGTAGTACGCCCTTATGTCCGGGCTATCAAGAACCTTTCACACTTAAGGAGCCCAACCATATATTGCAGTAGACTAAACCTATCGATGTACCCTTGCTACCCAGAATTTCGACATTAGGGTTTAGAGATGTGTCGCTTCTGGAAGAAAATGGATTTCATAAAACTGCATGAGAAGATATCTCAGTATTATAAAGACAATTTTGTACATTTTGACACCAACGGTTAATTAAAACAGAAATATCTAAAAAATAAACTATGATTAGCAAGTTTTCATTGAAATAGCATAGGAAATAATTAAGAACTAAATAATTTATGATTTTCTTCAAATAAACTATTACGATATCATACGAGTAGATGAAATATTAATAGCTTTTCCCAAGGACACCTGTGTGTACTTATTCTTATAAAGTACGTCTAATAGGGTTCCTCAGGGATAAGCCCTTGTTCCGGTGATGTTTCTTCTTCGTGTATGCAGTCTAAGTCTACCATCATGAAAATGTGGCTCAGTACGCAGATGATTCAACTCTCTTAGGTGGAACTAAATCTGACGAATAACTGGAAAATAAATGTTTAAAATAAAATTCATTAATCCCTTAATAGAAAGATCATCACAACTATGTGCCGAAATATTGACAGAAATCATAGACTCCTAGAATTGTTTTACATGTTATAAATTTGAGCAGTTATACGCTGACAATGTACAGGGTGTTTTATCCTGGATTGATAGATCTGTAAACGTTTGTAGAGACTGAAAATAGTATCAATTTCAACAATATATAAAACTGCATCATATTAGTGTACGACATTTTGTTGACAATTGGCAGAACTATTCAGAATAACACAAATAAACATGTTTCATGTGGCCAACAACCACAAAATGCATATGGATTCGAAACACGGATAGAATATCCGATAGTTTCATATGTACGTATTTTGTCCTGTGGTAAAGATCAAAGGTGGTTGCTTGGTAAATTAATTGGTTCATATAAACGCCTGTATAATATAAATAAAACAGTTACGTTACAAATTTGTATATCATACCATAAAATTAAATGCTATCCTAGATTATAATATTTTTTTTTTATTTAGTAATTCTTAAAATATAACTATGACATACATTAATATACTTAATATACATCATGGATTTAATTTAATAAAGTTAAATTAGAAAACTTATAATCTATAAGATATTTTTCAGTAGTATTAACCCCTTGTACATTTAATAGTTTTGACTTACTATCTTTTTCAAGAATTAGAATGTACTTTCCGTTGCCAAACTTTAATCATGATCAAATGCTGTATGTTTATCTTTAATTAAAATCAATAACGCCTCAAACGTGCAATTACTTCAGGTCCGTAATCAAACACTTATTAATATGTTTATAGCTACGTATATTTTACAACTTTGGAAGGTATGTCTTCTAGAATGAATATACTCTGTTAACAAGCTGTCAATTTCCATTAAAAATGTAGTCCACTTTCCAATGCATCACTGATTTCAGAAGCTATTTACAGCTTACACGAATTTTGCAACATTTTTGGGAGACCGTATGAATTCATGAATGACACTGTGGCAAGCGTGGGAAAAATATGTTATGAATAGAAACTGGACTAAATGAAAATTGGTATGTATGAAGAAGATCCTTATGTTGTTCACAGTTGAAAAAATTTACATTTTTCTTTACTTATCGGTTGTAATGATTATATATATTTATAAGCCTTAACACGTTTTAATGTAACTATGATTTATTACAGTCTTAAAAAATGGTTTAACATAAGATATCTATTCCTTTATCATATAATACCAAATTGTATAGGTAAAAGCGATAAATGTTCGCCAATAGCACATAGTAAACAACGTGTTTGATTGGATGTGTCACACTTGACACCTGCTATATTGCTTGACCTAGAATGTGAACAGGGTTGCACGAGTGAAAGAAACGTCCAGGTAATTAACTGCAGTGCAAAGTGCTACAGACGCCACCTTGTTGACTCACACTTAATGGTCTTTTTTATCTCTCAAATTCGGTTGATACTCATGAATATTCCTTTATTACTTTTTTCCATTTTGCATTAAACCAAACGATTCTTTTAATTAATTACTATATCACTTCCAAAGTAGTTTTACATGTTTCGAATTTTCACAAAAGTTATGAGTATGAAGCAGTAATAACGTGACGCTATTTATTAAAACTTAAATGATGTTATTTTGCACGCAGTAAACAATACAACTTTTCTACATAAACATGAATTTTTAATCATTTAGGTTGTGACAATTGGTGTAATTGATAAACAGACTCAAAGTTATACTGAGCCTTTTTATCAGCAATTTTACATGTTAGTATCCGTGAACCAGCTGATGAAATATTTATGGTTTGTTATTGCCTTAAAAACAATGGTGGAAGTATAATAAAGATGTTTTCAATATCGTTAATTAGGACGAAATTGTCCGCAAATTTCGCCTGATTTTGCAATCTTGTAACGACAGATTTGAACCAGAGAAATTGGCCAAATTGTTTCCATATTTGGTCAACCTTTATAAACCATGTATCATAACAGTTTCCTAAAATAACGATTTTTGATGAGATTAATCCTTTGTAAGTTAATTCTCTACTCATATTCTTAAATGTCACCATTGTGATTTTGAAGACATCAACATCAGTAATTTTCTTTAACTTTCTTCCTGGTATAATAAAATTTCTAATTTAATTTCAGCAGCCTCCGTGGCGCAATTGGCTAGCGCGTTCGGCTGTTAACCGAAAGGTTGGTGGTTCGAGCCCACCCGGGGGCGTATGATTTTGCAACTTTTAAAGTCTTACAGTCAATAATCAATAGAAGATCTTTATTCAATGTTTTATATTGGACCCTTTTTATATACATATACAACTTTTCTAAGTCTACATTACTTTAATTATGATTTTATTATGTATATTGTTCCATTTCAAAATTTCATCAAAGTGTTTTTTTAATCTATCTCAAACCAGTTTTGATACTTGATATTTTTCAAAGTTGGTCACATGCCACTTTTTAAATTTTAAAAATGTTTAACTTTTACGTAAAACATGGTAACATCTTTGAAAAAAAAAAATTTCCATATAGATGATGATTTACCACTTTGGTACTTTTAATTCGTAGGTTTAGAATACACTACTATTGCATGTTATTATACTAAAATGTAAAATTACTAAAACATTTATTTTTTCCAAAAATTTTAGTTGAAAATGAAACATCATCATCAAGGGAGAACAATATTATTTGTACATCTGGCCTCGGGAACGATTAGTCTATATGCAATATTTAGCGCTTTTGGTTGCCAGTAGGTTTGTTTTCTTACTATCTTTATTTTTCCCTGATAAAATTGAAAATGATTTAAAACGTTTCTAAACTATTGTATTTTCTGGGCGTACTACCAGAATCAATTGTGTTTAACGCGAGAATTATATTAAATAAACACTATCACAACTCCTAGTGACGTCAGTTCAATTCTGCTTAATTATTTCTATTGATTTAATTACTCAGAACTAGTGAACATATGTTTCAGTTGCTTTAATATTACGTGTAATTATTACTATCTATATATTTAAATAAAATGTATTGTTTTTATTTTCGAAACAATGTGTCTAACATATTCATTTAGCTAATCTTGTGCGGCCCCAAAGACAGATCAGATGTTCGTATGATTTTTCTTACTAATATAAAACTGTCACAAGTTAGAATCACATTATGGATGCAGCCATGTTTTCTTCACTTTTTAATTTAACGTCATATGAGTTTTTAATGACCTAAGTCTATGAGTTTTTTTTGGACATTTTAAGACATTTCTTTTCAAAAATATTCACACTATCAATGCCACAAACATTTGCGTAAAAGCATATATAATGTTATTGGTGGAAATACGCATGCATTTTTATATTTAGTTTAAATAGTAATTAATTAAAAGCTAGTGAAGAGAATACGTTTATAAATAGACTTCTAAGTTAAAATCGGTTTTCAGGAATATAACTTTTAATAATTTAATTATTAACATTTAATACCCAAATGTTTACACGATCACTTGTGTTTTTCTAAAACAAAACGTTTTCTTCTTTCAAAGAAGAAAAATGTATACCTATAACTGATGGTACAGATTGAAAACTAGTACTGTAATTTAATTATACTTTACAAGAAAATATTTACTAATAATTTGATTTCTTGATATACTAAAATAATTGTTAATGTTGTATACTAAATCTCTATTGCAAATAACTTCTAAATAATGTTAAAATTGAGAATTTTACTTGAACTTTCGTTTATTATTTAGTAATTTCCAATTCTTAATTCTCCTTTTGTCTCATTATAATATAATAATTCCTGTAAAAGAAAGGTAAAATTGGTTAAAAACAAAATTTCCTGGATAAAAGTCATCATGCGACTATAAGAGATATACGCACGTAAAAGAATTCTCGCAAAGAAATTAAGACCCAAAGATCACCAACAAAGTATATCAGAAGATGCTAAGATGCACGTGTTGGAGGTTTTAATACAGACCCCTTCACCAAACTACTAATTTCTAATTAGATGCCCTTCATTAGCCTCCGACTATCCAAGTACAAGCCTAGAGAAATTACTTATCAACTGAATAACGCCTATTGTAATCCCGTTATCAAAGTCGACTTTTAGATAAACCACTGCCTTCTTGTACAATACCTACATTCGCGGACCCTTTCTTGAGAAATTACATTATTATTTTACCTGTATGTTATGAAAACTACTTAAAGTCTAAAACATCTTCGTACCTACTTAGTCCAAGACATATTAAATTAAATACGTACATATTAATACAGTAATTAAATGTACATTTGTCAATGTAGTGAATGCTACAGAAACAACAATTCCCTATTAACTAGAAGTAGACTTAGCGTGATACGGTGGAAACCGTTACAGTTACTTAAGTGAATGCATCGCTTTAAACACTTGCACAGAAATGAGTATTAGTTAAGTATTCTGGCTTATGCATTATTTAATTTAAACGTAACATTGTTACATGCTCCTAAAATTACCGCATATGTTATTATTTACCACTTTGTTGTTCAAGTTAGTGTCATTAACAGAGAAAACTATAATTTTGGGATTGTTTGCGTTTAGTACAGTCAATTGTAATCAGACCGTTTTCAAATATTAGCTATATTGAAATTTATATCGTTAACTGTTTACTCTGATCACCAACATTACATACTTGAATATTGGCACGAAATAAGTTTCAAGAACGTACAGTACTATTTATAAAATTAAATGAAAGTAGGAAACGTCTAAGAAAGAAGCCTGGGAGCGCACCAAACATTACCCATTTAAAAATCAGGCCAACAGGTTATTTTCATAATTATAATTTTTTAAGAACACATTCTGCTTTTTTATGTATGTTTTTTCAGAAGGTGGCTCTCTAAGTGATGCAAAAATATATCAAGGTTTAATTTCGATAGTAATAAATGTGTTTTGTACTGAAAAAATTATAACCAGAGAAACACAATGATACATAACTTGTATGTTATAATATATGAAAATTATAAAAGTGTGTAACTTTTTATCCATTATAAAACTTAATTAAAAAATTACATGCATTTATTTGGTAGGCAATAAAGAATTGCTAACTAAGTCAAAGCCTTTAGATGGATTAGAAATTACAAAATCATGCTTTTTATTAATGTAAAATAGAATATTATTTGTTAAGCTTTGGAGTTTCCCGATTCTTTTAGGCAGACGATACGTAAGATTACACCTACCAAAACCGTAATCCTGGAAACGATCATATTCCGTTTTAAGTGCTAATTTACTGCGAGAACATGAAGATACTTTTTTGAATACTACAATTGTAAGGCATGAATAATTTTATCGATTGAAAATCTCATCATTATGATCTCTAGTGTTTTACATTCCAATTTGTGTGTGTAGGTACAAATAAAATCCAGACTTTTCTCTTATAGGAGAGGGTTAGATCCAAGGGTAGATAATGTATACCGTTTTGCAACCGGCCCTCAATTATATGATGGTATACATCATGAAATGTTGATGATCTACCAATATGGTAAACACAGGTACCATCCCGTCTCTAGTACAACATACAAAACTATGTATGTCATACTGCTCTATATGTTATGTCAAGTTAATATACTCAAATACTGTTACAGATCCATGCTCGCCATACTGCTCCTGGTATTGACACGGGTTGTGCTGAGTGACCGGCTGCTCCTCGGTTACCTCACAGGCTCCCAGAGGAGGCCGGGTGACCACGAGTACCAGCGGCCTGGCCTGACCATCTCGGGGGCCATCAGCCTAGCTGTGGCCGAGGTGAACGCTGGTCCACTTGCCACTCGAGGCCACTCCCTGGAGTTCGTGGTGGCCGAGACCTACGGTGAGGAGACCACCTCTATCCGGCAGATCGCGGCTCTCTGGACTCGTAACGTCTCGGCGTACATCGGCCCTCAGGAGACCTGCGTGCACGAGGGCCGTATGGCCGCTGCTTTCAACCTCGCCATGATATCCTATGTGAGTATCAAATTATAAAACTACAGTAAAGAGTTACTTAGTTAATAAGTATCCTATTTATGATTATTAGCATGACAGGACGTGGCCCCTTCCCCCAAATCTTACCTATCCATAATATTCCGTCACTCTAGAAGCAGGGCAAAGGTCCTTTGAGGTCCTAAGTGCAATTTTCAGCTTCTTGTCCTAATAGAACAAAATAACAATTCAAACTCTATCGAACATTTTCCATCTTGCTGGAACATAAAACAGTAAGTAAGATACATTTCAATATATGAAATCCGATTCCTTTCTTAGCTTAATACACCAAAGCTATTTAAGAAAAAGTATATATGTAATGTTGTGTTCCAACTCTATTTATACTATTTCTGATACATACGCTTATTTATAAAAGCTCCAATTTTTACAAACGCAATAAAGATTCATGACACAAAGGGCTGAACTCAATAATCAACCACTGAGAACTGACCAGTCCAATTGAAAACAGGGGTTGCTTTAAAAACAAGATGGAGCCTAAATAGGAAACAATATTGGGGTCTGTTCTTGGTTAATTTGAACGATACTGTGACTCCGCATTTTTTTGTTAGAAATCTCCAATATGTTTTTTTCAATTAATTTAGTCAATATTAGCAATTAAAAAATCCCATTTAAACTTACACCGCTTTTTTGCCAGAACTTAGTTTGAAATGTGTATAGCTTTATTTATCCACCGGAAAAACAAAATCAGGACACTGACCTTGAAATGTATTTGATTGATTATTCGTATAGCCGAACGGTTATAGTATTGGGAACTGTTCGAAAAGTCATGTTACCAATTCTTCCACCGTCATAACCTGTCAAATTTAAATCAAGAAAAGACAGCTCTTGATTTATAATTTGCGAACTTGGAATCGATTTTTTGCAGGAAATCATATAGAACTGAAAGTATACTTCACCATAATAGTAAATAAGTAATCACTATGATCAGTATCTATGGTCACAGAATCAATAACGATAAAACTATTGTTATATTTTACCCTAGCTTACGTCTATATCTATGATATTACTGATTTGAGTATCCAAATTGGAATTAACCACTTTTAAAATTTAATACTTGAGGATTAAATTTGGACATTAAGTTGTACCAGAAAGTCTCTCGAGAGAAGAGAAGTTAGGTCAGCAAGGACGACCATAAGTCACAACTTCCACATTACGATTCCAGATTCTATGTCAGAGTGAACCTCTTAGTGAAACAATCGCGAGAAAGCTTCTTTGTATGAAAAGATCACGCAATGTACTGTCCCTAGTCTCATTGTCTGAGTGTTTAGAGAAACCTCTCCCGTCAATTTCTAATGAATGAAATCCGATTCCTGTACGTTTGTAAGTACGATAAGTGCCTAATGGGTTGACATTTTTTAAAATTGTTTTTTAAAAGGAGAGGCCGATCCCCTTTTAAGCCTTATTCTGTCCGTCTTCATGGGCCAATGACTTGTGCGAGGATCTTATCAAACAGAATAAGGGGGGAGGGTCGATACAGTACGAGGTTGATGGTACTGATAAAAAGTGCCACGGTCACAGACAGGATTTAAACCTGCCCTACCTTTAACTCAGTCTTAAAGTCCAACGACTTAGACCGCTCGGCCATCGGCACTCCCAAAAATTTGTTGTAAAACTATAAATCTACTATCTCTTTATTGCTATTAGAAATGGTTAACATCGTTTTTTTTTTTTTTTTGAGGTATGATTTATGTCACTAGAAAAGTGGCTTTATTTACATTTATCTTCTTATCATCCTGGCAAATTCAAACATAAATAAGAAAGACAATTTGTAAACAGTAAGTTTACAATATAAATATTATTATTATTATACTTCAAGGTAATTTGTTAACTCATAGTACGAAATTACATTTTGGATTAGTTGATTTAATACAAATATTGATATTTTAAGTTACTCTGTAATGTCACTTGCTAAATGGTAAACGACCCGTTTCACTGTGTCATGTTGACTCCTATTACTGATTAGAAATCGGATGGACGAAGCTTAGATGTAATTTATGGCAGTTAAAAGTTTCTAATAATATACTTTTTTGACAAATGCTTAGTGGCAATATTTATCAAATTCTAACCTCCTTGGAGGAGACCTAAACAGTGCAATACAATTTACATTTTTGCAAAGGATACTTTTAAGAGTGTTGTACTTTCCTCAGATAGCGCATTTAAGTGTCTTTTGAAAAATATCAACAGATTTTACACTACGCTAGTGTCTACACTTCAGTTTGTGTCAAGCTATGCCTAAAATATGTACGAGGAAATATTATAAATGTGTTCATCGTAAAACTCTAGCGTTGTCGCCCTAAAAAGTATTTATAATCTCGCAAATAATATTAACCAACAATTGTACGGACGTTTATCCCTCCAGTTGATCGTAAAACAGATATTTGTGATTCTCTATGTACGTCGGTATATAAGTCACTTTTCAGATGAGTTAATTTTAAAGGTTGAAATTTATTTTCACACTTCACCTGCATACCAAAATTTTAAAATTGTAAATGTCTATCAATTGGCAGTCTCTTTGCGAGCCGAGATGTCGTACGCTGTGTCCGGGGTACAAAGTATTTTTTAATACTTTAACACTTAGAGCTACAGCGCACCACCAAACTAAGTCATGGAGTAATCTCCAGAGGATTCACTTCTGGCAGGTTTATACTTTCTTGTTGAAACCACACTGGATGCAGCAAAAACAGATGTGTCAAATATGGGGAACCTTATGAATGTCTATGAGCAGCAAATGTCGAGATTCTGAGGCGCAAGAGTAATTTGATAGGTGTAGTCTAATGCGGAAAACGACTGTTGGAGTTGTTAGGGGTCGTTACCTAAGGGTCAAATGTTCTTACTAGCCTAGACATAAGGGTGTGTCTACCTGCTTTGACTGGAGAGGCTGGTTCAGAGCTGGCTTTCCCATCTTCCGAGGGGACATGACGTGGGATTAGTGCCCTAAAGTTTTCCTTGTCATAAACCCTAAAGTCGGGAGCAATGCCGCAAAATTTTGACCACTTACAGATTTGCGATGCATAGATAATGCCAGAAAAAACACATTCCTCTACAAAACGAGGATGTCTCACCCGTTAACTATATTTTCCTTAACTATCTTATATTATAAAACGGAATAAAACGTTTCTTAAAAATGTTTATGTGCGAGGGAATAACAAATTAAATATTTTGTAAAGGCTGATCCATACATTGAAGCTGCTAATGGACAACTATTGAGAGTAAAGGAGAGGTTATGGTATGGATTAGATAGATAAGGTGAGATTTATTGCGCTATGGCGAGCATCGTCAAAGTCAACAATTTCGCAAAATTGTTGTACAGAACGTCATACCCCACATTCTTGAAAATATTCCTCCGGTAAAACACGTAATCAAACTTTCCAATTTGTATGTACTATATAAAAGGAAAAAAATATATATATATATAAATTTATTCAAATATTAAAATGCACAGAGGTTAATATAATAAATGTAAATAAGGTTTTGTGTATTCATAAAAGATCAATTCCCATTTAAATAAACATATATAAATTTATAGAATGTCTTTTCATCTTATTATTAAAGATATTTCGATGGGATTTACGGTGTTCGCTCTTAATTTATACAAATACTTTAAATCTACCGTTTATAATGTTTTTAAACAAGTTTCTACATTTTCAGTTGAAATGTTTTAATTGCTGACTTATTGAAAAATTGAAACAATAAAATTAATATTTCTATTTTCAATAAATTACAATGTTTGTTAACTATAACCCTATTTCTGTAAAGCCAGAATAAAACCTAACTTTTAATTCCCATATAAAACTTATACATAATGAAAAAACACATAACATTTCATAGATAAATATTAGAGTTCACCCACGTCAATCTAAATTGTTTTACACTGTATATGTACAAATTATATCTAGTGAAGATTCTTAGTTAATCAAGCAAATTTTTGATGTCGATTTAGATGACAATTTCAAAATATTAAATCTCAACTAAGTTGTTTGGGATTAATTTATTCTATTAAAACAATAAATTACGTAGTATTTCTAATGTATACAAACAGGAACATATAAGAACTAAAGCTAATTATTTAATGATGAACATTCAAATCTTTAGTCATATAGCAACAATGTATAGTAAAATGTGTGATTAAGATGTGATTACAGATTAGGAAGCGTTAAATTTATAAATAGAAAATTGGCCATTTTTACACAAAAAGTATAGTTTTCAGAGACTTGATATTTGTAAAACACAATAAACCTTACAAGATTCTTGAAGTATTTGAAGAAGGAATGGAAAATCTCACACTTCAGAACTGGAAGCAAAACAAACCACAACTGTAAATAGAACCGACCATTGTGGCATCGGGCAGTGAACTGCTGGTAAACACTTGGTCTCCACAAACAAGGCTTTAGAAGCTCCCGGTCATTATTCTCCAGGCATTTGGCCTGGATTCATGCCTGCACATCGCGGCACTGTGAACCGATGGTAAACACTCGGTCTCCACAAACAAGGCTTTTGAAGCTTCCGGTCACTGTTCTCCAGGCGTTTGGCCTAGATTCATGCCTGCACATCGGCGGAGTGAACCTCTGATAAACTCTCTCAGAATTAGACTTCTCACACATTTTTATGTTTATATTTTCCCATTTCTCCAATTTCCCTTTTTTAACACTCATAGTGGCGTCATCCCCTCTTCTCTCTCCCTAAGCAAGGTTTTTAACTTATAATTATTTTTTGGCGATAAACATAGTTTTTTATTGACTTAGAACTACTCTTAAACGAAATTTCCTACTACCTATTTCTATAGAAACGTTTCTTTTATCGTAACTGTCAACATCAACAACAATACGATTGAATAAATAACAGCGAACGTTTGCTGAAGATGCATCATTATTAAGGTCGACCGCTCTTTCTGCAATTTACTGCTCCCTGAGGCTGGAAGCCACGGTTATTTCTGGTGCAGCTAGTGACTGCATCTACATGTAGCTGCTTTCAGTTTTTTTTTTTTTAATTTATGGATACAGATTATGTATTTTAAACTTGGTTTGTTGCATATAACACAGTATATTACTTGTTGCCAATACTGTTATTTCCGTTTACCTACACTTCAAATATTGTTATTTCTAATTATTTAAATAATTACAACTAATAACTAATGGTGCTCTAGAAATGACAGCTGTTTTCGTCTCGTTTCGCTTAACCGAATCTTATCCTATCTCAATGTTATTGACAGTGACTTTAGATCTCCTTTTAAAGTTTAATGAAGTTTCAACTCGGAAAGTGGGTTATTCCTAGGTGTATAAAAATATATTATTCAATGAATGTAGCCCTCTTCGCCTTAAAAGCACGTATTATTAAAAATGTATATGCTCTTGACGCCGATGTTAGGTCGCTTAAAAATGCTGTGCTTTTTTATATTATGTTCTCGCTAGCATGAGACTGTGCCTTGGAGTGAATATTTCTTAACAGTTAATAAAAAAAACATGTGAAGAAATCCAAACATCTGGAAGTAAGAATTGACATAACTATGATAAATGTTCATTTTTAATTTGTCCGAGAGCTAATAATATTCACATAAAGTAATATTAGTCTAATTTCTAAACTGCT
This sequence comes from Homalodisca vitripennis, assembly GCF_021130785.1. Taxonomy (NCBI): domain Eukaryota; kingdom Metazoa; phylum Arthropoda; class Insecta; order Hemiptera; family Cicadellidae; genus Homalodisca; species Homalodisca vitripennis. The sequence continues at coordinate 27,142,840 of NC_060214.1, forward strand.
ATAAAGAATTTGCGTTTAGACATACAGACCTGTGTATGTATATATGTTCTTGATCAGAGCATTACAGCAAACTTAATTGAGGCACTGGAAATATCTTAGACTGGAAGTACATTAAAATGGCTGAAAATAGACGCTTTATCATTATTATTGACTACTAAAGTAGTCTTCTCAAACCTGTGTGTAAAATGTTTTCTTGGTCGGAAAAACAAGATAATCGACATTATTAAGCCTGCAATAAATTTCTTATGCTTTTAAATAAAAATATTTTGGCTATTTTGTAGGGCAAACTCAATTGCATCGGAATTATAATTAGTTTATATCAGAATTATTTGTTTATATGCTGGTCTGCAAATTTTGCTTGTGCAGTTTTGAGTAAATGGTATTAATATATAAAAATATCAATAAGACTAGTCAATACTCGCACTCGCTGAAATCGAGGATGAAGTGTGGGTTTATTTTGGCGGGAGATATTAGTGTTGTGACTGAGGCCAGGAATATAGCTACAGATGAAATGTGGAAGAGACACGGATGTTTACATTAATGGCCGAGAACACGCGCTCACACGCCCGCAGGCGGCAAGGAAGCACTTACTACGTTACTACGTTAATATCAATAAGACTATTCAATACTCGCACTCGCTGAAATCGAGGATGAAGTGTGGGTTTATTTTGGCGGGAGATATTAGTGTTGTGACTGAGGCCAGGAATATAGCTACAGCTGAAATGTGGAAGAGACACGGTGTTTACATTAATGGCCCCAGAACACACGCACGCACGCACACCCGCAGGCGGCAAGGAAGCACTTACTACGTTACTACGTTAATATCAATAAGACTATTCAATACTCGCACTCGCTGAAATCGAGGATGAAGTGTGGGTTTATTTTGGCGGGAGATATTAGTGTTGTGACTGAGGCCAGGAATATAGCTACAGCTGAAATGTGGAAGAGAGACACGGTGTTTACATTAATGGCCCAGAACACACGCACGCACGCACACCCGCAGGCGGCAAGAAGCACTTACTACGTTACTACGTTAATATTCAATAAGACTATTCAATACTCGCACTCGCTGAAATCGAGGATGAAGTGTGGGTTTATTTTGGCGGGAGATATTAGTGTTGTGACTGAGGCCAGGAATAGAGCTACAGCTGAAATGTGGAAGAGACACGGTGTTTACATTAATGGCCGAGAACACACGCACGTACGCACACACTCCCGCAGGCGGCAAGAAACACTTACTACGTCAATATAGTTTGCGGTGGCATTTAGTCTTTCGATACCATTTTACTAGAGGAATTTGCTTATTTCGTTTAATAATTTTACAGTATTCTTGAAGGTTAAAACAATTCAACGTTATTGAACCACTAATTTAAGTAACGATATATGATTTCAAAACATGATTTTCTAATCTCAGAAAGGGTAGATTTGCAAAATCTTAAAATTACGCTAATCCCATAAGCCGTGAAAATTACATTGGATGTACGTAGTTTTCATTAGTAAATTTGTAAAATAACATCTAGTTAAAATGAATTAATATAAATATGTACCGTCTTTAAACATTTAAATATCTTTAATATTTATAAGAATTCTGTACAAGTAGTTTCTAAAAGTGTGAACTGCATTTGATTACAAATTAGTTCGAATATATGTTTAATACATGTATTCACTTATACTGCTACAATGGTATAAAAATTGGATTGGAACCGATAGTATAACACATAATTTATCAAAAGTGTTAGGAACCTGAGTTTTTGCGAATTTTAAAATTAGTTTTCTTTACGACACGTATTCCCTCAGATTTAGATTTTCTTTTTGAACGACTAGATACATTAAGGTGTATACGAATGAGTAAGTAAATCATACAATGATAAAATATTTTACATGCCAGTTCTTCATAGAAGATTTGCTTTCCTTAATAATTCGTAATATCCATGTTTCATCTTGCATAGTAATATTAAGAGGACTATGGCTCCTCTGGAGGATTTTTGTCCCTGGAATCCATTTTAATTTGTTATAACATTAGTGCTAGGCTAGCAATTGCATTCCTTTACTTCACAAGTGTCGTTCTTCATTGTGAGAAATTCAGATTTTCTTTTTCATTATAACAGATCCTCCAGGACATTCTCACAAGATTGGCGAGAGGTTTGGTAGTGTTTTAAGCTTAAGGTTGTTATCAATATGGCTTACTGCTATTACTAAGATGTATGCTTACTATAACAATATTGCCTGACTAGTTTAATATTTAAAAACACTAGGAGCTAGACCAGGAGCTGAAAGTCAATTGCATTGCATTAGCACACAACCTAGTTTTTCTAGAAATCAATAAAGAAATGTATATAAGAAATAAATTTATTTAATTGTTTGTGGAGGTAACAATGGGTGGTTACCCAAAAGGTAACATGTATGGAATAATGAACTTCAGATAATATATTTTGTAGTTTACACACTTAAAAACTAACATCAGACGCTTTAAGAAGTGTAAAATCAGGGTCAGCCGATCGTATACAGGCCCTTAATGTGGTAGTTTCGGTCACCCTTTCTTGGAGTGATAGTGGTGTACCGAGTTTTACTTGTTTTATGTTAAATTTTTTAAGCTATGACATATATAATTATATAATTTTTGAAAAATATATCGTACCATATTAAACAGGTTGTCTTTTATATATCGTAAATTGGCTCTCAACTTCTAGACTATAACAGCAGTTTTCGTGTTGAATGATAAAGGACGCCTATCATATTATTGTGAAGTAACTCTTTATCGATTGATGGCCTCTGCTGCTAAAGTATAAGAAACCACTGGAGGGCTCACCTCTCATTGGTTTATACCTTCAATAAGTGGAACCGAGATTACAGTAAGTGAAGCAAAAACGATGAGCGAATAGGCAACCTTATAGATGTCCAGGAGAGGCACGTTACAAACGAAAATGTAGCGGATATTAATTGTGGTAGATCAATATATCTAATTGACTGCGAGTGATGACCATTGGAGTTGGTGAGGCTACCTGTGTGTTAAGGGGTGTTGATATCGTAAACATAGGGGCGTTCCATCCCCTGAATTTTTTACTGGAGAGGCTGGTAAAGAGCTACCTTCCCTTCTTCTAAGGAGACATGAGATATAATGTTTCCTTGATAGGAGGTGGCCCTTGTCCCAAACCTTACTATACGACCTATCTTGTCTCTCAGAAATAACGCGAAGATCCTTTTTGAATTGTGTGCAACTTCAAAGTTTCTTGTCCTTAGAGAATAAAATAAGGTATAAGAAAGTCTAATCTGTCCAAGCGTGTGTTGCAGTATTGCACCGATTACGAGACCACTGACAAGCGCAACTTTCCCACCTTCGCTCGCACCAGACCTCCGGACAATCAGATCTCCAAGAGTGTAGCCGCGGTGCTGCTAGCTTTCAACTGGACCCAGGTGAGTATCCTTTGGGAAACCACTTTAACTGACAAACATCAAACTAATCTATACTCAAGTCTATTGTATTCCAACAAGTTTGGAAATAGATTGTTTGGAAGTTCCGTTGCAGTTGTCAAAGTGACTTACGTAACGCCTTAGGTTTAGATAACCGTTATATTTAGGCAAGCCCTCATACTGGAAACTTATACGTCAACAATCTAACAGTTTCATAAGTTACGTAATGTCACTATTTGACTACATTATCTAACCTTAATTAGAATCGATTTCAAATATCGATACGATCGAATACGACAATTGACCTATAAATATTCATAATTAACCATTGCCAGCTTTCTTTATTTAGACTAGTGACGTCATTACCAGCTGTTGTTATGTCGTTTATGCAGGAGAAGGCAAGTGGCAACGACAAGAACAATGGCGATGAATATGCAGATATTGGCTCAAATGTTTTTATAAACACTGAGCAATGTTCTAAAATGGTTACAAGATAATGACCTTGCTCCTTTAAACCCGAATTTTCCATTTTGTGCTGAAGAGATAAAAACTAGAATTAAAGGTGAAAGTCAAATAGGGTTTCCCAGCAAGAAAAGTAAGAATAAACACGACGTATCTAAAAATGATTACGAGAAGAAATTTTTGGACATTAAAAATTTGCTATTATGAATATAATGAACAATCGTGTACTATTTTAATTTAAATCAACTAAACCATGACTTTTTAATTAATAATATACTTTTTACGGCATGAGTACCTGCAGAAATATCATTTCAAATTGGCTAAAGTAATCGTAAGTACTACGCCGCTGAAATGTCTGAAATGCTAAAAAATGAGATAAAGTTTACTTATTTTTTATAATCTGAAATAAATACATTTATTTTACATATAAAAGTATAGCCTCACTATAACACAATTTCAAAAACATAAAACTATTCAGTTAAACATTACCGCTGAAAATAGTTCAAAGTAAATTCGTGTTTGTACATAAAATAAAAATTAAAATCATGTGTTTCGTTATTGATTAATGGTGGGAAGAATAGTAGAGTACGTGTCTTTCTTTGTTTCACAAGCAATCACGTTTATCCTTGAAACTACGTAAGGGAAGTAAATGTTATTGATTTATTGTAATTTTATTATATATTATATTATAATTTGTAACTTATATTATTACTTATACATATCACTACTTTATAACATCAAAGTCATCGTATTCATAAGAAGTCGACATGTTATTTATTTATTTCAATGGGAGAAAATAAATACATTAAAAAAATACAACGAGAAATTTACAAGTGGTGGCTAACATACATAAACTGATGAGTGACTAGGAGCTACGTATTACTTACAAACAAGCACATAATTAATTTATATCAAAACAAACATCCGTAAGTTACCAGTCAACAACAAAAGAAAAGAAAATATTCAAAAGAAAAAAATATGTTGTTTGATGTTGTTTACGCAATTATCTTCTTGAATATTTCGGCCTCACTAAGGAGTCAACTGTTATCAAACCGAAACTGCCTGCAATAAACATTCGTCTGTATCAATGAGTTTAAGGGGCGGGGCTTTCTTGTGATTGGCTGAGGCCTTAAGTATCGATCCAATGAGCAGTTGTGATCAATATCGTTACCAACTTTCAGTCAATTTCATGCTTTCTCCTTGTTGAAGTTATTTTCGGTCATGATTATTTATAATGTTTTTATTATTAGACTTTGATGAAAGTCAATAATTTTTGCAAGTACTTTTTTATTGCCTAATTTTTCATTATTGGTCTCGAAACAGTGTTCTGCTATGACCGTATCTTGTGTCTAATGCCTTCAATCACTCTTGTGGATAATAAACGTTTTGTATTCCCAATGTAGACTGAGCCACAGCTACACAGGATGTAGCTGTCAAACGACTTCCGGGGTACACAATGGAATCTTGTCCTTCACTGGTCTCGAAAAATCCTTCCACGGTTGCCTGATTTTAATACAGTTCTGACATTGTACATCGTTTGTGCTGCCAGCTTTATCATATATTTGAATATGTCATGTGGTGAGACATGCTGTTGAATATTTAATAAATTTAACGTGAAAAATGATTTCTTAAAGAATGAGTACTATGGTTGATACATACTTATTTTTTTATGAATGCTTATCTGTCTGTTTGTCCTGAGTACATATAGGATATTAATTTAATTGTACATTTGAAAACTTTGCATGCAACATCAGCAAATCTTGTTACAACAAGTAGTGTTGCGAACTGCTATCTTTCTTGTAATATGAGTTGCCCTTTGGGAACAAAACTGCAATGACCACTCACAGCCTGTTCACAATAAGATTATCAAATGGAAGTTGGTACTTACATGTGTCCTATGTCCCGTGACGTCACACATATGGTCCACACTCTGATGCTATGGTGTGTTGTGATGTGTCCTATTTCGATTTATTTATTTTTATTTATTTATTTATTTATTTCAACGGTAAACCATTTTGTACAACATAACTTATAACAAAGGTGGCAGCTATCCATAACCAAGCATTTTACTTAATATTAATCAAAACACAATCAGAGAAAAATAACAATAATAACATAAAGGATTATGGTGAGTTAAAATAAGGTTTATAATGAGTGTAACATGGAATCTGCTAACAGTAGTGTAACATGGATAATAAGGTTTATCCATGGAATCTGAACAACAATAATTATTGCAAGTTAACAACAATAATAATACGTAAAGAGTCTGGGCGAGATAATAATAAAAGTAGCAGCTAAATAACAAAAATTATACATAACAATAATACACGTATAGAATCTAAACACAACAATAATAACAACGCAAACAGCTAACAACAAAAGTTGTATAATAATAATGGCGAGTTACATTATGGTCTATAGTGAGATGATATTTATATAATCTGAACAACAGTAATAACACGTATAAATCTGAACACAATAATAATAACACAGCTCAACAACAAAAATTATATAATAAAAATAATAATGGTGGGTTACTTTAGGGTCAATAGTGTTATGATATATATATATAGGAATCTGGACAACAATAATAACACGTATATAATATGTACACAATAATAATACAACAATAATATGTAACAGTAAACAGCTAAACAGCTAAACAACAACAAATTAGGAACTAACACAGTTGCCCGTCATAGTAGCTTCCCCAAGCACGATCGAAATGACTGATAAGAGGATCCAAAAAATTCCACACCACCTTAAACCTCATTACCTTCTCTCATAAGTCTGGGAATACAGCTGTGGTAGCTGTAAAAAGAAGGAAGTGCCCTCTTGAAAAAGATGTCCCCGGAACGAGTGGATGTCGGAATTTGAAACTCGAGATGAGAGAGAAGACGAGGGCAGTCTAGAGCACCGTTAACCATCTTATGAAGAATCAAGATGTCCGCCATCCTTCTTCTAGTCGCCAAATGTGGAAGGCCAAGGGAGATCCTCAAACAGTCAACAGGCGTCTCCAGGAACTGATAGCCAAGACGCAGTCCGATAAGCCTCAAGAATCTGATCTGCACCCGCTCAAGAGTATCAATGTGCCCTGTCAGGTAGGGACACCAAACAACAGATGAAAATTCTAGGATCGGAGGCACTAAGGTTTTGAACAGTCTTGTCAATGTAGTTGGGGATTGAAAGTCTTTCAATGTTCTGCATAGGAATCCCATTAGTGAATAGGCCTTGCTGCATATGCGTGAGATATGATTCCACGGACTGAGATCATGAGACATGACGACCTCCAGGTCCTTAAAACTGCAGACTTTATTTAGTGAGGAGCCGAAGAGAGTGTAGTTAAATACAGTGGGTGAGTCCAGCCGGGAGTACGTGAGTACAGCACTTTTATCAGCATTCAGGTCCATCCCATTACGCTGACACCAGGCTACGATATGATCTAAAGTATCCTGTAGTCGCTGACAGTCCTCAGAAGAGTTCACTTCGACAGATATCTTGATGTCATCAGCGAACATGAGACAACCCGTAGAGATAACTTCGCAAATATCATTAATGAAAAGACTGAAAAGGAGAGGAGCCAAATGCGAGCCTTGCGGAACACCAGACGGGGCTGGAAACATTTCAGAGTAAGAGCCGGCAAACTTCACAATCATTCCCCGATTAGTCAGGTAACTTGACAGCCACTCCAGTAGAGATCCCGTTATACCATAGCCTCTCAGTTTAGAAATGAGAAGATTGTGGTTGACTCTATCAAACGCCTTTGAGAAGTCGAGCAGTATGCAATCGACCTGCCTCCGCCTGGAAAATGCAGATGTGACATAGTTATGTAGCACCAGGAGATTGGTAGAGGTCGATCGACCACTCCTAAAGCCATGTTGTTCCTCAGCGATTACATCCTTGAGATCAAATACAAGTTTATCCACCACAAGGCTCTCAAAAACCTTTGCAAGCACCGACTGAATGGATATCGGCCTATAATTGGTTACATTGGATCGCTCACCAGATTTGAAAATAGGGGTGATAAAACTAATCTTCAGATTTGCAGGGAAGGTGCCACTGGCGATCAGTGTGTTGAAAAAAATTGAGAGATGTGGGGCCAAAACTGGACTGCAGTACTTGATCACCGCAGGAGGTAGAGAGTCCGGACCCATTCCCTTATAGGGATCAAGGGCTTTAAGTTTTGATTCCACTTGTTGAGCAGTTAAAACGAGGCTATGTAGGTTGACAGAGGTTCTAAAGTCAAAGTCAGATGATGGGAGTGACATGTTGGTATAGACTGACGAAAAGTAATCAGCAAATAGCTCGCATTGGCCGCTAGGTTCATCCACTTCAACATCATTATACACCAGGTTCGATGTGATGTTTGCTTTCTTCAGATTGTTGATGTGTGCCCAAAAAACCTTAATGTTATTAGGAATGGCGGACTCCACATAGTTTGTATAGTCACGATAGCACTCACCGGCTAACTGCCTGCACCGATTTCTAAGTTTTCTAAAAGAATCGTATAAGGAGAGATCACCAGTCTCTTTGAAACGCCTATGGACAGTTTTCTTCTCAATCACCAGGCGCCTGAGCTCAGCAGTAAACCACTTGGGAAAGGTTGATCTTTTGGAGTTCCTAATGGGAGAGTTAAGCTTGATAACATCGGCAAGGTTCCTACAGAATATAGTGAAGTGTTCTTCAGCTTTAGTGGAATCAACCGTTGGGTAAGACAATCCCTGGATCCAGGCAAAGACGGCATCCAAGTTGCATCGTCTGAAGTTGTGACTTGAGCAAGGGTTCGAATTGGTCTTCGCACAATTGAGGTTGATTGAAAAATTTAGTGGTGGGTGATTTAATTCCTCGGGGATTATCACATCATCAGCTGGGCTTACTATCGTGTCAGTAAAAGGAGTAAAAATTAGGTCGAGAATAACACCTCGGTGATTTACAATCCTGTTGTGCTGATAAAGCTGAAGCAGTTCTGCCAAGCCGACAAGACTTTGAGAGGCGCTGCTGAGCGAACAGGAAGACGTATCTTTCCAGTTTGTGTCAGGTTGATTGAAGTCACCAAGAATAACAAAGTTATCGATTGCAGGATTGGATGAGGCCACATCTATTACGGCATCACAAAAGCGTTCATATTTGGAAATAGGCATGTTAGGGGGAATATAGGCTGCACACAGAATGAGAGGCAATGCCTTAGTAATAACCTTCACGAAGACGTACTCAACATCAGTCACAGAAGTAGTTAGTTGGGCGCAAAGAAGAGAAGAACCAACAGCAATGAGGACACCACCACCACTGTCCTTATCGCTATTACTTATGGATCTATCACACCTGAATGTGGAAAAGTTGTGGAGTCCCAATTCTGAGTCATGAATTCCAATTGTAAGGTTGGTCTCGACAAAATTAGTACATCATAAACACACGTAGCCGTGGCTTGTTTTAAAAGAGAGAACTTAGATCTAAGTCGATTGACATTTTGGAAATATACATTGGAAATATACATTGATTGATTTTTGGCCTGACAACACTTAAAATGAACGTGACACTAAAATATTCTACTAAAGTAAAATAATTTAGTTTTCTCATACATTTGTAATACAATTTTAGGTTTCCGGGTAATTAAAATTAGACTATTATTATGGACGCTATTTATAACACTTTTATTAGTCTATAAAATTGTGCAAACTAAGAAAGATAGGACAGAATTCTTGTTATTAATTTTACATAAGTTCCCAAATGCCGATGATAAATAGGCTAAATATATTTAGGATACATGTATTTTAGCTTATGTATTTAAAAATTCGACATTTACACAACGTTTTTCTTCATTTAATTTAAATAGATTATTTAATCTTTTGTGCAGCAATTCACCATTTTACACTTTCATTGCATTTATTGTTAACTGATGACACAAAAATCAATACTAATAACAGATGGAAAAAAGGTATAGCGATAGTATTGACGGTTAATTATGAATAAAATCCATAACAAGTAGTAATATTAAGTGTGATCGTGAAATAAATCTCTTTAGAAATCATATTTTTTACTTATTCAAAGTTTAAAATTTGTATTCACAAGGTGGAATGGAAATTTTTAAATTTATGGCTCATTTCATTCTCGAGAGATCCTGTGGATAGAGTAGATAACGGAAAATCATAAGGAAATGTTTATAACCCCTCCGGCATGCAAAAGAGAAACTGTGTCAGCTTATTGAGTCATAGTCTGTAATGACGCTCAGCCAAATTCCATCGCTGGCCATGCGCTATCATAGAAATTATTCATGCCTACGTAGAGTGAAGTTACAAGAAAACTTTTATTTTAACTGAGAAAGATTTCTCGAGATACCTTCCCACATAATTCTTTCTCATTTCCGTTAATTATACTATCTTTCATAGGAGGATTAAGATAATAAAACCTCATGTGGCTAGAGGGTACTGCAAAGCAACAGTGCGCTAAAATGAAATCTTGTCACCAATTTTTAAAATTTACTTTCCACATTTTTCTTTTTGTTCTTTTTATAAGAACCTTTTATGTATAAAAGGTTACATGTTTAAATCTAAATTTATCAGACTTAGTTTCTTTATAAACTTGTTTTATCCTGTTGGTAACTGGAGGTTTAATTGTTGCAGGTGACGTTTTTCTACTTTAACTCAGAGGACAACGAGTTGAGCAAGATCGCGTCAACTATCCTGTCGGTCCTGGAGGGGGCGGGGGTGACGGTTCTGTTCACTAGAACTTGGGGTCCTTTCCCTTACCACCACGGTTACAGTGACAACCCCTTCCACAGTCTCGTCCAGCAGACCTACCTGGACTCCAGGAGTAAGTGGGGTGTGATACATGTGCATGTGTGTCACCTTCTTATCCGATAATCTATCACATCAAACAATTCCAGTCATAATTTATAGGTTAATTGTATCGGGCCTTGGATACAGCCACAATAATGTTCAATTCAACATTGCATTAAAAAAATTCGTTGAAATCAAACAATACAAGAAATATTCTAAAGCTACATGATCTCATATGACTTAATTTATATTTAGCTCTTGTTAGCATAGCGTGGTACATTGCTGTCTAGTGATTATTATGTGCATTAAGCTACCGACGGAAGTTAAATTAAAATTGTTACTTAATTTTTGGAAAATCTTAAATAAATCTGCTTTCATGAGTTAGATATTAATGTCAGTGTTTATAAATGTTACCCATGTTCATAAAACGTGTAAGAATCAGATTGAAGTATATAGGATACTTAAAGATTTTAAAATTTCCCCCCTTTTCAGAAAGAAAAATTTTCCCACATTTTCAGGCTTACTGGACTACGCCTTTTTGTCTGAAATAATTACAACTACAACACTGTATTTTCTCTCGCTTGATTTGTTGGGTAAACAGCACTTAGCAGATCTGATGAGGCACTTCAAAACACGAAGGCTATCGAGAGCAAGAAAGGGGATAATATAAACTCTGAACATGGAACAGATTAATAGTATTCCCCTGTCAATTGTTAATCTATAAAGCTAAATGTTAATGCAAAATTTAAATTCAGTAAAAAAACTCATGGATCATGATCATGGATTATCCATGGAGTCATGGATTTGACAGACAGACAGAAATGAAATTTTTCCAGTTCCAAAATTAGCTCAGCTAATAACAAAAAATGAGTAAAATTTGATGATAATTTATTTTGCTTTTTCCTGTCTTACAAGCCAACAGGAGCTAAGAATTAAGATGAGCTCTCGTTTTTGCCTGTAGGAGCGCTGGATAGTTATTGATTTTCAACAGTAGGATAGTAAAGGAATTGTCTCAGCTAAACACAAAGAGTGCTTTACAATAAAGCAACAGGGCGCCTGCAGCTTCAATTGTCTGGTGCGTGTGCTTTGTCCTGTACCTCACTATCGGCGACAGGCAGAACAATCCAGAATGTTCAATCGTGTAAGGAAACTCTTGTTATTGGTTACATTTTATGATGGTTCTACAATTTTATTCTTTTAAGAAGGAATTCAATAGCATTTTCCATTATTGAAATTCAATGCATCAGTGTCACATTTTTTGTAAAGAAACGCAAGGAAAAAGATATAATTTACAATTTTATTTTATTTTCACTGAAATTTTAAATCTACAATAATACTAAACTTTTCACAAGTAATTACACTTATCAGCATTTAATACGTTGCATTATCGTGTATTACCACCAGTAATACAATACATTTGTTGAAAAAAATTCTAAAAAATTTTAGACCATGGCACTATGAAAAAATTAAAACTTTTGTCCACTATGTACTTACGGAAATTTATATTATTCCTTCATAAGGGGAGTTCCCTGGAACTCATATTAATGTGGATTTTTAGCAGTACTCACGAGATATACGTCGTGTATATTTTATAATGTTTTCTATTTTGTTAGTTATTTTTTATTTCTAGTATTTATTATTCTCTTACGCAAAGTCAAGTAAAACTAAATTTCTTACAGTGTGTGATAAAGCATCTCCATAAATTACCTTGTGCTAATTATTATCCATCAACGTACCAAAGGGATATGAATTTAAATTTTATAAATATGTATATATATATATATATATATATATATATATATATATATTTATTTATAATTCCTTTACTACCTGATTATTCTATATCAACCGAAAATACATTTTGGGATGATGTGCTATGTAATTATTGGGAGTATTGACCTTCATCTGTAGTGTTTCATTTTATATGTGTCTGTGAATTTTGTTACATATGTTAAGGACATGAATTTTTATCGCACTAATAGATAAGTTCAAATTAATTAATATACAAGCAAATGAAAATCAAAATATTCCACTTCATACGCAGTGTTCTTTATATTTATCCATATATGGCTATCCACAGGGATCATTAAACGTTATAAAGAGTTTTTTATTTACTCTCAATAAAATATTTGCCCTTGTAACATTAAGCTGTCCTCTTTTCTACGGTTTATAATTTTGAAGTGCTTCATAGTTTCTTAGTATTTACTAATTTTCAAATATATTCAATAAAAGCAGCCTAATAAAACTTTTTAAACTATGTCGAGTTACAAAATGTTATGAATTTGTCACACTTGGTTCTGTAGGCATCCTTTTATATTTATATTTACACCTTGGCTATTATACGGTAAACACTGTATTATATTGAATTACTTATATTTGTTTAATATATCCTTCCTTTTCTAAAGGTTTGGACAAATTTGTTAGATATATTTTTAGTATATTCGAAAGCACACATTTCCTAATACAATTTAGAAAGACTGATAGTCATAATTTATAGAAACATTTTAATATTTATTAAAAGGGCACTTGTAGTTACTTTTATACTTTTGTTACCGTGTTATCCGATTACAATAAAGGAAATAAAAAATATATTCTCTTCTACCGATTTAAATTCCTCAGCCCAACTCGGATATGTGGGAATAATCTTTATCTCCTGGTGACAGCTGCGTCATTCACATTCACATAGTATCACCGAGTATATGTCTTGAGGTTCAGTTTCTCTGTACCCCATAAACTTTTGACATAATTTTATCTATCATTCTGTAAAGTATTATTTTATTCAGATAAAATAATTCGTAGTGATTTTATTTTAAATAATTGTAATGAAGTCTGGACCCACTTCAATAAGATCTCTATAAGAGTAGCGCAAAGATACTAAATGCAAACCTCATCTACTTGTTCTAAGTGAACAAAGACAATAACTTGGAAATATTTTGAAATTGTTTATCCTAAATAATATAATACTAATTCAGAAAAATGTTGTACATGATTTTTTTGGGAAAATTTAACCTATGTACAACCTATTATCGTCTATAAGATTCCACAACAACCAGTAAGCCGTTTTACGTACGCCCCTGATGGCTGATAAGATGTCCATGACTGTTTCTCAAGTCATTATTAGAAAATTACAAAACATACTTTCGACAGCTAAGTTGGACAAATCATGACCTAGTAATATTCATATATTATATTGTATAATTAGATCTACTATACTTATAATTTGAACAGAACTTGACCGTCAACTCTGTATTATGAAACATAGGACATTTTGAATCACGCATAATCATTAAATAGTTTATGCAATAGTATGACAATATTAAGATATTGAGCAATCACAGGAACTACTTTAACTTTCACTCATACAAGACTAAATTCTGTTCATTATATGAACTGTAATAGGCTTAGCATTACCGAAGCCTACCACTTTAGGTGCAGGATAACTTAGACTTCTGTAAATATGTCTGCCTACCCGTAAAATATCTCAGCAACGACTATCCTGTACACTTGAAATTTGAAGGAAAGCTTCATTTTTATTCAGAAAAAATTTGATGGGACATGTTTAATTAAAAAAAAATATAATTAATACAAATAAAAATATTGCTGTTTTAGGTTTTTGTAAAATCTATATATTTTATTTTGTCACGGTATATTACAACAAAGTTTGAGTTTTTTCATAGATACCCTGCAAAAATATCGAGAAATACAAACCGATTAGATGCGTAGTAATTCTATCATTAAAATGAGATACATCCCTAATTGTACTAATAACAATAAGTCAGTAAAGGTGAATGAGGTTCAACTTTGTTCTTATGGGTCTATAATCAAGATAGGTGTCAGAACCGCCCTTAAATACCATCTGGCGTCGGGCTATTTTTTGCGGTTAATTATAGTGAGATATACACAACAAATCAATTTTGAATGTAATTTATAAACAATACAAAAACTGTCATCTTGACCTTTTAATTACAAAAAGCATTACATATTATCTGTTTGTAGAAGGTACACAAACATTGCACACCGACAAACAGTTCAACATAATAAGTTTGCTTACATAAACACTAGAAGTGTTAATTCTAGTGACTCCGCGAACAGTAACAACGATCACACTGTCTAGAGTCATGAGACTGCAACATGTGTTACCCAGTTTCTTGTTGGAGTATGAAGACAAAGCGGTGGTGTAACTGGCGCTGTAATATAATTGTAACGTTTCTTGGTAGTGGGACAAACTAATAAAAATTTACTTTAAAACAGTTCGGTAGGACAGAAACTTTATTAAGGTTGAACTCTACAGTATTGGTTTGTTTTCCCATACGTCTTGTGCCTTTCACAAACTTTACACAAGTAATATATAACATTGGATCCTCGACTACAAAGGTTTGAATATATATTGAGACCGTAACGTTTGCTCGAAAATGTTTAGTGTGTTTGTTTTGATATGCAAACAGGGTGAGGATTACCTAATACCATTTGTTTTTTTACATCAATAACAATTTAAGCTAATTTCAAAAGTTGAGGTCGCCGGACTACTCCAAGTATTTTGTTTCTGTTACCCTCGAATTGGAGAGGTGCCTAAAAGACGATAAAGATGATAATTATTTCATATTTATCCATCATTTTAAAATTTTACATTTTGAGGATTATTTAGACCCAGACAACTACGTTGCGTGTTTCATCGTTAGCTGATAATGTATTTGATTTTCAACCATATCTTGAACCATAGAATAAAAGAACATGGCAAATCTAAATTGCACTAACATTCTAACCAAAATGGGATCCATTCCATCAATTTCACTTCATACATACATATGGTGTATAACATATAAAGTGTGGAATATTATTTAATATTTGTTTCATAAAATATAAATTACAATTTAAAGCCTGTTATAAAGGTTTTCAGAAACGTTTACACTGTTTATAAGGAAAAAATAACGGAAAATAAATTGTAAATACCACCCTCTATTTAATATTTGTTTAATAAAATATAAATTACAATTTAAAGCCTGTTATAAAGGTTTTCAGAAACGTTTACACTGTTTATAAGGAAAAAATAACGGAAATAAATTGTAAATATCACCCTCTATTTAATAATTTTCTTTTTCTAAAATTATTTTTAATGTGTTAATAGTCATTTTATATTTCTTAAACATTTCATTGAAACTTTTTTATATTCTTTCAACTTTAAAACAAACCTTATAGATGTTGTGTAATACAAGCTATACTATGAAGATGGACAATCTAATTTGCATAAGATCAAAGAATTTCTAATAGTTATCTTACTGAATTATACTAACAAAAATCTTCTTGTTTTTCGATTACACTATGCAAAATAACTATTAGTTAAAAAAAAAATGGTAGTGTTCAAATTGAGAATCTCCTTAAAGAACGAAATACTACGTTAGTAGGAAGTGAATAATTAGGAATAAAACGCTCAATGTTATGCTATCTCAAACTTTAATATTTTAAAATTATATTAAAGTGTAGGTAAGATTAAACATATATTTTAGTATTGAGGGGGGAAATGTCATGTCTAATTTATTTGCTAATCACTTTAGTTTTACAACAGAACTAGTACAATTACTAAATCACTACTATTTACTTGCTTATTACTAAAATATTAGTACTTGAGCTCATATAATTTAAAGTTTATTAATATCCCTTTACACGTGACTTCACTCTTTGAAGAACAGATCCTGCTTTACTGAATACCTTTCCATCATCAAACATCCTCTGGTATACTCCTCGCCTATGCCATCAGAGCCACCGTACGTTTACTGATTGTCTATACAATTTACCAATACGCTTAGTCAAATAAAAAGATATGTCTATGGTTAGCTTTGGAATATAGGTTAAAAATGTCTAATAATTCCGTGATGCTTTAGAAAGACCTATACTGGGTATTTGACTAAGATTAGACTCTGGGAAACCTTAGAGTACGTAATGAAATATATTTAATACCTACGGAAAGTGTGTGATCAATATATCGGGTGACTCGTGAGAGGTCTAGGTATGGTTTTATAGACCGTGTTGGTTTATAGACTATATAACGAAGAGTTTTACTCAGTAAAAATTTGAGATATGGATTAAGCGAATGTATTACACCCATAAAAGAGAGAAACCCCTTTATATTGCTATTGGCTGAAACGAAACTTTTTTATGGTCACTTTTTTTTTGCTCTGACAGATCTGTAATATAACTGTTGTTTCCAAACCTTGCGTTATTACCAACGTTATTCCATCAAGTATTTTTTATAGTAATAATATAGTTTAGTCCAGTCGTATTACCTGATTGAAAAAATAAATGTTTTCTTACAGCAAACTAATGGCACAACTTAGTCAAATACATCATAAATAAATAAAAAAAACCATTCCGAACCAAAATCGTCTATTAGGGGGTATAGGAGGGGTGGTTTTTATGGGTGAAAATGGTTTTTTTTTTGCAATTTGTGAGTAAACAATGCATCCTATTGAAAAAAGTCAAATGTAAAAGTTGTTGGAAATAAAAAAAATCTACAACTTATGTAGTAATCATTTTTGCCCTAACCTCAAAAATGTCCCAAAAAATTCAAAAACCCGTTTTTTTGGTTTTTAATTTGTTTCTTTTACAAAAATGGTTCGATTGAGCTGAAATTTTGATCAAACATGCTTTGTGCTATTCTAAAAATACTGTATTTTTTCATTAAGAAATATTTAGCCGTTACAATAAAATTTCACTTTAAAAAAATATTTTGATAATTTTCAATCACCATTTTGAAACATTTTTTTTTAATAAAAAAAGGTTCTCTGACGGCTCATTATTTTCGTTTTTTGTCTATTTTGAAGAAATGAAATAAAAAATATGTAGTTTAATTGAAAAAACTGCAGAAAAATTGAAAATAAACAAAATATTGACATTTTTCATTATACATTGTATTATTTACGTAGAAAAATTTATATTATTTATTTAAATAATTATAATTTTTTTTATACCAGTGCTATTTGTAAGCATTAGTCAAAATAATAATGAATCATGCATATTTAACAATTACGTGGAAATTTTTAAATAAATCAAAAAACAGAATTCGAGTCTTAGTAATTTTTTTAAATTTGTATTTTTCATCATATATTTTTTATTTCTTTAAAATATTTTTTACAATTCTTATTGAAATTGAATCAAGAAACCATTATTTCTTTCCAAAAGTTTTTTTTATATTTATGTTTTTTTTTCAGTGAACTTAAAAATATAAATATATTTTTTCATATTCTACGTCATCTGATCGTGATTCATACCATATTCTACTCAATTTTTTCCCTGATTTTTTTAAATGTAATGATTGTATCTCTTTTCATTGAAGGAAACACAAGATCGTTATCAAAACTATCACTCATTAAAAAAAATGTATTTAATGTTGGGATATTACCATCAAAATCTTCTTTAATTTCGTTAAGGGAAAATTGACACTCGGATGAATTTTTTAAAGTAATACACGCAGTAACTTATGAAATCTTTAGAATCTACACTCGATGTATGTCTACAAGGTGTTGAGCTTGTCCCATCATAAAAAGATGACATGCACCTATTATGATAATAAGCTTGAACTTCATCTGATTCTTTGAGAAAATTCAGTCTAACTAACAGACTTTTATTAAATGATTCTGAAACACCTCTTCCCTTTATAGTTAATAAAATTTTTCATTAGTCAACCTTCTGCATGCCGCGAAATGCTCTATTTTGGTTAAAAGGTTCTTCACAAAAAACACAATGATGCTCAAAATCGAAATCACATGCTTCTTTCATAATCTTCTTCCCAATAGATTTTTTTTCTTATTTGTTCTTTGGAAGCTGTAACAATTGATCGAGGCCTATTGTATGCCGATCGACAACCATCACGAATGTGTGCTTCAGTCAATTTCTGAAATGTTTTGTACCGCTGATCATTGCTTTGTTTACTTGACGAAATAAGAGTATCTATCCCTCGACTTTTTATTTTTACCAAATCTCCATCTCGGTTTTTACAAATGATACAAGAAGGTACCTTTTCCACCATTTACATGAATCTATAAAATGCAGAAAGCACGATACAATTAGTATACTGAAAATACGTAAAAATTACTAGATAAATAGCATGCGTAAAATTTTATGCACAGAGACAAAGATTTATTATCTGTATTATTTTTAATAATTTTTATTAAATAATTTGTATAAAATTTTGTTTCGCAAAAGTTTTACTTACGATTTGTATTTTATATGGACAAAAATCTTGTAAATTGCTAATCACGAGGCTTATTTCACTACTCTACTCCAATATAACTTGACTGACGACAAAGCAGCTGCTTATTGAATGCTTAGAAACATACTGAGACCCGTATAATAGAAGAATAGGATTGACCCCGCGCTTTTACTTCAAGGACACTATTATATACTTGTACTATATATACCTGTAATCCAACTTTCACATTCAACAATGTTTCTAAACTTTTCAAAATATTCGAAAATTTTTCAACATTAAAAAAAATTATAATTTAATAAATAATAACAATTTTTCCACGTAAATAATACAATGTATAATGAAGAATATCAATATTTGGTTTATTTTCAATTTTTATGCAGTTTTTTCAATTAAACTACGTATTTTTTATTTCATTTCTTCAAAATAGACAAAAAAAAACGAAAATAATGAGCCGTCAGAGAACCTTTTTTGATTAAAAAAAATGTTTCAAAATGATGATTGAAAATTGTCAAAATATTTTTTAAAGTGAAATTGTATTATAACGGCTGAATATTTCTTAATGAAAAAAATGTAGTATTTTTAAAATAGCACAAAGTATATTTGATCAAACTTTCAGCTCAATCGAACCATTTTTTTAAAAGAAAAAAATTAAAAACAAAAAAACTGTTTTTTGATTTTTTTTTGGGAAATTTTTGAGGTTAGGGCAAAAATGATTACTACATAAGTTGTAGATTTTTTTATTTCCAACAACTTTTACATTTAACTTTTTTCAATAGGATGCATTGTTTACTCAAAAATTGCAAAAAACCTTTTTCACCCCTAAAAACCACCTCTCCTATACCCCCTAATAGACGATTTTGGTTCGGAATGGTTTTTTTTTATTTATTTATGATGTATTTGACTAAGTTGTGCCATTAGTTTGCTGTAAGAAAACATTTATTTATTTGACCATTTTTAACTGCTATTTCTCCTGGACTAGTTTTAAAATGGTTACTATTAAAAAATGAACATATTTATGTAATTAAAAAAAGTTTTATTTCTAATATCCTAAAAGGCATAAACACATTTTTTATATAATCTGTTGCAAACAAATTCAGTTTAAATTTATCTCATTTTCCTTGACGCGACGTGATAAGAAGTTTTCAATTTGAAATATTGATATTTTTCTTTTTACCAAAGAAGTAAAAGAGATAATTTAATAATATAGCATGACTAGTTTTGACAGATTCATTTCCTGATATTGGCTCTATGAATAATTTAAAAGACAGTGGAAAATATTTACAAACATTATGGTAATTTTCTATAGAAACATCGCGCTTATGGAAATTATCGAGTATTTTAAGAATTGCGGTCTCGGAGTTGTTGTTTTCAAGAAGCTGACTTTGCACAAATCGAGTACCCTCAATGTTTACGATGTAACTAGCATTTCTTATGAACGTAGTTATTTTTCTTCTTGTTAAAACATTTACCTAGGGGAATTATTTTATTACTAAGGAGGTATTTGTTATCGTTAAGTAAACGTTTTTTAACTAATATTACCAGATTATTGAATAAAAATCAACTCGAATATACTGTGAAAAAGCAAATAACCTTTAGAGCTAATAAAACATTGTATTCTACAATCATTTAAGATATAATTTAATATCAGACATTATACATTTACGTTTAGTTATTTATGTTCGCATGTTCCGTTTAACCTCTACTTATGTTAGACAAACTAGACAGTATAACGAATTGAAAATGATATTACTATAGCAGATCGCGCGAAAAGAGTATATTGGTGTCTGTTGCGTTCCCCTCCACACCGCGCCTAACACTGTTGACAATTTTACAAGTCAAGAGAAACTGTATAAGTGCTTGTATAAGCACACAATTTGGGTTTTCTTGAAAAATACGTATTTGCTGCCCCAAATATAAATCCTCATTAATTTTAGAGGAGGTCGAAGTTGGAGTAAATAAAAAAACTTTAAACTTTACTTTCTCTCATATATGAATTTATCGTGACACGTATTATACCAACCGCCAAAAATAAGTATACATTAGAGTTAGCTAACTATATACAGATACTATAATTTTTTAATTTCAGTGTGTTTACTAATTGCCTGATAACTATTACTTGTGTGTTCGATTGTCGGTTTAAAAATATTTCAATGTATTTTGATTAGTGCGTCTGTTGATGAATTTCTGGCCTGAGAATAAATTCTATATAGCTTTAGATAAAAACCAGTCGGTGTAGAAAATTACAGATCTGTCCCAACAAAATCGTATGAAAAATAACATCAGCTGCTACTTTATTTCATTCATCTGTATTTCAGATATAATGTAAATCACGCTTACAGACTATGACCGTACCGTACCCAGGTCGTAGCGGGAAAAAATCAAGGTCAGCAGCAATATGGCATCACTGCCTCAAATTGGACTACTTTCGTGCGAGTTATAATATGACTCAAAATTGAACTAGAAAGGTACAAATAAAAGTTGTATTTTGTGTTCCAGTTTACCTCATCCTTGGCCACACTTACGAGCATCTTGGCCTCATCATTGCTATGGAAGACATGAAACTGTTTGACAATGGTAACTGGTAATTAAATAAATACATTTTCTAATATTCTTATTCAGTTTTAGTAATGTTATTAAACTTTTCTGATTCAAATCCAAATTGAGTATACTTTTAAATAAGTTTTCTTATAACTCCCTCGGATCAATTACCCGTCAGAAAAAATTTTTCCTGGAAGACATGATTAAACTCCTTAGCGGCAACGGCAATTTAGTATTTTTTTATTGTCTTTTACACTTTTACCGCTAGGATTACTGAATACATTCAAATTTCTAAGCTTTAATTTACAACATAATTAACATA
Source organism: Homalodisca vitripennis (assembly GCF_021130785.1). Lineage (NCBI taxonomy): Eukaryota > Metazoa > Arthropoda > Insecta > Hemiptera > Cicadellidae > Homalodisca > Homalodisca vitripennis. The sequence continues at coordinate 27,164,555 of NC_060214.1, forward strand.
CAATATTTTTTTGTAGATAAAGCAATAATAATTCTTTTCAAAGTTAAAATTAACATGATAGTCTTAAAAGGGACAAGTATTTCGTATATCTTACAAAAAGTATAAAACAATGTTTCGAGGTAAAGTCTACCCTTTTTGGCAGGTGAGAATAAAACTAATGCTCGAAATAAAAGTTAGAACAGGAGGCATTGTACTACTGAATAAACAAAAAGAAGAATTAAAATCCATTCTTTTTTATGACAGTTCATTACCGCTCGTTCGGCTTTTTGTACTAATAATTATTGTCATCTTACCTGACGAAGAGGGACGATTTCAATCCTCGAAACGTTTTATTAATTGTGTAATGTATGCCAAAGGCAGAATTCCGAAAAATCTTTATACGTTATTATGCTACGTTGTTTTATACGATTTCCGGTTTAACCGACTTTCAGGTTATCCGATCCAAGGCCAGTCCCGTCATGGGCGGTTGAGAGGGTTTAGCCCGTCATGGGCTAATGTATCGGTTTAATTTTAATGACTGTTTAACACAACTGTTGCAATTGAAATTTGGTTTTTCCCAGCTTGAAACCATAATTATCATTATTATTCGTAATTAGGTTTAATTGATTTTATTTCTTAAATCCCATGCGTTAACTTACACAGAAAAGGGTTTTTATTTATCGTACCAATAAACCATTCGAATTATCACGCTCCTAGGTGAGTACTGGGTGGTGGGGGCGGACATCGACCAATACGACGCCGAGGCGCCAGAGAAGTACATCCGAGGGTTGTTGCGGGACGAGGCTGATCCAAGGGCTACCAGAGGTTACCGCTCCTACCTGGGGGTAGTACCCACGCCTCCCCGGGGTTTCCAGAACTTCAGCCTGCAGGTGAATGCGCTCATGGAGAGGCCACCTTTCAACTACCCCAACCCCGTGGACATCGTGGGTGGCGTCAAGAGGGTGAGACCTAGCTTCCTTATGGCAGATGTGAGTCGGTATTCATGTAGGGTGCGTCGGGCTAGCTTGGTTGGTTCGCGGGCTGCAACATCTCACACTCTCTTCATCCTCTGCAGAAGTGGACTTTGATTCTCTTTCTGCATTCCTAGAGTTGAAAACCGTACAAAACGGTAAATCATATCTATCTCTCTTCGTGCCTCTCTATTCTCTCAATATTTGTAACTTCTCCATCCCCCCACCGTGTCCAATTCCCTCTTTCTCTCCAGCTCTTCCCATAATGTTCACACATGCGAGCTGTGAACGTGATTGTAATATAATTACCAGTGAGTATGCTTTTCTAAATAGTATTCTATCAAACGGACTTAGGCTACTTCTCATTTCTCTTTCCTGCCTTTTTGCTTATTAGCCGTATTTAGATGTAAAATTTTAAGGCCATTATATCTGATACGTATATCTATCCAAAATGGTTACATATTGTGAATCAAACATCTACTAAATTTCTTTTAGCATAAAACTTTTTGCCACCATCTGATTCTAAAGTTATATAGTAAATATTTCAGTCAACTAGGGTTTCTTTTTTGCTGAAAATACAAAACGTTACCCTGACATTTTGTTGTTGTTATAGGGCTATTTTTCCATTTTAGACCTATCCTTCCTATGGAATTTTACCTTTATGTAAATTTTTAAAACATTACTTATATTTTGTCACAAAAAATGAAATAAAAGTCTTTACTGCAGATGTTTTTTTTCTTTTTATCAGTAACAGGGTATTAGGAGAATTAAATTTATCTGTGTTGTTGGTAGCGAATAATAAAACCAAATTAACACTCATTCGATTATTTTTACCGACAACTCTTTTCCAGATCACGGCTGAAGCTGCATACCTGTACGACGCTGTGCTTCTGTACGCTCGAGCTGTCCTGGAGATCCTAGACGAGGGTGGGGATCCTCGCAACGGCTCTGACGTCATAAGACACGTTAAAGGTCGTCACTACCACAGCGCCATGGGGTACGTATATGTTACTTACCACATGATGATATAGTTTTTTTCTGTTATAAAAGAATTTACGTTTATTTTAACCCTCTGTAACCCATGTGTTCATACTCTATAAAAAATAAATCGATAAAATCGATCAATAATAAACGCTAAAAGGTTTTTAAATATGGCTATTGTGATTAACTTCTTTCTTAGTACATTCCATATTTGAGTATCCCTATCAATAAAATATATATCACAGATCAGATAAACCTTTTTCTGTAAAAAAAGAACTAGGTTTTATTTCAGAATTTAAATTTACTATCAAAGTTTTGTAATAACTTTCAACATTTATAGCTGGAATTGGTTCATTAGTTCGAACAAATAGTGCTGTGAAATTTTATCAAGCATACTCTTGTCGACCTCTACAAAGGGAGTCTTTTGGGCGTACAACTCTGACCTTCTTATGTTTTAGGTCATTTTCTAAGGTAAATTAGTACTAACGTAATCGTTGAACTCACTGAATAAATTATGGTTATACTTTACTGGATATAAATTTAAATTTGAAAATAATAAACAGCGTTTACACAGAGCAGTTCATTACATTTGACAGGCTCATTTAATTAATACGACACAACTTTAGAGACCGAGATGGCATTTTCCGCTATTTTAAAGATCAGTGGGGCGTAGCCCGGAGGAATTTTCATAATACAAATAGGCCTATAATTATTTAAGAAGCCTTCGGAATGTTTATGTAAGATTTCGGAACATTCAGTTTAGTGATTTACATGTGAAAAAAAATAAAGGCACTTTAAAATTTATAATATTATTGGGATATTTTGATAATAAACTCTCGTAGAGGAAATTTACATAGACATGATTGTTTTATTACTAAGTGAGTGTGTTGCTATATGTGTTACTATGTTACGATAACCTATGATTGTTACCATATGATCAACGTGAAAATGTTTGGTAGCGCTCTGCCAATCTCAATGGAGTGCTATGCATTGTCATGGAACTTGATCCTGCTTATGTAGAAATAAAGCTTCATGCTAAGTTTCAACCTTATGCATCAATTCACTCTCGACAAAGCGTGCTGGAAGACAGACGGCCAGACAGACAGGAATTTAACTTTTAACACCCAGAATAATAAGCTTCGCAAACGCTCACCTTACAAAGAAGCCGCATCTGTCTAGTGCATGTACTTTCATTCATTAAAGGAATATAAATGCTTTTCACAACAAGTGAAAAGTGTATGAAGTCAGGCAAATTAATAATGGGTGATAAATGACTAGGAACACGTGTAAGGCTCAGGTGCATTACAGACGTCTATCATCTTAATCTGTGGCAACATTTGTTACAGTAAATCTCTCGCCAGATGTGAGTTGGCTCACTCTCACATATCGGTGTAGTGTCCAATTTTATGAGAGCCTCTTCCTCTGCAATGATCTACGGACGCAACCTTGTTTGCTGGAAATAGACGGGAGTAGTTACATCTAGTCCTTACTAACAGCTTATATTACGAGAATAAGTGAATCTACCTCATATTGGTAATCCAGCCTTAAATATCACTTTGTTACATATGAAGTTTTGGAAATCCAGTATAGTTTTGAACATTTCATTATGGGGCTGTACTTAATAATTTAACACGCTGTATTTTAAGTGAAACTTTTAGAATTACTTAAAGTATATAAGTTTTTGCTGAGCTCGAACGCTTTGAAAAACATAATGTGTAATGATTTTAGTAACTTTTAGTGTTAAAATGACAAATTTGGAATTGGACACTGATCTACCGTTCCAAATCAATTAAGAACGAACGCCTATTTGATTAGGATAATGCGTAGAATTATTTGTTGTGCATGCCACACATAAATGTAATATTCATTTGCTAAGTGGTATCGAATTCTATTACTCAGGGTTGGTATAGTTTTCCGTAGGATATCGGCGATGATGGTGTTGGAGATTTCGATGACCTTTTACTCGTGCCTATTAGGACTTACTGGAGAATAATTTTGCCAATAGACTTGAATTGTTTCATTAAAATTCATGTTTTATACAAGCAAGATCAATCTCTATGATAGTACATCGACATACTCAAACATAATCAATTGAGATTTGATGAGCGTTATGGAACACTCTCTGAGGCAAAATTTATTTTCTGCCTTTTTTCTGTATATTTGCTTGATATATCAAGAAGTAATTATTAAGCTGTAGGTTTAATGAAGTTCTACCAGAAACATTACTTCTATATAAACAATACCCATTCCAATGATAGTGCATGTCTTTCTTTTTCCCTTAGTTAAGTCTAATACACGATTTTTGCGTCGGCTTATTTCTACTTTAATAATGGCACTTATTTGAAAACTGAAAGTTCTTTCAAACAAGTAGTGCTAAATGAATTGTCAAGGTGATTATCGCATCTGATATGATTCCATAAACCTTTTATTAAACAATGTTTCTTGAAAATCTGGGCGTAGTCCTATAGTAGATCGAGTACTAGAATTCTAAACTGATCTAATTGATTTTCATAACCGATTGATGAATCAAACAGGGTTTTCTAAATGTCCATCACGACTCTGACATATATGACTGGATTTAGTGCACTGGCGTTTGATTTTAGTGGCACATCCAAACTTAGAGACAAAGCTATAGGTACATGATTCACAAAGTGGCGGGGCTCAAACACACGCTACAGGAGTGTTGTGGAGGGGTTACAATATCCTGTCTGTAACATAATGTGACACGCCTGACATTGCAGTTTTAGTTGGTGGAGTGCTAATCATCACTTTTAGTACAGATACAAAATACCTTATTGAA